>NC_135157.1:14049333-15455250 GCF_050948215.1 Halictus rubicundus | reverse complement strand
AGATTTTCTTAGAGTTTCACGGAGTCTGTCAGCTGCTGGTGCTCCTTTTTGGACGGAAATCCAGGTCAGAAAAACAGGAAATTTTCTGATTTCTGTGCCGCGTCGCCCAAAGAGAATAACTCAAGTGGCTCGGTGTCTCGGTGCCGGTTATGCAACTGCGGATTCATGCAAATTCAGGACGCGTATTCGGTCGAGAGGTCCAGAACGGTCCCGCATCCGCGCGATCCGGGCCGAATCTGCGCCAAGGGACAGCCCCGCGTATCGTCGAGGGCCGAACCTGCTGTGGTTGGTCGATTTTCGCGATTACTGGAACTGGGTCGATTTTAAACGCGACCCTCTGCATTGCGACGTCATAAATAGTGACGCGTTTGGTACCGGGATCGCCGTCATCCGCCAATCGTCATCGTCCTCGCGCTACTGCATCAATAATTCCCCTTCCCCTTTTTCTTTTCATCTTTAACGCTCTTCATTAATTGTCAACGTCGCGAGTCGTCGTGAAAAATAAAAATGCATCGATTTCGGGCAACTTTATTTTGTAATCGTAGGTCGAAACAACGGGCCGGCCCGAAATTATTAATACTTTCGATATATATTCATCGTTACAGCGAAATGTTTACGGTAAACCGTGCGTCACGGCGCATCCTGTAATATTCATGCAGCTGGTAAATGATGATCGAACCGATCGCAATTCCCCGGCAACGGTCGCGCGAGTAATAAATTCGTGCTCTGTCTCTATAAACGGACCGATTAAAAAATAAAAATCACCGGCTCGTCGGCTGCGAATCCGTCGCTCGTCACTTTTTTTTCCCCCCGAAATTTTTATAGCCACTTCCAGCCGATGGAACGAACGATCCAATCATCTTTTTTTCGCCCGGCTGCATTTATTATTTGTCGCGAAACATGCTGTCCGATATCGATTTCGCTGATAGCGTAAAGGCTATCCTTATCAGTCCTAGTCGGTGAGAATATTAATTCTGAAAAAGAAGACAAATTTGGAATGTTTGGGAATTTTTTCTGCTTCAACTGTGAAAGATATGGGAATGATTTTTATGTAGGATTATTCTCTAGACTTTCCCAAGTACGATATATTTTTTCGTTAGATTGCGAACGTTGGAATATGTTTAAACAATTTTTATAGCCAGCTGTGTCTCAGAGAGATGTCTTTGATGCACGAATTTTGTCGGACATGTTTTAGTATGTTTTGAAAATGAAGGGTCGGTGCAAAAATTGAATTGCACCATCCGATAGAGCGGAGCTTTTCCCATTGGAAACCATGAAAAATGTGTGGACACGGATTTCGTTTTCTACCTTAAAAGTAAATAGAGAAATGTCCGAGAAAATTAACAGATCGAACGCGTCTCGCTCTCTTGAAAAATTTTTTAAAAATATTTAAACATTCATAAAGTTACAAAAATATATACGATCGTATTCAGGGTAGTCCACAGCATCATTCCACGGAAGATTCGCTCCCGTATATTTGATATTTAAAGCAGGAGAAATTCCGGAAGTCAAAAATCGTACTTTTCTTTTCTAATTAAATTTCTGAGGGACAGTGATGAAGAGAAACGGTTTGCAGATTCGCAATCAGCAGACGGCCGCCGGCAAAAAGACAGAAGGAAACTTTAATTTCGCCGAGCAGTTTTCGTGAACGGGACACGCGCGCGTTTGTCGGCCGGTTCTCTTTTCCGTGGCTTCCGTCGGCGACGGGAGCCAACCCCTGGCTTCCAACCCCCTTATTCCCGGCGAGCGAGCATGCGAGGAATGCTATTGGCTTGGCCACCTGATCGCCCCGCGGAATGTATTTACGACGTGGCGTGACCAACGCTGCCGGAAAGCTGCGGATTTTCCGTATTATCCGTATCGGGTGGCCGTGTTGTCGCGACAGGCTCGTTTATTCGAGCGAACCAGTCGGCGAGGGTTTAACGACGGGCCGAGTAATCGGAGAGATTAAATTGAAAGCGGACAGAGCGGACGCGGAACGCGGAAAAGTGATTTAGAAAATATTTTCCCGGGCCGTGGTGCACCGTGCACTCCGAACCGAACCGAACCGAACCGACGTACATCAATTTTTATTAACACTGGCTTTTGTCGCTCGCGCTGTCCGACGCCCTTCTTTCCTACTATTCCTCGAATTTCACGATTTTCTTTGTTGCTCTGCTCTTCGGTGCTGTTTCGGACTCATTTACATATTTGTACCATTCTATTTAGTACGTCGCAGTAATTTATTTTATACAGGAGATCATTCCTTATTAATAGTAAAAATTACTTGATTCTGCTTTCAGGAGTGATAAGAAATTATTTTCATTCAGCACGGTTAAAAATCGACATTACTTCCCTCATTGTAATTCCAGGGGATTTTTTGATGGAATCTTTTTCTCCCGAATTCATCCCCTAAATTGCGAAGCCGTGGTCTCCACATCAACAGATCAAGTACAGAAAGAGAATACAAAGAACTGATAAGGTGGAGTGGACAAGAGTGGGGGAACTAGTGGAGGACAGTTGCTGGGTGCAGTTCGGGTGGAGGCGGGCTAATCCTTTGTTAATCGGCGTCTGCATCGGGTGTAGGCGAGCCGTGTTTCGGCCAGTGATTTGTTCTCATGAAAATGAGAGCGGTCAGGCCGCCGCGCCGGGAGGGACGTCGTTAGAGAAGCCGGGAGCGGTAATAGAGTGTCAGAGACGCGTTTGTCGATCCGTGAAGGGGCAACGAAGGGGATCGAGGTCCGAAACCGCCATGCTGGCTCCGAGCATCCCTCGTCAGGAGTGCGGGCATCGTTGTCCGCGGCGATTGTTCCTCGGCCAGGACGTCACACGCGCGTCCCCGAGATTTGTGCGGCTGCCTGGAATGCGAAACGTTTGCGGTGAGGCCGTCTGTCCCTGGCCTCGTCCATCTCCGATGTTCTTGGACCGGGTCCAACGTACGCTAATTAGGGGGAACGTGCTGCCCGTGCTGCTCGCGAAAACTCCACCGTCCCTCCACGGATCCGTTCGAGATCCCCGAGACTTTCAATAACACTCTTGGACAAACGATTCTCGAAATCTCAAATTATTCTGAAAATTAAATACGACTCGGGTCCAGCTCCCGGGGTTATTCTAAATAATGAGGGGATGCCAGTGGTTTCTCTCTGTTCATGACACGGAGCTGCAGCAAAGAAATACTGATGGAAAATAATATTGATCACATTCTTCGGCAGAAATCAGTCTTCATCCCCTAAATGGTTCGAGCGACCTCGGAGCTAGCCGAAGATCAGGTTTAATTCTTTTTTAACGTGGCAGATAGAAGTGTCCCGGCAATTTGATGGGGCTATTAGGGAGTCTCTTTCGCTGCTCAGTTTCGAAAAGGGCGCATCCACGCACGATCCCCGGCCATTGTATCGCCGGCTCGCGAAAGGGCCGTACATGCGTAACAAGAATAATTCAGTTTTCCGGGAAGTTAGGAGCAAACTGGCACCCTTTCTTCTTCCATTTCGCTCTCGAGGCGAGCCCTCTTAAGAGCGAAGTGGGAGGACGGTTACCAAAGGGCCGCCTACGGGGTTTACGACCCTCGAAAGGCCCTTGGCTAACGACGTTACGCGTCCACCGACGCGCCCGGTATACTTTAGGAGCTCTCCAATTAATTATTCCGCGGGATTTTGCTCCGATTTAATTACGGTTCTTACCATTTTGGTACCACCCCTCCCTCTCCCCCCTCTCTCTCTCTTTCTTTCTCTCTCGTTCTCTGTCCAGCCTTATCTGCCAGCGTCGTGGGCAGGCTCCGATCTTGAAAGGCGAAGATGCGGATGGATTTCTTAATTAGGCGGGGCGACTGCTCGGGGGTGGCTCTCTCGCGCTTTAATTTTCTCGAGAACCGGCCGCACCGGCGACAGAGAGACAAACCCTCCCCTCCCCTGCCCGTCTCTTTAGCTCTCTTTGGCGCGCACGAGCGTAATTACTTGCCAAAAACTATAACGCGTCCCGAAGTCCGGCGCACGGCCGTCGTCGCAGACGACGCTCTCGTGACGGGAACGTCGATAAAACGGTTCAAGGACCGGCATTAAATCGAACCGACCCTCTCGACGCCGTGATGGAAAATTAGGGGGGCTCGTCGCTGCGCCGCGAGTTATTGGCGTGTAATAGAATCGGGAGAAGAGGACGCACAACAATTCCTTTCTATCGATCCACGGTCTCTGTTCCTACGCCCCTGCCTGCCTACCCTCGATCTTTCTTTTTTTTTCTTCCTTTCTGTTTCTCTCACTCCCTCTCCCTCTCTCTTTCTCTCTCTCTCTGTTTTGCTCGATCTCTCTCTCTCCCAGTTGGCCGACCATCTGAATTCAAGCGGAAATCGTATAAATAATTCGCGGGGATGTTTTCCCGTTCGTTTGAAGCACGCCGGACCCCGACATCCGGGTCGTCCACGACGAGCCAGAGCCCGGCAGAGCTTAATGTACCGTGAATTCTGCAGATGCCTGCGATTGGAGATGCATCTCGCGATCCACGACATCTTCCGCGACCCCCTGTTAATTTGCGAACGCGACGCGCGAGAGCAGACGGCTCCGCGATCTTTCGGATAATTGTTCCTGTAGTCAGCCATTTAAATAATCGGACATCTCGAGCGTTGCCGTTATTAGAACACCATTTTATAAACTTCTTATACGAGCACGCTGCAGAGAAGACTGCACAGTAATCTTGAGTATTTTCGGTCGTCTTTTTCACCTGTGAGACAATGTTAACCCTTTGCACTCGAAGCTATTTTAACTCCGAAACGTGACATTTCTTCCGACCTAGAATATTTCCCTTCTATATATATATTTTTTCATATTATACGTATGGAAACGGTGAAATTTACTCGTACAATACGGTAGTGTTTAGCAATTTATTAAATACAAATAAATATATAATAAGTTTATCCTTTCGTTCTTTAATTTATCTTGAGGAAATAATAACCAAACTGAGTTTCACTGTAAACACAAGATTAAAGTTTTATTCGCTATTTATAATTATTTACATTATTTACATTGGTTACACTCTTACCTGTAAACACAAGGAACGACATTAAAAGCGATTATTCCACAAAGATTTATGTAAGAAATTGACAATCCTAATCAATTAGATTTTGCAATGCGCGTCGCTTTTCTCTCTTTTGTCTCTACTCTTATCAACTGTCAATCCGCCATGTTGTTCTACAGACATGCGCAATACATATCCAATTCAAAATGAGTTTTAAAAGGAATACGATACTATCGTATTTCTTTTACAAATATAATAATGTAAAAAATATTTTAAATAATGATACAGCAATTTTTAGTGGCGCCTTACAGTCGCCATTCGAGTGCTAAGGGTTAATCCAATGACAGAATTTTTCTGTTGAATGGACTTCTATATTGAAGCACACATTGCGATAAAAATTCTATGAGATTCTGATCAGATCTCGTCATTATTACAAAGCAGTCGGGACATCGCGTATTAAACGAGCAAATACAGTCCGAACAGTGCCGTGTTTGGTATCGTTTCAATCAGAGAAGTGTCCTGAAAGTGTTGCTACAATAAATATTTATACAATTATAAAAATGATTCTAGGCTCGCCACAACGATGCTATTAAATGTTGCAGAAAATTTTGGCTCTCGATGCAATTATGAAAGAAGGAATCGGAAATTAATTAATCAAAAATCACAGTTCAGGCCTTGCGCATTTCCAAAACGCATTAATAAATATACAGGGGCTCCGCGTAAATTCAAGCTCACCTGGCGACAGTCGTCCGCCGGATCGAAATGAAAAACGCAAACAGTTATTCGGTAGCTTTTTTTTTTTTTGCGACCACAGACTCATTCCGATCACGTACTAGGCGGAGTCGATTGGCGTGTCCCCGCGAAACGTCCGGGTCCGGCATTTTTGCCGATCGTTTCGAAGCCGGTGTGGCCCCTTTCCGGCGAACCGCAGACGAGCGTTTGCGAAGAAAAACGGGAAACCGAACAGCCGAGCGGTGCGGAAGCGTTTCGCAGGAAAATCACGCGTCAGCTCGAACAATTTTGCGGTCGCGACCGACTGGCAGGGCCGTATTAACCCGCGAGGGTCCCGGCCGCAGAGAGAAAATTCCGACGGTCACGTAATCCCTTTTCTGTTCCCTTCCGACTCCCTTCGGCGGCCTCTAACGTCTTCTTCCGCAGTGTATACGCAAACAGGGGCTGCGCCCTAAAATGAATTCGGGGACTCGGACGGTGTGTCCGGCCGTCCTTTTTGAATTTTCTCGCCCGCGAGGCGCCGTTTCTAACGCGCGAAATTTAATCTCCCTTAGCTCGCGGTGCGTTGAATTAAAATGTATGCCGAGTTTACAGCCGCTATGAAAGAGAGGGAACGAGAAAGAGAGAGAGAGAGGGAGAAGGGGTCTCGCGTAATGAGAACGGAGGATTGTTCCGTGCTGCGCGCGCCTCAAACGGTGTTTCAATTTAATAATGGCGTTTCATTACGCGCCGGCGCACAGTGGGACGAAACAGGCGATTCCCTTGACATGGCTTTTTCATCCAGTTATTCCTTAATAAAAATTAAAATGTGGGTCATACTCTATGTATTTTTTCGTGCTGAATCGAATGGTGAAGTCCGTTAGATGATAGGAATGATGCGAAAGAAGCTACAGCGCATTCATAGAACAATAATCTTGGATTTTTTATTTTCACATAAACAATTTAATGGTTACTTAAATATGTACTGAGGAATGAATAGAATTTAGTTTTTGTTTAATTTTTTAATTTTGTTTAATGTTTTGTAGGTGTAAATAAAATCTCTACTTAGCAACTGAAAAACTTCAGAAATGATATAAGTAAAATGAGGTACCTTTAGTTAACTTTCATCTTATTATTGCATGTCGGTTTCTTCTAGCAATTCGGGTTCTCCAATGTATAATCTTGTTCTTCTACCTCATCAAATCTTAGCGAAGCGTCCAAAAAATCTGAAATTATGTCATCTTCTTCGGGGACATCATCAGCAACAAGAAGCAACGTTTGGGTTTCTGGGAATAACTTCTTTGTCATAGAATTTTGAAAAAAACCGCGTGGCCTCAGTGTAGAAATCCTGGGATCAGAGCTGACGAGAAGATTATTCAGGATATCCTCATTTGTTGATTTTCGCGACATTTTTCTGGCTCTAAACTCTCTGCAGTGGCGAAATACTTTATTAAGAGCCTCTTGAGACTCTTCCGAAAATTTTCCGATTGGAAGAATAAAACTTTCGAGTATTTTCTCCCCATGGATCAGCACTTTATGTACAGTTGTTGGCATGTGATACCACCCGTAGTGTTCGACGTAAATCACTGCGGTTTCTCGGGAAAATAATCCAAATTTTTGAGGGCAAACCGGTTTACGTGAAGAAATCGCTTGTAAAATTACTGCAAATCTTCTAATTATCTCTTCATTAAGTCCAGTGATGTTTGCTGTAGTTTTGGGATCGTCAAAAAACATTCGTGCCATGTTACCATCGTTATAAGTTCCAGCACCTTGCTTTACTCGATCAACGTGAAGACCCAGCTTATCTTTAAACTCCTTTTGTATTTTTATTTTTCTTTCTTGCTGTTGCTCCTTGTACAAATCTGTGTTTGCTGACCACTTTTTGAAATCAAGGTTATAAGAAATATGCAGTAGGCACTCGAAAAATCGAATTTTGGCATGCAGAGGAGAAATGCCAAACCTGTAGTGTTCAGCGTTAGGAGTTCTTGCGTCGATTTGTTTTAAATCGTTCATCATTGATGGTGTTGCACCACACACATAGCAACGCATGGATGAACTTGTGTCAGTCAACACATTTATTGTTTTTCCATCAATCATTGTCATATAAAGTTCGTGTTCTATTTTAACTTGATTAATCTGTGTAGGGACTAGCGACGCAATTTCTGATTTCATTCGTTCATGTTCTAGTTGGATTGTTTCTGGAGTTTCTTTACAAAACACGAATTTTACAGGTCTGCAAAAGTGAATCGATGAGGGTCTCAGGTTTTCCCAAACAATGCGTGAATCGTCTGTGTCGATTAACCTGATTGGAACTAGTGTAGTCAAATAGAACGCTGAGTCATCCGCAGTTGTGCCACTGTTCGAAGAATAACTTTGTTTGTAAACACTATGGCTAGTTGACCCGTCACATCCCCATTTTGAAATAAGCTTTAGGCATTTCCCGTTTGTTAGGCTCTTATCCATGGGGGTGATAGATACAATTCTCGAGGCTGTATGGTTCAGAAGAGATTGAAGAGGTATCTTTGCTCCCAACTCAGTTACCTCACGTTCTTCTGGATAACATTCCTTCTTGGCTTTGTTGAGCTGGTAATATGAGGGAAATAATGTTGATCCTGCTTTCAAAGTAGCATCTCTCAAAATGAAGTACTTTGACTTGGACAGGTTGAGAGATGTATTTAGGGCAAGTGTATTTTCACTTGAGAACGAAATGTCAGATTTCTTACCATCCTCGCACATTTTTATTAATTCCTCCGAATCGTCTG
The DNA here is from genome assembly GCF_050948215.1 of Halictus rubicundus. Lineage (NCBI taxonomy): Eukaryota > Metazoa > Arthropoda > Insecta > Hymenoptera > Halictidae > Halictus > Halictus rubicundus. Next base: position 15,446,794 of record NC_135157.1, on the reverse strand, counting down.
AACAGTCAAGCACTTTTTTAACAATTTTTGCCTTAAGACAATGACCTTCTTGCTTCAAATTCATTGTCGCGGCAAAAAGTAATTCCTCCCCTGAATAGCTTGCCCTCAACTCTTCAGTCCTGCGCATTTTTTGCCTCTCAGAGAGTTCACCGAAGGGCTTGAGCGAATTGTTGTTATCAACAGAGGGCTGAAGAAATCCCTCGGGATACTGAAAGACTCTGTTGAGCCAATGTTCATTTCTTGAAAGAAAAAATGCTTTCTTATGACTACATTGCACCCACTTTTTTTTTAAATGTGCACAAAATATTTTTAGTTTATTTTCTAGGAGTATTATGTTACGCCTAGAAACATTCGCAGGAACGGTGATGGTGCGTAAAATTTCCTCTTTTAAAATTACACAATTGTGTGAATCACCAGGATGTTCCAATAAATTATATAAATCACGGTTTGTCGCGAACATGGTGGTGAGCCAGGACCGAGAATTGTTCAATGTAAAAGCGATAAGTGAAACGCGTGCCGCGGTACGTGTAGCTACTGATGATTTTTGGATGATTTTCGAGACAAATGAATTCGGATAGAAATGTTTTTGTTTCCCTACACTGTGACATTGTTGGTAGAAGAAGGCCACTCTGTGTTTTGTTTTCTAATAGTTATATTAATATGGTGACTTATTTATAAAAACTAACAGAAATCATTTGTCCGAATACATTTGTCCGGTACTGTAGATAAATAAACATGCTATCACGTGGTGTACTCATTATCTGTGTTTACCCAAACAGTCACCTCTGCTTCCACTTAAAACATAGCACTTATTCAATACACACGCCTTTGATCGCAGCATTCCGTTCGTTTTATAGTGGATGTCCAGCTCCGTCGATTGGTGTATTAAAAAATATCTCATTGCATTTAAAAAAATGAAGTTGACCTTCATATCTCCTTGACGTCTCCATCTATAAAATTACTGTCATATCTAAAAAATGAATGACATCAGATTACGAGTGCCTCGATATCAATTAAGTTTGGTCTGAAGAATTTTCTTCTATCTTTAAAAGTAAGCTACTTATTCAGGTGACCTGTTTATAGTGCCCACCCTGTATATTGTTTCGTTGTCTTCCTTAGTTATATTATTTCGTTATCTTTGTTGTTAAGTATCTACACAGAACACTACAATTGTATGTAAAACTTGTAACAAGTCATAGAAATATGGAATAAATACCCTCCTTTTATAATTTACAATCTTTATTCGTTCATATGCATGCAATGAAAATCCATAATTCCAACATTTTCCAAAACTATTCGCTGCACACGGATACGGAAAGCTGAGAACTGATACTGATCGAAAAGAGCAGAATTAAGAAATGCATACATAGTCAACAAATACTGCGTTTTGCTGGACTTTGACTCTAGACACCACTTCTTCAAACATGATTTCCGGGAAGAATCGGACGAAGTCGGGTATGATTTTTGCGTATTTCTCTCACTGAATACCAACTGTAAACACTTATAAAGTCTATTTTTCGGAACAAATCGGAACTTTTTTGTAACACGACAAAATGTACGCAAAATGCCCACAACGTTACTAAACGTCAAGTGTTAGACAGTAATACAGCCATTTTTTATTTCATTCATATTTTTCTCAGCTCAAATACACCTCATAAGTAGGAAAAAATTATACAACAACATTGCCAAAAGATGGAAACTATTAGGAACAATTCATTAGAAAGATACGGTTTCATGAAAATTCAAGTCTTGAGCTGTCGATTTCAGATACATATGCCGGAAATATAGCGTTATCACTGACATGTCCTGGAATGTCCCCACGTTTTACTTATTCCAAAAGCCTAGGAAACGATCCTATGAGCTCTCTTACTGGGAACAAGAAGTTTGATTTTTTCGTCCATGTCGGAGATTTTACATAAGTCGTCCCACTGTGCGGCGGTCGACGGCTCGGCGACGTATCGCTTTTTGACCGAACAACCGTAACGAGAACGTCGTAACGGCAAGAACGCGTTTTTCTCTGTGTTCGTACACTGCGCCCGGCCGTGTGCGTGTGATTTACATACGCGCGCAGGCACGCATCCCTTTGCGCTTCCTTGTGAAAGTTCGCAATTACGGGCGAGCCCGCGGCCGCGCAACCTTTTCCGGCCCGCGAATCTCGCCGGCCGCGGGAAAACTTTCGAGAGACCGTTATATTGCACACACCCCGTAGCTACCCTCTCTCGACCAACCCCTTCGCAGCCCGGAATTATTTACTGCCACCGGCGCGGCGCGGCAGCCGAGTAAGCGAAAGAGGAAGCGACTTCGCGACTCCGATCGGCCGCCCGCTAATTGAACGTTACCCCCGCGGACTTGTTGCGGTGGAAATTAAGTGCGTCCCGCTCTCCCGGAACTCTTTCCACGGCCTTATAAATGGGAGATCCTTCCCCGTAGAATTACCGCGTCGCGAGGAAGATTCTGCTTGGTCCGGGGACCTCGCCCCCGGGATTCTTGGAATGATTTTCGTCGAGCTAGTGCCCGTTCTTCTTCCGTAATTGTCTCCCGCGAGGAGGGGAAAAGCTGCGCTCGAGATTTACGGAGAACCTGCTGATTATTTTTCGGTGTTACACCAGCAATTTCTGGATTGTACAAAATGTTTACATGGTAGATTGAACCTTCATGATTGATATCAAACAAGAATCGATTCGATCGGATGAACGATTCACGAGATAAAAATTCTTTAATAACGCTCTATGAGGGAGGTTTCTTGATCTTGTGGTTCTCGGGAGAACTTGTTTATAATTTTCAGTATTATAGAATAGGTCTTTCAGTTAAGGAAATTCCCTCTGAATGGGACAAGTCCTCCTGATTAGAACAAACAAAAAAAAGAATGAATCCCTTTGAATAAATTGATCTTGATCTTGAGGTTCTCGAGAGAACTTGTTTATAATTTTCAGTATTATAGAATAGGTCTTTCAGTTAAGGAAATTCCCTCTGAATGGGACAAGTCCTCCTGATTAAAAAAAAAAAAAAAGAATGAATCCCTTTGAATAAATTGATCTTGATCTTGAGGTTCTCGAGAGAACTTGTTTATAATTTTCAGTATTATAGAATAGGTCTTTCAATTAAGTGAAATTCCCTCTGAATGGGACAAGTCCTCCTGATTAGGACAAAAAAAGAAGGAATCCCTTTGAATAAATAATCTCGATTTAAAAAATGTATAAGTACTTCCTGCATGGGGTCACAGTTTAATGTCCCGTTGGATCACCGCCGAGTGGTCGGAAAAAATTCAATTTTCTCGGAAACAGAGCCTCGCAGGAAAAAATTTTATTCCACATTTTTCACTCACCTTTTCATGTAAAGTCAACCCCCTTTCCGGTTACCTGTGCATTTCCTCAGCAAGCTGGGCTCTCAAGTGAAACTGTTTTAGGCACCAGTTCTCAGTCGACGACAGAACTGGAAGAACGGCTAATTCTTCAGTAATGGGAGAATTTTAAAAACCGTTCGAGATGTAAATATCGGATGGTGTCAGGGCAGGACTCTCCAGTCGATTCCCGGGGGAAGGAAGTGTATTCAGCCGAATTTGCGGGCTCGCGAGGTGTTTAATATGCCGAGACACGCGGCGTGTTCGAAGCACATTAGCGACCTCCCCCAGGATCTACGAAAGGGATGAAGAGAGGGATGGTCGAGCCTGAGGGAGAAGAGCCGCCACCCCCTCCCCCGAGCTGTCGACGGAATCCGGAGGCGTCCTCTCTCGCTCGATAATCGACGCAAAAAAGGACAGAGAGCTAATGGCGCGCGTGATGCTGGTGATTCGGAAAATTGTGGATCGAAGGCCGTATAATCGGGCTAATATCATCGATCCGATTCCCACGTACCCGCCGCACCGTCTACCCGCTGATCCCCTTAGACCCGACTTTACCTCTGCTCACCCTCTCTCACCCCTTCCCACCGCGTTCTTCTTCCTTCCTCTTTCTCGGAGGGGGAGGGCGGGGGTCGAACAGCCCAAGGAAATTTCACTAGGAAGCTTCATTTTCCACGGTGATGCCTCCGCTTAATGCCCGCATTCCTGCCGTCATACTCGTCCCGCGGATTCGCCAGGAATTCCTCAGAACCTTCGATTAGGAACGAGATTGTTTCTTCTTGTCGCTTCCTCGAACATAATTTCATAAATTATCTGGTTTCTAGCTTCTTCCGCGATTAATCGCTTCCGACCTCGCGCAGGCAATTTTAAATACAATTTTTACTGATGTTCTTTGGCTATCTTCGTCTCTTGTCTCGTCGATTGTTCGATGAAAAGCTTGCTGGTTCATCGAACAATTTAAAAAGACAATGCACAAACGTAGAATCCTGGACACCCACGAAAATCGACGGAATTATCTGTCCAGGTTTTAAAATGTATTTTTACGTTAACATTGTACCAAATTTGATTAGGATCTGTAAAATGCAAGAAAGTCGGAGGACTAGTGAACATCATACATTTAATTTTTTCCAATTTTTATTACCCTAAACAACCTACTTCGGGGTCCGATACACCTGGGAGAACATTTGAGTAACGCTCTATATGATTTTGAAAAACGATTACTTCTCACGAAGTTTACTTACATTGTAAAATGTGCATAAATAACCGATTTTATGGAATCTTTGAGGTTTCTGGTTTGGCGGTGAAAGTGTTAAAGAAGACGATCCTAAGAGGAGAATGTGTGCGTAAATGTGACCATTACCAACGCTGCTATCCTCATGCCATCGGGCCAAAAAATCTAAGAGGCCACTGCTTGCCATTCTGAACCTCACGATCTTCGATCCAGCAGCACCTCTGATCCGAGAAATTAATCCCCACCAGCAGTTCCGCCGAGTCGTCTCCGCTTCCTTAACATTCTTCGTTGGCGTTCGCCTAATGTGCACGCTGTACGAATATGATACCCGCCCCCGATCATCATCCCAATGTAACCTCGTTCTCTCTCACGTTCTCCGAGCCATTGCGAATTCGCCGTACGACGCTCGGCGTCAGCGTTTCTTGCAGCCCGGTGATTCCTCGCTGGCATGATCGTGGTCCCTCGTTCCCTCGTCGACGACACCGTCGACAACGGCGCCCCATTCTCGCGCGGCACGAACGAATACACTCGACCGGTTCGAGAGAGAGAGAGAGAGAGAGAGAGAGAGAGAGAGAGAGAGAGAGAGAGAGAGAGAAAGGGCCGCTCTACTTTCACCTGGCCGTGTTGACGATCGTTCGTCCTGTTCGTTACTGCTCTCCTGGTCAGCTACTTCCGGTCGATCGGGGATCGAGGATCTTTACCTGGATCGAAAGATCGTTACAAGAACTTGGTCTCTCTCTCTCTCTCCCTTCTTTCTCCCTTTCTGGTAGCATCGTGTGTGACCTGCTGCGAACGGGACGACGACGACGCTGTCTGCCATTTGCTATCCCGAGCCTTACCACCCTCTTGGGCGCCGTCTATCTGCGCCCGCTCTTTCCCGCAGGAGTAATTTCCCCGGCTCCCTCGTTTCTTTCCCGCCGGGTGCTCTCCTCTTTTCATTTTCCCTACCCTCTCGGCTCCGTCTCACCCGGTCTCTGCCCCGGCGACTGCTTCAACGTCAGGGAACAGTTTCCCTCGCGCATACGCGATCGCCCCGAGTACCTGGACCACCACCTGTCCCACGGGACTGCAATCTTCCTGCTGGGTTTGTCCACGACTCCCTCTCTCTCTCTCTCTCTCTCTCTCTCTCTGCCTCGTCAAAGTTAATTGTCCCTTTATGTACCTCGCGCCGAGCTGCTAATGCCCGCCGAGTTTGTTCTGTTTTATACCGAGGAATGTTTGCCCATCTTGCCACCTGTCGGCCGCTCCACAGGGTCCTGGGTGTCCTGCACGTCCTCCATATACTTTTCTTACGACGACGCAGCGGTGAAGACGCGAACTTTCGCAGTCTGTGTTGCGAGGAGTACGTGGGATCTTTTAGCGTAGCTGGGAAATTCTAGAGTATTTGTTACCGGCGTTGTTTTCTACGCGTTTCGTGCAGAAATTACTTCCGGGAGATTGGTGCCACGTCCTTTTACTTGAAAATATTCTGCTCAATTTTTTAGGAAATACTACTCGAATATCGATAAGACGCGTACAGTGAACTCTCGATATATGTCAACAACACGGGTCCTGCCAGCGTCGTGTATCGTCAAGGACACGTACCCGTGTTATGTTTACACTCCTCGGCGTCCGAGGCCTCTCGAGCTTCGCGACACCTCACGGGATATACCACGCGGTAGTGGGGATAATTCCGCGACGTTTATCACCCAGGCCTTGGCGACATATATAGAGAAATCACTGTATATCGATTGTCCGCAGAGTCACAATTTTATATACAGGGTGGTTGGTAACTGGTGGTAAAAGCGGAAAGGGGGTGATTCTACGCGAAAAAGGAAGTCGAAAATGTAGAATAAAAATGTTTCGAGAACATTGAGTTTGAAAATGCAGCCAATGCGCGTGTTATTCGATGGGAATTGTCTGCTGCGTCTGACCATGACCTACCAATTCTACTTCCTACGGATACTAAAGCACGCGAACCCGACGGATCTTTAAATTCGATTTTCTCGGAAACATATCCTCAAACGAAACATTTTTATTCTATATTTTCGACTTGTCTTTTCGCGTAGAATCACCCCCTTTCCGCTTGCACCACCAGTTACCAACCACCCTGTATAAGAAAAATTGCAGAATGTGAATCCTTACCGAGTCTCACTTTACTTCGGTAATCGAAGGACCTAATCTCCGACGATTAGACCAACCGGAGAGCCCGGCGGTCAGCCGTTCGACCGTCCGGAAAATCCGCGGACTCGAGGCACGTCGCGATAATTACCGCAGCGGCGACAACGACATCCGCGGCGCCGCCCCGTAAAGAGCAGTTGCTTTATGACATCAGTTACGCGAGGCGGAGTTCGCGGTGGAAAGGGGGTGGGTTTGGACAGGATTTAAATTCGAACGGAGGACTCTGTGCGTCGCTGGGAACGAGCCACTCGGCACGTCGCGTCGTCGGAGCGCTCTAATGCGTCGTCCGCGGGGATAATCAGTGCAAATTGCTGGAATTCCGAAGTGGCAGACAACGCCGTCGTCGTCGGCTGCAGAACACACACCTCCCGCCCTCCGGGGAGGGGCGAAAAAAAAACAAACATTCCGGCCCCGCGGTAACTTTCCGAATTACGGTCGTAATTAGTGCGCGGCATAATATGCCGCGGGTCACGGGATCGAGTTAAGCGCTCAAAGCAACGAGCAGAGTCGTCGTGGAGGGTGAAAAAAAAAAACGAACGTGAAGAGCGTGTTGAAGAATCGTCTCGGGTAAATATCGTGGAAACGGGGCCTCGCGCACGTTCGCGAAAAATCTGCTCCCGTGCCCTCTCTCTCTCTCTCTCTCTCTCTCTCTCTCTCTCTCTCTCTCTCTTTCTCTCTGAGCCGGTAGCGTTCGCTCGGGGATATCGAAAACAATTTCAATTTGGAAAGTTTAAATACTCCGTCGAGTGGAGGGGGTAGCTCGAGAGGCAAGATAGAAAGCGACCGATGGAGAACGGAGGACAGAGAATTGCAGGAGGGAGAGTGGAGGGGGGTAGGGGCTTTGTGAAAGTGGTCGGTATTTCGAATTTCCCTTTAATTTGAAATATAAGGATCCTTCTCTCCACGGTCCTTGCCGCCCGGAAACTCGCAACCCTCTCAAAGGCGACGCTATCTCCCCGACTCTTGCACCCTCGACTTGAAAGCCAGCCGCTCCGCCGCCATCCCTCTCTTCGCGTCTGCCTCTCCCTCTCTCTCCCTCTCTCTCTCTCTCTCTCTTTCTTTCGCTCTCAGAGAACGGCGCTCGTATTCTTCGGTCTTTCACCTTCGTTTCTCGCCGAGCCCGGGCCGAAATTCTCGAATTAGTCCCCTTCAGGGACAAGCTTCCTCCGTAAACTCGCGAGACCCTTCGCGAGATTGCCAACCCCCCTCGAGGACGTCTGCGAGAACTAGCCGCCTCTCGAGAGCCTGCTCGACCCCCGCCGATGGCAACATTAACGCGTATTACGCCCGCCAAGAACGGAATTACCGAATTAACGCCGGCTCTGCAATTTGCGATACTTCTTCGCCGGATTCGCTTTTTGCCCGGCTCTTTTCGCAACTCCGGACGCCGCCGTCCCTCTGTGCACGAGGTCTCTAAACGTTTGGTCTGTACAACTAAATGATTCAAACATTCAATCATGCTCGATCAACGACAATAAATCGTCCTCGGTGTTATCTTACAATCAGGAACATTTCGAATGTCGGGGCAACGGGAGGAAATTTTCCATGTACAGTGAATGCTCGATCTATGTCAACAACACCGTTCAGGTGACATAACCGAGTCGTGTTTACACTCCTCGGCGTGCGAGGCCTCCCGAGTTTTTAGTACTGGGGATAATTCCGCGACGTTTACCGTCCAGGCCTCGGCGACATATATCGAGAAATCACTCTCACCTTGTCTCGGCGACCAGCAAGAATTCAAAATGACGTAAATACTGATTCGAAGAGTTCGAGTTTTTTGAGGAAGTCGGAACCACGGTAAATTCGAAGGAGGATCGAATCCATTTCTATGGAGGTTAGGGTTGCAGCCTTAAGGGTTCCCGTTGACGGTGTATCCCGCGACTGAACGTTGTGGCCGCGACGCCTTGTGTGGTTACGGGGCCGACAATAAGTTCTCGTCAGCCGCAGCAGCGGCGGCTCAAGTTTTCGACGCGACCGCAGCTCAGAACAGAAGTTCCCCCGTAGCTGAAGCTTCGAAGCTTCGGGGAGGCGCGAGAGAGAGAGAGGGGGAGAGAGAGAGAGCACGGTAAAGTGTTTCGTTGTTAACGTTGGACTCGGAGGGCGCGCGTTGCTGTTGCACTTAATTGCTGCCGTTGTCTGCGGAAGATTTCACGGCTCCCATTGCCGACGAATAGCGCGGCGAGACGTTCAAATTAAGTCCCGACAGCGACTGCGAAGATAAATATCACGCCTCGCAATTAAATCCGCTGTCTTCGAATTGTTTAACGGCCCCTTAAAAACTATTATCCCCGCGTCGCGCCCGCCAAGAATTCCGGCGACCGCCGTTACTTTCTCTGTTCAATGCGTTCTTAACGCACAGAAGATTAGCCGGGAACAGCGATTTTACGCGCGGCATTCAAAACGTGTTCTTCATTGAAAGAGGATTGTAATTCTGATAATAAGTAGAATTTATAATGGTCTTGATTGTCTTGTGATCACTATTTTTTCTTTAAATTAAGTTTCTCTCAAACGTAGTAGAATCACTCTAAAAAGAGAGAAATAAAATATCGTAGATAAAATATTAAAAACTCCTCTCCCAATTTTGAAAGCGAAACACAAACCTTCGTCAACGAACACTTGCCCTTGCAATTAGATGCAAAAATTGGAAAGAGAATGCCGCATAGCGCCACCAAAAGAGAAACGCTGTTTTGTTCAAGACCAGCAGTCGCGTCACCGCGCGTTTGCTCACAATATCAATAATTAATCCGAAAAAGAATGGCCGCCTGTCGAAGCGGAGGGTTGCAAAACCGGGGGGGTGTGTGTGTGTCGCGCGATAAATTTCATTTCGCTCACCGTCGGGCAGGGGATGACGCAAGGAAGGGTCGCGGAGTGACAACGCCGAGTCCTTTATTAAAAGTCAAGCGAGCATTCATTAAAGGGTTTAATCCCATAACCGATTCGATGTCTGACGTACTCGTCGCGAAAGTTCCATTAACGGGCGCGGGGCCGGCTGCTTAGCGTTTCGCGCGTGGTCCCGCATACTAATAAGCGTTTACCATCGCGGCGGTGCGCGGCGCGCTGGCGTAAAATGAGCCGCGCGAAAGAATTGTTCGCGGGCCGCAACCTCCGCGTTTAATTAACTTCTAGTAACTCTGATTTCGTGCCGGGCGCTCCCTTCGAGTGCTTCTTCTCCCGGCGAAAATAATTGCTGCCTGTAATTACGAACTTTCTCCCTTCTCCCCTGCTCCCCTCTTGTACACCACCCGCTCCCACCCTCTACCGAACGTCCCTTTTAGTATCCCGGGGGGTGTCTCGTCGCGCGAAGCTACACGAAAACTTACCCTTTTTATCTGACGGTTTCGCGTGCATTTAGTTTGCAAAACGGTCGCAGACAGATTAGAATCTGAAGGCCCCCGGTGCGCTTCTGGATCGATGGGAGGCCGTTTCACCGTTCAACGATCCCCCGAGCTCCGTTCCCGAGCGAAATAATTGCTTCTGGAGCGAAAGAAGTTAAATGAGTCCCTCGCGAAAGTTCAACGAGCACACCGTCGAACGCTCGACGCCCCGCGCCGGCCGAGCGCTGAATCGACAGGGGCGACAGATTTTTCAGGGACACCGCCCCCGAGCCCTCTGCTGCCCTCGCTCTTCATCCCCCGATCTACCCCGACCTACGATCCGTCCGAATTCAATGCGAGGATAATGAAATTTTTCCGCTCGACGGTCCCGAGCGTTTTCTTCCCGCGACCCTCCTCGCCCCTCTCTGCGGTCTGCACACCTACCACCCTTTGTTTCCCTCCTCGCCCCGATCCATAGTCAACATACCTTAACCCCATTAATCAACCCCCTTATTCCTCCATGATTCTCTCTCTCTTTCTCTCACTATGACCCTCGCTTCCACCAGTTATTTATTCGTACGCGTGCGGTACGCGCACGCGAAACAAGGCAACGTAACCGGAGACAGGGGGTCGAACGGGGTGAAGAACCTGAAACAGAAGGGGATGGGGCGGCTTGCTCGATCGCCATCGGCTCGACGGGGCATTAGAAGGGCCCATGGTGAGAGCACCTTGTGGTTTCGGACTTTTTTAACGAGCTGGCCACGTGCTTCCGCAATTAATGGCACCCTTGTTTGACGCTCTGATTAGAAGCCTGCCGCGGGAGTTACGAATTTTTTTGCGAGATTGCTGGTGGGCGGTTCTACACCGGACTTGGTGGGGTTGCTCACTGACGTTTGGAGAATGCACTCGAATTTTCCTGAGCAGTACGAACGACTTTCCTCGAAGTTATAACGTAATTACTACGAACGTACAATGGGGGAAAATTGTCGCTCTCTCTAGTTCGTCGTTTATAAAATGATCCGACGAATTTGTCGATGATCGAAATTAAACCGATAAATAGTGAACCAATAATCGAATAGTAAGAAATTATTAAACAGTAAGAAAATGCGAAGAAACCATTTTTACAACCCCTCAAAGTAGGTACGTTGCTCGAACCGAGTGCGCTGCCGTCGCGAGCGATCAAATTGCTAATTGTTCGTTAAATTATTAATTATGCCCGACCGGAACATCATGTGTACTCGCAACAGTGGCGAACGAGGGGGTAACGGTGTGCCCCGTCGACTGGAAAAACGCATTCGGCACGATTGTTTGGGGAAAGTTTCTGATTGCCGGCTGAGTTCGCGTTTTCGAGCGGTCTGCCGGAGGGATGTAACTTTTGTTTGTCGGACGATGAGTGGTGCTCCCGCCAACGCTTAGGCTAGGTCTGGGTTTGGTCCGTATTAATCCCTGCTCACTTTTGTAACGTGTACCGCTGTGCAAATACTCGAGAAAGAGAGCGAGAGAGAGGAAGAGAGAGAGAGGGACCGACTTGTTAGCAGCCGATAGCGTGTAAGCGCATGGATAACAGCGCGATTGATAGCAACTTTTCCTTGGCACAGAGGGTTGTTCCAGAAAGGCAGAGGGTTGGTTCGGGGTTGATAGAATGCGGGAAAAATTCACTGCCTGCACGAGAGCCCCCTAACTATTATTAATTCTACTGGAGGTAGATGCGATAGGTGTATTTTGTGAAATATTCTTTTAGCAACCATTGGAATTTAGGAATGGAAATTCGTGTACAAAAATTTGTTTTGGAATTTATACTGCTGCCTCCGAGGACCATTTTCACTTTATGACTGTTACAGGGTTCTAGTATAAAGAGACCTAGTGATCTAAGAGGGGAACCCAACACTCCAACTTCCCTTTATCTCCTTTCTGTGTCTTAAGAATTTAGGCTCCATTCTTTTTACGAGTTGTACCCAGCGTGGAGGTTCCATGAATATTATAAAGGGTTGTTCTAGTAGCATGCCTATCTAGCACTAGGTCATAGCAAGCTCTCCGGACGCACAGTGTGCCCGGAGACATGGTATGAATTGCAGGGCGGAATGAAAGTTGCAGCCGGAGATGCGGGATTCCTGTGTCCTGGTGACAACGTTGCATTATCTTCAAATCACCAGATGGTCCAGTTTCATCTAACGCAACTGCCTCGTGCTAAATTGCCCGGTATCCTCCACTGCGAAAAATCCCGCACCATCTGACCTAAACTTCCCGTGAAATTCCACCTGAACATAAACATCTTCATTTTGTATTTCTCACAAATTTTGCCCGATTAAATAGTCCTTATTTAAAAAAGAAAATGTTTCTGTAAAGACTGAATGCCTGATGAACAGACTGCGGCTTTTTGTGCATCTATGAACAAATTGGCAGGGCGAAATATAAATCAGTAAAAGATTAGAGAAATCTAGGAATATTATATTTTCAATGTGAAAACTCTATTGAGGGATGAAACGAAGTTTTATTTGACTGCTGTTGCCCACAATCATTGCAAAATATGGTCTGAAATTTTTCTGTGGGCCCAAAATTGGTCGGAAGCGCGCTATAGTGATCGTGAGACCGGCGTCCCGTGGAACAGGTGCTCGCACGGGTCCATGCGATAGATAGGATCAGCGCTTTCGGAGTCGCCATTCCGGTGCTCACGAATTCAGTCGAATGGCCTTTAATTAACCCGGCTTTAGGGGCGTAAGCTCGTTATCTTGATCTTAGGGGGGATCGTCGAAGTCGTATAGGGGTCCCTTTGCTTACGTACGAGCCTCCATCAATGGCCCTGGCTGGCGCGTGAGTGTCTCTGCCTTCCTGGCGTATTTCATGTCCGTCGCTCTCTGCAACACGTATGCCCATGAATCACGCGTTATGATTCACTGGACGATTTCGGCGGTCAGCTGGTAATTGCGTATTTCGGGAAAAGGGACTGGCCGATGCAAGGGCCGATACGGCTTTCTTCCCTTCCCAGGGTTACGGTTGTGCTCATTCGAAACGAATATTGCTGGGTAAATTATCTTCAACAACGTTTCACGAATTTTTGGCATCAATTCCCACAAGCAATTAAAGTAGAAATAATGTATCAGCGTTCTTGGATTCTTCGCATCCCTGTACAATTTCAAATTGCACTGGGTCAGTTTTTATGCATAAAATCCATTAAGTCTCTGGTATTGAACAAATCCCCTAAACGACAAAATTCTCACTGACTTTGAACGTGCAGCCTGAGAATTTCTAAAGACGATGCGCGTCGAGGACAAACGTTCAGCCTACTAACATCAATTCCACGTGCGTACGCCTATGCACGAGTCCGCACCTGTGTACGCGGGACATTCGCGGACCCGTATTATGCGAATTCGCGTGAAAAGAATACGTCGGGAATAGTCCTCTCCCACGAAGAGAGGCGCGTTTCCCATCGGCTGCGTTTCTCGTGTCTTCGTGCGCACGCACACGACGAGGCAACGGCGTCATTGTGCTCGATGTAGGTTGGCAGGTTGGCGGCGTTCCCTGCGCGCATAACAGCGACCGCATAACAAACTAGCGCAAAACAATGCTACGTGTTTTCTCTTCCCCGCCGTGGCCCCCGCTGCGCCTCCGTTTCTCGTTTCCCCTATATACTCTTTTTCCTCCGTTCTTTCGTGCCGATAGAGGACGCGTCGGGCGAGATAGTAGCATTCGAAAGAAAATATAAATATGGAGAAATCTTGCCAAAAATTATTTCTCAAATTGTGCGTGAGTATGTTACATTACTTTATAAAAATAAGAAGAATGTGTCTATCCAAGTTTTCAGCCATTTTGTAAATAATGTATACCTGAGGAAATAAGTTTGTTGAGTAATTCCACGTAGACGGATCTTCACAATCTCAATAATCGTGAATTAAAAATATTAGAACCCGTCATTTTGACGGGTCCCGTAAACCTAGTGTTAAGTACCGAGCATCAAAGGCGTTTTGATTGCTGTATAAAGATACCAGGGCTGCATTTATTCTGATTTTGTGAGATTAAAGAAAAATATATTCAGTAAATTACTGAATAAATTGGGGAAAGGCATCCGTAGAATTTCGGTAATTGCTGAATGTAAGAATCTCACGCGTAGGATGCACAGTCGGATAACTATAGCGCTGCAAGCTCCCCGGCAATAACGACCGCGCAGTCTGGCCATGCGAGGCTGAAACTACTGAAATTCCGAGGTCCGCACCGCGAGCGGTAATAGGGATTATTTGCGGATTTCTCCGCCGCGTTGCCGAGATCTGATAATGCTGTTTCTATTATGATGCCTGTAATTGGAAGGAGCTTGCCAGAACGATTTCTTTTACTTTGTCTCGTCTTCGGGCCTCTTGCGGATTTTTATCCGTTTCCCAGGGGATTTTCGCTGTAGCGATCAACGGGCTCTACAGGATCAATAAAAGACAAAATCAAGAACTCAGTGTCACGAAGAATTTTATAGATGCAATATTGGAAGCGTGACGTAATGAATAATACGACGAACGAAATTTTTCAAAACTTTCTGTTCGCGACAACGATCCCCTAGACCGCCAATTCCGAAGATTCCAGCACCCCTTGTAGCGTCGCGCGTTCCCAGCCCTCTCGCAGGTATTTCCAGCCCTTTTTCCAGTCGCGGCGTATCCCGCGGGTCCCGGCTACTTTCTTTCTTCCCAGCTCTTCGTATACATAACTAATTTCAAATCCCGCCGTATCGAGAAAACTTTGATCAGTTTCCGGCCTGGTGCGCCATCAGCATGGCGGATGGCCGAACGCGGCGACCGTGTGCCGTTTCCTTCGATCGCGCGAACTATGCATACTTCATGGGGCCATGTTCGCAAACTTTTCAACCTTGTAAACGCGGTTCCCTTCTGAAATTGCCGTCCCGGAACCCCGGTGGCGCTTCACATTCTCCCGCGGTCCGCATTCTTTTATGACAGTGAGTGTCCCCCGGCTCTCCGTATTAGCGAGTTTTTACGATCTACTCGCGGGAAAATGTGCATCCAAACTGCATAAATAAATGATTCAGTGCGCGAAACACAAAGGGAGCCTCGCGCGACACGTTCCTCGATCGTCAATTTTTCCCCAAGCATCGCCGAGGAATAATTTAAATTGCTAAATATTCAGATCACCGAAGAGCGGCCTCTTATCTGCGAAAAAGCTTCGCAGCGTTCGTCGTTTGATTAACAATTTTTTCAGCGAGAAGTCGAACAATTTTCCCGGGGAAAAAGGAGACCGAGCGGCGAGCATTGGGAGAGGACGTTATTTGAACAGAATTTTCTTGCGTAGAATCAGGAGAGCAAACAGCAGCAAATTCTTCGTCCTCGGTTATAGTCTTCCACTGTTTTACCTTCGGCGATTCAATCTCAGTTGGATTCCCTTCCTGCGAACACGGAAACCCTTTGGAACGAGTTACTCCCTTCAAAAGAGCACGGCTAAATAGTTTTACAGAATTACGTATCGCGGAATCCACCAACTTCGAACGTCTCTTCTCCGTGAAAACCGTCTCAGGAAGCGTTGCCGTTCCCCGAAGTCGTTGAGGTTTTCTCGGGAAGCTTCGTCGAACGTCTTCGCGACCCTAGAAACGAGCATGTTCCGCGTCTCTTCAACTGCGCGATACTTCATGTACAGAAAAGAATCGAAGGGAATTGATTTACGGACAATTTTGATGTTTCTTCACGTGGAGGTAATATGAAATCAATTTTTACTGGGTGAAGTTGATTCTGTTGTTTGTAGACTGATTTTATGCATTTTTGAGAAACGATTAAGAGGAGGAATTGATGTAGAAATCATCCCTGTGTCTAAAAAATTCCCAACAGAATATTTAAAATAAATATACCGACAGTCATGCAACAAATATTGTATAGTTTACCACCATTAATGTTAGATTTTGTTAATCCTTATGTTCACGAAGGATCTTCTTTTTCTCTATCTAACAAGCGACACGTGCATATGTATAGAATAAATAAAGGCATGTATTATACAAAATAAGTGTAAGAGGTTTAATAGGACAAACAGAAGATCCTTCGTGAACATAAGTATTAACAAAATCTAACAATTAAGTTTACTTCTCAATTTCTGCTTTGAGTCACAGTGTGAGGACCTCCAGTAGGGGGATGAAAGAGTGAAATGCTTATAATGTTATAATCCTAGAATTTAATATCTATTTCATTCCCTGGTTCCATTTCAAACTTCAGATCCAAAAACTCACCGCCACTGTCAACATCCCCAAATTATTTCTGCTCAAAAAAATCGCCTTGATCCCTTACCTCAGTCTCGGACCTTGCCTAGTTTCTTTCGCTAATCGCTTGCACAGGTAAACTCGCTATCTCCAGAACTGTGCAAAACAAACTGGAGAAGTCGCTAAAAAATTTAGGGCACTCTGTTCCCCGGCTGAGCCAGCTGTCTTCGCTGGAAGATGATGATCGCGTGCAGCGAGTAACTGGCTTCTTCAACTAGAAGGAGGAAGAGGGAGGAAAATCTCCGGCGTGCCAGATCATTGATAAAGTCCAACCGAAACCGGCTAAGCTTCCCCGGAGCTGGAACTGTCGCGAAGTGGCTCTAACTCTTTTTGCGGGGGCGCAGAGCGCGGTGACGTTATCCAGAGGATTCGGTGTCAGTCGGCGCGGGACGACTCGAATGTACGTCCGCCCCTTAAAACCGTAATGAACTCTTGTCTGCTGTCGAGTAAAACGCCACCCGGAAGAGTCCGCGTACCCGGAAATTAAGGAAGTCCTCGGAACGTCGCGTATCAAAAGTTAAGTAACTTCGCGGCAGCGGTCGACGGGGGGTTGAATCGTGCACGTTCATACGTAAGTAGGGTGCGGGGCGTGTGCAGAAACGACGCCGCCGCGGTCCGGCAGGATCTTCGCCAACTTCCGACGACCGTGGAATTTCAATTCGAACCGTGCGCTCCCAAATCAGGATTTTCCAGAGCGGGACCAATAAATGTTACGTTTTACAAAGTTTCAGATGTCCGTTTGTTAACATTCAGCGCGATCTTCTTCGCGATCAAACGTGTAAGGAAATTTATCATTATTACCAGTGCGCGGACTCCATGCAATTGTAACTGAAATAGGTCCGTCACAAAATGAGACGGAAGAATTTATGGATTACATTTTCTTCGAATTTTCAGGATTAATCTTCTCACAATTTTCACAATTTTTAGTTTGCATAAAAATCTGCACTCCGGTCATTTCGATGATTTGAATTTCGAGGTCTCCATCGAGAAGAGGAAAGTCCCAGCTTATTAACCCTTAACGGACCAAAAAATATAAATATTTTCCTTTCCATACTTGATATAAAAATGTCGAGTCCACGGTTTCCCTTCTTATGACAAATAGCTTGGACCTGAATTGGACGTAAACTTGAAATACTTCCGGACCGTAAAGGGTTAAATTGATAAAAGGAGCAACGAAATGTCTACTGATCAATTGTTCCGTGTCCGGCGTTCACACCCCTAAATGGATACAATCTGATCTCTCCGCGCCATCAACACTGACCACCACCGAAACATGCAGCACATCGGCTCGCCTATGGTCCCGCGAGCTCGGTGCCGGAAAATAGAAAAGGAAGTTGCAGCATAACGTCGCGCCGTTAACGAACAAAGGCCCGGTTATCGCGCAATATCGTAAGACAGCGGATCCGCCGGTCGGGGAACATCAAAGACGAAAATTGGCCCTTTGATCAGGCCTGAAAACGGCGCTGGTCCGCCCGGGCTCGTTCGTACGTGGCCGCGACACGATTTTGCAAGAGCGTCTCGCCGCGGCGATTCGTAAAAGCGGTCTCGTCGACGCTGGGAGAAAGAGAGTAAGAGAGAGAGAGAGAGAGAGAGGGAGGGAGAAAAGGAACCAAGAGAGAGAGAGAGGGAGGTGGAGTATCGAAGCGAGCGGGCGTGTGGCTCGAAAAACCGCAGCCTGTGAAATTCGACGCTGAGGTAATTTGAGAGCCGTGAGAGGGTTGTGCGTCGGGGCCGACGGATAAGCAGGGGACGAGGTTTTGACGGTGGTTGCCAGCGTCGGCGGCGGTCGGGGGTTGGAATTTCGGGGTAGACTGGCGGAGGTTTGCCGCTCGGGTTTCTAAGTTTATTAAGTCCTACCGCGACTCGCCTTATCTAGCTCGGGGACTCGACCGTCATCCACGGTGCTCTGCTCGCTATACCGCCGCCCGTTTCCAACCCCCGTTCCACACCCCCCCGACTCGTTCTTCTTTCATTCTATGGTCCTGCACCGACCGTAAATTCATATCTCGAATAATTTTCACCCGGACGCAGACCCGGGCGACTTGGCTAACGGCCAGGATTTCTCGTAAACTCTGCTGGCCAGCCAGTCCTGCTCCAGTCTCTCTCTCTCTCTCTCTCTCTCTCTCTCGCTCTCTCTCTCTGGATCTTGCTTGCTCTTTCCTCTTTATCCCACAGTCCTTTTCTCCGCCTTTCTTCGCTTTTGTTCTCCGGCTCTCCTTATACCCTACAGCCGAGCCCGGAGAGCCCTTATTCTTTTCCTCGCCACCCACCGATTTCGCCTGGATATCGCCTCGACTCTTTCAATCGTATTTCACCCGCAGACCCGACCCGGACACCATCGAGAACTCTGCTCCTAATGCTTCCCTTTGAGAACTACACCCTCCGCCACCCCGTTTCGATAATTCTCCCTGATCACTCTGATAGTCGTTTCAGGTTCTACGCGGTCGCTGGGCTTTCCGAATCAATTTTCTCCTCGGCGGTGATCTGCGTATACTGTTCGCACGCCCTCCATCGATTTTTATACTTTGACACCTTGGACAGGGCGTGTTGCAATCAATTTTGACTCTGGGTATCGAAATCCTCGCTCCTTCAATTAATACTCGGTATTCGCAGATATTCTAGGGTAAGGGACCCTACTGCGGGGCTTCTAATTACTGTGCGTATATTAATTATACTATTTTTCAAAGCATAATGAATATTAAGAAAGAGATATTACATTTTTTCATTAAAGCTAGTTAATATAGATGTTATATATCTCCTTTTCAATATTCATTATGCTCCGAAAGTAAGTGTAATTAATATAGGTACAGTAATTGGTGCCCCCCACAGTAATGGGATCCCTTACCCTACCTACAACGAACATTTCAAAAGTATGTTTTACAGATTCATGTCACACACGTGTTCCGAAAATTTGCATTCCGAAGAGGACTTTGCTTCGCCGGGCAACCGGAGTGGTTCCCTCCGTTTTCAAAAAAGTGTATCCGATCGGAAGGACTCAGCGAACAATTACGCGACTCACTATGCAATTCCGCAGGATCCGACAGCATCCCCTCGAACCCGAGACAACAATAATCCAAGGGGGGTAGCACGAGGATAGTCTGTACGCGAGAGGGTAAAACTGAGATCGCAATAATATTGAAATAGCATGCAGCGGTATCGAACGTATCGTCTAGACGTCCGGAGGCTGGTGCATCAAATATCGTTCTATAAATGTGCAACGAACGATGCAGAGGGGGGGCGGGGGTTAGGTCTTGGTCGGATGGCGGTCGAGTTCGCGATCGAAGAGTCTGCGAGCGTCTTATCGGTCGTTTCCTCTCGGCCGAGCGTGAGGAGACGTTCGCTCGAAGATGGCCGCGGTTGCACAATCTACGAGAGGGGGGGGGGGAGACGTCCGAAGACGTTCGACGTAACACGCTTTCCCAGGGACACAATCGTGTACAGTTGGCATTGGCGCTAACGAGCGCCCTTCGACTAACATCGTTAGGGGATGCAGCCACCACCGCGCGCGATTATCCGAAGCGACGGAGCAGAACCGCGCTTCTAATTCGACCGTTCGATCCCCGAGGATCATTAACAGGTTCCGAGGCTGAAATATGCCCGCCCGGGATCAATGCGATTGATAAGGAGCTTACCAGCGATTTTAATTCGACCGAGCGCCGATGTTATCTGCGGGATGGTTACCCCGTGCCGGGGGTGGTTACGCTTGCACGCGGTTTTCGGGGATGCGAGTTGCCCTGGAGAGCGTTCGGGATTTTTGGGACGTTTTGCGGTCGGCCGGGAGAAGCTTATTTATTTATAATTAGATCGTGTGTACGTAATATTCGGACGAATCTTTCCGATTTCGAAGAAAATCGTGTTAATGTCAGTGTAATATTTCCTCCAGGAATAATTCGTTACGACGCCCGATTTCTAGGAGCCCACCCCACCAACCCCATCTCCGATCGGCAATATGCCATAGGAACAGTACCCCCGGGATCGTCGAGCATTAGTATTCCGCGAATGGTACGGTCCACCGTACCTCCCGGTGTTTTCTACCCGGAATGGCCTCGTGTACACGCGTGCCCGCCCACCTCTGCACCCTCGTACGGTCCTGGCACCCTCTTTTTTCTCCCGAGTCTCCGAAAAACACAATACAGTCGCTCTGCTGCCGTTGCGACTGCAAATACCAACACAAAAGGGAGTTCGTGTAAGTCGAAAATATTTATGTCCTCTCCTTGTTAACAATATTTATGATCGCCCAGCTGCCCCGTGCATTGTTGCATCTCGGGAAGCGTATCCCGTAGTTCGCACGGCTGCATCCTCCGTTACGCAGCCTCCAGACTCGATCACTGTGGCGACCGAGTTAGCTAGTGTTGACTCGTGTATTAAACGAATGCGCAGAATAAATTCGTGCAGCTTGCGGATAATCAATTAAGACGGAGTCGCAAAGACGGGACAAGATTGGTTCCCAGAATTCGTGGAAGGGATCCGTGGAGGGGGTAGGGTGTTAGGGGAGGGAGCGGAGCAGCCAATTTGATTACCCGATAATAATTAATTGCTCGTTACGTCGCGCGGGCCGCGATGCAATTAATCACTGTCGACGGCTTTTCATTTTTCCCGTTCTTATCCGTCTGTCTTTGTCCCGCGTTCCCTTTGATTCGCATACCGTTGCGACATCCATTCTTCCCTCTCTCTCTCTTCTTTTCGCACCCCGTGCGCAACCTTCCCTTTTTTTCGCTCTTGCTCCCTTTCTTCCCTCGTTTTTTCCCACTGTTCGTCAGGTTGGTTAGCTAGCCGCTCCGTGGTCGCACTCTATCATGCGAGGTTCATTAGGTTGGACGTGTCACGACCGCGTGGGTGACCGTGTGCCATCAAATTGCGAACACGGCCCGCGTCCCATTCTGTCGCGGGCGAGCGCAACGCTCCGAGGATCAGGACGGAAGAGGACGGAGGAGATGGAGGGTCCTGGAAGAGGACTAAATAAATAAATATTCGCCCGAGGCTACCCTCGCTGTGCCATCAGTGGGCAATCGATTTCGAGGACGAGGACGCAGAAATGATGACGTCGAAACGCTCTACAAGAGCATTTAAAAAATCACGTAATCACTAGACAGCATTTATGAGAAAAATTTTCACTTGGTTCCAGTACCTCACGATCGATGAAGAACATTTTTATTTTTAACACTTTGACTGGCAAACTAGGAACCTCAAATATTCCATAAAATCAAACGTAAGTTATTTAATGAAATCAAAATTGAAACAAAATTAAATGTATGATATTGAGTAGTCCTCGCCGACTTTCTTGAACTTGACAGATCCTAATCAAACTAGACACAATGAATATATTAACGTAAAAATTGATTCTAAAACCTGGACAAATCATTCCGTCACCCGCGTATGGGTGACATGGCAGTCAACGTGTTAATGACAAAAGTAAAAGAAATTCGAACTCTACGCAAGACGTCTCCACGTCTACACATTCCACCCCCAATTTTTAATGCATAGCACCCGGCCCGACCTGACTGACGCACCTTATCAGACGCTATCTGCATCCCGCATTCGAAGGATCCAGCCCGGGATTGAAGGAACCTATGAATCCGGGCTCGGGACGTGCTGGAAATCAAAATGTTTGACGACGGTCGTTCGAGTCGGTGACGTGTGTACGCAAACATGCGTTCGGCCAGGGGATGAGGAGGTGCGCGAGAACGCGGGAAGGGTGTGCGGCACCGGTTTTCTGGGGGTTGGGGTTGGAGTTTGACGGTCGGCGGCCAATCATCGGCGTATGCCACGACGCGGAGCGGCGTCGGCGTCGGCGGCGTTGAGTTCATGAGTAACGTGCCGGCGTGCTGTCTATCCGTGGAATACTCGATATCGGGGCTGCAGGGTGGCGCGGAGGATCGCTTAATATGCAGACTAGAATCAGGAGATGCGTACGCTTGATACACCCTCGGCTGCGACCCCCACCGACGGCCAAGTCACCCACCCCCTCTCCGTTCCGATTAACTGCGCCATTGTGTTAAGCCCTACGAGCGTGTTGGTCAACAATCCTCAAGTTTCGGACCCTTGCCCGTGGATCTTATCAACTGGACAGTTGTTTGCACTTGCCTCGCTAAATAGGATCCTTGTCTCGAGACCGGACCCTGGAACTGATCGCCGGGAACCCGGGGACGCTCATGCTGCTCGTCAAAGTAAATTAAAGACTTTGCGGCTCGAGCAACAGCTGCTGGACGACTGTGATAAATGTCTGCTCGGCGCGAAGGCGTTAAAGGGCCCCGGGCCACTTTAGATCCTTGCCGGACACGGGAGTTTGACGAGACTTGGATGGAATAGTTTTGATGGGGGATTCGGATGATTCAGCGCGACCATCTTCGGGGAGAAACTGGGAACGTTCGCGTGTCGTTACCGATGTCGACCAACTATAAGTTACGTTTAACCCTTTGCGGACGACGACTATTTCGGCGGGGTGAAGTAGCAGGACGAGGCGATTTTTGCCAATGTGTTGAGTGACTTACACGATACAATAAAATGATCTTACATATAAATTATCTTATAAAAATAATTGTTTATCTGTATTTACATCTTTAAAACTATATCTTTACAAAAATTATGATCTGTAGTTTCGCTTTGTGTGACACTTTATAAAGCATTGACCAAGATGCATTCTTGGCTTATCTGGACACGTATCACAATAATATGTCGCCTCATGTCTTTCACCTGGTTTGTTTCGGGTAGAACAAACTTTGCAATCCTTCTTTCTTCCAATAAGAATTACATGAACCGTTCCGTTTAGACGAACTTCGTCAGGGTTGGTGGTCGTTCACACAAAATCACGTTAAACGAATTCTTCTGATGCTTTTGCCACGCTCGCCAAGTCTCAACTGATGTCGGAACCATTGTCAGAGCTACACTCTTCAAAGAATCTTTCATTGTCGTGTCTCTGTTATGATGTGTCATTTCACACATCGTATAAAAGACCACTAACAGCTAAGGAACCTTTCCAAGAACCAATAGTGCAACCCTATCGGTTGGAGATAACAAAATCTAACGCATACACCGACCGTCGCCTGTCGTCCGCAAAGGGTTAATCTAGGCACTGCTTCCAGCGTCTTCTGTTCTCCTCTGTTTCGCTTCGGACTCCCTCGAGGAGCCCTCCGCAAGGTGAAAATCTGTTGGAACGAGTCCGCCGCGGGTTCGTCGTCCGCTCGGACGTTCTCGCGCGAAGAATCCCCGCGTAACGACCGCCTCCTCGCCGCCCCGCATACCGGCGCAATTACAGTTAACGCGGCAGAATTACGAGGCATTCGTGCGGCACGAAAATCCGTCCGGCATTACGAGCGTAATTTCGAGGCGGTCTCGGGAAGCCCGCTCGCGGCCCGCGGCCCGCGGCACGCGATCGATGCGAAACAGAGAGAGACAGCCGGTTTTCGGCTTGAACCGCTTCCTTCGGCCCGTTCTTTTACGCATTTTCGTGGATAATTTATGTGAACCGGGTGAACCGATCCGATGAGTCACGGAGGCTCGTTTGCATGCTCGCGTGCCGCCTATCCGCCCCGAGGGGCACGCGTCCGCAGGAAAACCGCCTGAACGCCGCTCTGAACACGCACGCACCCGGGCTCGATCAGTCGATGGAAAGTCAAGGACTTTGAACAGGGGAGCAGGGTCCTGGCACTGGGAGATCCTCCGCGGTGATCCTTTCCAAGAGTATGCGAACCCGTCTTTTGATCCTTGAGCATATCTCGCGCTTGCCCGGCTGATCTTTTTAGACCTAGAATTCTCAGTTTCAAGGAAAAGAATAAATATTTCAAGAATCGTGAGGATTCCTGCAGAACCCCATATTTTATAAATATTTTTCGGAGAACGATTTTAATTCATCGCTACGTATTCGGACCAACCTCCCCCAATGCAAATCGGGTTTGCAACCCCAAGTAATTGGCCTAAAATTTTGGAAAAAACCTGCGAGGCACAGCTTACGTGTACCTATAGACTCCATTTTGATTCGTCGAGATATACTGAATAGTTTCGGAGAGACACGCTCTTGAAGTTAGGGGATGTTTCTGAAATATCAGAAAGGCAGTTTAATAAATTTTGTGCTACATTTTTCCATGCGTCGGAGCGCGATTGTGGATTATGAAATTGTTTGAGTATGTTGTTGATAGGGATACCTTTTTTTAGAGCGATAAGAATGCAGGAAGTCTGTGAGGATAGTGTATTGTGACGGACAAACCCCTTACAAATCTCTAATCAGTAAAGAGAGGATCGCGCGCGACGCCTGTGCGTCTCCGGCTCGTCTCGATGGCGGCTGAAAGAGGGTGGACGGCCTCTAGTTTGCATAATATTTACGGAAGATCAGCGACGATAAGATAGCACGCCGAGCGACGAGGGTGGAGACCGCTCGAGTCGCGAATCGAGATCGCAGATAAGCGGAGAGGGTAGGCAAAGCTGCGGCGCGAGCTGCCTCATCCCCTCTAGTTCGAGCTTTTCATTGTAAATACGATTATTAACCCCGAACCGTTTTTACAGTTATGAAGTTCGCGTCGCTTCGGAGCACAGCTTCATTCGGCAGTTTGTTTGAACATGTTTCTGAAGGTGCTTCTTGTGTCCCCATCAGGCTTTCTGTTTCGTTTTAACAATTCGAGTGGTAAAGAAACTGTTCACGATGAAGAAGTTGTAATTATTGTAATCGCGAGGGCGAGGTTTTACTCTTCTCACTGTCTTAAATTTATTTTTCGTCTACCATTCGACAGGGTCCCCAGAGAAAACCCTGCGTGACAATTTTGCAGTCGGTACCCCTACCAGAAGGGTAGTTACAGGATGAACACTATTTTAATGAGTCATGCTTTACATCTTCTGTTCTGCTCGGCAAAAAATTCCGAAAAAATTCACAGTCGTGAGCACTATTTGGTAGAATGTTCATGAATTTTTTCCGAAATTTTTGTCGAGCAGAACAGGAGAAATACAGCATAATTAGTTGAAAGAGTGTTCAGCCTATAACTACCCTTGTGGTAGGGGTGACGACTTGAAACTTGGCACACAGGGGTTTCTTTGGGGACCCTATCGAATGGTACGATGAAAAATCAATTTGATTTTGATTTGATATTTGATTACCTTACAACTTTTGCAGTTTATTTTCTGCTACTTTCATCTCGCAAGATGAAACGGAGATTCGACGGTTCTAAAAATGATAACTTCACTTCGCGAATGTGAATATTACAAACGGCGAGAGGACAAGATTCCAGGATAGCGCACGGGCCCCGGGAATCCTTAATTTTCCAGGTTTTTTCATGCGGCCAGCGCTTTCCTCCCCATTTCCGGGAACCAGAACTTACGTTGTCTCGCGAGAACAGTCTCATCGACGCACCCCGAAGAAAAGAGCGCCAATAGCTGTCATCCTCCCCCGGGGCCGACAGTTTATGGGCCGTCCATGTGTTCTTAGGTCCGCAGGACGAGGGGTCCTGCGCGAATACGGTGAGAATCAGCCGGCGCAGGGGGTGGCACAGTCGAAAAGGAGGGAGGACCCGAGCGTGTAGAACCGTGTGCGTTCCTGTATGGGTGGTGGGAATAAGAAGAGGAAGGAACTTGGTAGCCCGAGCCCTCTTCACCCCCGTGGAACCACCCCCGAAAGTCCAGGCTCGCCGTATAAATAGATAGGCTTGAACGAGACCGTAAAAGCTTGCGGTCTCGTTTCGAATAATTGGATTTGCCCGGAACGGGACCGAGAGACGCCGACAATTCGCGCATATGTGTGTGCATGTGTGTGTGTGTATGCACGCGGACGTATGCGCTGTATGTAGGTGTGCGAGCGTGATTCATTCTGCCGCCTCTCGCTCTCCATTTCCGCCAGGCTCGTTTTGAATTCGTCGCCTCTTTCGCCTCGATTCCGCGCGCGCGGACTGACCGCGGACGCGTTCGACCGCGCATACTGACGTTTCGGATCCCCGACGACAGCTCTGTTTTTATCCGCGGTCGAAACCACCCCCCATCGCCACGGGAACCCGTGCAGAGTGTCTGGAATGCGACGCTGAATCGTCAGGGGTGGTTCTCGTCGATGCACGCGCGCGGGGAAGATGAATTCTTTCCTTTCGCAAACGGTTTTGTGCCTGTTCGTCCAGGCTGCGGATATTTATGCGGAACAAAAAGTTTATTAATTGTAGTGAAGTGGATAGTCGTTGGTAGAATGATGCTAAAGAATATGTAGAATAATAAAATGGACGCTACAGTAGAGAACGGGAGTCGCAGAGAAATTCAACTCTTCTTTTTTTAAAGACTTTAATCTGTTCACTCAAACTTTAAATTCTGTTAAATTCTTTACCCTGTTTACTTTTAAATTCTTTACTCTGTCCACTGCAATCAATTGGACCTAGTTATTTGTACTGTAAATACATAAAATCCGCGGGCCAATCGGCACCAAGCGTTGAGGTTCTCTGAACTATTTCCTATCAAGTGAAAGAACTAAAACATTCATCATTTCATACAGCACACGATACAGTTCTATTCAATTCCTTTTCAAAAGTATCTCATGAATAGACTGCAGATTTTATACGTTTATGACAAAAAGGGTGGGTGTTATTTTCACCAGTGCAGAAAATAAATGAATCTAAGAGTATCAACGCACTGTCTATAAGTTGGTAAGGCTGCGGAAGAAAGAAATGGACGCAGTTTGCTTGTGAAGAGCAAAGAGTAGCGCAGCGGAGTGTTTCGGTGCGTTGGTAATGGCGAAACGTGTGTTGGTAATCGCACCGTCGGAGCGGTGCGGGGGACCCGGCAGCGTTTGGTGGCGAAAAGGGTGTCGGGACGGGTTGATTAGGAAAGTTGCAGTGCGAGCGACATTTCTCCTCGTTTGAACCGGTAAACTTGGCCATTTAAAGGCGTCGGTGGGGTTCGCGGGCTGTTGGCCGGTAGGCAGCCGCCATTAGACGGCAATAACGCCGGCTGGCCAGCACGGAAGCGAGCTATTGAGGCCGTCGTCGGCTTAGCACGCCGCCGCCGCCGCCTGCAGCTCGCCTGCAACTCGCCTGCAGCCGCGATTACGGCTAAGTGCATTCGCTCCGCTGGCACACGGCTCCCCGGTGCCGCGCACACCCTGCACCATCTCCTCTCGACGATCGCGACGCTGCCGCGCGGCCACGTTGCACCGCGTTGGCGTTGCAACGATGCACACGTGCACCGAAAACCCAGGCAGAGAAAGAGAGAGAGAGAGGGAGAGACAGAGAGAAAGAGTGGGAGAGAGTACAAGCAGGCTCGAAGCCAGCTGACCGTGAGACTGCAGACTGTTGATTTGCTCTTTGCCGTGATAAATGCCGCTTTCGGTGAATCGGGGGAGTAACTACGGATTATGGGGATTCTGATTGGACAATTGGACCCTGCTACGGAACCATAGTCGCCGGATAACGAATGGACAGAGCCCCGGAGACCCTCGCGCGCTCGTTATTTCAGATTGTCGCGGATCGCGGGTTTGCGGGCCTCATTGATTTCTGAGATCTGCGCCGGGTGCACGCGTTGCGTCTCGGTGCGCGCTTCGGCCCTCGCGAGAAGAGGATGCTTTCATTGCTTCGTGCTGGCCTCGGCTAGATTGGCTACTAAGTGATATTTTGGAAAGTTGTTGCTCCGCTAACGCGTTTGCATTGTAGACCGGAATAGGTAGTCACGGTACAATGGCGGGAATTCAATTGCGCGCCAGCGTCTATTTTAAAATTGTTAGACGAAGAATTCGAGCAACATTGAACAGGTATGTTATTTTCTTTAAATCGGAATGAAATTCGATTTTTAACCATTGGAGAAGACATATCAATTTAGTCAAGTGAATCGTAGATCGTCGATCTTCGAACGGTCTTTTTCGCAGCATTTTTTCTGCGATGACAACTCGGGCATAGTCTGGCCAAAGGGCCGATACCGTCGCGATTGCGTTAACATTTCAGCCGAGGTATTTGCGATCGGCAAACAATCCTGCGGGTTTGGCAAGCGCCTGCTGCACGCCCCCGCGTGCTCTCGATCGTCTGCTCGCGCTCGGAACGAATGGCGCCTGTTTGTCGTGCCCCGCGTCGCTTAATGAGCCAGGAATCCCGAGGATTTTATCGCCGGGGCCGCGCGATCCCGAAACGCCCGTGCGCAAACACGTGCTCGCATTTTAATGACGCCGGTAGTACCCGCCCACCTCGATCCTTCGACGAACCTTATCGTCCCTTTTCCCTTTCTCGACCTCCCCTGCCTCGAGACTGACACTTAGAATTTGACTGACACTTAGCCCCCTATAAGTACTACAAAATCGAGTTATATTCGCGATGGAGAACTATGCAGAGCAGGATATGCTAAATATATTCATTAACTCCCTCCAACTGAAAATTAAATTGTATTTCCTGTCAGTCCTGCGTGCGATCCTTTTCGAAACGTTCGAGCCGAATTCGACTGACACTTAGCTCCCTATAAGGACTACAAAATCGAGTTGTATTCGCGATGGAGAACTATACAGAGCAGGATATGCTAAATATATTAATTAATTCCCTCCAACTGAAAATTAAATTGTATTTCCTGTCAGTCCTGCGTGCGATCCTTTTCGAAACGTTCGAGTCGAATTCGACTGACACTTAGCTCCCTATAAGTACTACAAAATCGAGTTGTATTCGTGATGGAGAACTATATAGAGCAGGATATGCTAAATATATTCATTAACTCCCTCCAACTGAAAATTAAATTGTATTTCCTGTCAGTCCTGCGTGCGATCCTTTTCGAAACGTTCGAGCCGAATTCGACTGACACTTAGCCCCCTATAAGTACTACAAAATCGAGTTATATTCGCGATGGAGAACTATGCAGAGCAGGATATGCTGAATATGTCATTAATTCCCTCGAATTGAAAATTAAATTTTATTTCCTGTCAGTCGCAGTTAAGAAGGAAAGTTTTGCGTAAAGATCCACGGTCCAGCTTAATTCCCGAAGCACAGACACCCCGAAGAGCGTGCAAGCTGATCCAAAGCCCAAAAAGGACCATTCTCTTGGCGAGCCGAGTGTCCGCAAGCTCTCTCGTTAGCAACCGGACCACCAAGCCGGTCCTGGAGACTGGTTCGTAAAGAATCACGCGTGGAAGACGGGACAACAAATCGGGCTCATTTAAATAATCCGTGTTCGCGGTCCCCTCGATCAAAAGACGGGGCCCGGCGACGGCGAAGAAACCAGTCGGTGGTTTGATCGTGTTGAGAACAGGAAAAGACGAGCCCTAGGAGCGGCGGTCATGCGAATCCCGCTGTTTTAACGGGAGCGAGCTCTGTGTGGTCCCACCGGGGCTCCTCGCGGGGGGTGCATCAGCCTCTTCGGGGGGTTTCGTTCCCTAGATCCATCGGAAAGGGGGGTGGGGGGAGGGAGAAGGATCAAAGGTAAGGCCAGCGGCTCCCATAAGCCCGGTATACGAGCGTACACGAAGAATAAGGGACCACCAAGGGAGTTCACCTCCATTTCGCCGGCTGGCCGATTGTCCGGCCTGCCGTTATTACGGTTGCACCGTGTAATGTATCTGGATTTCTGCCACCCACGGTCCTTTCCTAGTCTCTCCCTCTTTCTGTGCGCGACTGCGGATCCTCACTCTGTGTGTGTGTGTGTGTGTGTGTGTGGACGTGTGTATCGGTAGCCGTAATAACGCCTCCCGACCAGGCCTGCCCATCGATCTTGATTTGCCTTGGACGGACACTGCATTATTTGCTCTTCATTCCGACTGACGACGCGTCGCGCGACCCTCATTCACCAGCATTCTGACCCGCGAATTTACACTGGCCCTTTTCCCCTATTCTTAAGGGGGCCGGTTATCCTGTGCCTTTTTTCTAGACATTTTACGTCTTAAATAAGTAAGTAAAAATGCATACCACCGTGTTCGTACATGTCTTCGCTACGTCTGTATAGAGCCTTTTTCTCGATACGAACACTAAATCTGTCGAAATTAAGAGAATCTTTCAGCGGCAGCCATCTTGTGACGTCATACTTGCTTCAGAATTCGAATTTTCTGCCGAATATTACAAATTACTCCACGATGAGGTAGAAATTCGCAATTTGGGCTCTATACAGGCGTACATTGGTCTTTTAGGGAACACAATTGACCACTTCTAAACTGCTCATTGCAATATTGAAGCGGTAGTTTGTCTAGATTTTGACCCTTGCATACGTATATGGATACAGGCTTGACTGATACAACGTTGTTTCAGTTTCGCAAAGATGAAAATTTAGCAGATCTTTCCGGGCACCTTCATTTCCACGAGAAACGCCAGATAATTGTTCGAACCACCTCGCAGTAATGTTCTTCGACCCATTCAGCCGGCGGAAACGCAAAAATTCCTCGTCCGGGTCTATACGGGCTGCTCGATTCTGCGAGAGGTCGTGAAACGTGGCGCACGTGGATCGCGGAACGCCATAAAAAACAATTTCTCATTAAACTCGCGATAGAGCGCGGCGTTGCCACGGCGGAATGGCGGTGCTCGCACGCAGCTCCATTTCCGGGGGTTGAAGGAACGCCGCCGTAAAACGGCGATACTTTGACGCGCCGTGAAAGGACGGTTCGTTCGGCCGGGGGTTTCTGAGGGGCGGGGGGAGGGAGAGATTGCGCGCGGAAACGGTGTCGCGAGTGTGCGTAAAGGAGCTAGTTCGCGAAACGCCGCCTCGGGCCGTTGCGTGACGTTACGTTAGTTTTAATTAACGCAGCTGCCGTCGGCGACGACGACGGCTGCCTATTAACCAGCCGGTCGCAGTCGCGAGACGTCGTTTCCGTCGAACGTCGCGTCGCGCGCGCTCGTCTTCCGGTAATCAGCGGGGAACCGCGCTGATTTTTGCTTTCCACCTTGCGGATTTTGGCCGGAATGAGATACGGCGTTCTGCACGGCCATATTAGGGGTGGTTTAAGTCATCACTTTGCTGGCTTCCTATCGGAAGTGTGTATTTTTTCAAAAATAAAGAAATATGTGAGCGAGAGCCTCCGAATAATGAAAATGAAATAAATTCATACAATTTTACAATCTCCATCGTTAGTATCTGTTACGAGCGATTTGTATCTCGTATACGAACTGTTTAAATAATGTTCGTCGGGTAGGCTCCAGTATGCTTGAACAGTAACTGCTATATAATTTTTCCGAAGCGTAATAATTCATGTTCTTGGTTGTTCGGTCACGTTTGACCGTGTGTTTGATCAGTCCATACTAATCTAAAATTGTTGAGGCACGTTGGTCCTCGATTCCACAACATAATGATGCTAATGTGACCATGTTTACCCCTCCAGCGCCATTCAGAGTCTTTCAAAGAATTTATTCGCAGCTGTCTGGTTCGATGAATGGCGGACTCCTCGCTCCACGATTATCACATGATTTGAGAGTCATTCTCCGAGCAAACTCTGTTCGCAGATGCTTACCAAAGGTGTGCGCGTTAACGAGCGACGGCTACGAAAGTGTACGTGCCATAGACAGCATAATTCGACCAGGATCGATTTTGAACGTTGTTCGAGGAGGATTGAAGAGACACCTACACTCTTCTAAGACCAAGCCGAACCGCTCTTCGCCTCCTTTCTCGTATCAGACTATCTACTCTTTTGTTAGCCGGTGGGGATGGGTTCTTTATCGTCTGAGGCACGGCGGAATCGTTACCGGAGAGCCCGGCAATGGAACGAAACCGCGAGAGAGAGAGCGGCCGGTTGTTTTGTTTAATTAAAAAAGGAGCGTTTCAACGAGCCCTTAGCTCCGGGTCCCGGAGCGCGCCGGCAGCCGCTCGTCTATTGGTTTACCTCTCTTCCATCCCTCGCTTTTACCCTTCGCGCCGATGTACACAGACCCCCGGAGGAAGAAGAACCCGGCTGGCGCCGCGGAGCCGAAGAGTTGACTAAACACCGGGAAAGTTGACTCTCGCCTCGTTCTCGAACGAAACTCGCGTAAACACTGGCCACGCCGGTAGTATTCATTAAGAATTTTCAGCCGGATCCCCCTCGACTTTAAAGCGGAACCTGCCCGGGGCCGAGAAACCACCTGAGAGCGCTCGAGAAAACCATCGAAATTGCGTTCGGACGGTCTCAAAAATTGGCGGTGCGCGCTTCAGACGACGGCGTTCCTGCTCGTCTTATTAACCCATTAAATTTTTATTTCTACACGTTTCCTCTAAATTCGAAATGAATAGCATTTATATAGAACGTTGAAGAAAAGTGTCCACTGAGAACACAGGTCCTAGAAGCAATCCTTTTCCTCGAAAATGAATTTTTATTATTCACCAGCGTTCCATAACACGACCATATTATTTCGCTCTCGACACAGAGAAGTTGGAAGTATCAGCTCGAGTTTGCAAACGCAAATGTTACACGTAAACACGAGGCTGTAAACACAAGTGCCTGCACGTAAACAGAAAGTTGTAAACACAAAGTTGTAAACACAAGCTTTGTAAACACAAATCGTAGTACGAATCTTCAGTCGCGTCTACTAAATACATTCAATGCGTTCTGAAAAGAGCGTGTTACGACAGTGACAAATAACAAAAGTTGATTTTACAGGGAAGGATGTTTTTTCCTCCTCACAGTGAGTACTATAACGCCTATAAGTATCGCACCTTCTGTTCTATCACCCTGTATGTTTAAGACGATTTATGCCAGGGGTTAAATTAAATTTGAGAAGTTATTGTCAATTGCAAAAATATCATTGTTCTCCATTGTGAAGAAATTTTTAACGAGAGCTTCATTGTCGCGCAGTCGACACACCGAGAAACGTTTTCGAAACTCGCGTATAAAGGTCCAAGCAGAGGGAAACAGGAATTACGAATTTGATTTCGCGGCGAAATGAAAAGGCATCGGATTTATTTGACGCATTGCGCGCTTTTGTGGATTTCCAGGAGCAGCCGGGGGGAGGGGGTGGGCGATGATCGATAAATTTCTGTTGGCGGCTGGCTCGAATGGAAAGCGACAAACCGTCGTCGGAGCGGATGAAGGACAGCTTTCGCGTTTTCCGGGTGCGCGGTTAGAGGAGAGAGCCGAGAAACGCGTGGCGATTTAAGGCGGAGAACGCCGGGCCATCGCGCGCCGATTTCCACCGATTTCCGCGTGGAAAAGCTCTGGCAGGGAACGGTCCTGCGGTTTTCAATCGGTGCCCGGGCCGCTTGTGTATCTTTTGATGCTCGTTCACGAGTAACCTTTCGCCGGGGCGAACCGCAAAACGGCGCCACGGCGACTTCTTCTTCTGGTATCGACATCGCTGAGAATGGAGCCACCGGACCAAGAAGTTGCCTTCAAGGCGTCGCCGTTCCCTTTTCGGATCCCTCCGGGGCTCGAACGTCACCGCTTAATGCCCCTCGAACCGAAACGTCGCTCATTATTTAGCTACCAAAGGTACAACGTCGGCCGATCCTGACGTATCACAAATTTATTGCTCGCCGTTTCCTTTGCACAGTTATGGAAAGC
Source organism: Halictus rubicundus (assembly GCF_050948215.1). NCBI lineage: Eukaryota > Metazoa > Arthropoda > Insecta > Hymenoptera > Halictidae > Halictus > Halictus rubicundus. Next base: position 15,413,134 of record NC_135157.1, on the reverse strand, counting down.
TCCGGCACAAAGCGCGACGGTTCTGCGAAGGTCCCTTTGCGAACATTTTACCAGAAGGTATCGTACGTTTTGGTCCTGAAAATTTTTCGAAAATTGTTTCGGGTCTATTGAAATCAATATTTCTCTTCGATTTTATACAATTTGAAAACTGTCACCTTTGGAGCCTAATCTGGAGAATGTTGCGACCCGGTACCGCGAATACTAATTCACCGAGAAAACTTTTCGAAAATTGTTTCGGGTCTATTGAAATCAATATTTCTCTTCGATTTTATACAATTTTAAAACTGTCACCTTTGGAGCCTAATGTAGAGGACGCTGCGACCCGGCACCGCGAATACTAATTCACCGAGAAAACTTTTCGAAAATTGTTTTGGGTCTATTGAAATCAATATTTCTCTTCGATTTTATACAATTTTAAAACTGTCACCTTTGGAGCCTAATGTAGAGGACGCTGCGACCCGGCACCGCGAATACTAATTCACCGAGAAAACTTTTCGAAAATTGTTTTGGGTCTACTGAAATCAATATTTCTCTTCGATTTTATACAATTTTAAAACTGTCACCTTTGGAGTCTAATGTAGAGGACGCTGCGACCCGGCACCGCGAATACTAATTCACCGAGAAAACTTTTCGAAAATTGTTTCGGGTCTATTGAAATCAATATTTCTCTTCGATTTTATACAATTTTAAAACTGTCACCTTTGGAGCCTAATGTAGAGGACGCTGCGACCCGGCACCGCGAATACTAATTCACCGAGTATCGCTATCTTTTCCCGTGTACAGGGGGTGGGGAATCGTGCGTTATAAATTTTTGCTGCGGCTCGGGTCAAACTTTCTTTCGCGGCCGCGAGAACGGGCATGGAACGGCGGTCTTTCATTCGCCGGGCCGGCTTCCGGCGAGCATTCGGCCAGACCCCCCTGGGAGTCCGAATATGTGTACAGAAGCGTGCACCCCGTCAGAGAAAAAGAGAGAGGATCCGACCCTCGCACACTTCTAGGCACTAACCCGAGGCCGGAATGGCCGCCGCGGCGTGACAAGCCACGGCACAAAAGGAAACTTTCATCTACCACCCGCCACGGAAACAGGGTCGCCGGCCGTGGCGTCGCAACACGAGAAGAAAGGAGCGGAAGGTTTATTTTTCAGAAGGGAACGGAAGATTTATGTCCGCTCTCACCTGCTGACAAGACCCACGGCTTTTCTTCGGGGTCTCGCGAACAGAGCGAGTGAGGGAGCCCCCTCGGTGATCGCCGCAACGAGCCGCCATTTTTACTTGAAATCGAACGATCGCGGAAATGTATTTTCCGGGGGGAACATCACCCGAGACGTGATTTGTAGTCCCGAGGAGCATCCTTGACACGTGTGGGACGACGTGAGGAGAGAAAAGCTTACGGAAATTTTACTGTTTTTGCTGGTCGAGCTGTTTGGGTTAAAAGGGGAGTAGGTATTTATTTAATAGAGCGATTCCCTCTATTGTTGATGAACGATTTACCGCCCAAGTATAAAAGAATCTTTTGAATAAAATTGAGAAGAAAATTAGAATTGAAAATCATCTAAAATTGAGAAGAAAATTAGAATCAGAAATCGTCTGAAATTGAGAAGAATTTGTCCTAGGAAAAGGTGACAAGAATTGACAAGAGTTTGTCCTGGGAATATTAACCCTTGCACTCGAGTGGTGTCTCTGAAGCACCACCAGAAATTGTTGTGGCATTATTTCAAAGAAATTACAAAAAATATTGCAAAATATTTGTTACATTACAAGATTTGTATGCAATAGATTACTACACATTTAAATATTGTATGTGAAAATCGGATCAGTTTCGTACGAATAAAATGAAAATATTCCAAGACGGAAGAAAAATTTAGTTTTACAATGAAAATAGCGCCGAGTGCAATTGACAAGAATTCGTCCTACGAAGAATTGAAAATTAGAATTTGCGAGGAATCATTCCAAGCAATGCTCGTACAGCCTCCGACGCTGCAATCACCGAGGCAAACAGCGGAGATAATTAACCTACTCAGCCAGTGTCAGTTCCGGGAGCATATTAAACTATTCGAATGTGCAGCGCACGCGCAATAGACGTGTCATTTGGTAAAAGGCTGCGTTTCGCGAGATCCTCGCGAGACCAGTTCGAAATCGGCGGGTATTTAGCAAGCGGAATCGCGAACATCGATGTTTATTGGCGCACGTCTGCGTATTTATGGATATATCGTGAACACAGTCGCGGAGCAACGGCTTGTTCAAACCTGGAGCACGATACCCCTGGGCTCGACGTGCTAAGCAATAGGTCGAAGCTTCTAATTAAAGGTAAATAATCGCGCGCCCGGACAGCGCATGAATACGAGGCCACAGGGAGCTCATTTGCACCCTGGTTCGCCCCGGTTTGACACTGCCCTCAGGGCGAGCACACAACCGGCGCGGCTGTATTTCGTGGAGACGGCAGCGAGAGCAACGCTCCGCCAACAGGAAATTCCCTATTCCCTCGCATAACCTGCCCTCTCGACGAACGTCTCAGGCAACAGCCAAGACGACGGTAACGGGCGGCGTTTGTTGCAAGCTCAAAGCAAATTACAAGCCAATATTTTCCGAGAAAAATCTTCTCCCTGCCGTTCGCTCAAAATATTTAACGTGCCCGGCTTCCTTCGAGATACGATTCACGGCTGAACGCCCAATTCTGCCGCGGAGCCCTGTAATAACATGAACGCGCATGCGAATCTATGTGGTTGAACTTAGTCTAGAATTATGTCTCCTGTGCCAATTGCGTTAATGTTTCGAAAATATTGTGGCCGAGCTGGAGAATTCTCCGGGAACTCGTTCATTGTTTTTTTCTTTTTAGTCTTTGTGCGATGGAAGTGCACAAAGATGCAGTTTGGTGGTACTATAGCTTTAGTCAACTACCTTCGAAGCTGCGAGTTTGTAATTAATTTTTTGGAAATAGAAATTTGTCGGATACATTCACTTAGATTTTACTGAATTATGCAGGAATTATTTCTAGCTTTTGATAGAGTCCACAAATTAAATTAGTAAAAGCAGAATTGGATTTCCAATTCAGGAAATTTTTATTTTACCTCAGACCCACAGAAAATAAGTCATTTTTCCCTCCACACATGACATTTTCATTCTATCTTTAAATTACTTGATTTTCCTGATAATACAAAATCGAATTTTAATAGAATCTAGGCATTCACGAAACACATGATTCCGTTTGGACTCTATTAATACTGTCAAGAAGTATGTTCAACAGTTTTTCATTCGGATAAACGGAGTTGTTATTGATATGTCAGCAGAAATATTGAAATATTTACAGAATAGAGAGTCGGTTCGTTAGACGAGCTCTCGTATCGACGTACATGCAGACAAGCCCCGTCGGTGTGTCAAATTTTCCACGGGGGCGTGTAAATTAGAGGAGGAGTCCTTCGTTATTGGGAATATCCCGATGCGATAGCCCAATTTCCAAAACAGCATTTCCTTTGACCGAATCGGACTCGTGGTCTGTCGAAGATATCGCATTTCCTGTCGCATTAACCCTGTAATCCTGGCTTTCACCCCTTTGCTGCCCGCTGCACCGTGGAGACGTTTACGTAGTCCACAAACTACCGCAATACTGAGTCGACGAAACAATCATACCGCGTCTTCCGATGCGATAAAAATCAAATGGCAAGCTTTGGAATTGCGGAGAAAAGTTTTTCTCTCAAATTTAATTCCACAAAAATGAGAAAAGAATTCTTGCAAATTCTCTGACGCCGTTTTCTTTCATTTCTACTGAAATAAATCCGAAATCACGAAAAATGAAGTCCAATAAGAAATCCCAGGATCCACGGACAACCCCGGGGCAAAAATCAGCGCTTCATCGGGGAATCAGGGTAATTAGCAGTCGCAGGCCAGGCTCGATTCCCCGGCAACAAACTCGGCGACACGCTGGCCATCGAAATCTTCGTATTATCGCGGGCAGATCCTGCGGGAGCAGTTCCGGCCGAGTGAAACGCGTCGCACGGGCCGCAATTGCGATTCCACACGGCGGGGAAAAGTCGTGTCGGAGAAACAGAGAGCAAACTAACCGGGGTAAACTGTGCACTCGCGCTCCTCGCCGGGAACTTGTTAAAAATCTCTCGATTTCCATATTCCTTTCGGCTCGATGCTCACTGATTGCGAAGCAATTTCTGCGTCGCGTTCTCTCTCTCTCTCTCGAAGGGCTTCGAGGGATTGGTTCCTTCGACTAGTGCGGAGCAAGAGAGAAAGAGAGAGAGAGAGAGAGAGAGAGAGAGGGGGAGAGAGAGAAAGAGAGAGTCGATCGATCGGCGGCTCGGCATTATGCGTTTTGCATACATTAACCGGCAGCGGCGAGCTTTTATTCGTCTCTCTCTCGTTACGCGAGACAATTCGTTGGCCCCCGCCGCTACGAATTCGGAATCATCGATGGGAAATACGTTCACCGAATTCGTTACTGAGATTAGGTTACACTCCGGGGCTCGGATAATGCGAGAGAGAGAGAGAGAGAGAGAGAGAGAGAGAGAGAGAGAGAGAGAGGAGAGGGAGAGAGAGAGAGAGAGAGAGAGGGAGAGGGAGAGAGAGAGAGAGAAAGCCGGCCTCGAAAACTGGGCTCGGGTCGCGAGAGCCAGCCGGCTAACGCGGGCTCGGCGTTTCTAAATTAAGGCTCGGGCGAAATATGGTGTTGCCATACGCCGCGGCCTAGTGCACGCGTAACCGGCGAGATAGTAGAATTGGCAGGAAATTGCAAATTGCCGGCGAGCTGGACCGACACGACAGCCCCCCCCCCCCCCCGCGCAGCACACACCAAGCGAACCGAAGGCACCGAATAACCTGACTTGCAAATCGAAACCAGTCGGACAGAACGCTATCACGACCGTCCGCGACCGGTACACGCGACACACGACCGCTTGATCACCCGCGAGGATGCTCGCGAAAGTTATTGCTATCTAAACAGCACCTGGAGACGCGATTTCATTCGCCCCGGACTCTCGCGGGACTCTGATTCCCTGGGATAGATATTTTCAATATTCTGTTCCCTGTGATTATGGTATTCATCATTGGATTGTGGACTTCTGTGCAAAATATTAATTGGCTGTACTCATTATACAAGATGCAAGAGCCACGTAGACTTTGCTTTCACAATAATTTTATTGAGCTGACCATAAAATTGAATAATATTTTCACATTCTTGAAACGGTTCTACGGTTTTGTATTCGAATTAGTAAGAATTGTGAGAATTAAATTTGTTAATTACTCTCACTGAGTTTCTGACATTCTTTCTTTTTAGACAGAAAGATTTACACAACCGAAATTACCAAAAGGATTATTCAGTACAGTCTTAAACAGCTTGAAACGATTATTCAATCGAAGAATTTCGCTGTAAGATTAATATATATATATATATACTGTGTGTATAAGTTTAATGTCGACCATAGCTTGACACGTTCGTAAGGAGTTAATAGCGGTGATCATCCGCGACTCGAACCGTGTCGATCAGAGTCGCGGAGGAAAGATCGATTCGCGGAGGGAGGTGCGAGCAAGGGTGAGTTTCGAGCCCGGTCTGATTATGTTCGCCTTGTACCACTTAACTTGAGACGAGGCATCGTCCCAGCCACAAGTCGGACGAGGATCGACTTACAAAACGAAACGTTTTCCCGGCGGTTCATTCAACCCTTGCAGGCTCGGCCTGGCCGTTTCCCGTGGCGATTTCCATGGGAATTTACGCGGGTCAGGGTTAAACGACGCGGTTAACGAGAATTGAGATATTATGCGAGCGGATGGAGGATTATTAAAGGAAGGCCTCGCCCTCCAGCCGTGAATGTAGACTGTAGACAAAACACCGCATCCGAGTGTCTCTAGTGCCCCGCGGAATATGCACATATTCGTCGAGCACACACCATGCCGGAGAGATAAACCTTCCCGAGAGCGAACAAACGGTCGCCACCGATGTTTAAGTCTATCTTACTCTCCCTCTCCCTCTCTCTCTCTCTCTTCCTCCCTTCTGCACACAGAAATGCATTTTCCGTCGCCCGACGAACTGGGAAATATTATACACCGAGACCACGGGTCAACTACATTCGGAACAATTGGAAATAATTATAGGTCGTTACGCCGAGAGAATAATAGCGACTCTATTACGAAACTAAGAGGAACCAGGGATTTCAGGGTGAAAAAAAAAGATATAAAAATGTAGAACAGAGGAATTAGAGCCCGCACACTACTCTCCGTACAGCTGGTCTGCAACGTTGCTGCGCGTTGCCGTTACCGTTCAACAACGTTCCACCGGACTTTACGTTCCGCGGATAGACTGTGTAATTCTTCGGGCTACATAATTCTTCACGGCACGGTAACTTACCGCGATGATGGAAAAATCTGCTCGCTCCGCTGCCCGTAAACGGATGGATTAACGGCCGAGGCGCGGGGATTTATGTCAACCTTTGTTGTTTAGGGGAGCCTGGGGAGGCTGCGACGAGCGCGGGGATTGTTGAATTACCGCTGTTTAGTTCAAAACCCGATTTATCGCTGTTTTACGCGGAGACAGCCTCGGTGTCCTCAATCAGCCTGAACATATTGCGAATAAACGGAGAAGCTTTATGGGAATCGGGTTTTTTAGGGAGGGGACCGGAGATACTCATTTCGGCTAAACTTCACCAGAGCAACCCGGAGATTTTTAACTTTCTTTTACGCGATCCTGAAGACTTTGACGAGAAAATGCTAGAATTCCAAGTTTTAATGCGAGGAATTCACGGGTTCAAAAGGTGAGCTTGTTTAAAATTCAGCCGTTCTAAGCGCAAGGACGTAGAAAAACGATATGGTGAGAAGCCTATCAGTCAATGAGGAGCTCGCTGGTTGTCGGAGCGAGTTCTACCAGGATGTCAGGCTCCGTTGGAAGCACTCGTTTAGCCGTCGCTTTAGCGACGGTAACGGACGTGTGAGGCGAATCGTCCCGTCGCTTTAGCGCCCATTATCATTAACCAGCGGCGAACGGTGTGTTCGAGATCCCGGAAGACGGGCAGAGGAGCCTAGGAGCCGGTCCGATCAAAAGCCACGAGGCGCTCTGTCGGATACGAGATTCGATCCCCCTATTCTTCTCCCCTTCCTCGGGCAGGCTCGTCAGCTCACGGCTCGCCGATCAAAATAATAATTACTCGGCATGTCGTTACTTTCGATTTTGTCGGACGACTGGACAGGTCTCGTCTCCCGTTTTATCGTTCATTACGCGACGCACCGGGGAACACCTTTGCCGACGGGCCTGACCGAGCGTGCCACGGTTTTTTTAGGCAGTCTCGATACTAATTAGACCGATCCGATTACGAGCAGACGCTGCTCGTCTTCCGGAACGATCCGCGATAATTGCTGCGACGATTATCGATCGTCGTCCGACCTCGTCGAATATTACACGCTAGTCTATTTCATCTAGTTTTACACGGGGTGTTTCCGAAATCACGTAGAGATCGGGCCCCGGCGCCTGGGTCTATTTTGACTTGGAGTGAAAGGATGTGCTCAATCTATTTCCTTTTTTTTTTGTTTCTTGTCCGGCTGTACCATCCTGCCACGCCCTGAAATAATAAATAATTACAGGTGGACCGGTAATTACACCGTGCAGGGCCGTAGAAAAGCCGGATGCCGCGAAAGATAGATTGAATCGTAGACTGAATAGCCAGTTTGCATCCCCGCTAATTTTTGGGTGGCAATTAAATGATCTCAGCCGGACGTAATGTTAATTATAACGGTCAGGCAACGTAACAACGCGCGTGCGAAGGGGATTCTGCCCGCCTAACGATCTATTTTCTTGTCCGTTTTCCAGGTAAGCGCTAATTCTCGGCGGCCTTAAGCATTTGCACCGCGCAATTTCCCGGCATGGCCGTGCGCGCAGACCCGGAGACAATGAAGGGCGCCTGATAAGAGGACGACGGGAATCACAGGTATTCTAGCAACCTCCTTTATTTCTAATTGCGTTTCGAGTTAATGGAATACGTTTAATCGCGGAGCGGGTCCGCGGAATTCGAGCGCGATTCACCGAAATTAAGCGCGCAAACTCCTCGCACGCGAAACCAGCTAACCTTTTCTGCGAGTCGGTGATTATCCCCTAGACTGCCCCCCCCCCCGCGACAGATATTATGCAACCGTTATCTTTCGGCGCGTGCATACGTGCGATGCATTCCGCGGGACGCGCACCCCTCGGCTTCCCCGCAATTTCTTGCAAAATTCGGACCGCGCACGCCATTGGTTGCGCTCGACTTTCGTACAGCCCGCCGAAAATTAATTGCAAATTCCTCTCGGAGCGTTCAACACATTGAACCCACCGTCTCGCAAAAATAGAAGACGGAATTATTCGGCCAGATTTAAGAGTGAATTTTTCCAGTGTTGCAGGACGTGTAGAAAATTTTCTTTTTGACACTGTCTTTCCGCTCGTGACAGCGAAAATTAATTGAGAATTTTTTTAGTGATGCAGGCAGTGTGTATATTTGAGTTCTCAGAGGTACGAACAATTTTAAGACTATTTTCTTTGTTGGTGTGATCGGAGAAACAATTTTAGAATGCACCGTGAAACGGTTTCGGGCTTAATGGTTAGCGGAGTACTTCCTCGTAGAATGCATATGCATTATTCAGTGGATATTCTATTTTTCTCAATCTTCCAGGAGGGTATTTCGATCGCGTTCAAGATATTTCAAAGCTTGTAACCTTTCGTACATGAAGCCAGGTCAAGTCAATTTTATATCCGCTAACTTTTCTGGATCTTTCCGTGTTCTTAATTTTTTTCATTTTCGTACGGACAGCTATCAAATTTCATGATTCTATTAACTGTTTCCGTGGAAATATTTGGAGTTTGCGCACGTACTTTTGCGGCGGACTGTATCCGGTGATCCTTCGAGGACTGAATCTTTTTCGGGAACAAAGGACGTCTGTCTGCCGGATTTAATTAGCGTTAAATACAAGACGACGGAATAAAGGACGCCCAGCTCAGACATTTCGTCAGGGTTGTTGCTTCCACGGAATTCAGAATATTCGGGGTAGCTTCCGGTGTTGGCGCGACTATGAATTGTTCGAATCAAAGGGACCCTGCAATTTTCCCGTTACGGGAAGACTATAACTTCCACGAAGTTTCACGGGCGTTTAGGTGCTTCACAACTGTCTGAACAAGATTTTCGGATTTCGCAATTATTGTCTCCGGTACTCGAAATCCTTGTAACGAAGCTGGAGCAATTTAATGTTTGTTTAATTTTTGGATGCAGATTTTGTGTTCTTTTATTGTAAGGAAAATGTGATTCGTGAGAATTATGGTTTTAGAAGGACAGTTCCGGGAGAGTTATGACGCGGACAAAATGTGACGCGCGAATTCGATCCGCGAAGTGTGAAATTAGTCCCTGTTCTCATGTTGCGCGGCCGACGACCGGATTTACATTTCTCCATTACCTTTCGTCCGTGTTTTTCGCCGAAATTTATACGCATCCAATTAGGAGTCTACGAGAACTACCGTAATCGCATCTAAATATCGATGAACGCGGTGGAATTTAACCCCCTTCGAAATCGCCGGGCTCGCCAAAAAACCAAACAATAGCCTGGGAACATTTACATTTCATAAGTAAGTAATTATCGGAATTTTCCAGTTAATTTTCCGGTTAACGAAGCTTTATTATCCTGTAAAATTACCTTTAAAATTTCAGCAACTTCCTGAAATTTATCGCCCGTAATTATTCATAAACATCGGCAATTTCGCATAATTTTCAATTAATCCCGTTTACAGCAACCCGTGTATTTATTTAATTATCAATAATTTAGTGTGAGCGATGATTACCACGCCCTGAAAATGTATGCATTGTCGAATACAATGTCAATTGTAACGATCGACGCGTATCACTGCATGGGTGCGGATGTGTTTCGTCAATTTCCCGATGCACAGGGTGTTCCACAATATTTTCGACTATTCATCACAAGAACTTTAGAACCACCCTTTTGCATTTCTAACCTTTAACATTTCTCCAGTTCTTCGTATTGTGACTCTTGTCCCTTTGCATTCCTAATACCTTAAGGAATGCGCCACCCTTCGGCCCTTCGAATTCTCTACATTCTTGGGGCATTTTAGGCTGTTGCATTTTCAAATGTTTTTAATATTTTGTGCACTTCTGAAGGCCCTTGGAATATTTGGTAACTTCATTTCTGCTCTCCTGAAGGACCTCGGAATATTTGATGCATTCCCGAAGGCCCTTGGAATATTTGGTGCATTCCTGAGGGGCCCTTGGAATGTTTGGTGCATTTCTGAAGTCCTTAACCCTTAAATACTTAGCACATAGGGGCCCAAGGGATGACACAGGCCCTTTGGAATGCAATTGACGGCCATAATTGATTGCTAAGGAAATAGGAAAAATCCGCGGTCACTCATCCCAGTCAGTATCGCGATGCCCATCGTTTAACCCGAATTACCAAGCAACTAGCCACATCCTGACCAACCCTTCTTGCCGTTATACTAAGATAACTTTTGGTATAGAACAACTTTCATCTTGCAGAACCTGTCCCAAGTCCTCAGGAACTGCTACTGTTATTTCAGTCTCGTTCCTTGTATCCTTTACAAGGTACTCTTCAATATCCTGTACGAGGTTCTCTTCTCGCAAAAATATCAAAAAATCCTACGTTCCATCCAAAATCTATTTCACTAAAAAATCAACAAATTGTCGACTTTTCTCGTTTCTCCAGGTCACTTTGCAGACCAGTCATTTTGCACCGCACAAACGGTTTTCCACGCAGTATTCCGGTCGCCGTGATCGAGCTCCCCCATTTCCCGTAGAAGGGGGCACAAAGGGAGGGGGGTTTCGCGTTCCACGTTGCGCGCAGAATTTCGATGTCCCCTTTGAGACGCGCTATAAATACTACCCGAGCCGAGGAACAAAGAAGCACGGCGCCGTTTCCGGCGCGTCTTTCGACGAATCCTATTAGAAAACCTGGTCGCATAAATTGTCTCAGTCAGTGGGACCGAACTTTGCCCCCTCCCCCTACCCCCTCTCCTCATGTTCCTCCTTTTTGCGATTCTTCTTCTCTTCTCGGGACTCTCGGATCGGAGGAGAAGAAGAAGAAGAAGAAGAAAAAAAAAAGAAACGAAACTTTTATCTCGCGATTCGATGGGAGCCTCGGACTGTTTTATGAGAGAATATCGCGCTTGGAAGTCTGCGCCGAACGTTCGCGGATATCGAGCCGAGATAAACCGGGGAGCAGCGGCTCTAAGAGCACCTTTCGTTTCGCCGGATATATTTAAACCTCCTCGCCCGTCGTCCTCTTTTCTGCGAAGTTAAACATTTACGCCGGCAAGAAGATACGCAAACCGCGGACGAGCGCGCGAGACGTTCTTCCTCTCGAACACGTGCTATCTCCGTGCCCTAAGAAATCACTATACGCTTCCTAGAAACCCCGGTGCTTCGTGCACCTAATTGACATCCGAGATCGGGAAACGCGAACAGCTTCTGAGCAATCCGAATGTCTTCTCTGCGTTCCAATTTGATTTTATGTATTCTTCAATCGCTTCTTCAGTGTTATCTCTTATTGCATTTAATGTAACTACCCTTACGATCGATCGGCAGTAACTTTATTTCATTTTAATTTATAGATCATATTTATAGGATTCAATTGCAACACCATAACGTCAAGCTCGACCAATTTACACCTAATTAAATACCAGCACCAACTAGCACAGTCGCATTATACGTCTTTCCGAAAAGAAGGAACAATAAGTAACAATAGTAACTTTATTTTATTTTAATTTATAGATCATATTTGTAGGATTCAATTGCAACACCATAACGTCAAGCTCGACCAATTTACACCTAATTAAATACCAGCACCAACCAGCCCAGTCGCATTGTACGTCTTTCCGAAAAGAAGGAACAATAAAGGTTCCACAATAGCAACACCTGGTAATTCAGCATGGAACTCGATCGCGTTCGCAAGCGGAATTGTTCGTCTCTCGGATGAACCAATTAGCTATCTCGGTTCGGCGAATTTGGAAATAGCGAATATAATATCTCGGTGGCAATTAGCGAGCAATTTCAATGCGTCGGCGGCCAATAACGCGTTCCCCGTTCGGTACGTGGAAACGGTTACGATGTTAATAATTTACTAAACACGTGTTCGCGTCTTGAACGAGCAGCTCGATCGATAAGCGCCGATTGGCCTGTTCCCCGAAAAAAGAAAAAAGGAAATAATGGAAGGAAAAGAGGAGAAAGAAAGCCGGGAAACGAAGCGACCGGGAGCGTGGCGCACGTCCGAGCATAAATAACGCTCTCGGTTCCGGTCCGACCCTCCTTTTTATCGTATTCAGTTTCGGCCTCCCGAACGATCTCGCGTGCTAATTTTAATTTATCGTCCCCGGGAGGAAAATAGAGGAGAGAGAAAACCGTTCCCGGACCGATCCCGGTTATTTGGAACATCGTCGGATCGATGCGCGCCCTGCCAAAAGCCTCTCCGACGCGGCGGCAAGAAAAAGGCGAAACGCGCGATTAAAGCGTCGTTAGCATCGATTAGCTTCGCGAGAATGCTCCCGGCGGCCAAGCTTCGCGGTTTTTCGCGGCGCGAAATCTTTTCCTCCGGACCGCCGAAATCCTGTCGCCTGGAAAAGACGTTTTCTTGGCGTCGCCTCCGCCCGAGATGCGATCCCCGTTAATTGAAATTAAGACCTCTGCCAAGAGATAATCCCCAAAACTCCTTACAAAAAGTTAGGCTACGCGCGACTTTTGAACCTGCCAATTCCTCACATTAAAACCTGGATTTTTGGCATTTCCTCGCCGAAAACCACAGGATTACACGTAAAAAGGTGAAAAATTCCTGGTTTCCTCGGGTGAAGTTTAACCATGCTTGCCATTACCTTTCTGTTTTTAAACACAACAGGTTGTACCTACTCCACTAACGATTCGTGTTACGGTGTTAACCCTTTGCACGCGGCGCTATTTTTATTCTAAAACTAAATTTTTCTTCCGTCTTGGATTATTTTAATTTTATTCATACGAAACTGATCCGATTTCCACATATAATATTTAAATGTTTAGTGATCTATTAATTTCTTTGAAATAATGCCACAATAATTTCTAGTGGTGCTTCAGAGTCACCACTCGAGTGCAAAGGGTTAACAACAACTACCGTTCCTTTATCATGTGCATGGGGAATTAGATAAATAATCGACATTTGACCACGAGCGATTGAAATTGTTCCGCAATCTCCAAGCACCGAGCGCGAAGAAGAAACAAAACCGAAACGGTCCCGCGATGTTCCGCCATTTCGGAATGATCTAGCCGTTTCGCGTGCTAATTAAAATCCGACGTTTCGGAGCGCAAGATCTCCCGTGGAAAATCCTTTTCGGAATAGAATTAAGCCGCGCGCAGTTGCGAGGCAGGGCACGAAGAACCGTTTTCCGGCTGGCGCGCTTTTTCTGGACCATTTCGTTTTCCCATTTCCTCCGTTGCGTGCTCCTCCTCCTCCCCCCCCCCCCCGTTTCACCCAGAAAACCCTTAAAAGAATAGTACCCGCGAAGGTCTTTCGGGCCGAGGTCGGGAACAATTTCCGCAGCGAAGACAGAACAGAGAATGGCCCCGGCGCCCTTTTCGTAACTGCCACGCGAATATTAGCTTTCTAATTTCGCGAAGTGAATCTTGAATAAGTTTCACGGCGGATTACGGCCGCGAGGCGAGGCGAGGCAAGGCCGTCGCCGCTGTGTTTCCCTCTGTGCGCGGAAATTTGAATACAGGAATTCTGTGTTACGCGAAGTTTATTCAATGTCACGGACTCTCGCAATTGCCAGCCGCTGCCGAGATCCTCGAGCCGGCATTCTTTCCCCGCTATTTAATTAATTATAATCTCCGGGACCCTTTCTTTCGCCCTGAAAGAATCTCAATTCGAAGTCTACGGACTTCGTTACGAAAATTATGACGATCAAGTCGCGGGACTCGAGGATATAATAGAAACGTTTGTAGCGGCGAAATATTATAACGTTCATTCGTTCTCTCCGCGTTCATTAATAAAGTAGAGATTCGCTCGTATAACTCGTCCGATCGCGCGGAAGCTCGAAGAGTGTCGTCAACGGTATACATTTAACTTACACAGCCCTTGCAACGAAGATGCACGCACGCCGCTTATGCAACTGTGCAGCAGCACGTTATTAAAATTAATCTTTATTAAGGATGTTTGAGGAGAAGCTTAATTCTCTTCGACGAAGATTAAAGAGAATCAAGTTCGGAACTGATCCAGCTTCTGGTATGCGCGTCGTGGCTCGCAGTTTTAATTTTCAGCTCACAGATTAAATAAATCTTTATTGAAAAATGCACTGAGGCTTCCCTTAATTCTCTTCGGGATCAAAAAACCAGCCGTTATTAAAGATTCGTTTAGGGGAGTGTGATCAACGGGAGATGGCCTGATGGAAAAAACGGAGTGTTTTTATTAATCAAACAGAGCCCGCGGCGACGGAGAGTTCGAAACTGAAAAATGAGCGGCGTTGTTTCATTACCTTCGAGTGGCCTAAACTTCGCGATAAGGTAATGAAGTCCGGGTCCATGGGTAATCCCGGATCGGTGCCGGAATATGGAAAACCATGGATTCAAAGGTGGAGACCTTTAACACAATTAAGTCCAAAGCTGGCCGCGTTCGCGCGAGCACGGCCTGCTTTTAGCTAAATGGACCAACCAGCGGGCAAACAGCGCGACGGGAGCCGCGTTTATGCAAAAGTTACCGACTAATCTCTGCCCGTTTTTCCTGCGAGATCTCTGTTTGCTCGGGCTCGCTCCTGAGAATCGTTATTACCGCCGCCGTTGCACGGACACCTAACTGGATGAACCGCTAACTAGCGTGAGTTGGGTCTGCCTACTAACTCGCAATCTCTCGGCAATTTTTCGAAACGACATTATACACTGCCCCCGGAAAGTGTTTCGACACTAACTTGCCAATTTTTGTAGAAGTATTTCAACATTTATCTACTCTACCTTCACTCCACCGTGAATTTTATTCTACCTTGATATTTGACAAATTTTTCCCCCGGCTGAGACCGTCGCGATCTTCAAGACTGAAGTCTCCTCATCGCGAAGAGTGCTCAAAAATTGAAATGCGATTCTTCTCAGTCGCTTTATCGCGCTGGAAGGTACGCCCCTTAAGCAGAAGATCAGTGAAAAATATTCAAGAGTGTAAACACCGAAACAGTTTTCGAGAAGTCAATAATAAATTCCTCGGGGCGCAGACGCACTGTCGCCGTGCACTCTTGATACAAATAACGCGCCTTCGTCAAACAATGAGCCCTCCTCCGCGCGGTACGTACAGCGTGCTCGCTAAACGTGTGTATAGTTAAAAAGTTCCAGCGAGCAGAAGCAGCGGCAGAAGTGGAAACAGCGTCGAGCCCCGTGTACGGTTACGGTCGCTTTGAAAGCGTAAAGAAAAAAAAAAAAAACAAAAAACTGCACGGTAAATAGCGCAGTTCAAAATGAAGTTGAAGACGACAAAGAGTTGAAAAGTACCGGCGGACGCCTGCGGGCAGAAGTTTATAGTTCAAAGTCGAGAACTAAATTAATGGACAACCGCTCTTGCTTGTTGAACTTTCACCGCGAAAGTGGCAAGCGTCGTACGATGGGACGGTCGATTTTACTTCGCTCGGGATTTATGGGGACCGACGTAAGTTGCGGGACGCTGTAATTTATTATAAAAGAGATTACCAAGTTAGAGGCTCGATATTTCATTTAATTTCGAGTGTCCCTCTAGTTCCGCGAATAAATTCTAATTCCTGAATTACCGGGGGACACCTGGAGCTTCCCCGCGAACCTGCAATTTAGTTTGCAGGGGGGGGGGGAAGGAAACAAATGTTTCACCGTGGGCTTATTGCGTCTTCGATCTCTCCTGATCCGCGTCTTTCGCCTCCGAGCATCTTCGGCCGCTGACACGCGCGGGCCAGCCGTAATGGTTACCTACATCCGCACTCCGGGGGCTATACGTCGCGCCATTTCTGCAGAAATGCCGCCATTACAAGCATCTGGCTCCCAGAGCTCTGGCTACATCCGCCACCGTGTCTGAGAATTGACATACGGTTAAACAGAACCGTGATGCCACCTACGGCCGGGGAACGCAGTGCCGCCTTGCATTATGGATCATCGAACCCGCCGTTATGGGGAACGTTGTCTGCCTACCACCGTCTGTTTCTACTTAAGCAGCCCCTCAGGTCTCGGGGATTTCTAATGGCCTTTTCCGGGGACCTCGTAGCACCGGCTCGGCTGAATGTCCCTGGAACGAGACATTTTTGCGTTTGGACCATGAAGAATTTGTTGCTAATCTCTAACGAAAATTATTTTAGTTCCGTTGTTCTCTGTATAACGAATTTTTGACGTCCGGAGCCAGAGGGAGCTTAATTCAAAACAGTATTATTTATGCTGTAAACTTATGAATGCAGACACAATTTTCTGCTTAATCACAGCAAGCAACAGCTCCCCTAAAATCCTAATCAACTCGCAAGAAACAGTCGAGCAGCACCCCAATCAAACGCGGACCCTCCGGCCGAGCCGGAATCAATTCATCAAAGGGTGCGGGGGGAGGGGGCGATAGCAGAATTCGCACCTCGTTTCTAATCACGTTCCAATCCATCTACCTTGCACCCTCGGATGCAAATGCGCCCTCCACAACAGCCGAAACCCAGCCGCCTACCAAAAAACGAAACTAAGAACCAACGGGGTGGTGTGTGTGTCGGGCCGGGTCGGGCCGAGCCGGCTCGCATTTCATTTCGCTCGATAACCGAACTTATCACTTTTCAGGATCAAGAGTGCACCCCGGGCCATAGGGGTCACCCGATCTCCCCGGAATATCGCGACTGATAGACCCCGGTGTCGTATTACCATAAATTTCAAAAGCTCGGCCGAACCCCGCGTGTACTATCTGGCCATGGTGCCCGTGGACAAGGGCACATTTCGAATAAAAAACGGACACAATATTCAAAACGGTCATCGAAATGCTCTCTGTTCCAGAAACTGTGTTCCAAGATTTTCTAAAGATTTTCTGAAAATTACACGAGGGGGTGGAAGAAGCACAAAACACTGAAATAAAATCACTTCGATCCTGCGGGATGTTTCTAAGCGAGGGTTGAAAATGATTCTGTTGCAACACAAATACTTTCGGCTAAGTTCGCCTTTTCATCGTTTCTTAACAATGGGCAGGGTTGCGATTAGGGTTAACGTTAAAATTAGTAATTGCAGGATTTTGATTAACTCTGTATTCGTCCAACCAATCCAGCGTACTTACGTTACCTAATATTAATAATTCTTCGTGATATTCGCACGTTTGTCCGTCCCGCTCGTCACGGGGCACGACAGAGGGTGGCGAAATAATTTCGGAAAATATTTCCACGGTTCATCCCGAATACTATTTCACCGGGCCTGTCCCAGCGAGCCGACAGTGCGTTCATCCCCCTCGAGGGTGGTGGGGGTGGGAACGCGGCATCCCCGAAGCAAATTGTAACGTAGAACAGGAGTTCTCTCTCTCTCGGCTTACGAGCACGCCGGGATTACTGTGCAGTTTCTACGAGTGCGCCAAGAGGGTGGGCCTCGGCAGTCGCACAGGGGCGCGAGGGGGTGCGGAGGGAGAGTGGGCGAGCACACGGGGCCGAGGCGTACAACGCGATTATTTACGGGGCAACTTGCAAAGTGAGAAAAATTACGTTGGCTCGGTAGCCTCGCCGAGACAACGGTGCTTTATGCTGCGAGCGAGCTAGCGAACTGCGAGCGTATATCGCGCGGACCCTGTCGAGGATGTTTACGAGGTTCCACCGGCGAGAACCCGCGCAGATTACGCTCTGCCTGCCAGAGAACCGGAGACGCCACCGCACGCCATCTCTCACGACTATTGAAACATTCTTCAAACCGATTTTTCTCGGCCCTGTTTCATGCTCCGGGTACATTTTTTTCCCCCGGGGGTCAAACTCGAAGATCGAAGCCTCCTCTTTGCACAACGACCCCTTAAAAATTGATGCACGATTTCGAGGGAGATCGAGAGCGCGCTGTCCCCGGCAAAATTGAAATCACGCCCGCGAAAATGATCAACTTCTCTCTGGTCGTCGGAGCGTATGCTAAAAATTGCGGACGGTCGTGAAAGGTGGCAGGAGCGTGGAAAATCGAAGTTGGACGGGCGTGAAAATTCGCCGGGAAAGGTGGCGAAAGCGGCAGATAAGCCTCGGCGGAGATGTGCAAATCCGCGAGAGCGCTGGCCCCCGCGTCAATTACCCGTGCGTTTATAAAATATTTTTCGAAAGCCGGCCGGCCAATCAAGCGGCCGGAGCGGCCGTTGGCATTCATCTGTCACCGGCGGATAATCCAGAAACCGCAAAGTCCCGCGGTGTGCGGGGGAAAATGGGAGGAGAACCGTATCCGTCTCTCTCTCTCTCTCTCTCTCTCTCTCTCTCTCTCTCTCTCCATTTTTCTCTCTTTCCCTCTCCCTTCGAATTCCCTGGCCGGTCAGCAGGCTTTCGTTGCCATGAAAAATGCATCGGGCGCAGCGGAGCGCGGTGTCTCGCGTGTACGCGAACAGCTGATTGAAATTACACGCGAGCGGGCCGCCTCTTCCGCTTGATTCCTCCCCGGGCGAAGCGAGGAGGGTGCCGTGGCCGGTTCGCGGAATTTCGCGCGTAACCCGGCCCACCTGCGCTATGGGAAAATCCACGGGATTGCAGTGGAAACGCGGCCTTATGTTCCACACATTGTGCGCGGCTCCTGCAGACGGCTCGAGAGGGAATTCGAGCATCCGGTGTGTTCAAGTATCGGTTTTTTTTTTTTTTTATTTACCTTCCCCGGTATTATTGGGGACGCGGCCGCTCGTTCGGCATGTGCATATTTATTTATCGTTGTTATGTGCATTTTTATTCATCAGACCGCGGAGACCGACTCGCGACGTCCTCCCGGAGATGGCTTCTACGCTGTTAGAGTTGTTTGAATAGCGTCAGACCGGGATCTGTTGTTTCAAGGATTCTCCGTTTGCTCGGGGTCCGTGTGTGCGATTCATTTGCGATTAATCTGTTATTGAGATTTTTCATATTGTTGTTCATTTTATACAGCGAGGTTATTGTTCCGTCGATATTTTTGTTAATTGCTGTTTCATTCGGCGAGGTTGTTTTTCTATCGATATTCAATTTCGTATCTTGTAGCTCTTTGGAGCGTTTCGTTTGTTGTGAATTCATTGGGATACGCAGTATAATTTGGACACGACAAAAATTGATTGAATATACAGGTCTCCATTCGAGTGCAAGTTAATTGCTAACCAAAGGGACGAATTGAATACCTGTAAAAGATATTAAAAATGTTAATACTATATTAAAAAATGCATTTGTCAGATGAAGTATCGGACAACGTTGTACACCATTTTCCCAAGCTTCATGTTTAAGGAGTTCGTATTAATTATTGATCGAGGGTCAAAGATCTATCGAAATAGAAACAGCACACTTCGCGAAACATCTGCGAGTCGGATATCCAGTGGAAAGCATGGTCGGAGCGATTTCCTGACGGAACCTAAGTGTTTCAGCCCGTACATACGGATAGAACGATTCACGCGAGAAAATGGCCAAGAGTGGCTCTTTCGAACCTGTTCCCCCTCCCCTAGTTTTTTGTTCCCAGGGCCAATTCCACTTTTCCTCAAGGCGGAGCATCGAAGACGAAGTACTCGGTGCCACGCGAGTTCCTCTTCCGTCTTTCTACCTCTTTGCTCTCTCTCTCTCTCTCTCTCTCTCTCTCTCTCTCTCTCTCTCTCTCTCTCTCCTCTCCTCTCCTCTTCTCTCCTCTTCTCTTTCCTCTCCGATCTCGCGCTGCGAAAGGGTGGTGCGCGCCCTCGATGGCGACGGTGGTGGCGCAGAAGGATCTGGAAGTCCCGCGGGAGCTGGCAAATTTCCGGGTCAAGGGATCCGGAATTGCTATCGTCTTAAGGACAGAGAGGGCCCGGGATTATAGGTTCAACGGATCCGGACTGAATCCCTATCGTCTACTTTAGCTGAAACTTTAAAGACAGGAGACTTCGATGGCACCGGCGTAATTCGACGTTTGATTTATTGCCGGCGACCACGCCACCTGCAATTGTTGTTGCCGCTTTTGTTGGGTCCCATCCCCTCTACCTGCTGCGGTCATTTTTATCCTCCGCGGTACACAATTTATTTTTATGTCGCGGGTTGTAGGTCACCGGAGTTCACGGATAAAATACTGTTTCCAAAGAAAAACAATTTACGGGTACGTGAATGGAACCTTAACTGAATTGTTAAAAGACACACTTTGAGAGGAGTTAGTAGAGACTCGCTTTTTATTTATTTATTAAAAAAAAAGAAATTATGTTCCGTTCGATGTGCCTTTAAATATTTACGCGCCGATATAAATTTGTACCTTCTTGCTTTCGGTTGTAGAATTTTAGAGTTCCCTTAAAAATGCTTAACGACCCTCGAAGTGTCGAATTAACTTGAAAGCAGCTAATCAGGGGACGAGTTTGCCAGGAACGTTCGGGGAAAAATTGAAAATGAAGCAAAAGCGGAGGGAGCGTAATTCCCTCCGACTCGAAGAAGCATTTACCAGCCGGCACTTGAACTCCTTTCCCCGAAATCGCGCTCGCGGCGCATAAAAAACGTAATCTAAAGTGTCCGGAGATCTTCGGTAATAAATGGGCATCGCCGTGGCCGGACGTCGCTCCGTTTAATAAACTCCTGATGGTTAATTAAGTCGGCGATAAAAAACAGCGTCGCGGCGATCTCAGATAGAGACTTTAAGAGTGAGAAGGAGGAGGAGGAGGAGGCAGCCGGGGTAGTTTCGCGTTCTCAAAAATCAGGCCAGCAGAAAAGAATTGGAATGGCGATTCGCTGGGGAATGGTTTTTCATCTAGTACAGCGGAAATAAATTAAAGGGCCTCGGTCTCTTTATTTTAGATCTCCGGCACCGGCACCGGCACCGGCACACCGGGGCTGGCCGTGGCCAGATATAGAAGCTCCTTGCGATTTATTTCATTTCCAGGTCAGAAGAGCTGAAACTACCTTAGGGGCTCTTGAGGGTTCTGGATTAGATTTAATAGATCCGAGAGAGCGAACCGGCTCTGGGATCCGGCGCGCGCTTTCTGTACAGGGTTACGTCCAAAGATAGACACTGTTCGCTCGGAATTGCTTCACTGTCGGCGCGATATCAGTCGTCGGCTCCCTTTCTCTCTCTTTCTCTCTCTCCCTCTCTCGCGCTCCGACTCGAATGCATAATTGGAACGATAATTCGACGGTTATTAAAATAATATAATCCCTCCCCGAGTGCGCGCGACGGCGTGCGCAGCCACCTCTCAAAATTACTTCGGAATTATCGCTGAAATTCCCGACGAGCCGGCTCGCGCAGACTTCACACCGAGTTCCTAATAGACACGGTCAAACTTCCACTATAATTTCGGAACTTCAAAATCGCGGCTGACTGACTCGAGCCGACTTAACCCGGCCGGGCGACACCGAATCTCTTCGATCTTATTATTCCGAACGGCTTATGGAAATTGCTTTAATGGCGAATACACGGCACACGCTTCTTGACGTCGCGATGCTGCCGCTTCCGACACCCTCGACCTCGTTTTGGTCCTGCCCTGATCAACAAGAACCAGTCTTTTTCTTTACCTCGAGTTGAAACAATTTGAACTAAATTTTAACGTCAATTTGTTTATTATTCTATAACCATATTGATTTCACCGGCGGAGGAATTATTGATCGGCTAGGACGCCCGAAATTTGCATGGCAAAGATGAATCGCCTGTCTGACGATGACTGGGATATTCTACTTACTGCACAGTCGGACAAAACCAATCGCTTTTTCCGGTTGACGCGATGCAGGGATTTTGCTCGAACTTTGCCATAGTGTAGTGTACGCCAAATTAGGGGGAGTTTAAGTCATCATTTGCTCCAATTCGAATTTGTTTATGATCTACAGAATTTTAAAGTTTCAAACTTTCATCCTATCTTTAATTAAGAATGTCACAGTTATTAAGGGTAGAACTAGACTCATGATTTTTTTTCTTGGAAACCAGTGGTCAGATTTTGTTCAACTTTTTTTCATTTTAATCGGGAAGGTTTGCCCTATCACACAAAATTTTTGCAAACTCCAAATACACATGGTACGAGATTGACGGAACCTCGAAGAAGAACAGAACCATTGCAGGATTTCAAGCGCAGGGAAAATGTTACGAGGATATTATTCCGAAAAATTTGTATTACTATTCTTTTGGTTAATAAAGTGGAGTGTGTTATAGCTATTAATAGAGAACGGAACGAGTTCGATTTTCGCCCTCAGATGATCAGATAGCAGCCCGTTTCGGGTAGACAAGCTACTTACGGGGGCCCTCCAATTCTTCTCTCCCGATCAGAAGACGATAAATTCGCCGGTGGCACGGAACGCGAACGGTTTCCCCGCGACGAAGATAGAACCGAGAACGGTATTTCCCAGCCGTTATCTTCCTGCGGTCGAAAGCAAGATTAAAAAGTCAGAGCCACCATGAAAAGAATCCCACCGTCGAATTCTGCGAGACGGGCCCTGCGGCCGCGATTCCCTCCGGCTCCCCTTTTACGTTTCTTACAATTCTTCAACGTCACCGGCGACCGATAAACATTCGGGCTCCACGATCCTCCAATCGTAACCGGCACAAGAAATGGAAAGCCATAAGTCTGCGATCGATCGCCGCCTCGCGGCGCTAAGGGCTCCGAACCCATATCGACGGCTCCAGAAAACCGTTCCTGCAGGTCACATTTTTAATTTTCCTGACGATGCAGGAATCCTTTGCGAACAATCTCCATGAAATTAATCATCCAAAATCGCTTCCGTAAGCATGCTACAAATTTTTTTCAGAAATTCTATTCAGGTCCCTTGCAATTGCTGTAGACCATTTTATTCTTCATTCTTGATGCAGAAAAATATTTTATATAATTTCGTTTCTGTACACGTTTTTACAATTTTCAAGTATTTATATCCGCACTAAAATTCTGCAAAAAATGTTGCAAATTTGTTGAAGCCATTATCGAAAGTCGTTTGGTATTTTTCGGACGTTTCGGTGTCGCGTTTTAAATCGTCGCCGATACTGCGGAAATCGAATCGCAGCGATTTCCGCGGGGCTTTCGAGGCGAGATTCGAAGTGGCTGCACGCCACGTGAATATGGAACAGTAAACTGGAGGACCGAACTTCGCCGAAGTGCACCGACATGCATATGTATGTCGCGAGTTTTATTAATAGGCGAAGTCGAATCGACGAAGTTCCGATATATATACATACATTTTATTTTATTTTTTTTTTTGGGTTTCAATTAAATTAGGAGCCAGGCCCCGGAACGGTTTCGTATCGAGTGTCTACCGGAATTTCGGAAACAAAGCTCCTCGACCGGAAAAACCGAGTCGAACTTTTCTGAAAACGATCGTTCCGAGGACTGCGATCGGAATTGTCGAGCGCCGAGAAAAACCAAACAGTTGTCGAGCCGGCGAAATTGTATGGACGTCGTCGCCCTCGTGGGTTTACGAGTCGGTAAACTAGTCGAGTTAGGTTGATTGGATGAGAGATCGAGCCGTGATCGAGTATGCTGCGAGTGGACTCGAAATGACTTGGTTGCCTCTTCGGAAAATGAAGAACTATGACTTTTGCTTCATGTGTTCCTCGCAGCAATTTTACCGAACGAACTTACACGAAAGAATCGAGCACGCGTAGAAACACGGTGTATTTCCTTCGTTGTTAAAATTTGTGAATTAAAGTGACTTCATAGTTTTCTCTTTGGAAACAGATCAATGAAAAGAATAAAATTTGAATGTTTTTCGTCTCAACATAATTACAATCGCGCTTGTATAATTAGTGGAACTGCACGGCTTTCGAGGCGAGTCTGTCGAATGGGACACCGCCATTAAAATTGACTGGAATCGGTGAGTACATATTGAACTTAATCCCATCCCCGGTACGAGACCGGTTTCCAGATCGAATGGCGTCCGTGAGTCGGGGCCGAAAGTAGATGGATTTCTCGGAAGCTTAGTAATGCAAAGTTACCGAGGCTTTCGTTAATGGACTACCAAGGTCTTGATCGTAGGTTATGGACTAGGACCATTATGGCGCGAGTTACAGCTCGTTGCGGGAGGTCATGCAGCTCTCCGCTACGTGGGCTGTTCGAAAGCTCTTCGCAGTTATGGCACATTCCACGCAACCGTGTATGCCGAATTAATTTCCATGCAAACAGCCCTCCGCATAATGCCGTCATTTTTGCTAACGTGGAAACCTAAGCTGCGCGGGACAAATTCGGACGCACAACTCATACTAACTGCGACTTTCATAAAAATTCATCTCGTACAAATTTAGTCCGTTCAAAAAGTCATAAAAATATTCAAACATACAACGATACATTCTTCTTAATATTTTAAACGCTCATTCTCATCGTGACTAGACCTATACATTTATAACAAAAGCGAGGAGATCAAATCTAAAACAGGTGAAACGTTCAACAAAATTTTAAAACACTACTGTATCGTTTGTAACTGTATACAGTAAGGAGATCAAATTTAAAACAGGGCAAACATTTAAGAAAAGAATATATGTAGCTTCTTAAAATTAATTTTTATCGTGACATGATATTTGTGAATAGCATTCTTGTTCTCGTTTTTAAGGTCCGTTCCCACTCCCCAGCAGTAAACGACAGACAAAGTGAAACCAATTCATCAAGTGCCCCACCGAGAACAGTCTGGCAAGAAAAGTTTCATTAAAATCGACACGTCGCGAGTGACACAGTCCCCAAAAAGCCTCGAACCGCTCGCGGACGAGGTTGCACGCGTTCGTACTTTCGCTCCCGAGGCTCGAGAAGCGTAAAAATCCCGCGTTTCCCCCCCCCCCCGAAATCACGGCAAAAACCGGAACAGGGGGCGAGGGAGTGGTGTCTCGCAAATTGGCTCGGCGACGATTCCCCTGTTCACTCGATAGCGATCACCGGAACGAAAGAAAAAGCCAAACAACCGAGACACGTCGTCCTCGGCGAAGTTCTCCGGGGCTCGAGAAAGTTCTCTGGTGACGAACACGAAGGAAACAGGGGGTTGAGCATCCCCGTTCGTTTCGAGGGTGAGCTCGAAGCGTCCATAGTTTCCCGATTCCATGTGGCTGATCCATTGCAACCTCGAAATTAGATTAGAAGCAGCACCGCGCTGAACATGAATCCTGCCGAGTAGAAATTTCCAAAATTCACTATAATATTTTTCCTTTTTTATCTTCAAATTACATCCATCAATTTTAGTGTGATTGATGCACAAAGTCCAGTTACCAGCAATTGATTTATTGTAACGCGAGCTTCTTCGGGGGATGGAACAGGGGCATTTGTTACAGGTACGAGCTCCTCCGGTCAATGTTGCTTAGCCCCGAGATTTATCGGCGCGTTAATTTTGACAAATCGACGCATTATTTCGCGATAAATTCTTCGGTCCGCCGGCCGGCTGGTTCGCTGCTCGTTTTCGGGAATTCTTTTTTTTTTTTTTTGCGCCCGCATCGGACCGATCCTTCATATTTGTCAGCGGGCGACATCGCCGGAGATAAATGCGATTACTGACAGGTACAAATGTCCCTACGTTTGCACGGTGGTTTTGAAATTTTTTTCAGAGGTACGCGCACGGTCTTATTCAGCGTTCGAGAGCTTAGAATTTGTAGAATTCACGGTCGGAGGGGCTGGTGAAATATTGGACTTGAAATTGGATTCGGATCGGTGGAATCTTGTGTTTCAGAATTTGATTTTCATCCATTTTTATTGGGAAGCTTAGCGGAATCTGGCACTAAAAACAATTCCAAAGGATTTGACTAGAAACTGTCTTTCGAATTTTTCAGACAATACTCGGATAAAATACTGTACGGTGCAATAAAATGATACGATTTGCCGTGATATTCTGAAAGAATTCTAAAAAAGAAATCACAGCGTTTAAAGCGTCGCGAACAGAATCTGAAAATCCAGCAAACATCTCTGCGAAATAAAAGAGAAGAGGCTCCCGAAAAAAGGGGGGGGGGGGAAGAGAGAATTCAGCAGACACGACAATGGCGCGGAGGGCAAGGAACGAGGCCGACGGAATCCCGATCGAGCGTTTTCGTCGTTACGAGGCAACGGGCCAGACTCATTCACGTTGCCGCGTTGAAAGTCGTTCGGCTGAAAGCGCGTATACGGAATACGGGACGAGCGGAGAGCGCAGCCGTCGACTTTTACTTTCCAGCCCTTACGAGGCCGCTTGTTCTCATCAGCGCCGGTGAATGGCGCCGCGCCGCCTCCTACACCGGCGTCGCCGCTCGGCCCATTGTGCGAATATGGAATCGATGGAATCGCGTGTGCACAACGCATTATCCACCTGCCGGTTCCAGAAGATCTTCTGCCGACGCGACGCCGCCGGGATCCCTCGTCCTTATCGATATATCCTTGTAATTCGCCGGATCGATCCACCGCAATCATGCTCCTACCACGTCTGGTCAAAAGCCTGCGATGGTCTCCTGTCGCACCGTCATCTGCTGACGATGACGCTCTTTGTCCTCCACCTTTTCAACGATTCTATCCTTTTTCTATCTCTTCGAACCATTTCTGCGCGTATGTGTCTCTCTTTCTATTTTGCTTTCGTTTTCGAACACGAATAGAATATAGAATGCATAGAATATTCAGAATATTTTCCTCAGAGAAACAGTTTCCTCGCAGATGAAGCCTCGAGACACAAATAAGAATATTTAAAAATTTCCAGCCATTTTCAAATCGTAAATATTGGAAGAACAGAAACTAATCTCGCGTAATATGAATAATTAGAATTATTCGTCTGTGATATAGGACCGATCAGAGTGCAGGAACGTTCTATGAAATTCCCAGCAACGAGGATCGATTTAAACGTCTCCCTCTCTCTCGGAGGAGGAGGAGGAGATTCAGACGGTGAAACGTTCCCGTTTCGCGTTCCCCATCGGGAATAATTAATGGAAAGCGAGCGGAAGCTGGATACACGTGTTTTTCTTGGTGGAAAGTTAAATGACGCCGTGAGCAAGCTCGTTGCTCTGTGATCACGGCCGAAGAACCAACGAAAGGAACAGAAACCCTGCTCGTTGTTCCTCGTCTGTTCCTCCGGCAGCCACCACGATTTCGGCCAATCTTCGCTCGGAATAATCGTTTACTCGCGTTCCCGTCTCTTCTTGTTGCCTCTGTCTTCCCACGTCGTTCCGACGATTCCGGCGAGTTTGCGGTCTTCCGTCGAAAATGTCTACGGTCTGCGCTCGGCAAATAGAGGAGCGGACCGTGTGCTCTGGAAACCGATTACCGCCACGATTTATGGTCATCTAACTCTTTTTTTTTTTTCCTTTCGGGGACCTGCCAACGAAATTTCTCCGACAGAGAGTTTCCCGAAATTGTGCACAATGCTAACTGCTACAACGTTTCTTATTAAATTCGGACCTAGGCATTGCTGTTGTCATAGAATTTCTTATTAAAAACGTACCTGCAATCCGGGGCAAAATTAAATGGGAAACGAAATTTTTTGAATTTTGATGGAAAAGTGAGTCAAACAAACTCAGGTCATTCGCACCAATTTTTGAAAAGTTAGTTTTTGCAGGCTATCCACTTCCCCTTGCCCAAATTTCTTAAAGTTGAATATCTTCTAACTGAAGCTGACTTTAAATAATTTAGGTGGTCGAGTTAAAATTAGCGTGCTGTATATCGGCATATTAAATTTGCAGCCGTGTCGCAAATTATTGCCATTTCTCTTCGAAGAACGAACCTAGCACCGCGAGCGACGCGCAGCAACAGTTCGACTGAGAAAAGTCGCGAATCCACTTTCGCGTCAGAAGCGTTCCAAAGCTTCAGGCCCGGCGAAACAAAGAGAAGAATGACGAATGCGTTTCGTCGAAGGTTCAAAGGTTCCCGCGGCCCTTGCGTAGGGTAGTTCCCTTCGTCGTTGGTGGCTGTGGGTCTCGCCGTTTGTCAACGGGAGAGCCAATTTCGGTGGGACGTCGGTCCCGCGTGCATTCGTGGTAACGCAATCGGTGTTCCTCGCCGGTGCACCGCTCCTTGTCGAGGGTTTGCACGTGCTCCGAAGCAATCTCGCGACGTGTGTAGCCCGCGGGGGGTTTTCGCAAAAGAGAGGGAGAGGGGGAAGGAGGAGAGGGTTGCAGAAACGGTCGGAGACTAAAGCGGGATTCGTAAATTTTCGCGGCCGTGACGTCGTTGATATAACGAGGAGCATTCCGGGACGGCGATGCTTGCTCGCGCGGAGGTGGACCGTCCATTTCTCCACTCTATTCCGCCGGAATATCCATTAGTTACAGCAGCACTGTTGACGAAGCATGTTATTTCCCTTGTGTACAACGTCTGGCTCCTCCGCCTCCTCCTCGACAACCTCTTCGCCCGTTTCTCATTCGATTTCGACCGCTGTTCCCGGGCTCGCAGAGCCGCTCCGTGTCGAATTCGTTCACGATTATTTCCCGTGGATCCTCCTGGACCCATCAGTGTCCCGGGACGCTACGCTTTTTGTCCAAATTTCGCCCAATCGTTACCCCGCGCCGGACGATGCAGTCTCGTCACTCGAAAATCGAGTTTCGAGGTCTTCGACTTCGCTTGGAAACTCGAATCGAATATACTCGTAGCTATCGTCCATGGAAAAGCTTCCAAAACCAAATCCAGTGTGTCGAACGAAACAAAAATCAAAAAGTTATTAGTTTGTTGCGGATTTTATGCGTTTGTGACAAGAAACGGCCAAACACAAAATTGTAAGGAGACTAAAAGAATTGTTCCGGACTGATTGAAATTATTCAAAGAGCAACTCGGGCAATTTCAATTTTGCACAAAAATCCACAGTCTGCTAATAACGGTACGGTTTCTCGTCGGCATTAGCGAGTGATTTATGCGCACTGATTTGCACGCCTAACCGAAGGTGTCTGGCCGATGATCGAACAGCTGCGTAACAGTTTGTCAACGAATCTCGTTGGAAACGGAGCAAAGGATTTATCCCTTGCCTCTGAGCGAGGATAATTACGGTGGGACGAAATTGCCGGGAGCAGCGATCGACGATTCCGGTTTATTAATATTTATATCCTCCTCGATCGATGAATTGAAATCACCGTGTGGCAAGCGGTGTGTCAGTCGAGTTAAGTTGGCTCTCGAGTATAGTCGACTCTACCACCGATGATGGTAGCACACACATCGCCAACGGGCTACTCTCTCTCTCTCTCTCTCTCTCTCTCTCTCTCTCTTCAGGCTCTCCGACGCGACGTGACATTGCGTCTTCAACTAGTTGAGCCGGTATTTATGATTAATGTTCAGCCAGCTGGAGGAAGGCACCCGTGCCCGCCAGCTATGGCACTTTGGACAGTTCTCTGATAAACTGGAACCGTACGCCAGAAGTTTGATAAAATTCCTCCGGCAGCCTCGGCAAACCTACTTGACACCTAGTTAAACCTTGATCCGACTCGGAAACACGGTTTGTGTAATCCGACGCGATTCCGAATAGACCGCCAGATTCGAGATTAGGCTGCTCGGGATGCGCGTGTTTCTGCCTCTACGTGTGCTCGCGCACTGCGATCCTCTGCAACTGTTTTATCAAATTCCGTAAAATACTGTTCCAACGCTTATATACTTTTGATAGTGTTCCTACATAGCCGCATTTGTTGAGAAACTGCGGATCATCAGAAATTTATAAGACAATCTTCGCTATTTAAATATGTCCATTCGTTTCTCATTTCAATAACAAAACTCATTCGACAGCATCACTGTCCCGCATTAATATTCAATATTGCAACCGGTAAATATATATAACTACAAAGTTACACAGCATCGTAGACGATTAAACGATTCGATTGAATTACTATTTACCGGCAACACTCTGTTAATTGCTCCGCGATTCGAAGCAAGGATTGCCACCGATTGATTTAACCAGGCCACGTCGATCAGAATTTCGTACAATTAAATTCGGAGAGTGAAGCGAATGCACGGGAGATTTAAATGATAGAAAGCTGGAAAACAGTCGAGGCGCGCTCGTGAACAGGTTAACTAATCGAAAGGATCGAGGCGTGAAGCGTGAACGCGGCGGGCAAGAGCGATCTATCTCGCGCGGGATAAAAGCGACGATTCTTCATCCCATTCACGATCCAACGTTCTAAGCAAAGTTCCCATCAATCTGCTGGCCGGCGAGTCGGCCTGAAAATTAGCAGCCAGCGCGGGATGATGGGAACCGCGAAGGAAAGTGAAAGCGAGAGATCTTGGACACGACGACGGCGGCCCACGTGCAACGGGAAGAGAGCTAACGGTTTATTGGCCTCGGCTTTGTGCGAAATCGCGAGCCACGGAAATGCGAGAAAATCTGGGGAAAATCGGGGAAAGCAATTTTCTAAAAACCAGGGAAAGCAATTTTCTAATTTTTTAAAAAACATATTTCGAACCTCCCCCTTCAATTCTGATCGGTCTGACTGATTTAGAATATGTTAATGCGCAGGAATAAATTATGCACAATCACGTGCAACCCGTGTATCAACGACGTTATTAACGATGCTTATTAGGATTTATGATGCGGACATTTTTTTCCGAATCTCGTGCACGTTCCGTGGCAAATTGGCTACCACGGGCCACCGTTGCCCTAATCGTCGCTCTCCATCTTTCACGATCGGCCGCTTCCCATCCGGTCCGCGTCAGCTTAGCCCGGAAGTGAAATAAATGATGGAAGTCGACGGGGGGAAGTCCACCGAGCCAAATAAAAGGGTCCCGACGATTATTCGAATGTCGGAAATTTGTTTTACCGGCGAGCACCGGTTCGAGGGGCAAGCCTCGCCGCTGTACACACGGTTTCCATGGGCGGCGGAAACGTCACCGGGCAAATGGGGAAAGGTTGCGTACCCGGAACGCATAATGGCCATCCTTAAAAAGGAGTCGGCCCGCGTACAATTTTTAAATAAATAATACTCTGACCTCTGCACGCGGGAAAGACTGGAGCCGTGAAACGGGGAATGTGTTCGAAGGCTTCGAAAGTAAATTTGTTACTAATTTTTCGGAATTCTGAGTCGTCTGCTAGCATACCTGCTGTGCTATGAACTTGTACGCACTTGTACGCACTCTCTACTTCTTTTATAAAACAATAGAATACGAGGTCAACAAATATGTTCCCCAAGCAAAGAAACGTCCGCGTCACTTTATTGCAGTTTTAATTACACCGGAGCCAATTCGACGGTCTCGAAAAATCCGTAACAATTTTAAACAATGCTCCGCCATCGCGCAAGGTATTCCATCAACAATTCCACGCGAGAATACCTCGGCCAGAATGCATCCGCGTCACTCGCACGAGCGTCGACTGTGTACGCAACGGACTAATTCATTTCCGCGGCAACTGCGCCGAGGAACTGCATACGGCACGCCTCCGCAACTGAAACTCTAAGCACCGCTCTTAGACCCGCCCCGAGGCTTCTATTTATCGGCAGTGACGGGTCACAGTCTCAATTAAAATCAAACCCATTTACACCCAACAGGAGGGTTGTAGTTCGGCGCGGAGGGGAGTAGGATGGTTGAGCGTTGCATCGGGTGTGCAGCGCAAAATCAGCGGCGCATTCTCATGGTAATACCCTGGGCCAAAATAATTTCCAGCTTACTGGGCGCGGCTGTTTCCGTTTTGAGGGGCAGCGTGCGCGCGTATAATGCAACGCGGAAGAAATAAATTCGTCCTGCGATGCAACTGCGCGGAGTGCAACCGGGGCCGCCGGGGAGGGAGGAGAAACGCGTAGCGTCGCGAATGGATCGGGGTCGACGTATCGGACGAAAATCCCGACAGTGTTAATTTTCCAGTGGACGGTTCCCCCCGTGGCGGAAGCTCCTGGATGCAGGTCCGCAGGGAGCAGAGAGAAAACGTAACGCGAGAGCGCCTGCATCCTGTGCATCCTGCTGCAGCTCCGATCCCCGCGGTCTTTTGCACCCCGCCTGCCTGCCTCGGAAATCCCTCGTCGAGACTCGCGGAGGATGCGAGTGCTGCACGTGTGTGCCCACGCGTGTGTGTGTACGTGCAGAATTATTGTTGATTAAAGGCATTGTCGAACGCCTCGTTGAAAGCCGATGAAATTGCATTCGGCGGTTTTGCCCCACAGAGCCGCCACCCCCGTAGACTCTCTTGCGCCAAGGGGTAACTCTTTCTCTCTCTCTCTCTCTCTCTCTCTCTCTCTCTCTCCCTCTGTCTCTCTCTCTGGTCCGTATGTTTTTATCGGTGTGCACTCGGTGCAGTGTGCATCGCTTCTGGGATTCCAACGATGAATCCAGACTTTGCTTGTCGAAATTGCTTCAGGATCCAAGACCACCCTCGCGAAACGGGGTTCGAACGACGAGAGAGACGCCACGAACGAATTGCCAGTGTGCGTGTGTGTGTGTGTGTGTGTGTGTGTGTGTGATTTGTAAACGATTTTGCACTTTTCAATTCACCACGATTATTGAAGATGGGAAGAACTTTTTGAAAGACCCGCTACTTATAACCATTATAGTTACAAGTCGTTTCCGTATGCGTGAGCAATTGAAGAAGACTAGCGACTTCTTCTGTACACGATTGCAGTGGGCTTCTCGATACAATTTTCAAAAGCGACGGCCACTGCTTCCATAAATAAAGAAATTTTCTTCAGCAATGCAGTGTGAATTCTCGATATATGTCAACAACTCGGCTCTTGATAGCGTCACGTATCGTCCAGGAGACTCGCTTATACATAGAGAAACCACTGCACCTCGTAGCGAAACATGCAGGTAGCGCGATGCGCGCAATAATCATAGAAGTGATCTAAAGCCGAGAATTAGCGTGATCAAGGCGCACAAGCCAGCGGAAAGCACGCTAATCCCCGCGGGGTCTTGCGCAAGCTCTCTCTCTCTCTCTGGATGTATTTATACTTGAATCCTGAATTCTTCGCGCAGCTCCAACCCCATAGCAAGCGACGCACCCCGGTATAGCGGTGGCTCCTCTTTTTGAGCACGTGCGTCCCGTTGGATAGACGACGGCCGAGGTCGAGGTCATCGCCGATGATGATAGTGTTTTGCGCCGCGGCGCCAGCGGCCGCCGGTAACGAACGGCGTCGTAACGACGTCGTTATAGAGATATACAGACGTCTTGGCCCCGGCTGCGTTCACCTTGCCCCCTCGCCTCTCCCTCGAGCTACCACCGTCGCACCGACTCGCGATTATAGCATACCGCCTAAGGGGTGTAACGGGGGTTGCGGCTTCATAAGTCGAGCCCCTGCATACCTACCACTTCCTCTCTCTCTCTCTCTCTCTCTCTTTTCCCTCTAGCTCGGGCTGATCCAGATCCCCGTGACCGGCCGAGCGATCTCTCGTCCCGTTCTCCGCTGTGAACCGACCCTAAAGAATCGCCCCATTAACGCGATTTATGGCCGGCCAGACTCCGAAATAAAATATCTATCCCGTCGCCCTTCCCCCCACCCGCTCCTCTCGCTCTCCTATATATGCGAGAGCGCGTTCCGCTCTGTCATAGCCACAGGGGAATGTCACGGGTCAACCGAACGGTAAAAGTTACCGGAACGGGCCGCATAGTCTGCCATAGCGAACGCCGTGTCTGCGAAATTTAAATTGCGAACGGGAAATCGCGCGAGGGCCACCAGAGCGGTCGCTTCTGCCGCCGCTAATTGCTGCTGGACGCACCGAATCACTTCTTCGCGATTGTTAGCTGGCCTCTTTAGCACTCTACGACAGCAAAATTCGTTCCCCTTGATAAAAGCTGGTAGACGCGTGGCTGAAGACGTTCTGATGCAGGAGAGCACGATAGTTCAAGTCCACGCTCGTCGAAGCACTGGTAAAAGACAATGCGTCGAGATCTGCAATAATTATTTCTACTCTCCGTTTTATGAACCTGTCAGACCAGTGTTAATTTTAATTTTTATGCGAGCACTGCTAGTACTGGAGATTTTATGCATTCGTGACG
Source organism: Halictus rubicundus (assembly GCF_050948215.1). Taxonomy (NCBI): domain Eukaryota; kingdom Metazoa; phylum Arthropoda; class Insecta; order Hymenoptera; family Halictidae; genus Halictus; species Halictus rubicundus. The sequence goes on along the minus strand of NC_135157.1, from coordinate 15,379,255 downwards.
AAAATAGTGAAAAATATGAGACCTGAAGTAGTGTAAATATTAAAAATTCACGTTTCGTGTGTATCGGTGGTATTGATTTGGACTGAAAAGGGCGGCCCTTTCGAATTCAACGGAGATGATCGGGGATGATTTTGGACCGGCCGCGGGGAGAATCGACCAATACCGGAATCGGTTCTGTAACGAGGTGGCCGTGTATCGATGATTGATGTTTATTAGCGAATTTACGAGCCCCGGCTCTCGTTAACGCCGCCGCCGCGGCTGATCGTAATTTCGTTCCTTGCCGCCTCGGAGCCGCTGTGTTATTAATCGTTAGAACGAACGGGACTCGACAGCCAGTCTTCGGATAGCAACACTCGGCGTCAATGTGTGCAGCCCCGGTGAATTTTGATGACGCGCGCGCCGTTCGGAGATTAGGCGTCATTAACTTCCACGTGGAAAGTCGTTTTCCACGTTCGGAGATAATCGGTTTCCGGCCGAGGGGTTCCACGAAGCTTGTCGCTTTTATGGGGGAATTAACTACTCTGTTATCGTCTTTGTTTATTTTCAAGTTCTGGATTTATCGCTCCTGATCTTGGAGACTGGCCACGATTCATTACTTTATTGATATTTCCTTACGATTATTCTCCGTTCTCTTTCAAGTCCATTTGTTAAAAATGCGAGTGCATAGAAGTGAATATGTATATTGCATGTAGATTGTTAACCCTTAAGTGAATTTTTAAATTAAATTCCCGAAGTCCAACACGAACCACTTCGGAAAAACCAAAGTTTGCTTCTTGAACGACTTCTTCGAGAGCGCGCAGGGGTGGAAATGGCCACGGGTGTAGATATAGGGTGGGTAGAACGTTTTTGCAGGAAGGAAATCGTCTTCTCAGAAGTCATTTTCGTTTTTACCACGGGAACGTTATTGCGCGAAAGGGAAGATGGAAAATTAACTGGACCGGACCGTAAGGCAGGTGGCTCGTTAAAATCGCGGCCGAATCGTCCGCTGGAAGATTTCGAAAATTTATGAACGCTATTAAAATGTGTCCGGATTAAGGGGAGGAAATTTAAGGGTGGCTACACCGGGTAGAACAAAGTCATTCTACCAGCGGGTTGTAAATCCTCGAAATTCGTCAAACGAAGCACGACCATTACGGTTTTCTTCGGACGAACGTTCGGACGAATCTCCAATTTGTAATTTGAATAAATCCCTACTTCACCCTCGAAATTTAACCCTTAGAAACAGGAGAATTATTTACTGCTTCATAGTTTTACTGTGTTGCAGCCGAAGCTACCCGACAAATAAGATTGCTGCAACTTAACACTTTCAATTTTCTTGGATAATTATAAGTACCTTATTTTACGGGTAGTGGAGCCATAAATTCTGCAAAGTTGCGGGAAAATTTGGGTAACGACATAAGGAAGGAAAAATTCGGGAAATAATTGCGGAAGGCGCTGGGGTGAAAATTTCATTTTCCTCGGTAGCCCGAAGTCCCTCGAGTCGGCGAACTTTGAGATTACAATATTTTAGGCGGAATTAATGGGTGCACGGTGTCGGTCCAAAAGCGTAGCGTTCTGAAACTTTACTCTTTTTTTCCTCTTGCGAGTGTTCCGCACTGCGGCGCGTTTGCTCGAGCACGTCCTCGTCGTCGTCGTCGTCGCGTATACTCGCGAAGACACGGCCTCTATTTAAAGATACCATCTGAGGCGAATTACCGGCGAGTATCCCCGGGAGACGCGACGCTGATAGCCGAGGTGAAAGCCAGAAGACTTGATTAGCCGGCCGGTCGGAACAACGGCGTAACCGCGAGCGGAGAACGGCCGCAGAAATTAGGGGGGTTGCTCTCGATGCCGATATCGATCGCCGCTCTCGAAAACCGCTACCGTCGATTTCTCTGCGGCTCGTGATCTTCCGCCCCCGCAATTCCGATGCCCCTCGGATAAGCCCGCGCAAATTCGTTCGCGAAACTTTCCTCCCTACGACCGCCTTTACCCAAATTAATTCCCACGATTATTTACCTAACCGACCCACACGAATCTCATTTCCAAAAAGTTCTGTATTTTTACAATTTTCAGTTATTCCGTTACATCAATAGCATTTTTCTTGAAAATAAATCGATCTGATGATATTTTCAATTGTGGCCGTAAAGAGTCGTTTTCCAGACCACTTGGCACTGTTAACGCGATTTTCCAAACACTTGCGATGCTCCGGTAAAAAATATTTCCAACAAACGTCGACCGGTATTCACTTCTCCACAAATATAAAAATTTTTAAAAATTCTTTTCTAGAAAATGGAGGTCGCGTCGATTCTTTAATATATATATTTGACTTCACAATAAACCTTGAGACAACGCTGGACAATTATTGGCAATAGAAAACGAGTTTCCAGCGCACCCTCGATCATGCTCTCCGGTACCGTGGCTCTTCGAAGACCCGGAGCACGACGATTTTTCAGCGCGGAGACGTCAGCGAGAACAATGAACAGAATTCTCGGGACTCAAACACGTTAAAACCGTATCGCTGGGTTCGAGCCGCTTTCGAGTCGAGTGGGCAGGGTGTTTTCGGGGCTGGCGCGCGGTAAACGAAAATGTTTTCAATATTTCCAGCGCGGCGATAAGACTCAATCGATGGAAAATCAAGCACCCTCGGCGCGGGCCCCACGCGTCGCCGGTCGCGGAAAACTATTGCACACAGAGGATAAAAGCGTGCAATTAGAGAAATTGCAGCGCGCCTGGTCCGAGCTTCGGCGACCGGCGGTGCTGGAAAAACGAGGGGGTGGGGGGTGGGGGTTGGAAAAAGGCGCGCGGGGAGGACGGCCGCGAGTTTATCGTGCATCAATCCGAATAATGGTGTATCGATGCAATGCGTTTTTCGAGTGCTCCGATACTCGTTTCGAGCACGCATTTCGCCCGCGGTGCACAGGAAAAAACGCTGCCTCCCGGAACAACGCGGCGGCCGGCAACGAAGACCTTCTGAATCGTATTCCGCTAATAAGTCCGCATTTTCAATTCACTGTGGTCATTAACCCTTTTTCATGTCGAGGAAAATTATCTCACTGACATGATATACAACGATAATCCACATTTCTCAGCTGTTCTGCATGAGCGAGCGAAGCTGCGTAAATATAATGGGAGTACACTATGGTTAAACAACTTCTGAAATAAGAGAGAGAAAATACTTCACACGACAAAGGGTTTGTAAGCAGACTGTGGATTGCATGTGTGTGCAATTTAGAAAAGTGCAAAGACTCGAAGAATTTAATTAACCTGTCACCCGAGTTTGTTTTACCCACTCGGTGTGTCAGTCTTTTTATAATACTGTGTAAGATATGATACAGTTATGTGATCACTGAAAAAATCAAATGCGAACAACACGAGAGAAATATTATCGAATGAAGTGTTCATTTTATGCTCTCGTTCACGAAATATGAGGAAATGGTTTATCACAATCTTTTCTGACGGAACGTTCGCTAAGCCAATTGCGCGCGGTCACTGAGAGAATGAAGCGTGGACTAGGCGAGTGAAATTCTTTTTATCAATTCGTTCGGAGTATTTTCAGACCAACGATTATTCAATTCTTGCAATACCTTTTTAACCTGTTCGATCAATTCTGCCCGTTCTATTTCTTTGACAAGCCACAGTATCGGCGAACCGGCTCGAACGACGCTAGCCCGGAACCGCAAGTGATTTACAAGCGAACAATTTTCGGGGAAATTAACTCCGGTGCACCATCGTTCGTTCATTTCGACAGAGTTTCGAAGCTTTTTGCGGTGGAAACGGGATTTGCGGTGTTGTAACCACCTTTTTTCGCAGTTCTCGATGCCGTTGCATTAACTTCTGCTTCCCGGTAACTGTTGAACGAACAAAAACGGATTCGTGTATGAATGATTTGCAACGAGAGAAGCAGAGAAGGAGGGGGGATTTGTCTGTGAGAATGTGAAAATGTGAGTGCTAAAAATTCTGCACCTTCCTGCGATAATAAGATATCAAAGCAGTTTAAATCATTTATACTACAATACTATTTCTATTCTTCTTCAGCCTCCAGTCTGAGTACTAGGCACTTATAAATATAGAAAAATATATCGATTCATAAATTCACAAAATAAAAAATCGCACACTCTCCCTGCAATTCCGGGGATGCTGAAGGGTTTAGCTACTCCGTTTCCGTTATCACCAATATTCCATGCTAACGCCTGCCGCAGCCTTCTTTCTTTCCGATCATTTCTGGGTCGGGGGCGTTAGGTAATTTCGCGTTGGGGGTGGTCCACCCCCGCGCGAGCAGTCACGTTCGCCCTTATCTCTCTGGCCGGGCGAGGAGCCCTCTTCCGCAAGAAGTCCCTCTGCTTTTTCTCGTCGAGGCTCTCTTATCTGTCGGCTGATCGTGCGTGACACTCGTCCCGGTGCTGATCATCGAGAAAAAAGGACGAGAAAGCTCGAACGGCTCCGGGAAAATCGATCATTCGGTAATGTTTCCGTAATGCCCGATACGTGTCTGCGGAACGTGAGGATAATAACTAACTAAAGCACAATATCACTATCATTCTCCTCATAATAAACATAGTCTAGTTAGAACTGGACTTCGTAGGTCCAGTGCATATATTTTCAGTATAAACTGCATAAACGATTATCCAAGAAAGTAAAATTCTGCCAATTTTTCGTCGACAAGAGCGAGCACTTTTTTGATGACAGGAGCTAGTTGCACACAGGTACCTATTGGCATGATTGACAGGGTTAAGTCGTCGGCTTAAAGAGTGTTGAATAGAAGGGATGATTCGCGAGCAAGTCTCGTTTCGAGAAAAAGAATGAACTCTTGAAAAATCGATCATTCGGCAACGTTTCCGTCCGATGCGTATCGGCAGGGTTGTATGCGATTTCATCACGGGCCCGAACGTGCTCCGCGGACTTCGAAATAAAGCTTCCACCCTCCGGGAGGAAGATAGGGGGTGCGGGAGGAGGGGCGGAATAGACAAGAGGCTGCCGCGTGAAAGAGGGGAAGAGGGAACGAACTCGGCACTCTTAATCTCGAAGGTTTATCGAGGCCGACGTAAATCTGCCCCGAACGCCGGGCGTTCTCCTCTTCCTTATCGACCGAGCCTCGATAATCGACTTACCCTCCCTTCGCAACCTCCCTCCACACCCTCTCTCTTTCTCTCTTCAACCTCCCCCGTTTCCACGAGCCGCCGAGGAATCAATTACAATAATACAGAGAGAGAGTTTCTTCCGTTCGGGTAAACGTCAGCGGGGGATAATGCGATTCCCCGTGTCGGCTCTCCAGAGAGAGAGGGAGAGGGGGTAACAGGGGGTTGAAACAAGGGGTAGTGGCACTCCTCGTACACCTCGCCGCTGAAAAATGGAATCCGCTCGATGGACAACGCCGGCCCCCAACGGGGCGTGCAGTTGGCGGCGGGTTAATTAAGCGGAAGTTTGAAATATTTTCGGGGGAAAGTTCCCGGTGTGACAGAGGACTCGGAAAGTATCGGGAATAGGAGTAATTAAAGCTCGATTCGAAGGCGAGGGGGTGATACCGGGGTGGAAGTCGATCGTCGGGAATTGCTGTTACCCGGTGGATTTTATTGCGGCGTTTTGTCGCCGGTATGAAGTTATTTCGGTGGGTCGGGGACGGCGGCGAGATGTGCCGGGCATGAGTCAAAAAGTTTAACGCTTCTGTTCTGCTGTTCTTCAGCAATGATTTCGTCTACGTTCGTTGCACGAGCCAGTAACGATATAATCTCAAACCGTGACCAAATCACTGTTAAATTGTCAGAAAACTCGTGTTTCGTCGAACAGTTCGGATAATAGAGATTCCACTACATCCCGGATTAAACGAGTAATTTCGACCCAAACGGTACCGTGTTTGGTATCGTTTTAAGCAGAAAAGCGTCACGAATACGTCAGTGAAAGTTTCATAAGTGAACAATTAAGAACAAAAGAGCATCGTCACAAAATTAGTTTAATTATCTCGCCGTCACTTTGGTGTCGATATCTCGTTTCCCTATCCTCTTTTATGTTCAACGCTGATCGAGAAATAGTCTGTACATAAGTGGCATCTCGGTCACCATATATCGAGGCAATACCGTACTTGGAAGAATATACTGTTCCAATTTTCTGAAATATTTTTCTGGAACGCTTGCAGCATGTTCGAATCCACTTGCACCAGGCTCGACGCCGTCGCTAGCCTATCGACGGCAGGAGTGTACTTCCGATCGAGCTCCAAGGAGCTGGCAGGGTGGTTCCCTGGTAATTTTTATTGCTCCGTTTTGTTTTACTGCGTCGCGGGGCTCGAACGGAAACGTCGAGGACGGCCTGCAAACAATGTCGGACACAAAACTAACCGAAGTGTAAAGTGGCAGTACGTTACACTCGAGCGTTTCGGCGGCTCTGTACACCCTGTGTAGAGTATAGTTCGTTTCGATGAACGGCCCCGGGAAATACACGCCGCGCCGGTTTCCGGTCCGTAGGACGCGAGCCGCAGTCGGTGGCATTAATCTCAGACGCTTTCGAACATTATCGTGTTATTCGATGCGGGTGGTTCGCCAGAGAGAAAGCGAGATAGGGGGGAGAGAGAGGGAGAGAGAGAGGGAGAGAGCTGAGCACACGGTTTGCAGAACGAACCGAAGCCGACAATGGCCAACATTAATTAACGTCCGCGATATTAATAGGATGTTGAATTAATATCGCTTCGAGGAGACAAATATAAGCCCGGCAAATAATATCGTTCCGCGTAACGATGACCGACGACACACCGGTGTCATCGATCAGCGCGGCCCGGTATTGCTTCGAAATTACCGGGAGCCTGGTCATAACTCTTCATTACCTTGGAAATCGCGATTTCTGATTATTCGGCGAACTGCGCCCTTGGCCCTCCGCTTTGCCCTCCCCCGGCGACGCAAACGCGAATTTCTTTGGCGCGTGCAAACTGCTTTTGTTCCACTGAACTCGGTCTTTTGTTCGAGTTCCTGTTTCATGATGATAAGTTACCTGTTCCCTAGGAAACGATATCTTTCCTGTTTTGTCCCGTTTAGTTACATTTATTTGCTGCCTTCGTAGTTACCGAGTGTTCATAAATATCGCACATTGTTCGAACGATAAATCTCTTATTGTATCGATGTCTCCGTGGAAATTGCATTGTTTTTTAAACGAACACCTTTCCACATATTTGCCGAATAATTTCTGCTATTACAGAGTTCCCGCGATTCTACATTATACTGCATTGTTTGTGGAATTAATTTGTTATTAACAGCACTCGCCACTCACCCAGCGTTTCAAAGGCGCCACCGAGCTATTCAGCCCCCGGTGATTAATTGCAATTAAATGTTTAATTGGATACGGTAAGAAGACAAATTGAAACCGGCTGCACGGTTTGACTTTACTTCGGGAAACGAAAAGTTTTTAACTTTTTTAAAATCCCACATCTCCACGCATAACTTTTGAACTAGCGATCTCCTGGGATCGTAACTTGGATTTTCGGAATTTTCTCGCCAAAATCTGCAGGATTATAGAAAAAAAGTTCCCAAATTTCTGGTTTCCCCAGCTAAAGTTTAATCGGCAGTTATTTGAGCATAAGCACGGCGGTTGAGTGTTTTTGATAGAGGTTCGACAGAGGACAGACGGTTGTGAGTCATCGGATTTGATGGCGGTGGCTGACGAACTTGATCCAGGTGCCGATAAACGCAACCTGATCGACCTGCTCGCGCGATGCTTATGAGCGTTCGCGAAATTGAAAAGGGTCGAGGGCCCCGGCGACGGAGTCGCGATCCTGTTAGTAGCAATCGTAAGATAGGAAAAAGTGACTTTCGGTGTCTCTGGTCGCAATCCAGGTCAACCGGGGTCTGTTCTCGAGCCGTGACACCGTCCTCGTGAAGACGGTGCCCGTAAATAATTCAGAAGGAAAGGCGCCCGAGAGGCTTTGCCCGGTCGCCATGGCGACAGATTACAGAGTCTGAGGATGTGTACGGCCTACTGCGAACTCTCTTTCTCTCTTGTAGACGGGCTTGTTCCGCGGCTCGGGGATGCTGGCCGCCTTCTCTCGTTTCTCTGTACACTTTCGTTCGACCGCCCCCTGTCAGGAAAGAGAGCGGAAAGGGGGACAGGGAAACACTGGATCGAAGGGAGCTGCGCTTTTGTTGGGACAGTACCAGCAATTTGTTGGACATCGTTATCGCGATCGTTTGGACGTTTCTCGGTACGATGCTCGACCGGCTACAAGGCGATTGAGCCGATCGATACGTCCTTTTTTCCGGACCTGCTGGCTACCTGCGAGAATTTGACGACCCTGCAGGATTCGTGGGAATCTGGGCAAATATTCTAGATGGGAAGAAGTGTCTTCGTTTTGATACGAAAATGGCTCCGAGTGCAAGGGGTTAAGGAATAAAATCGTTACTACCGGTGTGTCTAATAAATTAAAGCGTTCCAAAGTACCATGTCAAAAACTTAGAGCAGCAGGAAAGTTAATCCGTAGTCGCTCCTCTAATCTGAGAAATCCTAAGAAAGTCAAGAGTCCCAAAAATCCTTAATAAATTGAGGGGTGGATTTATTTTCCGAAATCAATTTCGCAGCGAAGACGCTCGCGAATTAACGATTCGCCGATCCCAGTGAACGACTCGCTTGATCCTTTCGTCTTGGTCCTCGCGACCCTCGATACAATCACAGTTAATGCAAATGTGGGAAAAAGGGATCCCAGCCGGCTTCTTCTTCACAATGCAATTTCATCTGCCGTTTCCAGAATCGCCGCCGCGGCTGTGACCGAGGAATACATCGATACCGTGGTATTTCCGATATGAAATATAGGCGGCGGCCTTTCTGTTAGTATCCGCTGTTACCGGGAATCGTTACAACGGACGCATCTCGCGGGATTCCGCAGAATTCTGCCGCTATCCGTGCAAATTTCACGGCTGCTTCGCTGATAACGGGGAAAGTTCCGCGGCGGTTTATGGTCGTGGAATGATCGTCAACCTGGAAATCGCCATCTTGTCTGTCCCCCGTGTTTTACGGCGGGATCCTTCGCGGGACGAGCTCCTACGACGTTTTATTCGCGCTTTGTACTGCATTTCGCGTGCGTTCAACGTGCCTTTGGAAATCGGAAGGTGGCTGATAAACTCGAAATAATTGTTTCGACACGTTCCTCGGATGGAATCTGTATTTTATCAGATAGAGAATAAATCGTGATCATATTGTGGTGAAAATTAGTATCCCAATTTTGGGGGTTGTACAATTTTCATTGAGTATTTTAAGAACCTGTTTCGTAGTTCTAATGTACAAGCTTTATTGTCGTTTTTAAATATTTTGTAGGCAATAAGTTTATAAAGATGCACAATTTAGTTACAATACCGAGTATTTTGTCGTACAAATATTTAACTAGTCCCATTTTATTAGTCTTGTCCAGTGCAAAAAGAATTATAATGGAGACATTACGGGGATGGAAATTCTCTGCTTGTCTGACTACGAACCGTCCCATTCTACTGCGACGGTGCAAGCTGCAAGACTACCAAAACTCTCCAGAATTTTATCAAGCCGGTAGACTATCAATTTTCATCAGCAATATACATTAAAATTTATATATAACAATAAACATCCAGGTATAACAAATACGCAAAAATTACTGAAACAAGGTGCTCCTTCTTTGTAAAAATTTCTCTGCTTAAATGCTCCGGGAAAAAAATTGCAGATAAGTGCATTACGTATCGCTCTGCCCGACGATGCCGCGATGTTAATCAATGCACGTTCCAGGGGCGTATTCTCAGCAGGTCCTTTCAACTTCTCAGCACACTGAGACGTGGCGCCTCGAAGCCAGCAGCGGGCAGGTAGCTTCTATTAGTCTTTCCGGCGTAATCATGTCCGAGGCTGCTCTAATTATTAATTAACGTTTCGCTCGCACGGGTATCACGAGGGTGGGGGTTCTGAGGGGGTTTCAGCGGCGTCTATTAATCGCCGGGTCGCCGTCATAGAGGACTGCGCTGATCGTTGCCGCGCTTAAAAAGCGGGAATAATTTTCCAACGTTCTCCTCTCCTCTCCCTCTCTCACTCTCTCTCTCTCTCTCCTTTTTTCCTTTGGCTGCCGAGGCACCGGGGCTTCTTTCACGAGAAATAACGAGTGCCCTGTGAAAAGGCGGCCCGTGAAAAGCAGGGTCCCGTCGGCCTGGCCGTGTACCACGCACCTAACGCGATGGCAACGCGCGATCAAAGGGGCTTGAAAGGGGCCGCGTGTTTTCTCGAATTAGGCCGTGAATGCGCGCCAGCCTACTTTGATTAGGCGAAGAAAGAACGGCTTGTTGCGCCCGTGCACATCATCCTTGGCCCCGTAGACACCTACTCATCCTCCTTCTTTCCCCTCTGTTTCTTCAACACTCCAGACAGAAGAGAACGAATTGCATCGTCTTGTTGGTTGCTCTTATTAATAAGCCACGATTTTGGGGGATTCCCTGAAGACTGCCAATCCAAAATTTATGCATTCTGGGTTGGACTGATTTTAAAAATAAAAATTCTTTTAATCTTCCCAATATTTTAAATTTCATTTGCTAGAACTTGCTGCACTGATCAACATCAGAAGAATTTGTAGAGGCAAATGTAACTACAGTTAAATTCCATCGAATCACTTCTGCTCGATCCAGCCTCCTCGTAATTAACCAGGAGGTAATAATCGCGAGTACGAGCGTTGTGCGTGCAAGAAGTAATTAGAGAAGCGAGGGCAGAGTGTGTAGTCGTGCTAGGGTATTTTTCCCGCGTATTATTAATCGTGAACTAATTATCCCGGCTCGGAAGTGTCGCGCACAGGCACCCGGCCGATCGACGGATCAAATCGAATGCGAAAATCCGTGATTTAATTTCTATCGCGCAGTTCCATTATCCCGTCAGCCGGCGAAAAAGGAGGGCGTTCTGTGCTCGGTGTTCGGGATGGCACTCGTGTGTTCCTGGCCCGGGCAAAATGAAGTGTTAAATCGCGGCGTTTTCACCCGCGCGCCGCGCGCCGCGTGCTCGCCGCTGTCCCGTTGCCTCGCCGCTGACAGTAATGACAGTAATGATCGACACGCACGCGGCGCGCTGCGTTTGTTCGATAATCGAGTGTCACCGACGAGCCGGGATCCTTGAAACTGATGGTCAACCTGCCATTATTTCGTTTCTAGCGAAACGATCGACTACGCAGCACCGTAAACGCTACGCCTGATGCGCGAGCTTCTGCTTGCCGTCTCCTATGCGCAACGGATCTCCTGCGGTCCTTAATATTTTTAACAGAGCACTAACGGTCACTATTCCACATTATAAAAATAACCAGATCTGTCCAAATTATCATTTACCGGAAGAAATAAATTTTTTTAATAATTCCTCATAGATGCATTTTTCCAATAATTGTAATCTAATTTTAAGCATGCTATCTCGATGCGTTATATTTTTTGCAGTGTGAGTAATTATGGCTTTGTACACGTCCATTGTTGCCTCGAACAGCTGGGCGAAGTCATGTTATTTTGATTTATCATGTTTTTCAGTGGATTGCACGGTAGATTGTGGATCTTCTACCCTGCAATTATGGCTGAGTAAACCTCAGGTTTAAAATACATCCATTGTCGGTTAGACTATCAAACATAATCTCCGGTCAGCCGACTAAAATCACCGTTAGGTATCGAATTACAGGATGTATTAGCAGAATCTATCAATATTTGACATCGCGGACCAACATTCATCAATTTCAGTTAACTTCGCGATATTAATCCACCGATATTCGACAACAACGCCCGCGAAAGATCGTTCGATCATCCTGATCCAGTATTGCAGAAATATAAGTAGAAACGGACGGTCGTGATCAGACAGGCTGGCTGAAAAGTGGAGGCTTGTTACAGGAAAATTCAGCTGCTTTACGGGAATACGAGCCTAATTCATATCTGAAGTATAGAAGTAGTTTTCTGCACTAGTTTAAAGGGAACAGTTTTAATAAACAATTTAAATAAACCGAGAACAACATGACAGTGTCCTTAAATTATTTCAACGTTTCAAATACGAAAACTCTAACCTTATTAAACAACCCTGAAAATTTTGTATTACCCACAGAAGGTAATGTATTGCACTAAAAAATATCCAAAAAATTCTAGACGTTCCAAACAAAGTGCTCCACCCTGTACTTCCACTATTCTTCGTGTATCACCTAAAAATGATCGAGCAGCCAGTATTAAAGCCGCGTCTAAGAAGGATGATCGCAGGAAAAAATCGAGAAGAGCATATTAACGTTTGACGAATCAAGAAGAGCATGAACGGCTTAAGATGGTCCAGGTTACAAGCGTATCCCGGGCAGAGGTCGATCCGGGTCCCCAGGAATCTTAATGGAGCCGGCAGATTAGCAGCTCGGTTCTACTGGGGGGGGGGGCAGCAGGGTGTTCCACTCATCCGAGCAAACAAACGTAATTGCACGCGAACCTCCCCTTGCCCGCGTTACCGCTATGGTTGCATTACCGTGGCTATGATTTAATCGGGGAACCCGCGTAAAACTATTATCGGTGGCAGGGCCGGCTAACGGGATCCAGAGGGATCGCGAGAGGTCGACGCGGAGAAGGCTGATCATCGTCGTCATGCGTGTCTTCGAGCGTGAGACCGAGACAAGCCTTATCCGCCGAACACGCCCGGAATGCAGCCTCCTGTTGCTCGATTTCTAGATAACGCTTCTACCTTAACCGGCAGACGGCTCTCCGCCGGCTGATAACTCGAGAGATAACGCACCGGCGTCCTTTTTTCCTCGGACCGACCCGCTGGGAATTTCCTGGCCAGCTGAGAGACGATTTCTTCCGTCCGCGTGAGGTCGATTGCGATTTTTCCGCGGTGGATGCTGTCTCTCATTTTCCTCGGTGATGTGGCTGTTACTGGAGAATGTCGTGCAGTTTATAGAGAAATGGTGGGAGAGTTGTTTCATTTTTCTTTGTCGAATTTTCTAAACATCTGCTTGAGGTGATAAGGGAAAATCGCATTTATGTTTCATGTTTTTGGGTTTTTATTTGAAAGGATTTGGGGATAATAAAGAAAAACTATGGGGAGGGTGTATGTACTATTTTATTTAATTTTTTTAAGGCGATTTCTGTTGTGCACTAATGCCACAAGATTTATGAATGAACACTTCCATGTTATCGAATTCTTTTACAATTTTTAATTTTCATTTTAATTTTTGCTTTAACTTTCTTTTGTCCTGTTGTAATTGTGTTATGTATTTTTCTAACCTTGCCATTTTGTCAGGGATGGTTTTATGAAATTGTTAAAATATTCTTGTTGATACTGTTTCGATTATTTCTGTACAATTTAGCTCGTCGATGAACCCGTTGGTTGTACAGTGAGACCATCGGAATCTTTTGTTCAAGTAAGAGTGTCTCCGTTTTATTTAATGATCACGTACCAGTTTTATAGTCTTCGAAGAACCTCGGTGCATCTCCGAAATGCACTACAACCTCCCCGCCCCGAGGTTCCCGTGCGAAACTACTTCCCTAAGTAATAAATCCGGGGCAACAATAAAAACCAGTGTGACCGAGATGTGCACCGAGACGGCTCGAAAGAAAGCGTCGCACCGGAATCGATATCGTCGCGCGAGTAATGTTTTAACGATGAAAACGAGGCGACAGTGGTCGGTAATGCACGCTGCAATTTCCTTCGGGTAGACAGCGGTGCATAGGCGTAGCACATCCGCGGCAAATCCTGGCAGAAAGTCAAAATCAAAGAAGGTTCTACCGAATTAATTGAACTCTCCCGACTAATCTATGCTCAATATTTTAACATTTACAATTTTTGTCATTCAACAAATCATTCGATCATTCAACAAATTTATTTCTTTGCGCTTATACATATTACATTAAAAATTGCTATAAATCTGAATAGATACGTTCCCGTGATTTTAACGAAGTAACCTAAAATATGTCCAGTTCATTAAAATTATCAGAAAAAGAAGTGAATGTCGAATGAATGTTCTCAATTTGGAGAAAAATCGATTTTAAAAATTTGCACGCATCTAGTGAACTACTCCCGCCTGACTTCATCAAAAATTCGAGGCTGTCCGATCAGATTTGGAAAAAGTCTGGAGATTGTTCGAATGTTAGTGGCGTTAATTTCGGTTGGGATTCCGCCGATTTTCGCGACTGCACGCACGCCTGTCACGCGCGTCGCGGCGGCGCCAGAGCGTCGTCGGCGTCGTCTTTGTCATCGTCGTCGACGGTGACGTCGGCGGTCGCGGTTCTGGTCGATCGTACGCGATGTCAGTGCCGGTTGGTTTCGCCGCGGGTCGCTTTGTTTCGACCTCGCATTTATGACGCTTCCGAGTAACGTTGTCGATGTCTGTCGCGCACGAGCGAGAATTACTGATGCCGCGGGCCCGCGCACCGGGGAGATTAATCACGCGATAGCGCCTTAACGACACCCGAGTGACAGACCCATCCACCCCCTCGCAACTTTTTCTTGCCACCCCATCGACATCGGTGAACGTCGATACGCAACCGACGCGACAATCCATGACGATTTTCCCGGAAACGCATAACCATTTCTGAAAGCGTGAACGCTATGTACAGGAACGATTATTTGAGCTGCAGGGGGGCTGCGGGGGTGAGTTCATCAACCCCTTCTAATTTAGACTAGGCAATGTTTTATAATCCTGGGGAGAAAATTATTTATTGTTCCATTTTACCTCCATTCGCACTGAATTTTGTTAAAATTGTAAAAGAGTAAGTAGAGGGTTGGAGAAAAATGAGAAAAATTTCGGTATTTTTTTTAATTCACGATCCATTGTGAAAGTCTGATTAAAACAGTCTTGGGTCAAGAAAAGGGTCGAGTGGTCGAGGGTTAAATTTGACGATTTAAATCGAATAAGCTCTGACGTAGTGAGAAGACATTTGCGATCGATGTTGCGTGAAGAGTGCGGGCCCCACCATCAAAAATCAGAGCACAGTGATTAGAGCACGGACCGGTGATCCCCTTGTTCGAGCATGGGATGAACACGTTTCCCCAGTCCAGGATGAAAGCAGGAAGTCGGTGGTGGCCGCAGCAGAGGAACGCAGCTGCGTCCTAAGGGCTGTTAATGATATTCGCAGGTGACACATCTAATTCAGTGACTGTGCACGCCGGAAGCTGGATGTGATGCCGGGCGCGGCGCGTTGTCATCCCGCACAATGAGGATAAACGAGAACAAACGGCGGGCTAGGTGAGAGGGCATGTTTGCATTTTCATGTCGTTGCCAGCGGCAGGAAATACGCGAAATTACGGCCGCCGCGCCGTTACCAACAGCCCCGCGGCCTGAACCATTTACTTATTGTTAGCCGGGGCGCAGAGCCCTGCTATCCCCCAAAAGAAATCGGTGTGGTTCGCCTCTGTTGCAACAGGAAGCTTTGCTCCCTCCTTCGTTAGCGTTGCGCGCGTCCCTGGGTCCCTGCAAATTTCCTGGAAGATTCCATAAATCGCGAATCCTCGGGGACCAAAGAAATCTGAACTGCAGCTGCCCTGGATTAACTTGCAATTTTTAGCGGTGGCTCGCCACTTCTGAATCAGTTGGCTTTCTTAACACTAGGTTTACGGGACCCGTCAAAATGACGGATTCGAATATTTTTAATTTACGATTATCGAGATTGCGAAGATCCATCTACGTGGAATTACTCAGCAAACTTATTTCCATAGGTATACATTATTTAAAAAATGGCTGAAAACTTGGATAGACACATTCTTCTTACTTTCATAAAGTAATGTAAAACACTCACTTTTAATGCTCCTAAACCTAGTGTTAATGGTAAATGCTGGAGACTTTTTTCAAATCACTGCGGATCTTTATGTAAAATAATTTAGAAGCTTTTCTTTGACTTGACGAATTGAATACGAAATAATTTTTGGTTTACTTGAAATTGTCTTTCATTTTATGTGGAAAGAATTATATGCTAAATATTATTCTTACAGGATTAAAATAAATTTGGATCCTGCTTCTCCTGGAACTTGATGCAGAAAAGATCTGCGATCCGGTGGGCATTCTAATGTAGAGGCTACGAGAGAGCAGCAGTGAATGTGTTTGTTATATGTACTACGCAAGAATACTCTCAGAGACAGTTCTTATGTGTTAAGCGGGATCCTTGAGAACCTTGAGATCCTCGAGATCCTCGAGATCGTGGCCGGTATGTAGAAATAGTGGACACGCTAGATCCATCCGAATGGTAGTTCATGACCGTCCAGAGAACGTATCCACTGTTTAATAGCCTCATTATTACTCCTAGTTTTGTTACCCGCCTCAAATAGCTTCCTTATTGGTGACTTTAAGCTTTAACGACGCGCACTGTCGTTAAGTTAAACCCTGCCATCGCCGGGACACGCCTATCCATTTTACCTCTTTTGATTTCTACGTAAAGTCCGGGCAGTTCGAACCGACTCCGCGGTTCTACAGGCTGGCACAAAATCGGAGTGCGACGAACAATAAACTTGCATTCGGTCGGAACTTTATGCAAAATCCAAACACAAGTCCGTTATCCGATTTTCAGTTCGATAAAAACAAGCCTGGACACGATTCTCTGAAAGAATTCTCCACCGCTCAATTTTGTTCCATTCTCTACGGCAGAAGGAATTAGGATCAAAGTATCGCGCAGTTCTATGAAGAGTATTTATAACGGCCCAGATACGCAGGCACTATATCAAGCAGTACACCTGCAAAAACGTACAGCTTGTACCATAATAGCCGACGGTGGAAAGAAAGCCCGCGTGCCATAATATCTCGCCGTAGGCGTCCTCTAGCACCAGCAACGACCCGTTGGCTCGTCACGCAAGAAAATAGCCGTTCCGTCTTCAAAGTCTCTGCTCGAGCATCAAGCCCGAGCGGGAAAGAAAGGCTGAAAGAGAAAAAGGAAGAGGGGGGTAGAGAGAAAGAGAGAGAGAGAGAGAGAGAGAGAGAGAGAGAAAGAGAGAGAGAGAGAGAGAGAAGAGGATCCGCAGGCGCGAACCCCAGATTCGCGGGTACGAAAATAATTTAGGCGGCTTAAATAGAACAAACTCGCGGGAGAAGAGCCGGAGTCCCGTCAAACTGAATACGCCGTTGAGCCTCGGGTACCGTAAAGATGAAGGACGCGCCACATTTCTCAAGGAAACGCTGTAGATACGCGGTCGGCGAACCGACGGCGGCGGCGGCGGCGGCTGCTGGCTTTGCGCAGCCCGTAGGTGGAAAATAAGAAGAAGAAGATGATGAAGCTCGCTGCGGAGAAGGATAGCAAAAGCGAGAGCCGGGACGAAGGAACGAAAAAGGAGAGAAAAACTGTGCGAAAAGGGATACGAGGCATGAAAAGCCAGAGCTGCCCGATGAATGCTCGCCCATCCCGTACGTTATGCGCGAGCTTATTTTAATTCGCTTGTTAGAGGGCCAAGAGGGTGGAGATGGGGTCGGTGACGACGTGTTTCATTCGCAGTCGGTTTTCACAAGACCCCGTCGACTCTCCAGTAGTTACGACTACCTACTGGAACGTCGTAGTCGTCGTAGTCGTCGTCGTCTACGTTTTCAACTACGTTCGCAAAGACGCGCCCCAGTTCACTTCGTAATTCACCTCTCGTTTCAAGAAACGTAAACGGGGACAGCAATTAAACAATTTCTAAAGATAACGGCTGACGGCCGGCTGACACGTTTCCTTCCATCCCCCCCCCCCCTTTTCCCGAAAGCTATTCACTCCCCAATTGCCGCCGCTGCTGTCGCCCTATATATTTTATTCTGTCGAACTTTTTCGTTGAATTTTGTGTTCGAAGCTGCGAGGATCTGACTAATTCAATTGCCTATTTATTATTTGATTTAACAGGCTTCAATGAGTTCACTGTTTCACGGAGCAGTCACTCCTTAAGTGGACCGAAATGAACTTTGAAAGTGCAACGACTTAATGCTACAATTTATATTTGACACTCATCCCCTAATTATTCAGCTCCTGGGGATGAATTTCAATCGCAAGTCGTGATCCAGATAAAAATCCATGAAATATACAATTTTTTTTAAATAATTCGTGAACTGTTTAAATAACGATACGTTTAACACGACCAGGAAGTCGACGTCAGACAATTTTCGAGCTGAAGACTTTCCCTAATGGAAACTGAAATTTCCTCGATGGCCGGTGGAGGCGATAGAAAATATTATTGTACGTCCATCAAGTAATTCTTCCGAGTGAGCTCGCGTTTGAAACGGCCTGTAGGGGCTCCGCAGCGGAACGACTCCGAGGACGTTATGTCAACAGGAAGAGAAACCGATTTCTGTCGATGATTGTGCGCGGGATAAGCGGCGCGTAATGTGAAAAAAATCGATTTTTATTATTCCTCGCAGGGGCGATTGCGTGACCGATTTCACTCCCGCCTTTATTCCCGGGCCTCTACAATGAACCATTGAACGGCATTCGATCGGACGCAGCGGGAAAGTTTCGAGTATGACAAGCGAGAAGGATATACAGACCGGTTCAAAGATCAACGATGACTATGCTCGATACGGGATCGACAACCTCTACCTGCGGGCTACCTGGTACAGCGTTCAAGGTGCAACCGGTTGCACGTTCCCGGCCGTGCAGATGATTTTATAGCTTATTGTCAGCTGTTCGACTTCCTGGATAACCGAAATAAGACGATAAAACCGATAATCGAAAGGTCTCGGCTCCGGAGAGATTGTTCGAGGAGCTGTTATGGTCGTAATGACGGTTAATTGGCCTGGTGCACCGTGTGGCAGCGTCGCGTGCACGTCGCTATCGGGATCTACGGCCGAATAAATCCAATGCGTCCCGTTGAATTATGCAGCACGAGGACGAGCGATCCCGTCGATTAGCAGCGGAAAAACAATGGACGGCTGTGCGCATTGCTTGGGTCGACCGAGCAACCGAGAACAATGAGTCCGCTGTGCTAAGGATGACTCGGAACGACGACGCGGCCGATTCTGCCCTGCACGCTTCCGGAATTTTCGAAATTTCAATCATTTTCAGTTCAGAGATTTCAGTAATTGGATTTCCGCGCGATAGAAAAATTGTCTAATTTTCGTTTTACCGGGATTCGATCGGCGGATGACACCCAGTGGATGATCAGTTCACTGTTCGAAGCGTTCTCGCGTCTTGATTTCGTTCGGGGTCGCGAGGCGTTTCACGGATCAGGCGAAAGAGCTATCCCTTTGCGTGATCGGCGTTTAATACATCGATAATGTAATTGCACGGTTGGCCGTGGCAGACCTTTGCACCTTCGTCTTCATTATCCATCAACCACGCCTCGGTCGTTCCGCGAGATCGTTGATCTCTCTCTCTTTCTCTCTCGAGACCGCGGCCGATTCCATCTTCCCCGCTTAGATAACTGTATTCAATGCATCGCTGCATCCGTGGAGGAATTCGCGGTCGTGTTCGACGGATTTAATTTGCCGCGGTTGTTACCCGGCCGTAGTCAGCTTTGTGTCAAAATTGAATATCATCTCGCGTCGGCTCCGATACCGCGAGCTCCGCTTCTCCCCGCGAAGAATATACACCGTGCAGAATTTAATCGTGCGCCGTGATCTCGGTTGTGGGATACGCTCTTCGATGAATCTTCGGTCTTTGATTAATTCATTGTGCTGTATCGGTTCGGGAATCTTGGCTGTTAAACAGTATGGGACTGGACAATCAATCCTTCGACTGAACCCAGACCCTGAACCACGGAGTCGCTTCATTCGATGGCCTGTCATCTTGTCATCCGGTTTGTGCTTAAATTGAGCCTGGAATAATGTACTGTAACTAGTAAATTAAATGTAGATTAGAGTATTAACCGTCTCTCAAACCAAAATAAAATCGTGCTTCTTTTGAAGTCCGTGGGACTCCGTCTTAATAAATGCAAAGATAATGATTATTTAAAAGAAAAATGCAAAACTTGTATGACACTGTTTTACAAATGCATGCAGATCAAATGCAGGTTCCGCGAAATGCTGCTCCTAATGCACTAGAAGCCGGGAGCAACGGGGCCACGCCCACTCGAGGCACGCCCACTAGAGACTTCTGTTTAATTTCAGCAAAGTCCGTTTCTATATACCTACGATTGCAGTTAGGTCTCTCTAAACTGAAAGAGCAAGTACAAATAGACCTCGTTAGAGTACCGTTAGTGGATCGCTATCGCGTTTCACCTTGCGGATCCCATTTAGTACATTGTGAGTTGCTAAATACAACCAGCTATACATTAAGCAGATTGAATCTGTGAATAGTCAACAATCGTTGCATTGAAATCAACCATGCTTTTAGAAAAGCATCTAGATCCTGCATGAGCACTGATTATGGATCGCTGTCTTAACGTCGTAGACCCGAGAGCACCGAAGCCACGCCCACTCAGGGCACGCTAGAAATTTCTTGCATTCGGGGCAAAAACGTAGTTGCAGGAACACTTGAAGGAGCCTGAGACTGTTATAATTAGAGACTGTGGATTTTATGCACTTATGGTAAAAATGAGTAGGCGAATTTTAAAGCGGGAGATAAAGGGCTTTAATATATTAGTCCTATCAAAATTATTGGAAGAAAGAAGTTTCTGTTTGGACCGTGTTGCATAAAAATATGCAGTCTAGTTATAAGAACGATAATCCACTTATCGGGATGAGAAATTTACAGAGGGTGTTCCACCCCCAAGGAATCGAAACCTAGCCAATTCGGAGCGTGATTGCGAGAAAATTCGAATTAGTTCGAGACACTGATAATAGTTGCAGGAATTCGCCGGAGGTATCTCAATCGAGTATAAGCTAACGAACCGCACCTAATTTGAACTTGCTCGACGACAAGAACATTTTAGGATTAATTCCAGCAATTTTATGGAAATCGCCCACCGTGCGGCGGCGTCCCGAATATTTTTCCTGCGAGTAGGAATCTCATTAATTCACCGAGCGGGACAGCGGACGTCAAAACTTTCCGCGATGTCCTTGCGAGGAAACTTCGGATCGTCTCTCCTCTCTACCGGCGAGGAGAGACAGAGAGGGGTGGGGGGGTGGGGGGGGGGTAAAGGCGTGCAAATGCATTCTTTCCGCTAATTTTCTTCCGTCGGTAATTGAATCCCGGTTATAGGGAGCCGTAATGAGCGAGATCTCGGCCGGCGACGACGATGCCTTTGCCGCGCGCGTCGATCGCGGAACCGGGCGACATTATTGCCTTCATTCCCGATATTTCCGTGTAACTCGTTTACTTTTGTATCGGCGATGTAATTTGCCGGGCCCGGCAAGATGGCCGAGGCTCGATTCGTTCGCCGTTCGATTGAAATATCGGAGTTTTAATAGCGTTTTAATGCCGGCCAAGCGCGAGACCGGCCCCGGCTTTGTTCCGGGGCGTGTTTGTGATTGCGTGCGCGGACAAGATGGAAATCGAAGTGGCTGGTCAAGGCTGGCTATACGGGCGCGCAACGGTACAGGAATCGTTCTTACGAGCGCGATTATGGTCGGCGAAGCTGTGCCGAGATGCATGGAAATTGCCAGTCGGAACGGCGATCTCGAAACGACCTGAAAGGGATGCTCCCGATCCAAGTTGTTTCTACATTGCGCTCGGTTCAATTTGTTTATCGCGTGGTCGATTGGATTAGTTCAGAACAGTCGTAACGGGATTAATAGGAGACTTCAGTGGGCGTGTCCTCTGTAGGCGTGGCTTGAGTGGGCGTGTCTTCGTTGCTCCCAAATTTTATGATATTCAGATCAGTGTTCACTTTTTAACAATTAGCTCGCCGTTTTCAGTAATTTCGTATAGATTAAATGGAAGCTATAAGCTGAAACTAAATAGCGATCTACTAATGGTGTTCTAACAATGTCTATTATGATTCCTCTCTGTGTTAAGAGTGACCCAAGTGCAAATCCCTGCGTATAGAATCATATAGTGTAGCTTTGCTGAAATTAAACAGAAATTTCCAGTGGGCGTGCCTGGAGTGGGCGTGGCCGAGTTGCCCGCGTCTCCTACGATCTTACGAGCGATGTTACAGCACTCCACGGTATAATCTGTGCTCTAGCATTCCCTCTGTGTTCGACAAAGGGTAATAGAGGGCGAGTTCAAGCGCAACTGACTCGAACAGCCTCCGCACGTGTATTACTCGCAATTCCAAACTAACTTCGACGTGGGATTTATGCTCGCTCGAAAAACAACTGGCTCCAAGCCTCCGTCCGCTTCGCTCGCGATCCCACTTTTTCTCTTTTTCTTCCCGGGTTCACTCCTCTTTGTCATTCTCGGCGACCTTCTCGGGCGAACGAGAAGTTCTTACATATTTTATATTCCGCGCGGTCTCGTTACCCTCCCACCAGCCTCGCCGGGATTAACCGGGCATTAGTGTCTCGCCGCGAGGATCAGAATTCTCTGATTTATCGTCTCGACCCCCCCCCCCCCCCCTCTCCCCCCTCGGCGACCCCATGGCTCAACTCTGCTTTCTTCTTTCTTCGGTCGCGTCGTTTTTCTCGCGGCTGTTCCGTTCTTCTTTGTTCGTCTCCGGGGACGACGAGAATCTTTCGGCGGGGATAGGCTCCGAGTACATTTGTTATTTCGTTCATGATTTTTTTATCTACTGCTCGGTGAACGTCTTTCGGGGCACCGATGGATTTTCTGTTCGAGTGACAGTGCTTTCTGTTGTGTTTGTAGAAAATGAATGAGTTAAAGATTTTGTACAAAGATTTCTGAAAAATTGGAGCTGAAAAGTAACAAGTGATAACGGTGTAACAGTATATATATATATATATATTTCCCGGGCTCGCTTCTCCCAAAAAGATCTAAAAGTAGTTTCTCGAATCAGCATTTGAATCGCCCCGCAATCTGTCTCGAATCGATACGCTCGCTAATTTCAGAGCTATTAACACGACGCGAATCGTTCCGTTCGCAGTAGACTTTCTGCGAATTACGCGCCTCGACAGGCACATCGAAGGCTTGTCCAACGATCGAAGAGGTCGATCGACGTCCGATCTATGGATTAGCCCGAGATCCATGGTCCCGATACGCGCGGCGGTCTTTAACGAACTGTCGTTAAGCGTTATCGTGCGATCTCGAACGCCGCGTCTATCTCTCTTCCTCTCGATTGTGTTATCGATCTTCCTTTTTGTGACTGGCGATCTGTTCCACGGGAGAGAGAGACAGAGAGAGAGAGAGAGAGAGAGAGAGAGAGAGAGAGAGAGAGAAAGGTTTATCACGATGAAAATTCATTTAAGCGACAGCTGTTCGATTACACGGCGATCTAGCGCGTCGCTGTTCGGCTCGCTTACGCAACGAACGCCTTATCAGTCTTACTTCACGGTGTCACGCGATTAACGGTAACGATCTAAATTGCGCCGGGTTCTGTTTATTGCTGGCTGCACGCTGCACGGCTCGCTGATCTCCGTAAGAAGCCGCCCCGTGATTGCGTCACACCGTGGAAATTAATTATCGGGAGATGTTGCCAGCAGCGACGAGAAAAAGCAGCAAGAAAAGCTGTTTTCTTCAAAGGAAAACGAGAATTTCTGTACCGGAATTTTCTCGGTTATGCAACTCCTTGTACCCGCTATGCAAAATTGGTTTCTGGAATTTATTGTGCAGTTTTCCTTCGAGTTAGTTCAACTGGATTTTTGTGATTCAAACGTCGGAAGAGCGACCATTGTGGTAAACTTAAATTGTCAAATTTTAACCACTTGCACATGCTATTATTAAATTGGTATTCTATAAAGTACTAAACATTTGAGAATTGTACGTCTAAATTGTATAAAATGGGAATATTCTAAAAAAGAATTCGATTTTGGAATTAAAATAATTCCAAGTGCAAATTTGTGTCAACACCAGAGTGGCAACAATTATAATACTGATACGTGTAGCCACGTACTACACACTCAAACCTAAGGATGAACCGGTAGGTTGAAGGGCGAAAAAGGGTGCGGACGGTCAGACAAGAGCACTCTCGACGAAAACTCGGACTTCGTTTCGAGAATCGAACATCGAGGGGTGGAACAATCTTCATCTCGAGGGTTGACGACGCTCTCGAGTGTATGCGGTCGGTCACGCACGTGCGTCAAGGTAGGAAGGGCCGAAGGGCCGTAATAGTTGATTCGATAACGAGCTCCTTCGTTCCGCGTCCGAATTGGTTGGATTTGTTTCGGAGTGATACCAATCTCGAATACCAACGGACAAAAAAATATATATACATATATACATCAAGAGTGAATTGCGAAAGGGCGGGAAGGGTGGGGATCTGCACGAAGAAAGAGAAGGATTTGGTGTCTCGCTGTTACAGAAAGGTACAGGGACGCGCTCGTCGAAAATAAATCCTTTTTATTCAACCACTCCTTCCCCGAACCCCCCTGTCCCTTTAGGGCTTTTGCGGAGATCCGTGACGTCCCTCAAGATTAGGCCCTTCGAGCGGGCTAAGCAAATTTTCTCTGTTGCCTGTTTCGTTTGGAAGATTTTTAAATTGGGGTGAGATTGGGTGACCCGGGAAAATTGCTTGCGGTTGCATCCCTTAGGGCGTTTTTAATAATTCTATTTTCTGCGTGGCTCTGTAATTTTGTTTTACTTGGAATTCTCTGCAGAATAATTAAAATGAAATGAAAATTTACGAAATAACAACGATTTACCATTAACCTCCAGTCATTCTTAAAATTGTTTCGAGATCCAAAGGAAAATTGGTTGGAAGGTTTTCGATCGAAGATCGACTAAGACAAGGCAGCAGATAATGTCGATCACGGACGATGGATCGTGATCGATTCAGGGAGGATTTCCCTCTCGCGGAACGTCCACGCGGTAAGAATAACCGGGCACAAAGCGAGACGGTCGGCGTCATCAA
The DNA here is from genome assembly GCF_050948215.1 of Halictus rubicundus. Taxonomy (NCBI): domain Eukaryota; kingdom Metazoa; phylum Arthropoda; class Insecta; order Hymenoptera; family Halictidae; genus Halictus; species Halictus rubicundus. The sequence continues at coordinate 15,354,574 of NC_135157.1, read as the reverse complement.
CGAGCGGTCGTTTAATCGACCCTTTCGAGCTGTGATTTCCGGTCGAGCGCGGCCACCGGCCGACAATCAGAGCCGGCAAACGTTAATTTAACGCCACGCTTTCGGGAAATCCGTTTTTGCGAATCCCGCACTTGGGTTAATTGCTGGGCGAGGGGGTGCGCGGGGGTTAATAGCGGTGTGACGGCGGTCGGGAGTTTCAGGATGAATGGAGTCGCCGTTCGAAAGTACAGGTGAACCGGTACGGATCCGAGCACGTTGTTTGCGTTGCGATCCTCCACCCCTTCGATCATGCCACTCCGGCTGATCTGCCTAGCTGTGGGCACCGTCCCATCAACCTTTTCTCTCCACCCGGACTCGATACATTAAGTCCCGTAATACCTTCAACCCCTACCACTCTGAGACGGCACTAAAAATTACTGTTACTTAAAACAATTTTTACATTACCCGTGTCGAAGAAGTTGTTACAAAAATGTAAGTGTTGCTAGTACTTCTGTGCGCTTAAGGCAGAAATGGGTGGGCGTACCTTCGGATAATAAAAATAAAGGCGTATCGACGCAATTTCTCACAACTGCATAAAACCACTGAAGAGGGAGATCAATTCCTATTCGGTTCCCACGTGAATAAATGAATAGAAACATTTTTTATTTTGCAAAAGCATCCGCAGTACAGTGATAAATTCCTAATGGCGTGTTCCTACTGTTCCCAAACTACCTTTTTAAACCGATTTCCCCGCGAAAGACGGTCGACCGGTTGTCAGAGGGGACCGAACGGGGGAATCGGGAAGCAGGGTGGTTATCAGAGTCCCGGGCCGTCGGCCGAAAGAGTTCTGAAACTCAGGTGACACGGCTCGAATCGGCTCGACGGCTTTGCGGCGGTCGCGTTCCGCGCGACACTTTAATGAAGTTGTTCTCGCGCGGGATCCCTCGGCGACAGCGGCGGCGTCAGGTGAAACTGGGCGGGAGGGGGAGGAGGTTAGGGTGAAAAGGGGGTGGCATTGTATTCCAATTCCATCGGAAGTTTATGGGCCGGCACGAGCGTCTGGGGCTCGGGAGCATAGCGCGCGCACCTATGCGATCGCGCGCACGCCCGAGCTACTTATAGAACGCCCGCGATGCCCGCTATGCGCCCATATAGCAGGCGCACGTACGCGCAACACGCGACCCCGCACCACGGTGCACCATGAAACGCGCGCCACCCACACATGCTTCGTGAGCACGGCGGATGCTCAAGATGCTAGAGCGAGGGACAACGCCGGAGGGGTCGGGTGCATCGCGAGCATGCACGCGTGCGAACTTCTTTTGCGGACCTGCACGCCGCGCGGACCGCTCCCCGGGGATGTTTCGAGGAATGCGATGGAACGCGCCCGATTCGGATAATTAAATTTTTTTAGTCCCCCCGGCGCCGTTTGCGACGCTGATCGGGGACGTTGTTCGCAAATCTCTCGCACTTGGTTGTAGTCAGATACTGCACAGTAGAGATATTAGAAAAATTGAAAAGTGCTGTTGTACTATTTTCAATCCATTAACCCCTTGCCTTAGGATATAATTTCCAACTGTGCGGGCCAAAAGCGACACCAAGGTCGGTCGCGCGCAGAGACATACACAGCTTGACCGAGCGTTCGAAACTGTACAAATCGCAAACTTCCTATGGTTTGTATATACACGTGCGCGGTACAATTAACTTTGCAAGATGTTTGAAAAAATAATTACGATTAGTTGATTATTAAACAAGAAAAAAAAAAGATTTAGCCCGGTAGCCTTAGGACGCCTCTGAGGCGTCATTGTAAGCTAAGGGGTTGAACACATTAGGAAGGAAAATGAATTTTTAGTTCACTCCAGTTCCTTGCAGTTCGGGCGGAAAAATTGTATTTCACATAAAACAGCCCCAGTCTAAGGATGACTATATGACAAATTAAATCTACTGAACGGATGATTGAAATTTTTAACATGAGCACAGTTTGTGAGTAAAAAGTTGTGGGATGCAACATGTTTTTTTTTGCAGGATTTCGACAAACCGTAATTTTTTACCAGTCCCCGCTCTCGTGACTTCTATCTCAGCTCCAGATAAATGGACGTGGCGTATAATATCTCAGCAAAAATTCCAAAGTTTCCAAATTAAAGCGGCGAGAGCCGAGTCCGGGGAAACTCTGATCCGAGGGGTGGCTAGGGGTCGCTTCTTAGAGCCGTCGGCATTCCGAGGGGCGGCGCGGGGTCCCAAAAGGGAGGGAAGGGAGGAAAAACGCGACGGCAGAATTTCCCGGGCGCGATTCGACGGACCTTTTGTCGGGGCGGCGAAGTCAATCGGTCTCATTCAACGGATCCCCCGTTTTTGCCTCGAGGAGACAGGGCCAAGGGGGTGGTCGGGGGTAGTAGAGAAAGAGAGAGAGAGAGATAGAGACGACCAAGGGTAGATCGAAGGGTGGAACGGTGTTGGAAGGTCGGACAGCACTCTGGCAAGCCCGGCGTCAGCGTCGGCGGATGTCGAATTCACCCCGGGTCCACCCACACCCCCGTCGATTTCTGTTCCCTTCCGCGCGCGCCTCCGGCCAATTCGAAATCACATTAAGTCCGTCTCAATGCGTCCAGTCAAAACTCCAATTTAAAAGTTCTCTCCTGACCGGCCGGCTCTCTCTCTCTTTCTCCCGCCCCTTTTCCGTCTCTCTCTCTCAACCCCCTTTGCAACCGCCTCGCCCGATCGCTCGGAATTAGAAATACCGAAAATAGTTCTTCGTGGATCGACCACCGACTAATTCCGACCCGGGACCGTACGTACAGGATAGGGTCCCTGGGTACAGTCCATCTCGAAAGCTGAAGCCGTGCTGCAGCGTGCTACCAAGGTGTTTCTTCCACCTTGCAATTTCTTGACACGTCGACTTCCGAGAAATCACCCCCCAAAAGCCCCGCGATATCAAAGTAATTCAATCGCCGTAATAAAACAGCTCTGGGCTGCGGATCTTTATGCAAAATTAAAACTGCATCAATTGCAAGACACGGGAGCTACGCAGACATTTATTTCTTGGCTTAATATTTTTAATAAGTTGAAAATAATCCAACGTAAATTCTTCAAATCTCTTTACAGTTTTGCATTTGATCTACATGATTACTGTTTCGCAGTTGGCGATTGACAACAAGATAATTCCAATTGTGAATAGTTATGAAAAATGTCACAAAGGTTTAATATTCCATTTATTGAATTCATTATTTTTATGCAATTGGATAAACTGATTGACGGCCATAGAATGTTCAGAATTCTCATTTCCATGGTTCCTGCACTCGAAAGGGAGGTTCGCAGAGACTTTTGCGGCAGGCTGTATGCACCCAGATACATACCAGCCACTTCTTTCCCTTTCTCTCACATTCGTCGCCCTTTTGTCGAATTCCACGGCGCTCCGCACGCGCGGAAACCCTCTCGCGAAAAAAACCGCGTGACTTTCAGTTCTGCAGAACACACGGGGCTCGTTCCTTGGTTGCTTGGAAACCTGATGGATAATAAATTGTTTTCTTTGGCGGACGGGGCTTTTGACGAGGAGGCGGGCATCGCCGCTCTTGCGAAGATAACGCGTGTCTTGGAGAATGACAAAGGGCTGCTTGGAATTCTGGAGAATGTTGCTACTCGGTGCTTCTTTCGGTTTTTCTATCAAAGGGTGAAGGTGGCCGATGTCAAGACGCCCTTGAACCGAATTAACCAAGAAGAAAAAACCATCTCGCAACAAATTCTTCGAGGAACAGAAAAAATAGGATCATCAAATCTTTAATCTGTCTCTTCTGTAAAATTACATCCGAGATTTTTGAAAAAATTGTGACGTATTCCATGTATGCGGAAACGCATCCGAGAATTTTTTCCAATTTTTTGGATGATGATTTTGGTCGTGAAAAATTAATCCTCTGAGGAAGAATTTCGATTGTGTTAATATCTAAGGATTTTGTGTCGCATGTTGCAAAGCCGAGGTCGCGGATTATGGCAAGGAAAGTCACCGCGAGCGGTCGCGCGAAGCTGAGCATTAATCTTTTGCATTATGGCATCATCGCGGCCATTCTCGGGCGTGTTAATGTTTCTAGTTCACCGTAAGCTGGCTTTCATGAAACTTCTGCTCGCGAAGATTGAAGACGAAACACCCAGAAGAGCAAAGCGCATCCGTCATGCGACGAGGGAATTACGCCGGTATGTTTTATGCGAGATGTATCGGTGAAGCGACAAATTTAATTCAACGATAATACGTTACCTTTTGTTATATATTCTCGCGAGAAAGCGCAAACATCCCGGTGGTTATGCGAGACACCGTGAAAGCTGCGAATATACTTGCGAATACAATGCGCGAGACACGCTTGGATGTATGTATGCGCACGCACCGCTCAAACGTGCACGGTATTTGCGCCGCTCTCGTCGAGGTGGTATTAAATTTTCGTATATTCAATCCGGAAATTCTCGGCGAATTAACATCAATTTGATTTTATCGAGAGAACTATTTCCTTTGAAGAGTATCCCGTATATTTTGCAAAGCGAAACGAGTGGGAACGAGGAAACGCTTATTACGCTATGTTGTACAGTACATTGGAGTTCACAAAAGTGTGAAATGAACGGAGATTCACGCGCGGATATTTAAAACAAATTGTTTGCGCTTTGGATCCACGTTTCCACCGGATTGCAATTTTATTCCTGCGCATACATCGATATTTCATTATTTTCCTCGTAATTCCCGTTCGTCCCTCGTGATGCCAATTTAATTTGTCCCTTGATGTCCAAGTGGCGTGTCGGTAAAAAGTCAATGGAATGGAAAAGTCAATAATTAAATTAAATTTATTTTTTTTTCTTCGAATCTTCAAGATCGAAGTCTGAAGTCAGATAAACTTGAAAAATTACTTTTTACTATTTCAAAATGCCAAGAAAACAAAATGTAAGACGAATTTTGCTATCAACATATCGATCCGTTATTTACGGTGCGAGGAAAGTTGGCGTAAAAGAGAGCGCAAATCCAGGGAATACGAATGCGAGTTAATTTTGTAGGCCAGCAACTTGGAAAATTAGGTTACTATTCACAGCGGGACACCAACGGGCATAGTCAAAGTCTGAGTGAAATAAGTTTATTGCGTTGCGGGTCGGTTGCTCTCAAGGGTGCGCGTCAAAACGCGGCGCTGTCTTCGAGCCGTGTAGTCTCGAGAGCCCTATAAATTAAGCGAGTCCATAACGAACGTAGAAATAGTTGAACAATTTCTGCTACACGTCCTGCACAATGCCGCGCCGATGTTTATTCATTAACAACGCCCAATTTCCAACTACTTTTACAAGCCGCTCCTATTCAGTTTTGCTGAACAATTCGTTCCTCAAATGTCTACAAACTCAATCGACACATTTATCTCGATTGCATGACTGAAATTCTCATTTCACAATCATCGAGATCACTGAAATGAAAATATGCGATAATGTTATAGAAAACAATGTTATAAAAATTGTGGACAATCTAAATAAATCCTGCAATCTTCAAAAACCACACTTATTATAAGAAAAATTATTACAGAAAGTGTCTCCGTTCTGCCAGAAGATCAGCAAAATTCTAATATTTCTCTATACCAAATTTTAAAAAATCACAAAAACAGCAGAATCCTTTCACAAAATAGAAATTTGTATGAGCTAAGGTAAACTATTACAGAAAATATCTTTGTTCAACAGAACCAATAACTCTATTAAAAAATTTTGCAAAATCCCAACATCTTCTCATTCCGAATTTAAAAAATCGAAACAGCTATGAATTGGAAAGGAAAATTAATTTCTGAAGCTAGTATAAAAATCACTGTTACCTATATTCGACCAACACTGGAAGTGTTAAAAGCACGGAATCTCTTCAGCGTGAAGCATCGAGCCAAGTCAACAGAGCCGTAAATCCGTGTCCCCCTTTCTCGAGCACATAATCAACTAAGAAAAAGTCGTCGATCGCCGGTAGATCATTCCAATTCATGCAAACGCGTCGCGCCGGGGAAAAATCCGCGAGAGTTCGCAATTTGCACGCGAGCAGAAAAGAAGAACAGCCGAGACGCGCCTGGGTCAGGGCGATCCTGATGCCGCGATCGACCCACATTGATCACCCGCAGTATCCTTGAGCGAAACGGTGACGAGCTGCGACGAGCACACGCTTCGAGTCGGACGCAATACTGATCGATCTTCTTCGACGGAGATTCTTAATCGCGATAGCCTTTGCCGTCGCCGACTATGAGCAGATCCGAATGGAGATATTGGGAATCGATGGATAGGCCGTTCGCGTGTGTGTGCGCGCGTGCAGAAATGTGCATAGAGTTGTCACATTTTGAGCATGTGCTTCATAATTTCGAAATGCATTTGTGCTAAAACGCGTTTTCCCTCTTATTACACGATGATCGTGCAGGATGTGTTTGATTCTATGAAGCATAATAATCCTGCGATGATGTGCCGCTTCGAATCGATTGAAATTCTCAACAAGAGAGTTGATTTTTCGTTTTCACGACTGACAGTCGATGCAACAAATTTGTTTTTGAAGACCGATTGTGTGTTTGAGACGTAGCTCGAGGCGCGTCGGTACGAGTAGGCTGAAGGATCAGAGTTTTTCACTTTTTTTATAGAATTCGTTTAAATTCGAAGGATCGCTCGTACGATCGCGGTCGCTAAATGCCGAAGCCTGTGCCAAGATTGCTCGCGTTCGTGGAATGCGAAAACCTCTCCGCAGGAACGTCGAAGGACGACGCGCGTTGGACAAAGAGTACAGAGAATCACTGAGAAAATGATAGCCGAAGTGGCGAAGGACGATACACAAGGACGGTCTATTGGACTTCTTCCAGGTTCTATTTGGCTGCAATGTTTCCGAATCGCATTTGCCGCGATAGATCAATTGCACTTAACTTATGAACGCTTGTACTTGCCATTTGAAGGGCCGAGCTCTTAAATCACCCTTCGACGTATCGGTACGAAATCGTGTTTCACATTTTCACACTCCGAAAAGTTCTCCAAAATGTCACAGAGAGATACATATGGCGAGAGACAGAGCTGCACCACGTGACTGTATTTATTTTCGGGACATTTCATACTTTCGTAAGCTGAATAATAGAGAAACGTGCATACTGAAGCTGCATAAATATTGCAGGATAAAAAGCCTCGACTCCACGATGAAATGAAACATTTTCTTTCGCGCATACGATTTTACATTTACGTCAAAAATCGTCGGCCAATGACGCTCCAGAAACAGAGCCAAGCGTGTTAAAATTACAACAAAACACGCGCAGGTAACGCGACGTTATTTTCGCATTTGAACATTTTAAACACTGAGCTCACGTGATTTCGCACCGCGGAACAGAACCGCGGTTCGCAAATTAGGAAAACGCATTCTCGCCGGGTAATAGAAAAGTTTTTTTCGTATCCCCGGCGCAATTTGCCATTCCCCGTTTCGCGACAGCAACTCATCATTCCCCGCGATCTTGCTGCAATTAATAAAAAATCAGCGAGCCGGGTTGGCTCGGCTCCACGGCAGATTTTCCTCGGCCCGGGGCCCGGTGCATTATTCCGCAACCTCGGTGCACGTGCGCTCGTAAAAATCCCTCGTTACGCTACACCGGCGTGTGTGCAGCGTACACGTAACTGCAACGATAACGGCGCGGTGCGTTACGAGCCCCGACGCTTCTGCACACGTAGGCGTTGTCTTGAATTTTTTCGCCGGCCGATCTATTTTACAACTAGCCGGGGATACGTCGCCGTTATCGCGGCGCATTTCGATGCGTTTTAGCCTGCAGTTCTGCTGGACGCAATTTCTGAACGATCCTCTAACGCATTGGAAACGTTCTCGGCTGCATTTAATGCGACTGTGCGATTGCAGTGAGACTATGCCTTAAGAAATTTAATATTTTCATTAAAATTATTCTTGAACGTAGAACGACATTCTAAAATTGCCAGCGTCCCCAAAAAATTCTTATTTTGCCTAAATATTAAATATTTCTGTTCTCCTGCCTTTGGACAACGGAAATTGTTAAATAGTGGTGTTTCGGAAGATGTTTAAAAATGGGAAAAGAATTTTTTTTAAATATTGAACATGTGACTCAGTGACGGAAGATTGTAAGCCTGTGGCTTGTTAAGAATTTATGGCACAACCAAAAGTATTTAAAAATGTACGTAAATATTAAAAATATTATAGTTTTAGCTCGGATACCTCCGGGGTTAATAATGAATGATTTTTTGAGGACAGTGAGGATGGGTTGCGAATTTTTTTTCGATTTCCGTTTACCCTCGCTAACGGTCTCGCTCGTTGCCCTGATTCGGATTTATCGGGATCCGTGGAACGTCTGCTGGAACCCGTAAATTTGCCAGATAAAACGCGTCTCCAGTAAAAATTGCACTCCTTCGACCGCACTATTTCACCCTCGTCGCGCGATCGACGCTCGTCCTTGCTTCTGCATCACAGACACGATGGATTTATCATTCTACTGCTACGCTGATCGCTGTGGGAACCGGGTTGCAACTTATCCGAGGGCGTGTCCATTTGGTTCTCGAAATTTGTCGCTCCTGGTTCTCGAAAAATTTGAAACAGTTCCCCAATTGCAAACACAGCGTTAAATGCGTGCACATAATTAGAACAATTTGGACCACTCAAATTGTAAATTCCCACAGAAATTAGAACAGAAATATCGATCTCCAACCTCAAGATAAAAATTCCAAAAAATCAAAATCGCCTACTCCCTGATACCTCCTCATTTTTACTGCTCCCAGAGGCAATTCTACACCTTCGAAAAACAGTCCAGCGACCTCCGTGAAAATGTTTCACTGCCACCAAAAAAGCTGGTCGTTGCCATAAGCTCAGGAGATCCTTTCGGAAAGCCGGGGCGCCACCGAGTAGGCAAGAGCGGATATCAATAGTATTATAAAAATTGCAAGGTAAAGAGAAGGTAAATTGAGGTGGAATTGTTCGCGTGCACCCAGCGTCCTCTTATCTGCTCGCAACAGAGGGACGAGAGTAGGCGAGTTCAAAGGTTCTCGATCCCCGGGCGCAGAGGGGGTTGGAAAAGAATGTTCGCCGATCGCCATTTTTCCGTCTTTCCCTTCGTGTACGCAAAGCGTCCGATACGAGACGAGTAACAGTAACGGTATTACGCGCGGAGATAGGTCACGTCGAGAGTTCCGAAGCGGATTCGTGCGAGCTGTAGACGGACCTTACAGGAGGGAACGACGCTATGGGTGGTTGTGCTCCCTCTCTTTTTCTTCCCCCTCTTTCGGCCCCCGTCGGGAAATGTTCACCGCAAGTGGGATGAGAGAGAGAGAGAGAGAGAGAGAGTCTTATCGGAGTTTGTTCTTCCCGATTCTCACCTCTCGCCGCCGACTGCGAAACCAGCGAATTACGACGCGATTTTCCGCTCTCCCCCTTTCGATTTATTTTTTATCTACCTCCTGGCCACTATCTCGAGCGAACCGCTTGAAAAATTGTACGGACCTCGAATTATATGGTTCCCAGTCTCTTTTTTCGAGTGGTCCACCGTCCTTTAGACCTGCTCAAACAGCCGGGCATTTTAGGAATTTCCTGCAGTATCTCTTCTGAAATTGTACCACGGTTATTACTGAAATATTATATGTTCTTAGTAGACTGTGTTTCTTCTCTTTGCTAATTCACAGAGGAAATCTAACACGTTTTAGGGCAGCTTGGGGATTTTTTTATGACGAAGTTAGAAAAGCTCTTCCTATAAAGTTTTACTGGACTTCTTCAGCTACGTTTCGACTAGGTCTGTGAATTTTTTGATGTAGAAAAAAATCAAAATTAAGCTTGTTACAAGCGATTCATGTCGCCCAAGGAAAAAGGTACTCGAGTCCTAATCTGGTGCCTCCTAGGCTAACTTTGGGATTTTTTCTGACAAAGCTAGATCAGCTATTGTTACAACACTTCAACGTACTTCTTCAGTTACGTTTCGACTACGTCGGCGAATTTTTTGACCGAGAGAAAATCAAAATTGCATTTATTATAATCGATTAATGGCATCCATCTCTAGAAGCTAAATAGGATCGTCTAACTCCTCTTTCGTTCAATTAAATCGCACACGAAGGAAAGAAATTTTGTGCAGCGATCGAAAAACCGTCGCGATTGGAGAATTAATCGCAGCATGTTAAAATTTCGGTATCAGCAAAAACCAAAAAGATCTCCGGGTCGGCGATAGCTGATATTCGGCGCGCGGTTTAAGCGGCTTACAGGCGCGGCGAGTTATCAACGCGGATAAATAACGAGCGTCATCGGGATCATTAAAATTAATATTTAAATGACCGCGGCGGAAAGCCGCGATCGCTGGCGCGGCCGAAGGAACGATCGTCCGAGGAAGTTTTTCATCGGTGTTTGCTCGGCCGCGCGGGTAAATTATCATCCGCTATTAATAATGGCTCGCGTGCCGTTATCGCCGAGTGATTTGGCCAGCCGGTCCGCGAATTAATCTTTTATCGGACACACCGTTTTAATTGGCCCAGATTTGTGTGTCAGATTAATCGCGTGATTGCTATCGCCGCGCCACGGAGGGGGGCGTAGGGGGCCGGGGGGCGTTACGCCGGAAATTCGCCCCATCAAATGAAGATAAATGGTCCCCCAGTTGCGGAAGGTATACGGATTAATTGAAACGCGTAACGAGATTCTTTGTCCCGTTGCGGTTGTTTCTTTCGCGAAACTACGGGGATCCGCGATCGAGTGGAGGACTGGAACAAAGCTTTTGTCCGATTGCGACGCACGATGTTTACAAGCTTTAACGACGCGGGAGACGGGACAAAAGGGGCGAAAATCTCGCTGGTAAATTGTTTCCGGCGACGTCCCGATGCCTCCGCTTGTTTTTGGGTCAAACCCCACTCATCCGCAGTTCCAGATCTCGAGATTTCAATTTTGCCACCCGCTGATCCGCCCTATCCCGCTTTCCGAGCGGTCTTTTCGAAGCTGGCGTCCCTTCAACGATGATTACGAATTTTGAATTATCGCTGGAATTACCCGTTCTATACGCAAATATTTAAAATCATTTCCGAAATTGCTTCTCCGAGTAATTCAAACCAAATTAATAATATTCTCTTTAAATGCCTCAAAATCCGCAGTCTATTAATTTCCTGCATTCCAGAATTCCTTTGATGTTTTAAATTCGCGACCTAGATACGGCACATAAATGGCGAAAAACAAAACTCGATAAAAATTTAATAACACTGCGACAATAAATGGACATCGTTCCCAAAGTTCAAAGCTCCCAAGTTTTACCGAGGGTATGAAAAATGTCTGAACTATAGAGCGGTGCCAGTTCGGGGGTCCATTATGGTCCTCCATATTTCTGGACGATCGCACGCACTCGAGCTTTTTCGCAGTCCGATTCGCGAAACTTTCGGAAGCCCGATGGTTAATCGGCCGATCGCGCCTCGCGCCGCCTGATTGGTCATTCAGATCCGTTCGACGTGCGTTTTTAACGAACTCATTCAGCCGAGGCGTCCGCGTTACTGGCCCCCGTTTTTCGCCCCCTCGGCTTTCCCAGAACTCCTTTCGATCCGGCTCGGTCCTGGGTTAGCTCCTCGATACGCCGCAATCAGCAGCCATTATCTGCCCCGAGATTCTCTGATTTCCGACCCTTTGCCGATAACGATGGATGTTTTCACGATGAATCCCCTCCTCGACATCTTATTTCCCGGAACATGTCAAAATGATCAAGGGATGAAATCAATTTTTATTTGAATCCACAATCCACGTGGAATATCTTTATTTCTAGTAATAAGATTAATAAAAATTATCTTCGATTTACTGGGGATCCGCGAGGTTAATTTTCCCTTGAAATCTTTAATTTTTCGAAGAAACACACGGTATCGTGATCGTTAGGACACATACAGGGGGAACCCGTTGGTACGTAAAGTTGCCCGCTCTGTTTCTCCGAAGGAAATGCGATTATCGCAGGGTAGAATCGCGGGAGTTCTGCGTGTCGGTGCATCAACGTTGATGGTCTTCGATCGGCTCGTAAAAACGACGCCGACAACCGGAGGGTCAAGCGAAAACTCGTGGAGAGGTGTTGATGTGGCAAGAAACCCAGGGAAAAAACCGGGGGTAGTAACGTCGTTTACGAAGTTGTCGGTTGATCGGCACCGTTAGAGCGACAAAAACCGCCGGCAGTTGCCCTGGAATTTTGCTCTGTTCCCCCTCTCCTTCTTCATCCCCTTTCTCTGTTTCCGAGAGATAAAAGAGGCTCGGAAAAAGAAGAAGAAGGAGGCGAGGCGGGGAGGGAGAGTGTTTCGATTGGTACAACGAGTCCTCTGTATTACCTACCCCTTCCGTCTGGGCCCTCCTTTCTAAAGCGAAGAATAAACGAATAAATCGGCGTTTCTTTATGCAAACTTGCGTTTAATTCGGGGCGAAATAGAAAGGCATTAATTTCGCATGCAAATAGCGGGGGACCTGGCGTCCGTGCCAGGGGGTTGGGGGTTGGAGGACGTTGCCAAGGGTGGATCACAGAGGAACGGCGGTAAAAAGAGGAAAATAGGTGGGGGAGGGTGGAAAGAATGGGAAAGATCCGTAGGAAGATAGAATTTCGGCAGACGGGGTGAAAATAGGGGTTGGGAAGGATAGAAATATGCAGAAAGGGTTGAAGGAAATTGCAAAGAAAATGTGGTAGAAGGTGTAGAAAAATAAAACGGCAAAGATGCTTAAGGGTTGCAAAAAGGTGGAAAAGGGGAACGAAGACGACGCTAACAAACAGAAAGGTTGTAGAAAATAGCAAAGGGAAGTGGATTAAGGGTGTAGGGCTGCAAGAAGGATATTCAGAAAGAAATGGTCTGGAAAGACAACAATACACTAATAAGTGCACATGGTGAAAAGAGGGACGAAGGAGGCAGAAACTAAACAAAAACGAAAAGATTGAAGCAGACCACAAAGGAAAATGGAAGAAAGGTGTAAAATTGCAAGAAGGGATCTTAGCTCAGCGAGAGAAAATCCAGAAGGACGACACACAGATAGGGGGTGCAATAGGGAACAGGGTGAAAAGAGGGATGAAGAACACACACAGAAACTAAGCATGAAAGGTTGAAGAAAATAACCAAGAAAAATAGAATAAAGGTGTAAAACTGCAGGGAAGAGGTTACGCTGGAAAAGAGAAGATCAAGAAGGATGCGTTGATAAGGGGTTGGAATGGAAACACGGAGACAGAAGCTTCCCAAGGGGTAGGAGAGCAGAGTCGAGCTTCCAGTCGGGACTGTAGAGGCGGCTTTCACGGTATAATCAAGATGTTTGTTGACGTCGACGGCGAAGGGGTGGTCGGGGGAGGGTTGAAATGAACGTAAGAACCGAACTAGGGGACGGGAACGATGGGAGGGATGCGAAGCTAGGCACAGGATACCGGAGAAAATAAGTGTCGCGAATGGAGGATGGGGTGGAACGCGAATGGGTGGGGGGGGGTGGAAACGAAACCGGTTCGAACGAAACGAGAATATTTTATGGGGATGCGCAAACAGGATAATTGTGCGTCTGGAGCTATTATTCTTTCGCCTTGAAGGTGAACGATTGCGCCATTCTCCTAACAATTTTTCTAGCAACCTTCCTAGATGCTTTGTTGTCTTTGTTTGTACAGGAAGCTACATACCTCGATGCGTCACTTTTTCGGAAATACTCTTATTAATTTTTTTAATTATTTTACTTGGACAATTTTTAAGACTTAATAAACGGGAATCTGTAAGTAAAAAGGAACGATAACGTTATTACAGCATCAAAGAATTAAGGTGCAGTTTATGCAATGAATGCAGTGGGTTAATATTTTCGATCTAGTAAAGTTAATACGGTGTTCCCTCGTCCCTTATATTCGATATTACATGCAGAATACTTTTAAACACCACCCTCGGGAATGTCGCCTATTATGGAACAGTACATCTAGAATTTATAGTACTTAGCGCAACGATGAAGCTATTTAATGTTTACTAACAGGGACGATTTGTCTGTTTCAGGTAAAGGCCCCAGAGTCTCTAGAACCGCAAACTCGAGGTGCAGAGTCGTGAGTAAACGTCACAGAGAATTCCAGTTTCTCTTCGTAGTCGGCAAGATGGCAGCACCTGCCGCAACTACCCCCAAACCTCCCTCCCGTTCGCAGACTTCGACGTTCTTGTTAACGAAACACAGTAACGCTATCCGAAGAACTCGAGATTCCAGACCGATGCTTTAATCTCTCGTATTCCCCGGGCAACTTTTCCAGCATTCTTCGCGCGGAAAACTTTCATGCAGACTTTTCCAAGCTGCTCAGCTGCAGCTGGAACAGCAGCAGCAGTAGCAGCAGGCTTGTTTCGTCCGCAATTTTCCGAGATTCAGGCGAACCAAGTCCGCCGCAACAATGTTGTCGTGCGGCGCGGTTCTCGAAGGAGAGGGTGGTGCGTTGACCGCGGTTAATTAAAACGCGATCTCTCGTTCGAATTCTGACCGCGTCCCGGCGAGCTGCAAACTTTCCAGCCGGCTCACGGATACCTCGCAAATCCCCTAGCTGTGGAAGAGCCACAGAGACAGAGAGAGAGAGAGAGAGAGAGAGAGAGAGAGAGAGAGAGAGAGACTCCGGATCAGAAAAGTATTGGCACAGTGCTCATTTGTATAGCAACCGCACAGGACCGCCGCGTTATTAGAGAGAACCGGCAGAAATTCTGTTTCCGAGTGACAGAATTTTATTTCTAGTAATCTAGGAGAACGGTAGTTGTTATATTATTTGTAATAATGCTCTCATCCATTGCCTGGAGAACGGTGTCGATACCAGGGTTACAAATGGAAGAGCGCGTAAGTCTTGGCACTATAGAAGAAAACGGTCGAGTAAAAGCGAAAAGAGCGCCGACGGGGGACACTAACAGATTTTTATGGGACTAGTAACGGCACGGCACGACGTCTTAACGCCACGGTGCATCGGTCCACGGGGATAACCTCTGGGGATGACCCGGCGTCGTCGAAAACGTCCAATCCGGCCGTCCGGTTGTAAACAAACAAATAGCCGGGGTCCGTTTACGGCCCGCGTTATAAACAGTTCGATACACGGCCGCGCGTCACAGTAAAAGTGAAACGAGTGTCCGCCAGGGGCGGCTCGGAAAAGGACCTTCAAGCCAGGAATAGTTCTGTTTCGCCTTCCTGTTTGCGAAATTAATCGAAGTCGCACGAGACTCGGTCATAAATCATGCGAATATTGCTCGGCCCCTGGTTCACCTACCAGAGCCAATAAAGCACCGGTGTAATGAGCATAAAAATATTCATCGCAAGGTGGTGATTCTACGCGGAAACCTGCGTCGAAAATGTGCAATGAACTTTTTCAATAGCGGGCTCCGTTTTCGAGAAAACACGGATTGAAAATTGAACGCCCGTGTCTGACCATGACGCGGTGTTTCTACTTCTTCCCCGCTTGACGGACTCTTGTACCCAATTTTCTCGAAAACGAAGCGCCGTATGAAAAAATTTCGTAGCACATTTTCGGCTCGTTGTTTCACGTAGAACCGGCCTGTCGCGAGTATTAATTTATTCCGACGTAACAAGAGCCGGGGTTCACGTTAAGAGCTTGTTCCGTTTAAACTTCCGTTTACGCGGAAGTCCTGCCGGTGACATTTTTAATGAGAACGTGTTTGTGAAACGTACAAACGACCTTGCTGCACAGAATCGATTAAATGAATTATTTAATGCAAGACTGCTGCAAATAAAAAAGTCCGGACTGTCGGGTAAGGATGAATCAAATAAAGGACAAAGAATGTCCGGTAGAATGCGGCAAATATCAAAGAACGTTGCATCTTTCTTATTTCACTGTAAAATTACTGAACGAGAACATCTAGCTTTCCGGATGTATTCAAGGAAATTAACGTTGGAACTACTGAACGAGACTTCCTTATGATTTTATTATGAAAATCGTACGGGGTCCGGATAAAATAAATACCGTAATTTGTAGAAGGCAGCACATATCGGTGTTACTGCGCAAACTGTTTGCAAGGAAGACCGCGGTTGGCGGTTTTAATAAGAACGCGTCGTTAAGATGCGAAAAGAACGATGCTACCGACCTTGAACTCGGGGATGGAGCTCTCTTTCGCCTTCCTGTTTCACGGGCGAAATTAATCGAAGCCGCGGGACCCGATCGTAAATCATACGCGTTTTACTCGGCCGTTGGTTCGCCGGGCACGGTCTAACACCTGGCACGTAAAGAGCTTCCCAGCTGGCGGGGCCGTAAACCGTCTTCCGGAACAGAAACCGCTACCACCGGGATAGCTACTATCTCCTCGGCGCTTACTGAAAATACCGTAAACCACTCCTCTGTTCCGGCGAGGCATCTTTAAGACCCGGCCCGGCTCCTCTTCCCTTCCCCCTATCTCTATCCCTATACGCGGTGGATCGCGAAAGTATTGGCACACTGGGTTCTTTATGATAATGCAAGCCACCCAGCCGGAATAGTGATACAATTTTCCTTTTTAGTGATTTATCGTTCGCGGAAATGTTGCGCGGGTTCAGAAACGTTAAGGTCCCACCATTAACCTTTTATGGAGCGGGAGATGTTAATGTCGCGATTAGACTGCGGATTGTTATGCGTTTATACCGTGTGTGCGCTCGCGAAATACGTCCAACTGCACCCGTTTACGAATACTAATGACCGGACTGCGCAGAAACAATATAAAAATAATTCATTTCAGGCTATTAAAATCGTTAAGAGAGGAAATAAATTTTTGTTTCAATTCTTTTTGGTAGAACTATACGGTTATGAGTATATTTTGTTACGAGGGAACAACGTTCTTATTCGGTAGATAGTGCTCGAAATCTTCGCTGTGGTCTGCCGCGAAATGAAGTAAGGGATGAAAACCCGAAATGGGCTGTCGACCCCCCGAAAAACCAGAGATTAAACGGGGCGGTCTTAATCTCACAGGGTCCAGGGAAGGGGGTTCCCTAAAGGCGCCCTCGACATCGGAAAATCATAATCCCACGGAGGATGACTGCCGTTACCGCTAGGAATTCCTCGCGGGATGACCTCTTCCAAATTTCACAGCTCATTATGCGCCATAGGAATGCAGCAATATCTTCTTGGACCGTGGGGTCTCCCCTATCGCCCGGACCCAGTGTTCCTCCCTCTTATTTTCCCGCGGCAGAAACGCCGCGGGATGTCCTTAAAAGAATTTGATATCGAATTCTTCCCTCCGGGGCCGGAAGGCGGAGGAAGAGGGCGAAAGATACCGGGGGTGAGAGAAAGATAGAAAAATCGGGAAAGAAAGAGAAAGAGAAACGAAGGGTTGGGAGTGAAGGGGGTCTGGGAGGAGAGAGTGCATTATCTGGAAGTTGAACGGAATCCAGCCACCAGCCGAAAGGGGGTGGGGTGGTGGTGTTCCAGCCCCCGCCGGCTTACTATCGGTACCGCGGAATTACGCCGGCGGATAATAACGTTTTATGCCGATTTTAATACGCGACTTCATTTCCCCCTCGACCTACGAATCACCTTCGACGAGTTACGGGATTCCGAATCGCCGATTCCTCGATATCGGCGGACCGGCTGTTCCTGGAAATCCTCTTCCCATCTTTCTCTCCACTCCTCTCTTTCTCTCTCTCTATCGTGATTCTTCTCGTTGAATCCCCCGCTCCCTGTTCCATCGTCGATCGTGTGCCTCAACGACACGATTTCTACGGGTTCGATCCTCGACATGCTAGACAATGTCCGCGGCGGGATTTAGGAAACACCGACAACGACGGCTGTCCGTTTGCAAGTGGGAATTCCAGGGATAATACGCCGGCTCGTATTGGACGCGAGCCCTCGGTACACGGTGGACAGTTTATTTGGGTATTAGCCGCGATAAGCTACGGCGCTGCAGTTACTTAACTTGTAGTCGCTTGTACGAGGCCGTTCCTGTGTGCCTGTAGATCATAGAGCGTTATCTCCGCCCGGCTGTTTGCGATTCGATCTTCCGATTTAATTGCCCGCGCGCGCACCGCTGCTGCGAATTTTGTTCGACTGCTGTCCCGTCGCGACGGTACCAACATTTCAATGACAAATTTGCCGTGTAAACCTGTCACCGTCGATCTTCGAGCATCAAATTTTATATCTCGTCAGATTCTACAGTTTCTCAAAATCGAAGCAATTTCATTTATACGTCTGTTCATCAGTTGTATTAAAAATATATCTTTCTCGGAATCTAGATCCATTTTATCGCAGTATTTTCAATTGAAATTCATCGCCAGGAGCTGAGTAGCTAGGATACCTTTGAAATACAGTGATTCCTCTGTATATGTCGCTAAGGCCTTGGTGATAAACGTCGCGGAATAATCCCCACCGCCGCGGATTATACCGCGAGAGGCCTCGGACGCCGGGGAGTGCTGTTGACAAATATCGAGAATTCACTGTAGCGTATCAAAATCTATGAAAATCTAGTGACATGGTATGAGTAATGCCAGGTCGAAATTGAATAACCAAATGTGAATGTATTTCTTTGTTGAATTTCTCTGCGGTTTCGAATTCGCTGCGGCAATTTCTGCTGCCGGTTCGTGAAATCGGTACTCTCGGGTCTGGCAAGCGACGGAAAATCTGAGGTCACGCGGTGGATGTAAAAATCGGATCGAGGGAGGGTCTACGGCGGCGGATCTGTCGGGGACAGCTCGTTTGTCCCATAAACGGCGTAACGATAACAAATCACGGTTGCGGGCGGGTCGTTCGGTTGCTCGTTCGCCATCAAACTTGACCGCAGCCCGGTGTCTAACGCGGCAATAGACTCGCGGAATCGCGGCCGGTCGTAAAGCGCGCGACGTGCGGCTCGCAAACGTCGGCGACGGGGTTGAAAGGGGTGTAACGGTGGTTGGAATGGGGGCTCGGAGAGGTGGAACGGGGTGGGAACGCGGTCGTCGACGAGCTCGAACACCGTCACCCAATACCGGCTGACATTTACGCGCATTTATTCAATTTAATTAACCGGCGCCCGTTAAACAGCTCGACGACACGCTGCACGGACCGTATCTCTCTCTCCCTCTCTCTTTCTCTCTCTCTTTGTCTCTCTTGCTCTCTATTTCTGAGGCAACGTGCTAGATTAGTCGTGATTCCAAGTTTCCTCTTTATGGCGGAACTTCAACGGACACCGTAGCCGCGAAGCGACGTCGACTTTACCTCGTTACGCAAGACGGGAGTTTCAGCGTGTCTCGCGTGAGCGATTATGAGCAACACCGCCGCGACAAGATTTATTAGTTTCATATTTTATTCATTTTTTCTCCCTCTCTCTCTCTCTCTCTGTCTCTGTCTGGTTCGCGGTGGTTCGTGGCAGCGGCAGGGGGGTTTGGTTAACGACGGGGCGGGCACAACGTGTAATTACGTAATTGGACGATCAATCACCGGGAGCTTCTAATCTCCCTGAAATGTACACTTCCGACGATAAGTATTGCGACGTTTATTGTTTTTGTAAAAATAGGAAGGGTTCACCTGTTTAATGCCAGAACTGCTGAGCCTTGAACCGTAACTGATGCCTGCTGTCTTCGAAACACGATAGTATTTAATTTGTTCAGAGTTCGTATGATTTTTAAATTACGTGCTCGAATAATGAACTTGCATTAAATAATTTGTTGAATCGATTCCCTGCAGCACGGTCTACAAACACGTTCTTATTAAAAGTGTCACCGGCAGTCTTCCGCGTAAACAGTCTCCGTTTCCAGAAACAATTTCGTCGGAAACATTCAAGCTTTTAACATGAACCTCCGCTCTTGCTTTGTCGGAATTAATTAATACTAACGACGGAGCGGTTCTACGTGAAACAACAAGCCGAAAATATGAACAAAAATTTTGTCATACGTGGCTTTGCTTTCGAGAAAATTGGGTATGAAATTTGCCAAGCGGGCACGCGTTGCAAGAAGTAGAAACGGTGCGTCGTGGTCAGACACGGGCAGACGCGTTGCATTTCCAAGCCCGGTTTTCTCGAAAACGGAGCCCGGTATTAAAAAAGTTTATTCGACATTTTCGACGCAGTTTTTCGTGTAGAACCAGCCCCTTGCCGTGAATATTAATATATTGTTTATGCTGGAGCAAAAAATTTAATTTTGTTAGCTCTGTGAGATTTATACGGTAGTGTCTATTCGGAAATTCAGAAAGTATTGAAGAGCAAGGTGGAAAACTTTTAGTATTTTCTCTGCAATTCTGACCAATTGCAATTTAAAAAAAAATTTTTTCAAGTAAATTAATTCTTCTGAATTCTCAAAAAAATCCGAGTCGTATGGTCCACTATTAAAATTGTTATCGCCTTTTTAATAGGAATCGCTGTATTTTACAGTCGAGCTTGCTTAATGTTCGTAAATTACGTTGTAAATTTTGCGGAGCTGTTCCAAATTTCCTTACAATTCGTCATACCATTTCCGCTGCCAATACGGCATCAAAACAGCACCAACCATAATTCTTCGCGTCCAATCGAAGAACGCACGCCAACGCGGCCCGGTTAATTACAGATACAGCCGAATTACCGCTTACAATTACGAGGCCGGCGGACACCGGTTCGCATAAACTCGGTTACGTAGTCGCGTAGGTGGACGCGCGATAACGATGCGTCGCGTGTGTAGATAATGAAGTTTCGTAATTAAGTAAGTAGATTAAACGGTGGATTTGGTAATGCGTGTGCTCTCTCGCGCGCGGACACGCGACTGATATTACTAATATCGTACGTCATTAATTGCTCATCAAATCGCGTGTCTACGTTCAAATTACATCGAGCGTACACACACACACACTCACAGATGACACGCACACTTGCGGCTCCCATTCGTATCGTTTGAGTGTACGGTTTTTAATCGAGTCTCGTATCGATCGGACACATGTACATTTTAACGACGACGCGCGCCGATTAATCCGAGAATTTCCGCGGATAATTAACGTTTCACCGTTCGAAGGAGGGAGAGAGAGAGAGAGAGAGAGAGAGAGGAGAGAGGGTTGTATTGTTCGCGCACTTAACTCCGCGGGGCGTCATTGTCGGCCCGCAAGCGACGATAATTAACCGGTCGCGTTCCCGCTCGCATCGCCGGACGCGTTTCAATTCCTCCGCCGGTTAATGGAATTATCCGGTAATGAATTTAACTTCCTGTCGACCGACTTACGACCCCGACGTCTTTCCACGTCCGCTTCGCCACACACTCGGTGCACCTGGTCGATGCAACTCGATGCAACTCGGGCTCACAGGAATCCGTGACCGATGACGTTCCGTCGATCGTCGATGCTCGTGGTCTGAAATAACGAAAACTGCACACTAAACGATCTCTAAGATGCAACTTATACTTACAGCTGTCAATATTGAGTTTTAACTGGATTTTAAATGACTAAAATGAGAAACTTTTTGGGGAACAGAAGAAATAATAATTCTAAATATAATTCTATTGAAGCAACGCAATGCCGTTAGCGTAAAATCGTCCGTCGCAAATGTGAGCACGCCATAACCTTCTGGACCGCAGCACCCAGATTGCATTTTACCGGACAAGGGGTCCGGCATTTGATTAAGAGCCGGGAAAGCGGGAACCCGGTTCATCCAGGGGATTCGTGGGGGTAAATCGAGCCGCTTTATTCGTCGTTCTCCCGGTTCCAAGGTTTCTTCGACGCAACGTCTCGTCGCGTCGTGTGTATCCTGGTTTACGAGCGATCACGATCTTCGGTCGCGTTACCGTGTGATAGGCAACGTTGCGGTCAGGGACGTCTTGCGAACACGCAACAAGAGAGGGAGAGGGAGAGAGAGAGATAGAGTGACATGGTCCGAGCGGTGCGGCTAAGACGTGCCCATAAAAAAGTTTATGGGCCAAAGAGATCCCTGTTGACGAGTTGCGGTGAACGTATACATAGCGGCGCTGCGTATATGGCGGCGTCGAATCGGGCCTCGCGCGGTTCGAACGGTAATGAAAGTAACGAGATCGCCGGATACCTCGGAACGCCGGTCATTAATGACCACTTCAATCCCTCGAATGGACCGTCGAAAGGCATAAATCATTGACAAACGATGGTTTGTTCTGACCTAGTCGTTCGGATCCAATCCGACCCATCGTTAAACCGCTTTTTCTGCCGCGCTGCTTTATCCCCCGGGAAAACATCGCGCATTGTTCCGCGCAAAATTTCCATTCGCACTTTGTCAGTCCGCGTTGCGCTTTCTTGACGTATGAAAATTCTTTTTGGGATCCACGCGTGTGACTAGGATTTTTCAGACACTTTCACAATGTGAAAAACGATTACTGCAGCGATTGTCTCGCAGACGTATGTATTATAAGCGTACTCCTACAATTCTGAAGCACCACAGAAAGCATGCAAGAAAGTTGGAGGATTACTCTCAGTATCATACATTTAATTTTTTGCAATTTTTATTTCATTAACGCTAGATTTACGGGACCCATCAAAATGACGGATTCCAATATTTTTAATTCAGGAATATTGAGATTGCAAACATGGATCCATGAGGAATTGTTTAACAAACTGATGTCTCTAGGTATATATTATTCAAAAAATGGCTACAGATTTGGATAGATATATTCATGTTATTTTTATAAGGAAATGTGAAATAGTCATTTTTAGTGCTCCGTAAACCTAGTGTTAAATAACTTACTTTGATTTTATGGAATTTGTCGGGTTTCTAGTTTGGCGATCAAAGTGTTAAAAGAACCGTTTGCTATGCTGGATCCGAACGGACCGGGATCGCGTCCGAGGGTAGAAATAACGCGACCACAGGTGTGCCTAAGATCTGGCAAGCATCTGGAGCCCGCACGTCCTCGCAACTAATCAATAGACGATCCCCCGGACGCGCGTCCGAAGAAAAAGGCGTCTTTCGTGTAGCCGTATAATCTCCATCCAGAGCCTGGCCGTCTAACGACGCACTTTCGCCGGTCGGAGGAACACCTGTCCCCGGCCGGAGCCTTCGAAAACGTTTATCCCTCGCAGACAATCGAATCGAATCGTTTGCTTCAATCGCGGTCACCGGTCTGGTCCACAAATTTCGTTAGAGTCCGGGCAAGAGGACAGGAGGAATAAAGGTAATTTCTTCGGGTCCGACTGCAGTTTGCGTGTCTCCCGTGCGAAACACCTGCGACCGTTCACGGGACCGGTCCCGAACGTATGCAAACCGATGGCAATCTGCCCAGCCCCCTTCTCGACCGGCTTCGTATTATTATTCGCGTTCCTGGAACATCTCTGCCTCCGAAAACGTCGGAAATTCTCTCCGAGACGGCCCTTATCGGAATCGATACTCGATTCGTATGAAAATGATCAATTTCGCCGGAGAGTTTACGGCGATCGAGCAACCTTGATTCACGGCGGATCCGTAAACGTGCCGTTAATTTCATTAGTCCGATGCCCGCTCGCGCATCCGGACAGAATCGATCTCCCGATAAAGGTGATCGTATGGGATCCTCGTTGGCCCGCGAATTTTACGGGGGATCGTGAAAACGAGTTTAGAGAGCCAGTCCGGACCGTTGGGATCAACTTCGCCGCTGATTTTCGTTTACGGCACTGTTTTAAACCGGGGACGGCCGTGGGACCGTGCGGGGAACCCCGTGGAAATTTATGAGAGATCGGGGAGGACCGGTTTCGGGCTGAAATCTCCGTTTCTTTTAGTCTATTACCTTTCGGATTTTCTATGGGAAACAAATTAACAATATTCATTTACATTTACAATATTCATACAATTCGTAAAGCTCGTACGAAATAAGAAAACAGGAGGAAATTCCCTACCAGCTCGAAAACTCGGAATTAAACGTCGACTGTTAAGAAATATCGTTTCGTACAAGCAATATTTAATTCTAACAGACGAAGCTTGTATTGAAGGAGGTATCAGAATTCGATCACGCTCGAACAAAGCCGACCCAGAGCCTTTGGGATCCTCGAGGCGGTCAGAATTTGAGTCGCGATTCGACAGCGGAGCGTCGCCGAGCGAATTTCTCAGTGCAGAAGGGTAAAAAAGTAAAACAGCAGCGAAACAATACGGTTCTCGCACGCGTGTCGTTTCCAGTCTCCCCTTTCACTTGTTGCGCTCGTCGCGCGAGTACGAGGAAGTCGTTCGAGTCGGACGTTCTCGGAACGCGAATTAATTGCCGGCGTCGAATTGTATCGCGGAGCTCTCGGTTCCCGGGATCCCGGCCTAGGTCCGCGAACCGGTACTTTAATTTCCCGGTGCTCTGCGGTCGCGTCATCTTGTTAGCAATTCCACACAACGGGTCCCTCCTCCGTTGCGTTGCGTTACGTTGCGTCGAAGAATTTCCATTTGGCGCGTGCGAAAATTACCGTCTCGTGACCCGGGCTCGTAACGCAGCTACAAACAAGAGAGAGAGAGAGAGAGATGTTTTTTTATTGGTTTTTCACAGGAACGGGTCGTTGTTTTTACAACCGCGATCAAGCTGAACCGGCCAGTCGCTGCTTAGCGTCAAAGAGAACCGGTGTGCTCGGTCGACGGGGAAATTTCCGGGTTCAGGGAAATAATCACCCGGGCCGTGTGGCAGTTAACGATTTTTCCGGAGACCATCTGATATTGCGTTTCAGAAAAGTTTCTATGGGGGAATTGATGGCGAGGTGGATCGACGGAAATGATGTTAGGATTTTTCTTTGGACGAGCTAATTGCGCTGGAGGAATATATGATGAGGTGGGCCGAGAGTGCGGAATAGAATGTTTATAATGAGACTTCGTGCTGGAGAGAATTGATTGTAACGAGCGGCCGAGGCTACGTTGGCCGGTGTGTGCGAAGTAGAATTGCCTGGTCGTGATCAGACAAGGCAGATTGTTCTCGTCGCGCAAATTAAATTCTTTGGACAGACGGTTTATCTTGTTACCGAGCGGTGCCTGTAAACGACTCGAAATAATTGATCAGCATGTCCGCAGCATCGTTGTTGCCCGCCCATGAATATTTTATAACGGTTCTGTGCGCAAACATTTTTATTTATCTTATTAGAGTCCGGAGGATGTTTCTTGGTAGACGCTGCAGGATTCTTTAGTCAGACATTTTATCTTATTACTTTGCTGAACATCGTCCACTTTAGCGCAAACTGCACCAGGCGTTCTTTAAACGATCTATAACGGATGCACCTCCTCATCCCGGGGATCTTCCAATTTAAAATTGTATGCGTTTGTGACAAAAATGGGTGCAATTTGAAACAGAAGGCAGTTTAAAATAATTTAAGGATGCCAATCGACTATTCTCAGCTTGTTAAAATGATTCAGATAGGAATGACCCATCATCTGGCTCCAGTCTCTCGAAATTGATTTTTTCCAAGGATTCCCACCAAATCAAGCTTAGGTTTAATCGCCATTGTCGTTCCTCCCTAAATTCTGCGTGTCTCCGGTTGAAGAATCAGTTCGGTGCAGCAAAGAGCACGGAGGCTAACACGCGAGTGGCCCGATACACGGTCCAGGAAACCGGAGGCTGTGGACCGGTGCAAACGCACGTGAAGCACACTTATATCGTCGTATAAATATGCGTGCGTGGCCGTTCGGTCTTGTGTGCACGCGGAGCGGCGCACGACAAACGTAATCTGGCGTATGTGTTCCTGATGGTAAGGGGTTGTCGTGGCTGGTAGGGGTGGCAGCAAGTCCACGGGCACATCAAAGCGAGATTGGCCGTGTAAACCTTCGAGCAACAAAGTCGATTCTCCCCTCCAGGTCCTCTGATCCTTCGCTCGTTCTCCACCTCCTCTCTCTCTCTCTCTCTCTTCGCCTCTCTCCGTGCATCGTCTGCGTCTGAAACCTGTTCGGAATGAAAACCAGGAAACGAGGACCCATCCAGGACGAGGCTCGCGCACGTAGGGTCCTTGGAAACGGTCCCTTTACACGTTGCCAATAAAATTGCCAGTGGACGGCCGAGTTTTGAAGGAACCCTGGGGGTCCGCCTTCTTCGGGCAACATGCGAGTTTTTCTGACCGATTGGACCGTTTCGCGGAAGATTGCACCACCCTCACACGGAGCATACTCTTTTCACTATTTGCTTCTGTTGCCGAGGACCTTACAAATTCGCAGCGTCACGCGTTGCACGATTTTTCTTTTTGGTAATTTATTTCTTGCGAGCTGGACGTATCTTCGCGACAAGTGCAGACTTTTGTGCTGTAGTTTCTTCGACCAGGAGTCACAGGAACGTAATTTTGGGTTAAACTTCACCTTGGCAATCCGGGAATTTTTAACTTCTCAATCCTGCACGAGAAAATGCCAAAAATGCAAGTTTTAAGGCGAGGAATTCACTGGTTCGAAAGTTACGCGTGTTTAAAGCGAGTTTCTCAAAATATTCATCTGAAACGGGGTTCCTCACTTTTTCAACCCTTCCAGGTAGATCTATGTTTAACGAGAATTATGGGACTTGTGCGTTTTCTTCGCATTTATTATCCAATCGCGGAACGGTGTCGCAACCGATGCTCGGTCGCGCGATAAATCAAAGTGGCGTATTTGCGTATCCTAAATGCCCTAATTAGAGCTCACCGGCCGTAGCAGGTCTAATCATCAGTCTACCGAATGTGGCCCGATAAGAAGCCGAAGGCGAACGAATCGCTGCTACAGACGAATGGTATCTCGTTAACGATCTCTGCTGCGTTTTATTCGCTGCAGCGCGACCGGACGGCATTAAAACCGGCGTGATATTAATTTACGCAGCCGACATAAATCAGAAGCCTGAAGTTTCCGTGCGCAAAGAAACGGGAATCGGTGTCGTTCTCTGGAACGCAGAAAGAGAGGGATAGAGAGAGGGAGAGAGAGAGGGAGAGAGAGAGAGAGAGAATTTGCAACCGATTTCAGCGTAGTCCGGTTAATCGCCGGCTCCCCGATGGTAAAAGCTCGCTCTCGCCGGCCGTAAATAACCATTAACAGGCGATGCCAAGTGTTAGGAACAGTTTCCCGAGGACCATGCCGGCCATCCGGCTTCGTGCCGCGGCTATAGCAATTGATCGCGGAGTCTTTGCCCCGCGGCGAGCAGTATAGCGTTTGAATTATGCATCGGCTGCTAAAGAGGAAGACGAAGGAAAGGAGGGATGGCCAATTGCCGGGCACACACGCTAATCGAGACGTTAACGAGCCGACGTCGGTGCTACCCCTCTGCTGCATAGTTCGCTCCTCATTCTCACAAATTTTACTATCCCACTATTTTGTCCCTCGAATTGATCTTCTCAATACGTCATGTTGCAGTCCTTACGCTTGTACTTTGTCTCAACTTCAAATCGATTATTAGAATAGTTACCTGATTCGTTGACTCACTCAATTCCAGATTTTTCATTTTGCAATTTTGTAAAATTATACCATAGGAAACTGAACACACTCGAAAACAATATTGAAACGTCTGTAAAACCATTGCTAAATTTTTCTCGTGATTGAATGCAACGCAGATTCTAAGATTGAAGCTTCCTCTTTGCAACGAGCCTCTAAAGGTCAATGTACAATTTTTTTTATTCTGTTTGTTTAGCTTTTCATTGGTCCCTTCGACCACGGATTTTCAAAAATTGCGAAATATTGGATAATGCGTTCAAACGAGGGATTCGCATGTTCGCTACAGTATATCATCGTCTTGGTCAACGGGGAAAGGGTTAAAACATGTTGTCGGGTTCTTTCGGAGCAGGGCCATTTATGGCGACTTGAATCGAGCGTGAAAGTTGCGCGAGGAGGGCGGGGGGCGTCGTTCGAAGTGGACGCCACCGATTATATCGACCCCACAGTCGATTATTCCTCGGTGTAACCGAAGACTTTCGTCGTGGCCTGGTTCATTGTTCCCCGGGCCGGGTTTCGGGCCTTGCCTCGAACCGGTGCACGCACGTGCGAGCGCGAAACCTCGCCACTTTCGACGGTGATATAATGGGGCCAGGTAGAATTCTACAGCGTGGCACACAATGGCCCCAGGCAGCCGGCTTCGTGGCTATCGGCCCCTACCCCTCGACAATGGCTATTCCTCTTGAAAAGGAAAGTTATGTTTTCTTAGCGTCGGCTCGGGATCATATTTCTGCGGATAATGGCCGAATTCGGACGCCGCCTTTCTCGCGCAACACACCGAAGAAAAAAGCATGTTGCCGGTTATGTGTCGTCCTCCGAATAATAGCGATGGCTCCGACTTCTAATAAGGGTAATAAACAATTTTTATTTTGCGCACAGCTTTGCAGTATATAACTGCGCAGCTTAAAAATAAAAATTTTTTAGGTCGATTGTCGGAAGCAGAAGCTCGCCAAAAATGTATCTTTCCTTTCAATAATTTTAATAAGTCACTAATAGTTTAACAATGTTCAGAAATTCTACTGTCTTCACAGTTTCATGCTTGGTACATGCATCCTTGCAATAAATGCATAAAGTAAACTTTGTGTTTATTGTGGAGGAACGTGAGGATTTTTGCCTGTGTTATAAATAATGAGTTAAGAACACGGTCTTAAAGTATCGCATTAACCAGCAACGTTTCGCGTCCACAGTATTCACCGTGAACTTTATTCCTCGTTTGCAAGGTAAATTAGGTTTATGGTAACCAGCCTGAGAGACCCAAAAAGGTGTAAGACAGTTTGCTGGACTGTTGAGGCGGGGAAATAAATTTCCAATTAATTCTAATCTCTGTAAATTGATCTACCAAGCTTGCATTCGGTGCTTTTTAACGGTGGACGCGCCAGAGTGGTCGAAATTCGTTTTGGATTTCTGGTTTCACCATTAACGAAGTGACTTTCTAAATAGATGCATTTTTATAAATTATGAGATTCAAGCTAACCCAGCAATTTTAAGCATTCATCAGTGGGCAAAATTAAGTGAGCGAAATTGGTGCAACATTTGAGTCTCAGTCAAATGTCCAGACTTTGAAAATGGTTTCAGAGTCAAAGCAGTGTGTTCAAAAGAATAAAAATTAAAAAGATCAAATGACGAATAATTCACAGAAATGTGTGTCTGGCTCCTGTTAGTTGCAATCAAAGCGGAAAATATTAATTTTGTATAAGAATCCACGGAGTAATCATCCGTATCTCTACTTATGGAGGCCATAAGCGTCCAGGAGTCCGAGGAAAGTGATTCCCAACGGCCGCGATGTAAGTAAATCTTTGGCTCAAAGCTTTCCCAAGCTTGGTCAGGAAAGTTGACTCCGCCGAGCCGTGTCATAATTCGAGGTTGCGCAACGAACCGGTCGAAAACACAGAGTTTGGTGAACCCTGGCCGAAGGAATCGATCTTCGCCGACGCGGTTCCAAAAACGGTCAGAACTCCGAGGCACGGGACCATTTCCAGAGGGAGATGAAAGGAGCCCGTCGCGCTCCGAAAACAGAGCAATTAATGAGAACCTCGCGGTGCCGAGCCGGCGCGGCGCGTCGCGGCGACTTTCCATGAATCGCCGTGCGCGCGCGCGGCACCTGCTGAAACTCAGTCGGGTAATTTTAATTGAAATATGGCCGGTGCACGCGCGGATTCGCGTATCTCCTCCGCCCAGCGTCCGTAATTACTAATTACAGGTGGGAGCCGGGCGCGTTCGTTGTTTATGAAAAACCTTGTTAATTACGTTTCGGACGACGAAAATAAATCCACATTTATTCCCGTTGCGCAAACAACCGACTCGCTGTCGCAATTACATCCTCAAAAACGCTGTCTTGTCTTTGCGCGCGATTCTCAAAAACAAACGAATTCTCTGTCCGCGGATTATTATACATTCGTTCCGTCATGTTCGGGGTTTTATTCAGTGACAGTGTAAACTGTATCGATTGCATAATTTCCCACTGTCGGATTTCACCAGTCGGATATTTCTACAAATTAAAAATTGTCTTTGTCGATTGTGAGAAATGGGAGCCACATATCTTCGATCCTTTAAAAATTGTTTACAGCTCAAAATAATATATCAACGTCCTCAAACTTTTGCAATCACTTCCCTGTTTCTAATTTTACCAATCTTTCCCATAACTGCATAAAAACCGCAGCAGATTTATAGAAGTTAAAATTGCCAGCTCCGAGATACCGTTTGACAACAAATCAAAGCATCAAACTCCTCGATTCGAACCCGTTCTTCATCAGACGTAATCCTCGCCGTAAGAACGTCGGCGCACCGGTACAACAAAAGTATAGCAGAATCTCACAAATCTCCAATCTTATCCAAGCCGCCGGTAACCAGATAAACCGTGTAATCGGTGAATTCCTCATCGCAGGATTTCCCCGGTTTCTCGACAGAAAGCAGGAACGGTAAATCTGTCTTGTCTCGTTCGGCGGTGGAGCGAGTTCTTCTGGCACGGTCCGTGACGTAGCAGTTGTCCGCTTTGCGCGGGTTTCCCGTAAATGGAACACCGGAACCCGTGGAAAGTCTCGAGCGCGTCTCGATGCTAGCTGCGTCGTCGTCGTCGTCGTTGTCGTCGTCGTCGAGCAAGTCGACCGGCTTAAAGTTATGGCCTCCGGGCTCGTCGGCGAACGGAACGGAGGACCCGAAGTTTCCCTTGGTTCCACCAAGTGATTTACGCGGCCGTACATACGCGGATGGGTTCGCTCTATATACCTTGGCCGCGGGCCCATCGCGGCGTCTTTTCTTCCGCGCCGGTGGACCCGCTTCACGCGGCGCGGATTCCGCACATCACGCTCCAGAACGCGCTGTTTCCGCTCGCTTCTGCCTCTTCTCGCCATCGTTTACGTCGATAATTACTGCCTGCGATCAAATTTGTTAAAAGAAAACGTTAGGCCTTTTACCGTACCCTGTGGAAAACCCCACATCCTAAGGTTATTGGGAAACACCTGATTCCCCGTTATTTTGATTGAAGGTCGTCCTCCCTTCAGGTATGGGGGCATTAGTTCTAACTGCGCGCCCGTCTTGTAGACACCTCCGACAACGGCTTCTTCCGATTAAACATACTTCTTCCACCGTCTTCCTGTATAATTATTTCCGGATAACCCCTCAACAAAATTTACCAGAGTTATTGCGGAGGGACTGTACTATTCATCCGTGTGACGAATAATATAAATAATCTTCGGAAATTCGTAAAAATGTTATAGTTTCAAGGCGTAGGTGTCCCGTGGAAGCAGTTCGGCGCCGATCGCTTAGCGTTTCCGGCGTAATTAGATTTTCCCTTGTTATTTGATAGCATCTGCAAGCTGCGATCGGCAGAGAGTGGGAGAAAAAAGGGCAGCACAGAAGCCCGCGGCCGGGGCTTATCTTAATTCAAATCGAAATTGAAATTCACACCCGAACCCGTGTAATCCTCGCGTCAGCGGCCTGCTGCTCGAAATTCCAAAGGTGTTTGCAACTCGCCCCCGGGATCGGGGCTCCTTTTACCGTCGGGGTTTACTTAATTGGATGGAAAGATCGGCAGCTGGAGGCCCTGTTGCCACTCGCGTTGCCTCCTCCCTCCGTCGATAGTGATTGGAAAGGATATTGCGCGGGGATCACCGGAGAGAGTCCGGCTCGTTTCGATTTTACTCGCGCCGCGTGTCGTTCGTAGTGCTGCACGCTCTCGGTGACCTGACGCGGACGTGTTGCGCAGGTGCAATTTAAGACGGGGTCTGCATTAACACGTTGAACGCCACGTCACCCATGTGTGGGTGACGGAATTATTTGTGCAGGTTTTAAAATCAATTTTTACGTTGATATATTCATTGTACTAAACTTGACTAGGATCTGTAACATGCAAGAAAGTTGGAGGATTACTCAGTGAAGGAACAGGGTTATATAAGGCGGGTGCCTTAGAATAATTGTTCAAATCAGGTGTACGTGACTGAGTCGTTTATTTACAATAAAGAGTGATGTCGCGAGAGCGTCCGGGGTGGTTCGACTAAAACCGGCGATTCGCTTCGACTCGCGGTTGAACTGTTATTGCCACTTAGCAACGACCGGACTAGACTCTAAGTCACTCGGCGGATACGCGGCTGTGTCTCGACTTCGTGACTTCTTTTTCGCGTCGGTAGTCTCTGCCTTATATTCTCAAAAATGCTTGTCGGCTGATTGGTGGAAGTCCTTGCGGGGAACTTCCACCAATCCGTGCATTTTGCATAACACGCCCACGTTCCACGCCTCTCGTGCGTGAGAAGGGTGAGCGTGTCGTTCTGTTAAAAATCTAATTTTGGTGATGCAGCGGGGTGTCTTCCGGGCCCCGTGCTAAGTGCGGTACGTGACTGCTGGCTTACGTCAATGGGCCCAGCTTTCCCGGGTGATAGAAACCAGGCACGCGTCGCTGGGACACTCTAGGCTGGAGACCCTTAGACTACCCAAAATTTATGGCGTCCACTTGCGCTATTGAGTTCGTCGCTAGGAACTACAAGGACACATCTGTCCGCTAAGTGGCCAAAAACGTTAAAGACGTTTTCTCACAAATAGCGTCTTATGCTGTGCAAACCATAAATCTTTCTTGGCGCTGGTGCGCTGAAGATTTCTCTTCCGGCGCCCAGCTAGCCGCTACACTCAGTATCGTACAGTAATTTTTTCCAATTTTTATTTCATTAAATAACTTACTTCGATTTTATGGAATTTTTTCGGGTTTCTAGTTGGGCGTTCAAAGTGTTAAAACGATTCAAGAAAATGGACAAGTGATCAAGGTAGGAGACATTTCTATGTTCTCACAAACAACGCAATTTTTATTGTCCACTTGCGACTAGTTATTTGGCTTTGATCGGCAACAGGAGCCATGAACGCACTCGCCAGTCGTAGTACGCATCTCAGCCAGCAAAGTTGCTCTTTGGGGAGCCGGGTGCGGCTCCACGGAGCGTCGTCCAGCGACTCCGGAGCCAGTTGATTCGATTACGAACACCTGAGCGAGCATCGTCGCGGCCCCTGTTTCGAGCGCAATCGAACGTCCTTCAGAAGCGTTTCCGCGCGAGCTCCGTTCCGATTGGTCGCCTAGGTGAAACGATCGAACTCAGAGACGGAGAGAGAGAGGGACGGAGGATAGAGGCGTCGTCGTCGAAATTCATGGTCGACGGTTTTCGCTCGAAAATAGAGCAGAAAGCCGTCGACCGAGCAACGCGCTGCCGGGGTCAGGGTTAACGACGCTAACAAGCCGTGGCTGAGTGACTTACGACTAATTCACCGTCCGAGCAAACCCTCCCCTCCCCCTTTCCAGCCCTCCCCGAGCCGCGATAGTCGACGAACAGATGCCGGGGCCCGGGCTAGTCTCGTTAGGGCGCGGTCCAGTTCGCCGACGAGACGCTGTAATTGTTTGTTATTGTTGTGACGTCACCTCGTTAAGGCCGCTCGCTCGCGTCCACTCTCGTTAGCCGGTCATTTGTAACCCCCTTGCGAGAGGGGACCGCGATCGGGAAACGCGGGAAACTCTCCGAGGAATGCGAAGAGGATCGCGCACAATCGCGATGCGAATCTACGCGGATTCCTTCGGCTCGGATCGCCTCGCCGGGTAAATTGATAATGACGGGGCCGGGAACCTTGTTGATCTGGGTCAATGGGCTCTGCTTGATTAGTGTGGCGTGTCGGTGTTCGGACACTGATGCTCGTTTCGGTGTAGGAATCCGCTTGATCGCTATGGTTTCAGGAATTTTTAAGGACCTCCGACTTTAAGAGCATGTTTCTCCGGTGCCATGCGAGATATTTGAATCAAATAAATGGGAAATTATAGCTCCAAGTTTGTGCTATTTTGTGGAATTTTTCCAAAATTTTTGGCTACTCGGTTGGGGATACGAAAAATGATTTTCTGGGGGCAAATTTTTAACGCAATGATGCCAGTTTGAAGACGCCCCTAACTTTAGAAACATTTTTCTCAGGTACTGTGTATGATATTGCAATTAAAAAAATTGCTAATTGTGGGTACATGTTGGTGGTAAATTGTACAATTTTTTTAACATTTTCGGTCCCTCGTTAGGCACAGAGAAAAATTACTTTTTGGAGCTAGGCTTCAGAAACATTGGGAGAACAGTGTCATGCTTTTAAAAATAGTGCCTACATAGATTAAGAAGATGTATTCACTATTTTCCAATCGAAGCAGCTCGGCAATTTCGCCAATAATAAAATAGTAGATCTAAAGCCGGTCATACGAGAAGTGCGACAGCTCCAATATTAAAATCAGGCTTACAGAGGTAGCCTAGAGTCCCCAGCGAACCGATCTCCAGGTTCGCAGCTGCATTTTACTGCGAAATCTTTCCGAGCAGCCGTATGACATCCTGGCTGCATCTTCGGAACGAAGTATCTCTATATTAAACAGGATAGCGAACCGTGACGTATCGACACCTCGGTTCGCTCGTCGTAGCCATTTATTGCGCAGTCTTGAAGCACGGCAGACTAACCAACGGACATGACGGAAACATATTTCACGACGAATGCACCGTCGATACGTTTTACGCTCAGCTTCTCCAGTCGGCTTCCGGTCCCTTCTGTCGAATTCGATGAACAAGCTGGAACGTTCCTGCCCGCATGAACGCGTGAACCGCGTCGACCGATTTTCTCGCCTCTGCGCCATCATTCTGAATTCCCATAATTCGGCGGAACACCGCAGACGTTCCCTTCATACAAAAATCCGAGTCCCATGAAAATTCACGGGTCCATGAAACGTACTTCTTTGCGATTCATATTACTATAATTTAGAAAATTGAAACGAAGAAGAGTTTCACTGCTTAATATAGCAAAGGTGATAAGCCATAGTTAGTGGTACAGATCCAAATGTTTACTGACAATTTAAGAACAGTTCATTTACTCTGAAGCAATTTTTCACCCACGTTCCTGTGAATCTTGCTTTCCTCAGAAGATCAAGATGGCAATAAAAATTATTGGATAAAATTCTAGGAACGGGGAAGATCAAGACTGCCATGATCGCTTCGAGAAATGATCAGTTTGCTTTGTTTACTACGTAGGGTTCAATTGATACCTCGATTCCCTATAAATAATGAATTACCGTCGACCATCGGCAACCATTTGCAGACCTCGCGAGAAGAAGGAAAATTCCGCGTGCGTATCCGACAGAATGGCGGTCGTTTGCGGGGGTGCAGGACGAGGACGAGACCCGGGGCTGCCATGGAGGAGTCTCGAGGAATGCGGGAGCGATCTGCCGAGCATTCGCGAGTACGGT
This sequence comes from Halictus rubicundus, assembly GCF_050948215.1. Lineage (NCBI taxonomy): Eukaryota > Metazoa > Arthropoda > Insecta > Hymenoptera > Halictidae > Halictus > Halictus rubicundus. Next base: position 15,319,710 of record NC_135157.1, on the reverse strand, counting down.
TCCGTCGTTGACGGGGGGCAGGGTTTTTGCTCGATTTGCTTCGGAGCGTGGAAGATTGCGACCTACGGCGGTAACGGCGTCTCTTCAGGAACGAGTAGCGGCATGGGAAGCCATGTTCGGATTGCTGATACGTACACCAAGGGCCAGGAGGGAGTAGAGAAGAATAAGAATAAGAAGAAGAAGAAGTAGGAGCAGAAGAGGAGGAGATGCTATGATACGAGCACGCGCCCTCCGGTGGCGACGAAAAATCTGTTTGATCTCGAGTGTACAACGAAAAAGCCAGTTAGTTTGCGGTTCTTCTGAGAATCCGAAGCCTATGATCCTTGGCACTGATCCCTGCTCGTGTCCTGAATCCTTGGTGGGGGTTGATGCCGCGCTTTGAACGTTCCTTTGGGGGACAGGGGACGAGACAATGAGAAGAAGATCGGCAGAGAACGACGGAGCAAGAGGATTCCTTCTTGACGATAAGCTTCCCCGTTCACAAAGGGACCTCGCAGGCTAATAAAAATCGGCTGTTTGCTTAGCCAACGCTATTACCCAGTCTCCGCGTACCTTGAAGCGGCCTGTCGCGCTGATTCGCGTCGCGTGGACTGGGGATCACAGGTGGAACGGGGTTACACGTGTCAGAGTGTAATTAGGTTTTTAATGGCGCGGGGTCTAAAGGTGTTTGGTCCTGGGAAGACTACATATATGAAGAGAGCATTTGCTACCGAACTAGAGGAAGACCTCCACTGGATCGATCTTGGGGTCGTACGGAGGTGTAGGTGACAGTAGATAATTTTTTAATAATATTCTGGACGAGATAAGCAGTGTTATTGTCAGATAATTAAGGAGAGTTGCAGCAATAATTTTCCCACAGCACCCTCGATAAGACAAGAAATACAACTCGCACATTTTCCAGTCGAGAAACCATCACAACCTAATTTTTTCTCAGCGTAAACCAGAGGAATTTTTGAGTACTTCATCCGAGTAGCAGCTTGTTCCACGCGTCGCCACGTAGAACCTCCAACCCCATGAATCCCATGACTTCCCGCCGGCCATTTTCCCGTGGAAACGAGACGCGTCCCGACGCGGCGCGGTGTAAAAAGTAGGAGATAACGATCTCGGTGGCCGATAGCATAACGAGCAAACGGGTAATAAAAGTTTCGGCAATAAAGACCGACGGCAGTAAAAATCAAGCTAAGACCCCGGGGGTAATGGCCCGTGAAAATTTTAAAAGCCGCATACACGCGTTCGCATTCGCACACGTCCTCCCCCCTCCTTCCCCCAGGTCCGATTACAATAATTCCGGTAGTAGCTCGCAGGAATTCCTCGAGTCCGTTCCCGGCCGATATTTCGTGCACGCTGCAATATTAGCCTTATCTGTATTCACGAGCGCGATATAAATTGCGTAATAAATCGCGGGGCAACTGTCGCCCTGCGCGCCGTCGTCTATCGTAAACCTAATTGGTTTACGTGCGACGCTGATACGCCCGGACGCGCGAGGATGATTCCACGTCGAGGCTGGGAAACCCGAGACGACCAGGCGTCTAGGTTTAGCGGGCTGCTATGATATACAGAACCGGGAGACGGGTCCCCGTGTAAATTGCAATACGGCTGTTGCACGCTGCTGCACCGACAGACACCATTGCATCGTGTCTGAACTCTGTTCCGAGGCTGCGCTGCATTTTTACGGGTCGAGCTTTGGGAAGTTGATTTTTCACAGAGAAGGTTCTTTGAATTTGACCGTACATCATTTTTATACTTCGAATTTAATAGTTACGGTTCAATTTTGTTGATCTAATTTGTCCTGAATGGATTAACACTCTGTCTCCAATTTTTCAAAAGAACGAGACACGGTTAGGTCACGATTATTCGCATTGCGCGCAAGAGGTCGAAGATCTTTTCCAAAAACAAGATGCGCATCACAAAATGCACATTAAATTAGGGGTAGTTTAAGTCATCAATTTGCAATCTCTCGATTTATTTATGAACTACAGGCCTTCGAACTTTGCAATCTTGCACGAACAACAAGAAATTTCTAAAAATTCATATCTCCGGAAGTGTTCCTCTGATCGACTGAAACTTTTTTTTATCTTAAAGTAGAAACTTCAGTTTACTATGCTAGCTTCCTTAAGCACATGAATTTCCTAGCATATGCGTGTGAAATTCATTTTAATTCGCGTAGCACCCAGAGTTGCTACGGCCGTTGCTTCGATACAACGCATTCCGAATGAATTTCTTTTTCGTCTCATTCAGTCTCTTCAAATTCCATAGAAACTAACCACGAAGGACTCAAAATCATCGAGTCTCCAAAAAATTCGTCCCTGAAGAACCCCAAAAAATAAATCCCCGAATATTTCGCCTAATCAAAGAATTCACGCGATTACAAAGAATGCTCATAAGATTCGCGTCTCGTTTCGTCTCCGAGGGCGAACCATTGAAGACCCTATACCCTTCCCATCCTCTCTCATTATCCTCGGCGATGACTTCGATCGCGAAGCGCGAGCATTCGCGGTCTCGTCGTAAATCTGCATAATGAGGCGTGTCGAAAGACGGCTTACCTGACGAACTATAATGCCACCGACTGACGATTGGTTCTGGTTCTTTCATGGGCCCTCCCGACATTCACCCGAAGATTCTTTCAATGTCCTTCTCCAACCGCCCCCCCCCGCCCCGCCTCCCTCCTTCCTCTCGTTATTTCTACAATTACCCAGAGGTCTTCCCGTCTAGGACCGGACCCGTGGAATTTTCATTAGCCCGCGGCCAGCGGCAGACAGTATCAATGGGGAACTCGGTTGCGTGAGCGTTTGTGCATCGCTAATTTAATAGCACCGGCTGAAAGACCGACTGTGACCGATCCGAGGAGCCTTTCACGCGAACTTTTTATGCCGGACCGGCCGCGAAGTTGTTATCATTGCCTCTATGGCAGGAATAATGTCCGCTGTCCCTAGCCTGCCGATTTCATTCGACCGACGTCAATCGACCTGCTTTCAAGAACGATAATATTGAACCGAGTTAAACTTCGCCTTGGCAACCCAGAGATTTCCAACTTCTCACTACATAATCTTGTACACCTTGACGGGGAAATGCCAAAAATCGAAGTTTCAAGGCAAGGAATTCGCTGGTTCGACACTTATGCGTGTTTAACACTAGGTTTACGAGACCCGCCAAAATGACGGGTTCTAATATTTTTAATTTACGACTACTGAGATTGTGAAGATCCATCTACGTGGAATTACTCAACAAACTTATTTCCTTAGGTATATATTACTTAAAAAATGGCTGAAAACGTGGACAGAGACATTCTTCTTATTTTTATATAGTAATGTAAAATACTCACTTTTGATGCTCCGTAAACCTAGTGTTAATATGGAGCGATTAGCTAGCATTACTAATTCCTAAATCCGTCCAATGGTGAAGCGTGAAACTGTATCCAACAATTTGACCACGTGTGATCGATTTGTAAATATTCGTCAGAGTCGGCGCACCGTGACGCGAAGGGTTAAAAGTTGCTACAGCGTCAGAATTTTGTATAGGACTCTCCAAAAAGGAGGGGAACTTTTCTCGGCGGAAAAAGGGCAGCTCCCCTTTAAAAATCTTCTTTTCCGCGCGGTTGAATGGCAAAGTCGGCGGCGTCGGCGCCGGTAGACATTATTAAATTACATTTAGAAGTTCGCGTCGGCGTGGGTGGATGGTTGTAGAGGGGAAGTGGGGGGGGGGGAGGCGTCGTCGTCGACGAGGAGGAGGAAAAGTGGCGGAGTAGGGACAAAGAGGGCCGGCGCGGCGCGGCGCGGCGTTCGCTCGCGGCTGTATATATTAATTTGCTGCCGACAATACATATTCAAGTTGGAATTCATACGCTGTCAGAGGCAGCGCTCGGTCGACTGAATAGATAGACATTATGGATGTCATACGGAAGCAGGAGAGTGCCGGGAGAGGGACAGTCGGCGTATGGGAACGTGTATACGTACGTTTCGACGTACGCCGGGCCCCCGTCCTGCAACAGAGAGGGACGGATGAACGCGGCGAAAGAAGGGGGTTGAAGGGCTGAAGGGGGAGAGAGAGGAACACAGTGGGACAGTGTGGGACAGAGTGGAACAGAGTGGAACAGAGTGACTGGCACTGCACGTTCCGCCGTGACGTGACATCCTATTCGAGAACACGCGTCGCATGTAATGAGCGGTTCCGAAACTTCTCCGGTAACCGTCGGACGGGGCTACCTGAGTTTTACATCCGCCGTTTATCGCTCGACCGCCTGGAAACTGCTGCCAAAAATCCGATCGCTTTTTTGTCAACCCCCCTCCCGTCAACCGTTCCCTCGTTAGTCTCGCAGATTCGATTTTATCTAGACTCTGGCAAAAATTTGGAAAAATTTCTTGGCAATCGCCTGGCCAGGTGAGATCTTCGGGAAAACCGTGAATATGGTACACATATAAACAGTTTCATCTTGGAACATATCCTCGCGTCTACCAGCGAAATTGTTGAGCGCACTGTTTATCACCGGGCGATATTAACGAAATACCCGCGCAGCGGATTCACGGCTCGGGGAATTTATATTTTTCGCCGGGCTTGATCTATAAATCAGGTGGTTGGAATTCATAGCGGAGGATATTTTACATCCGATAGAATTCCAAGAGGGAAATATCCATTCTGCTAAACGTTCCCTCCCGGAGCAGCACCGTCCAAGAAATCCTGAAAATATATTACGTCTCACTGTCTCGGGACGCGGCGCGGCGCGGCGCGGCGGAAAGCAGCAAAAGCAGAAGCAGCGGTGGCAAACCGTGCGGATCGTTAATCGTTGAAGCCCTCGATCCGGGAGCGGTTCCGGTACGATAAATCCGGGGCACAGCGATCCCTATACGTACAGGCTCCTCTACTAACCGTACACAGGTCCCTCGGAAAAGAGGGAACTTGGCACCGCGTCTGGACGGTTCGACACTCCTCTCGATTTCGTAAAATCGAGATAGTAATTCAAACGCCTAAAGGACCCGCGCTCGTAAATCCTGTCTGGCCGTGCGACAAAGTGTCGCCGTGCGGTTTCGTATCTCCTCCGATTGTAGCGCGCACACGGTTTCGAACCGGGGACACGATATATTCCATTTAATCAGTTCCACCGACCGAAATCCTGATATCCGTGGAATGCACCTGACTCCTCCCCCCGCCTAGCTATGTCTGTGACAGTACCGAGAGAGAGAGAGAGAGAGGGAGAGAGGGGGGGGGCAGAGAGGAGTACGAAAAACGGGTGCCGTTTCCCTCGAAATTTTGTTGGTCGAACAGCCACGGTGGGAGGACCGAGCTGCCTGCTCGTTGCTACGAGAAAGTAGGAGGAAAGGACGAGATAAATTCGCGGGTTTACGGCACCTTTAAAGTTGCGGGAATCTCTTTAACGACCTGGCAGCCTGCCACCGCGGCTCGCCTCCGCAGGAGGGCTGAAATGCATTGACGGTTCTGCGCGCGAAACCTGCCCCGGTTATCATTCATTTCCCGGTGGTGGCCCGCGCGGCCTCTGTTAACGACAGTACCGCGGAATTACTGCGAAACTTCCTATCAACGTGGAAAGAAGTCGGCCCTTCCTTTGGCTGCGCCGCGGTGCCGCGAAAATCGAACGGAATCCTCCTTCCTAAGAATCTGTCGAGGAATTAGGGTGTCCGGATAATTAGGCTGTCCGCTACCTTCAGCGCCTGTTCATTCAGTCCCATTTAAAAACAGTTGTTAGAAGAAAGCTCTGGCTACAACACATTCAGAGTCCGAGAGTCACTAGACAATTATCAAATGATTTAATCCTTTATTCTTTAGCACGGGTGACGGAATTATTTGTGCAGGTTTTAAAATGAATTTTTACATTGATATATTCATTGTACTGAACTCGATTAGGATCTGTAACATGCAAGAAAGTTGGACGATTACTCAGTACCGTACATTTAATTTTTTGCAATTTTTATTTCATTAAATGATTTACTTTGATTTTATGTAATTTTTGAGGTTTCTAGTTGGGCGTTCACAGTGTTAAAAGTTCGCATTTACTCTTTCACGAACAGATTCGAATTTTAAGTAGCTTAATGCCTCTTGGGTCACCCTGTAGTACTGTAGAAAAAAATAGCGATTTCTCTGTATATGTCGCGAAGCGTGGATGATAAATGTCGCGGAATTATCTCTTCTACCGCGAAGTATACCCCGTGAGGGGCCGCAAAGCTCGAGAGGCCTCGGACGCTGAGGAGTGTAAACATAACACTACGCTGGCAAGACCCGTGTTGTTGACATATATCGAGAATTGACTGTAGAAAGATTATAAGAATGGGAGAAGGCATTCCTCGTGCCCCGTTTATGAAATGAAACCGAAACGAGGCGTTCCCAGGTTGGGTCCCGCCCCGCAAAGGCAGATTTAGAGCGCAGCGCGTTCGATCTCCCTTTTCATGGCCCCCTCCCCATTTTCAACTATCCTCGGCTCGAATTTCAGTGGAAGGCGCGCAGTGGTTTATTTTACTGTTACTACCATCCGAATCGTTACCGTCAAAGCGTCTTTGCGGGCTGAGTAACGCGAAAATTCCGGTTTCCGGAAAGGATTTCTGGCCGTGCGCGTGTGTACGCGTGTATGTGTTCGCGTTCGATGGGAAGCTCTTGGTTGGGCCTCGATAAGAGAATTCTGGATACGCGAATCGTTCCGGCGATGTCTTTTCCGCGCTCTCGCCCCCGGTGCGCAACCACCGTCTAATCTAACTATGTCTATCCTCTGTCTTTTTCCTGGCAGCGAATTGGCCGCTTTGTTACGTGGATTCTCCGGCTGATACGGTTATCGCCGGAGCTCGATTCTATCGGTCGACCATTATCTCTGGCAAATTGAACGTCCTACGGGATCGCTGATCCCTGGCAAAACCTTCTCCCCGACCCCGCTCACGGCGATTCCCGAAGATGCCGCGCCGCGCCCGGCTGAAAACGCAACGAGATTCTGGAACTCCTCCATTGTTCTCTGTTGACGACGGGGTTCGATCGCTTCTTTCCTACTGGTACTGTTTGCGACAATTACACTAGAAATAAAAATTGCTGTTGCGAGAGGACCTAGTTAGACATGTTCTCGGAATGATCTCTCCAATTCTTCCGGTCCCTCTGCTGTCTCACACTAATTTTTGTGTGGTAATGACTTGCGTTTGACTCTTCGAAGCAATAAAGTCACAAAGAGTCGGAATATTGCATTGTCCTTCCCTATTGTCCTTTCGTACACAATTTAGTCCCTCGGAGGGCTGAACTTTACAATTGTAAAGTACTTTGCAACTTAAAGTACTTTACAATTATAAAGTACTTTGTACTTTGTTGTACTTTGCAATTGCCCCCGCAAGCTTTTGGTGTCTATTACCCAGGTGTCAAAAGATTTTACCGAAAATCCTTGTCCCCGTGCGGTTCTTATCGTAACAATTATTTCTCGCGATTTCACCCCTAAAATTTCAATAATTTTGAAATAAAGAAATCTGGAACCGGTCGGAACGACCGGTTAGCGTTGCGCGAAGCCGTGGGGAAAAAGTCGAGAGAAATGTGGTAACGTTCCGCGTAACCCGTTGGAAATCCGGCAATATCCTGCGCCGTGACAGATCACGAGTAGGTAAGACAAAGCGTCGGAGAGACGAGGAAAGATCTGCTGTTCGCGGCGTGGCGTCGTCGTTTCGCGTCGTTCCAGGGCGCGTCCCTGAAGAGGTATGTAAACAAGTGGGTGTATGTGACGCGATTCTCCTAGCGTAACGAGCTGGGCGGGGGGTGGGGCTGTGGGGCACAAAGACAAACCCCCTCCGGTTCATTCATAACAAGAGGAAAACTTGGCCGAGCATAGGCGAATCTCGGAGGGAGCACGCGATGGCTCGTTCGCGCCAATGCACCGAGCTCGTTTCCCGGTTATTCCGCAGCTCTGCTCGCGGCTCCGCGGATTCAAACTCGTTCTCCTTTGTCATCCCGCCTTCTGTCTACCACCTCTGTCTGCCGCGTACTCCGCCTCTGATTTTCGATCGGGATCTTTGCACTGTTACACCCTCGACTCGCCCACCGAACGAGAACAACTTTTACGTTCGACGGCGATGTGGATTACGGTGCTGCTGCCGCGCAATGCGACTAAACGTGTTTTCGGGCAGAGAGTACTTCCGTAGACTCTGCTGCAAATATTCGAACGCAGCGAGTATGGGATTGTCGGTGTAGATTGTCGGTGGAACGCAGTTTTCGTATTGGACAACCGCCATCTTGAATTTTTGTTCGATATTGTTCGCTGTAAATTATTTTCGCCCGGTAGAATGATCTCTGAGGATTTTATGCATTTATGACAGAAACAAGTTGGCGCAATTTAATACGGTAGAAATATTAATTCTTTTCAACTCATTAAGATTGCCAGAGAACGAAAGAAAGATCTATGAGGTTACTGTTTCTTGCAATCAACAATTTTTATTTCGTCCAGTGATGTTCAGTCTAACGATAAGTTGAAGAAAAATTTCTCGCAGAAATAATCACTTGGGTTCGACCGATGCGTGTATAAAAATTTATACACCTTCAAGCACTTGCCACATCATAAAAATCTTCATATTTCTAGCAGACCCTTGTATGGTTTAAAGCAATAAATAATATACATATGTTTTACCAAGTTTTAAGTATAACGAGTCTAACAAAGGGTTAATATTTGCAGCAACCTTTAACTGTGCCACATGACGTAGCACACACACGCGCGCGCACAGGGACTGCACACATTTTACACGATACCATCGTGGAGATTTACGTCGATATTGTTGCCCGTTAACGAAATTCACCGCACTAAATTTGAAACAGAGAAGAACCCGAACGGGCCGGTGTTTTATATGCCGCGGATAGCCCCGAATCCGAGCGAGAATGACTTTATTATACCCGTTTCTCGTGCGCGAGTGCAAACACACCGGGAAGACGACCATAAATTTTTCTGAGAGCGACGATCGCTCTGCTTTTGGCTCCGCGGATCCTTCGCCAAATTTCTCTGAGCTGCGCGAGATCGGGAAACACCGGCGATATAAAACAGTGGCTTCCGCGGATGCGAGCTGCGAATTTTAGCATAAACAGTTTACTGTCTTCGGAGTCCACTGTGTCGGGGATATTTGTTTGCCGCCGAGTTTCCGGGTGTTTTATGTCCTTTGCCTATCGACCTGATTCCTTCGAATCGCGTAGTTGCTTGGAAACGGTAACAGACAAATGACAGTTTTTGCTTTTATTAAAATGAATTTGGAAAGTATGGGTTCGTGAGCCCTTTAATATTAACACTTCGCTACTCTAAGTATAGTATGATTCTTTTTAGGAAGAGAACGGTGAAATAATATTGAAACGACGGTTTAATCGACACTCGATTTCGCTACAAACAAATTGTCAAATAAATTTATCCAATATTGAATTCTAAATATTTACTCCTACTATCTGTGTACCTTGCTCCGGTCATTTCACACTCATAAAACGAGAACAACATAACCAGAAATATCGTCTACAACGATCACACTTAATTTATATTACAACGACGAACAACCCTAGACCAACGAAATAAATATTCCCCGTCCGCCGGGGCCACAATAAATTAATTCGACGAGGTCCAAAAGAAAGATTCGAATTATCACCACATCGATCATCCAGCAGGATTCAGATCGCGCGTTTTACGAGGTATTAACTCGTCCCGAAGTCCCGCAATTGTCTCACAGATTCGGTTGAACATCGTCCCCGAAGAATTGGATCTCGAACAGTTGGGAATCTCGGACTCGTTTTACTACAATGTATCAAGAAAATCGGAAGACGCCGCGAATCGCCGCGCGGCCATAACCGAAGGGAGCCTTAAACCGCGTCCAATCGGATTGTCTGAAACACAAATTTATGGCAGCGCTCTATTTCCAGGTTATACCCGTGTGGCGATGATCCTCCCCCGTACCGTTTACGAGCGCGGATCGATCGAACTCGTGCGTTTCGTCAACGGAAACGGTTTCGCTGTTCCGCGGCCCCCTCGCCGAAAGATCGACGGACATTTCGATATAACATCTTATTTTTTGCCCGCTGATAACGGAGTCGCGAATCGGGATCGCCCCGAGATTATCGGCTGCGGTCCCGCCGTAAAACTTCCGAAAGTTCGCGGATAAATCTAGATCATTCGGGGTTTTGTTCTCGGTTTCGATCACCGACGTTTTATGTCGACGCTACGATACGTAGAACTTCGATCCCTTTTATCGTGTCTCATTTTTATTTATTTATTTCCAGCAGGAAAACGTGTAGCTTCGCCCTTTTTACGGCAAAAACAGATTTTCCCGACGAATTTCTTTTTACCACCCTATGGTACTCTCCCGTGAAATTTGGATTTTCGATTTAATTCATTTAAATTTTCTCGGACACCTTCAGCCACGTAATTCAAGTCTAAATACTTCGAATGTTCTAAATAAATAGAAGAAATTTGAAATTTGCAATTATCGTAGAAAAGTCACAGAAATTTTCTCGGGGTCACACGAGACCCAGTATTCCGGTTAAGGGTTAATACTGCGTCGGAGAATCGGTAGAAGCTGTCGGTGATTTTTCTCTCGTTTAAGCACAGCAGTTAACCGGGCGAAAACAATGTCTGTTTTGAACAATCTCCACTCGTACTGCATATTAACACCAGGGAAAAATAATTTCGCTGCAGTTACCGCCGTACAAAATATTTCACCGTACGCATGTAATTGCTCTCCCCGCTCGGACCCTGGAATTTCACACCGCAAAATAATTTTCGTTTCCGCGCGCAGTTGTTCCGCAATTTTCCGGGAATCTCGGCGCGGCGGGATTTTCGGTCCGAGCGCGAAAAATAGCATCCGGACGAAATTACGTTTCTCCGTGCAATAGCGTCCCCGAAGAAAAATAATCGTCCGCGGGCTCCTTCATTATTCACGATTAAAGTTCGTCCGAGGAAAGCCCGCGGGAACGAGTAACGGCGTTAATATAACTTGAAGAAGGAATTTCATCGTGACCCCCTCACCCCTCGCCCCCCCTCCCCCGCCACCGCCGCTGTTGAACTTTCGCTAATCGTCATCGACTTTGATCAGCAGACTGATGAGAAATCACTGGAGCAATTTAAATAGTCTGATGCGCTTCCGGTTCTTGGAGGGCACGGTAAATTATTGCCGGCAGATTTCAGATGTAAGGATGTGAAAGAAAGAGCGGCGGGGCGTGGCCCTTTAATGTTTTCGATATTGGATCGCTCGAGCGGTCGAATAAATTGAGAAACTCGAGCCCTCGATAAAGAGAGAGAGGGAGAGAGAGAGAGAAAACTCGAAAGCGGATTTTACACCGAGATTCCATCGACTTTGTTCAACTGGATCGCGACACTGTCGATTCGGGACACGGCTCTTGGCTAGATACCTACACGTGTCGCTGAGGTTTGCAGCCAGACAATCAGCTGTACGTGTCTACGAAACACGAGAAACGAGTTCGAAAGTTGCTTCACCAGGGAATAGAGCGGACGTCAGTGCCACGGGAAATTTCTGCTGGATTCGCAAACGCCGGTTATTTATGCTAGGAAATCATTTTTGTGAGTCCACACGCTTCTTCCTCTTTGGCTGGCCCAATTAGACAATTTTGACATTTTCCCGCGAAGTGAAAGGTTCCGGAAAAATTTTTCTTGGTCGCAAGGAGAGACTAAAAATTCCTGAGAAAATTACGCGAGGTACACCTGACGTGTATCTACTAATTGCATTTTATTTCATTCGAATATCTTAAACGGTGCTCGGGAAATGCGCTTTCAAAGTGAAGGGTACCTACCCCTATTCCTCTCGCAAGGGACAATCTGAAGTTTCGCAATCGAAAATTTCTCGGAACGGTACCTTCGACAAACGGGACATTGTTCCACGGGTAAAAATAGCACAGAAGGTGCTGGAATCGATCACCCACACTTACGCATGTACACCGTGTTCATGAGAATAGTAAGCAGCCTTAACCTCGCCGTTTCCTCAAACGCAATTCCCCTTGCGGCGCAGAGACAGAAATTTCATAAACTTCCTGGAGGAAACTCTAGAAAAGAATCCGGCAAACCGATGCGATGGTGGCTCGAGGAACGGTGTTTCTTTCGCCGGGAACAATAGTCATAGTCGCGGTATAGTTACGAAGGAATCCGCATTCCGGCGGAGCGGTCGTCCTTTTAGCGCTTCCCGGATTGTTCCGCGAAGCGAATTGCGTTCGCGGAAGGTATTCCTCGGGTTCCTTTGTTTTCCGCGTGTAAACGGGCCACTTTTTGTCTTTTGTTAGACATGGGGAGGGGAGGGGGGGGGGACAGGGTAAACAGTAGAAGGAGGAAGCGGAGCCCGAGCCGAGATTAAGCTTTACGAGGCTCGCGTGGACGTCCTTTTACCATCGGCTCCATTAAATCCGGAACCGCGTAATAATTTAGAAGTTCACGACGACGGTGGCCCGATCACAAGCGGAAGGGCCGTTGCTTCTGTTGCTTCTGTTGCTGCTGCTATTTTCCCATCCACGGTCACGGTATCCTCCATTACGCTTTTACCGATGAACCCGACGAACCTGGATTTACCGGACGCACGCCACTGGACCGTTACCGTTCCTATTTATTGGCCGAAAACACGCCCGAGCGGTGATTAACCGGCGGCCATTAGGACACGGAAAGGTGAGGCCGATTGCTATTCAGAAAATAGACGAAACTGCTCTTGCCCGGCAGGAAAACTCCGATCCGAGAGGGGATTTTCGAACGATCCGGACGGAACCAGTTCAACAAGTTGTAATGCTCGATTCTGCAAAATTAGGAACGTATTAGGTTAACCAAAAGGTCCAAACGACACGATCACATTTTTCTAAGCTCTCGTTTATTTGACCGTTTGCTGGTACAGAAGACTATTCCGAATAGTCAAAATCGGTGGAAAAATTGACACCTTCTGTGCACCCCCTGCGTGAACAATTTCCAAAGGGGGATGATTTTCTATTAGCACATTTACCACAAAAATTGAGTAAATTCGAGGTGTTCGAAATTGAGAAGTCAAGACTAAATAATCTGCATCCAAAATAAAGGGCTGAATAGACGCATGAAACATGAAAGAAGCACAGTGAGTTGCAGAGGGATGAAGGAAGCATAATTGCGAGCGGCGCGGCATTGTCTTCGCTCATTGTCGGAGGAGATTTCGAAATTCCCGACACGCGAGGGTGTCGGGGGGTGGTTCGGCTGGTACAGTAATTATCCGCGTGACACCGGCAATGACTATGATACCGGGGATTTCCCGATCATTGTAACGCTAATTAAACTGGAGAGACGGCACGCAGCGCCGCGGTGCAACATCGTCGTTGCATTTTGATGGCCGGCAACAATCGTTCGATGAATCTGCATAGCCCCGGTCACCGACGACATAAATTGTTTCCCCGAGCTCCCATTGACAGGTAAGCAACGCCGGCCGCATCGCTGTAAATATAATGAGCACCGGCATTGTAAAATTTGACGTGGCTAACCGGTGCATTACAAATAGTACGGCCGCGACAATTATTATCCAATGTCCCGGCGAAATTGTTGCCGATACGCGATCCCGTCGAATTATTAATACCACCTGCGACACCGATAAACCCTTCCGTCCATGTCCGCGGTGTTGCGTTTTTGCGATTGAATATTGCGCGATGACGAATTGCAATCAAGCAATTGTAACAAGAACTTTCTGAAAGAATCTGTCGTTGCTGGAAAATATCCCGCTGTGCTTTCCAAGCACAGTACTTCAGTGATCAGAGTTTGAGTTTGGAACAATTTAAAAATATTGCCGTTTTCGACCGTATAAAATTATTTGAAAGTTAAATAAACGCAGCTCCTGTATCTCGTAAATTAGAAATTCTTGGCTTGAGGAGAAATAGATTCCTAGATTGCACAGAATTCGTTGAACCGCGTCGGTTCAATTTTGAAATTGTCTTCAAGTGCGGGTCCAAATTGAAACTGCGATGATCCCAATGATCCGGTACTAGGGAGAATGACGTGGGAAGGGGGGAAGGAGAGGGTGGCAAGCGTGTCTTTCGGTATATCGGAAAGTCTGGCGGAAGGTTTCGATCCAGAATGGCGACAGACACCGGCGGCGACGGGAACTTCTCGAGACAGCAGAGCGGCGAAATTATCTGCAGCATCCGCGCGTGCACACGCGAAACACATCGACGCCGTTTTCGCCAACACAGCCGCTCGCGCACTCGAGTTTGCCGAAACTTCCCGTAGGCCGGTGCCAGTTCGGTACAGTTCCTCCGAGACGGAGTGCAAAGTTATGCTGGCTGGCGTGCGCGCGCGAGAAATTGTGCGGCAACCATGCCGCAAAATCAGATTACCGAGCTGCCTGGTGGCATCCTTCGCGAGTCCTTCCACAGGACATCCTCCTCGGACCTTCCTGCAGGACCCTGGAACCCTCCTTCGAACCGTTCGACTCCCACGCGACCATAATGTTTAATCGCCCTGCAGCCTAAAGGTACGCTTGCGCTCTTATCAATCGCGTGAGCCCTCGAACTTCGTAGCAAATCCTTTGCGTTTCAAAGCGCATTGTAAATTTCCCTTTGTGTGCAGCAATTTTACTTATCGATCAAACACGTCATTTTTATATTTTAAGGTGAAATTATTGCGGTGAATGTTATAGTTCGCGTTGCTGTTCTAAAGGCGAATAAATAGAGGATTAGAAGGAAAATAAAAATCTTGCCGAAAATGAATGACCTTCTTTAATACTGGACCTACCGAACTGGTTCAAATTGTTTCTGATTCCTCCGCAGTTGTTGAAATAAGAAAAATGTTACGGAATCCAAATCAAATCAGTCCTGCCACTATTACACAACTTTAATTATTTACCTTTTGCTAGAAAATATAAAAACGAACAGAATGATCACCAGAAAAATAATACCATTCGCATGTATATTAACGGATCGCTTTTACTAAAATTTATAAAATTGATTTATTCCATAAGTCGAAAAATCCCCCATTTGAGAAGTTCGCGCAGTAATCGCGCTAAAGAGCAGAAATAAATGATCAACGGTAAACACGGGGACGAGAAAATGTACGGGAATGTTCGCCGGAGGTAATAGCGGATGTGCAGGCAGTGATTCAATGTTGACCGGTGTTTTTCGACGGGATTTTCGGAAAAATGGCCGGCGGTAGCGAAACGGTTAATGGAGAGCAGGACCTTTTAATATTTTGCCGCTCGGTCGAGCGATAGGAAATTTATGCGACGCCCCGGACCCGGGAAATTTAAATAGAAACGGTGTCGTTCATCTTGAACGGTATAATACGCGGGAACCGGGACGATCAAGAGAAGAACGGAGCCCCTGCGACGGCGTTCAAGATAAATGCGCTTTGTATATTAAAGCACGGTGGCTTTAATAAAAGTTTTCGCTCGGAGAGAGAGAGAGGTCTCTGATCTTGCCTGCGGCTCTCTCGTTCTCTCTCTCTCTCTCTCCCTCTTTAGAAGAGAGACGATTTCTCATTACGCTTCTGTCATCTTCGTTATTCTTTTCGCCGGGGATAATTCACGGTAGGATGGATACGACCGGCCTGTACAGATTCAGGAATTATGTGTAATATATTAGTCCCCTGTGCGCGATCGATTTAATCGGCCCTTTGAACATCCTCGAACGATCTTCCTCTTCTTCTTAGCTCTTTGAGAAGTCTTCTCGATTCCTATCTTGAAATGTTTATTAACCCTCGTCTCTTCCGAGGAACTTTTCAACGATCCTGCCTCGTGAACTTTTGATAGTTTCGATAGTCTTCTTTTATTATACGATTTTTACCTCTGCTACTTTTCTCCGGCGAGATAATTTAATAATTAACGACATCGAAACTGGAAAATTATAATTTATCTGAGAGATTACTCCTCCGTTAATTCTTCTGGAATCGACTTTTTCCGTAATTTTGTTAAATTACGTCGACAAAGGAAAATTGTTTAAAATTGGTACCAAACGAGGAACTGTCTTTTTCACTGACACTTAAAATGGAAGGGAGCTGTTGGGGACAAAATCGAAAAGAAAATTCCAACTGCAAATTAGTACTGATACATCTGATAGATCTGAACTAGTAAATTCGAAGTGCCGTGCGTTTCTAAAACAGCGTAATTACGAATGATCTAATTTACTGGTAATGTTCCGCACAGTTGTGGTTGCGGAAAAGTTTTTCGCAGTGAGAATTGCAGTTTTAGAACACGCCGCATCCACGGGAGATAGTACCTACTCCTTGCTCCGGGCATTCTCTGCCAATTTATTATCACCGCTAACGGTTACCAACGCCGGCGACGGTTTTGTCCGGCGGTTTCACGGATGAAACCACTTATCTCCGCCACCGTAGCCGCCGTGCAATAATTTCTCTTTTCTATAAGGCCACTTTAAGGCTGCCCGATAGCGGTAACAAAGACGCGACGCGACGCGACGCGACGCGCGGGAGTATTTTATTCGCCGTTGCATCGGCTCAAAGATCTCTCTCCCTCCCCTCCTTTCGCGCGATGTACCTTGACAAGATGGATCCTTTTGTAGCGGTAATGATCCAGTAACGGCCCGGGCTTGTTTAAATGGAAAAGCTGTTGAAGGGTCCGCGCCGTATCGTCTTCTTTTGTCCCCACAGTTTTCAAACCGCTAGTTGACTTCTGATTGCGTTTGCAATTGCCGGATCTGTTGGCTATTTTAAAAACCTGCCACATTAAGAGACATTAATAGCCACGAGATTCACCTTTGACCGCGCATATCTCGGTAACCTATCACTGTGTTCAAAAAATTAATACAGCATTACATGCACCGATGTACAGGGAACTTATCAGCCCCAGTACCAAAAAGCTGTCGCAAGTAAAATTTCTCAAAAAAAAAAAAAAAAACAGATGAAAATTCGATGAAATTTCGTGGACCCATTAAACAAATTCAAGCAGCACCTAATGGCACCTGATGTATACTGAATAAATCCGAAATAGTAATACAAGAATTCTGCCAACCGCTTAGAAACTAGAATTTCTATTCTCGCGAACTCGCGTCTGAAGCGTTCCCGAACAGGACTCGCTAACAAAAGGTCTCCCCTCTGTTCCAGACATGCTACGAAATGGAGAGATACCTGAAGGACGAGCCGAAGCTGCAGTCGTACAAAAAGTTGTCCACAGAATTGGACACGGCGCCGTGGAACCTCTTCAGGGCGCCGCCAATCTCGTGGACAGCGTCCACGGGCACCGCCAACGCACAATTCGATTCGCCAATCAAAATGGAGGTGAGTAACGACGCGTATTCGCCCGGGTGCTCCCACGGGGACACTTCAGGCAACCTTTCCGTCGATCCCCACCCCGATACGAGACACCCCCTCTCCCCATAGTCCCACTCGCCCTCGTAGAGTCCGCAGAAGAGCAGAGAGAGAGAGAGAGAGAGAGAGAGAGTGAGAGAGAAAGAGAGCGTGTGGTTTGAGGAGCGAGAGTGTCAAAAGCGGTTTTCTTCTTGTTCTTTGCCACCTGAGAAGGTGACGACGTCGTCGGAGGACACGGAAACGCTCTGTTTCGACGACATCAAATTCAGTCCCGGCGATCTGAACCACAACGGCCGCGATGGGGATCTCCTGGACCGGCACCTCGACTCGTTGTCGATGTCCTCGTCGAGCTCGGCGTGCTCGGCGTTGTCCTGGGACAGCTCGCCCTCCTTCTCCTACACAGCGTTCATCCTCAAGAAAGAGCCCAGCGAGGATCTCGAAGAGGATGAGGAGCAAGAGGTGCGTTCAAGCCGGATTTACATCTGACACTTATCGCGCGAACGTTCCCTTTCCCCTTCGTTTCGTTTCGTTTCGTTTCGTTTCGTTTCTTTCGGTGTGATCTTCGTCTCGTCTCTTTCTTTATTCCTTTCTTTCGGCCTCTTCGGTACGTTTATTTTGGTCCCGACGACACCGGGAATGCTCCTCCGTTTCTTTTCGATATACTGCATGCATCCGATCGCTCTGCATGCCGGAATGCTTGCTTGCGATTATGGAAATCGAACGGTTGTGGGAACAGATCGTCCCCCTACTGAATGAGCGAGATTTTCGCCCGGATTTGGAGCGGTGTTGGTGGGATCGAAGGAGGATTAATGGGGAAAGTACCCCATGGGCTACCCGCCCAATTGCCCGTGGGCTTTTCGGGTCGGTGATGAGTAGACCGGATTTTATGCATTTGTGACGAAAATCGGCGGATTCAAGTTGAAATTGTGAAAGTGTTTCAGGAATCTGAAAATACTGTTTCATCTCGGACTTGTTAACGTGATTAAGAAAAAAAAAATTAATGTGTATGGGGCTCCTGGTGTGATGGTAGATCATTTTTATTTTGAATATGAATCCGAGTAGATTGCAGATTTTATGCATTCGTTGTAAAAATGAATAAACCCAAAAACAGAAGAAACGTCACATAAATTTTATGTTACTGATACGTTATTAGTTATCAAGTGTAGCGAATGTTTCTGCAATTTTTATTTTGCATGAAGATCTGCAGTCTACTGATTTAGTTCGAGTTGTTGGGAAATAGCAGGTAGTAGTAAATATAGATTTTTGCTTTAATTTGTAGCGTAACAAAATATTAGAAATCCTGGATGAAATGCGCAGAGTGATTGAAATTTAATATTATTTCAATTTCCGACACTAGATTCGAACATATATTTTTATTTCACTGTGCCTGCTGAAATGAAATTTCCACGAACTTGTGCAATCAAGTAAAAATTCGAAACCGTCACTACGAAACGCACTACATAACACGGTGGCAATTTGCAATGCATATTACAACAATATCCGTGACGTTCAACAAATTGTCAAACCTATATTTGTATTTATTCGACAAATTGCATTGGACATGTCTTGAAACAATTTTTTAAAATGCTGTAACATTCGTGCGTATGTGAACAGCAATTTTGCTGAACATTTCACGAAACGTTAAAATAGAATTTCATTATCTTTCCCCATTTATTAAATGATTCTGAACTTCCCGTGAAAAAAATGTCAACACAAACATTTTCAAAATTGATTCTCACGTACTCGAATTCTTTAGCACGCACCATCCGCAAAAAATCCCCTACCACTTTCCCCAATCAAAAATCACTGTTTGCACTCCAGATCTTCGACCCCCGGTGCATGATCGCGCACACGCGATCCTCGGCTTGTGCAACGGCAGGAAGACTTGTCAATAAGCGAGTTCATTCAATTTAGCTAATGCCGATCGGAGAGCGTCGATCGCGTGTAGATAACGAGCGTCCTGAAAAGAATGCCTCTGTTTCCATGCATGCGTATGTGTGTGCGTGTGTGTGTGTTTACTTGTTGGTGTCGTAACGCGGCTTCCGGTCCTCCGGTTCCGTTTGCGAATCGCGGAGTTTCGTCCGCGCGGTGGGGGGGGGGGGGGGGGGTCACAATGCCCGTCAAATTTCAATTACCGGACGAACGGCCGGTTATACAAATAACGATTCTTCCCAATTTTCGTCGGGTTACGTGTGCGGCCCGCGATGTAATTTAACGCGTTTCTGCACACGCACGTTGCAGCCCCGTGTAATCCGTTTACGAGGTCATTTGCCATTGATCGATTCGCACACCGAGGCTGCAGGCTCCCCGTGTGTTGCACACGCCGCGCCGCGCCGGTTGCATTACGTTGTCGCGTTGCATCGGCACTGCGTATATCGATGCCCGATACATTCACCCGCTTTTAACCAGTTGCTTGCACTTTAATCGAAGCGGACTATCCTCCCTCTCGCGGCGTGCTCGTTGCATCCGTGATCCCGTTGCGTAATGAGTCGCGTCCGATGATTCTATAGGAGACAGAGGAGGAGGTGGACGACAGCGGATGCGAAAGCGAAGAAGCGATCCTGACGCCGCCGTCGAGCCCAGGTTCAGGTCAAGGTCATTCCAACTCCAGTAACTCGTCGAGCGGGAGTCCGACGCTCGACGTGCAGAACCTCAACCTTCACGGGACCGGCGGCAGGAGCGCCATCGTCAGGGTCACCACCAACAACGCGCAGTGTGTCGCAAGGTCGGTACCCATTTTTCCTGCTCCTCGACCCCCCTTTGTCGTCCGCGATTGCCCACGAAGAAGTGGCAACTCGGCCTTCCAATTTTTCTAATAATATGGATCTTTACTCAACACGTCTCGCGTCGAAGCCTTTCTAAACTGAATTTTATTTGTACTCTTATAAATTAGTTCGCTTTGTTTGAAGGTCCTTCGCGGTTCAATCGGTGACCCTGCGGTCCGAGAAAATGGTCCGCAATTTTGAAATAAGGACGAGAAAATTCTTAGAAAGTTTATTCAATCTGATTCAATTTGTAGTTTGAATCGAAGCAAAAAGAAAGTTCGTAGCCATCAAGTTTCACTACAAAAATTTCAATGGCTTGTTCAGGATATTAGGATTTAATGGCGTAAATAAATCAATTTCAGGGGTAACAAATACAACGTATTGAATCTAGCCTTGTATTGCATTACACGGTGGTTGAAGGTTGAATTGCGAAGGGATTAGACATGCACGGATTCATTCGTGCAGTTAATTACGAAACACCGAGACGAAAGGACAGGAATGATATGTTGGTATTGGATCTTTTTGCAGACTGATCTCCGTCACAGCGAATGGGTTCCCCGCGGTTGCGGGCACGCAAAACGCACATGCAGGAGCTGCTGCAGCTGCAAGCACCGTGGCCAATAGGCAGCACGCGAGGAGCCAAGAGCACAGTCCGTCTGACACGAAGCGCAGGATACACAAATGCCAATTTCCGGGATGCAAGAAGGTTTACACCAAGAGCTCGCACCTGAAGGCTCACCAGAGGACGCACACGGGTGAGTGGATACACAATTTTATTCTAATCGAATGGACATTAACTCGTTAACCGAATTAAATTGCAACGCCCCTCGTAAAACGAACAATTTATAATTGAAGCGCGATAACTCTTGACATATACGTTGGAAAGGATTAAACTGGTTCTTGGCTTTCAATAAAATTGCAACACCATTTGTACAATAAAAAAAGCTTGTGGTACGATGAATCTTGTCAAATAAATTTTAGAAGATCGATTTATGAATTAATAAAATAACGTAAGTCTCAATGGAATGTCAATACCATTTATAAAATAAAAATGTAAAAATTATGTTACCGTAGTTCTTGACAAACAAATTAAAAAAAAAATCGATTTACGAATGAATGAAACACTGGCTCGTAACATTCAATAGAGTGTCAACACGATTTATAAAACAAGAATAGAAAATTATGTTGTGGTAACTCTTGACAAATAAATTCTGGGAGGTCGATTTATGAATTGATAAAACACTGGTTAGTAACTTGCGATCATATTGCGAGAATTATTGATTCATAAAATTTGGAAGATTGATTTATGAATTAAATAAAATACTCGTTCGTAGCTTCCAATAAAATTGCAACTGTATTTGTAAAATGAAAGATTCAAGAACTGCTTCGCAATATTTTTTGATTAATTAATTTCAACTGCTACGATCTGGATCTCCTGATTTGCATAAAGATAGTTTATTTAAATTGCGTTATCGTACACTGAAAACAACGATTAAAAATAATAATCCGTATCACTTGATCACGGGAATGGCCTAAGCCAGAAGATAAAATATCGATTAAATCACGCACTTTAATTACGTACTTTAATAATGAATAAATTTCTACTGCTGCATTGTTACATCGATTAAAACTGTAATTAAGTTTAATCTTGATTGCAAGATTTAATTGAATTGAATTTGAACTTGACTATGCCGGATACACTGGTAAATTCATACACAAATTCATACGAGTAATTTCAGAATACCTTTTTCCAATTTATACACGTACGAAGAATTGGAAAATTATGCTGTATATGTACATTGTTCTCGGTATAATGGTACAGAAAGTTAATACAGTAAATTGCTAACGCGGTCACATTCGTGCAGAGTAATTTCTATAAAGAGCAATTTAATCCCGTTGCTAAAGGTTAAGGATAAAAGAAGAAAAAAATTATACGAAGTACCCCGCGACCTCGTCGTGGTTGCTCCATTCACACGCGCATTAAATTGCATAAACGTCCGCAATCTACTAATGAGTTACCACTTCATGCGTGAACTGCACAATGATTCGAATGAAAAGAGAATCTTCCTGCTGGAAATAATTATTTTTACAATGAGATCGCCGAAGCTCTCGTTACGCTGCAAATAATGTAAAAAATCTATAGAACGAAGGATCGTGGGCAGACGATAATGAACATTACAACGTATATCTGGATGAAGCGGAGTCTCCTGCGATATCGCTCCGATTAGTAATCCTGACGATTACATTTCATATTTTCGAGGTGGTGGTTACCTGTCTGGAACCGTTGATCCATTCATATTGAATTTAATATTCACAGTTTTCATTTTGCACACTGGGAGATCTAAAGTCCAATTATTTTAATGAATTTCCTTTCAAAATGCTACACGTCAGAAGTGAAATGTAATGCAAAATTCTCGACGCCACTAAAAGTTACAAATCATTCCAAAGTACTACTTAAAACTGCAATGCGAAACGGTGTTTAACTTTTGCCGAAAAATTCTACAGAAATTTTACCTCAAAAGTTGTAAATCACAGGTAGTCCACCATGGGCCACCTCCAACGGCCCCAAAATGGCGGACGCTCACTACTTCCAATTTGAAATCAAAATAATTTGGTTAAAGTTGCAAAACAGAGCTGAAATTGTATAAAAGAATGCTATAAAAATTCTCAACGGTCCTAGAGGTCGCAGAGCGAGGAACAATTCAAAATGGGCCACCATAAGGGTCCTCAAAATGGCGGACGGTACTACTTCAAATCTAAAATTAAACCAATTTTATCAAAACCACAACAGAAAACAAACTTTAAATTCTACCAAAAAATTCTCGACGGCGAAAGAATTGCAAGCCAAAATTTCCGCGGATCAACATAAAATGGCGGAGGACTGCGACAATCTTCGATGAACGCCCATGAATTTTTCGACATTTAAGACTGCGCCCACGCGAATTATTGATAGACCGCGACATCGGCATTAATAAATGGCTCGTCTGGCGTCGCGGCGACGTGTCCTCGTCAGATAATTCCGCGGGGGCGTTCTTCGCGATTTAGTTAACCGTTAGTCACGCGATTATCCCGTGGCGTCTGTCGCGCCGGTTGCCCAACCTGGATATATCCCGCGGAGGTGCACCGGGACAAATTCCCCGACGCGTTCCCCCGTCTGCGCCGGTTATCGCGGCAAACAACAATGCATAATTAATTACGGGGGCTGAATTAAGGGAGGCTGTTCGGCTTGTACGGCGAGCCGCGCGGCACAACGGGATGAATGCGGGGAGCCCACGTGCGCGATACCGGAAGATGCATGTTTAATGCCGGCGAAATACTCGGGGCCCGCCTGTTTTCTTCCATCGATCGACGCTCCTAATCGGCCTTTGTCGCTGTTTCGGCTTAAAACCGCTTTTTCCTTAACCCTCAGTCACCGGGAAGCCGTTCCAGGGGTACCCTAATCTCTCCTCTTTGACGGTAAGCTTCTCCCATATTTTCCTCCGTCTGAAATATTCAAGCTAATGCACGAACTGCGATAAAACACGTCGTTTATTTCTATTAAACATTATTGAAAAAATGTCTTTGACCAATTTATGTTACGATTTCTTTTTCCAAAAACTCTCATAATCTCCCGGACGAGAATAAACCAGATCTTTCTTTCACGTTTTCTTGATACACCGCCGACAAACGCCACTAACATTATTCCACAAGCAAAAAGAGAGGAAGAGAGCGAGAGAGAGAGAGAGAGTGAAGCCATATATATTCCCCACGCGCAGGAGGATCAACGAAGCAGAGTATACAACGCAGCGAGAGGCCGAGAGACTTCGGTGAAAGGGTTCGAAGCGTGACGCGACGAAATCCTTGGACAAAGAGCGAGGAAGGCGTAGGAGGGTAGGGGCGGATGGAGGGGGATAGAGTCCCTCGTTAATTACGGCTCTCGGCGGCGGCCGACCGCGAAAAGCTGCAGCACGACGAAGGAGGAGCGGTAATAACGTGCTCGGTCAGTTCCTCGCACGAAATGACGCAGCTCGCGGAAGTGACGACGGGGGACGCGCCATTTTCGCGATTTTCTCGCATGCAATTTCCTTCGATCACTGACACGCGCGCCTCCTCCGCGACCACCTTTCTTTCAATCATCCTCCGCACCTGGTTGACGTACCATTCGCGCGTCTAACGTCCAATTTTCTGCGTTTTACACGTGTGCCGCTTAATTTATTCATAGAAGCGGCCGGCGTTATTAATAAAAATTGCTAGCCTGTTAAGTTTCTACTTTGTACCGCAATCTATTTGGTTTCCATATTTATGATATCCAAAGGCATCCATTTTGTTTCGTCGCGAGTTTAGCGAGGATTCATCTCTTAATAATTTTGACAGACGAGTCATTTTTAAGCAGTCACAACAAAATAAAATTTTCCAAAAGCCAATTCGCTGCCCCCAAAAGTGCAACGAAAAGATCTCGGATGTTTCAATGTGCAGGCTGCTCGATAACCAGCAGAAAAAGGAAGGAATGATCGACGGAATAGTGATTACCGGAGCATCCTCAGACGGAGTCTACGTTGCCTAACGGTTTTATGTACCGAAGTAATGGCCGATAACTTGAATACAGACCGTACTCAACGCTACTCGACTTCAGTACCCAATTGAACTCCAATTTCCTCGTAGCTTCTGCGAAGAAATCTCGCGGCCGATCTAATTTACTTGTTCCGGCAAGGTAGCCTACTGAACAGCACGAGAGAAAGAGACGACGAGCGGGGAGAGAGCGTACACACTCCGTGAAATTCTAATCTATAATCTGTGTGTACACCCGAAGCTAGGGAACATCGGCAATCCCCCTAACGAGATACGCGAAAGAATTACAGGCTGCCAGCCAGAGAGAAAGGCAATTAAACGTGCGAAGTTCGAACAATGTCGATCTTCACCTTAAAGTACAGTAATCTCCCTCGCGAGACGGTGCACTTGCGGGTTCGGGAGAATTATGCGACGATAGTGAGTAGCCTTAAATCTATCTTCGATCTGCAACTAATGAGCTACGGTCCATTAAATCTACCGGTTTTCGAAAGCGTTCCTGCAAATATTCTAGCTAGATTTACAATGAACTACGTCCTGCTGTCTTACAGATTTCGTTGGGATTGCCAAATCAAATCAATAACGTGAATTTGTCGAGAATTGAAGCTGAATAAAAAATAGATACTGAAACGAAAATAAATTTAAAAATATTGCTCCATTATTGAAAATGATTTGTATTGTTTTGACTAAAATGTTTGTGGCACTCTTTCGTCCAGCCACCGAAGAATCCTAGTTTTGTGAACAGGTTCGTTTCCGGCTGGATTAAATATTCCCGAGAGCCGCTGAAAGAAACGAGCACCCGCGAACGAAATATTCATCACCGACTTTGCACCTGACAACTAAGCACGCCTCACCGTTAATTATTACTCGGTTTCGCGGCATTGCAAATTTTATGGGCGACAGTATACATCGCCTCTCACCGCCTCCGACTTTAATATTCGGTAAAATTTTAAGCAGTCCCACCTATTCTTCGGAGAGAGTTTTCGCCAGATTCTGCACACGTAATCCTCCCGCAACGTAATGCATAAATCGTTGGGAAAGCGCGGCCACACTATGCAGCTTTATTGCATGGCGATAAATACCGTTCGGATATCCCTTTTAATTATCTGTGCATTAAGTTCCCTATAAGTGGAAAATACTTACCGGACGTTACCCACCGGCTGTAAAGATTTTACGCTAATCCCTTAAAAAATCCTGGTTAAAATTTATATCCTCAATTTTTTTTATTATGTTCACAAATAATTTTAATGTCATCTTGTCTCTCAAGAATTATGAAAGAAGAAATTGGTACCGACTTAAATTAATATAACTAATACCTAGTATGATTAACAGCTTTCGGGAAATATTGAAAAATTCCTGCGACGGAGGAGCATTATGGAGACATTTTCTAAAATCGTGTGAGGGTTCCGCGATGCAGAAATCGACGTGCAGAGTGCAGTGCGCGCCGCCGATGCGCCGGATATATTTTATAACAGAAACGCGGATCCGCCTCGTCTTCTTTTCTTCGCGAACAATTCAGCTCCGCTCTCTGGCTCCCCGTTCCACGGTGATATCCCCGTTACATCGGCCTCCGCAATACCTGAGACTGAAATTACACATCCGCGCGCTTTCCTATAGGCACGTCGCGATGCACACATCGCGTCGTTGCCCTACGGATGCAGATGAGCACACGCGGGTAGGTAAATAAACACATATGAAGGCGCGCGCACGTGTAGCTATTCACGTGAGCAAATATATGTGGACACGTATACACGCTTAATCACCTGTACGTACGATATTACGGGGACGTGTCGACGTACCGTATGGCGGCACACGTGTGTGCGTACGTGTCGGACGCGTGGGCGACACGCACCGGGACCCGATGTAACGACGCCGAGCGTATCCCGAGCGAATTTAGAAGAGGAAAACCCATCTCGCTGATAAGAGTGCAATTCTCCTGGATCGTTTTCTGAGGAATCGAACACATGATCGCGTCATCTTCTTCTCTGTTCCTTCCCCAGAACTCGTCGGACATTTTCAACCCCTGTGAGATCTATTCTGAAAATAATTAGAAAAATCAAGCAGTTGTGAACGACGAGTTTTCAGAATGCTACAATAAGTTCTCTCAACGACTAAATCAAAAAGCAGGGAAAACGATCCGAAAATCTGTTGTGACTTGCCCAAATTACGTCCCCTAAAAAGTGGAAAACCATATTTTCAACCCCCCTGTGAGATCTATTTCAAAAATAGTTAGAAAAATTAAGCATGCTACAATAATTTTCCTTAAGGACTAAATCCAAAAGCAGGGAAAAACGACCCGAAAATTTGTTGTGACTTGTACAAAATGCGTCCCCCAAACAATCGAGAACCATATTTTCAACCTCCCTGTGAGATCTATTTAAAAAATAGTTGGAAAGATTAAGCAGTTGTGAACTACGAGTTTTCAGAATGCTAGAATAATTTTTCTCAACAACTAAATCCAAAAGCAGGGAAAAACGACCCGAAAATTTGTTGTGACTTGTACAAAATGCGTCCCCCAAACAATCGAGAACCATATTTTCAACCTCCCTGTGAGATCTATTTAAAAAATAGTGGGAAAGATTAAGCATTTGTGAACGACGAGTTTTCAGAATGCTACAATAATTTATCTCAACGACTAAATCCAAAAGCAGGGAAAAACGAACCCAAAATCTGTTGTGACTTGCCCAAATTACGTCCCCTAAAAAGTGGAAAACCATATTTTCAACCCCCCTGTGAGATCTATTTAAAAAATAGTTAGAAAGATTAAGCATATTTGTGAACGACGAGTTTTCAGAATGCTACCATAACTTTTCTCAACGATTAAATCCAAAAGCAGGGAAAAACGAACCGAAAATCTGTTGCGACTTGCCGAAATTACGTCGCCCAAAAAATCGAGAACCATCCAGAGCATGCAGGGACCGCGTACGAGGAGAGCAGGAGCGATAAAGGAAGGAGCACGAAGGGGTTGAATGTGGAGCCGGGGGTGGGGAAAGGGGGATGCTAGGCAATAAGAGAGAGGTTGGCTGGGACGCCTCCATCGTGCAGCGTGGCAGGTACGTCGGGATTGCTTCTCGCGGATCGTTAAGCAGAACTGCTAACTACGGGATTATGCATACTGCGAGGCCCGTCCCGCAATTATGACTCTGTTATGAATTCGTCCTGACACAAGGATATCCCGTGCCGCGCCCGGAAGAGGCTCCGCGCCAGACGACGACGACGACGACGACGTCGTGGTGTCCGCGTCACGTATTTCGGGGACCGAAAACCTTTATTTCGGCTGGAAAACGTACCCTTCCTCCCCTCTCCCTCTCCCCCAGTCACACGAGCTCGTCTCTCTCCGTCCCCCGCAAACCTATTACTTTTCTCGTAATTGGTTCCGCCGTGTGACGGATCCCCGGGATTTCCACCCCCTTCTCCCCCCGTCCCACCGGAGGGTTTAATCGCTCGTCCGCGGCCTCGTGTGACAAGCCGCCGTCCAGAGGGCTTCCGCCTTTCTCCAATCTCGTTCCCGGTAACCGGTTCGATATTGTCCGATCATCGGATTTTCAAGATTGCCCCGTCGAAAATGGATTTCACCCGAGCCAGATACTGTTTTTAGATTTCTTTCGCGGGGAGCTGTTCGCTCTTCGCCGAGTAGAAATATTTTCTTCGGCGTTCTCTCAGACGTCCGCGAGGACCGTGGAGGACTGCAGGGTAGTCTTCGGATGTGGGACAAGGTCGATTCCATCTTCAGATGGTCACAATTGGAGAGCGGATTTTTCCTCGACGAAGCACTGTTTTCAGATTTCGAGGGGTTGTTAGTTCTTTGCTGTATTTCATGGTGGACTCCCTACATCGTGGATGATCGGTGATTTTATCATCAGCTGTTCGAGATTGTGCCGTTGAAACTGATTCTGTCTGAGGTTTCTCCAGTTTCCTGATTTCTTCCGAACGGTTCTATGGACTTCGTAGTACAGTGATTCCTCGGTATTTGTCGCCGAGGCCTGGATGATAAACGTCGCGGAATCTCACTCCGTGGGGGATGTCTCCTACACCCGTGTTGTTGACATATATCGAGAATTCGCTGTGCAGTCTTCTTTCGATATAGGACGTTGGCTCTGGACGACTTTCGACGTATTGCGGATTGAGGGTTAATATTGTGCTTGTGTTATCTGCTAACAGTTTACGGGCCCCATGAAGTCCTCGAGACAGAACTGTGTAATACATTGCATTTCGAAATGCTGACAGCTGCGTTAAAAATTGACAGCAGAAGGAACAGAAGAATCGTGTACCGCGCCATGCCAGCGGGAATTTCGAAATCCGTGTCTCGTTAACGCGTGTACCGAAAGTTCCGAGCACCGGGGCATATTTACCGATCACCCTCGAGCAGATTCGACGTTGCCGCTCCTCGAGGAAGGTGGTTGCCGGGGGACGAAAAAGTTGTCGGGAACGTCGTCGTCGTTCGGGGCGGGCACGGAGAAAACTCCGGTGGAAGTTTCTTACAGAGATGGAAATGCCGGTATACTTTGATCTCGGTCGACGAATCTAATTACTGCCGGGTTTCCTCGTGGAAGAGGAGGCGAGCCGTTCGCGGGCCCCGGGACACGAAACGAGGCGAATCGTCGAATCTGCGAGTCGAGTCCCGGCGATCGTGTGGCCGAGTCAACACGACTACCGTCGTCGGCTCGTTACGAATTCCATCGGCGAAGTTTCCTTTCGAGGATCTTTCGGCATGCAGATACCCGACCGAACGAACCGTGGAGGTCGTTCCTCCCTGACCCAGCTCTCCCTCTCGGCGAGAGATCCTTCATCGTCCTGGCTCCCCCTCTCGAGGAGAGCGGAGCAGAGCGGAGCAGAGCGTAGCAGAGAGCCGAGTCTCGAGAACCGGTGCGCGGCGTCTTAACGGCGAATCGATGTGATCCGATTAGACGATTTAACAGTCAAACCCGCCGTCTGACCCCGCTAATCCACTTCTAACGAGCCGATAAGATGTTAACTCTAAATAGCGTTCCTGATGAGCACCGCCGCGAGTTTACGAGCCGGCCCTGACCGATCCGATTTGCTGTTTCGACGACGCGTCGCGTCCGGTCGATTTTCTTCTCGCGATCTCGAACCGGAAGCTGCGCCACTGGATCTTAGCCCTTCAGCCTTCGACGTAATCATGGACTATTTAATTTTTTAGTTATTTGCTTCTTTGTGTCCACCTTGGTGGCCTGGACAATGCTTCACAAACGTGGGATTTCTGGGGAAGATAAATCGATCTGGAAAGTTTGCGAAGGCGATCGCGGAGGACGAATTTCCCATTTTTCCAGGTGCCGGAAGTGTTAAACATTTCCCGGGGACAACAGGATTTGTTCGTTGTTTATCCACTTTGCCCGTCAATATCGCGTTTCAGTGATTTCTCCCGTTTTTACCTCGGCGAAAAGGCTTTCTATACGATTTCCTCGTGGGAATCAAGGAACTATCGATCCGCTGGTCCAACAGTCTCTTCCCTCCTTGCCTCTCTGTCTCTCTTCGCGGCGACTATACCCGTGTATAGGGCGAGCTCTGAAAGGAAGGGAAAAGAAGGAAGGAAGGAAAGGAACGGAAGGAGCCGGGACGACTGCCAATGGTGCACGACGGGGCTCGAAGAAAAAGAGAGAGATTTCCAATTACAGGGACTCTCTGTTCCGGAATTCCATTCCAAACCCCATTGTTCTCGCGGACCGAGCTGTGGACAGGACTTTGATCCTTCGACAGAGTCCAATCGTTTCGCCCGGAAACTTTTCGTAATCGTCCGTCCCTTAGTCTCCCCGGTTGATGGAATGTCAATATATTTGGGGAATTAAGGTGTGACAGTCACGTTATCCCTTGGATTTGTCCACAAACGATCCAACCGAACTGCTCGGGAAAAAAATCGTTCCTCGGAAACACATTTCGCCGGCTCTCCCAAAGTTTGCAATTTCTCGAAAATAAAATCAATCGCTTCATTAAGATATTAGTGAACGGGATGTAGAAGCTGTAGGGCTTGAGACTGAGTTACACCCCTGAGAATCAAAAATTAAAATTCTTCTTAAAGAAATTAATTTTCCGATAATTTGCCCCCGGAAAATAAAAATTGGAGAATTGCTTCGGACAGCTGAACACATTTTTGCGATTTTTTACCATCTTCCTTTATGATTCTATAATTTATGAAAAATCTATAAAACTCGAAAACGATTAGTTCCCGGACCGGGGAAATTTATTCAATCACGAAAGATGCAAGAATGTTAGAATTCGCCTCTTCGCATCGCTTTTAATAAAGTTCGACAATCCGTCGGGAGAAAAATATCGTCGTAGAATTTCCACGGCGGATCTCTCGGTTCCCGTTGCATCTTGCATCGCGTCGCGCGAAATCGAATGATCGGCGAGAGACCGCTCTCGTGCCGGGAGTGCTCGCTTTCATCCGGTTGAAAGCAATAATCCGGCGCGTCCCGGTCACCGGGAGAGCGTTGATTGCCAAGCTTTTAATTGCAACTTCGCGGAAAAGCTTAGCGCGATCGAGGACGCGCTCCGGCTTTTCTTCCAGCGCGATGAAAAGCGCCCCCCCCCCCCTCCCCCGGAGTGAGAGCCCGGCCCGTTCAAAGCGATCGACGCGGACGGAACGTGGCTCTTGTTCGAACCGAACACCTCGCGCGACCGATTACACGTACCCGAGTGCGTTTCACGGAACTGGGTCGACGGGCTGGTAATCATTTTAGATGAGCTGCAATAAATAAAAAGAAAGAAAAATGCAATGGAAACACTTCGCGTCCGAGCAAATGGTTAATATACCATTTTTAATTTGAGATTTGCTTCGCTTCTTCTTCATCTAAATTCTCGCGTTTAATACTTCGCAGTCCTGTCTCATAAATAGCACATTGTGCACAGTGGTGTAATATAAATCGGTGGAAAGATTAATGGAATTCAAGAATGCCAATAAATGACTTCCTAATATGATGAAAGAAGAACTACTCTTTCTTGCAATTAACCCTTTGCACTCGAGTGGTGACTCTGAAGCACCACTAGAAATTGTTATGGCATTATTTCAAAGAAATTACAAAAAATGTTGCAAAATATTTGTTACATTACAAGATTTGTATTCAATAGATTACTAAACATTTAAATATTATATGTGGAAATCGGATCAGTTTCGTACGAATAAAATGAAAATATTCCAAGACGGAAGAAAAATTTAGTTTTACAATGGAGATAGCGCCGAGTGCAAAGGGTTAATACAAAGTTTATTTTGCATAAGTCTGCCCATAAAGGACGAAACGCTAATCCTATAAAATAGTGCAGTCTGCAGAATAGAAACGGTTCTCGTCCGGGCAAAGGGTTAATAAATAATTCCGAAGTTGCCTAGTCCATCGACAAAGGTAACGAAGCCACCGACAGCCTTTTCCCTGTTAATTTATTATTAATTTTGCCAAGGAAGGAAAAATTCGTCTCGTCGCCAAGAGTCCATTACGGGGTACATCGCGGTAATACGATTCGTAAATAATGACTGTAGGAGGTGGACCCGTCCCTTGTTGCACCTCCCGTCCCTTGTTGCAACTTGTCTGTGCCCTTCTGCCTAGGAACCCGAGTGCATCTGCGCGATTGAACGCGTCTACTCTTACGCTCAGACCGCAAACCCGAACCGCGCCTCTCGTGTACTATGCAATCGGCCATGACCAGAGCTGATCTCAGTTTCCGTCTTTCCCTTCGACCCTTCGCCCTTCAACCTTCCACTGTCTCGGCGTTAAATCTTAAACGTTGCTGTCGGAATCGGGATCCGCACAATAGCCTGCGAGGATTTTGGAGTGCATACCGATAAACTAGCACGTTATGCGAAAGTACAATTACTTATTCAATGGACTCAAATTTGTTAACGTTAGAACTACGAAAACCGTCAAAATTGCAAGTCCAATAATTTTTAAGATTAGTCAGATTGCAGAGGCGTGGGAAATTATTCCGTGGGAAATTGTTCAGTAAATATATCTATGTAGGCTTATAATAAAAAGCCGCTAAAAATCTGAATATATACATCCTTGTCATTTTTATAGTGCTCTGTATAGTGCATACTCTGTAATCTGTGATTGCATTTTACTAAAAAATTAATTAACCTATTTGTCACAACGATTCCATTTTGTATAGCGATCAGCAGTCTAATGATACACTCGCAGTATCGAATATTAATATCGGAACCTAAGCTGGATAAACAATTGGCCAGAGGCTCGAGGGGATTAAAGGGATTTATTTGGCGAAATTGAATTCGTATTAATATTCCATCGAAACATTGTGTCAAATAAGAATTTTATTTTATTACGAACAGAGGGGGAGTGGGGCTAATTAAAAACAAAATATGTATTTAAATTTGCATCGGTATTTTATTAATATTGTCGCATTGAATTATTATCTTGTTAGTCAGTCGTGAATTTATTGCAGAGCCTTGTTTAAAATTAAATTTATACAAATTTTAGCATGCAGATCTGGAATTTTCTCTTTCGATTCACGCATTTTCCGTTTATTTATGATAAAAATGAGTTCTCAAAGCATATCATTGTTATTATAAACAGGAAGAGACTGTACGTAAATAAATCGTGTGGCAATTAGAATACAGCACCCCTTTAAATTTTCATGACACCATAAAAGAATGTTTGCGTATTCCTTCCGCATGCACGCTCCTCCCAAATAAATATACATATGCTAATAAAACTCATCTCTCCCCAGAAAAATTCTACGAATTCGTTTATTCAGGCTTCGCCGCGAGTCCATCCAAAAATTGAACCACCCCCATAACTCACTCCACCCCTGCGCGGACCTAGAAACATCCGAAAATTTTATACGGAGCGGACCACGTTATCTAAATTTATAATAATCCTTCCTCTGATTAATTCATTGTTCGATTATTCGGCTCCCCGCACAGTATTCCCAGCACAGGCGACCGGTAAATACTTAAAGTCGTTATCAGCGGCTCGTGTATTATTCTCGAAATAATCTAGCCGGGACTTGTATCATTTACACGGAAGTTCGTTCGACTTTGGATTAGCGTGCGACGAATGTGGAGAACCACCCCGTGTGTTCGTACCGGATGTACTAAAATTATGGGACCAATCTAGGTGTGTTCTCGTCACAA
Source organism: Halictus rubicundus (assembly GCF_050948215.1). NCBI lineage: Eukaryota > Metazoa > Arthropoda > Insecta > Hymenoptera > Halictidae > Halictus > Halictus rubicundus. The sequence continues at coordinate 15,286,106 of NC_135157.1, read as the reverse complement.
TTACGAAGCGAAAAGTCCTGTACCATTTTTCAAAATGAGACTCCGTTGCCAAGATATTAACAGTTAAAACGGGGCAATGATGCAAGCAGATTGGGGTAGGGATTCCGCAGCAGGTTGCTATAAAATTGTGTATATCTTGGAGACCAAGCCTCGGATGAAAAAATGGTACAGGACTTTCCGATTCGTGGTTTCATACTGAATCGAAAAGTCCTCTACCATTTTTCAAGTTACGGCTCCGTTTCCGAAATATTAACAATTTTATTGAACAATGTTCCTAAGAAGGGCTTCCACAACAGGTTGCTTTAAAATTGTTTATATCTCCAAAACAAAGCATCAGATGAAAAAACGAAACAGGACTTTTTAACTCGTACCTGCACGTAGAACGTGCCAATAATTATTTTTCTCGAGCTGCCTTCTGCGAAAGCCCTACTTTGCAGCCCTATCTTTTCCAATTAGGAATATCTCAGAAACAGAGCCTCGTTTCGAAAAGTGGTACAGGACTTTTCGATGCGTAATCTTGCCAGAAATATTTTTAGGTTTGCTCCATGCTTTCGGGACACCCCGTACATGCACACACATGTATATTGATTCGCACCTCGGGCACTGTTCGGGACACGTGATCGCGGGGAAGTTCGCGACCGCCTCTCCCTGCGAGGAGCGCCGAGTGTCGCTCCTCCACCGCAAACAATTGGAAACATCGTCAAAGTTCTCGTTACAGTTGACAGCGTAACCGCAGCTCACAACACGAGGAACGTGCTATCTCCGACCGTAGTCGATACCGCCGCGACGGAAACAGCCAGCCGAGAATCGGCTGTATTACCCGCTTGTGCACATTGCTAAGAAAACCGCGTTCTCCGGCATCGATCTTCGATGATCGCACTGTTGAACCCTAAATCCTTGCTCCTCCTCCGAAGAGGCCTTTCGAGATATACGTGTTCAGTTGCCGGGCTCTCGTGGATGTCATCTTTTCCGCGGATTGAGGGCCCTCGGGTGCCCTTTCTGAGGGTTTTCACACTGAAATTCAATTTTATCTCCCTCCTCTCTTATTTTTGTATTTACACTGGGACTCGATGAGCTGCATTTTGAGGATGTTCTTGATTTTTTGGGGATGATACTCTTGAAATAGGATTCAGAAGATGTGATCTGTTTCTTACAGTAACTTTCACAGTAGAGTGTCCCGGTTATGGTCAGACACAGTGCCTTCATTGCGATTCTTAGTTGTCTCACACAATTAAAATACCACTGTCAATATACAGAAGGACGTATTCTAGTAAAAGTTCTCTCTAGATTAATATTATTGCCTCAAAAATATTTTTACACGAATGAATAAAGTAGTGAAATTTTTTACTGAATTCTTTTGCTATTAAAGAAACGAACGTGGTTTCAGGAAGAGCCTGTCAGTGCTAACCAAAATTTCAAATACAAAATTACACAAGCAACAAAATTGTCTATATTATTTTATACTCCAGAAGAAGCTACGCGTTTCGAGAAATCAACGTGGATATGGTGGCCCCAAAAAACAAATCTGCGCAACGTAGACATTCTTTCTCCAAAAATCGAGGAGCAGATGGTCCACCTAAAAATCGTTTTACGCCCGAGCGAAGAGTCTTCGTCTTCGAAGATCGAAATGAAATGTTTGACCTTGTCTAAAGCAGCGTTGTATCTCGAGTTTACGATACGGTTTTGCATAGAATCCTTTTCAATTTTTCATCCCGCCGTTCCGTGACGCGAGCAGCATACATTCCGCGGGCCGTTCGATACCCAACAGAAAATTTGTCCCCGTAGAAACTATCTGGAAAGCATCGTCCCCTCTAGAAATTCCCGTTCCTTCGCGCCCATTAGAGGGGTCGGGGTTTCACGGCGTCGTTTCTCAAGCTGAACGACGAAAAAAAATATGTATACATATATATGTATGTATATATAAAACGCGTCCCTATCTCTGGCCGAGGGAAACGCAGTCGTATCCCGGGGACCCTCGGTTTCACGGGGAAACGTAAATTCGGCAGTACCTCGAACGATCTATCACGCAGACTTACAAGATAGCCTCTCGCAATTTCGGATACGAGCCCGGAGGGCCACGGCCCGCTGCGTTTTATTAATCCGTCCGCGGATCCGTGAAATATTTATTCGAATTCGCTCCTGGCCCCAGCCTACGCTTCCCCGATCGCTTAAAATCTTCGGGGACGAAGTTTTTAGACAGCAATTACACGATTCCTGCTTCTTTGTTATTGGAAAAATGCAATCGAGGGGCTTTGTGCCATGTGAGGGGTTTTAGACCCCATTTAAAAAATTTTCTACACATAAAATTACGTTTTCGTGGCAAATCGATATGTACATTTTATCATGTGATATTTGAGTAGTATTTGCTGATAAATTGAGCCAAGCAGTTCAAACCCATTGGCTTCTAAAGCTGGGAAATGTCAGCCATAAAAAATTGACTAGCTTCATATCCTCTTGAACTTACATACCAAAATTAAAATAGAAATGCAGTGCCATTCGGCTGGTTTTTCGAACGGCCCCTAAACGTCTTCAAAAAGCGAGGGCGTGTTCTGCACCGAGATCTGCTATCCAGGATCTACTGGTGCTTTCGAAGCGCAATTTCCTCGTGGAAGTGGACCATTACTGCGTTATAGTCGTTGATATTTCTTCAAAGGAAGAATTCCGGGCTGCCGGTTGGCCGTCTTCCGTGGAATCGTCGACCGGACCCACTTTTTTTCCGAATGTGTACGGCGCGCCCGATGCTTCGTTCGAAATTGAAATTCCTCGCTGGCCGGTGTGTCGATTGAATCTCTCTTCACTTTTTTCGAAGTTAAAATTACTTTTCAGCCGGGGGATCCTGCTCGAAGAAAAAGTAGAAAGCGCGCGCGGGGTTCAGGGCACGCTCGGTTTCTGATATTATTGAAAACCCCGGAGATAGAACCTCTCGATAAAACGCGTTTAAGAAGCTTCCCCGAAACTTCGTTTCGCGACAGAACCGTTGTGTTCCGAGCCCTGGCTCTGGTCTACGTGACGAGCGTTTCGCTTTTTGCGAAATTTGATCTCTGGAAATCGTGTTTCTCTTTGACATCGCGCGCAGAAATATTCGCCGTTTCGTACCGCTCTTTGTTAAAATTTTATAATGACGGGGAATGAACTGGTATTCATTTTGGTTCATGGATTCGCGATTTTTTTCTCAGCGTTTTGCGAATTTTTAAACCGGCGGTATGTGCGAGATAAAATTTGCAGGGGCGAGGCTTGACGGTGAAATTACATGCAAAAATGTTTGACGCCGTATTTATCTTCCGTAAAAATTTTATAATGTTGGCAAAATGAACCGAAACTAATTGTGGTTTAAGGATTTACAGTTTTTTAATCGTCTTAGCGTTTCGCGAATTTTTAAACTAACGGAATATGTGGAATGAAATTCACGGGGATGGCGTGTTCCTTTATCAAAAATGCATGTGAAAACGTTTGACGTTCTTTTTCATTTTCCCGTGAAAATTTCATAATGGAAAAATGAACTGAAAGTAATCGTGGTTTAAGGATTCACAATTTTTTAATCGTCTCAACGCTACGCGGACTTTAAAACCAGCGGAATGTGCGAAATGAAATTCGTAAAAATGACGCTCGTCATTAAAATTACATGGAAATACGTGTCACGTTATTTTTATTTTTCATAAAAATGTAATAATGTCGGAATGGTGAATCGGACTAAGTGGTGTTTAAAAATTAACTGTTTTTTAACAGCCTCGGTGTTTTACCGACTTCGAAACAGGTGGAACGTGCGAAATAAAATTCGCCCATGCGTGACTCCTTTTTTCCAGAAAATGGACTTTGAAATTACATCGCACTCGGCCGGATGGTTCGCGGCTCATGCATTTTTTTAATCGATTTCCTCGAAAACGAAAACTCGCCGGAGAAAATTGTATTCTGCGCTTTTCCATTTATTTTTTTACACGTGCCGACACGTCCCTCGACGATTCCGCCATTATAACGACCTCAAAAAAGCGGAAGCCCCTAAAAAAAAAAATATTCTGTATGATAATCGTATCAAAAAGTATTCTCACTTCTTTGGAAAAGATATTTTTACTCTGTACTTTAAACGATTCGTTCCATTCTCATACATGAATGCTATCAGTTAGATTAGTCAAGTCTGATTATAATCAATGCAGATAACGAAATCACCGCCTTCGGTATAAATAGATAAGATATTAATCATTGACGACATTGTTTATCAGAGGAATCTGTAATTCGGATCTATTTTAATTCACTTGCCGAAAAGCTAAAACTTACCAAGATAAAAATGTTCCAAAATCGTTCCAAAAAGCTGCTTTAAAACCTCGGTGGCGACAAATACAAAATGTCCTGGAGGATCCTAGCAATCCTCGCCGTTCTAGAAACTTATCACGGCTATCTGGATCATCTCCATCGGTCAGCCAGGATCTGGAAGGTTCTGCGGCGGCCGTAAAAGATTTTAGTCCTCGTTCCAGTTGTCCTACAAAAGCAGGACGTCTCAGACATGTTCTTGACACAAATACGGACCGAAAAGTCATGTATCGTTTTCCAAATTTAGGCACCGCTTCAGAGATATTAATACTTGAAGAGGAACAGTGGCTTAAGATGGATGGGGTAGGGCTTTCGCAGCAGGTTGCTACAAAATTGTTAATATCTTGGAAAGGAAGCCTCCGATGAAAATATGGTACAGGACTTTCCGATTCGTGCTTTCATACCGAATCGAAAAGTCCTGTACCATTTTTCAAATTAAAGCTCCGTTTCCGAGACGTCAACAATTTTCTTGAAAGCTGTAGCAGCCCTCCTAAGTAGGGCTTTCGCAGCAGGTTGCTACAAAATTGTTAATATCTTGGAAAGGAAGCCACCGATGAAAAAATGGTACAGGACTTTCCGATTCGTGGTTTCATACCGAATCGAAAAGTCCTGTACCATTTTTCAAATTAAAGCTCCGTTTCCGAGACGTCAACAATTTTCTTGAAAGCTGTAGCAGCCCTCCTAAGTAGGGCTTTCGCAGCAGGTTGCTACAAAATTCTTAATATCTTGGAAAGGAAGCCTCTGATGAAAAAATGGTACAGGACTTTCCGATTCGTGCTTCCATACTGAATCCAAAAGTCCTGTACCATTTTTCAAATTAAAGCTCTGTTTCCGAGATGTCAACAATTTTCTTGAAAGCTGTAGCAGCCGTCCTAAGTAGGGCTTTCGCAGCAGGTTGCTACAAAATTGTTAATATCTTGGAAAGGAAGCCACCGATGAAGAAATGGTACAGGACTTTCCGATTCGTGGTTTCATACCGAATCGAAAAGTCCTGTACCATTTTTCAAATTAAAGCTCCGTTTCCGAGACGTCAACAATTTTCTTGAAAGCTGTAGCAGCCCTCCTAAGTAGGGCTTTCGCAGCAGGTTGCTACAAAATTGTTAATATCTTGGAAAGGAAGCCTCCGATGAAAAAATGGTACAGGACTTTCCGATTCGTGGTTTCATACCGAATCGAAAAGTCCTGTACCATTTTTCAAATTAATGCTCCGTTTCCCAGACGTGAACAATTTTATCGAACAATGCAGCTCGGTGGGGCTTTCGCGTCAGTTCGAGCATTAGGGGGAAAAAGCTGTTCTAAAACCTCGATGTCGACAAATACAAAATGTCCCGGAGGATTCTCGCAATCCCCGCCGTTTCAGAAACTTTTCACAGCTATCTGGAGAACGTCTCCATCGGTCAGCCAGGATCTGGAAGGCTCTGCGGCGGTCGTAAAAGATTTTAGTCCTCGTTGGCAGCGCCGGATCTTCCGGTTCGACGGGTGTGGACGATCTGTCACGCGGATCTGTGGCACGCCCATCGGTATTAGACGCGTTTCCCCGGTTCGAAAACGTTTCTCGCGGGCGCGGAGAGCCGGGGGAGGGCAGAGAAGAGAAGAACATCTTCGGATGTAAAAGACGTCTTCGGGTCGCGAAGGACGGGGACGCCGGCGGGTGGCGGGGAGGGTACGAGGAGGGTGCGGAATCCACGGCCATAAATTCCGGTTGTCCTATCCCTTCGGCGACATGACGGAAGGTGGCCTATACATCGTCGCCGGCGGCGGACTTAATAAAATGCAAAGACGACGAACACACATTGCCCGGGCGGACTGACATATCGACGCAATACCGACCCACTCAGACCTCTCGTGGAACGTCAGATGGAAGGAAGGACGTAGAAAAATCGTTCGTTCGCCCGGCACGACGGCATGGACGTCCTCGAGGACCTACGTGAAACCAGCCACTTCGACCGTCACAGACTGTCCTCGACGCGTTCCTTTCCCCGCAGCACCAGCCTGTTTGCGATGCTTAACTCCGCCGAGCGGAATCGAATAACAACCCCACGGCACTCTTTGGGTGGTTCTCCTCACTTTTTCCCGCGGTTCGATATTCACATTTTCACCGAAAATTATTTGAAAAATTATTCCCGGTGGGGAATATTTATTTAGCGATTTTTAACAGCAGCAAGGAACCAAGCATTTCTTCCGAGCAAGTCGCTCTCCATTCTATATATGATTTCTCTCATTTCATGAAACTCGTGCAACTCACTCATCACGATATTTAAATGCTCGGAGTCGCCGCTCGAGTGCTAAGAGTTAATTGAATTTTCCATGTAGAATTTCAAGTTGATGAATCGAATGAAAACCCATAGACCGTGAGGGGTGGTTGCGCGTAAAAGTGTACTTCGGGCAGGAGGTTAATAAATTAAATAATGACCATCACTCCCACTTGACATTCTCAACAGAAGCGCGGCGCGGGCGAAACGCAAGCTCCTCGCGAGCAGCGTTTCCACCTACATTCCCTCGGCCATCGTTCCGAGGGAAAAGAGTGGTAGCCCAGTTTCCTCTCTCGGTCCATGCCGGGAGAAGAAAGCCGGCCCAAAATACCTGGAACTCGGTGTGGAACGCGAGTGGAATTACAGAAAATTCTGCGGGGCCGTCACACGTGCAATTAACCGAAAAAGAGAGAGAGAGAGAGTGAGAAAGAAAAGGGTCGAGCAAAAGGAGGAGAGAGACCGGAAAAGAGAGTAAAAGAGGAAGTGAGAGAGAGAGAGAGAGAGAGAGAGAGAGAGAGAGAGAGAGAGAGAGAGAGAGAGAGAGAGAGAGAGAGTACGAGCCCCCTCGGTCGTCCCCTGTGCGTGCACAGATCCCGTGCAAAAAGCGAATTGAATTTCGAGTAACCATGGCGACTACGTGACACAACGAACAACCGCAGCCGACCAGGTGTGTGTCGGGAGCGTGTGCACGCGTCAAACGAGCGGCTCAGAGTCAACGTTCTCATGCGTGTGTGCGCGCGTGTGCGTGCGCGTTTCGCCGATGGAAAACGCGTGCGTGTCGCCACACGCCGCCAGGTGGATGGCCCTGTGGATGTGTTGGTGCGTCGTGCGTTGCGCATTTTATCGTCGCATAATGGCCTCGCGGCGGTTCGTTACCACCTACGTAATAAAGCCATATTAAACAGGACGGCTTAAAGTGTTAACCCGACCACCCCCCGCCGCACCCCTCTCTTCCCACGCCGCCGAGCTAGGCTCTCGCAACCCCCGAAACCGTAACGAACGTCGCTCGAACGACAACGGCCAACCCCTCGACCACCCCCGCACAGGCGCCTGCCTTTGTTTTACCGGTGAATATCGACTGGCGCTGTTGTTTATCTCCTTCCACGGGCTGATCGCGTGAGAAACCGACACGTGCCTCCCACACTTCGAGGAATCGCGTAATTTGAGCTTTCCAGGGAGGGGGACCGCGATTATCGCCGGGGCCGCCCCCTCCGCCAGGAAATTACTTTCATTCGAACGGCCACCGTGATCTGGATCGGGTTTTTTACGTTTCGGCCGGATGTTTGTCGTTCTCCGTTGTCGTGGCTTTCTTCGCCAGTAGACGGAGGATTTGATGCAGTCGCGGCAATAATGAGTAAAAGCGGTGGATGGGTTAAAAGAATTTAAGAGCTTCCAAGACCCAGCTTGTTAAAATTATTAACACTAAACCTACCACGGTCAGAAGGACCGGTTTTATATTTCACAATTATTGAAACTATGAAAATTCATTTATCGAAAATAGTGAAATAAATTTCCTTGGCCAAGCATTTATTATATTGAAAGTTACAGACAATCTCAATAAATTTAGGGTCCCCATTTTTATAAGGCAATATTTACTAGATACTGTTAATGCTTGGTAGGTTTAAAGGAATAATGGGATTTATATTTGTGGCTCCTGTCGATGCAAACAATTTTTATTTTCCATACAAATCCACAGTATAATTGGGCCAAAATATTTCTACTGCAGTGCAATAAAGAGAACTTTTTCGTTTTGACGGAATTGCAATTGCGCTCGTATTAACCAATAAGTGTCAATTAGAGGAGAGCTATGTTTGTTTACGTTTCATACAAACTAACGACTCAGGGTCATAATTCCTACAATTCTCATGGGACCTGTAAGTCCCACAATTCAAGGTTTATGATCAAATTAAAGAAAAATTGTCCGAGGCAATTGAAAGAATCTGGAAGCTAACGAAAATATATTTCAACCCTTAATCATTTCCTCAAATTCTTCTATTGTCCTCTCAATCGTGTATTTGACCTACGCATTTGTCTCACGAATGCCTAAAATTCGCAGTTTCTTTACAACTCAGAACCAAGAGCCGTCCGACAGTAACCGAGCGTTGTTTCGATCGGAACTCGATCACCAGGGAAACTCGCGGGGAAAAATGTCGCCGGTATCGCGGAAAGACATTTTCCCGCCGGGTGCAGAAGCTACAGAGGAGCGTTTCCCGGATCGTAAATAATTAGTTTGACGCGCGGAGATCCCCGGGTGAAAGTTTCCGCGCGCGTCGCTCCGGCAAATAAAAGCAATCTGTAGGATTCGGTTACCACCCTTCTCTTCAACGTCGGACGCGATCAATTCCTCGTAACGAATTCGCTCCGAACGCGGTGAAAGAGAGAGGGGGGAGAAGAGAGTAGGAGAGAGAGAGAGAGTCTCCTGCGAGAAGACAGCCGGGGTTACGAGCTGCGGAAGCGGAGGCGAGCTGACGTTTTCCGGGCCGACGCGGGGGAGGGTGGGAAAAATTTATACCCGGCTCGTTCCCCGAACTTCTTCTTCCCTGGAAAGCTCGTCTTTTTCAACAGGCTTCGCGTCTTCGGGCGCGCTGGCTGACGGGGACAAATCCAGCCCGGACGTGGCGACGCATAACCAAATCCAATCCCTTCTGCCATCCATCCCCCTGTTCCCTTCCGACACCCCCGGCAGCCACGACGGTTCGACGGGGATGGTCGACGGAAGCCGCGACTTTTCCAGGAAATACGGCACACACGTACTCGACACCTCTCTCGCAACCCTGCATGGGACCGCAACGAAAAATTGGCTGCAGCGACGTCGCGAACCTAAGGGTTGAAACGAAAATTTCTGCTTGACCCATTTGAGACCTATTTTTTCCCCTATTCCTCGAATGAAACATTTATAATTTTAAGAATTGCCCGATGGAAAACCGGTTATTTCACCGTGGTAGGGCTCTCTTGCAACCCCGCATGGAACCGCAAAGAAAACTTGTTTGCAGCGACATCGCGAACCTAAGGGTTGAAACGAAAATTTCTGCTTGACCCATTTGAGACCTATTTTTCCCCCTATTCCTCCAATGAAACATTTATAATTTTAAGAATTGCCCGATGGAAAACCGGTTATTTCACCGTGGTAGGGCTCTCTTGCAACCCTGCATGGGACCGCAACGAAAAATTGGCTGCAGCGACGTCGCGAACCTAAGGGTTGAAACGAAAATTTTTTTACCCATTTGAAACCTATTTTTTCCCTATTCCTCCAATGAAACATTTATAATTTTAAGAATTGCCCGATGGAAAACCGGTTATTTCACCGTGGTAGGGCTCTCTTGCAACCCCGCATGGAACCGCAAAGAAAACTTGTTTGCAGCGACGTCGCGAACCTAAGGGTTGAAACGAAAATTTCTGCTTCACTCATTTGAGACCTATTTTTTCCCCTATCTCTCCTATGAAACATTTATAATTTTAATAATTGCCAGATGGAAAACCGGTTATTTCACCGTGGTAGGGCTCTCTTGCAACCCCGCATGGGACCGCAAAGAAAAATTGCTTGCAGCGACGTCGCGAACCTAAGGGTTGAAACGAAAATTTCTGCTTGACCTATTTGAGACCTATTTTTTCCCTATCCCTCCTATGAAACATTTATAATTTTAATAATTGCCAGATGGAAAACCGGTTATTTCACCGTGGTAGGGCTCTCTTGCAACCCCGCATGGGACCGCAAAGAAAAATTGCTTGCAGCGACGTCGCGAACCTAAGGGTTGAAACGAAAATTTCTGCTTGACCTATTTGAGACCTATTTTTTCCCTATCCCTCCTATGAAACATTTATAATTTTAATAATTGCCAGATGGAAAACCGGTTATTTCACCGTGGTAGGGCTCCCTTGCAACCCCGCATGGGACCGCAACGAAAAATTGTTTGCAGCGACGTCGCGAACCTAAGGGTTGAAACGAAAATTTCTGCTTGACCTATTTGAGACCTATTTTTTCCCTATCCCTCCTATGAAACATTTATAATTTTAATAATTGCCAGATGGAAAACCGGTTATTTCACCGTGGTAGGGCTCCTTTGCAACCCCGCATGGGACCGCAACGAAAAATTGTTTGCAGCGACGTCGCGAACCTAAGGGTTGAAACGAAAATTTCTGCTTGACCTATTTGAGACCTATTTTTTCCCTATCCCTCCTATGAAACATTTATAATTTTAATAATTGCCAGATGGAAAACCGGTTATTTCACCGTGGTAGGGCTCCCTTGCAACCCCGCATGGGACCGCAACGAAAAATTGTTTGCAGCGACGTCGCGAACCTAAGGGTTGAAACGAAAATTTCTGCTTGACCTATTTGAGACCTATTTTTTCCCTATCCCTCCTATGAAACATTTATAATTTTAATAATTGCCAGATGGAAAACCGGTTATTTCACCGTGGTAGGGCTCCTTTGCAACCCCGCATGGGACCGCAACGAAAAATTGTTTGCAGCGACGTCGCGAACCTAAGGGTTGAAACGAAAATTTCTGCTTGACCTATTTGAGACCTATTTTTTCCCTATCCCTCCTATGAAACATTTATAATTTTAATAATTGCCAGATGGAAAACCGGTTATTTCACCGTGGTAGGGCTCCCTTGCAACCCCGCATGGGACCGCAACGAAAAATTGTTTGCAGCGACGTCGCGAACCTAAGGGTTGAAACGAAAATTTCTGCTTGACCTATTTGAGACCTATTTTTTCCCTATCCCTCCTATGAAACATTTATAATTTTAATAATTGCCAGATGGAAAACCGGTTATTTCACCGTGGTAGGGCTCCTTTGCAACCCCGCATGGGACCGCAACGAAAAATTGTTTGCAGCGACGTCGCGAACCTAAGGGTTGAAACGAAAATTTCTGCTTGACCTATTTGAGACCTATTTTTTCCCTATCCCTCCTATGAAACATTTATAATTTTAATAATTGCCCGACGAAAAACCGGTTATTACACCGTGGTAGGTTTCGTGGTAAAAGGAACGCTTGAAACCGGCAACATTCCTGGAAAATACGGCGCGCACGTCCTCGACAGTATTCTTGCGACGACCCCTCACCTTCGAAACAACCGAGAGGCGACACCATAGAACGGGGAACAGCAGGAATTTCTCAAAGATAAGGGTAACCCGTCCCTCGAGGTGGCAGGAGAAGGATGAGGGTTGGCTGGGGGGTGCGAACATATTACGGGATCTTGAATGACGGGAGGAGAAATTGTCGGCGAGTGCAGCGAGCATCCTAGGCGACCGTATAAGAATCGAGTTGCTCGGCTCATTGCCATTCCGGCGACGCGGATGCGTTTCGAATGTGTGGGACGTGGTACGTGCGATATTCGCGAGGCAACGTGACTCGGGGGTTCGCGGTTTTTTCGCGGACTTACCTTTCCCGAGCCTCCCGGCTACGTCTCGTTGCTTTACCGGCTTCTGCTTCTCTTCCCTCTCCCCTCCCCCCCCCCCCTCTCGCGACGGAACAATGAATTTCCGCGGAAATTACGCGAGACGATATTCCACGGCTGTGTTTTCTAAACGGGGGCGCGGCAAGAAGTCGAGTGGCTCCCGTGGAATTATCTTTCCGAGCTTCTGCCGGGACGCTAAGGGCGCGGGATGGAATATGGAATGGAACGGTGTAATTTAGAGTGTGTACTTCGAGTGTTTGTTGCATGGAAATAAGGCGAACACCGGGCTTCCTTCCCTTGTCTCGCGAATATATATTTCGCCCGAGCAACTTGCTAATGCGTTTCGAAATTGTTTCGCGAGTACACCACTCGAGCAGTCAGTCGCGTATTGTTAGCCGGATGATTTTTTGGAATAATTAGCGAGGCGTTCGTGTCGGAATTAACACCTTCCCCCGGAGAAGAGGAGGGTATTTTTCAAGAGCTAGGGGTAGTAAAGATTGAAATGTGTTTTTCCCGTGTAGCAAGAGTGTATCTTTCTCGGAAGAAAGTTGCTAATGTGTTTAAGAATTGCTTCATTTCGCGTTGAATTTGCTTCGTTCGACGTCCTTCAGATTAGGGGTTTAGGATAATAAGTGCAATCTGGGCGGCAAGGGTAATAGTTTCTTGAAAGCGAAAAAGCGATATTGCGAATATCTGTAGCGTGTCAGGGGCTGTAAAGATTAGTGTTTTATTTATGCGGCGAGGGAAAAGGGGATTGGGAAAGTGCTTGTCGTGTCGACTACGACGTTTATATGAACTAACTGTTATAACTTTTAACCGAGCCTCTGTTGTAGAGTCAACTTTCATTTCGCAAAGAAGAGAAGTACGTTCGGCAGATAAATGTTGATTCTTGAAGATTGAAAAATTCCACAAATATTTTCCGAGGGTGTTTCAGCGAAGAAATTCGATTATTTTCAGTTGGCTACCGTGACGGAGTAATACCGTTCTCGCGAACCTTTTCCAGGGCTGTTAATGCTCGTTCGCGGTACTTCGCACGCGCAAGGCATCGCGGGTCTGAATTAGATGCGCGGCATTCCTCTCTCATCCCGCGAGCAGGCACGCGACAATAAAAACGCCACTCGCTGCGAATGCCACCGGCACGAATGCATTCCTGCCTCTTTGTTCCTCTCCTTAATTCGTCAGGTTTAGTGCCGTGGAGATGTAGATGTCAAACGTTTTACACTGCGGCTTTATACTGGCGTTTACATTCCCTCGCCGCCATTTTTGTCTCCACCTTTCGCACGATCAACTCGTAGCTCTTTTACTATCTCCCTGTGTACACAGATTATTCGAATCGAAACGAAAATTTCACGCTTGACGGTAACAACACTTTACAATTATTTCTGAAATAAGAGATTTTAAAATTTCATGAGGTTTTTTAATTCGTCACTGACGTACGCGAAATGGTAATTCATATTTTATTTCTGCCACACGAAGTGACACGGGGACGAACAGCCAGGTTTGCAGCTTTGAAAAAGTTATGATAACTAGCGTGGTGTGTGCGCTCCAAAATAAATTGTGCCCTGTGCTAGTACTGTCTGGCACACGCTATATCACAATTGTATGGACAAAGAAGTTAACATTGTTAATGTATGCAGGAGATAGCTGAGTCGATGCTGTTCGCAATGCATTTTGTCCCATCTCGATATCTCGATCCGTTTTAGAGATACGAGCGATCCAAGTTTTTTCGTGAGACGAACGGAGTGGGGGGAGGTCATTCATAAATAATAGTGTGCACTAATAGTAATAGTAAAAACTGACCTGCCTCAACTGGCGGCGCGTAGGGATGGGTCGGCATCGTCTGGCGTGCGCGCGCGAGAGGGAAAGAGATAATGAGATGTAAAAAAATTGCCTTTGTCTTTACACGACGATATCTCGTGAACCAGGCGTCGTATCGCAAAGCAACAAAAACTGTTTTCAAGTGCAGGCTTCTCGCTCTCTGAAAATCCAAGATTTGTTAAAATAGTGTCAATACTGTAATAGTTACAACAATTCAAATATTGACGAATTTCAATACGATTTCCCTGTGCGTTTTAACGGATTCAATAGCTATCCTCTATCTAATATTTATTAACTAACGTATTTTTTAACGAAAATATTTTTTATAACTAATTAATTAACTGAAGAGATTAACGGAAGATACTATACTCAAAATTTCCTTTATACGTCAGAATTATCTTGGCACTAACCCAATATTAATTACGACATCTAGTAGTAAACGGCACGAAAACATACCACGAGATATTTAACCTAGTACAGGTAATTATACTTGCTATATTATACCTAATAAAAGTGCCCATAGTTACAATATTTTACAAAAAAAAAAAAAAAAAAAAAATACGGGCACCTAATATACTTTACCGAAACAGTGTCACGAAATTCCAATAATCCCGCACACGGCACCGAGGCTTATCGTCAGAAGCAATAAGCCGAACGCGCGACGTCTCCGGCTAATTAGCATAATAAAAAGCAGCGGAGGCAGCGCATAACATTATCACCGTCGGCAGTCTAATAAAGTTTCAGAACCAGCGGCGTCATAACCCGCCGATATTCCGCGGCCGACAGGAGCTGCACCGGGCGAAAGGGGTTTTATTGTTCGGAACACGCGCGTCTACCCTTAAAATTACTAAAACCGAGGGGTGCGTATAAAACTCTCTCTCTCTCCGGGATCGACGATAAACCGTGCCGGGTTTTAAAGGCAAGCCTCGGATACTTCGTCGGCACGTGTGCGGCGCGTATCACGTGGACAATCGACTCTGCGGGGTTGGCGACGGGGGCGGGGGGTTGGGTGGCATTATTAACTCGTAAATAATCTATTCGGTAATACGGTAAGTGGCTGACGTTGATGAGACTCTGATGCGCGAACAGAAAACGCGGCCTCGCCACCTGTGGCGTTCCGAGGCTTTCGAATGGCGAAAAGGGGGATGAAGAAGAAAGACGAAGGGGTGAACGACTGATAAGCGCGTCATCCCTTAGACCTGTACGCTTTGCGAGGTTGGGGCGTCACTCCGTCGAAACGACGCGTATTCGACAATTTTTATTCTTCAGTACAATACTGAATTATACATCAGGGAGGAAAATTTGGATTTGACTGAAAGAAGGAATAAATGTTAATCGATCTCCTGTTCCCTATAATTGATTTGGAAAATTTTTATTTTGCATAAGAGTCCAGTGTTAACCACAGCACCCCTAAGGAATTAAATTTATCGATAATGTGAAAACCCCTCTAGAGTTTAACTGCCATTTTCGGGGCCCACCGCCTGAAGAACGACCCTACTATTGAACCCTATCGACCGGCCCTGTTATTAAATAGGTGCTTTCGTTTTCGTTTCAGGAGAGAAGCCGTACAAGTGCAGCTGGGAGGGTTGCGAATGGCGATTCGCGCGTTCCGACGAGCTGACCCGCCACTATCGCAAGCACACCGGCGCGAAGCCGTTCAAGTGCCGGCATTGCGACCGATGCTTCTCCCGCAGCGATCATCTGGCTCTTCACATGAAGAGACACGTGTAATCGATCGTCTTGTAAGCGGTCGTCCACGCGGCGAGATGTGGTCCAGCTCCTAGCTGCCCGAGGACACCCGAACACAGTGACCAACAACAAAAAAGCAGAAAAAACAAAACCAGATGCAGCAGCAGCAGCAGCAGCAACAGAAGCGAACACCAACAGCAACACAAACAGTAGCAGCAGCATGCTCCTCGTGATCGCGTTTCTTCCACGGATCCCCGACGATCCAGCCGGTGTCGATCGACCTGACGGCTTCGTCGGCGTCCAACGATCCAGCGTCTCCGCTAAAAAAAAAAAACTTGAATGAAAAATCGATGATCCGCGAGGCGACCGGAAGTCGTCGTCCCCCTCCACCAGAGTCCGACTATCTCCCCCGTGACAGAGAAACCTAATCTAAAACATCGCGATGGGAAATCGCTGGTACGACTCCGCATCCCCTCTCGCAGCTGAACTGATCCAGCTCCTCCGACCTTGAGGAGGAGCTGACGGTACTTTTTACGTTACACATGCCAAGAGGACATCAGGCTGGAGACACGGTGGTCGTCTCGTCCCGAACTTTAATCACTGCCAATTCATTAAATTCTAAGATCAACGCTGCACGACTCTCAGACAGTCCAGCGACTGTTGCGAGCGGGTATGGGGACGACGAGAGCATGATCGGGGCTCGCGCTAAATCCCCTAAAACCGTCTGCCTCCCGCGGAACGGTCGAATCGGCGCGGGTGGGCGGGAAACTGTTTCTTCAAGATAAATTCTTCCCGGCGAGAACCGTCGAGGAATCCCCGGTTCACGAGGACAATAACGTCTGTCGGTGCCAAACGTTTTTCCCCCCTCTCTAATTTCCCTGCCCCTCTTTCTTTTCCCCCCCGTACGGGGCGAAAAATCGAGGTTCCGAGGCACTCGATCCCAATAATCGAAACTCTCGCGAAGGGTCCGGACAAAACGGCGGGCGAAGGGCGAGGGGGGTGTGAAGGGGCGGAGGCTGTAATTGAATACGTGATTTCGGCCAGTTTCCGCGAGAGCAAAGTTTACCGCGCTAATCCCGAATTTACCGTGCGAATTATATCGCGCCGGGCCCTCCGCTTCTCGACCCCCTGCGACCCCCGCGTGACCCTACCCTGTCGGCCCGTTCTCCCCGTTTCGCGAACGAAAGGGAAAGGGAGATGTGCCCGAGCCGATTCGACCGTTCTCATCGACTAGAGCGATCTCTCTCGAGGAAGAAGTGACCAAAAAGAAAAAAAAAAAAAAGATAGGAGAGCCACGTCTCTCAATGGAATCTTCGTTCCTCGGGCCAAACGAGACGATAAAGAGGAAAAACACGGGGCTTGTTTCGTAGTGGCGCGCGTCCTATGGTTTTTAAACGGATATAAAACGACGAAAATACGCAAAAATATATACGGAATCTGACTTTGTACTTTTGTACGATTGCTTTGTTAGGCGACGTTCTCCTGTTGGTTTCCGCGGACATTGCGATGATATTTCACATACACACAAAGTATAACGTAAACACAGATACACAGAACCAGCGCCGCCGAGGTGTAGGCGGAGACCGGGGGGCGGGATTCTCGTCGGAGGCTCAACAGAAATAAATGAAGTATATATAAATATATATATATTTTTTAATATTCTCGTCTTACTCACCGAAACAATATATATATTATTACATAAGGGACAAAATAAACGGGCAACATTCCGCACAAAGCTCTAGAACCGTTTCCACGCGTCGGACCCGCCCCCTTTGGCCCCGGCCACGCCTCCCGCGGCGCACGCGACGGCACGGAGGCGACGGGAAGCGAGCACGCGGCTTCTGGTTCGCGGATCATCGATTTGCAAAGAATGTTCAGTGACGGATTTCGGGGGTTGCGGGAATCGGGGGATCGCGGATCGCTCGTGCGACGGGGGAGAAAGTTTTTTGGGACGGGGGGGTGAACAAGGTAGAGTAGTAATTATTTCTTTAGTGATTAAAAAGCCGACGACCCAGCGTCGTCGGAGCGACTCGAGTCGCTCGCGAACAGAGAGAGACTAAAAAAGTATAGCGCCTCGGCCGAGGGGCGCGCGAGCAGATGAATAAACAAACAAACAAACACACAAAAAAAAAACGAAGAGTAAAGGGAAAAAAAACTAAATTTTAAATGTTCAGTGGCCAAATAAATTAACTGATAACGCACGTAGAACGTAACGATACCGTACCTATTTGTAAGTAAGCCTGACTGATGTGTGTGTGTGTGCGACGATGTGAGAGAGAATCTAAAAGAGTGAGAGAAAGAGAGATAGATAGAGAGCGAGTAATGAGAGAGAAATTGCGTGGGTGAATGCGTTTTGTGCGTCGTGGTCGCGCGTGCATGGGAGAGTGTTGTTCTTCTTCTATCACCATGTTTCTTTCTCCCGTTTAGTTTATGGTTTTAGAGTTCTATTTTTGCCATCTTCCGTTTCCTTCTCGAGAGAAAATGTGTTCCATAAAGTCGTTGATTGAGGAAGGGGTTGGGGCGGATTCGGGGTGGGAAATTGACGAAAAGGAGAGAGACGCGAGGTAGGAGCTCATGAGTTTGTATATTGTGCAATTTCTATCGGTGTTTCATTATTTGTTACCATGTTCACGGATAATTATGAATAAAGTAAATATATATATATAAATATAAATATAAATATATGCAGCATTTAGAGACAAGATCTAGGATAAATGGACCGCGGTGAGAGTGTGCAACGTGCGTGAGTGAGTCGTCGGATGTCTTTTTGATAGCCATATATTGCGAGGCGCTGCGAGCTAAAGAAGCTCATGGCCCCGACCATACTTTTTTCTCTATATTTTTTCTTTCCTTTGTCTGTGGTGGGCGGGGGGAAACGCTTACGTGAAGATTAGGCTCGTTGAAGCGTCGCGATGACCCCCTGCGTTCGAATTTTTCCGCCATTTTTACTATATTTCGTTTCAGAGATTGCTTAGTTTCAATTTTTGTAGGTGTTCCGATGATTTTCAGGTTTGAGAAACACCTTTGGGCGATTTGTTTCAGTTGTGAGCGAGGATTGCCCTCTAGGGCATTGTTCTGGCTCTGCCAAGGCTGGAGCAACAGAACCACGCCCCTTCGAAGCACTTCAGCTTCATTTTGTCCACAGTGCTACACAAATGTGCAATCCGTAGCAATCTAATTCAGTCAAAACCATAGATTGCTCTCCGAAGCATTATTCAGGCTCCTTGGAGATCGCGAGCAACGAAACCACGCCCCTTCGGGGAATTCTGACTTCGTGTGGCCCTCGGTCTTGCCTCAGCTGGCAACTCGGATCGCTTATTTTCATGTCTCACCTAATTTATGAATTAAATTTAATTGAAAATTTATTGACAGAGGGTCACACGATCGATTCTACCCCGGATTGCTCTATAGGGCACTGTCCTGGCTCCTCCCATACAAAAACCAACAAAGCCACGCCCCCAGGGGGCGTTCCAACGTAATCTGGCCCCGAGCATTGCTCTCGAAGTCAATCCACAGTGCTCCCAGGGCAAGAAGCACTCGTTGCCCAGCCCTAATTGAATGAACAAATCAAATTCAATGAAAAGAAAATGGCGCAGGGAGGTCCTCACGATGACAACGATCGTTCCGCGCGTTTCCACCCCGGCGGCCATCGAGAACCCTGTAGATATAATATATATAAATAAATATATATATAAATATACATAAATATATATTTAACGAACGTTCGAACGAAAAGGAACGCGAGTGTATTGTTTTAAACTCGAGAGTCGCGAAACGTGACACGAAGTGCGTGGAAGGTGTGCACAGGTGAGAGAGTATGGCACGCGCGTGTAATTAAATGTGTGGCGAGCGAGAATAAGAGAGAATAGAGAAAGATGCAGGTAACGAAGCGAGAAAGCGAGAGAAAGAGAGAGAGAGAGAGAAAGAGCGGACACTTTAAGAATTAATAAATGGTAGTTAGAAGTTTAGATAGATAGATGGATAGCTAGACCGTTAGATAGACACGTTAGATAGGCAGACAAAATAGATCGACGGAGAGACGAGAGGGGAGGACGAACTGAACGTGTGAATGAGAGAGAACGAACGGGAGAGCGACAGCAAGAAAACGAAAGAGTGAATGTGTCGAGAAAACGAGGGTGGGGGCGGGCGGTGTTAAAAAGAGTTATTATATATAAAAGAAAAAAAAGTCTATAAATATAGA
Source organism: Halictus rubicundus (assembly GCF_050948215.1). Classification (NCBI taxonomy): domain Eukaryota; kingdom Metazoa; phylum Arthropoda; class Insecta; order Hymenoptera; family Halictidae; genus Halictus; species Halictus rubicundus. The sequence goes on along the minus strand of NC_135157.1, from coordinate 15,266,435 downwards.
TAGGTGGATATACATAGATAGAGGTGTAAGTACCTAAGAAGAAACTCTAAGGAACCTTTTAGAAGAAGGTGTATCGTTGTACGAGGTAACGATAAGTGGACATAAGTGTTTTATGATACTCGCGTACAATAAGAAAGCCGGGAACGAAAACGGCCGGCGCGGTACGGGATTTAAAATTAGTAAGAAAGAAGAGAGAGAGCGAGAGAGTAGAAAAGAGAGAGAGAGGGAGAGAGAAACGAGTGGAGGGTACCAGGGGAAACCAGAGTGTGTATACATAGAGGATTAGGGGGTGCGGGGGTGGAGAAGACGATCGAGAGCACGCGGGGGTGGCGCGGATAAAACACGGACACACAGAGAAGCAGCACGATTGTCATTGTATTATTGTGGTCTAAGCTATTTTCAGTCATGTTGTATAGTAACTGTAAATTACAGGACTTTAAGTCGAGGCGCGGAAGCCGTGCGACTGAGAGAATGATCGCGTGCGTGTGTGATCGGGAAGAAACGTGAAAATTGGGGCGGTAAGGGGGGGAATGGGGATTACAGCGAGGAACAGCTAGACTGTGAATCTTCGTGCATAAATCAATTCCGCATCAGTATTGCGGAAGTTAGAAAGAAATTTAATTCTTAATCATTTCTATATGTTGCTTGTAACATAATGGTGTCACTAACCTCGTTTTGAATATTAGTCAGAAATAAGCGGATAAAAATCCACAGTCTAGCGATCGCAACGACGAGAGAGTAATAGCTTCGGGAACTAAACGCGAAACGAGATCGAGACATCTGCGGATTTCGCGAAATTGTACAGAGTTCCGGCAAGAAACTAGATAGCTAGGGAGTCGAGGGGGGCAATGAGGGTGCAAGTTTCCTTGTTTCGCGAGAGAGAGAGTGAGAGAGAGAGAGAGAGAGAGAGAGAGAGTGAGAGAAAGGGAGAGGGTGAGAGAAAGGGAGAGGGAGTTAGAGTCTCTCGTGAGCGTTTAGCAGCCGGTTGGGTCGCGTTCGCGCGTTCCCAGCAGCGTCCGAGCTGCGAGCTCGACGAGGAAATTCGTTGCCGATGCCGGTGTTAATTGAATTAGCGGTTAAATTAATGCGGGCGATGATCGTCGCCCGCGACGCGATACTTTCGAGGCCAGTAAAAAATGAAATAATGCGTTTCTAATAGATGGAGGGGAGAGGGGAAACGGTCGAGGAACGTGCAAGTCGGTTTGCGAAATTATTTCCACTCTGTACATGTAAATTTAATTGTATACTTGATTGACTCCGTTGAACAGGTGTGAGGCTAGAGTTCCATTCTGACGGCCGGGACCCGTTGGCACGGCCACTGTCATCCATCCAACAATTTTCATGATTCTTCAATATTTAATTGTATTTTATAATGCTTTGCGGAGAAGGAAAATAATTTGGAATATTTATTTGGGCATTGCTATTCCCTAGAGTACTGGACACTGTAATTGTCTGGTTTGTGTGAGATTATATATCTTGTAAAAATTATAAGGAATTACACACACACACACACACTTGGAATAGCGAAAAGATTAAAATTGGAAGAATTCGCGAGTATTGATGTAATCTGAATTTATAATATTAGAATTATTAAAGTTGGAGCGAAAATTTAATTTGGTGCTTCTGCTTCGTTTCGCATACGGTCTGTTTATTTCTCCAAGAAATATACAACAATCGTACACTAACAAATTTTCTATGTGAATATACTTGAATAAAAAAGTTGTGGGGTGGTTGAGAGTTGTCGAGGGTGGCCGTGTCGGAAGTTCGGCGGTTGTTCGGTAGGGAGTTAACGTGATTAGGTGAAATTTACTAAATAATGGGAGAGGAACTGACTGTGGGAGGGTCCTATGTGTGATAAGAGACTCGAGCGCGAATGATAACGAGAGAGGGCGAACGAAGAATTGTCGAAGCGTGAGAGAGCACAGAGAGAAAGTGAGAACGAGCGTGCGAGCGAGAGAGAGAGAGAGAGAGAGAGAGAGAGAGAGAGAGAGAGAAGTAAGAAAGAAAGAGAGTATGAGGAAAGCACAGTGAAAAAAAAACAGAGTCAAGAGATTACCTATATTTTTAAAAAGTGACCTTTGGCATTCAAAGACTTGTAAAAATCGTGCAACGAGTTAAGTAAAACAAAGAACAAAAAAAAAAGCAGAATCACGAGGGCGCAGTGTTATTAAGAGGCGTCCGTCCTTCTCCGTGTCTCTATTTCATCTTTACACGATGCAGCACATTGTACACCGACACAAAACATACGTAACAAACGGTTCGCAAGAGAGAGAGAGAGAAAGAGAGAGGGAAAGACGAGAAGAATCGCGAACGAATTGGTTCGAGAGTGAGAGACGCGATATAAATACTGAAGACAGTCGAATATTTCTTTCGATGATCGATTTGGTGCAAGCACGAAGCCCATAATAAACGTGGACGCGAAACATTCGAATACAAACACAGCGTCCGATTATATGCGTCTTTGGAAGAGGTTCGAAAGGTGGTTAATGGATCATTATGTGGAACAGGACCCAGCGATGACGATGAGCTCGAGGTATGTTGTCCAGATCAGAATCAGGCTTTTGATTAGGAAAATAGTACTCCAAGTATCTTCATCGTGGTCCTTAATATCATTTTTCATATTTTATTCTTGAAATCTCTGTGACAAATTCTGTACAATTTTGAAACAAGTCTCAGCACAAACATGAACAAACCTAACCAAACTTTGAAACAACAGAATAAATCATGCGCTAAACCCCATACAAAAAATCGAAAAAATGGACGGATCATGTACTCTATTCAAACCTCGTCAAACCTAGTTACATGTTGAAAAAATTTAATACAAACAACAGTTAGATCAGCTTCGAAACATCCAGCTAGACATTACTGAACATTTCTGTAGAAATTCAGTTCAAACGCGGTGCAACCTTCGTCCTCGACTACAAACGTTAATAAACCCGCTTGGCGTATATCTTGGAAACTGAATCTCGCCGGCGATAGCCCAGCACAAAATTACCCAGGACATTGACCCGACAACATGCCTCCACAAATCATCGAGACGGTGCCTGTTCTACATAATTACCCGGAAGATAATAGAATAGGACACCAGCGATGGAAACTCAACGAAGGAGGAACAAAACATCGTTACGACCAAGGGTAGAGCAGAACTCGGGGGTGGAGGATGCAGGGGTTGGGGGGATCGGAAGGGGGAGGAAAAGGAGAGGCAAACAATGCATTCCGTAAAAAAAAGAAAAAAAGAAAAAAGAAACTCGCTTTACACGAGGCGCGCGCGAGAACCGTCGCCGGGATTCGTCGAATCCGTAGCGTTCGGTCCGCCTCGAGGCCTAACGAAACGAAAGAACCGGAGACACTTTCGGCCGTGACTCGATCCTCGAGGTCTCTGCCCGCGAGACCGTCGTCGTTACCGATGTCTTCTGGTCTGATTACCAGAATTCGAAAAAAAAAAAAAAAACACGGTACACAGAGAGCCGGGAAATAGAGAACGCGTCTCGCGGCTCGAGCCTCGGGATCGACCTCGAAAATGGAAAAAATGGAAAACCAGCCAACAGTCACCGCATAGTCACTATTGTCATCCAAACACGATTTCATGGTAGGGTATATAGTATTTTTAGGGATTTTATACAGGCATGCGACTGCGATCTATGTTTTAGCCCCACGATTTAACATGTCGATTATTGACGTTTCTTCTTGTACGTAAACGAAAAAAAAAAAAACGTGAATAAAAACGAACGGTGTGCTCTAGGTATATTTAATAATTATTATACGCAGTGGGGAGCGAGTGTGTGTTGAGAGAGAGAGAGAGAGGAAGAGAGATTGTGTGTGTGCGTGTGTGCATGAGTTTTCTTTTTGTCCGAATGCAATGGCGCGCGAGTGTCCTCCGGAGTGTGCGAGAGACCGTGTTTCGAGCGAATGCGATTTTTTCTGGGATTCTGTACCTCGTTGTGTATACACGTCTCTATTTGTATAATTGTGAATATTACCGTATTATGATAATGTGATTTATTAACGTGTGATCCTGCGCGCGGAACCACGCGGTGGAAGAAACTTCGAGTATTTTGTATCGCGAGAGGAGAGCGGAACGAGCGAACCACTGTGTGACAAGCGTGTCTAGGAGAGAAAGGGAGTGAAATTTCGGGAGTCAGTGAGAACGTGTGTGTGCGAGAGAGAGAGAGAGAGAGAGCGTGTGAGAGAGAGAGACAGGGAGAGATTGAGCGAGGAGTCTTGTAATCGCAGCTTTTTTGCCGCTGGGGAATAGAATTATAATAAACGAGGAATGAGCTTGCGCAGCCGTCGCTCCTTTCTCTCGGCGTCACTTCTTCTTCTTCTTCTTCTTCTTCGTCTTCTTTTTACTTGTTCCATTCTTCTATTTAAAACGCTGTCGTCCGCTGTTCCGACGGAACGATACGTCGGTTTGCTAAGTAATTCGATGATTATTGCGTGTAGCGAAAATTGATTAGATCGGCGAAGAAATAAACAATGAAACGCGGACGGGAATATTAGGCTCCGGCGGCCATTTTGTCTGCTCGAAAGTCTATCACGCTGTTACTTGCTCGTTTTTACTTGTTCTCTTTTTAGCAAGCGTTCGGTTAGCTACGAGAAAATTCTTAGATTATAACGGGAGAGGATCTGTTGTGAAACGCACAATCCTACGGAATGTGATTGTATGTGAATGAGTAATGCTAATGATTGTCCATAAATTATTAATATTAGGTCTGGCGAACGATGATTTACTGCGACAACGCCCAATTTGTTCTGTTCCACTAAAGTATTTCGAATCCTTCGTCTGAACTATGTTTCTGTTCTCCTCCGACATTCTACAACGTATTTGCTAAAAATAAAATGCGAAAGACCATAGTTTACTTTGTTTTTTGTAACACGCTACGGACTTGTACACACGGGTCCTGAGATTCCTGATTTTTTTTTTCTCTCTCGATTCTCGCACCGTAATCTATTTTCTGAGGCTCCTCAGATTGTCGAAAGTATTATCCACGTAAACTAAACGCTTAGATACAGTCTGATTTACTGAAACGTTCACTGTCCTCGTTGTCAGCTGGCTCTCAGACCTCTGACGAAACACGTGGACAGTGCTCCGTGTTTCTGCGCGAAAGTCTCGACGTGAACGAAAAGCGTTTACATCTCAACGATGAGGATTGTGATACCAAAGATCGGTTACCTGTTTTCCCAACCATACTTGTCCTCTAAATTACCTGAATGCACCCTGTAACCCATTTAGACCTGTAACTGATTCAGTCAGTCAATCTTATGTCGATGATTTTCATTACGAATACAGTTGAAGTTGTTCTACGAAAATTATAAGAAAAATACAAAAATATATAAAATCATATAAGGGCTGCCGGTGTTGTTTATACCTCCTACTTATATTTAACGAGCTGTATCGTACGCGGTACATTAGGTCTAAATGGGTTAATGGTATTAAAATTTTTCTTTTTTCCTCCACTCAATCTTGACGCTTTGAGTTGAAAATTTTCTCGTTTTTTGCTGATGAGAGGTTCTTAATTTTGCTGCAGAGATTGCAGTCAATGATTGCTGGAATTCGCAGGACTGTCTCGAGGCGGAAGGTCCTTGCAAATTTTCCAGGGGAAAAGGGTTCGATTTTTCGGGCGAGGGAACGCAACCCTTGGGTCGATCGTTCGTTCCACGGACTATCGATCACCTCGTTGAGAAAACATCTCTCGACACCGCTCTTCTTGGGGCTGTCCGGCGATAGTTGATGCAGGGATTGTGTCGAGCCATCCCCCCGAACCCCGTGAAAACGTCCGCCCTTCTGGCCCTTCTGGCCGCTGTATAAACGCACCGGTCGCGTCCCAGAGCGTCGAGTGCACGCACACGCGTGCAAGCCCCCACATTTCTACAGGGTGTTCCATTAAACCCGTTGCAAACCGCTATCACGAAACCAGACAATTCTTTCCTTGAACTTCATCGCACGTCGGGGTCTTTCACCGAAAAACGGGGGATATAAATTTCCCAGAGAAAAAAACACGGGTAAGTGCTTACAGATTCGAATAGCCTGTGGAAAACTGTACAAATTTTATTGGAAAAGTCCTTCCAAATTCTACACGCATCGAAAGTTATAGCGGTTTGAACGTCGAGATGTAGCGAAACCATTGGCGTAGGCACCTGGAGCGCTCCGTGGACTTCAAGTTACTATAACTTTGGCTGCGTAAAAGATTTTGTGAAACCTTTCAGACAAAAGTTGCTCAGTTTTTCAAGTAATATAAGACCGCGTACTAACTTTATTAAATAAATTGCCTCGAACCCCAGTTTTTCGCTCTCAAAGTAGAGACCCCTCCGGTGGAGTTGAAACAAATCAGGTTCCTAGGTATTTAGAGATATCCTATTAAATATTCTAAATATTTACGATATTGAGAATGTCTATTTAAAAGTATCTTTATAGAGACGACTTTGTAGAGTTCCTGGGTAGCGATTTTTCAAGTTTGAAGCACCCTGTAGAGGGCTCGCGCGTTTAAGCGAGTACACGTTTTTTAAATTTAGGCGAGAGGAGAGCGAGCACGAGCGGATAGAGAGAGAGAGAGAGAGAGAGAGAGAGAGAGAGAGAGAGAGAAAGAGAAAGAGTGTGTAGGGTTCTCATCGTCGAACACCCTCGACGGTCGTTCGCGGATTTAATGGCGGCGGATCGAGTTGTATTGTATACGATTACCAGGGAAACCTGTCCTCCGACGATTCTCTCAGTTTCGTGGCAACGAGTGGACAGGGAACATTGCCGAACGGGGAGAGGAACGAGCAACCAGACATCCTTCCAGAACTATCGGGACTAATTTACTTCGGCGAAGGTCGAGGATCTTCCCGCCGATTTTCAAATTATCTGGAGACTCGACGTTTTGTATAATGGTGTAGCGAGCGCTCGTCTAACGAGTCTGTAGGTGATCACATGTGATATTTGTATCAGCTATTATTATAATATATATATATATACGAATATATACAGAGGGTGGCGAGCACTGCAATCTGGAGTGCGATGATTGTGCTTCAGAAAATTGCTGACCGGAACTCTCTTTTCCGAGATAATCGATTTTTGGTTCAGTCATTTCTACGGATTTATAGAATGCCCTAATTATATGAAATACACCAAACTGGGGGTTGTAATTGAATTTTTTGCAATTTTTATATCACTCGAAACAGACAGGGAATTTTTATAGCTGCATATAATGAATTCCTGCCTGGTATTTTCTTTTGGAGGTCTGCGTTTGCTAATTGAAAACTACGTAAACACACTCTGTTTATATAAAATGTAATTATTGAGGTGCAGGCTCCCTTTTTAAAATTAATATGAACCAGACCCTCCACTGAAATGAATGTCTGAAATAAAAAATTCTTGAGTCCATATGAAACGAGAACTGAACCGTGAGGTCTGATTAAAAAATTATATTGATCAATTGTCAAAAAGTTACCAACATCCTTCAAAAAATTCTATTGCCTCTGCTCGATTATTTTTTTCCAAGAAAAATTCGGTTCTCTCTCTGTACCAACCAATTTTCTCAAGATAATCTTCAACATTCATGTTGCAGCAGCATCAGCCCGCCACCCTCTGTGTGTACCACTTAAATGTAAATGTATATTAGAAGTATTCCGTTAGGATAAAAGCTAGCGGTTAGGCGAAAGGCGAAAACTAAGAAAAACCTGAGAAAACATCGCGAAAACGAGGAAGATCGAGGCAAACAGAGAATCGAGCCCCGTTTTTCGAAACTCCCGCCAGAAAGGAGAAACCGAATGGCGAACGGTGAACTATGATATATAGAATCCGAGAGAGGATGTAGAAGCGTGCTCTCGCTCCGTGAAAGACGCCTAATCGTTCTTGTACACGTACGCAGGCCTACTCCGCCGATCCTGAAGACGAATAGGGCAGCGACACGAGACGCGAGCCATCAGCCTCTCGAAACCTTTTAGCACGAGTTCTCGCTGATTTTTCGGCTACAACGACTCGGAGAGCAGCCTCTTCGAACGAATCCGCACGAGGAAGTCCGGCGAACTTAGCTTCGACATGTGGAATTCACTGCCGAACCTAAAACGGTCCCTGAGTAGCCATTTGTTTCTCGAAGCTGTCGTTATTGGTCCTCGAAGACGTTGAGCGATCCTGGTTTCTTATTTACGTTTTGAATCCCAAGTAATCACTGTGGTGAATTTTAACTTTGCAGTTTCAGTCTCAACAACTGAATTTAAAACAAATTTTTGGTATACAATTTTATAAATTTTGAAGACTAAAATTTTTCTATTTAAATTCCTCTTCAATTCTTTTGAATAACCGTCAGAAAGAGTCTGACTTGGAATTCTTGATTTTCTATAATTTTTGATTTCTTAAAGGCTGTTTTGCAATTATTCGTCAAGTTTAACATTGTTCGCTCTTTTCTCCAATTTTTCCATGAAATTCATGTTAATCAATTCCAGTTGAAACCTTCCGATTCAATGGTACATCGCGGAGGGTTAATCGATATGCGCGAAAGGTGTCCCTGTTTCCCCGTTCAATATTCAAAATTCGCCGGAAGTATGAAAATTTCTGTGTGAACAGGGATCTCTTGGAGGCCATTGAATCGCAGATTCCCGGCGGACGGAAGGAGTTAGCTCTGGGAAAAATGAGCGAGCCAATCAGCGCAGCACGATTCCCTTTTTCCCTTGTTTTTCTTCTTCTTCTTCTTCTTCTTCTTCTTCATCTTCTTCTTCTTCTTGCACTTTTCACCGGGCCGCTCTCGGTTCGTCCGCGTTTTCCGCAGAAGAAAACCGAGCGAATCGTCGGCCGGAAGTGCTCGTGTATGAGAGAAAGAGAGACCGCGACTGCGTGCACGTGCGTTCCGAGCAAACATGTACAAAGGAGCAGAGGTGCGCGAGAGAGTGAGTCGTGCACAGGTGTACACGGGTCTCGAGAATCAAATCGATCATTACCAAAAAGAGAATGACAGCCAGACAATGTGATCCAGGGGAAAAACGAGACGGCGTCCGACGAGAAAGAACTCACCGGGAATTTTGAATAATTTGCTCCTCGCCGGAGCCCTGATTAACTTTGCCGCTAGTTAACGCTGCGCAAACGCTGTTTATTTCACTTTTGCAGCTTCCGTCGCTGATCTTCAATTGTTCATTATTTCACCGTTGTACAGAGAACACCGAATTTCGATTAATGTCGTTAGCTAGTGCGGATCGTTTTGTAAAAAGCGTTTCAATTTCGGAGATCGATCGATCGAGCGAGCGTTCTTCTGCGGAGGATTTATTGAAGAGAGAGTGAGAGAGAGAGAGAGAGTGAGAGAGAGAAAGTGAGCAACGTTCTTCCTGCGTACCTTCGCGATCGACGAACTGCTCGAGATTATGTGTGCACGAGAAAAATCGCTGACCGATCGATGGGAACGCCGATAAACAATCGTTGTTTCCTTTTCCCCGGAGATAATATTTTCGGAACAGTTCGACGAACTCGTTGATTTTCTGACTTTTTTTTAACGACACTATTGCTCCAAGTATGCGAATACATCGTCGTTCCCATCGGTTGCGTATTTGTTGTCTGCCTAGAGATTTTTTGCGTTAACGAACTGGCGCACGCTTCTTATTCGGCTGACGGAGCGACCGGGCCGGCCGCGCTTTGTAAATAATTCATTAATAAACAAATTTCTCATCGTGCTTGAGTGAGCTTGTTTTCAACACTGAAGCCCTCCTTCAGCGGATGTCTTTAACTTGATCGTGGATTGAGGATCGATCGGTGGCAAATCGATTGGTCGCTCGGTGTCTGCTCGGGAAATCCTCTCTTGAATAAGCATAATAATTGCAATGGTTGTTTATAATTGATGAATTAATTAATGAATTAATTAATTTTTAAACACCGAAAATTCGTCCATCCAGAGCCATGAAATTAATTTTTAGGTACCAACAATTTTTTCGTTCATCCAGAAACTCCATTACTGAAAACATTAAATTAATTCTTAAATACCAAGCAGTTTTCGCACACCTGGAACAATAGATTTGACGAAAATCAGTGCTATATACATTGGAGAGGTTTGTTCGAGAGGGGTGAATGACCTCGAGCCACCAAGAACCATAGTTCCGCCACCAGACATCATCATGCTAAAACAAACTCGATGTCCGATCGATTTCTAGGTGAATTTGTTAATGTTTGTCGATCCTGTATTCGTTTAGGATCATTAGCGGCACGAATCGATAGCATTCCCTTCGATTCGATAATTTCCTAGGATTATAATTAGGCACGAATTAGCGCCCGGAGCCGGCCCATCTTTCGCAACGGTTGCACAGCTTTCGCGATAGTCATTTCTCGTTTTCATGCGGTCATACGCACGCGATGCCCGAGGTCGACGATCTTTCTTCGCCGTAATTTCTGGAAGAGAGAAGCGGCGAGAATGCCCGAGTGAAAAACAGGCCACTCGGGACGGTCAGGAATTGTTTCGCGTGAAAAAATTACGCTCGGCTCCGTTTCCGCGAGGATTATGCTTGCAGAGCAACCGTTCGCTCGAATTACATTATTGCTCCGCCGATTTTATCCGTTTTCGCGGCGGCTGATCGATGCGAGTCGTTTTCGCTCCGACCGTAAAAATGGCAAGAAATCAATTTCCTGGATACTTTAAGCAAAGAGTAATTTAATCAACGAAGCTGAAACTAGAAAATGAAAATTTATCATATCGAATGCTACTTGAATCCTTTCCGAAAATAAATAAAATTCGTTTTACTCTAATACATCTAGTGCTAGGAAGTTAAAATTGATCTTAGTAGATGTCAGACTTTTGCTATTTCAATCCGTTTGCATATTAAAAATCGTAATAAAATTCCATTCGAATATGTCGCGATAAAAACGAATTTCTGATTCATCTAAATGTGGAACGTGTTAAGAGACTAAGTTCTAAAATCGACTACAGCAGCACTAAAAAAATCGCTCACCAAATGGAACTTTAAATTTGCATTGAATTCTGAATGTTTCCAAATTTTTCAAAGCTCTCTAAAGCAAATTACTGAACGAGATTCAGTCAGTTAAGCAACAATTTCGCAAAAGAAGCTCGGGATGCGTCGCAGCAGCAACGACGTCGCTCGAGTTGGTCTTCGGGGGTGGAAACAACCCTCGAGAAGGGGGTGAAGGTCGTTGGCCACCTCGGGATCGCGTAAAAATGGTTAGGCGAGCGACTGAGCAGAGAGACAGTGAAAGAGAGAGAGAGAGGGAGAGAGAGAGCAAGCGAGAAAGATTGAATGAAAGGGAAACCGGGGCAGCGGGGGTGCAAGGGGGTGTGAGAGAAAGCTAGGAAACGGGGGTGGAAGAGCAAGAGGAGGGTGCGTGTGAGAGCGAGAGTGAACGAGGGAATTGAATGAGCCGTATGCAAAAAGGGAGGAAGAAAGTTTTCGAGTGATCGCGTGTGCTCCGAGTATCCTGCGTATTCTGTTTGTGAGAATGAATGAAACAGACAGAGAGAGAGAGAAAGAGAGAGAGAGAAAGAGAGAAAGAGAGAAGTTGAGGGGCTGAGAGACCCGCCTCGCAGCACTATATTCCTCTTGATTCTTTTCTTTCCTCTCTTGGTGGCTCTTCGAACACCGTAGCGTACTCTAAATATCGTTATTTTTTAAGAAGAATTACAGGAAGACGAAGCGAAAAAACGATATTGAAAAGAAATATATATATACATATAAAAATATATATATTTATTTTCTAAGATATAATATATATATATATATCAGTCTATATGTATATGAGATTATGATAATGCACAAAATGTAATTATATGTACATGTATATTAATTAATCTCGATCTAAAGGGAGTAGCGAGTGCGAGCAAGAAAGACGGAAAAAACGGTGAAAAGGGACAACGTTTGAAAAAGGGTTTTCTCGGGAGGGCGGAGAAGGGAAAGCGGGGTGAAGTGTCGGCGAGGATGAGAAAGGACAGAGTGTGTTTTTTTGTGACTGTAGGTGTGCGAGACGGGGCGAGAGAGGGAGAGAGAGTAAGAGAGGATATTGCATGTGTGCGCTACGACCGCGTATAAAAGTAACTCTTCGTGTTTGACGAAGGGCGGCTGCGGAGAAGAATGGGGCGGGGGGCTTGCGGCCGCTGTAACCTCATCTTTCATGAATAGCTTGTATTTCTGCTCAGTGCAAAATAAACGTACGTTCCTGTTGAAAAAAAGGAGAAAAAGAGATACGATCTCCTGTCTCGTCTTCTTCTTCTTCTTCTTCATCTTCTTATATTTATTCCGTGGATCCCCTCAAACTCCCCCATGGAGGACGATCTTCCGGTTCGGATGGAGTTACGGAGTTTTCGGGAACGGGACCAGGTGAGTATCTTTGCATGGGAATTCGCCGGAACGGTATCGGCGTTTTATTGAAACTCGAATTTCGAGGATTTGTCTTGGGAAACTGTTAGCGAAGGTAACAGAAAACAGATCGCTCGGAGAATAATTTAATCGTTTCTTTTGAGATTTTTAAGGGACTTTTCAATTTTATAACAATTATAGCTAGCAAGATACAGTGAATAATTTAATCATTTCTGTCGAGATTGTTACCGATTGCTGCACAGTGTCTTTAACGTTGCAATGCAAAGTTGATTTCCATTTAACAATTCAATTTAAATGAATTAAGTGACCTGTTGCACTCTGAAGTTTACGGAGAGAGTCCCCTTAAGCTATAATTATAAAATTCAATGGAACTGCGATACTGTTGCTTATGAAAATAATTACAATCTTGCTTGAATGTCAAAAAGAAACCAAGCCGTTGATCTTGCAATACGAACAACGATGCTCTCCGTAAATAGAATTTCAAGAAAATTCCAAGCTCGCCGAAGTAAGCAAAACTACATTGTTAAGAGAACAATGCACTGAATCAGAAACCCCGAAAAAACCCATAAACGTCTTAGCGAACACATGAAACACGTCCTGCCCGCCCTAAAACAATCACTCAAACACCCGTGCGCCCATAAACTCCCAACTAAATCCATCGCTGACATGTGAAACGACCCAAAGATCCCGCCCACGTGAGGCCCCGTGAAGAAGCCCCCGCGCCAGAAGACCCCATAAACCGAGGTGATCGCGGGAACACGGGATCCCCTGACCTTTCGCCGAGGGGTGAGCGTGTTAAAAACGTCGTCCACCCCCGCCACGCACATAAACGAAAAGATATACGACGGCAGCTTTTCATCCGTGTTATCGCGTTACATTCGCAGCGAGATATTCATGGCGTGCAAATAAGTGTATCGACTATGCGCGCACGGGGGAACGAACAAAGGACAATGATCAGTCGTTCCGCGAACGCACACCAGCACGATTCTTGCACGGACGTTCTCGGCGCGTATGCGAATTGCCCGGGCAGGTTGTAGTTTGACGGCGATATCCTCCCTAAAACTATAACTCCGATGCCGATAGCCGTCGCAGGAGGACGTTCACGGCGTTTTGTCATCATAAAGCGTTTCATGGGAAATTATAATGCGCCCCGGGCCCCGTGGGGGGCGTCTCCGGCCTACGTCCAGATACGGAACTATTCCCGGACGAAATATAAAGGGGCGAGCGAGCTGCGCTTTTCATCCGATCGGACCGTAAACGACATTTTTACTGCCCCTACACTTCCTTATTTTTTCCTGCCCCCGTCGCGCCCACCCCGTACGCCATTTTGCCCGCGCTCCCCCGTGGCCGAGGCCCTGTACTCTCGCCTGAAACGTATTTTCAAGATAGCTTCAGAAATTCAGCAATTTTTTTATATAGAAAATTTTGGTTATATTAATAATCTCCTAAATAATTCCGCTCAATATCTTAAGCTAGGAGGACCCGGCAGCCATTTTCAGCGGAGAAATAAAGACCCAAGAAGAAATCCATTTGACAGAATTGAAATACAAATGTACCCCCACAAAAAAAGATTTTTTAACCCTCTCCAGACCGCCAGCTTTCGAGACCATGGTCGGTACCTGTAGGAACGACCAGGTGCAATTTTACGGATTTTTAACGATCCGTGCCAGCGGCGTGCGTCGTTGATCAATAGCTGGTCGCTCGGCATGCCCGACACGCGCGCGTTTTTCTCCCGTTGATTTAATTAGGGTCGAATTAATTAGTTCGCTGGAAAAGTCACTTCTGGAATATTAATTCGGCCGCGACGGTAACTCCTCCGAGGCAGTGCCCGAAGAAGCCCGCTATCGGAGGAATGTGGAGTGCTGTTAAGGCGAGTCCGCGAATCGGCAAAGAATACCTGGGAGCTGTGTCGAGAGGATTAATCGATAGAGACCCGGATAAGTGGAGGAGTTCTCTGCATGAAGATCTTGATTCCGACTATTGTCTCTCAAGGCCGAGCACTTGTCGCTGAGATACGCGAGACAGTGAAAACGGAATCGTATCATGGACGAGCGCCTGCGATAAGGCCACCGGTTCGACGGGCTGCTATGGTTGCCTGCTGCTTAGGGGCTTCGTGTTTTTAAACGGAACACTCGATTTAGTACGAATTTTGTGGAACTCTCCAGAACATGTTTTCCTTTATTTTTTCTTTGGTTTTTATGTTCGAATGAAAATTATTAGAATGCGACCGTATCTCGCGACTCAATAAAAAGTGAGAAATTTCTATTTCTACTCACCTACTTCTGCTTTAACCTGTTTAATTAAATTTTAAAATCATGGGGAGCAATTTTCACTGAAAAATTTGTGTAAAAAATGCGTTATGGCACGCATGAGCTTCGATAATAAATGGCACTATTTACGGGAAGTGCGAGTAGAAAATGCACAGTCGCGCACGAAAGGAGATCCATGCGGGCCCCAAAAAGAAAAAAACAGTATTGAAATCAGCAAGTTTCCCTTGAAATCCGGCGATAAAAGGCATCCCCGGTTATCCCTTTACCTAGTCCCCGGTCATTCGTCGTATCCTCTCGAGCGGTAGTTCTTTAGTTTCAGAGTATCCGGATTGGTCGAAGTGGCTCGGATTAAGCGAATCCGGCTCCCTAGACGCAAGCCACTCTTCCTTCTTTTCCCCCGTTGCCACGGCTTCGCGAAAAAGGAGAACGTTTCAAGGTTTTACCTCTTCGCCGGGGCTATATTTTTCTTGCAGCTCGCTGCTCCGTCCGGCTCCCGTGATCCTCAAAGGGGATGCACCCCGAAATTTTCAAGCGATTCCGCATTAGCCGCGGTCGCAACTCTTCCGCGATCCTGACAGATTAATTGGCCGCGCGAGCGTTCCCCTTCCCCTTCTCGGGGCCATCGACGTTTTCTTCGAAGAGCAGTCCCACATAAATCCGTGAAAACACTGTGATTTCCGAGAATCTTTTCGAACTGGTGAAAAATGGTTCTGTTTCTATCCCAAAGTATGGCCAGAATATTTTTCATTTTCATGCACTATCTTCTGTAGTTGTTGGTTTTGGGAAGCAAGGTATTTACTTATTTAGAAAGAATAAAAAAAAAACACAGATATGATCATGAACGATATTTGATCGATGTTTCCTCTACTAAGGCTAGGCTTTTACTTT
The DNA here is from genome assembly GCF_050948215.1 of Halictus rubicundus. Lineage (NCBI taxonomy): Eukaryota > Metazoa > Arthropoda > Insecta > Hymenoptera > Halictidae > Halictus > Halictus rubicundus. Next base: position 15,250,995 of record NC_135157.1, on the reverse strand, counting down.
GGTATATCGCATCCAATTTGTTAATTATATCCCTAGCCGTATCTGTCTCCGTTGCGAAACATAACATTGAATCTGTTAAGTATTCAATAATTATTCCTTTAGCAATTCTCTCGCATCGCATCCAATCTTTTCCCGGGGTTTCTGGGCGATCCAAGTCCAAAACTTTCAGTGCATCCTCTTCTGCTATTAATGCCCGAATTCTGTGTTTCCAGACGCTATACTTTTCCCCATCGAAGGGGTTGATGTTTCGCTTTGTCTTCTTCGTGTCTGCACTCATTTTCACAGTATCACACGTCTCTTTCCCGTTCACTTTAAAACTTAAAATAACTTTAAAATTAGTTCAAATTAGTTTAAAGTAACTTTAAAATTACTTTAACTATGTGCCTGGGCCCATAACCTGTTGGTTTTGGGAAGCAAGGTATTTACTTATTTAGAAAGAATAAAAAAAAAACACAGATATGATCATGAACGATATTTGATCGATGTTTCCTCTACTAAGGCTAGGCTTTTACTGAACGACTTCGGCAGCTCGTCGATACGTTGGAGAAAAATAAAACATCTGAATGGGACACGTCGGCGGACCAAAAAGAAGCGCGGCTCTGTCTTTGATTCGATACCTAAAGACACCGCGAGATACAATGTAACGAGATACATATACAACAGTTAATGGAACCGTATTATAGATATAATTTCTGTACAAATATCTATAGTAGTTTATTAGAAGTGTATTCAGTTGTTTGTAATTTGTAGGACCACTCGATATTTAAAAAAATTTTTTTTTGTCTCTTTCTAAGGCGGTATCAAGTAAGTAGAATATGCCTGCCATAGACAGACCACTTTATTCTTGAATTACAATCAGGGAAATTCAGCTGAACCACTGAAATAAAAAGGTGGACTTTAAATGAAATATTGGAGCCTGTAGAAAAATAAATTTCACAAATATAAATATATGAATATGCAACAAAATTGTACATAAATTTGTTTTCAAAGATTGAAACATGGTTCGGTTAATCAAAGACAAAAGCGGTACTAAAGAAATGGAACAAAATTTACAGAAGAACTCAAATAAAAATAATAACGTTTGGCCACGCCTATTGTCATACTTGAAGGTCGCCAATTACCGAATCGCGCTCCAGTTAATCGTTTCCAGCCCAATTATTTCGTTCCCCACGGGGAAGCGAAGCCGAAGCGATTCCGAGCGACGAATTGCGCATCCTGAATGGAAGTTTTGCATTCGTGGCCGGTGGTCTTGGGCTCTGAAATTTCCACGGACCGGGCCGGGACTCGGGTTACCCGTTCGCTCGGGGCGCGAGGAGTTTCCGGGACAACGATACGCGGCAGTTTCAGAAGATGAAGAGCAATGAGAAGTTTCGAGAGCGGAAGCCCGCGTTTCCCGAAGTGCGCGCGATGTAAAATTGTAATTTAACGTGTACCCGGGGAAAATATACCGCGCGCCTTAATCAACGTGAAGCCGGCGCGTTCGAGAAATGAAAAATCGAGGCGAATATTTCGCCCGGGGAACACCGTTCGCGAACTGTTCCTTCGCGCGACTTAAGAACGTCGATGGACCGACGAGGAAAGCCGGAGAAAAATCGCGTGGCCAATTAATCTTGTTCTTAGTAGTCCCCGGTACATTAGTCTCATTGTAATTGAAGAATACAGTGTCTGTCTCTGGCTGGTACATTCTACTTCGCTGGAATGAGCACCTCGATGGAAGTCTATCTTTAGAAATTTATTGCAGGAAAACTGAACGACGTAGAGCTCTAAAACTTTTTGCAATGTATTCGGACATGATTCGACAGTACAGTAAAATTTTTTTAACACGTTGCAATCGATGGTTCTTATTTTATTGCAAATGGCGTCGACCAACCTGTCGATTTAAAATCCATTTTACACATTTATCATTAAACAATTTTACGAGAAGTTGTACATTTCGTAGCGTGGAGATAAAATTCGTCCGTAACACTGAATCTTTCCTGAACATGCTGCAGTAAATTTTTTGGTCCTACATCGTCCGGTTTTCCTATAATAAATTCCTAAAGACGACCTATTTTTATGTTCACTTAAGCTTTATGGGAATAATTCCCGTCGAAAAATGGTTTGATTAAAAAAATTCTAGAAGGCTGTCCTGCCATGCAGGGAACCATAGCAGTGTCTGCTTGCCCCATAAGGTCAGATCCACCCACCGTCACGTAGAATAGTGTGTCTAGCTGTCTCGGGAACTCGTCGGTGCGTATTAACTCGACATCGGAATACGAAGAGGAACAGAGCGAGTGTCGTGTGTACGTCGAAGGCGTGCCTCGGAGGCAGCTGGGAGATGGGATCCCGAACATCTCAATGGGATGGGTGTTGGATACCGCAAACTTGCAGACGAACGAGCCGAGCAGAGTGGGAGAGTGAGCGAGAGAGAGAGAGAGAGAGAGAGGGATATAGTGTTCTCCATCCCCTTGTCGCCGGTGCCAGAATGAAATCGCGGAGAGCTACCCTTTCGAGCGACCCTTCCACCAGCAGGGGAAGTCAGTGCGCTCTCAAGTGTCTCGGCGGAATTTAATTCTGTCCGGGGCTCACCTAGTATGCAGTTATTTGATACCCGATATTTTCTTTTCTTGCTGCGAGAGCCTGCCAGCTCCTTCGACCTGCCGTTCCTTGAATTACGAGCAGGATTTCAGAGACTCACCGCGCCGTTTCGCTCCGCGAACCGAGAAATTTGAGTTCGACGCAATAAACGGCCTTTCACGCCCGTGGCTCTTACCTCGAATATCGCATTCTTCGTTTCGATCGCTGCCGCTAGCGTTCGCTCTCCCAAAAGTGGATTAAATCATCCCCTAAGTCGTGTAGACATTCCCTGGTAAATTAATCATTTTAGCTTCTTGGAAACCTCCTTTGGGTCGAATTTTTATATTATATCTGATTTTTAATTTATTTCGTGTTTTTAAACAAACTTTCTCTCGAGTTTCTGTGACTTGAAAAGGTCAAAGAATGTGCCATGCTCCGTGAAGACAATTTTATTATAAGTAGATTTGCAATTAGACAAGGGCAATGAATTGTTGGGTTCTTCAGGATAGAATTAGTCTACGCTGTGGACTATCCAGGCGCTCACCAGTGTGCCAGAAGACTGTAGGGTTGCTGAGAGATAGGACTCCTAGCTGTCAGTCGTTGATGACACCCTAGGGTCAAGGTGTCCTCGGGACAAGGGCTCTAACCAGCCAGCCAATGGGATGGGGAAAGTTTAGATGACTGAAACCGGGCCTGCGCTGTGAAACCCAGGTGTCCAGTAATGAAAATTGGGGAGCATTGCGGTTGAAGGACCCCTGGGACCCGGCGAAGTAGAAATTCCCACTGAAAAATGACCCCGACTCTGCAAACTTGCAAACGATCGGCAACGACTAATGGACCGGTTAGCATTTGAAACGATATACTACTTTTGAGTAGTAGGATTATTATCGAAAGTGTAATATGGTGTATAAGATTTGGGAAGTTTACGTTTCAGCGTCGATGCGCAAGGCGGAGTATTTTCCGCTCGCGAGTTCCCTTTTCTGTCGCTTCTGAAAGAGAGATGAGGTCGGAAACAGAGAACGAGAGCGCCAAATTGTTAACCCAGTTACACGGCGCAAGATACGGCTGGCGAAACTAATGGACCTCTTCCCCTTCGTCCGCAATCTTGTTGTTCGACCACCCATAATCTAATAGCGCGCCCTTCTGTTTCCGCCCCTCGTTGCCGGCTTCGAAGCTCGTATTTTATCTCGAACGCCGTGTCCACTTATTCCTAACAATTGTTCGTGCCTGGACTCGCTCCTTTCTGCTCGCAGCCACCGGTACCTGCGCTTTTTCACTTCGCCTCGACGGTAAACGCGCCAGCTCCTGTATAAACCACCTAATCACTTCGATATCATCTTCTTTCGGTAAGTTTCATTTCAATTTCAAATCAAGTTCCACTTTCCTCTCAACAATATTTGTCTCTTGTGCTATTTGCTGCTGGACTGATCATTGTACTGTACTTCTCAACTGTTGGCCAGTGGTGACAGGGTCTGCTTTGACCCACCGATTCACATGATCTTGTCAATCAATTCGTTTATTAGAAAATTATATAAATGCACAAATTTTTTAGGGTTACTAGTTGTTGTATTATCAGTAGTAGTTTAGATAAGAATACATGTAAGTAGAATATGCGCGCCTGTAGCCAGACGCTCCAAGCGCCTACCTACTGCATCCATCTCTGCACGAAGGTCAGAGGAACATCGTCAGTAGGCGCTACACAGCTACCAAACTACGAATGCTATTCCCCCAAAATTGGATTTACAAGTTCACAAAAATTATTTTTATATTCCCAAACAATTCTAAATAATCTTTCCTTTTTTTATTTTAATTGAATTTGCACATGATAATAACAGCGACGTAGAATTTATATTTGGAATGTACTCAATTGTAACCACTAAATGCACTACAGAGAATACTCACAAACCTTTTCTTCCCTATTTGCGAGACACCCCTAGAAGTAGCTACAGAAAATATCAAAAAATCAACCTATAGATGACGATTAGCAACATCATACAACGTGAGCAGGAGGGTTAATTCGCAGCCTAATCCAGGATCGATGGTAGCAAACATCAGGATCGCATTCTTGGTGTCCATTCCCAGATCGTCATCCATCTCCCAGCCGGGGGCCATCGATATTCGACCTCGGTCCAAGCGAGATCTCGTTCCATCTATCCGGGGACGTGGTTCCCGGAACGAGTCACGTATCCGTGGCGGCACAATAAAAGCACGGGGACTTCTCTTTTTCCCTGGGTCTACATCCCTTGATCATTGGCAGGGGGTTGGAGAGAGCGAGAAAGGGGGAAGGACAGGCTGCTGGTCGGCTGGGTGACCGGCACCGTCGCCCGTATTAACGCCCACCGCAAATAGAGTCGGCTCTGGAAGAGGCTGCGGTGTCTGCGCTGGCCACGAATCACAATAGGGGCTGATCAGTCTCCGGGACCCGAGAATGGTGGAAGATAGCGCGGGGGCCGAGCGGGGCCGGGTCCACCGGGGGCGGAAAGCGCCGGGGGTTGGGGGCGAATATGGTGCGAGAAGTTGCCTGGTCTCTCGATGTATCAAGCCGAAAGTTTGATAGCCCCGAAGGCTTTGCCCGGCCAAGTTACTTCCATGGAACGTGACCCCGCTCCGGTATCCTCGGTCCGCCGAAAACCGCGTTCCACCCCCTCCCCTCCCCGTCATACCCTGCGCCCTTGCGCTTCTCCGGCCAACCCGCACCCTCCCCCCCAGGTCCGAGTTTTCTCCCCACGAGGCTACGTGATCGACTCCCCGGACACCCTGCCACCCTTCGTCCACGAAATCCTCTCTCTGGATGCGGGAGCACATGGAACACATAGACAGAAAATTCGGAACCGGATCCTCCTCCCTGCATGGACCGGTGGCGAGTATAGCGGTCGTTTTAGGATTCGACTGTGCGAAGTGCTGCCCTGTCCGCTGGCTGAGGGATTGTCAACTGTTCTATTGCGCGGTGTCACAAGACCCCGAGGATTTTTCTCTGCTACTTCAGTTTTGACAGGAAACCAGTCCTCTTCCTCGGCCCTTCACCACCCTGGTGAAGGGTGGTCCTCTACCTTGCCTCCCTCTGGACCCTTCTATTTCTCCTGTCTCGAGAAAGCAAACGATGCCTCCCTCCGACCACTAATCTCCCATAACCAGCACCAATACACCAGCACCAAAGGTCCTCCAATTTTCAACATTTTACGCCTCCGTGGTCCCCGTTCCCCGCCATCGTCGCTCGGCGTCGTCCCCCTGCATAATAGACAAGCGTATCAAGATGCGTCTCGTTCGAAGACGAATATCGTTAGCGAACTGAACGCGACGGCCGCGTGAACGCGTTAACGCGGCCCACCCCCGTTCCCCCGGCCTCTCTAGCCGGTAACGACCCTCTTAAAGCGGCGCGAAAGTTCGTTTGTCTGATACTTCCGATACATTAAACCGCGGATTTGTGACTCCGCCGCGGAATCCGGATTAGCAAAATTGCATTTTACGGGCTCGCGGTTCACGCGCCCCCACCCCCTCACCCCCGGGGGTACATAAATTTGCCAAGCGTTCCCTTCCTGATCGATCCCGTTTCCGTGCTTGTGCTTCACACGCGCAAGCTTCTCTCTCTCTCTCTCTCCCTCTTTTTCTTTCCTCGCGCGCCGCCTCCTGCAGCAATCGTTTCGCGTTTTACAGCGTCTCGCGATCGAATTCTCATCATGACGGCCCGGCCGGCGAAAAGTTTCGCGGGAAAACGGCTGACGTACGAGAGGAACGCGGCGCGCCCGGCTTAATCTTTTCGCCGGAAAGGCGAAATGGAATCTCGATACCCGGTTTTATGCGGCCGATAAACTCCTCCTACGCCGACCTCGGCCCGGCCCGGCCCGGCCCGGCCCGACCCACACCCGCCACCGAATAATTGCTACTCCGCGAGTTTGTTTTGGACGTTACAGCCGCGCTTTACGACAGCCTGCAGTCGTTTTTAGTAGCTTGTATCGAGGCGACGCCGGAACCTCGGTTGTACGAAAAGTTATGGCCCCGATGAACTTCCCCGTGTTTGCCTGGCCCGGACCGCTCGAACATTCCAACCGGGGGTGTTGAATTACCGGGTTTACCGGATTCGAAAATCGCGGGAGCTATACGATCGGCAAATTTCCACACGATTCATTATGCGTGCCCGAGGGCGTTTTCCGAAATTCGTGGCACACGTTTAATAACAGAAATCGACCGGCAATTTGCATTGTGTTTGACTGGCCCCTTCGATCATAAAATTGAACGGGCTCGATTTTATTGAGGCACTCACCCTCTTACCTTAAACTGTCTTAGCTATGGATTCAATTTTAATATTGAATCGTTAATTTTAAATACGTCTATATGCATGCGTGAGGTGGTGATTATTAGACAACGAGTTTTATGCATTCTTGACAGAAGCGAGTAGGTGCAATTTTAGAGAGTAAAAACAGTAAAAGAATTTAAAAATACTCTTACGATATTTTCAAACTATTTAACATATTAAGAAAGAAAATAAATTTCTATTTAATTCCAGTTTGTTACAATTTGGGTAGGAAATTTTCATTTTCCATAAAGATATATTATATATCGTATCTATGGTTCTAAATTTCTTCTAACAGTTTTCTTTGAAAAGAAGTACAAGTGCGAATTGTAGAATGGCGAATAAATAGTGTTTAGCGAAAAATGGAATTTTGCCGAAATTTAATTGAACCCGCCGGAAATATTCGATCGTTCGATGATACCGTTTGCGACACGTTCGAAAATCTAGCGGAGCTCGAACAAAAGATCTGGGAGCAGTGAATTTCATCGAAACTGCGGATCAGCGACGCTTTGACACCGTCAAGCACCGATATTGCAACGGAGGGAACGATGCAACGATGGCGGTCGCGTCGGCGTGTGCGCTACATTCTTTCGCAATAGTGAAGTGTTCAACGTGCCTCGGGAGCAATTCCTTGGATTTTTTATGTCGCCCGACCGACTGGACTGCATTACAGACAGGCCAGGCCAGCTTCTCTGGGAATTATATTAAGGGAAAGACGTCGGACGCAACCCTTAGGGAGACCTCGCAACGTTGCGAAAACGAGAGACTTCATGAAACGAACTTTCCTCCCCTGATTACCGCCGGTCGCCATACTGCTCCAAATAATGCATTAATAACTCTATGCTACTGTACGTTCGCTGCCACGTGAAATACGTATATACAATTCCTTCAAACGTATTGTTCATCTCGTTAGGAGTCCACTGTAGTTTTTTATACAATTCAGAAAATTAGTTAAAATATTAGACGATTCTTATAACTATATAATTCATGATGTTTAGGAGCATTTACCATTTATATATAATCCTTATATTTAATTAATTCTCCACAAACTGAATAATCGAATAACGATTTTCACACTCTGGGTCAATATTGACCCGGACTACATCTACGGAGGGTCCCTAGTTATTTAAGAAAGCAATTTCGCGGCTATGTGAAAAGGAGATTAGAAAATAATAGAATTGGATCTATGTTATTTAACAATATTAAATATACACAGTGCGAAAGAAATTTGTGGAGAGACTTAATATATAAAATTCTAGGGGTTGTAACAATCAATATAAAGTACAATATATAAATTTGCTAGTAAAATAGCATTGCTTGTGGGGAGAAATATTTCAAGAACTGCATTTTTCGGTGCAAGCAACTGCACTTTTCAATTGATTACTCCCGTATGCAGTTCCGGAGGACAACCGAGGATGATGCAAACAGTTATCTGGTAGAACCGACACCAAGCTGGACGCTTCCTGTACCACACTGACGAAGACAGAGCGAGGCAGGCCACTTTACTCCTGGAATAAACTGCGGACAGACCTGGTTAACACGATCTCGGTCCAGGATCTCTGCAGAGTGTGTGTGTGTGTGTGTGAGAGAGAGAGAGAGAGAGAGAGAGAGAGAGAGAGAAATCTCGGTTCGGCTGCTGCGGGCTCCTTGAATTCGCTTTAAATATGCATACGTTGTCATAGCAAATCGAATATTTGGCCTGCGGTTTAATTCATTCTCCTCGGCGTACCCGGTACACGGCAAACAAACTTGTTGAACTGTTATTGCAACTAATTTCATCAAACATTTTGAGCGTTTAATCAAAGCCCTCCCCTCTCTTCTGCATACTTTCGAATTCCGATTGGATTATCAAACGATCTCCCCTCGTTCCGGACATATTAATAGTTATTAATATCGAATACAAAATTTGGAGATGATGCTGGCACAAACATGGACACTGTTGCGCGTTGTCCGTTCAAAAACATAGATATTAATTTAGGCGCGATATTGACACAAAAATGAGTAGCGTAAAGAGGTCTCAAATTCCAATTTTTATAAAATTTTCCTACGCTATTAAATAGCCCGCTCAGAAACACGAAATTGAAAAAAAATTCGACTGTTCTACCCCTTTTGGTTTTCGAGGTACCTCAAAAAGTGTTTTCAACCCCCAATTTTGGGGGTTGTATTCCCTTAAATTTGACCTGTTGTCTCACATAGAATTCATCAAAATCAGCCTGCGAAAGTTGAATTTGTTCCTTTTGCGTGTACATGTATACTTGAGTCCCTTAAGTCAGAAAAGCTGTATAGTGATCGCCGACGGTTCCGCGGCGAAGTTAGCAAACAGGAAGCAACGTCCAGCAGGACGTAACGGTTCGGTCCCACGCAATTTCGCGCGGCCACGCGTCCCATGTCAATTAGGGAGCAGGCAAGTAAACAGAGACGATGTTCAAGAAGGGAACAACGATGAAAATGGCACGGCGGGTCCATGGCACCGGCGGACGCGGAGCGATGCGATTGCACTCTCGCAGGATCATCGTTCACAACGACACGCTCTTAGGCGGAGTAGGTAGTTAGGCTCGTATTACATTTACGCGACGTGCCGCATTAATTTATTATCCTGTAGTCGCGTTAGCCATCGCTATACCGGCGCTCCTGTTACAGGCGCTAAGGTAATTATAACTCAACTCCCGACACGCGAAACTATGCAAAGCCAATCTAAGCCCCGATCCGCGCCCCATCCCCCAAACCCCCGTACCCTCCTCCAACCCCCCATGCTACCAATTCCCTCATCCTTTCCGTAGAGCATACCTTCCGTCGTGGCCTAACGTCTTGGGTAACGAAGATAGGTGTCGTGATGGATCGACGACGCCTTCCCATTAAACCGCGTTCCGTTCGACGTCACTGACCCTCCGCCATTACTTTCGGCAACTCGGAGACCATCCCCCGAACTCGAAAGCAGCACCTCAAAACCCCCTACCAATTCCTTTTTACATTGAATCTATATTGAATCGTAGAACATTACAAACTTCGTGAAAACTATGTAAAAATGTCCCATAAAATTTGCACCGATAGCACCTGTCGCACCTAGGTCCGAGTGACGTTCAATTTGTAATTCTGGAATTTATTCTCAAGAATATCGAATCGTTTTCGACCCGAGGGGACGGTCAGGTGATCCGTCTGTTTTGGGATCGACTGGTCGAAATGCAGCTCCGGTGCATCTGGCCTCAAAGCAGAACGCTAAGCAGGTAATTAATGATTCACAGTCTTCGGGGGTAACGTTTCCTGAGGACGTTAGATGTAACCCTTCCGTGACACGGGGGTCCTCATTATTCCCTCTCTATTCGACCCGTTAATCATTCAGCTGCACACACTGCTCCGACGAGACCCTTTCAGCCTCCACCCCTATCGCGATGTACTTAAGAGCTTTTAATTAGAATCGTCGCGCTGCTCCACTTTTCGAGCAAGCCGACACAAAACATTCGCCGACGTTAGACGCCACTGGGAGACAAACGAAAGTCGACTCTGCAATCCTGGAACGCTGGATCGAACATTTTTCTGCAATTTTATGCATCTATGGCGGAAATGGTCAAACACAAAAATCTCGAGACAATTAGAAGAATTGAATGCTGCTGTCACATTGTTCCCAGCTTGACGAAATTGTTGAAAGAGGAAGTTACAAGTTTTATATTAATGGAAAATGGTCCAGCACAGAGACAGGGTGGGGGCTCGAAGAAAGAGACAATAAATCTTCCAAAATTAGAATCAAGGTTGAAAAGGGTTTCTGAAAAATATTTCTTTCCCTGACACATTACCATTTCTGTCGCATGTTTAACAAAAATGGTTCGGTACGCGGAGGGCTGCAAAATCGTGCAGATCAAAGGGTGTTGTCTTTCCGCAACAATTCCAGAAGAAGGTAGCAATAAACAGAGGAAGGTGCACACGAAGTGCAGGTGCAATCACGAAGCGGCTCGCGGCCGTTCAAAGGCGTAGGCGTTAACTTCGGCTAAATAGGGGGTGGTTTCTGTTGCGGGGGTGGCGGTGGGCGGGGGGAGGGTTGCAACTGCACGCGTCCCGGCGTATTTAGAGGCCGCCGGTATGCAAAAGGACCGGGCCACCCCTAAGCTCCTATGCAAATGGGCCGCCGGGAGCGTATAAATACATGCGATATGTGGAGGAACGCGGTATAAATTATACGCGCATTTACAAGCCGGCTTCCCGGCGCGCACACCGAACGCTCGAAAGTGAATCTAAACGTTCGCGGGTCGCGTCGCGTCGCGTCGCGCGTCGCGCAACGGTATTATTATGTTTATGAGCGGGCACCGTCGTCGATGTAAATGCAAATCGTGTCGCGCCGATGAGTCGGCGGAACGGTGCACGCGGAGTCGTTAGCGAAAGATTTCCGGTCTCTTTAACCCGCGGCGTTATCAAATTTGTAATTCGTGCCTTCGTCATTCGCCCCTCGCGACGGCAGAAGAAGTTAATGTCCCTGAACGACCACCGTCATCCTTCTCGCGTTTATGCGTGTCTCCGCTGAAGAACCGACGCCGTTTTTCTAGGGGTGATCGCTCTGGCATAGAAATGGAATTAGGGCTGCCGGGGAACACTTTATCGTTGCTAAATGGAACCGGAATTGGTGTGCTCGTCAACCTAGGATTATTTTAAAGTCAACGTGAAATTATTTTACTATTTTTAAAAATAATTAAGGACGCCGATAAGCGTGGAGCATTTCAGGATAAAATTGAAATAATTGTACCATGTGCTCGTGTAATTATTTTCGAGTTCGATGAGCTGAGGGTTAAAGATTGTTGTAAACGTGTTGCGACTTGGGCGACAATTGGATATTCCACGAAAGTGGCAAAGGGGACCGGTCACGGAGTAAAAGGGACCGAGCAGTCTGTTGACAGTGATGCAATATAGAAGTTCGACGAACAGTGTCAGTGTTCGCGAACTGACAGGGAATCGCGTGTCGCACGATGCGCTGCTTAACGGTATCAGGAAGTTTCTTCGGCAAATAATCTTGACTTGAGAGGACTTACATTGACGTCAGGGAACCGCCATCTTGTGGCCAGTAATCCGGGCTTTGCAAGTCAAATCGCGAGAATGGATTTTCGGCAATGTCAGGGACCCGTACGGCGAATCGACGAAGCTGCCAGACCGCTTGCAAATTCAAGAACGCCTTCCGTTAAACTCCTTAAACGAGTGCCACCTCGAAACATGGCCGACGCAGATTGCTTAATGTATTCCCTGGACCGCGTCTGCGATCTGCAGAATACCCACTGAAACTGCACTCGAGTCGCAGAAATAATACTTCACCTTTCGTTGCAACGTAACATCTTCGAGACGTTGTTAAGCATCGTGTTTTGACCAATTTTATCTTAAAGCGGGCTGGTCCTTTTAATTGTAATTTTTCTGGATGAAATGTGATATTTAATGCTATTTTAGACTAAAATAAAAATTATTTAAGGTTTTGGAAGCTATCGACAATTACTCTAGATTGAAATAAAAATTGTTTCCGGTCCTGAAAGCTATGGGCAATTATCCTAGACTGAAATAAATATTACTTAAGGTTTTGGATGTCATGGACAATTACTCTGGACTGAAATAAAAATTGTTTCAGGTCCTGAAAGCTATGGGCAATTATCCTAGACTGAAATAAAAATGATTTAAGGTATTGGAAGTCATGGACAATTACTCTAGACTGAAATAAAAATTATTTAAGGTTTTGGAAGTCATGGACAATTACTCTAAACTGAAATAAAAATTGTTTCAGGTCCTGAAAACTATGGGCAATTATCCTAGACTGAAATAAAAATGATTTAAGGTTTTGGAAGCCATGGACAATTACTCTGGACTGAAATAAAAATTATTTCAGGTCCTGAAAGCCATGGATAATTATCCTAGACTGAAATAAAAATTATTTAAGGACTTGAGAGCTATGTACAGTTATTCTAGATTAAAATAAAAATAATTGAAGGTCTTGGAAGTTCAGAAAATATTGTAGAGTGCAGACTTTATCCTAGGAAGCTTGTACCTCGTACAAATTAATGATCTTCCTGGAAAAATGAAGGCCGATCAGTATTCGCAGGAAGGAAATAATTAGTCTCCTATACTGTCGAACAACGTACACTTCTTGTCCGATCAAGATTTCGGAAAAAGTAGCGACAATGGCTAAATAAGCTGAGATCTTGGCAGAATCACGACTCTTCAGTGTTCGGGGCAGTCTTCGGCTAATTAAGAATTCCACTCATTAGCATCGCGGCGAGCTTTTCGTCTACACGGGGGAAAAAAGGAGGTTTTCGTTCGGGAAACTGTGTTTTGCCTGGAGGATGGACGTCTTTTAACTTTTCGGAGGGATTAATGGAGAGCAAGAGGAAAAACTAAGGACCTCTATAAATATTAAAATAATCAGCTCCAACAACAACCCACTCTATTCTCCAGTTTTTCAATTACTTCTAATCTTTGCACTGTTCCAAATTTCACTGGCTAAATTCTCTCTCAAGTACATAGACTGTGAATTTAATGCAAAAATCGACAGATAAAATAATAAACGGAAGATTTGCTCCAGTTTCGCGATGCTGCAAACGATTTGAATTTTATACTTTTGAGATTGAAGCAGCACGCAATTCGAAAATAAAATTTCGTCAACACTCGCACTTTGATTACTTTAAATGAAATCCACAACGTTTTCCAATCGCTCCAAGTGCACTCGAGTCCCTCAAAACTGCACGAAATTCGCAGTCTACCGACAGCACTCGTTCTACCGCGAACGCACGCGCGGAGTTCGCGGTATACAGAGACGGCGGGTATATTTGGGAAATCAGAATTTTAATATTTACGGCTCGAACGAGCAAATCCAGCGTTTTACTTGAAATCCCGTTCGGCTCTCCGTCCCGGTATCAGCTCTTCGGCGCGATTGTCGCTGTTCAACTCCATCGGTCTCCGTCGTGCCGCGCGTGTGTGTGTGTGTGTGTGTATGCGTGTACCTGTGTTCACGTATCTCTATCTTCTTTCTTGTTTCCCCTTCTCGTCTGTCGAACGGGTTTTCGAGAGAGCGACGCATGCAGCGAGCGTGTACACGGTGAATTCAACGATAAAGGATAAAGGAGGACTAGCAGGAGCAGTGTCCTGGAAAGCGGGGAGAGCGTAGCTGGAAGAACGGTTTTCACTGTTCGCAAGGCTGTCTGCTTCCGCGGAATCGTCGCGCGATGTCACATACGTGATCGATAGCGACTGGATGGCACACCGGCTCTTCCACACCGCCCCCAACCCCCAACCCCCTGCAACTGTACACAGCTTTCCGACGAGAAAACGCGGAAAATAAAACCGGGAACGTTACTCTGCGAATTGTAATATTTGCGCGGCTTAATTCCACCCTGAATCAACCCTCGGTGAACTAGAACACAGTCCTTTCCAGCCTAAGCGCCTTAAACATCTCGATTTTTCGTTGACAATGCGCGCAAAAATGCCGGGGACAAATAGAAGAAGACATTTTGGACTGCCGCATTCTTCGAAATCTAATCTGCATATTTTTATTCGCATTGCCTGATAGCCGAGGTCAAGACGCATCCAACGATATACAACATCACGTCCTTTATACGACCTTCAATATAAAAGATAAACAAGAATAGATACGCTCAAGACGTATCCAAACATATACAACGTCGCGTCCTTCGAATGACCCCCGATATGAAAGATAAATAAAACTAAACGCCACAAAGAGGTACGACAAAAAGATGACCTTTAATTCAAGAAACGAGTGGAAATAAATTGAAACATTCTTGAGAATTGTTCTTTTGACATTGTTTCTTGTGCAGGATGTTTTTCTGCAGAATGTTCGAGATTGTTGGTTGGGTTGCTAACGAGATAATTCCCGGTGTATCTGTAAAATCGAGGAGCCCGGAGGAACGGTTCTGGAACATCGCTTTTAATGCGAACGCCCGTGGCGGTTTACGGGCGGGTGTGGGGAGGGGGTGGAGGAGAAGCCAATTTATCGATTCATCATTTTCTAATCACCGTTGCTTGTTCTCCGGTCTTCCCTGCTGTTGACACGTTCCTCGTTAACTACGAACATACTCCTTTTTGCGCGGCGTGTACCTAACATTCCATCAAATGCGAACGAACTTGTGCCCGCAACTTGCTCCGCCGTTGAAACAACGTGCATAATAAATTTCAGTATAAATTCAGCGAAGAGACTATAAACAATATCAGATTAGCACAACTATCCACTCTCAAAAATCATACATCGCACATTGCATTGCAAAATAATCGCACAGAATTCATTCAAACCTAATCTTTTCCCATCATAGCCGCTGATTTTTCGCGATTGAAAGGGCGAGTTCCTTCGCAAAGACGCGATTAATATTACCGCGAAGGGGCGGCTCAACAAAATTGCATCGTGCGTGTCTGCGACAGAGAGGCGGTCGCGTAATACGCAACCATGCTCGCGGGGCGTAAGTGGCGCCGCCATATTGGTATTCACGGGACGAGGACACTCGACGGGAAACTTTTAAGGGAAACTAACTCCCGTATCGGAAGGGACGTTCCAAGGGAAACGGCACCGAGGGGAAGGCAAAGGGAAAAGGAAAAATTGGCCCGGATACTTGCGGCGCAATAAACTTCGTTCAACGTTGCGCTCGTCGCCCGCATTCCTGAATGCGGGGTTAAAAACGGCCAACCATTACCACCGAGGACTCGTGTGTCCTACTTGCAAGGACGTACGATGCCATTTGTTTATTGTCTCGTTGCTGTCTTTCCAGAATGCCTGGAATTATCCCCGGCAATTTTTCCGAGCCTCCTTGCTCGAAAAGTTTTCTTCGACTGTATCAGACTCTGTCTCGGATAATCGATTTATAAAACATTTTTATGGTTATCGAGGATCCATACTCGTGGTTAATATTCCGCTAAAAAGTGTGGAACGGTCACGATCAATTTTCGTTTTATGCAGGACACGTTCAGAATATTTGCAGGACGTTTCCACGAGCGCTTCTGTTCGTGTAGTATTTACAAAGGGAAATTTTCCTGAACAAACAAACAGGGAAATACATATTTATGTAAGAGAGGAATCGTTGCGTTTTAGAATATGGTCGATTCCCAGCATAATTGGCGAGTTGATTGAGAAAAATAGAGAGCGCAGGATGAAAAATTGTAAAATTCCATCTGCATTGATCACCTTTTTGCCGGTGAACTCGTTTCCCTTCGATTGGATTAAATTTCGACGAATATTCAAGTCTGGGTTCGGCTATAGATACGGGATCATTCGATCATTGTTTTCCCGGCGTTCCGCATAAGCAGACACGCGTACGCATACGCGCAGAGACCATGTTTGAATTCCCGTATTAATATACCGGCAACGTTTAATGTAAAACTTGTGTAAATATACGGCGGGCCGGCGCGTTCTTTATTGACCGGCCGCGCGGTGATGTTACATCAGAGTAAACAGACAACGGGAGCTAATATTAATGCAGACCCGGTCAGAGACCGAGGTAAAATCCTGCTGACTCGAAACGAGTCCGCGAAATGAACCGTGCCGATCTCCTGTTAATCGATATTTATTGCCGGCGTCCACAAACCTGCGTCCCATTCGCAATTTATTGTTCTTTCCCTCGGTGTTTCCTTGCCGCGGCGAGCCACGAAAATACTGCAGAAATTCCGTTTACTTTAAATGCATTCCCTTGTAATTTCAATTTACTTAACCCTTCATATTCACCGATCGCCACATCAACATAATACAGCGCTACTGACGAGTACTGATTATTAACTTTTAAAAATATCAAAAACAAATTTATTTAAAACATTTGAGTGGTACACGTCATTTTACCATCCACTCTGAGTATCTAAAAAAATGGTCACATTAAATTGTAAACAGAGAACGAAAACAAAAATTATTTAAAATAAACTTCGAGATCGGGGAACCTAAAGGGCAGTAACTTCAAGAATTTTCTTAAGCATAACAAATGAAAGGAATATTATGAAAAAATTCTAGAATATTCTTCAGTCTGTTTAACAAGGAAAAAATATTTTTGCACCAAAAATTGTTGAGTTAGATGGTCAAAAAAATTCTATATAAATTAGAACATCAACAATATTTCGAAGAATCCTGCGCTCGAAGGTTAAATCCAGCCATAAACGCATCCCGAACAATGTCGCCGAGGGGCGACTATAATGATCGCAGCGACGATCGCGTATAAAACCACAATAAACGATCGGGTAGCCGTGTAAGCAAGAAGAAGAGGAACCATAAAAAATTCACGGGATATTGCAGCCAAGGGCAGAAAATAGTTGAAGGTGTTGCGGGAGGATTTCAGCAGGTGTTCCGTGGATCGATGATCGATCGATCGACGGTGGCAGACTTAGCAGACGAAATGACACGGACGAACGGGCGTGCCGCTCGCGATAGAGGGTTTGATGGGAATTGTGGCACGCCGTTTATTCGGCGGCGAACGAGGCGAATCGAAGTGAGGGATAACGCCGATACGTTTACGCGCTTCCGTGTTTCCGCCGCAATATCCTGGAGCCCATTGGTTCCTGATAATCCGTGAGTGCGAAATCACCGATTTGCACGTTCCGCGCTGATTGAGTGCGTGTGTATTTTAACGGTGTTATACGCGCCGCTCTCGCGCTCCAGCTCCACCGTCGACGATAATAAGTGCGGCTCTGCCTTTCGCCACCCTCTACTACACCCTCGCAATCCCCACCCCCATCTCGTGCCGTTCCCTGATCTGCCAATACTCTAAACAGGCGATAAAGCCACATTTTGCATTCCCAGCGCAATAAAAGTGCAAGAGAAAAATCGTAGGTCAATTTTTATGGCACCAAGAGAAGGGGGAGGGTTGAATATTCAAATTCAAAGTGGTTTGAGTGGCGAAAACAAATTTTGGAACCCTAGAGAAATTTTTGAATTTGTCAAAGTTTTAAACTGGACAATAAAGGTCCCAAGTGCAATAAAAATGCGAGAAAAAATCGGCGGTCAATTTTCATGTGGTCAAGGGAAAGGGGAGGTATCAATCTTCAAATTCAAAGTGGTTTGAGTCGCGAAAAAAATTTTTGGAACCCTAGAGAAATGTTTGAATTTGTAAAAATTTTAAACTGGACAATAAAGGTCCCAAGTGCAATAAAAATGCGAGAAAAAAATCGGCGGTCAATTTTCATGTGGTCAAGGGAAAGGGGAGGTATCAATCTTCAAATTCAAAGTGGTTTGAGTCGCGAAAAAAATTTTTGGAAGCCTAGAGAAATTTTTGAATTTGTCAAAGTTTTAAACTGGACAATAAAGGTCCCAAGTGCAATAAAAATGCAAGAAAAAAATCGGCGGTCAATTTTCATGTGGTCAAGGGAAAGGGGAGGTGTCAATCTTCAAATTTGTGGTGGTTTGAGTCACCGAAAAAATGTTGTAAGCTCTGCAAACATTTTTCTGAAGGTCAATTTTATTACATCCAGGTGACGAATATTTTTCGACTTGGACAACGTGTGCTCATCGAAGTGTACAAAGAGATAAATTGCGGTTTTGTATTCTCAATTGTTCGATAATAGACGAGTGGAATATTAACGAACGTGTCGACGAACGAAGAGCAGGCTAGAGCCGAAAAACTAGACGCAGAGTGTACACAAAGCGAATTTCGTTTGTCAACGAAGCCCATCAAATTGTGGGACAATTAGATTCCACGCACCGACAATTTTAACAACAGTGCTGACAACAAATACGCTAGATTAAATCACTGTTTAAATTTCGTAATCACGGAAAACACGTTTCAATAGAATATTCCCAATTTCCGGTGGACGCAAGCATACTGCGTTAAATTTCAACTATACAGTACCGTGCAAAAGCTTGCACCCTTTGATTCAGCAAAAAATGTACTCCCCGTGAAATATTCGTAATAATTACCCATCGCTCGGAACCATCCCCAGGAAAATTGGTTTCGATATTTAATATCGTTTTGAAATAATGATGGACGATGCTGGCGAGTTTGTTGTTGCAACCGTGCGAAGGACGCCGGGTAATTTTGAACGGATGTGTACCCGGTATATCCCGGGCGATCGTGTTTCGCGTCACACATTTGAATAATTCCGACGGAATTACGCGGAGCAGTTAAAACTCGAAAGATATTCGCACGCGGCAAGTTCTCGACAATCTGTTTTAACGACTACCTAGACCCTCCATCCCAGGCCGCGGCGGTTATAACTGCCAAAACTATAGCTCGTAAGTTCAAACTTCGGTAAGTGGCCGGGCATAAATCACCACTTAGGCGGCCCGTGATTTACCGGGCAAAGAGCTGCACGCCCGCGGTGTAATACCACCGCCTTCGCCGATATATTACCTGTTTATCATTTTTTCGACAATTTCTCGAGACCTTCCGGCAACATCAAACATCATTCCCGTTAGGCGACGTTCAAGCACACAGTTCTTGTTAACGGTAGCCTGACAATTTTCGTGTCTAATTTTGCGAAACTGGAAGAAGCAAAAACAGTTTTTCAGCGAATTGAATATTTCTGTTGGCAGAAATAATGTAAACATATTTTTCATACAATTTTCAACCCACCTTTACAGGCAAATTATTACAGAACTACTCAATGAATGCAGAACAGTTTTCTTTTGCACAAAGATCCGCCAATTAACTTGTGATATAAAATTATATTTTTAAATACGTCGGGCAGAAGAAAAACAATTCGCCAAGCAACAGGAAAGTAATTGGAGGAGTCCATATCTCTTTTCCCAGCTCCAGATGATAGTCTCTGAATCCGTTGCCATTTTTATTCTGCTGAAAACAATAATGCACGAAGGAGAGTATCATGTTTACGAAACGGCACTCGGAAAAGAGGAAACATACACACAGTCTGGCTATGATTAAAAATGAATTCCCACACGGTACACATCGCAAAACCAATAACAATGTACAACGCTGACCAGCCGGCGGAACAAGCACCTTGTAAAGATAGAGTAAACAGCGAATAATCGCGTATTAAATTTAACAAATAACTCGAAGACCGAAATAGTCACAATACTGTGAACCTGCACAATACCTTGTAGAACACAATGCCAACGATAAAACCAGGAATACCTAGATGGTTGTAACAGGTCGTTACGACGTACTAATTTCCCCCGTTTACGTGCAGAACGTGTAATAAAGATTATTGATATATTCGAACGTCGTTACGCCGTTTCTACATTGGTCGGCTCGATCGCAACCGTCGTCCATTGTAACGCGTTTCCATCGTTGTTCGAATAATCCCGGGGCCAATACAGGCCCGTCAAGATTATACCGGATCGGCTCGAAGTTGCGATCTCTGTGCAGAAAGTTAATCGCGGAATTAAGGCGTCTCGATTCGGCGGCGTTCGATCGCGTCGATGAAATTCGCAAGTTCCCAGGAACGAATATCTCTCCCCTTCTCTCTCCCTCTCTCTATCTCTTTCTCCGTTCGACTATCGATTAACGATAATTTCTGTGCTCGGGAACCCGGTGGCCGAGTACGTGATTGCCCATTGTCATCCGGAACAGCCGGCAGTCCATTTTGTAATGGAGTGCCGTAAACAAATTCCGCCGGAAACCGGTCGAGTATCCGCGGAACGCTCGAAGCTGCGCAATCTTTTATCGGCGCGAATCGATCGTCGCTCCTCCGACCGGTCGATTAGCGGCGCAAGAATCTCCAAGGCTCGTCCTCGACAGTGTAACCGAACCGTCGAACAAATATCGTGTTTGTTTTCCACTTTCCCCCCCCCCCCCCCACCCTCTCCCCATGGAAATCACGATTTTGTTTATCCTTTTCGTTTCGCCCCGCAGCGAGCGACCGCGTTTAATCACGAGACTCGCGCTGCGCCGGTCGTAATTAATTCTTAACACGATAGTTTCGCGACTCGCTGCCTCCCGCGCAGTCCATTCCACTCTCAAGGGCAATAAACCTCGTGTACGACGATTCGAGATAACTCGCATAACCGCGACGCGGCCGCGCGTGCACGTAAATCCTCGGCCCCGGCAGATTTTACGAGCGACCAAGGTCGATCCTAATCTGTTTACCCGTTTGCCGTTCCTTCGGGCGGACTTGTTGACGAAGGATGGGGCTGCTTAATTTGTTTGTATAATTTTCACCCCTTTCGTCTGATTTTTATTGCCTTATTTCCCTGCAGCTTTTCGTTGAGTAATTTCAGTGACGGTTTAAGGATGACGTGCACTTCTGAAATGATTTTCGAAAATTGTTAGTAATTGCAATTGTTGCACTCCGGAATTTTGTGAACACCTGTTAAATGTCGTCTCCGCCCCGACATAGGACCTGTAAAGGGTTAAGGTGATTAAATTCTGTTTCTTTCAATTGGAGAATTTTTGGTTTGCCTAAAGGGAGTTTGGCGTCATGATCTGGCATGCGATGTATCAGTGTGGTTTCGAGGTGGGAGGCCCTTTGGTAGGAAAAGCGACATTTCAAGCGTATTAGTGGAATCGCAACGCCGCCGGTAGGAAATTGCGTGTGCATTCTCGATTCCCAGGGCTGGCCTCTCTCGAGGGAGGGTCTCCGCCTTGTATTCTTCGACATCTTCGTTCTTCGTTCGCTTTTTCCCTCCCCTGGTTTCCGGGGGAGGCTAGGCGTAGAGCGCGACGCCGGATGAAAAGCATCGGGCACGCGTCATGTGGTGGTAGAAATTCAATTTCCCGTGCGCGCCGGACGTCGATGCTTTTGGGAAAACAACTGTCAGCCGGCACGAACGAAACGAAAGGTCCAAGGCTATTTATCGGGGTTTCGCGACGGCTCTGATTCCGCGAACTGCCGATCCCGTGACGGAACGCGCTTTTGCGGCCTTGTACTTCTGCGCCGTGCTCGTATCGACTATGGAAAATATCATTTTGCTGTGCGCTGTACTAGGGGACACAGGTTTTCCCACTCCAGTTATGGAAGTTCGAAATGCATTGATCTTTAAAGCTGAATACTCGTTTAGACTTCAATAGAGAATTGTTGATGTTTGATCCGGTGTAACTTCGTGGAAAAAAATTCGAGGATGATGCGACTAGGCTCATTTTGAAGGGACAAGCTTCTGCTATCATCTCCCTAAATTGTTTTTCCTCTGAGGATGTTTTTATATTAGGGAGAGGACGAGAAACCGATGATTCTTTTTTGGACATTTTTTTAACGGCTTCAGACGGTTGTACGGAATTAAAAATTTTTTTTTAGCAATTCAAACCATCGTGAGATTAAAGAGCGAAGTTTCCGCTTTCCAAAAATGTCCAAAAATATAACGTACGAATTTTTTTCTGCACTTTTATTACACTTTCTATGAGAAATCTGCCCCTATACTGAACACATAACAAATTCTGCAGATTTGAAAATCTGTACAGACTTTAACAAATTTTTTTTTAGACTCAGGCCACCACGAATTCGAATATTGAAGCCTCCTCTTTCGATTGACTCCATAAAAATTGACCTACGATTTTTTCCCACCGTTTTATCATACTTCAAGTGTGCTCTAGTCTATATAAAATTCTCACCTTCGCTTTCTCGCACTGCGTAATTAATTCCCTGTGCAACGAACAATTATCTCCAAATAAAGAATAACGTCCTCAAGGTTGAGTTAACCTGTATCTGGTCCATTTCTGCAAGAATTATGGAGGTCAAGCAGGTCGCAGGTCCAAGAAGCACAGATTTAATGTTTCAAGGGTCGGACGAGGGTTAATGGAATAAATCTGGCAATTATGTCAGCGAACGGTTATTGCTTTATGAAACATACACTGGTTTCGGTTCCCCCGATGGCCCGACGCTCGCGAACTTCCACGTAACAGAAGCTTATGATCCCGTGGATGCGGGCTGGTGTCGTAATAAGTTTGCGTGGTAGACGAGCCACGTCAGGAATTCCTATTCCTCTGGTTCGAGTTTTAGTGCACGGGGATGCAACTGGTGGTGACAGGATGCCGGAGAGAGAAACATCAGATCGCGGAAAGAGGATGATACGTCTCGTTCTCGCGAAATATTGCTCTTGTGATCTTCTTAAATCGTGCTTAGAATTGTCACATATTTTCATTCCATTTTTACTTCGTTCATTTTCCACCCTACCAGTAATGGCTTAGAAAATCATTTTTATACACGCAGTGAAATCAGAATATTTTCAATGCACGTTAATCTGAAAGTTTTCTTGACTCCTGGCGTTACTTTCATCGATCTTTCCACCGGTTCTCATACAGTGATTCGAGAAATGTTATATTTGAAGAGCTGTTTGAAAGACATTGATTTCAAGGTGCAGGAGTTTCGAGCGGCACGTTCGAAATTTCGAGCAAGAATGCTGCTAACTCGATAATCAAACAGTGCCCCATTCCCGCACGCGTTTCCCGATTCACGAGCACATTCGCAAGTTTCGAAGCCAGCCCGTCGAATTTCCGGTCGCTAGACGAAATACTGCTACACACCTCGCAGCACGGGGAGCACTCCCGTAGAAATTGGACACCGAGGTCGCGTCGCTCTTGCGAAACTTGGAGTGCTCGGACGAGAAAGTTCACCTGCACACGTCTAAATCGTCGAATAATCGCTCGTAGAACCAGTCGAGCGATCGCGTGTTCTCGTACGGAAATCGAAACACGATTAAAATTGTATCCTAAATCCCGTTCGCCCCTCTCGTTAATCATTGCTGTGTTCTGCGCGATGATATACCTGGTTGATCTTTCAACTCGCTAATACAGTGCCCACCACTATTGCAATTTCGATCAATGGTTCGAATGGTTCCCAATTTTTATTACGATCAGACAGTTACATACTTTGCTTTTAATTTTCCAACATATTTTTTTTTCAATTAATGCTTTACGCATTCGACGTTCCAAAGATTACATATTAAAATAGGGACTAGGGATTTGAAAAGAAAGTTCGAAATGTTTGAAAAATTGTTCGTAGAGTTAAAAAGGAACTAATTTAGGAAAATTGTGACGGTGAACGTGCATGATGATTTGAGAGTTCTGGTTTTGCTGTCAACGACGCACAGTGGAGAAAACTCTGGTTCCAGCTGGGAGAAATGATTGTGGAATAATTTATAACTTCACGAGAGCTGGAATCAGAGTTTTCACCGGTGTGCGACGTCAGCTGAGATTTTTCCAGCCACGCACTTCAATAATCGAGTAACCGGTTACTCTCGAGTCGAGTCTTCGAGTTTACGCGAGTGCAACATCGCTGCCAGGAACTTTGGTCGTTTACATCGAGCACGAGGTGCAACTAGTGGTGATGGACGAGGGAGAGAGAGAGAGAGAAAGAGAGAGAGAGAGAGAGAGACCAAAGCAAGACAGAGAGAGGCGTCGGGAGCCTATTTCGCCCGGCGCAGGCCGCAGCGAGGCTTTCTTCAACTACGAAAGCCGGAAAATGACGGGTTCCAGTTGCTGTGCATCGATTTTTCTATTTTGTGCACGCTGCTCGACTACTATACTCCATACAAAGGGTTTATATATTATTTAGTCATATTTGCATAAAATATTCTGTAAACTGAAAAATTATATGAATATTATATATTTCTTTCTGCACCGTATTATTTCGAACACATTTATCTTCTTGTAGCTCCATAACCTGATTTATGTATGATTCGAAATACCTTTTTAGTGTTCTAATTATATTTTCTTTCTTTTTTCTTATAAAAAGTGGAACACCAGTTCGACCAATTTTTTAGAAGTATTGGAATCTGAAAATGAGTTTTTGCATAAACCCCAGCGGGTGCTGTAACGTCGTGTACTCGAAGTTTTAATGACGTCTGATCAGTGATGGCTGGATCCACTGAAACATTTTACTGCGCCACTGTTGACGAGTCCACCAAGAGACGCCCTATTATTTACTGCTCCGGAAGCCTCGACTCGTAAAACAAATTAGTCCATAAAATCGGGAACGCCGTTTTACGATCTATCGCCGATACTTGGCGGTTCGTGGGACAGGCGGCTCGATACAGGGCTGAACTCGCGACAATTATCCAAGACCGACGTCCCTCGAATCGATCCCGCCGATGCATGGATACTAAACTGCCGGGGAACTTTGACAGTCTTTTAATAGTTTATCCCCTAGGCACATGGAAATTTGTTGCTGTGCAAAACAAACTGCGGAGAGTTGTTATAGCTTGGCAAAATTTAATGCGACGAGTTATCAACCATTTACCTGCCACGGACCCATACGTGGAGCACTTGAACAATTTTGTTGACTATCCACCTCCTTAATTTTTGGTATATAAAAATTTGGTCTAGTTAAACATAGGTTAAAAGACATGTCTGTATTTTTTCATAACGATTCTTTCATTTGTTGCGTTTGAAAAAATTCTTATAGTTCCAGATTGTCAGGCGATTCGAGGGTTCCACTAAATAATATTTCTTGCGAATTATCTTCTCGAGATTTTATCTGACAAATTTTTTAAATATGAGGAATAGATGTAGAAATAATAAAATTTTTCTAACAAATTCAACGGATGACGCGGTAGGAATATTTAAACTTCACACTTCTTCACAATTTTAATTACTTTGTTTCCTTATTCAGTGTATAAAGAAAAGCAATATCATCAAGAATATGTGAACAGTATTATTGTTTCAAATTTCAATGTTTCGAAGTTGCGAAGCTACCGAAGCTCCCATACTGCATTCATAATTGCATCATGCGCCGATGCAGCTACCCGGGTAGCAATTTCTTCGTTTTCGCCGGATCCATGCAATATTCGAACCACGTACGCGGCGCACAAGAACAATCCCGACCACTTAAACGTAAGCTTTTATCAGAATTCTGGGTCGAGTCCGCTACTTCATTAAGAGTATCGGAGCGGGGGCCATTGATCCGGTCGCCATTTACGAATTAATTATCCCGCCGAAATTACAGCGGGCACACGGGGGCTAATGGTGATCGAAGTATCGCGCATTAGCGGCTGGAAATGCGAGTGCACGCGATCGCATATTCACTGGGCGTTTCGCTGGTTTCCTACATCGATTGTTAGGCTATCGTGTGCATCGTTTCCGGAACCAGCAAGCTCCCCACACAATTCTAAAAATTCCTCGCACGGAGCACTCTCGGAAATTTTTCTAAGTTCATTTTACGTCAGACCTCACCCCCAGTAACGTAATATAGTTTTGCTTAGGATTATTATGGAATAAAATATGATTTTCACCCTGTCCTTTTGCTACAGCACAATTATCGAAAATTTCCAAACTTTACAATTTATAGAATTTGGAATTACTTTAGAGAAATTTTATTTGCTACATGGAATTATTCCGAAGAAAATACAATTTACAGTCCTGTCTACTTTCGAGAATTCAAAGAGCTACTTTCGGGGAATTATTTTCTAAAAAAACAATTGCATTGTGTTAAGGAAATATCGCAAAATAAATGAAGCTTACCCACCCCGCTTTCCGGAATTTGAATGGCGGCGTTGGGGACATTATTTCCGAGAAAGCAAGCGTGTATGAAGTCCTAATAGAGAGCGCAGTATAAAACGCAATAAAGGAGGAGCTCGCGGAGGAACATCGAGACACAGATATTTCTGGCGTGAAGATATTTCCCGTACTTAATCAGGCGGTCCGTGTAGCGTTTCCACGGTACAAGGAAGTTCAGCAAAAGGCAAAAGCGACGGAGGGTGAGGGCAAAGAAATGAAAAAGAGAGTCCGACGGAGCCGTCCGAGCGTCGGAGGGTTTCTTCCGTTGGCAGCTTCCTCTCCGGGACCTCTACGGGACCGTGGGTGGCGCGTGTGGGCTATTTGTCATCGTCAGCGTCGCGACGCCGACGCCGACGACCCGCCGGCAGACACTGAACACTGCTAAACCAATTAAAACTATGTCGGCGTGGAGGAGCTGCCGGTCCTCGCGCTGTCGAAGCTTGAGAGATTGGGAGAAAGTTCGCCAACGCGTCCACGGAACGTCCTCCCGTCGAACCGGAAGCGGAAACATAAACTAGACTTGTCCTCGAGCTAACTGCTTCTGGATCTTGCCGCAGACCGTGTTTAACAAAAGATTATTCCAATGTTCACAACTTATTTAATAACACCAAATTTTTTACCATAAGAATAATTTCTTGTTATGTTTCCTTATTGTACGTCCACAATACTCAATGAGAAAGGTTTATTTTGTTATCAGAATATTCCTTCGTGAATATTGTACACACTCTTCTTGGCTAAATTTTACTTCAGGAGACCAGAAATTGTTAACTTTTTTTTATGTAATTCTGTAGATTTAGGAGAGAAAATGCCGAAAGTCCAAGTTTTAATCCTAGGAGATAAGTAGTTCGAAAGTTATGCGTGTGTGATTTTTGGCGTTGTTGACAGGTAAGTTCGCCGCCATATTGGTATGTACTTAGAGATCGTCCAATGAGCGGAGCCTCCTGGAGGTTGTTCTATGATTGCAAATCTACCTTATCGACATCAGCAAGTGCTTCTGCTGCCATCTAGCGGTTCCGCTCGTTAAACCACCTGCGACGGTGAGTACATACCAACATGGCGGCGCCCTTACCTGTCAAGAACGCTTAAAATCGCTCGACTTTACACATGTATAACTTTTGCACTACTGATCTCCTACGATTAAAACTTGAATTTTCGGAATTTTCTCGCCAAAATCTGCAGGATTACACGAAAAGAGTTAGAAATTTCTGGTTTCCTGAAGTACAGTTTAACTATCTTTCTTCTAAGAAAATATTGTACCTGTAATTGCTACAGGAATTCAAGAGAAAGAAATATAGAACTATGAACAACATTTTTCCCCAATGAGAAGAGTTATGATTATTATGAAATACCCGTAGCGATTCACTTTATTTTTCTCTGTGAAAACACGGACCACTTTCATCTCCAGTTTAAATATCCCATTCGTAGTTTGCCACCCGAGATCTCAATAAAACAAACGCGTCAGTAACGTTTGTTATCATTCTACTCTTTTGTACACAACCAAAGGAAAATCTTGTTCATACGGTAATAATTTCGTGTTATACCTGCCGAAATCTCAATGAACAGGCCTTTCGGTAACATTTAACAACGCTCGCATACGACCACGACTACAATAAAATCCCTGAAGCGGTATAAATTGAATAACAACGTTGTGACAACAACGGAAGCGCTACATCCCGTCGACCACATTATTCTCATTACTTTACACGTTAATTTATGAGTAGGAATATCGCTCGTTTTGTTCGTTGGCTGCCTCCCTTTTAATAATTTTAACGAGTACGCGCGGCAAAGGGAACGTTGTTTATTGTCGTCGTTATTTTTGACAATCGTTCGCTGCGACGTGGTATAAAACAGCGTAAACGGGAACGAAATAATTACACTTTGACTTCCGTTACTTCTGAAATTGTCCCCCGGTGCCATTGGCTCTCGAATTTGTCTATTGACGCACGCTATTGTTCGTTGTTTCAGCGAGGCTGCCGCGTTAAGCTCGATCAGTTGTACCGCTTAAAACAGAAAAAAAGAGGGAGGGAGAGGAGAGAGAGAGAGAGTACTCTTTCGTGTCACCGTGTTTTCACGGAGAGAGGGGTTCATGCTGGTTGGATTGCGTGACGGGGGCGAATAAAAAAAAAAATCCGACCAGTGTTTACAAAAAGTTTCGATTGCACTTGGCCACCGCGTCATCGGCTATTAAAGCATGTGTCAATAACAGCAGAGCGCGGGAGCATCGGTGAAACGGGACTCCACTTCGCAATTTCATATTGTCTCCTATTTTCGATGGAAAAGCCACTAAACGAATATTCTATGTCTGTAGGATTTGACGTCGCGCTGATGATATCGTTTCCCTAATGAATTCATCCTACCGTCCCAGCCACAGCTCGACCGCTCTGCGGAAGGCTCCCAAAAATTTTCTATTTTGCCACAGAATTGCACACGTGACCATTACTATGCAATTTCTATTCATCTACACCGTCCCGCGGAATTAAAGGATCGCCGAATTGCGAACAAAAATTTGGAGATCTTCGAACTCCTGCAACTTTGTGTAAAAAAATTGTACAATATTCTAGCTGCGCTCATTTTACAGAGAAAAGTCTCTATTTGTACACTGTCTACCTTAGAACCTTTCTCTGTAAGTTCCCCGTTTGTTATAAAATAAAATAAGCAACTCAAGTTATTTTTCTTCCTTTCGACAATACTACAAACGCAAACGACTCTACGGAATTGACAGAATTTTTTCCCTGAACAATTTCAACGCGAGCTTATAGAGGGAAGTCTCCTCTTTCGAATGACCCCTCGAAAGTCGATCTGTGATTTTTATTCACGGCTCTGTAACAAATTTAGTCAGCAGAATCTAGATTGAAGAGCAAGCAAGTAGAACAGGTTTCTATAGGGCCAGACAAGAATTGGACAGGCCTGAAATTAAATGGAATTAGAATAAAATACAATATTAACAGAAAATAACAGTGAGTGGAATAAAGACGACCATGTGTAGGGACTAGCTATGTTGAAACAAATAGACTAGGCTAGCCTATGATCGGACGAGTGGAATGATCAACTATTTTTCATCGATTATTTTATCATCTATTTTAATCATTTTATTTTGTTTCTACGAAGAACGACTCGTTGACCATTCGAAGAAGACAGTCTCGCCACCGATCAATTGGCTTTTAAAAGAACAGAATGTGATCATTACGTGCGATCACAACGGCGATAAGATAAGCATTGACATAACAGAAATTCGGCCGAACCGGCTGCTATCAGAATGTTAATCTTTATAATCACACGCTGCCGTCGACCTAATCTCGTGTAGCAACAAACAGAATTCCGCGCCCGACTCAAAGGAAGCAACGCTAACATTTGCGAATTATGGAATATTAAATTAGTTAACTGTTCAGAGGGATTACCTACAGGGGGTTGTCTGTCAGGTTGGCGGAATGAAATCGATTTGCAGTTGCGAAGCGACCAGCCGTCTGCGAGCTCTCGTTTTCGACCACTCGAATCATCTCCCGTAAAGGATTACGTAAATACGTAAGATTCGCCGGAAGAAATCGAAAAGAGAGAGAGAGAGAGAGAGAGAGAGAGAGAGAGGGAGAGAGAGAGAGGAAAACAGAGAGCTGTCTGTCGTATCCAATAGGACGGAACATTTGCATGCAGGAGCCGGGGGATCGCAAACAGACGGAGAGAGAGATCAAAGAGCCCTTGATCCGCGCTTGATCGTTTGCCTTCGGAAGCGTCGTTAATCAAATAAAACGTTGCCGCGTCTCTTTTAAGCGTCGCCGAGCCACGCGAAGCATCGAAAGGGATCGGTATCGGCGCTCCCGGAACCTGCGAACACCCGTAAACATCTTCAGAACCTGTTCGAGGCGAGGTTCGAATCGAGTTTTCTGATTGCCAGCCCTGTGACGGGTCGAACAATCCGACCTTTGGCGCCCGGACGGTCAGTGTTGGTTCGCTGCGGTTGCTTTTCATCTAACCAATTCACTTACACCGCGGTGAAGCATGACAATGACCGGGAATTTCATTCTGCGGTGTCTAACGACGATCTAGACGCGGGATTAAATCCTTCAAATTGAAGGAATATAACGATGCAATGAGATTCATGTCATTCTTCGGCAAAGAGTCAATCGACGGTATGCATAGCAAGTACCGTTGAACCCAACTTGGAATAAAAATTTCTGTACAATGCTGAATCGTGTCCGAACATACTGCAAAAGGTTTCATACCTGTACGTTGTTTAGTTCTCCTGTAATAAATTCCTAAAGACCTAATTTTTGTATGATTTCCTAGATATGTGCTTGTAAAGACAAGTGCATAGTGTGCAAAGTTTGTGGGATTCATGAGAGATGCGATGAACAGTCTTGGAACAAAAATTAGCCTATAATAAGGAATGTTGTACGAGTATATTTCAAGAAGTTTCACAGCGCTAGATCATTTTGTGCTCCTGCAATAAATTCCCGAAGATGATCCACTTTGGAACGCCTCGCTGTAAACATGTCCTTAAGCAATCTGGTATAGTGGTGTGAAAAATTCGATAAATTGGCAAGGTGCGCAATGGACAGTCTCGAGACAAAAATTAGCCTATAATAAGGAATGTTGTACGAGCATATTCCGAAAAGATTCGTCTTTCTACGTCGCTTGGTTCGGCCACAATAAATTCCCAAAAACGATCCACTTCAGGTTCGACGCGAAGGCGCCCTTAAATTCGCTCAGCTCGTGTGCTTCCACGTTCGGGAGAAGTCCGCAAATTCGCAAGCCGCTGGCGGAGCCGGTAATCGTGCACGTAGCCGTCTGCCTTCAACTTCGACTTGAACCTTCGATAGCGTCCGAGGGTAACGAGGGTACGATAAGATCGGACCGTGAAGAATTAGAGGGTGCAGGTCGTTGTGTGCACCGCGGGGCCGCCCTCTCGGCTTGTTAGACGTAAAAAGATATAGAACCGTGGATCTTATAGAGAAGACGGTCGGGCAAAAAGATATTCGATTGTATCCGAGGGCGAAACAAAACGGGAAAGGGAGAGAAAAGAACTGGAGGGAAGGATCGAGTGAGTGAGAGTGAAAGATAGAGAGAAAGAGAAAGAGAAAGAGAAAGAGAAAGAGAAAACGAAAGCAAGGGAATGGGATCCGAGGCTTGTTTTCGAGTTTTCCCCTTTTTCTTTTGCCGGGGCGCGCGTTCCCCTTTAACGAACTTTCCTAACGTTCTCTGTTTGCGCGGCCGAAATTTAATTTCTGCGGAGCTCGTCCAATCGCGGCGCCGCGCAGGAATTGAAACCAGAAAAGAGAACGATGGCGGCTGCCGGCCTCTCTCGATCTGACGGTAATTCGATTTCGTTGAACGTCGAACAAAATACATTGTCCTCGGACGGTTACCTTCCCGGCTGCACAAGTATTACATCTATTTCACTGTTTGCCCCCCTTCCACCTCCTCTCTCTCTCTCTCTCTCTCCCTCCCTTCCGCCCTCCGAACCCCCTCGTCCGTCTTTCGTACCCATTCCACGAGCCGTATCAGTTTCTCCGCGAGGCGTTTAGGTTTCACGATGGATCGTCGAGGAAAGTGACTGAGAGAGGCGGCGAGATTGAAGAATACGATCGACGGGGATCCCCGCGAAATCTCCCGGATCTGTTCACTCGTTGCTGCAGAATCTCTGGCTGAATGTAATTCTATGTTTCTTGTTCCTTTTTGTTGGGAGATTGTTGTATGCGCGGGAGACGCCCAGGGATTTTCTGGTTTAATTGGCGGGGGTTGATTTCGGAGGGGTTTTGGGGGTTGAAACGGTGTACTCGGGGGTGGAGATATTCCTTCAGAAAATGAGTAGTGCAATTTAAAACGGTGAAAACACTTTAAAAGTATTAATATATTACTTTCGCTGCGTTAAAATTGTTAGTGAAAAATATAAATGTATATTCATGTGTCTCGCAACTGATGCACAAAAGTTTTTATTCCGCGTCAACATCCGGGGTCCAATAATCAGAATAACAGAGCTTCATTTTACTCTGTAATCTCCGGATAAATTTGTAACAATACTAACACCAATTTCGTGAACTTCAGTTAAAGTAACGTAATTGTTATTTATAAATCCATTATCGAAACACCAGTCGGAATTAAAAATCTGTATTAAACGAGAAAAAAATCGCGGAATATTCTACGATCACCTAATTCCCAATTACACTCTAATCCCCGAGCAGCCGGTAGCCGGGACGATCTAAGAAACACCGGGGCGCACGCTCGGGCGCAATGTGGCTCGTCGGGCAGGCTTCATTGAAAAACAGAGTGGCAATTCCGCAGAGTAGAAGGCGCAAAATGAAAAGAGCATTTCATGGACTGCCGCGCTTTTCGCGGCGCCTCGTTGTGAATTCTTCAGCGTCTCATTACGCCGGGTTTCCGCGTGAAAGAACATTACACAAAGTGCCCAGCCCGGCGCGGCGCGGCTCGGCTCGGCTCCGCTCCGCTCGGGCTCCGCAGCCTTTAAATACGGCCCGGAGACCGTGGCCGCATCTCCGACGGAATTTCACGCGGCCGGATGTAAAAGGGGGTCTGTCGTTCCATAATTGATGAAAATTCGGCCCGGGGACCGAGCTCTCCTCTCTTTCGCCGATTACACAGCGTTATCGCGTTCCGCGGCGTGTTAACGCGCGCTAAATGCACGCTCCGCTGCGAATTTCACCGCGAGAGCGTTCCCGCGTAACGTCCTTATCTCAGGACTCGTGATTTTTACGCTAAATAAATATCTGCGTCGTTTCTGCTCCGATCGCTGGAAATGGGAATTCAGAGTTGCTTCTTTTCTTACGATAATTCCCAGCGTTGACAAAATTTTCTTCACACTTCACGTCATGTAGCATGATGAAGTTTAGCGTTCGGTATAGTTAAAGGATATCACGAGGATCGCTATCAGCCACAGTCTTTTGTATTCGCCGATCGATCGCAGGCCTTTTTACACTAGGATAATCTGGGTTCAGGATTGCCTGGCGATCCTATCACGCACCACGTGACTCATTTTCTTCCGGCGCTCGCCGCGTAACCGAAGCCAGCCCTCTCTCGCACACGAGGGATCAACGTAACATCGATCCTTGGTTTTGTTTCGGTGCAATCGCAAAAACAATGGCTCGTCCGTGGTCCCTTGTGCTTCCCTGTTTTTTTTTCGTTTCGTTTCGTTCCGTTTCGTTTCGTTTTGTTTCGCTATACCGGCGCCCGCGCAAACGGAAATCGATGCATATCGGACGACGTTTTCTTGCATTGTAAAAAACGGAAAACCGAAGGGGGCGAGTCTCGATAATCCGGCTTTCGGGACGGGTTCTCGGTGATCCGCACCGGAGCACGGATCTGATAACGTTTTTCCCTCGATGAAGGAGTTATGCGTATCACGAAATAACCCTTCCGCTGTCCAGCGGGTCGCTGAACTTTCAGACAGAATTTCTATTCTTGAATTTGCTCCGAAACGAAGGGTCCAAATCGGTCTGGACTTGTGATTTTTGTTTACGAAGAAGGAAATAGATATTGTGCTTAAAAGTTATCTTGCTTTTCTCAGATAAGGCGCAATCGTTAAAAAGTTTATCAGCCTTGTAGCAGTATAAAATAATATTTATCTCTCGTTATCTGAAAGAATATTTCAAAATATTCTGGAACAAGAATGAACCGAAAAGTAAATTACAGAACACTGAAAGTATATGTATTTTTACAATTTGCACTTGCAGTGATGGCATTTTTCATTTATGTCTCTAAAATCGCGTTCCAAGCGCAAACAAGAAAGATTTAATTTTCGTTTAACAAATACTCAACAAAAGGGCTGGATAAAATAGTCTTGCGTTTATAAATACCCTTGTAGCTGTACGCGGAATTCTTGTAACGATTAAAATTACCTGTGCAGACTGCCATAATGATCCAAAGGCAACGCTCACAAAGCTTCCGGCGGGCAAGACCAACTGCCAGCCGGTTGCAATAAACCAATTTAAAGTGCTTCCAGACCAAAGTAGTTCTTATTAACGAGTTCCCAAGGGTACCGTGTTCCTCGAACAACGCCCCAAGACCAGGATACGATTCCTTCGACGAACAATTAACGCGATATTAGCAACTCTTTAATCCGTGGCTCGTCTGAGATCTGCGATGGACCTGGGCCTCGAGACGCGCCGATTAATAATGCAACCGAGACTCGCTTTTGCTACTTGCTACTAGCTATGAGAATCTTCCCCCCTCCCTCTTTCTCTTTCTCTCTCTCTTTGAGAGTTTACTCTCCGCCGTCTTCCCGTTCCAGCATTAATTATGCTCTGACGACTTCCGTTTATTGCTTTATCGTCGCGAAAAAAGGAAGCAGGCTACTTCGCCCAGATTTTACATCGGATAAAACTTCGGCTCTTCGTCTTGTCTGGAGACGCGGCCACGCTTAACGAACCGTCGGGAAGAAACATGGCCATCAGGAACGAACATCAGGCGAGAGGAACGATCCTGGAGGAGCCTGCAAATTTTCTTCCGAATTTGTTTCGTTGCGGGGTTTCAAGCTACAACTCCTACTCGAAAGCAAAAATTCTGTTATTACTGGAATCAGTGGATTCTCTGACCAGCAAGAATTTTTGTAATGTTTATTTGAGGCAATCGATTGGACGAGAGCACGCTCGAGTGTATGTTGCATTCCTCCCTTTCAGTTTTAATTTTTGGGCGATTTAAAATAATAATTTCGTGCTTTCAATTTTTATAAATTTTTATTCCTGGCAATTTTTAGTTGAAAATACGCTGCAGTGTGCATTAGACACTCATCTTTAAACATAGCTAGAGTATGTTTTCTACGTTCGGCCAAAAGAAAATAGTGGCCCTACGCGATCTATGGACCCGAGGACCGGGCTTAGATCAAGACTTTGCTGTGTACCTTCGGGAACAGTATAGTGAGCGCGTTGAAGACGTCTAGCACTGTCAGCGCGATTGTTTAAGGTGGCTTTATTTCGTCTGAATTGAGCAGGATCGGAGGACGTTGCGTTCGGGACAAGTTTTATTTTCGAATAATACGATCGAACGGGGTATTACGCAAATAAATGGCGGTTCCTCGAATCGTCCGGAATTAAATGGTGAATGGCGGAGGGGTTCGAAGGGGGAGGGTGCGGTAGGAGGTATTGCAGGGAAAAGTCTTATTTACGATTCAGCCGGGGCTCTATAGGAAGAGAGACTTAACTTCTTTTCGCATCAGCCACTCCGCGGGAGCGATGGGAAAGAGTCTTCAGGCGAGATTTGTCCCGCGGGCCGGCCAACCTGCGAGCCAGAGACGCCTAACTTCAGACTTTTGCATCCTAATTGGATGATCCGAGTTCAAAAGTTTGCCCCGCCCGTTACCTGAAGACAGAGAGTAGCAGCAGTTTGTTGTATCCTCCTCGAAGTCTGGCTGACGGGTCCCGACGACGTCCCGCCGAAAAACTTTCCGATTCACTTTGGACCGAATGGAACGACTGGTTGTCGACCATGCGTTTCATACCTGGTGTCCCGAGAATAATCGACCCCTGTCTACAACCTGGCTCGTTTGTATATGAAGCAGTAACTTCACTCTTCAATTTCTATTTATTTTTCCCTATCAACGGTGTAAAAATTAACAACGATTATGAAAACAGGGACTCCGATACGTATTCCAGAATTTTTTAGGTTTTTTTAAAACCTAGAAAATCATTTTATATTTAATTCACTGAAGCCTACTGATGGAACTATTCGATCTGGGTATGTACGAAGATAGTGTTCTAAATGGTCGGATATTTTCGGGACACCCTATGCATGGGTATAATCGAGCGAAACGTTCCATTGCATTTTCTCCCAGTCGATCGTCGTCACGATTGTTCCTGTGGAAACGCGGGAACTACAAACTGGGCCATGCGTTATACTACGTTAATTATATATTATATGTGTCCTGACCGTGCCCCCGTTTCTGAAACAGTTTGCTACCAGGTCGATGGTTGCATAGCTGTAACTTCTTTCCAGTCTCAAAATATAATGCACTCTTCGTTCCTGAAACATCATAATCATTTCATCATTATTATTGCACAAGTTTAACGATCAAACGGCTATTCGTATCAAAACCTTTCGGTGAAACTCGCGAATGCAAATTGCAAGTGGAAGTGGCCTGCACTGGTCAGACATAGCGTCAGTCGTACGTACAAAAATAGGATTAAAAATTTATTAACTGTGAATGTATCAGTGAAATACCGGATTTAGACAGCGTTAACTTCAGCAATGTTAATAATGTTAAGAATAAAAAATTCTAAAATTTCTTAACAGTTATAGTTTCTTTTCTAACACTAAAACTTTACGTCATGATCAGGACTCTGTGAACGAAGGTGACGCTCCATGCCGAGCAATAAATTGTTTGAAGAACTGGAAGACGAACATTTTGAAACTCGTCAACCCGTTGAAATTAGTATTAATCAAGGAACTGTCTACTGGAGTAGATTTGGATTAAACCACTGAAGATCATAAGGTGTTAGGAACAAGATCGAGGAGCGCAAATGTTTCAGACGCAATAATTCAAAGGCAGAAATTGCGAGCATTAGGCGGAGCAGTGCATTAGAGAAGAAACGGCGCCTGAAGTTTTTATAATTGCGCGACGTTGGCTCGTTTCTCTTTCAGACTGTGCAGCGAGAGTAGTGTCGTAGACGTTTTCGGAGAAGGTAAAAGTGAGAGGGACGAAGGGAGATGGGTAGGAGAGGAAAGTCGTCGTACATCATCCTCGCGTTTCACCGTCGGCCCTCGATTTACGTGGTGTTAAATATCCCCCGGCGACGCGACCCGTTTTTCCTTAACGCGTGTGCGCCGCTAAGAGGGTACGAAGCACCGTCGAGAAGGCGGATGGCGGAGGGGGTGCGGGGGGATGAAAAAAGGGGGAACAAGGTCTCAATTAGCCCTGTTAGGATCGTAAGTTACGCCCCGGCACCGGGAAAAACTTTCGACTGATTTACGAACTCATTGCTCTTCGTCGGGCTTACAAAATAGCTGTTGCGCCCCGTCGAACCGGCAGGGACAATGATTTATGCTTTCTCGCGGGAGAAGCTGGATTTAGTTGCGCCTGCAACGCGTATCGGAGAGCCTAGAACCTTCATATGCGAGACTCCTCGATTAGAATTGGAATCCATCTTGATTTTTCCTGTCACGTGTCACAAATTGAGTCGCCTCTAAAGTCGTGGACAAAATTTTTGCCTCTCATTGAATCCACCGCGTACTTGAAGACTGAAGAGCTTCCCCTTCACAACGAGCCTTGGAAAATCGATGTACGATTTTTCAAAAAATTACAACAATTGGAAATCATAGAAATTGCTATGACAATTCCCGTACGTTCCGGAGGAAGGAGAAAAGGACTGAAAATAAGGGTGCAGAGACGACGAGGAGCGTCGCGACGCCGATGAGTCCTCTCCGGTGACCGCGCGAGAGGATTACGGCCGCCGGTACAGTTTAATCCACCGCGAAACGGCCGGGATACGTTATTAATAATTGTGTAATCCGTTTAGCTATGCCGTGTCCCCGGGCTCGGCTCGGACTTGATAACGAAAGAGATCCGGCCGCGGCGCGCACTGGAATCTGTAAATACCCGCGTGTTATGCAAATCAGAAGCATCCGTACACAGGGAGAATCCCATTGCAGGGTGTACACGGGCCACGGATATAGCGAGCCGAGGCTTCGCTGCTCGCCGCTGTAAGCCGAAACCGGAATAAGCATGTAAAGTAGAGGCTGCGAGCAGGTGACACGGCTGCGCCATCACCGTGACACAACCGAATGTTCCTGGCTTGTGCAAGGTGAAACACGCCTAGCGAATGCTGCCGCCGCTGACGAACCAGCGCGCGGGTCGCCCTGTCTGCATTTTTCTCGGTTTCGGTTGCACTCGATTCTCGCGAATTTTCTGCTGTAATGGGCACCAGCCGAAAGAAAAAGCTCGCAGCCAATGGCAACTTGAAAATTTTTCACTCCATATTCAATCAAATCAATTTTTAACCAGTTAAGCGTGTTCGACGTGTATACACGTCAATCCGAAACTCTATTCAGGTGCGGTTAACGTTAACGAATTGTTAATTTCTTGTCGAATAAAAATGTAATTCTTTCTCATTTAGCTTGACAAGGGCTTTGGCTTTTATAATAGCCGCATTTAACCTGCGTTCGACGTGTATATTCGTCGTTGCTTGATTTTCATTCCGCGCCGTGAGGGATGTTTCACATTAACCCTTTGCACTCGAGTGGTGACTCTGAAGCACCATTAGAAATCATTGTGGTATTACTTCAAAGAAATTACGAGAAATTTTACAAAATGTTTGTTACATTACAAAATTTGTATTTAACAGATCCCTAAACATTTAAATATTACACGTGGAAATCGGATCACTTTCGTATGAATAAAATGAAAATATTCTAAGACGGAAGAAAAATTTAGTTTCAGAATGAAAATAGCGCCGAGTGCGAAGGGTAAAACTCCACGCTTAACTGGCTAAGGTACCTGTGCTCGCACGAACGTCTGCAATCGAACAACAGGAGTTTTTGGCAGCATCGCTGAAGAATCGAAAATCAATTGACGAGAGTCGGCGTGTTTGCGGAAACGAGAAAAAAGTCGAGAAAAAATTCCTCGCGTCGAACAACTGGAGTTTCCTTCGGAAAGGGAATCGAAGTCGTTTGAGGGCGCTGCGCTTGCTAGGACGTGCAAATACGAGGACGACAGGTCGGCATAAGCCGAAAAGGAAATACGCCATCAGTTTTCAATCTCGCGGCCGTAACTCCGTCGGCGAATTTACGGGCGCGGGAAGATTTGCTCGAGTCGTCGTAAATTTCTCTGGCTCTGGATCGGCTGCGCAAGGTCCGACGAATTTTTTCCACACAACAGGCACGTATTCGCGAGAGCGGAAGCCGACGGCGGCGTCGGCGTCGGCATGGGGATGATCGCGGGCATCGACTATACTTATCACGTGCCGACACTTCCGGCACCGGCGGTCTGCGAATTTTAAAAGCCGGGCCTCGCGCGCCGCGTAAATTTCCCCGGTAGATTACCCGGCCTTTTCGCGCGTAAAACTAGAGATTAAAATCATAGTGTTCCCTCCGCTCCGGACCCTGCTCGAGCGAGCGGAACGCCGACCCCTGATATTATCGAAGATAACCCGAAGAATCCCGCGCGCGTTTAACTGCGAGGCTTGCCCACGGGGAACCGTAAACAGCCGCGGTTCCGTGAGCCGTGTTCGACTCGAACTTCGTATAAACAAAAGGCGAGTTACGAGGGCGTTGGATACATGTGTCGGTGAGGGAGACCTGTCTCACTCGAATGGGAATTTATTGGTAGGCTGGGATCTTCCGCGTTTGCACGGCGGAGTGCTACGGTGTGTGGGAGTTTGAAAATTTTGAGCGTCGATTTCGCTTCAGCTCTTAATTGATGTAGCGGAGTGAGGTGTCCGATCTTGTTTCCACTGAACAGGGCAATTTTAGTTGCTTCTGAGCTTAGAATTTAATGTGTGCTTTAAACCTTTGCAAGGTTTGCTTTAATTTGAACTCCCAAATGCTGAAGTAAATTTTGATTTGTCCATATTTGTTTCCGTGGTATAGAGAAATGTTTCTGATTTCTTCAGAACTTGGAGTTTGGTTCAAGATCGTTGGACATTGTTGAAGTAGCTGTCGTGAACAACAATGTCTATCATTTGTAACATATTGTGACGTTTTCGCATCGTTTATAAGATCAATAAGCCTTTTATCTACCCGTGCACCGGATAGTAGAAACAAACAGATTCCTTCGTATCGGAAATGTAGAAATAATTAATATCGCGGACACTCGACGTTAAGTCAACAACACTGGAGAGCAATCGTCTTTATAAAGAATGAGATAAGGATACATAAATGTTGCGATCGAAATAACAATCCACTTTGAAATTTCGATTCAAGATATGTTTAGTATACGAAAAAGAAATTAATTTCGTCAGGTGATTGATTAGAATACTGTGCGATAGAGGCGTGGATATATATCGATCAGTGCACGATACCACTCTCTTAATTGTGCTATTTATCAGAAGTAGTTGACAGTTACAGGATTTTTAAACAAGCAAGTTTTGTAATCTTTGTTTCAGAAAGGATTCGAGAAACGGAGATAAAACTATCGGAACATTTAATACGGTTTTTTGCAGTTTTCAGCGATGCGCTTGTTTGTGCTATGCACAGAAAATTAAACAAGATAGGAGCTTATCGATACCGCTCTCAGAACACATCTGATACGAAAATAAACACGATAAACTCGTGGATTAGGCAGTCGGAAGGAAAAAATCTCGACGAATAGAAAACAGCTTTGAAACTCCAATATCAGTAATTAAGTTGCGGATAAAAATGTCTATAAAAATATTAACGGACTTTCAACGGTTTAATCTAATAATAAGAACGATCTAAATAGGAATAGCCATTGAAACTAATTGAGGGTATTAAATGGCTATTACAGGCATTAAGTGTTCACAGTAAATGGCTATATATAATAATGTTCCATATTCACACAGACTAAAAATTAAAATGCAATCAAATAAAAAATTTTATCGTCCTCGAATCATCGTACACTTCTCCTCCAAAGTAGATACAAAATTTTTATCTCGAATCTCTGCTTAGAGATTTTCCAGCCAAGTCACTTCAAATTAGTGCAATTTGGGAGTGGTCCCAAAGGGGGAGTGAAAGTCGAACGATATTAAAAAGCAAGCAACAAATTCGATAATGGACGAGAATGACGAACAAAGAGGGCAAAGAGGGAGGCGTAGGACAGAGGAGAAAGGTAAATCGAGGGAGGAAGGGCGAAAGCCTCGAGGGGAGGTTCAGGATGCGAGAACAAGGGGGTAGTTTCCTAATCAGCTTACTTCCGTGGCTCACACCTTTTGTGCCTCGGACCGGTCCCTGGATTAAAGCATTGTCGCTGCTGGTTATTATGTCGCGAAATACGAATGAGCGGCGCGCGGCTGCCCGGGCAAAGTACACAACAATAACATGTGGTTCCATGCAGATAAACTGCACCATCCGAAACAATGCCGCTGCAAAAGGACTCGTTCGAGCCTCCGGGGGACTGCCGTGAAGATACACGCTGTCAGGCTTCAACAGAAACTACCTTCTAATCAGAAAATTGCGAAAGAATTTCCCATAAAGCGCATACTCGACCAACAGAAACACCTTCCAAAAAAAAAACTGGAAAAAAAGCTTCATTTCTTTCTGAGAAAATATTTACAATTTTGGGACTCTAAAATACAAATTGTTAAGCCAGGCTAGACTCCTTTTTACAGCGTTCATTTGCTGCTTTCAATGTTCGATAAATATTTTTCTAACTCTAAATGTTTGCTACAGAAATAATTTTCACTACTCAACTAAAGATTGAAAAACATGCCTGTATTTTGTCCGTAACGATTTCGGCACTTGTCACAATGGAAAAAATTCTCGATCCAACAGATATTTCGTTAAAGTGAAAAATGGTTCGTACATGCAATTTAGGTTGAGGACGAAACGGAAAGTTGAAAGTAAATTTTATAGTAAAAGAACGGGGGCTTTTGTTTAACAGAAATCCTCTTTCCCCTCGCGTCTAGGACCAATTTCGAATCTCCTCCACGGCGTAAGACACTGCAGCATCCTCCTCTCTGTCATCTCGTGGCATTTCTCAAGCTCTACTACCCCGTGGCACCGGTGGAACACGAATCCTTCATTTCTCACGAGTTGCAGGAGCGCGACGATATATCAGGGCATCATACCTGTAATTTATAAAGTCGGGAGCAGGAGGTTACCGGCGTAACCCTTCACGAATTCACGGTGAGCACGCGATCGGCTTGCCAGGGGCTTGTCGCCGCCTGCATTTCTAATCAGCCGCGAGTGGAAAGGTTCCCGTGCATCCTGACAGGACTCGGAATCGTGTCCTGTGAATCCTGACGGGACTCGGAATCGAGTCCTAACGAGCGATCACACAAAGAAAAGTTAAAAATTTCTGGTTTCCATATGTGAAGTGACTCCTTTTTTACTGTTAGAAACTCATTACCTGAAGGTATGGACAATGTGAATGAAAATTATTTGCTAGAATAAAAAATGTAATTGTAACGTTCATATCATTGTACTTTTAATTATCAACATATACATCAATATACACAGAAAAATATAAAGCCAATTAGAACAAAAAATTAAAGAAAGAAAGTTCTTCCATCCAATATATTGACAATATTATACAATTTACCTGTCAGTTCATAATTTGTGCATTACAAAATAATGGCGACCACTTAGCCCCCGAAAAAGAGAAAAAAAATGTTTCCTTATTAATGACGTTGATACACGCGCTTTCGGGCTTCCTCGTTAAAGCCGAATGATGATTATTGCATTTTGAAGCAGTGCCGATCGATCCTTCGCGTTACACGTGTTGCGTGCCGGTGCCTTGTTTACAATTAATTAATCTCGCGTATTAATTGACGTTCAATAAACTTTCTCCCCGCATGTTCGCTTACGTGAACCTACAGAACTCACCGTGGAATTATTTTCAAGTTGTTACCCTGTGTCGAATTTCCGACCTGACGTGATCCGTGTTTTTCTGGGACACCCTGTGTAACGGAAAGAGGTGGCTTCAAACGTTTTCGATCCTTTTTGCGGAAATTACGGTACATCGAAGCGTTGCTCTTGATTTCGTAAAAGTTGAAGTGCTTTCTGAGTGGCTGTAATTTAAACTTCGATGGAACGGCAGATTGGATTACGCTTAAACGTTGGATTCCCCCGGTCCTGCGCGACATTTTGCTAATAATGGACGTGAGCTGGATAATGCTACGACAATCTGCGAGCGTGGGTAATAAATAATTATATCTTCGACGGTTTACAGCCTCCCATTACCTTTCACAGCGTAACGTCCAAGTCGCGCATTATCGGGTCTTTCTTCGTCGCAATTTATCCTAATGGTTTATTGTTCAACCCGCCATCTGATCGTAATTTGTTTACCGCGATTCGCGAGTCCTTTCAACTCC
The DNA here is from genome assembly GCF_050948215.1 of Halictus rubicundus. Lineage (NCBI taxonomy): Eukaryota > Metazoa > Arthropoda > Insecta > Hymenoptera > Halictidae > Halictus > Halictus rubicundus. Next base: position 15,207,895 of record NC_135157.1, on the reverse strand, counting down.
GTAAATAACCGTTTATCTGTTCATCAAAGTCTGTCGTTCGTTATCGGCAGTTTTCGAGTCCTCCCCTTCGTCGCAATTTATAGTAATAGGTTTTTAATTGTTATTACGAGTTGCAAATTCTTGATATTCTCTTGCTGGCTACGAGATGCATAAATTAATTTCACATCAACTGGTTGTGTACGCGAGTTAAAAACTGGACACTAAAATCTTAATTATGAACCAATTTATTTCCGAATATATAAACGTTCAAATTTCGTTAACAGCGCACGAGGGTTAATTACATGCTGCTTTCTTCAAATTTGAGAGAAGATTGTGTTACAGGGGATTGATAAGATTGAGATGTTCCGATTTTTACAAATTAATTCGCATCTTCATCATTTCTATGAATTATTGATCCACGCTGGAGTCCAACAAGGACAAAATCATTTTTGACATCAGAATCTTGAAGACGTCGGTAACTGTTCGCAAACTTCAAGGTAAATAAGGCATCAAGGCGGTCCTCGAGAGCCAGTGAAAGACCCGCTGCATCCTTTAAGAGCTTCAGTGGCCGTTGAAGATTCTTCAAGTACTCTGTTAGTCCACGGTGACAGTTTTAAGTGGCAGAATGGTTGATAGAGCTTGTGGAAACTTCCTCATTATTTTCCCAAGTATTGGCTATTCTATATTAATCGGTCCTGAATAAAAATCTTAGACATTTCAAAAATTATCAATTTACACTGAAGACTAAACGACTGCAACTTTAGCTTGGTACTAAAGGATTCAAATTGAAATTCAAGACTGAAAAACTTCAATTTAGACCAAAGTCTGAAGTATTTCAATTTGGACTCAGGACTGAAAGATTCCAACTGAAACGTACGATCAAAATTGAAACTGCAAGCCTGACATTACGGCATAGAATTGAACTAAAAATTCCCATCTGAAAATGTCCCGCACTATCAAAACCAGCACGAAACCTCGTCAATTCCACCGTCTATCCCATCGACCAGCGACGATCCAAATTCACCGTAGACGTTCCTCAGCGTGAAACGAGATTCTGAAGGAAGGACAGCGACGAAGGGCGCTTTCCCTTCGGAAAAGGGGACAGTCCCTCGGCAAACGAAATCTACGCGAGAGGCGGCGGCGCACAGTGGCATGCATATCCGATTGTGGCGGCGAAAGAAAGCGAGTATCGAAGGATCTCTGCGGCGATAGGTGGTCGATCGAAATTTCATTTCGTCGCCAAAGACGTCGGGAGGACTTTCGGAGGACCGTGCGCCCTGCAAGGAGCCTTGCTGTGTGTTACCGGTGTGCTGCTGCTGCCGCTGCTGTTGCTGCCTTCTTGCGAGCCCGTTCAAACTTTAATGCATGCGAGAAGGTCGGCTTGTTTGCTCTCGAGAAAATTGCTCCCGTAGAACCGGGTGTATCGAGGTGAAATGTGATTTCGTAGGTGACCCAAGGGATCCCTTCCTGGGAGCCACGACCTCGGACGCCTTGTCGAACGAGCGTTGCACCGATGCACCACGGAAGCATCCCCGGAAACCGACTCGGTGCTTCCCAGCCGATGCTACACGATTTTTCTGAAATTTAAATCGGCCAGCTCCTTTATTAAAATTTTCTAACGCTTTTTATCTCAAAATAAGAAAATCGCTGTCTCCTCGGCCGGTCCCAAGCCGTCGCCTTATAACGAAAGACAATTGTAGTGAAATGTCGGCCTGGGTCAGAAATGACACCGGCACAGGGCTAGCAGTCCAAGGAGTCCGAGGGTTAATTCAGTCGAGTGGCGTCCCGTAGTGTCGCGACGCCGTCGTCGGGACCGTGAAAATCGGTTTGACGTCCCGGCGTTTCGCGAGGCAATGCGACGCGATAATATCATAATCCGGCGGTGTTAAGGACGGATTATCGATGCGCCTTTGCGCCGCGTGCGCGCAGACATACACGCGGCCGGCCCCGATAACGAGCAAACTTTCGGCCCCGGCCACTCCACCGGAGCAATTATGCTCGTATTCCTCGTCGAGTTACATTAATTAACGTCGACTGCGCGCCGCGCGGGGAGGCCGCGCCGGCCGCTGTAACTCGCGGCCGAAGAGGATGCTCGAGGAGGCCCTTTATGGGGGTGACCCGCGTGTTTATAACGATTACGGTGAATACGGGATACGCCGCCCATAATGAACATCGATACTTCATCCTGCTCCGCGTTTTATTGCGAACACGATGCTCGGCGCGGCTCTGCGACCGAGCAGCAGACGGCGCACATTGCTGTCGCTTCGAAACAGTCAGTTCTCGAACATTATTATTAATTAACACGGTTCTCGGGTAGTTATTCAATAGTATTTGGTGATAATTCATTTTTTGGGCACACATAATTTTTTGGAAACATGAAACTTTAAACTTTTCTCGTGTAATCCTGTAAATTTTGGCGAGGAAGTGCCGAAAGTCCAAGTTTTAATGATAGGAATTCACTGGTTCAAAAGTTAGGCGTGTTTAAAGTTGAGCGGTTTTAAGCGTTTTTGACAGGTAAGGACGCCGCCATGTTGGCATGCACTCAGCGGCGCGCGTCGTCTAACGAGTGGAACCGCTAGGAGGCAGCAGAAGCACGTGATGTCGATAACGTAGATTTGCAATGATCTCCGCTCATTGGACGATATCTGGGTACGTACCAATATGGCGGCGCCCTTGCCTGTAATGAATGCTGAAAATCGCATACATTTACACAGGTATAATTATTGAACTGTTGATTCCCTAGGATTAAAACTTGGTTTATCGGAATTTTGTCGCCAAAATCTACGGGATTACATAGAAAGAGTTAAGAATTTGTGGTTTCGTGAGATAAAGTTTAGCGGAATTATTTTTGGTTGGGGAGAGTTAGGAACGAATTCGTGGTTGGTGATAGCAGCCTGATACTCGCACAGTGGCAAGATGGCGTCGAGGAAAGTCGACGCCTTGCAAACATAGAACGGCCTGGTGTGCACACGACGCGCTGTTTGGCGACGGCCGGATGCACGAGGGTAGCAGACCACATCACTCGTCGGCCCAACCGGATGTCCCGACATTGAAATACATGCGAGCCCGTGCTCCGGTGGTTGCTAACCCCGGTACGTTTACTCCTGCTCGCCTCTTTCGTGCTGACTGCGGCCAACTGGCAATCTTGTTTCTTCCTCGTCATCGAATTACATCCACGCTGCGAACTTTCAACCCTTTGTCACAAATAAACTACACGTCACTTCAAAATTTAAAACATCCTCGTGTCTGACACGGTTTCGGTGATCGCACGTCAGAATTGCACAGTTCAAAATAAATTCAACGCAACACGGAACAATGTACTGCGGACCTTTATGAAAAATAAAATTGTCCTGTCTGATTTCATAATCATTTTGCTACATTGAAAATAAAATAATAATATTCTTGGATTTTTAAAATCTTTTACAATCTTTGATCTTTCTTATGAATGTCTGTTTCTTGATTTTTACTAAAATACATGTTACTTTATTGGTTAGACCTTCTGAATAAAAATTTCTGCAGTTTTATCGAATTTGTCGATACGAAAACATGAACTTTGAACATTTCCGCGAGCAGTCGATTATCAGAAATGGAGGTACAGGAGATTCGATTCCGAATTTTCTCTCGGCCGTTGCATCCTTTCCCGGGAACGTCATTTATTCGTTTAGAGGCGCATTAGTCTCAGTCTCCGGGCTCGCGTCGTTCGGATAATGGGCCCGAGTGCGAAAATTGATGGCTGCTCTCTTCCCCGGGTGTTTCGCGAAAGTGCGCCGAAAGGGTCGCGCGCGGCGATAAAAATATTGTCGGCCTGCCGGGGGATTCTTCTTTTCAGCCGGCAAACATATTTTCACAGTCGCGTGTCCGCGTTTTCCGGCGGTGCACGCGAATGCAGAATGCCCGGGCAAACGATGTATCGTGGGAAAATGGATTGTTAGTTTGTTGGGTTCGTGACAGTCGAATGTTGTTCCGGAATTGCTTTTTGTTGAGCTTAGCGTCGGTGACAGCGGTATGCCTGGGAATTGTTTACAAAATCCAGAGAGCCGGCTCTCCCAGCGGAACATGGAATTGATGTTTGGTGAACAGCGAAAGGGATTAATAGAAAATTGTGATTCGCTATTACCGGGCTGGGGGATTTCCTGGGCGGGACTTGCGAATTTTCTGGGGCTTTGCAAATAACATTTCTTGGAATATCAGTCTCGTTGTGTATATGGTGGAACGAATAAAATTATTATCTACTTGTTATTATTTTCTATTTGCGAAAATCTTGATAAAATTCGTAAATCTGAAACATTTGAAAAAGAGATTTGATGCTTTCAAGTTGTTTTGAAGTCCCGAGAGTGTCTTTTTAAATATCTCTATCGCGATTATCGAAAGAACAATTGATAATCTTGATGATCTTGATCGTTCATCGACAATATTTATTTCCCTCCGCCGTTATCCTCTTTTCATTTTGCTCCTTATCTGACGCACGATAAGCTAGATTGAGGATTATTAAGGAGATACAGGTAATTGCTAATCTCTCTCAATCGGATTTTAAACCGAATGGAGCACAAAAATTTTCGAAAATATAGCGACACAAAAATCTATACAAATTAGGATACATGTAATCTTCAAGTCCATTGTAGTTTCAATTCCGAAAAAATTTATTAAATTCCGTACAGATGTTTGAACCTAAAATTGCAAAATTTTCACGAAAATAGACCATCGCCAATTTCTCGCCCATATTATAATATAGAAAAATGGTTCGAAGAGAAAAACAGTTAAAAGTGTAGTCTTTACCCTTTAAGATGAGCCTAGTAAAGACACTCTAACCTCTCCCACACCCAATTCAGCCGAAACCCTCGGCAAAGCCCGTCACGGGAAAATAAATAAAAAAATCCCCGCTCGCTATAGACGCGATAGAGCATCATGGCAGCTACTCTAGCGCGTCAAATTTCATCGAAAGGCTGATCCGCGTCTCGGGGGTGTTTCATCGCGTCGCTATCAATAAGGTTTTCGGCTAGAAGAGCCCTGAACGAGGATACGGAGGGTAGGCGTTCGAACAGAAGATGAAAACAGACTCGAGGAGGGAAGTTTCCTTTAGGAAACGCTGGTGAGACAAAGCTGGCGCCCGGAGGAGGCAGGGCGAGGGTCAAAGAGAAGGAGGACCGAGCCGGGAATCCAATCGCAATAGAGTTAAGTGTTCGAGAGTAAAACCTAGCCGAGGCACGACCTCGATTACTCGCGGAGGATTTGTTACGGGCGCCTTCTCCGTGGAATAGGTCCCGCTGCTCGTCCCACGGTTTCGATTCCCGTGAAAGCCGGCCGAAAGATCGCTTCGTCTCCTTCTCGTTGTGGACCCGGTTTTTCCAGCCGACGGTTTTCTTTCGGCCATCAAACGGAAAGGGGTATCCGATTGGCTCGGTCACGTTTGCCCGATTCCCGTCATCAGATTACGCCTCGTGGAACAGATTTTTTGGGGCCATTTGCCATCCACGATTTGTCCAACCGTGACCGGGACCAGCATCTTCTCACCTGCTTCATTCTTTCAGATTTTTATACACCGCTCGAAACGTTCCTCGAAAATTATGCTTCAATTCGGACCATGGATACTTTTCTCATTTTCTCAGAAATGTAGTGGCTTGATATAGTTTATTATTTTTTGTACAATTTTCACGTAGACTTGTTTCCCTTATTTATTATTCATTTCTTTAAATTTGAATTGGTACGTACCAGTTACCCGGATTTTACGATTAATTTACAAGTAGCATTAACAAACGTTACACATGCACATTACAAACGTAAAGTGTCAGTACGGATTTCAGTGAAATAATAAAGTTAGTAGAAATTAGATTCGACTAATTGCGTTCATAAATCTGCATCAAACACGAACGCATAACCGAGCTGCAGCTTTCGCGTTTTGCAGCACCTAGACACAGAAAATGGATTAATTTCTACCGGAATGGTATGTACGATTGAAACTAATAAACGTGCAAGTAAACATTTTTAATAATTGTCCTGAAAATTCTGAGTAATCAATAATCCCAGAACGTTACAAAGGAATGCGTCGAAGAACAATGCTTTTACTTCAAAAAGCTTTGTTCTAAAAGATTGTACAATTCGCTAGAAACAAATGGTGAGCCGACCGGAGGACAATCAAGCTCAATGTCTAGTGATCGATCGACTAATTTCGCCAACACCAATCGATATGCAGATTCTCGAACGATAGATAAAGAGGCCGTCGATAAGCGGTCGTTCGATTTTGTATTATTGCCGGACGCTGTGTAATCTTGTTTGCATGTCGATAACAGGCTGTCAGAAGACACAAGGCCGACGGGGATTAAACGAACGGAATGTATCAGTGGTTTATCGTTTACCGCCGAATCTTTAAGGTCGATCGAATTGACGTGATGTGGTGTTACGTGGTGTGGTATTACGTGATTACCGTCCGTATCGGGGACATTGATCTCGCGTTTCACTTGGCTACAATAGGTATTCCCGTGAACGATCTGCTAGAGCAGCTCTATTTTTGGATGCACGTGGACGCTTGCGATGAGTAATAATTATCTGGAAAACCTGTACGCAGTTCTCGAGGACTGAAAAGTTTCGATTGGACGCTCGAGTTTGTTTCGTGGAACTAGACTCGGTGATTAAGCGGTTCCGCGCGTGATGACAATGAGTTTCGTCCCCGAAAACTCGGCCATAGAAATAAAAATAGCAGCATCTAAATGAAATAAAAATTACATCCACGACAACTCGGTAGCGCGAACAAATCGAAGAAAAGCAACATCCACCAAAACTAAAAACACATAAAATAAAAATAATATTCTCAACAAGTCTGCGGTACAAATAGAAATGCAAATACTGGTCTAAAAAAGCAAATAGAATTTAATGCTACACTCTGCCGGGCGGTTCGCAAAATTTCCAAACTGGAACGGCGCAACCTGTGCAACGATGTTCAAGCAAATAGTTGCGATTCGTGCATCGAAGTCTCCGAACCGGCCTGAACTCGCTAATATGAACAAGGACGTTAACCTAATGAAAACACGGTAGCGGGAATCCCAAGATTTCGGAACAGGATTCGAATCCCTAAGCAGAGAGAGGGAGAGAGAGAGAGAGGGAGAGGAAGAGGAGAGAGTCAGAGGGAACTGCGAAACAGATTTTCCTAGTTGCTTCTTGTTTCCTCGTGAAAATCCTCGAGGCCGTTACGCCGGTAACGATGAGCCCTGTTACGAAGGGCTGTTACCACCACGTGCTGCCATAATATCGAGCAAAAGTTTGCCTGGCCAGCGGGAGAAAATAATTTGATACGACTCGGCTTGTTGCGACTTGAACGCGCAGGTGGAACGACCAAGCAATTGCCGGCCCTTCGGAGAACAATTACGATGACGCGTCCGCACTGGCTTACGGCAATTAAGCCCGGGCCCATATACTTCGGGCAACTCCGTTATTGTTCCTGAAATCGCCGAATTCGCTGTCTAGGACGGACTGGATCCTGCAACAGATCTCAGAACACAATTTCAATTTAATATTTGTGTTTACGTCAGTATAAATGCTTGCTGAAGGCAGTAAAAATTGTAAAATTGACCAATTTTTTGGCCTTCATCGTCGATAAAATTAAGTATACAATTTTTGTTGTTCTGTTTTCTAGTACGGATAACAATGTAAATTAATATCAAATTTTTTAATCCGGCGATTTACGTTCGATTCGATAAGATAAGATGGGCAAGATTTTCAGTAACGATAGATTATGCAATCGGTTGACGCCACGTTGAAGGCCACGGTATCAAATGGTATCTCGCATGTATTTCCCGACAATTTGTTTACTGAAAATATAATGCTGTGAATAATACGAATTTCAATGAAAAATAGGTCAAAGAGGGGTTGTAGGTCTTAAGTCGTTGGTGGAACTATTTCTGGGAATAATTTTTTACCAAGCTGTCGATTTCGTGCAGTTTCAGGCCAGTCAGTTTGGTTGAGTAAAAATTAGGTTGGACAAGGTTGCAGGTTAAAAAAATTGTACGCGCAGAGGGAAGACGTCAAATATTTAGCCGGAGCGTTTCCCGAGTTTCAAAGTGAAGGAGGAGCAGGGTGCCTGTTTGTTAGCGAGTGCTCAGGGGCGGGAAGTGTGCACGCGGCGGACCTGAAAGGTCGCAGGAGTGGATAAATCTTTTTGTTCGTCCGTCGGCGCGACTCGAGTGACGTAATATCATTTAGAATTTATATTACCGAGTTCATCCTGCAGCCGCCCTCCAGCCGCTTCCGTCGCTCACCCTCATCCCCCCGGGCTCGCGTCCCTCTGTACCTTACGAAAGGGAAGGGTGGAACAGCCGCGAAATTACGTTAAACCCTCGCGAGATACGGCACTCCGGTACGAGGGACCTGAAAACCTGCAACTTCCGGCTTCTATACCCTGAAGAAAAACCGAAACACGCCCGGTTCTTCTCCGCAAACAACCGACGCGCGACTGACGTGACGTCGTTTCGACCAGTAACCATTACCACCCATGGCGTCCGAAAACCGATAAGATCGAATTTGATATCCGACAGATTATCGACTCAGCAAATGAATTTTGCACCTAGCTCTTGATCTTGGTCTTCCCCAGAGGTTGTTTGCGACATGTTTTTATGCAACTCAAACCTTGTTTATCGAATGTTGCGTTAATCTGATCGAGCACAAACGAAATCCGTATATAAAGCGGACCCTGAGGACGAGCTAGCATCAATCAGTCGAGTTCACTGACAGCAGCAACATGGTAAGTGAACTCACCGACTTTTTCAATTGTTGAAGACCTCGAACATTGGAATTTCGGGTTAGAATATTCAGGGCTGTTTTACTTGACGAATTAATTAAATATTGAGCCGAGTCTGATCTTTCCTGTTTTAATTTTTCTTTAATGTTCTTTTTTCTTCTATTTGATGTTCCTTTATAATATTTGGTAAAATTTCCATTTTTTGTATGGGAACATCAAAGGTGTACAACACCAAAAGAAATGTCTTTAATCAAGTTGGAAACGATGATGATTTTAATACACACACCGAAGCACGTTGCAGACTCAATCCGGCAACTGTAAACACGCAAACTGGCAACCATAAACTCGCAAACTCTTCGATACAGCTAGAAGCAACCGCTTTGAACAGCTTTTACACTTATTCCATTAGGGATGGGGATCACTTTCATCTTCGGTCGAATAATTTAATCGCCCCCGAAACTTTTCCCGTGTATCAAATATTCATCCCCCATCGCAAACACGGGTCAGACCCGCGAAATTGCATTCGAGTTCCGCTTTCTCCTGCGTGAGTCTCGAGCTAAATGCCACTTATGGCTCCGTAGACGATGTTCGTTCTGACAGGCTCGTCCGCGCCACTGTTAGGACAAAAATAAGTAGTCGGTAGTCAGTAGTCTTTATCCGGTTATAACGTCATGATAAAAGATGATACGGTGATCTATCATAGCTTATCTTAAAGACTGAACCCTACCCTTTACACCGTCTCCAAAAAATTCACTGTACAATTTTTCCTTGCAGTTTTATTGCATAAAAAGTGCACCGTTGGCAGTTATTGTAAAAATTGTTCAGATTCAAACACCAATAATCAAAAAAATTGTTTGCAGACTAGAAAACCCCTGGAATTTAAAGAATAAAGTATTGCCTTTACAACGAGTCGAAAAAAATCGTCATGCGATTAGCATTAATTTTGCCATATTTCCTTTATTGCCTACATCACAGTTTCAGTGTGCAATTTAGGCTTCCAGCTCATTTTAACCCAATGTCTCGATCACATCACCTAGCTCTCGAGTCATTGAAACATTTTTCCTCCGCTGAAATTGCTAATATTTCAACACAGAACCAAATAAATAAACAAATTGTGCTTATGACTTGCAGATGAAATTCGTCTTCGCAGCCTTGGCCGTCCTGGCCGTGTCCACCCCCATAAACGCCTACGAGCTTCCTCGCGTGGGCAGCGGGGCGTTGGCTGACACTCTTCAGGACTTCGTGGACTTGATCCCCTTCGACAAGATCGTCACGATCATCGTGCGATACCTCGCCGAAGACAGAGAGTTCGGTACCCTCGTGACCTACCTGAAATCCGAAGAATTCAAGTCCCTGATCCGCGACACTGAGGCTCTTCCGGAAGTTGTGGACCTGCTTAACTACATCCAGAGGGGTGGCCTTGACGTTTACCACCTGGTGAACAAGCTGAACAAGTTCCTGGGTCTCCCCAACATGAAGGCACCCAACACCTTCCAGGTCTACGTCACCGGAGGAATCCGTGGTTTCTTGGACGACGTTGAAGCCCTCATCCCAGTTCCGAAGCTGAAGGCCCTCTACAAACAGAAGATGTCCACCTCCAAGATCTTCGCTGACCTGATGGCAAGGCTCAGGTCCCCTGACATGCAGAAGATCACGAACGCTGTCGTTGCCAACCCCAACCTCACTGCCATCCTCCAGAAGGCTGAGAAAGCTGGCATTGACAACAAGGCTGTCGTCGAGTTCCTGGAGAGATTCCTTGGCATCAAGATCCCCATTGATGTTTAACAAATTTTTATGCAGTTTTGATTAAGAGATGTTCAATTATTTTTTTTTTTATGATTTTATACTGTTTTTAATTTCCTACAATAAAGATGCATACATGTAATTTGATCTTTGGTTGATTGCCCCTGATAATGTGTGCTGTGTGTGTCTCATCGGATAAGATTTGTTCAGATTATAGTGAGATATGTGGTATGATCGATATGATCGTGATTATTAGACTACGGATGTTTATGCAATTTAAAATTTTTATATAGACAAAGAAGGAAGGGAAATGAAATAAAATTTTCAGCGGTAATAGTCTTCGTAAATCCAAAATAAATAAATAAATAAAAGAATTCTGAATTCTATCGAATTTTATATTTTAGGATTCTTCTTTGGAAAATTTTTTGAAAATTGTCTAGTGATTAAATTGCGAATCTTTACGCAAAGTAAAATTGTTCGCGTTAATTATAAGAAATAAAGTTCAAATAAAAATTTCTTTCTTCCTGTATTAATTTTAATAAGCTGAAGCAAATGCAGTGACATTTTTAATTTCTTTTGATCGGTTTACTGTTTTAAATTGCATCTACTCATTTTCGTCGTAAATGCATAAAATCCGCAGTCTAATGGTGATGATTGAGGAATTGTTTCATGATGGAGTGGATTAATCTTTTATTTTGGTCAAGAGAACGAGAGATTAGGGGAATTAAAGACTGCATAAGATTGCATCTTATGGTAATGATTTGGGAAAATACAATTAGTGACTGCTTAATGAAAAGTTGTCAAAGTTTCTCATACTTTTATTATAAATATTTAAAATTCATAGTCTGTTTATTACCTCAACCTTCTTGCAGTTATTAGGTCCCAATCTCACTTGATGCAATCTAATCACGTTCAATAAATCACAATAAAAATTAATTTTCATATCTGCAGATCTTCAAGATATTTTTCTCGAAATTCACTTTGTTTTATTTCATCCTGAATAAATGAGCAACGTGTAATTAATTTTTACTGATAAAGTGGCGTATATTACTCTACCCAATCGACCTGTTTCAACCCTCCTTATGTTATGCCGGGGTCATTGGTGACCCGTCGCGGTGGCGATAAGCTCGAGCGACCGGCAATACGTGCAATTTGTATTCTGATATAAGACGACGCTTTTTATTTCGAAATAAGAAAATCTCTATCCCCTCTTCTCCTTCTTCATCCGAAATACGACGATAGCCGGTCCCGAGTCATCGCCTTATGTCCGAGGAGTATTAATAAATGTTAAATTAATCACTAAAAAAGGGCTCATTTTAAAGGGCAGAATCTGTACTTTGTAGTAGAAAGAGAGTAGGATTAAAAATTTAATTGTTTAAGAAACAGGAGCTGCTGAAGCACTTACCTGTCACAAATGAATGCAATTGTTCCTAACAACTTCCAATCAGCAAGAAATTTGCATTTTAATTAATGTACGTAATAACTGAAAATTTCGAGTAGCATCTTTTTAGTGATCGCATGAGTAAACTATCTGATTACTTTGCAAAAACACGACGACTAATTAATTTATCAATCGATAGAATGTCGGATACCATATCGTCATCGGAAACCTAATTTAATATTGTACTAACATGATAAGAAATTAAACATTACATTTGGTTTATTGCATGCTGTGAAGTGTATCATTACCGATTATTGCGTCCCAGGTGAACAATAACCGTGACAAGATACCGATGATGATCAATATTTTCAGTGAAAAGTCGCAGTTGTAAACTATTTTACAGCTTCTCACTATACTATGGTATGTCTGTCCCGTTTGTTACATAGGCCGTAACCGCAAGCACTATCGAACAAAATTGTAACAGTGAATGCACAAAAATGCCCGTAATTTATTTATCAATTTAGAGATACCAGGGACCATAAATTTTCCCGGTGTGAGGCCATAGCACGAAACATTTTGACAGGATCCCGCTATAATATACTTCTCTCGCTTATTACACAGGCACGTAATCGCGTTCACTATCAAGTGGGTTGGTCAATAAACAATTCAGTATAAATATTGCAATTTAAATAGAATAGAATCGAATAGAATTGCGGTACGAGTAGAATCAAATAAGCATCGGATTAAAAACGGCAAATTCAAACTGATATGAAGTGATTTGATGTTATCATTTACCAATTAAATGACGTGTAGAATGATCCAACGTTTCTTTGAATACTTCACCACAGGTGGGACAAGTTACTGAACGATAATGCCTGCAAAAGGTGATTAATAATCAATCTCATCTTTTAGCCAGGTGCACACTTCTAATCTTATCTGTTTTCGAATGGAGAGGAAATTCCAGGTGTTGCTCTCACATGTCAGATATCGTTTAGTATATAAAACACCGGCACCTAATTCGGAACATCATTAGTATCCCTTACCGGAGCAGCCAAGGTAAGTCAATACAACAATAACCATGTTCCATCAATTGCCATTCTTATTCTGACTTTATTTCTAAAAATCGTTCACTTATTTGGCCATTCATTTCTTACTTGGGCATTCATTTATTATTTATTTGTTCATCTGCAATTTATTTCTGAACTGAACTGTTTGAAATTTCTTCATTTTATTGGACGTCGATACATTAGCATTTTGAAATTTATAATTTCATCTTTAAACATTATTTATTCGTTCATTTACCTGTTCACTTCTTATTTATATCTGAATTGAACTGTCTAAAATTTTTTTCATTGACCACTGACAGCAACATTTTTGAATTTATACTTGCCCCACATTTAAAAATTATTTATTCGTATATTTCTCATTCATCTATACATTTATTATTTATTTCTGAACCGAACTGTTTTAAACTAACTTTGTTTTATCGGACAGATTTATTGAGTACATTTCGTAATGTATACTGGCCTGGCTTAAAAATTTATTCATTTATTTCTCATGTACTTATTAATTTATTTCTGTACTGAACTGTTTTAAATTTCTATCTTTTTCTGTGGACCACTCCTAATCATTCCCCACCTTCAGTCAAGTGTTTTTTATTTCTTACTTAACCATCCAACCACAACCATCCAAATTTTTTACCAGAATCTCTAGCCTCCAAGCCATTGTCCACAGCAATCTGTATCAATCTCTCAATCGTCATCAATAAAAATTTGTACCACTTGCCCACCATTTGAAATCCAACTTCTGCTCAACAGATGAGAATCCAGCTAGCAGCCCTCACCGCTTTGCTCGCGCTCGCCTCGAGCAGCGCGTTGCCCGCTTTCGGCCAAGGTCCCCTCTACGACGACGTGATGTACTTCATGGACATGGTCCCGATTCAGCAGATCGGAGTGATCACCTTGAAGTACGCAGCCCAAGACCGTGAATTCCAGGAACTGTTGCGCTACGTGAAGGGCGCCGAATTCAAACAGATGGTTCAGGAACTCGAGGCCATCCCCGAGTACCACAACTTTGCCACCTACATGCAGAAGAACGGAGTCTACCTGGTCGACATGACCAACAAGCTGAACGAACGGTTGGGTCTGCCGAATTTCACCCCAATGGACCTGTACAGGACGAACGGCCTGAAAGGCTACTGGGAGGAGGTCAAGGCTAAGGTGTCCTACGACCAGTTCATCCACGGCTACGTCTACAAGATGAGGACCTCCTCGGCTTTCCGCGGATTCGTCGCCCACCTGAAGTCCGACAACCACCAGAAATTCGTGAACAAGATGTACTCGAACCAGAAGTACCTGAACTTCCGCAACATGGTCAGCAGCAGAGGCATCGACGTAGCCCTGATCGAGGACATCATCTACACCGTTCTCGGCATCGAGTTCCCCGCGCTGAAGAACTTCGAGGTCGCCACTTTCTCCAACCCTGAACTCGGCAAGGACATCAAAGACTTCCTCAACCTCCTGGACATGAACAAGATCATGGAGATCGTGATATCCTACATGGACGACGACCAGATACAGACCGCCTTCGAGTACATTTACAGCGAAGAGTTCCACGTCCTCGTTCGTCAAGTCGAGGCCATGAAGGAATACCAAGAGCTCGTTCTCTACCTTGAAGACGCTGGTCTCGATATGTTCGGACTCTTGCAGAGAGTCCACAAGCTTTTCGGCATGGAGGACTACGTCCCACCCAAACCCCAATTATACTACGAAACCACCTTCGTCAACAAGGGTGGAATCAAGAAGCTGGTCGATGACGTGATCGCTGTTCTACCCCGGGACAAGATCAAGGCTCTCTACTACGAGAAGATGGCTAACTCACCCGCCTTCAAGAACTTCATGCAGAAGATCCGATCCGAGGATTTCAAGCACATTGTGAACCTGGTGTACAGCTCGCCTGTTTTCCGCGAGATGAGGGCCAAGGTCATCGCCGCTGGCATCGATCTCGCACCGATCAAGGAGCTCATCAAGCAGCTCATCGGCTACGATCTTCCCGATGTGCCAATGTACTAAGGATCCCGCTTGGAAATTAATACGCGACTTGGATACCGACACTCTGCCTTACCGCTGTGAAATTATTTCGATAAATTATGTACAGTTTTTAATAAATTTGAAAGATTCAAAGTATTCTGCTCTGTTCTTCTGTACCTGTCTCCTTTTGAGTGCCTCGTTTGGTCGATCCATTTTGATAAAATTCAGTATGGGATCACTATCACATTTTGCAATAGATATTATTAATATTTTGGGTCCATTTCGAAGAATAATGCTGCTATCTTCATATGATAATTTTTTTCCTAAAAATCCCTTACTACCTGAAAATGCGCGAGTTTTTCCAATCAAATTCAAACATATGTGCGGAGCTTCAAAAATTTTTCCCGGGAATAAAACTACAACGAAATTACATATTAACGTTTCCCCTTTACAGTGGGACCAAAACATTTGATGTACGACTTTTGATTGCGCTTCGAATGAACAGTGTGTCAGTATGTATAGGTGCAGCGCACATTGGACATATTTAGACATCTGTGTGGAATTCAAAAAATTTTTCCTCGATTGAAATTTCCTCTTTACAGTGAATCCAAACAAATTGGAGTACAAAACTCGTATAAAAAATCCCATAGCTGAAAATAGTATTAATGAAATTAATGAAAAATTTGTTTCTATTTCATGGAGATTAAAATCAGAAGAGATTTCAGACCGTTTTACTTTGTACACCGTCGAACAATCGGAAACGCGAGAGAATTCGATTATCAATCAAAGAACGTTTGACAAAGTCCGTCCGGAAACCGCGCGGCACCTTCGTCGTTCAAATCAAACGGAATATGGTGCACCGTCGATTCCCGGCTATAGTGATCAATTCCGCGCGCCATTGGGGACCGGCACGGCGCGGCGCTTCGTTAACGCGTCGAAAGTTTCGTCGATCAAACGAGAAAGCAAAGGGGCGCCGCGTGCGTCGAATGGCCGGCGGTGCTCGCGGCCATTCAATAAATAAAAGAGGACGGGGCTCGAGCACGTGGCGCTTACTTTTAAAAGGAAATCGAGGGGCTGTCTTAACCGGCGCGTCTTCCTCGTGGGGGTGGAAGAGGAACGAGGAACAATGGGGGTGAAACGAGTCGACGCCGCGCCGTCGCTCCCTAATTAAAATTGTTACAATTTAATAAGCCTCGGAGCTCGTAACGGAAAGTCGTCGGAACCTCTCTACCATTCTGCACGTGGAGGCAACGATTTTCAATACGTATATTTTTAATGTGAATAATAATCGAAATGTATCATCTTGCACATCGAGGCATACAGGGATCAATTTGTACTACGTGTTTTAAATATACGTAAATAACAATTTAAATGTTCTGTATCATTTTGCACATCGAGGCTCACATGGAGCAATCTGTGCTACGTATATTTCTCATGTAAATAATAATCGGAAAGTCCTGTATTACTTTGCATGTCGAGGCTTACGCTGTATTGGAACTTATCGATGCATTATTGACACATTGCATCGAATACGGAAAAAAGAGATCGATAGACCGTTTTGGATCGAGCGTGGCAAGCGAGCGAGGAACTGTGGGAAGGGGGAAGGGTCGGCGGCGTCTCTAATTAAAATAGTTGCAATTTAATAAGCCTCGTAGCTCGGTGCCGTAATGGAAAGTCATGGGAAGCAGGCCGAGATCCGGTAACACCGATAAATGGAAGCCGAATGATCGAGTGAAACGGGAAATCCCGCTGAGAAATGTCTTACACGAAGCAAGAAAAATCGGACGGGAGCGTGTCGGGGGTTGGGTGCTCGACTCGACGATGGCTGGGTGGAACGGAAGAGCCGAGGAAGCTAGATAACAGGAAAAAAGAAAGGCCGAGGCATGAACTCCGCGAGCGAAGCTGCGCAACAGAAAACAAAAAGAGCTGTCTTCGCAGTCTGTCAAACTTTCCGACCTCCGCTCGGCTGCCCGCGCAACTCCGCCGCGCGAGTTAATCGAGTCTGCGGAGATAGTTTATGAAGTCGATGGATAATTACGGTCGTTGACCAGCGAATTAGGGGCGCTCGATTTTTTGGGTGTGGTTCCGATCTTTGAAAGTGACCGGAGAAGCGACTGTGATAGGAAAATCATGGATTTTTCCGCATTTGTCGCATTTTTGGAAAATCTTGGAACTTGGAACACCTGTGAAGTCAATAAAAAATTCTTCTGCCATGAACTTGTAGATTGAAGTTTCCTCTGTACAGAGACCCCTAAAAAATTTATGCACGATTTTTTTTCGGTGTTTTATTGAGCTTCGAATGAGAGGTGTACCGCCTTAAATTTTGAATCGATACATATCGATAAATTCCTACTGATTATATCGATATGAATGATCGATAATCACTAGATAAGCTTATCGATATGTTTTGAATGATATATCGATAGATTATCGATAATTTTGTAAATGATAGATCGATATGTTTGAATTATGTATCGATAAATCACCGATAACTTTTTAAACGATATATCGATACAGTATCGATTATTTTCTAAACGATATATCGATTTTGTGAAATGTATCGATAAACAATCGATAATTCCTGGGACGATATATCGATAAATTATCGATAATTTCTTAGTCGATTTCGACATTGATAGATTTCGATACAATTTATCGATAATATCACGATATTGGATAGTACACAGTGTGTAACAATAACATTATAAGGAGCTAATGAACTTAATATCATTTGTAGATCAGGTAGAAAATCGTGAGCCAAAAAATAATATACAATTTTTATTAACATATGAAAAATAACATATCACCCCGCGAATTAATATAGAAATTTTCGACTTAATAATATTGATATTCGGGAAATGCTGTAGGTATGTAGATATTGCGATTACTGCGTTTCGGAAACAAATTCGTTGTAAATTACTCATTAAGTAAAATTCCTAAAGTCCACGATGAACGATGATAAAGTAATTCGCGATGATCAAGACCGATGTCGCCACTCAGGTGTCCATCACACCGCACTCAACTCGCAAACGCGTGTAGCTGATAATGACTTGACGGCGATGGCCACGTCCGCCGTTAATTCGCAGTTCGTCAATTAAAATTTTATCTTCACGCGACAACAGCGTTCAAACGATGACGGAAATTTCAATTAAAATTTTATCTGTACGCGAACAAAGCCTTGCGCAACGGTGACCGAAATTTCCATGACGCTACGTGCGACCGAAGGTTGCAATTATTAACAATCGCTTTACTAACTTCAAAGTACACCGCTACATAGATCCCGGTTTCCTCAAATTCCCCTAACTCTCCAACAAAAACGTGTTATAACACAAAATCACTGAACAATATTTCATATTTTATATGAATAATAATGTTAATTTCCATTCATTTCGATTTGTACTTGCAGAAAATGATCCTATAAACAACAAGGAAAAACATTTATGATCGCAAGGATTTTTTCAGATAACTAAATAAATTGTTCCTTTGTCTCTGTTTGTGCAAAAATGTCCATAAAAATCGATGTCTACATAAATTAGTATCTTAACAATTTTACTACCAAAAAAAAATTGTCAACTACAGCAAAAAATATCGTATTCGTAATTTTCTGATTACGTAAGAGCTGACGTAGAATTTTTTCTTGATCCACAAGTAACCGGCTGTCACTGGTAATCATCGTTTCATCGCCGTATATACACTATGATCACCATGATACTCTAAACGTAATGGAACAGAAAAGGTCGCTTCTGATGAGCACGGAGATACATGGCACCCCTCGAGAGATTAAGATTACGATTAAAAAATGTCTCGATTCTGGTAGATAACGTCGCGATCGTTGCTGATACACGTATCATCTGTAGTTCCATAGTTCTAAAGTTCTAAAGTTCTATAGTTCTATAGTTCTAAAGAATCTATAGATATAGAAATTCTTATCTGGACCATGACGATTACAGCAGGGTATGCTGAAAGAGGCAACGGCCTTGGAAAAGGCATTTCTTTATGAAAATGGACAACATTTTCGCGACAGCATCTTTGATGTTGAAAACGAAATATTTTAGAAGGGAACGAGGACATAGGCAATTGTTAAGTTCTCAAAAATTTATTTTCGCATACAATATATAAAATCCACGATAGAAAATAACACGTTACCATTGACTAATTGCTACGAACAACATGGGCGGCAAGGATGACAGGATACGCTATTCCGAAGCTGTCTTTTGGAACGCCAGCTTGGTGAGCGTCCTCCATCAGCTTCGCAAGATTTGGATTCCCAAGAATTCTCAAGACCAATAACATGTTCTGAGGCGACTGTACCTGTTTGACAAGATCTCTGATCACAGCGGAAGACTTCTGCTTCTCTGCAAGCAGTTGCTTCAACTGATTTATTGGTACAACAGCGGTCAGGTCCTCCACGAGACCTTGGGCTCCTCCGGTGATCTTGGGATAGGCGGATAGGGGACTGATAGGACCGAGAGGGCTGATAGGGTTCAGTCGAACGGATTTGTTCAGTTTGTTCAGCAGAAGGTAGATGTCGAGGCCAGCCTTCTGGACGTAGTTCGCCAGCTTCTTGAATTGACGGATTGCCTCGACTTCTTTGATGAACTGGGCCGAGACATCCGATGATGCCAGTTCTAGAAGAGCTTGAATCTGCTCGTCTTCAGCGATGTACGCCCTGATGATCTGGATAACATCATCCAGTGGCACGAGGTCCACGAACTCTTGCGCTTCACTGGCGAGTGCGCCCGAGCCTGCAGCTGGGACCTGGTATGCACTCGAGGGGCTAGCTACAGCCAAGAGTGCTATGGCGGCAAGTGCGAGCTTCATCTGCGAGATAAATTTCAATTTATTGTTTAGCTACGTTTAGCTACGTTATTACGACAGCCTAATTCTAATCTAAGCCTAATCATCGGGTCCCGGCTGTGACACAGATCGTGTAGGAGGGCATAGGCGAACTGACTAAGATCGTGTAGCTCCGGCTTAGATCAAGACTTTGCTGTATTCTGATCCAGAATCTAGAGGTAAGGAATAACATTCTCATTTACCGGGTTCTGAAGTCCAAGGAGTGATTTTGATCTAAAACATTTTAGGTATTGCTGCAATAAAAGCTACTTGTCCACTCACCTTTTGTCTTTTGAATTTCCAGTTGCTGGTGCTGAAGAGAACATAGGACATGATGCCTTGATGAAGGTTTATATACCCTTTTGATTTATCACGGAATTAAGACGATTAGATAGAGAGCAATGTTTCTATGTGTTATGCCACAATCTAGCCTCTCTCGAATAGCAGGAAAATTTTTGTTTTCGCAGAGAAGCTGTAGGAATTACCCGGACAATGATAAGAGAGGCTTTATTTTTTTACATCGGATCAATACAAATAATGAAAATATTATCGCTGATGCGATACAGGGTATTGGAACAGATAAACAAAAAGCATGAGCTGTTTTTATAGTCCCACTTCTTGAAAAATACCGTTGCAATCTTCATGGAAATTTTGCAGACGAGTTTTTAAAAAATTGCATCGTTTCATTGTATTCCAATGAACGAACATACGAGGTACGTGCACTGCTAATCTAAAATGATTACCGTTCCTTCCAGCCAGCAAAAGCAATTTTTCCTACATCTTTATTTTTACGAGATCATCTACAAAATCAAGTACACAAAATATTTTATATTAAGTTTGCAGCTTTAGCAAGGCAGCAGAGTCTGCGTCAGATAAAAGTGGAGGTCCTTCAGCAACTCCCCGGCGAATGCAACTTCAAGACCGCTCTCCTCAGCCCAGAAATAATGATGATGCATCATCCTGTTGTGTCTGAGCGCGTTACAGAGGTCGTCGAACTCATTCGACTTCAGCATCGTCAACAGCCTACGAAAACTGCCGGAGTACCTGACCTTCTGCTTCAGCAGCTCGTTCAGCTCGTTCAGCGGTATAGTGTGGAGGATTTTATCGATCATCACTGTCAACCCTCCGGTCGCCACGTCCTTGTTGTTCCTGACGTACCTCGGCGCCATTTTCCAAGTAACCTGAAGCTTCTTCGACCAGTAGTCCACGTCCAATCCGTTCTTCATCAGAAAAAGAAGTATACGATTCACCTGGGACATGCTCTGCAGCTCTCTGATCAAGAATCGTTTGTGGTCGTTGATGAAGCTGACAGTTTCCCCGATCTGTTTGTCATACTTCATGTATCGCTCGACGATCTCCTGGATGTCGTTCTGAGGCACGAACGCTAGGATGTCCCACAGGTCCTCGTCCAAGGAGCTGTTGTCCTTCAATGGTGGTTGGTTCACTAGATCAATCTCGTCAGACCGGTGACCCATTCGATAGGCTAGGAAACTGATCAGCGCCACCGAGGCTGCGGCGAACGCGCTCATTATTAATATTTGTGGATTCATTGCTGTCAATTTTCTGTCGTCGGGGCTATATCGAAGTCATTGTGCTGGGATTCGGAGGATCTGAACTAGCTGGCCATTATGGTCGAGAAGTATTTTCAGGGTTCACCTGGAAGAAGACGATGAAAGAGATGATTAGAGAAAATTTGAGAAAATCGTGACCATCAGGATTTTTCCCTAAAAATTAAAGAAAATATTGAAATTGTTATTTACTGTCTTTCGTGTATACGAGCAGCGAGATATTAAGTAACGACGCGAATTTCCCGCGCCATTGTGCGCCAGCGAACGCTTCCGTAGGGCTTCAGAAACGCCGAACGAAACCCTGTAGTAGGTTATGGCAGTCGAAAGAACTTTCCCCAAAGAGGAACGTCTCGCTCCTGGAAAGGTTGTAACAAGTTTCGAGATTGCGGAGCAGTAATGCCGGTGATAGAATTCGGGTCTGTTGTGTCCTGAGGATTTAGTAGCCTCGAGACAATGGAAACTTTAATCGCATTTTGATTTTCGCGAGGAACGCGAAGTAAACTCGGTCCGAGACATTTTCAAACTGCGCTGCATTCACGGCCCTTGCGAAAGAAATAAACAACATTCATTCGATGCAAAACAATGGCTGGGCGTGCGATACAGTGACTGTAGTTCTTTTAACTGTCCCCAAAAAAACATGAAATCCTGGACTCTTCGATAATAAAAATTGTCTACATCAATTACAGGGAACTGGAAATAGAAATAGAAATTTATTTTCTTTCCGATTAGGTTGAAAAGGTTCCCGTAGGTTGAAAATAATATGACAATGTTTTTAACTTAGATTTTAAATGTTATTAATGTTGGACTATTTTGTGTTCCTCCCACTAATTTTGGCACAAATTTATAAAATCCGTAATTGTTACGATATTAAATTGACAGACGTAATGTGATTTAATCATTTTTCCTTAAATTAATATATGGTTAAAAAAATTATTCGACATGTTCCGGAGGTAGAACAGTTATTACAAAGTCTATGCAGCCCTGAAGGTTCGAGTACGAAGTGGATGAAGGATCGAATTCAGAGACAACAAGAAAA
The DNA here is from genome assembly GCF_050948215.1 of Halictus rubicundus. Classification (NCBI taxonomy): domain Eukaryota; kingdom Metazoa; phylum Arthropoda; class Insecta; order Hymenoptera; family Halictidae; genus Halictus; species Halictus rubicundus. Next base: position 15,185,595 of record NC_135157.1, on the reverse strand, counting down.
GTTGCTGCTGCGTTAAATATTTATTTCATTATTTTCCAGAAAATTGAACAGAAGTTAGTTGAACAAATAATTTGGTTGTTGGACAATTAATGCAGGCTACGAATAACATGAGAAACCAAGAGGACGCTGAATCCATAGGCGAAGTCATTGTCGGAGACTCCAGCTTTATTAGCAGCATTGTGTATGTTAGCCACATGGACGCTCTTGACGGCAACCTCGCCGATTTCCTTGTACTTCGAGGACTGGATTTCAGCGAGAACATCTTTGAACACGGGGGAGTTCTCTTTCTTCTCGTCCAGCAATTCCTGGATCTTCTGCAGAGGCACGACATCCTTCAGGTCGTTCAGGAGACCTGCGACTCCCTTGCCACTGATCGGCTTGTAGGTGTCCAGGGGCGTGATGGGCGCCAAGTTGAGGGCCTTGTTCACAGCGTTGAGTATGCGGTAGATGTCGAGACCGGCCTTCTGAATGTAGTTCGCCAGTAGCTTGAATTCAGGGACTGCTTCTATTTCCTTGACGTAGGCCGCGGTCTCGGAGGACGTGGCAATCTTCAGGACAGCCTGCACCTGCTGATCTTGAGCGATGTAGGCCTTGATGATGCTTACTACCTCGTTCAGCGGGACCAGGTCCACGATGTCCTGCAACTCCTTGGCCAGGGCACCCGAGCCTGAAGCTGGCACCTTCCAGGCGTTCAGGGGGCTGGCAATCGCCAAAAGAGCCAAAGCTGCGAGTACGAATTTCATCTGCGAAAATGAGGTTGCAGAAATTTGTTTGAATTTTGTTAGATGGTAATTTGTAGGATTTTGTGGAGAAATGGTATTGTAGCCCTAAGAGCCTCCAGCTTGCTCGTGGCAGGTCCTACACAGTGTCCTGGTACAACAAATGTGCCTGGCAAATTATGAGGACCAAAGGAATGATAGAAATCAAATGATAGCAAAAGCAAATGTGAAAGAATTTAATTAAATAATTCAATAGCACAAGTCTGAACTGTTTAGTAAATTTTATTTTCATGGCATCTAGACACAATTCTGTAGATACACAATTTGACAATAGAATTAAGTATTGTGTTCCCAACTGATTTTTTTAACATTGAGAAGTATAGAAATTGCAATGGAATTGAATTATAGAGAGGTTCCATAGCCGATCGATGTAGTAAATTATTTTTGCAAATTCCAAAGAACTTGGCGGACTGTTCAGTTCAATTGTTCAGAAATTTTGGAAGTATTGTTTGAATAAATGTTTGGTCACTTACCTTGAGGCTTGAGGAGTTCTCGTCGTTGCTTCTTGAAGAAAGCTGATGCTGACACTGTCGAACATCGTGATTTATATACCGTGAGCCTAATCATATCGAAAGAATTGGATAAGACCTGATTTGATTCGCCGTATTACCTCACACTTGAGGCACCTGTCCATCGTGATGTAATTCATATCGTACAACTTGTGTCAATTAAACGATCGAACAGTAGAGATAATACACATTCGACATGTGCACGACAAATTAAACAAAAATGTCTACACGATAGAATTTTTTCATTTAGACACATTCGTAACTATTGAACGTTGAATGCCGATAACGAAAGGGAGATATATGATCTACAATCTAATATTCTGCCGATGGTGGGATCATTTTATCTTTTAGAAAAAGATCACGAGAATTGAGGAGTACGTGATCGAGAAAAATTTGAAATTGTTGTTAAAGAAATTATAAACAATGCAGACAACTAAATAAATTAATCATGGCTTTTATCCTCGTGTGTTCTACGTGAGTATGAAACGAACAGGTGTTATGTTCTTGGAAATTCTTTATTGTTGTAAGAACTGTCAAAATTGTATCTTAGAATATTTGGAATATAAATTCGGAATCTTATAATTTTTCTGCGAAACCGCAGACCACCACTGAAACTTCAATAATACCTTCAATAATCGGAACAACCTTATCAGAATGGATGCATGATAGAATAATTTCTTTGTCTGAGAAAGAACTTGCTCTTGTAAGGAACGAAAAATAGCTGTTACACTTTTTCGTATGAAATAACAATTTCAACGTATTTCAAGCATGGTGAAATTTTTTGAAGTAACAAATACGTTCTCCCTTTTTTTTTTATTGTTTCGCTCAAAACATCCCTTCTAATCTGTTCTACTTCGTCACGTACAAACTATTAATTCCAAGTAGTTTCACAACATTATCTCTATCCATTCACAATAACAGTCCATACATTTAACATTCATAAACATTGTCAGTGCATTAGAAGATAAAGACAGTATAGATCATCCGGTTTTTGTCACCAACGAAAGAAGTTACACTATGTTCTAAAGAAAATCTCTAATCCAGTAACAATGAATGGAACTTAGAAACTAGAAAATGAAGCTTCGTGGGATTATGATAGGTTTCCAACAACCGTATCACATCCAACAATTTCCTCTGCACAATATATTATAAAGCGCATGCACCCTGTACTGAGCACAATCTTCTTCTAAACCTCAGCCACAACCATCAAGGTAAATATCAACATATTAACTATTTATTGCATTAATTACACTTTCATTATCCCATTATTTACATTTAGATATCGTATACATTTCATTTTTAGATTTGTATAGTTTTCTACAAATATTCTATTGTTAATAATATCAATGGAAATCTATAAATTTTAACATTGCACGCAACTATTCGAGCTTTCAACTTCGAATTTCTAACATTTGATAGAATTGGATTAACCACACAGATTAATTTCAACCCTATATTGCATCCAATTGAATTAAATTGTAAATCATTCGATCTCTTCAAGATCTCATTCAGAACCTAGCCAGCTATTCAAGTCGTTACTACTTTATACAACTAGTAAACAATTGCGAACAACAATCAAGATATATCAACGTCGCCACTGTACAGTCTACCTTCTAATTTAAAATAATAATAATTTAAAATGCTCCTTTCTTTCCAGATGAAATTCGCCGCAACAGTGTTGACACTCCTGGCCCTGGTCGCGAGCCTAACCGCCCACAAGCTGCCAGTCGCAGGTTCAGGAGAGCTGGCTCAGGACTTGCAGGTCACCTGGAGCAGCTTGGACGTCGAGCAATCCCCAGAGCTGGACGCTTTCGTGAAGGACATCGAGGCTTCGTCTGAATTTGCTGCCTTAGCTGACTTCGTGCAGGGAGGTCTGAATGAGACCCTGGCCAGATGCAGTTCCTATACCAAGGACATGTCTGAGACCGAAACCACCGGAGGACTCGCAGGATCCGCAAAGGACTCTGGTGCACCGGGGCCTGCAGGCAAACCGCAGCCTCGGAAGTTTTGTATCAGAATCAAAATCAGAGTCTGTATTTAACATAAATCTGTAATTACATGAATCTGTAACATTGAAATGTATCAATAAATTGTATTCTTGAACTTTATTTTCCTGATGTTACTCTGACCCTCCTGTCAATCCTGAAATATATTTCTTTAAAGATATCCTTTCTATATTAGATTGCTAGCTCATTAGCGTGAAGGAGATTGATTATTTACTCTGTATCATTGCTAGACTGTAGACATCGACAGATTGAGACGAGATAATGTTTACGCGTGTGACAGGTGCGTAACGATGAACCGAACTTTCGATAAAGTGACGCGGAGTGCGATTCTGATCGGTTTCGGGATTGATACCGCGTAACAATCCTATCATATCTGTTTGTTTCCTCTGCACAATATATAAGACGCAGCCACCACATACTCAGCCGAATAGAATCTTCTTCGCATTGACCACGACGCATCTTCAACCATCAGAGTAAATATCAACATGGTAAGTATTTTATTTGATTACATTATTTATAGTTTCGTTAGTCCCTTCAAAATTCGATTCACAAACAATACGAGCTTCCAACTTTGAATTTCTAACATTTGATAGAATTGGATTTATTTCAACCCAATTACTATCGAGCTATTGAACCCATTACTACTTTATACAATTAACACACAATTCCAAGCAACAATCACTCTAGTTCGAACAACTTCATCCACTTAATCCTACTGAACCAAAATTTTCCTTTCTTTCCAGATGAAATTCGCCGCAACGGTATTGTCGCTCCTCGCCCTGGCGACGAGCCTAACCGCCTACAAGCTGCCAGCAGTAGGCTCAGGAGAACTAGCTCGGGACTTGCAGGACATCCTGGACCTGGTCCCCCTCGATAAAGCAGCCAAGATAGTCAGGGCCTATCTGGCCCAGGACAACGAGTTCAGGACCAGTTTGGACATCCTGAAATCCCCAGAGCTGAACGCATTCGTGAGGGATGTCGAGGCTTCGCCTGAACTGGCTGACCTAGCTCAATTCATGCAGGGAGCGGGTCTGGACGCCTATACGTTGTTGAAGGGTCTGAACGAAGCCCTTGCCAGACGCAGTCACTATCCCAGGGACATGTCCGAGACTGAAATCACCGGAGGGCTCGCAGGATTCGCGAAGGACTTTGGTGCTCTGGTGCCTACGAGCTCAGCACAGGCTCTGGTCGATGAAAAGCTCGCTGCCGGAGGTGTCTTCGCCGAATACTTCAGGAAATGTCTCAGTCAGAAGTTCGTCGACTTCTATTTCAAGGCTGGATTGAACGTTCACTTCCAGATCCTGATCAGGGAAGCCCAGTTGAAGAACATTGACAGCACTATGTTCGAACAGCTCTTCCCATACCTACTCGTGATCAGAGTAGTTATGGGTTAGGGAGATTAGGCAGCTTGACGCAGTGGAGAATGTCTTTTTCTTTTCTTTTTGCTGAAATTTTGCTGAAATTAATTGGCGGTTAATTGAAGGAAAAATTGTTTTTGGTTTTGGGGAAAGGGTGAGAATGTTGTTGTTATTTTTGTTGTTGTATTCTGATATGTTTTAATAAACTGTTTTGTTGAACTTTATTTTTCTGGTGTTATTCTGACCCTTCTGTTATTCCTAAAATATTATTATTTTTTAAGATATCCTTCCTGTATTATTGGGTTGCCCGGAAAGTTCGTGCCAATCTTTAAGGGAAACTCAAACGCAGTACATTTAAATGTCGATATACATTTATTGAATTATTATAAGTGCCATTCTGTTCCATAATCTTTCTCCATCTTTCACGCAACTTGCGTTTTTCGATGAAAAACTTTTAAATATTAAATTTTGCATGGAGCTTCACAATGCGGTAATTATATTGTTCTACACCAAACAAATAGTTTACACTACTTTACAGGAATTTCAAGTATATTTTAATTATATTAAATTTTAATTATATTAAATTTTATTATATTCGCTTGCGAGATAAATAAAACAAATACAACTTGTCATCGCGATGCTGACACGTAAGCGATCATTCTCCGATAATAGTGACGTATACAAGCATTTTCGTTATCTCTAAAATCTTGTACGATTACTATCATTGCCCACGCATCGACCCTAACTGTCACTGATAAGACGCGATCACGTACTACTTGCAATTGAATCGTTATCTTGATCAGGTATTGTAGTGGATATCGCTCTCATGTGCTCTTTCTTAGGTCTCGCTGTTCTTCGTTAACCACCCAATAAAAAAGCTTAATGAAGTTATCGCATTAGTGATATATCGTACAGAATTATTGACGAAAGCAAAACTGCTACGCAAATCGTAACTACGCAATTCTGAATGCTTTGAGTATACCTCACAGATAAAAAAAAAAATACACAAATGTGATCGTCCCTCACAAAGTTGAAGTTTACTACTTAAAAAATTCATTGGATGCAAAAACAGTTTTTGCTAGATTAAAAAAGAAAATTTTCTATTCCCGTCGTTTCTCGTTGTTAATCTCACTATTTTGTTTGTCTTTCTTTTCCTAATGTTCGAGATTTATTCAATTGAATTTGTCCTTTCAGTCCCATCATTTATTAAATTTATTCTACTCCTTAATTCGATTGAATTCTTTATCTTCAAAGTTTATTTGCTTTCAAATATAAAAGAAATAATTTACGTACTACAGGTATCTGTGAAGAGTACGGATTATGGAAATAATAATAGGACAAGGCAACTGGAAAAAAGCCGTGGCGAAACGAAGCTGACTTATTATCCTATATTTCCTTATTTATCGCAATATCGTGTTCCGTTCCCTTCAGAAACAGAGCTACACGCTGCACCAGGATTACGTTTCGAGCTACTCTCTCTCTCTCTCTCTCTCTCTCTCTCTCTCTCTCTCTCTCTCTCTCTCTCTCTCTCTCTCTCTCCGGGAACCTTTTGTCATAGTTGATGAAGCTCTCCGCAGCCTGTAAGAACTTCCCGCAAGAGAAATGTCTCTCTTGGAAACGCTGTAACAAGTTCGTAGACCGTGGAATGTAGACGAGATGATAGAATTCGGATCTGTGGTTTCCACAGAGGGTTTAGAGATCTCTAACCGCTGGAAACTTTAATTGCATTTTCTTTTCGTGGTAGACGCGAAGTCAACGAAGCTCCTTCGGACTACTTCTTCGTCGACGTTAACGCTCTGCGAAGCCGAGGAATCGGCGTTGGTAATCTCGAACGATATCTCAGCAATACCTCGACTGGAAAGATTGCCAACTACATCGAGATACAGTCGTGATCGAATTTTTCCGATTCAGGCTGCTGTATAATCTTCGCTGGATCCACCAATAATCGACCGCCGCTGGATAATCATCGTTTCGTTCGGACACAATTTAGATACAGGGCACACTCGTTATGATAAACATAATCGAACGAAATATGGGCAGAAAGGAAGCGGCGCATTTGATGGACATCGAGATACACGGATCTCGGGGGGTTACGATTATGATAAAAAATGAACCGATTATGCGAGATAACGTCACCACTGATACTGATACACGCATCGAGTCGGTGGAATGTTTGTATACAAAGTTCGCGAAAATTGTTTACCCCTCGACGATTGTTGATACCTATTAATTATAACATTGGTTAATGTTTTTCTTTCTGAAAATTCTTGTTATTAGTTTTAACACTTTATCTACTAAAAGTGTATTACAGATTTTTATTTAATGACTATATTACACCTGAAAGAAACTTAAGAATTTTTAGCAGTGATCTTAAAATAAATTATTAGACTACATTAGTCAAGGTAAAGATTAATTGTTTATTGATGAATTAGCATATGATTCGTAGAAGATTATTTTTAAAAACTAGTGAGTGAATCGTGTAGAAACATTTATTATAATTCAACGTTTCATGTGAAATCCTTTGAAGAGCTTTCCATATTTTATTACAAAGTAATGGATTAATAGCCGTGTTAACTATATGGTATACCGTGTAAACATCGAGCTGTAAATATCGCTAGACCGATAATCAATATTCATTCATCTTTAAAAGATAGCAATCTTTCCAGGCAACGCTTCGATGTATCTCGTAACGATAAGATACGAATCGCTCGGTGATTCTATTCGCACAAATGCTTCCTTGGAATTCGGTGAGTCGACCTTGCGTTATTAAAAATTTCTTAGAAATTCCGCAGTTTTCAACTTCCGCAGAGTAAAGAATTCATGCTTCATATTGTTACAAATTCCAAGAAAGTCGTGCAAAAAGCGGCATATTTAAATATTTGTCTATAATATTGATACGACGTCAGAAATCTTTGTATTTAATCCTTATATCTTTAATTTCTATTTGCAACAAATCAGCAAGATTATTTTCCTCGGTAACAGAAATTGTTGCTTTCACGTATTACCAAATATCTTCTCTCGTGACGTAGCAATTATTACGTGAAGTAGAGACTGATAACAGGCAAATTATCGCTGTGGATGGCATTAAGAGGAAATGGAAATATGATCGTGGTGCGATACTATTTCGTCAGGAACGATAATTTGTTTCGTTCAATGTTCACGATAGTAGAAAATATTCCACGTGTCGGGGTATAATGTTGCTCAATACACTGATTCATTAATTCTTTTCTTGGCCAAGATAATCGCTTCATCCGTTTAAAAAATTCATTTTATTACCTGAAAAAATAGTAAGTTTCATATACACAGTTGGAAGTTGTTGTACACCTTCTCCTCGTACAAAGAAAAATTCCCTTCGTCTAGTCACTCATCTTCCAATCTTATTTACAGTAGCATTTTACTGTCCGTATCTTTTAGTAATTAACAGTTACGGAAAAATGACTATCAGTACGCTTAACGTCCCAATCACAGCAGTACACGCGTTGTTGTTGTCAACACCAGAAGCAAATAATCTTCAAAAGGTTAATATACAGTCAGAACCACTATACTCGGCCTATATTGAAATGAACAAAAAATTCAGTATCTAGATCCGTGTCAATTAAATATACTTTGAAAACTTGCCACACAAAAAATTTGTCAAACTTTAACTATTTCCACTGCAATTCCTACCAATTTAAATTTTTTCAAAATTTCTTCCCCACGTGATGCGGCAAAACCAATTGTTCCAACTTCTCAGAAAACTCCAAGTCGTATGGTCCGATATTAAAAAAGTTATGGTCTTGGACTGGACTGGACATTCCAGAGTATCCAGAGTGTCAGAATATTAACACTAGAACTACCGAACCAGTCAAAATGACTGGTGGATGATTTCTTCTTGCACGATTACTGAAACTATGAAAACGTTTTCACGAGAAATTGTTTAATACATCTCCTCTTTGGAGTACACGTTACCATAAAAATCGTATGAAACCTGAGCAAATTCAATCTTGCTGTTATTATAAAGGGATAAGTCTAAGTCACGTTCAGGGCTCGGTAGTTCTAGTGTTAATGGGAGTCAGTATAGACAATTCTTACTTTGCGCAGAGATCCTCTGGCTAACCATAAGGTTTAAAGCCAATAAGAACGGTCCCGGGGTCGTTCCCCGGCGCGAATGATCAGGATTCATCAGGATTCTATCCGGGGTCACGTCGAGGCCGTTTTATTGAAGCCGTGATCCGTTCGGAGGGTAGAAATTTAAGACACGCCGCGCCGGCCGCGGAAGGAATTAATTCCGTTGAAGATGTCACGGGCCGTATGACGGGGACAGGTCGGGGGGGGGGGAGAGTTTCCAGGGGACACCATGAGAGACCCAGGAGAAGCTGTCGGGAGACAAGAGGGAAAGAGAGAGGGAAAGAGAGAGAAAGGAACGGGGGTCCGGAACTGTGCGAAGGCAAGCGGCTCGCTGTGTCTGCGGCAAACAATTCCAATTAACTTGCTGGAATTGGAATAGGAGTCCTCGTCCTCGACCGGGCGTCTCTCCTGGATTCCCGAACGCGAAGAGGAACGACGCGGGACGCGGGAACGCGTTCTTTCCTTCGTCCCTTTAAACCGTTCTTCATTTTCGTTCTTCAAACCTGCCGCGCGGCACTCACCGCGGAAAAATTAGCTGTCCGTCCCGGTTTCAACTTCCGCGAAAATACTCCCGGAAGGAAAGCGACAATGGACCCGGCCAGGGGGAGAGCGTGGGGATCCGGGAATGAAGAAAGTTGGGAGCCGTGGTATTTACATTTCAATCGGACATTGTCCTTTTGAGGGGACCGGGATCTGCGAGGCGCTGCTGAGAGGATGTCTTCACCACGAAATTGATCCGAGAAACCGAGTTGGCGGCAGCTCCCTCTAAATTGTTTGCGGTCGCTCGAGATTGCTGGCCGATTCGTTGTTTATCCTGAATTTTTCACTGACGATCCCCAAAGAAAATGTCACAGAAATCAATTTGTAATTGCGTTGCACAATTGTCCTCCTTTCCAGACTTGGAAGTAATCATTCTCGTCACGAGTGCATCAATTCTAGCGATGCCTGGATTTCGGAGTAAAAATTTCTAGATTGATTCCTGTCGAGATCAAAGCACTAATTTATTCATTTGCTTCCTCCAATTCAATATTATTCAAAATGACGACTGTGGACCCTCAAGCGAATTTTGAAAAATTGTATCTTCTCAGAGTCAAATCCGTTCGTTGATTTTTTTATTTTTCAAGTGTAATAAAATTTAATATAATTGCTGAAAGCTCTCATACAATTCGTCGGTGTTCCCTGTCTGAGCGATGGAAGGACGAAAGTTGTTCGCGGGCCAGAGGGTGAGACATAATTCAATCAGGATCCGCGGGGGTGTTTGTCAAGTACGGTTTCTTTGCACGTGTACCGAGGAAGTGAATGGCGACCGGTCGGACCATTATCCGTGGCATAATGCTCGTCATCGTGGAATAGTGAGAAAGGGAGAAAGAAGGGAAGAGAGAGAGAGAGAGAAAGAGAGACATAGCGAGAAGAGCGAGAGTGAGAGACGGAGTCATAAAGCTCGGGGTTGGGTCGTCGCCCTAGACAATGCGGTCCTTGAGCTGCTCAGATATTGAAGACGCCCGAAAGCGGTGTGTACCAATCCCGATGTGTACCCAGCGTCTAGCCCGCTACTCTACATTATTAAATCTCGCTGCTCGCTCCTGAACTAACCGCGCGAGACGTTCCCGATTTTTCGTCACCCTTGTTGGTCAATTGTCCACAATCGAGTATCGTCGTGTCTACAATGGGCGACGGTATAACGGTAGAAAACAATCGAATAAACAAAACAAAAACAGTGAATATACGCGAAGAAGAATGTCGAGAATGTGCACAGCTTGTAACTTTTTTTTCTGCGACGTTTTATTCTCGAAATAATCGCGGATCGCGCTAAGTAGAATTGGCAAGTGGTGATCAGACACGTCAGCCAGCTCTGCTTTATCGAATAGTTTAATAGTACAGGGTTTAAAGGACAGTTCAACGACCATTGTATTGCGACCACCAAATTGTCATCGAGTGGTTGTCGAACCAATTGCGAACGAAGTGGTTGCGATTCTTATCAGCATTATCAGCCACGCCAAAAGTCACGTCCCCTGATAACGTTGGTGGTAACGAGCGGAAAAATTCTAAGGGTATCTTAACGCCGATTTGGTGGTAGGGAGGTCTCAGATAACTCGCTGTTGTCTAGAAAATGGAGGATACTCGTACGTCGAGGGTCTTTATTAAACTTTTTCTTACACGACCCCTTTGCTACTCGAGCAGATTGCGATTTTTCGATAGGCCCGACATCGGCCGTTGTCATTGAAGTTTCTCGAGGATTCTGTTCTCGATACACGTGGCAATTATCTTTCTGCGGCCACTTTAATTGCCCAGAAAGCTGCTTAAAAAACTAGCCGAAGAACGTGTTGAAAAATGTCTGATTGATTATCGTGCGCTTGAAGTGTTACGTGAAAAAAATCAGTATTTCTTCGGTCTAGTTTCAATTGAGAATTCGGCGTTCTTATTGAGTACTATAATTAAACCGGATTAAAGAAACTAGCAAAAGAATGTCTTGAAAAATGATTCATACATTCATTCATTGAACAATTATGAATCTCTGCTGCTTAATATTGAAGGTACATTCGCAAAAACTCATAAAATTCCCGGAGTTCCCAGTCGTTCCTCGCAAAGAACGTTCAGTCGCATTCGTAGTCGTAGCTGCGCATCGTATTAAAAATTAATTCCCAGTGCTGGTCCAACCATCACGGCGAACAACCTTTCCTCGAATTTCCATTTTATATTTTTCAAAAAAGCAACCAGCGAACGTGTTCTCATTCTTTCAGACTCCTTCGCCTTCTGGCCACCATTGTCTTCAACGTCGGAGGAAAACTTTGTTATCTTTGTTACACGGAAGAAAGAATATTATTCGACCTAACTGTTCATGTATTATTACTAGCCGAGCGCGGTCAAAGGAGAATTTTAACGAAGTACATCGCTTCTGTTTTATAAAATTTCTCACAGGAGAATTTATATTTCATCTTTCATACTAATTTGCTTCCTTAACGATCCGATTCATAAATTCATACAATCCTCGTTAAGTGATCTGTCTAACCATTAGGATTGAAATTGGAAGAGTTTCTAGTTGAACTAAATTAAACTATACCTTAAAAAGTGGAAGTTTCTGGTCTTCAACATTTTGCGAAATATCAAAATGCTCGAAGACGCAATTTTGTATAACTTTTTCTACTGTATACAATTTTTCCTTTGAAAAATTCCCCGGTCCATGTAGCGCAATTTACAGATTGACCATAATAGAAACTAAAGGCTCGAAGAGATTCGCATAATCCAAAATAAAAAATCGTTCGCAAGATAAGCTAGATATTTCGTGAAGAAACAGTAAAACCACTCATTTTGTTTGCCACGAGACGGAGCCATCGCGAAAAAATCCAGCGACCACGCGATAGCGAACAAGATAAGGAGAGCCTTGAACAATCGTAATCTCTGAAAAACAATTACGGAGATCGTGCTAATCGCCAACTGGTCGAGGACCGTCGCGTCGCGACGCGCGAATCCTGGATAACAAGAAGCGAAAGCTGAACAACAACGCCGGCCAGTCGGCCATAAGCCGCAATAGGGTCTCCAATTAGCAGTCCGGGGGGGCAACAACATATTCCGTCTACCATTTACGACAGAATAATGCTACCTGTTTCACGCGGAGCCACGTATAATTACAGACTAATGCTCGGGAGTCCGCAATCGTGGCAGGTGGCACATAATCGCGGCCTCGTAACCCTCGAATGAGTTAATCCGTGAGGCGTCGCGCTGTTTCCCACGGGACGACGGCGACGCCTGCAACCATAGTCTGCGTCCTCGTCGTCGTCAACGGGGCCGACGGCGGCGGCGACGGCGACGTCGGGTGAAATCGTCGGGCAAAAGGCGACATTCGAAAGTAGCTGCGGCTGATCCGCTTTAACGGGTTTAAAAGTCAAGTGCTGAAGAGCTGGGTGGGGAGGTGCTGATGGGAATCGCCTGTATGTTCAATGAGCGAACCGCTATGATAGAAAGATGATAGTTCCCTCGTTGCGCTAGCCTAACGCTCCGGCTACACTCTGTCACCTGATCCTCGGTCATTCTGTTCCTGATCGTGAAAAGTATCGGTGCTCTTGCGCGGGAGGCGAGCTGCTTAGGTAAACTCAATTTTGGTTATTACCTTTATTTTATTTTTATTTTTGATCCGAAATACGACGAAAGCCGGTCCCGAGCCAACGCCTTATATCGAAACGTGGGTCAGAAGTGGCTCCGGCACAGGCGTAGAGTCCGAGGGTTTATAAAATTGTACGAGTTTTACCAAATTTCATAAGTTGCTGAATGTTTAATTATTTGCTGCGCCAGGGTTTTCAAGTGTTGCAAGGCTGGATCGATTTGGCTGGTTAATCGGCAATTTGGAACAGCTCGTAATTGGTTCAGTCTCGAATTGCGTAATTAGAGTACATTCTGGCGAACTGTAGTCGCGAGTTTTCCATTTTCCAGCTGCCGCGACGAGATTGAAGGGTCGACGGAGTGGAAACGAGGCGGTCTGTTGTTTTTTCTTCTCGTGCGACGGCCGAGTGGCACCGTTTACAGAGTCTCCGTCGCTGCCGTCGGAACGAAACCGTCCGAGACATGGTTCCTGTTATAGTTCGCCCGTGGTACCAATGGTAAGTACTCCGCGAACCTGGTACTTCCAGACGGGACAGAAAAAAGGGAGAAGTCCGACGGAAGTGCTCCGCGAATGGAACCTTTGCCTTTCCCCGACAACATACAGTCTCGCTATTAACGCGTTCGCGTCGGTTCATTTATTGCTTCTTTTGTTCCGGGAAACGCGGCCGTGAATGTATTAAGCATCCTCCTTCTCGTCGACTCTTCCATTTTCTCCGTGTTTTTTTCCGTTCGTGACGTTTCTGGAAATTGAGACGATTGTCGCGTTTTATTTTGATATTCCACAGTGGAATATCCTGAAATTTTTTGAGAGGTCGGAGCATTGGTTTACTGAATACCGTACAAAAGAAATTTTTAAGGAAACGAGAGGGTTTCCTAAAAAAAAAAATTAAATCGATTCAGCTAAGCAGCAATTATTCTTTTTCAAGCATCGAAATTCAGACACTACTTAAAACGGATCAACTTCTCGAAAATGGAGCCAATCGACTTGAAATTTTTCGAACAGTCGGTGGCAATAGTTTACTAAATAATATATAAAAACATTTTGAAGAAATCAGAGGGGTTTCTTAAATTATAATTAATAGCTTCGGTAAAGCATCGAATGAAACTACAGATCAAAAATACCTCCAAAGGAAACAATGCTCCTATAAAGTTTTGCTATTTAGACAGAAGATAGAGCAGGTGGATAGAATATTTCCTGGGATATAGAAAAATACAGATCAGAAGCGAAACAATGAAATGATACGTCGAGATGCTGTTGTTTAGACGGCTGCGACGTGCAGGCAGGAAGAAAACGAGAACGCGAAGCGAATAAAAGAAGTCCATATTTCCCGGATCCGCACGCATGATATCGCCGAGCATCGGACGCGTGGGAGGGTGGTATTCATCGCGGATAGGTTATTGCACGAATCGCAAACTCCTCCTCTCGGTACGACTTATCGGACGCGACTTGTTGCGCGCACGCGATCGCCCGCGAAACAATTGTTTCCGAGCCCGGGGCTTCGGCCCGTGTATCGATTAATAATCCAGCACGCCGATAAACTTTGCGCGCCGATCCCCGCACTTCGCCGGCGGGGATCGGCAAGGTCAGACGCGCAGAAATGGTCCCGACGATTTGGGCGTAGATTCGCGAACACAATGGCGGACGGTGATACGGCCACCGATAACATGCGACCGCAGACGTGTTTTCGCTTGTTTTGCAAACGCTTGACGGATCAGTGACGTGCCTTGACGGATCGGCTGATTGCTCGATTATGTCGGAATAATGGCTGCCGCGAATTAATTACAATTGCGGACTTCGTGAGCCGGGGAATGGTATTATTTTTAGTTTCCTGGATTTTTTTTTTAGCGAATTTTTCTTACACTTCAAAGTATGATAGAGTCTTCAATTAGCTCCAATTTTTAGATAATGGCTAGCTTTTTAAGGAGCCACACGGAAATTTCTTTTCCCCTTTAATAATTTTGATACATTAACCCTTAGCACTCGAGTGGTGACACTGAAGCACCACTAGAAATTGTTGTGGCATCATTTCAAAGAAATTACGAAAAATATTACAAAATATTTGTTACATTACAAAATTTGTATTTAATAGATTGCTAAACATTTAAATATTACATGTGGCAATCGGATCAGTTTCGTATGAATAAAATGAAAACATTCTAAGACGGAAGAAAAATTGAGTTTTAGAATGAAAATAGCGCCGAGTGCAAAGGGTTAAAATTCGCTTAAAATTCGTAGATCCTAGGGACTAAGAGAACCAAGAAACACAATCAGCACGTAGACGAAGCTTGCTAGCGTCACAGAAAAAAAAGTTCGAACACCGAAAGAGAATGATCACAGCCGGATTTGTAGAGGAATCGTGAGCGATCTTGCCTGTGGCCCTTAATCAGACCGAATTGTACTCAATTAAGCACTTCGCAGGGTTCGAGAAGGCAAACGAGAGCGCGAGTTCGACGTCGGGTGATCGATGCGGGAGAAGCTGAAATTCGAGGACACCGACACCCGGTGTTGGTAGCACGTCTCGCAGAGAGACAGGAAACACAGAGAGAGAGAGAGAGAGAGAGAGAGAGAGAGAGAGAGGGAGAGAGAGAGAGAGAGGGAGGGACAAGATTTCCCGGGAAGAGCTAGACCAAGGGGCTGCGGGTAAAACGCCGACGTGGAAGTGAGTTACATCGACGGGTTGTGTGCCGGTCGCCCAGAATGTTGTTAGGATGCTGGGAACCGAGTCCGTAATCAGCAGTACTCTCCGAATTCGCAGCCGGATCACGTCGTTATTTAACGAGATTATGTCGTCAACCGGGATGCAGACCCGAGCCCGATATGAAATTAAACTGCCGCATTTTTGCCGATCAACGAGCCGGCGATGCGTCCTACACGATCTATGTCACACGACCCTAGGATTCGGCTTGGATCAAGACTTCTGTATCTTCATAATTGGAATAATTGCAAAATTAGAGATCAGAGACCGCAAGGGCGTTATTCGTTAAAATTTCCACTGTTCGGAAAAAGTCGAGGCAAATAAGAACCGAGACCGGCTTAAATGGAACGTCTATCGCGTTTTTGCGTTCCGCGAGCCCCAGCCCCGGTTGCCATCGGTGTCAGCCGGCGTCTTTCTATTCCATTACGTAAATTGCATCGCGTCGATTCACCCGTGATTCTTATATATTCGCCTTCTCGGGGGACTCATCTAATTTTCCTGTTTTTCTGCGAGCCCTCAGCCGCGCGGAGCCAGCCCCGTCAATCCTCCCCATGGTCTCATTGCCCCATTGTTTGGTATTCAAAATTTACGCTGGTCTCGTTTTGAGGGTCCTCGAGGCGGTTCGTCGTTCCGACGACGACGACGACGACGGCGTTCTGATATTCCGCAGACAGCCGCCGCCGCCTCCATTACGGCATTCCGAAGCCCGTCGTAGGAGGCACGCACGAAATTCGTTCATCCAACCCGGGTCAGCCGGGGACGGGTTCATTAGAACCGGCTGCCTTCGATCGGATCGACGAAACCCTCGGAATCCCGGAAATGGTCCCCATGCTGCCTCTTATTATCACTTATTCCCAACTACCCTGACGATCTTCGGTCCTCGAATTGCGCAAAGAAATTCTGCTTAGTCGCTTCTAAGGACCATTCCGCGCTCCATAATCAGGAAAAGTGTGAAAAAATTAGTTGCACTTCCACGGCAATTTCTTAACCGATCCGCGTTGCCGATCTTCGCTGCTGGAATTGCACGTGATGCAAAGAAATGAAAGAATTTTACAAAATGTCAAAATGTATCACAAATTAATTCACCATTGCAGTTCGCCAACACCTTTTCGAATTGTTTTATTTTTCCCGCGAATAGGTGTAACTTGAGATCGTCAAAGAGTGAAAGAAGCCTCGGTATAGACAGTTTTGCGTGAAATATTTTATATCGGGCCTCGAGCGGTCCCATAAGACGCTATCTCGCGGCAGAGCGTACCATGAATTCTGGATAAGTTTTCGCGGCAGTCTGTGTACACGACAGAGTATTAGACGGCCTAGGAAGAGTTCTGAGGGATGATAGCAGTCGGAGGAGGATGAGAAGACGAGAAAGAAAATAAAAGGAAAAAAGAAATGTTTATCAGGCCGTCGCGTTGAATACGGGGCATCTGCGACTGGCTCGTAGGAAACCCTCGAGCATTGTGCGCAGAATTTCTACGGGGTTGGGGACAGGAGGGAGAATTCATGGGGTAATTCCGTGTTCGATACACCGTGCGCGCTTAAGGCTGCGATGTTACCGGCGTCACATAAGCGTAATACCGGATAAGCCGCAATAATGCAGACCCGCTGTGCGTGCATGCGAAAGTGGAATGGATCCTGCTGCTGCTAGCTGCTGCTAGAAGCTTCAAGAGCCAAACGTCCGTGGAGCATAATCATTGTACCGAAACGCGGGGGCTACTTTGCCTTTGCCCGGAGACAAATCCGCGAAAAGTTTTTCCAAACGGAAACGAACAGAGGGAATATAATAAGCCGGCGCGTTCCGAGCCACTGTCTTCGACAGAATATTACCGTCTGCGCCGAGAAACTCCGGGATCCTCCTCAATGATTCCCGGTTATTTACAACAAACGCACGGTATCTGTTTCCGTTGGTAAACAATTGTTGCGAGCGGTGCCTATGCGGAATTCGTGCATCCGTGACAAAAATTACTGAAATTTTGAACAGACACAATACTTTTCAATTTTAATTTGCACTCGGTTCCAGTACCTTGTAATTGACGAGAAGAAAATTTTTCTCCAAAGGATCTACAGCGTCTCGAACAATGTTAAATCTTCCCCCAGAGTTAGCGTTGAAGTCAAAATGTTTTTACGATTCCTAATGTCCCATAATAAATTTAAATGTTTGTCTACGAGTGTCTGCGAGCGTTCCGATCAATGCGGAATCTTTTCACGAATTATGAATAAATATTTCCAGGTGTGCTAGCATCCCGGAATCAGCGACGGAACGTGGATCGCGAGGCGATTGCAGCGTAGAACGACGAGGACAATGAAAGAATAAAATCCCTCTGCGGGATAATTAGCGTGAGAAGCATTAAGGAGACACCGAGCAATTTCGAGCGGCCATTTTTCACGGTAATCTGCGTCGACCGCGCCGAGGCCCTCCGAGATCGGTGTCTTCATTTCGTTTCGGTGCAATCGTGGAAGGCGAGGAGGAAAAAACTCGCTTGAAAAATCGTCCAAGATGATTTAGGATGCCTAACGATTCGGTGGAACAACGAGGGAAGCAGGCTGCAGGCGAAAAGTGCTCGGCAAAAAGTATTATATTTTGGAAAAGCAAAGCTTTATCAGGAAATTGCTGCCGCTCAATTGAACGCCGACGTGTCGGATATCGGTGTTTATTATTTACATTGACCATGCTACTCTCAATTATTACATCAACGTTGGATGATAACGTCCGATGGATATTGCCGGAGACAATAAAATACGAGCGAATCAGATTAATTAAATTAAACCGATGTTTACCGGCGCCCCGTCGATACGCAAATATTATATTCACGCCAAATTTACCTTCCGGTTCGAGTTAATATTCGAATTTGAGCGACCCTCTTCTCTAATTACACGTGTTTCATAATCGGGAGATTGTGCATCCTTGTGCGAAATATATTTTGACAACGCTGATTTAATTTGTTAAAAATAGTATACTGATATTCTCAAATAAATTTAATACAGTTTCGAATTTAATGCAGTTTCAAATTGCGGCAACTAAATTCCATCACAAATGCAGAAAATCCGCAGCCCAATGAACTTATTATCTAGCACTGCATTCGGCTAAGAAGGGGAACAGCAATGGCGTCGCGTTCGGTGTCGGAACTTCCGGTTTCGTCAATTGTTCCCCGGGCACTGTCAAGGCAGATGAGCGGCGAGAAACTGCTCGCATAAATTTCGTCTGAACGGCATCAGCCCCGGGAACGATCTTCAGCATTATTCGCACAGCCGAAGGATGATCCGGATTTGTGCAATCGGCCCTCAGCTGCAACGGTTCGGCAACCGGATGTGCAAACCGGCTCGGATAATAACTAGCTGCTTATCGGACACTTAAGACGATTCCGAAACGCTACGATCCATCCCCCGTTGCGCCTGTAGAAATCGGGAATGATCCAACCTATCCTGGTCTTCTGGATCTTCAATTCGATTTGCCGGGAGGTTCGTTAACGGCCTTTCCCTCTTCCTTGTGTTTCGCGAATGTGTCGCCATTTTAATCTGCACCCCCTCCCCTCAATGTCTCAGACACGTTAAGTCATTTATCCTGCTCTTCTCTCACTGTTTGAAATGATTTTATGCCTCTTCAATTCTTTCGACAATTTTTATTTCAGGGGCGTTGTAATTTTTTCTTGATAAAAGTATTCTTCCTAGTGCTTTTTTTAAATTTATAGTCACTTGCAGTCAAAGTGGTGAGTTTGAATCGAAATATAAAAGAATGAACCGGAAATAAAAATTGACTGAAGAATTTTGAGGAAGTGGAAAGAGAAAAGTGGGAGAAGAATGAAACAATTTTAATCGAAGCAATAAGTTTACAGAATAGAGACATTTACCGATTCTTTTTTAGCGTACTGTTTTAAATAATTCGATAAGGGTTGGTCCTGTAGAACATTATTCACAGTCAGTGAACGACACGGATAAACGTTAAGAGTGTTCACAATAGGCGGCGCGTTTTCATCGGGGAAGCACGAAACATTGAACAAATTAATTTGAACAGGGTTCGGCGAACGCGAAATATATTTCGCATAACGGCGGCAGCGCGGCGACACAAAGCTCGCGCGCAGAAAAATCTGTTCCGCGCAAACAGTCGGCCAGAGGTTCACCGTTCTAAATAGATTAATTATTCGAAGCTGGCGAATTACACGGGCTTATGTCGACTTGCCTTTGATACGATTTTCCAATGAAATTTGTAAAGCTTTATTCGCGGTTGTTCGCCCGTTTGCGAGACAGAGAGGGCCGCCGTTGTACATTGTGCCTCATGAACTCTGAATTATGTTTGTTGTTTCATACGGCACAAATTTCGAAGCGATAATGTTACCTACGGAAACACTGTACAATAGCTTAAGAAATTGTTTTCATTTTTGATTTCAGAGTTTCCACTGCTTCGTTCAAGCTTTTCTGCAGGTCTCAAAAAATTTTTTTCGGGACTAAAACTACCAAGGATGTAAAGATTGAAGTCTCCCCTTTGCAACGATTCTTTGAAAATCCGTATAAAAAATTTTGTTCCTTTGATATTGTAATTTAAAGAACAGGTGAGCTGTTAGTACTTTCCTCGTAAATTTTGCATATTCGAATTGATCTGCAGGTCTCAAAAATTTTTTTTCAGGACTAAAACCACCGAGGATGTAAATATTGAAGTCTCCCCTCTGCAACGACACCTTAAAATTCGATGTACGACATTTCGTTCGAGTGGTATTGTGCTATCTTAGCCTCGGAACCGCGGCAAATCGAATCTCTTCGTCGCAGATTGCAGCGCAAGGAACAGTCGCGAGGAGCAATCGGTTTGTCTAAAGGAAAATCTCCGCGAGGAACAAAAAATTCGCGTCACAAAGGAGCGAAAAGGCCGATTTTCGCGTTTTCACCGTCGCGCGAATATTTCATCGTTTTCTCGCGAGGTAGTTTTGTTCTTTCCCGTTTTTCCCGGTCGTATCGATGCTTCTCTTTCTGGTTCAAGGCGGAAGGAGGTTTCGAAAGTAGTTAGAGAGAAGCCGGAAAGGCGGTTCTCGCCGGGAAGAAACCGGAAAACGGCAGTTGACAGGCCGATTTATAGCAAACCGACAGGCTGAGTGGCGTGCACCTGCATTTTCCCGGCCGCTGACCGTAATTTACATTTGAAATTGCGTCGCGGGGGCGCGTTTTAAAATTTTAACAATACTCGCGCGCTCGCCCGTCGCACGCTCGCGCTCTCTCGCCTTCATCAATGAATTTCACCGTTAAATTTAAAACCCCTGCTCGTTCCGTTAATTACGCATGCTAACGACTGTTGCCGCCCCTCCTCCCCGCCCCGCCGCATGCGAAATACACTGTGTCCCGCGGACTCGAAATATCTTTGTTATTTCAAACAATACGCGAAAATGTCACCCATGATAATTGCTGAATTTAACACTACGAGCGACGTGTCTCCCGGCTTTAAGAGCGAATTTTTCGACAAATCTATTTAAAGCCTAACGAGAATTATCACAGGACTTAAAAATTGTCTAGTACTGTGATCTAAAAAACAGAATTTCATCAGGCACAAAATTTACTGCTTCTCTTCAACACCTAGTGTGTCTCTACATTCAAAGTGCTATAAATCCGTAACGAAAAATCGTACATGAAATTTTGAGACCCCGTTTAAAAGGGAAAACTTGCACCTTAAAACCCACGGTGGTTTAAAAAGCGACACAAATTTTTTAAACTCTTTATAAACGTTTGAATTTCATATATGTAAACTGTGTAACTTTCTCGTTCAATTTCTGAGGCAAAAGTAGTACCGAAAAGAAACGTGAAAAATCAACTAAAGAATATTAAAATAGAGACTTCACCCTTTAAAATGAGCCTAGGTACATCATCGTACGATTTTATTTCACGAACTTACAACTATACACAACAACCCCTTTGAACATTTTTTCACTTTCGTTTGTGTGGATTGTAACGTATTTGATTGTTTAAGAAGTGAATTGTTTTACGATTTATCTTGCTCACAGGACCAGAAGCGATCGCTTTAATCGCCTGAGTGACTGAATAAAATTTTATTCAAGCTTCCCAGAAAGGAAAACGTTTCTCCCCCCGAAGAGGGCTAAAAACATTCTCGAGAAGCTTACGCAGCGATCATCATTCTCGAAGCGGGGGATTTATCGTGGGCCAGAGAGGAAAGGCTTCCGGAAGGATTCGCAGCTAACGATACAAGTCCTGGAGGAAGCTCGGAGGGTGCAATTAATCGCCGGGAGGGTTGCGAAAGTGGGGGGTGGCATGCTCGATTTCCTCGGGGCCGCTGGGAAAGAGTGGAAGGAAACAATTCGCGTTCTCACGGGCTCCGTTTAATTAATTAGAGGGACGGGCATAATCGCGCCGGCGCGCGCGCGCGCCCGCTCCGCGGCGACGCGTGTCTTTGCTCGATTAAGAGCCCTTGCCCTGTTAACTGTCTGAGGAAATCGTGATTTTTCAGCCATTTTTACCGAGCAAGTTAATACACCTCTTTTAAACGTGCACCTCATTTAACCCTTGTACACTGACGGGAGAGTTGAACGTTTGTATTTCGGGAATTTAATTGGCCCGGAATTAGCATTCAATTCTGGATCATGTTGGGCATATATATCAATGCTGTGTTTATAAATTCTTTCCTTTTTCAGATGGTCTCTTCAGCAAAACAGCTTCTGGATTACGGGCTGTTACTCAGGCGTGTTTCAAGATTTGTTAATAAAAAAATTACTACAACTGGCCTAATATATGCGCTCTTAGATAACTTGCTCGTTAGAAGGAACGGCCCGTCAATTTTTTCGGAAAAAATTCGGAAAGATGTTTCTCTCGGACCGTAGCCAACATACTTTCCGATTAGTATTTCGACGGTGATCGATCCGGGTTTGATATGCGTTCGGCTGACATCAAAGCCGGAAATTTACCCTATTAGAGGCCGGCCTCGATTTCATTAGTCGAAAGTACTATGCGAACGGGCAAACGTATTCGAGTCGACTGCTCCCGCGACTCTGACGAGCGATCACGGAATGATCGCGAATTCTGACGAGCGATTGGGAACTCTGACCAATTGCGAGCAACGTTTGCCCGTTGCCCGCTCGTTGCCGAATTGCCCGGGCCTTTTTTTTTTTGTTTTCGACGCCTCTTTGTCGGCGCTGTTTGGCCCAGACCCGTCGAGGGTCTCTTTGTGCCGCGTACCATGATGGACTTGCCGAGCCCTGCCGACTGCGATACAATGCTTTACAGTATTATATAATAAATAGAGGCTGGCCCGTGATCGCTGCTACAATTCGGAGTGATGTCTAGACTAGCCTTTGTGCGTTTGCGGCGGAAATATTTCGCATACACGGGCATTTCGACGTTGGTCCTCAGAACGTGGACGGTTCTGATTGGAACGATTAGGCGAACTGCCTTGCCTGTTAATAGAATGCGGAATTTGCGCGTTTGTGACCAAACTGGGTAGGTGAAACGCGAAATAATGACGATATAAAAAGATTTGAAGAACTCTATTATTTGTAACTTATTAAAATTATTGAGGGAAGATATCAATGTCAGCTTCTGTTCCATGCAGACGATGCACAAAAGTTTTCTTTTGCATACAGAACCGCAGGCTATGTATTAACAAATCCTCAATTGGGAATGGTAAAGTATACGGAGAAGTAATACTTTTTGTTTAAACAATGACAGATTAAAAATTTATTCAATGTGTTAACAAAACTATTGATAGGTTATCAAGGCACTGATAGGTTCCGCAAATAAATAATTACCACGCTAGAAGTTATAGGAGAAAATCAGTCTGCAAGTATAGAGTAAGTAGTATTAGCCTGTACTGGTCAGCCGAGGTTGCTTTATCTATTGAGCCCGATAAGCTGGGTATGATCTAGCGGCTGATAAAATATACCTCTCACTACTTACCTTGATATCGTTTCTCCTCTGTCATGCAACTAATGCGGACAATTTTGCATGAAAATAATTTACAGATAGATACTAGAATTCAAAAACAATTTTCCTAGAAGTTCATGCAAATACGGTTTCCTAATACATTTTCCAGAACGCACCAGCCCTTAATTCCCAGCTGAAATCCAATCCCAACAAAATCCATCGTCACAGAGAAGACAGCAGTCCCGCGAGCCAAGCCCTTCCCCAACACACCCTCTCCGCGCCTTAAAAAATTCAGCACCGTTGTAAGCAGTTCGCCTCGAACGTAAAAAATATCAGCGGCACATAGAAACCCGGCAGGAACAAGGGCTTTCCGTAGGACGGAAACGGCTATTTATTATACGCGGTCGTAACACCGAATCCGTTGAATGGCGAATTCATTCGGCCGGCCATTTTACGCGGGGATAAAGCTTCGGGAAAAGGCGTAATGCTCGCGCGAGGGCATAAAGCCTCTGCACACGGGGTCACGAGCCTCGTATCTCGTATTCACCCTGGCTCGCAGCGGTATAAAAAACGAAGAAGGCACGCGAGAGACAGAGAGAAATAGGGGGACGGAGAAGAGGGGTGGAAAAAGAAAAACGAAAGCAGTTTCCCAGTGACCCGCTTATCTCGCAAGAATGCCAACAAAAACGGTCGTCCCCGTCCCGGAAACGCGGTACACAGCCTGGAGAAGAGCGTTTCGGATGGTTTTCGGGGCCAAGGGGGTGGGAACGTGTGTCGAGGGGGTGGCTGGAAGGGTTGTCGCGTGTATTCGGGCCCGTGCTCTCGCAAAATATAAAAAGAGATTGCATGGCTGATTTATGTAAATACCTTTGGCCCGCGGATAAACGAGTTCTTGCCGAAGCTCGGCGAGCAACCGGGGGTGGATACGGGGGAGGGGGTTGTAGCAGCCGGAGCAGCAGAGCCGGAAGATGCTAAAGGCTTAGGAACGCCCGACGGCCATTCGAGGAGTAAATATTTTTCGACTCGTCGTCACTCGCGGCGAATTCGCGACAGAGTTTATCGTATTTCGCGCCCAGCTGCCTCGCCTGTCGGGAATCAGCCAACCCAACCCCCAGCCGGGGGAACAAGGGGGTGAAAATGGGCGGTACATCCTCTCCTCTCCTCTCCACTCCTCTCACCCTCTCTCTCTCACTCTGGTACACACTCATCCGAACAACCGTATTTCACCAACCGAGTCAGGACTTAGTCAATTTGCGAGTCGACTACCCGACCCACAACCCCCTACAAAGAGCACACTCCCCGAAACCGTGACACTTCGAGAAGTTTAAATAATCTTGACGACGACGGCACCGCGGAATATTCTTTAGAGCAACGTTCTGAACGGATTTTCGGGATTTTTCTGGCAGGCTTGCTTCTCTGGGACACTGTTTGCCGGGTCTATAGGGTAGCGTGGAAATTCGGCACTGTTTGATGTCCTGGTAAAATGATTACGAGTGGGGTGTTCTGCATTGTTTTATAAATTCAAAGTTTTCGATGAACACTGTCTCGGGTGGAATAGAATAATTTTTTTAATACCGTTTTATTATTTATATCTCTTTGAAAATTTTTTGTATAATTGTTCGAATGTTGGATCATATGCGAACAAATTTTCAAGATTATTGTTTGGTTACTAATGATTTTGAAAATTGTTCAATTTGTTCCATATGTTGGGGCGATCTCGTTCTCAAGGGAACCTATGGAAACGATCATTTTTTAAATACAGTTTTCTTGTTCCGATTTTATTGAAATTTTTTTGCAAGACTGTTTTACTATTGGGTTAGACGTGAAAAAAATTTCAATAACATTCCTTGATTATTAACGATCAGAAAAATTGATCAATTCGCCGATTACTGGCGCTCTTGACTACACTGCATGCAGAACAATTTTCAGCGGCATTCGTCGACTAGTCGCGTTCTCAAAAACGACTCAATTTGTAGATTGTTCGATGCAGAGATAGTTTGGCACGGGTTTCAGAGTGTCCGTTTGTTCCAGAAGATTATATTACCGTCGAGCGCAACGCGCGATTTATCTGTTGCAGCGGTGGCGGACAATTCCGATGTTTATTATTCGGGTACAGAACCGGCACTCCGTTTTAATCTGATCCCCTATGTTCGACCATATTTTCTCAGATTTTTCGAAAATTTCATAAATCACACACGGACCGGTATACTCCTCCCCTCCGGCCTTGGCATTAATCGGGAGCCAGGGTGGAAATAATAACGAAAATTGCAACTGCTCCATTTAATAAAACGAATACGAGAAAAACGTTTTTAGAGAAAACGCAATAACGCATGTAACGAATAAAGCCCCGGCTGATATACAAACTGGTAAATCGAGCTCGCGAATTAAAACGGATTGACCGGCCGCCATTTTTCATGATAATCGGGCTATGAAAATTTGTCGACCGGGACACAGAGAGAGAGAGATAAAGTTGAATCGCGTTCGAGTAGCTCCAAACCGGATATTTGAAGCAACAGCACGCAAACATTTTCATTGTTTGCAATACACGTCAGGAATTATATGTATCCCGGAAACGGTATTGTTGATCTAGCTTGATATTAAAAGCTCCGGGCTTCTGGAGCAGTATCCATAAAGATCACGGCAACCCGGTAGCATAAAAGTTTCAGCGAACGTTCATAAAATATTTTCTCTCTAATAAAAGTTCCAATTTGATTCGCCGTTCCTGTGATCAATAGTTACTGTAAACGATACATTAGTTACCAATTTAATTGAAAAATAGTCCTTCTATAATTCATAATCATAGCGGCTGTAGGAATTAGTAGAACTATGAAGTGACTCTAGGAGAGAGCCCTAGAAATTAGTGCCCATCAGAAATGGCACTTGAAGGTAACACTATGAGGTAACTTTAGCCCTAAGAGGTGGCCCTAAAAAGTACTTTTAGGAAGTACCTATAGCCCTAGAAAATAGTGGGCCTATGATGAAGCCCTAACAGGTAACCCTAGGGAAAAATGTCGGGAGCTAGTCCTGGGAAGGATTTGGTCCTAGGAAGGAGCCCTATGAAGAAACTTCAAAAAAATTTAATATATCTGTTTCAAGCATGAATTCTTGACTGAGACACAAAGTACAACTGCTTCTAAAGACCATAATTATTGCGCAGTCCCATTCATTGTGCAACCTGCTCAAACCACGCACAACCATACATCTCACGATCATAATCTCTAACTCGTCGCATTGAAAAGTATTCGCAATCGTCGCTCGATTCCTCTTTCGTTCGTTCAAAGCGAATCCGCTCAGACACCGTGGCCGAGAGACGACAAGCGGCAAGCAGCCGTCGCTGTCGTCGCGACGCTGAGTAATTACGGTTCATACCGGAGACGAAACGTCGCGGCGTCGGTGTCGGCGTCGGCGTCGGCGTCGGTCCGTTCCCGCGGCGCCGATTGGAGCTTGACTCTGTGTAAACGCGCGAGCGAAACGAGCCAGCCCGTGCGTCACGCGTGTGTGCGTTAACATAATGCATCGAGCAGACGTTGCTTTGATGTCAAGTATGAATTCCGAAGCTGCGAGCAGCTGCGGATGCGAGCAAACATCCTCGGTGCCGGGTTCGCGCGGGTACAAGCTGAATTCCAGCGAGCGCGTCGCGACGCCGAGCACCGTTCCAACGCCCTGGGAACCGTGGAATTGCGACGCGGGGCCTGTTCACGCGTGAACCTACCCCTTTCCCATCCCCTAAGCTCCCAGGGTTGTCGCTACAGCTGCTTCGACGGAGGAGCCTTAAACTCTTCAATTTGATATCTAGAGAAACCCTGTGAATTTATTTGATTCACAAATTAATTCGTGCCATATTCTCGAAGAATCAACCACTTTTTCACCCCTTGAGATTCTAGGGTTACAATTATATCAGTTCAGATTTAAAATAGCTTTGAATTCTTCAATTTTACATCTGGACTATGGAGTTTTGTGAATTTGTTAGATTCTCAAATTAATTCTTGTCCTATTCTTGAAGAATCAACCACTTTTTCAGCCCTTGAGATTCTAGGGTTAAAATTACACCAGCTCCGATTTAAAATAGCTTTGAATTCTTCAATTTTAAATCTGGACTATGGAGTTCTGTGAATTTATTAGATTCACAAATTAATTCGTGCTCTCTTCTTGAAGAATCATCCACTTTATCACTTTTTAAGCTTCTAGCGTTAAAATAGATATAAATCTGTCCCGATCGAAAGTAGCCTTAAATTGTTCAATTTTATATCTAGAGTTCTGCGAATATATTAGATTCGCAAATTAATTCGTGTCCTATTCTTGGAGAACCAACCCGTTTTTCACCCCTTAAGCACCAACAGTTGAAACTATATCTGTTTCGATGGCAAAGTGGCGTAAATTCTTCGATTTTATAACTAGATCATTGTGCAATTATTAGATTATGGTCCTGGGATTGAAATCTCCTTGGATGGAAGAGCGTCTTGAGTTTCTCAATATAATAACCACGTATCTGTGTTCTTGTGCATCTGCGAAATGACTTATGCGATGAATGAATATGTGAGAAATGAATGTACTTACATACAAATTTGCAATTTAAATAATCTTGGACCGTAAGGAAGTGAGGTTGGCAGACAAACGTGACCGACGTTTTTTATTAGCATTTTAACATTACACTAAACACAAATTCCAAAATTCGATGAACTGCCCAACTCCTCGGTTCTCAGTAGATATACATATCCGTTGTTTGAACGAAGGGTGTGAGACATTTCGCATTTTCATCATTAAGAAGAAAGATCTGCGAATCTCAACACGAGTATAATTACTACAAGGACTGTTACAATTGAAGTCCAAATTATCCGCAGAATCCACTTTTCTGCTGAAACAAAGACATCGTTGAACGAACGTCGTTCCTCAATCATTTTTTAAGGTAACGCAAAAAGGATCCGTCTATTTTTTACTTTCTATTGCTGTTGTCGATTATGTTACGGCTAGAATTGATAATAAATTTTTTGAGATAACTAATATTTATAATTTTGTCAAAATGTAGAATAACAGTTTCGGTCGCAGTTGCAAATTTTAGGATTAAGTTCAAGGCTCGTTGGAGGATCGACATTTTTCTCGAAAATATAAACCATTCGAAAACTACGCACGTTTTGTTGTAAGTGTACGAAGGTTACAACATTTCGATGTTTGTGGGTTGTATGTTGGAGTGGATTGGCCGGCAGGTGCGGAGCCTCTTGTCTCTGGATCCAGTGTTACACTTGTATATTCCCCGGGTGCTGCTTGAGCTGCCATAATCGATTCTATCCACAACTGAAACGTTCGCACAAAAACATTTACTTGAACCGGCTACGGTTTGGTCCGAGTGTAACCACGAGACACAGACGAATGATGTTCAGAAAAGGGCGTGTGCTATAATATTTTCGGCTTATCGGTGATTTACAGGTGAATCACGTATAATCATGATAATCCAGATTATCGGGAACGACGATAACAGTGAAACGACTTAAAAATGTAGTAAATTTCGTTTCGTTTTTCATATACCTTTATTTTGTACCAGCGATGACAACCGTCTTTCATTAAAGTAAAGAAAAGCCACGATTAAATCAGTTAATGAGGACAATTTTTAATGGTGCTGTTGGTGGAAGGATTCTGCTGAAAAATTTCTTGCATCCCATTAAAAAATTACAATCGGAAATGAAGACTCTAAGAGTGCAAAAGAGATGATCATACTTCTCGACAATTTACGATTAACGAATCAAGATATTAAAACACCGACGGATTGGACAATTTTTAAAAATGTTATTAACAGGAGGACGCTATTGAAAAAATTTGGGTATCCAGTCGAGTATCAAAAGTATCCAATAAAAAGATTTCGGCCGAAAATGGAGACTAGAAGGTTGTCAAAAAAAAAAAAAAATGATTAGAGCGTCGCGTGCATTCGGAATCGTTTTCTTCTGATCGCGAATCTGCTCGAGGATCTGCAGTGCAGTCGCTGTAGTCCGTTTCACGGTGAGCAGTGCAGGATTACCTATTTATCCGTGACCAATTCAGCGCGACGTCGATCCACGTTTCCCGGTGAACCAGGAAAGGCTGACTGCGCAGAGTGCAGGCCGCCGGCTCTCTTATTCAAGATTTACTTTGAAACTGGAGACACATGAAACGTCCTCAAAGGGGAGCGTCGATTGCGCATTAAACAGCATCGCGGAGGTACCGGCGTGGGCGTTTCTCGTTCAAAGTGCGCCGAGATAATCGAATTACCATCTCCGCGAGCATTTACCTGCGGCGTGGTGCTCTTTCCGCGACAATACACCCCTTGTCCCCGCGTCGAACACAACGAAAACATGAAAGAGGCTGACGAAAGACCCGGAAATCCGACGGGAATCACAACAAAAATATTTATTTAATCGAAGTCACCTTCGTGACCCGTTGCGACGCCGTCGGTCAGCCATTATCGCGCTATGCAGCCGCTCCCTTTCAGCATACTGATTCCATTTCACTCGCCGTAATTACATCAGTCTCTCCAGGTCTCGGACGAGTGGCAAAGATGGCGGTGATGGCGGTGTCAGTGCCGGATATGACGACACGGCCCTCGGACTGCTATGGAGGTCACCGAAGGCCGCAGAATAATCATATTCCTATGCACCGTGCCAGGATTCTCCTTTTTCACCCCCGTCATTTTCCATTATCTAATTACCTCGTCTAATTACACCGGTAAGTGCAGAAGAATTTCGCAGTGTCTTGGGCTCTTCGAGTCTCCAAGACTATTCTAAGCTCACCCTTAGAACCCTTCTGCCTTCCAAATTCGGCCCAGATAAATGATACGGCTATCAGGATACATGTCCGAGAAGTAGCTCTAAAAGTCTAGTCCTAGAAAATAGCATCCTTAAAATGTGGCCTCAGGAGGTAGCCCTAGGAAGTAGGTCTAGAAGAAATCCTTCAGAAATTTCTCCACAAGGTAGCCTTAGAAGGGAACACTAAAAGGTAGCTATAAAATTAGCATCCTTAAAAGGTGGCCGCAAAAGCTAGCCCTAGAAAATGGCATCCCTAAAATGTGGCTTCAGGAGGAAGCCCTAGAAAGTAGGTCTAGAAGGAATCCTTCAGATATTTCTCCACAAGGTTACCATAGGAGGCAACACTAAAAGGTAGCCATAAAATTAGCATCCTCAAAAAGTAACCTCAAAAGCTAGCCGTAGAACATAGAACCCTTAAAAAGTGGCCTCGAAAGCTAGCCCTACGAAAAAGTCTAATCCCTTAGAAATTTCTCTAGAAGGTTTAAAAGCTTTAAAAGGCCACTCTAGGAGGTAACCCTAGAAATTAGTGTCCCTAGTGAGTGGCCGTAGGACTACGCCTTTAAGCAAGCGTCAAAACATTCAGAGTACAATGTAAAAAGCAATAGTAAATACAAGGAACGGCATAATTTGCAACGGAAAACATTAAGAACAATTGGATGCCGCAACGCATTCGTTAAATTCGAGATTAGGGCGTTATCAGCGGCAGACGCGGCTAACACCGCGAATAAGCATCACCCGTGTCGCTTATCGGCGGCAAATACAAATAAGGGCCGTTCAACTTCGGCAATTGAATTTGTAAGTCGCGTCCCCCGTGAAACACAGTCTCGTTTACGGTAACAGTCGAGATAGGTGTAGGAAATCGCGCGATGCAGGAAACGTTAGCGCCAGTTCCCCGCGTCAGTTTCCACCACCCCTGCTCCCCCCCGCCCCGCACCGAAATATCACGAAGGAATTTCAAGTTCCATCGTTCCGATCCTAATCAGTTCCACCGCGGCGGGGGACCGCGATTTTCATCTGGATTGCTCGTTCTTCCACATTGTTTCGAGCTTCTCGAATGGCCCCGAGTCGCCAGCAATTCCCTAGAAATGCAACCCCTTGCCGTTTATCCATAAAGATCTCGAAGAAATCTTAAACAGGAGTGGAAACGTTGCGTTTTTGCGCCGGAATGCTTCCATAAAAGTATTTTATCTTCGTTGCGTTACGCGAAACGACGCGTATATTTTGCCCGTGATAAATAGTTTATCATCCTGACGCTTGGAAAATCCTGACAAGGAATTCGTTTGTCCATTGAAGAGTTAATCAAAGTCGTCTTTAGATTATACTGAATCTGCGACTTCGAAATTCGCCTCTACAGATTTAAAAAGTTTACCCGTACGATTTCCAAAAAATTGACGATGACGTCAGACTCCTGGTCTCGAGCAGATGATTCCGTTGCTGTAGCTCAGAGTCGTGTGGACAGATCACGATCGAAGCAGGACGATAAAAAGAATCGATCGTATCGAAACGACGCCGAACTATTGCCGTGTACACGCGTACCCCTGTATCGCCGAGGAACGCTGTGTTTGCACGGATTAACTTTGATCTAACCGTGCAGTGGCCCCGCGCCACTGTAATGTCACACCCCAGTGGTTTTCCTCGAGTTCGCGAAGAGAAACACAGAGGGTTAACTTCGGTTTGAATTAATAAACGAGGCTTTGCTTCTAATACCGGGCTTAACTCAGTTTAGTTTGTCGATCGGCCTGTGTAGCACCAAACTGTAATCCGATTTCGCAGATTGTGCCCAATACGATACACCGTCGCTAGTTCGTCGCGGCATATTTCGCTGCCCTCTCTCCCTCTCTCTCTCTCTCTCTCTCTCTCTCTCTCTCTCTCTCTCTCTCTCTCTCTCTCTCTCTCTCTCTCTTCCTATTCCTCTCTATCAACGCGCGAATCAATCGACGATCTCTTTCATCGCTGCCGACATTTATCGTCCTCGAATTGTCGACGCTCGTCGAAAACCATCATTCTCCGAACAAATCCGATTCGCGAGTTTCAAGTACAAAGTTTGACAAATTTTCTGCGCACAAATATGTACGGTGTCGTGTTCGGTATCATTTTAATCAGAAAATCGTCAAGACTATATCGATAAAACCTACATCGGAACAACTCGTTAGAAACGTAGAGAATGTTATCGATACAAGTGACCTTTCGGTCCCGAAGTTTTCCGATATATCGAGGCATTACTATGCCGGGGGGAAACGGGTTAATTTTGGAGGAATACGCGCAGATTCGCAGGCGGCGATCCTCGGCGGCGGTATCGAACCGTAGAAGAATTCAGAAGCCAGCAATTATTCACGTTTTCCAGACGATCCCCGTTCCCTTTCCCCGGACGTTCATAAAATCAAATCTGTCTGCCGCAGCGGAGCGGCAGAACCACGTGAAAGTCCGTAAGAAGTGGCGGGGGGGGGGTGACTGAGGGGTTCGGAGGAGGAGAGGGGGAGAACCACCCCCGTTCTTAAACCTGGTCCTCGGCAGGTTGCGCAAGATGCGAAAGTTTCTTCCGCGAGGAAAGTTTTGAATATTCAATACTCGGCCGTGGCACGAGCGCAACGCGTCTCGACGTCGACGTCGACGCCGGGGGGTGGATCGAAGGGGGTAGCAGACGGTTGGTTGCGGGTACCGGAGCAATTTCATTTTTCCTATTTTGTTCGCGGCCGGATTCGGCGATGCTAGGCGAAGGCGTACAGCCTACCAAGAATCGGGAGAGAGGGGGAGAGGAGAGACAGGACCAGGGGGTATTTTCTATTCACGATGCGTCTGGGATCCCACCCCTTCTCTCTCTCTTCTCCTTCTCCAACCCCCGCGAGATCCTCTGGCGAGACACGACGAGCCAGGTCTCCGGGAGGGTTAGATGTTTTCGATGAATCGATTCGAGGGTACTTCCGCTATGCAAACTCTCTTTCCGCCTGGGAGTGCTTCGGCCGATGCACGCCACCCCTCGGACAGCCTAGCTGCACCACCCTAACTCCTGAAGAGCACACTGAACCCGGCGACGAATCAACGGAGTTAAGGCTGCACCCCTGCGACCGTCCTAAACTTTCGGTAACGAGGTTCCCCTCAAATTGCTAGCAGTTAGTCCCACGACGCACGGTGTGCCGTCTCTGGAAAATAACTGCTGTTCAATTATTTTTTCCAATTAATCGCACTCGCCACTTGAACGGGTTATTAGCCACCTCCTGTCGTAGTTCACAATTTCTCGTACAGCTTTACGTGTCTCAAACAATATTTTCGTATTTTCGAACAATTGTACCATGAGTTATCGAGACTCCTCGTCCTCGGTGGATGATTATACGCGCAAGAAATAAATTCCAATGGACGCGGTTCGCTGAATTCCCTGTTTTCGAGGGAAACTTCGCAGAGGGCGCGAAGTCGGAAGCGACGCGGTGGACGATGGAACTGTGGAAGGGAAGACTAAACGGGCAGGAAGCAGTTCGACGAGGTCGTTTCCGGGCAAGTCTGATGCGCCTTGACTCGGATCCCAACGTTATCACGACAATTGAATGGCTCGAGTCCTCCATGCTTTCCCGCTCTTGCTGCGCGGCCACGATAAGCTTCAGAAACAGCCCTTAATGGTTTCCCTCGCGATTACTGCTACCTGTACCATCCGATCGACCTTCCATTCCCTTTCTACCCTCTCCTGTTTGTCCCCTGCCGTCGCTGATCCTGTCATGCATTCACATCTCGACCAAAAGAAACCATGTTTTCGAACATGTCTACTTCACCGATTCCACGCCTACTGTGAATTCTCGATATATGTCAACGACACGGGTCTTGCCAGAGTCGTGTATCGTACAGGAGACATACCCGAGCCGTGTTATGTTTACACTCCTCGGCGCCCGAGGCCTCTCATGCGGTATACCCCGCGGTAGTGGGGATAATTCCGCGACGTTTATCATCCACGCCTTGGCGACATATATAGAGAAATGACCTGTATTTTATATTGACTTTGTAAAAATATTTCACTTTCGCGAAATGTCAAACGATAGAAAGATTGAACAAATTTGAGAACGTCTATATGTTATTTTGAAGTTATTAAAATTATTAAAGAAAATTTCTACACGGTTCCTGTGGCTTGGAATTGAAAATTTTTATTTTCCACAAAGAACTAATAAGTCTAATAATTATTCTGCTCGACAGATAGTAACAGTGTCTGTCGTGGATCTTGTCAATTTCTGACGTCCACGCTGCCACGAAAGGGGCTGCAGGCGACCGTGTCCGTGGAGCATGATCGATTCCCGTTTTGGCCCAATAACTCTGGCTCGATTTTCACCGTTACCAACTTCCGGTGGCAGAAAGGACAGGACAGGGGGCCAGGATAGGTCGGGTCGTGGCGGCTCACCCTCTGTCCAGAGGACTATGGTTCGTCATGTGTCCGTGACAATGGCATCGCGGCCGGTTCATGCATAAATGCGACGTAACAATAAACAGCGCCCCGGTCCCGGGGATTGAACCAGGGGAGGGGGGTTGAAAAGGGGTCAGAGCAGGGGGTGGCAAGGAGGGCCGCTTCAAAGGCCGTCATAGCCGGAGGATCAGAAACCGATATGAGATTTGGCTGTGTATGAATGATGTATCCCGCGACCGGCGCTACTTGCAATCTCTGCTCTCTCTCTCCCTCCCTCTCTCTCTCTCTCTCTCTCTCTCTCTCTCCCTCTCTCCATCACGCCCGCTTTCGCCAGGGAGAAAGGGCCGCAGGGAGAGAGCCGGCTAGCCGAGAATGCGTTCCTTGTTTGTTCACGGATGTATTATGTACCGCGCTGTATTGCGTATATATACACCGGACCCGTGCGAAACCCGCAACCGTTCCCTCGGATACCAACACACGGAACTTCGGCGAATTTATTTTTCATTCGGACCGTGCTCGGCCCATTACGCTACGGAAAACTGATTCCGGTGATTAGCCTGATGTTTCCGTTCTTCGTCCATTGGGAGGACCTTGAAATGTGTCCTCAAGGTCATCGTTTCAAGGCACGGCGACCCGTTTAAATTTTTCACGCAATTATCCCTGAAGCTTCGAGAAACTTAGTTGGAATCTAGTGCTCTCCATCTCGTGCAATGACCTTGAAATGCACTGTTAACGTAGTTGTTACGAGCCGTTCATGGTTGACACTTACGTTTATCAGCACTAGATGCACGGAGCATTAAATGTGACGGTATTGCATTTCTTTACAGAAATGCTGGACAGTAGAATCCAGAGAAGCAATCGTTGGACCCCGGCCAGCAGACAGCAATTTGAAAACATACAGGTTAATTAAACCGCAACAGAGGGCCGCTTCAGCGGGACATTCTACCGAGAAACAAAGAGACAAAGATACGTCAGCGCCATCAGAAGTCAGGAGACCGCGGGGGGTGGGGGGTGGGGTCAGAAAACCGACGGGCACAAATTAAAAGAAAATTCCATTAAACGGAATTCCCTTTTTTCCCGGGCAGTTCGCCGACCGTATTACTTCTTCTTCGTCTTCAATTTCTAGCGGTTACGCTACTTTCGAGTGCGGTCCCCTCGAATTAAACTTTAAATTGCTCACAGTCAGCGGGAACAAGGGTCTACCTGAAAAATAAATACAAGAACCAGGTGGAGGAGCGAGAGAGAGAGAGAGAGAGAGAGAGAGAGAGAGAGAGAGAGAGAGTGGGATGGCTGCCTTAAGAAAACCAAGGGCTGCGGCCGAGAGCTCGTGGGGTGGCCGATGCACATGAGGGGGTTAGACCACCGGGTCCCGGCAGTTAATTATCAGACATGAAAGGAACCGTCGCCTGCTTTCACCACCATCTCTCCCTCCCTCTCCCTCCTCACCCCTCCCTCTCTTTTTCTATTTCGCTCTAACTTGCTCTCTTTCTCTCTATCTTGATCTTTCTCTGTTTCTCTTTAGCCCGCTCTTTATGACCCTTTCTCTCTCTCTCTCTCCCTCTTTCTCTCGGTCTCTGACACCCCCCATGCCATCAAGCTCTTGTTCACCTCGCCCGGCGACCTTGAGTGCCCTCTCACACCCGGAACTCCATCTTCGTCACCTGTGAACCTCCACAGTACCCTAATCCGATGAAAAGGTGACGTTCAAGCCCTCTGAACAGCCGACGCGTGAATGGAGCCGACCGACACGCGGAAATCCCTGGACGAAATACCGCAATTTATATTAATTTAGTGTATTACATCAGGGTGGCGCTTTTGTACGATGGGAATTGGCTTTGTAATTGACTTTGAATTAATCTTGCTTCGTTCCCTTGGAGGTCTGTACAGAAAAGATTTCGTTTTCTTAGTTAATGTCATTTTAATACCAACATTTTTGAACGAATTTTTGCACTGACCTAATATTTCCTTTGCCATTGAAATAACGAATTCGGGAAAACATTTTTCATTCCATGTGGAGACTGCTTCATTTTTTTCGGTTCTAGCGATTTGTTAATTTTCGTAGTGACCGTGGATGTTACTGTTTTTATTACGGCGCCGTCCATGGACGTGGTTCGGCCAACGCGGATATACTCTATCGATTTCGATGTTTCATTAACTCCTCAGTACGTAACGAACAAATTGATTCGCGTTCCCGTAGTATGTCAACCGAAATATCAGTTTCGCGGAGCCTCGGGGCGAGGCAGAACGAGCCGGTACGAGGCAGCTATTGGATTTTTTCTTCCGGTTCCACGGGCCAGCTTCCGGGCCGCGTAAAAAACCAAAGAACGAGTGTCATACGTCCTGGAAATGGCACGAAAAACAGCGGACCCGTTCTTCGGGTGATTTATCGGCGAAGTTGTTCGAAGCGAAACATGAATCCCCGATTGTGTAACAATGATTCATGGCAATATAAAGCGGGCGCAATAAAATCCTGCAGAACTTCTGCGCCGCGGTTGCTGGGGGGGGGGGGGGGGAGTGGAAAAAGGCACGCCGGGGCCAAAAGGCAGTACCGTGGAACTGTCGAGTCGTTATGCGACTAGCTGCAATCTATGCACTCGCTGTAACTCCTTCCTTTTATCTGGTTTTTTCTATCTCTTTTTTCCACGGGAAAAATTAATAACAATACTGGCAACTTTCAATTACAACCCTTGTCTGGTCGGGGCTGGTACAATGGTGGTTTATAAATTTTCTTGGAAGTCATAAAAGCTCGCACATACTTCTTTCGCTCAATATTGCTGCGAGTTAAAAATTATTAAAAATGGTGGAAATTATAGTTTACGATTTTTATCTGCTAAACTAATCCTTGTAGCTCCTCTGAAAAATTGGAGTCGTTTGGTCAACTTTTAAAAAACTTCTGATTTAAAGAATGTTTTAATATTTATCGAATTTTCAACTGGGAAATATTAGAAATAGGACAGGAGCTCGGTTCGTTTGATCGCATGCTTTTTGAAAGGCAGTGAGAAGTTTTCCGAATGACCTCGTTAGAGGAATGGCAGTGTACGAAGGGTGCATCAACTGCAAGAGGACGGTCATCCTCAATGCAGTTACAGCGATAATATTTTCCGTTCCAGTGTCCAGGCCTCGGTTGGTTCTGCTCGTGAAACGATGAAGACTCCGGAGGGTGCTTACCGCGAATCAACAATTTTGCAGCGCATTTGTTTAGGGGGACGCTGGCCGCTCGTAATATCGGGCTTCGCGGCGGACGTCAAGTAAAAGCTTGCTCCATTAATTATTTCGCCGGCTAATTTCCCCGGTGGCGCATTGCTTGGATCCTCGCCTGAGGGACAACCGGTGTGTGTTTGGTCAACGGCGTCCGCCGCCGACTTTATCAGAGTTAAGCTCCGCAATGTGCAGATCGAAATCAACAATTACCTTTTATTCTCCAAAAATTCAAACTTCATGCTCCCTTCAACCCCATGCTGTACAACAGCGTGTCGGACTCCTGGTGAAGATTTCGAACAGAACCAACTAAATTAGGAATATTAATCAGTTTCTGTCAATCTAAAATTCTGGTCTCCTGTTGTCAAAGCATTGGAACGAATTTAAGCTTAAAATAAACGAGCTTCACGACCCGCGTTTCAAATATAATGGAACCCATAAAGAATTTTAAAAACGCCATCCAGAAACGTTGTGTAATCCATTTGACAAAAAACGACAATTAAGTGTGAGAATTATGAAATGATTTCCCTGCAGCGACGCAATATTTTGCGCCCGAGCGTACGCCCGCGTAATTCGACACGGCATACTCGATTCGGCTAAATAGATTTTTGGATATGGCGGTACAAACGAATTGCACGATTCTGCGGTACGGAAAAATGTTTCAATATTTGATAAATGTGTTGCGCGAAACAGCGAAATGATCCTGGGAACGGTTTTTATTTAATTGAATCTCCTCGATACCCATCGGGCGCTGATTGCGCTTTTAAAGTAGAATTACTCTTGCCGTGGTCGGACTACACGGTTGCTGGGACTGCTGCGATAGATTTTTAATCTTGGGGGAGCGTGTGTGGTGCTGTAGAAATTTTTTAGGAGCTAAATTGCAAGATAAATGGCGGGGGTTTCA
The DNA here is from genome assembly GCF_050948215.1 of Halictus rubicundus. Classification (NCBI taxonomy): domain Eukaryota; kingdom Metazoa; phylum Arthropoda; class Insecta; order Hymenoptera; family Halictidae; genus Halictus; species Halictus rubicundus. Next base: position 15,146,938 of record NC_135157.1, on the reverse strand, counting down.
TTTGTCTGACCAGGGCCGACCTATTCTACTGATTACTACTTCTTGCTATTTTTCTTCCTGCTTGCGCGGCGCGGCGGTTGCCATTTTATTCTCGTTAGCAGATTGGAATTTTTATGCAAAATAAAGATTGTCCGTGTTGGTTACAAGATGCAGGAGCTGTGTAGACATTTATTCGTCTGGATAATTTAAATTCTTTTGAACCTTTTTACTAATTTTCTATGTTTGTAAACAAATTTTTCCCGGAGTATTTTCAAAGGCCTGTGTGCATTAAACTTTCTACCGTATTTCGACAATTTTTACAAATCGTAAATGCATAAAAATTCACAGTCCATTCATTGCTCATCGGTGCAGATTGTTTACACGATTTAACTGTGTTAATCCACCGGAGATTCGCAAACGTAACGTTGCTTGACAATCGAGTAAAATATGACCGAACTGTGAACGCCGCGAGCAATAAATTATTCCGAGTAAAAAAGATAGCAGACACGCTGATTATCATAATACGCTGGCAATTAAAGAGACAGGTTTGTACAATCATCGAATATGGCCGGTAGCTTTCCATTAAAAAGCAATCAATAAAATGGTCACCTTCCGCGCAGACAGCTACCGATTGTCGCGTATTCTCGCTGTTTACATCGAGAGCGTACCAGTGAAAATGCAACGAGTTATGCACGCGATCGCTCGTTAACTTCGTTCGAATTGCTAATGGGACAATCAAACTCTCTAATCACGCCTCCTGGAGACTAAATCGAATTTAAAATGAAGAAAGTATTATCGTTCGAAAATACCTAGGTGCTCCTATTGGAGTCGTTAATAATCGGTATTTACGGACAATATTCTAGACAATAGTATTTTTCGGACTTTTTAAAATTTATTTCACGAATTCAGGGTCTCGGCAGAAAATTCTTCAGACATGTTTAGATGTACAAATTGTTGTAAAAAATATACCGTTGTATTTGCGAGAGTCTACAGAATAATTCTACGTAAAAATCAGTCATGCAGCTTTCACGGTTGAAGCAGAAAAAATTCTTAAACACATTTTCGATCCGTCTAAGTTAACATTTTTTGAAGAAAGACGGAAAGAAATTGATATCCTATGGAAAACGATTGTTTGAAGTCAGTCCAGACGATGGTTCGGTAACGCAGAAATTTTTAAGTAGAATGGCACAGTATTCCAAAGCTGCCAGACCGCTGACCACAGCCGAATGTCAACACGCAAACGTTTGCTCATCCAACCGAGCTATCGGCTCTTTCCGCGAACGTAATATTGGATCAACAAAAATATTTAATCTCTCGTGCGGCGAAGGTGATTTGTCCTCTAACACTTCGAATTTGCGACAAGGCGATATTTCGTGATGAATGTCCGTCAAAAAATTCGGATAATCGAGGCCCCATCGTGCAACGCAGTGCGGTAAAAATTAAATATTTACAACAATTCTTCCGCTTCGTGCGATCAATCTGCTGGCGACGATGGTAAAAACGGGATCACAAAAACAAATTATGGAGTCTGATATTCAATACGGATACCGAGATATCGACTTGCTGACGTCACTGAAGATCGATCTCCTTCACCTTGCTGATTCACGTAATGGTAATTAGTATTTTCACATATCCGGAAATTGAATAACTACACGCGAAGTCAAGGAAATCTAACGCTCTTTATGTCAATAGTATATTAATAAATTCTTTTTTTGATAAATGTAAAATGTATTAGCAAGGTAGTTTTAACATGTGGTTCCCACATCTTTTTAATTGTTATGATCACGAATTTGTAGCCGAAATGTGTCCCAACTGTTTTTCCAGGATTTAAAATAAAATTCTGTGTACTATACCGACAATTTATTATACTGTTCTAAAAAAAATCGAGTCTGCTAGCGATGGAAATAAAATTCTTTTTCACCTCAGTGTTCCTACAGTAAAAAATAAAAGTTTGTATATGCTTGACGTTATATTTATTTATATCGGAGCAGAGCTCAGCTTTTGGATCGAATTGAAAAAATTAAACTCTGAAACGTCGAAAGAACAGGGCACAAAAACAGGAGCAAAAAATTCTGTTAAAACAGCATGTTCTCTATTTCTTACACACAAGTTACAAAATACCAAATAGAAATACAAGTACAAAAATGAACACTATACAAGTACATGTAAGGATTACGAGCTAAACCGTGATATTCACGCGATATACAATATACATACATAGATCTCTCGCCGGAGCAGGACTTTCACAGATACGTGCATGTAACATTGCACTTACGAGTCACAGGATTGCACGCTCGCGAGCATTCTGTTTCGAGGCGAGACAAAAGGCGGGAGCAATCGTGCTCTAATTACACTTGCAATTGCGTTGACGCGGGGGGAATTACACCGTGATAACGCTTACTCTAGATTCAGTCCGGATCGAGAATGGAGAAAAGCGTTTCTGCACGGATCCATGGCGTTTCCCTAGCCTCTCCATAGGCTTTTTTCCATGACGAATCTCACCAGCAGTGACAGCGCCATGAGGAAAATGATGACCGCCGCTGCGACAAGTATGGCGCCGTATTCTGTTGACAAACATTCGCATTTGTTCCATTTTTATTTGCTTCATAATCTGCAGGAATCGTCTCGTCCAACAACATAATTTTATTCGAGTTTTTAGTTTCATGAAAAAATATTTTCTGTGTGGGTGAACGCTTACAGGAGATTTCACGGTCGTCTCCATCTTGTTTTTCTTTTGTAATGGAAATTGACCGAATTTCAAAGGCTTAGTGTTATTCAGATGATTTTTGTTCCTAGAGCATTTCAAGGTCGTTTATTTTTTAAATAAAAAGAGGCTATATGTTTAGTTAATTTGTTATGGATGTCCGTGAAACGATTTGTTTCTCTCTCTTTTTACCGAAATGTTTGAAGGTGAACGTTTATTTAGCTACACGGACATGTTTTCCTGCAGTCGCATATTATAACACAAGGTTAATTTATGTGAATAGATTGCAACTCCTAAAGAATGCATATAAATATTCAAAAGTTTGAATACACAAAAAGCAATTGTCTCTGTTGCATTTTTAAGACCTTTGATCGGTTGAATACTCTCAGCACTGCAATAAGCAAAATTACCATTTGTCAAGTAATATTGATAGGTTATTAAAGGTCATTGGAGGTCACCGACGGTCACAAGTGATAATCAAATTAATTAGTTTCTACTAGAGAAGATATAAACAAGGGTTCGTGACATAATGTGGTAACAGGGTGACGAATAATCTAGCTTATTACCCCGTCTTTAATTACTATTAATTATTCCTATATTTTATCGTAGATAACCTTTAATGACAAACGCGCAGTTTAATAACACACAGTAACACACGCTAAATCTCCTTTAAATTATATACATAGAAGCAATGAATAAGACATTATTTTATACTATTGCGGATGATGGTACTATTCAAGGTGGACAAAATGGCAGCTTTTAACGGGCTGTAAAATTTTATTAAACGAGCGATATTTTATCAAATAAAGCGCGAGCCAATGGACTAGAGCAACCGATGTAACGATGGCGATTCGAATCGCGAGAAAAAAACCGATTACGGGCAGCAGCGTTTTGCACAGGATCTTCCGCCGTGTACTTTTCATTTGTAAATGGAATAAAAATCCCGGGAGCCGGTTTGAATACCGTTTTAATTTCGAATCGTTCCGAGCGGAAGAAATAACGTTCGTTCGCGACGAGGCATTTAGGTAACGAATTTAATTTCACATATTGAAACGAGGAGATAATGGCATCGCATGATGGAAAAGTGAGCACCAGAAGAAAAAGGGTGCACAAAAAAGCGCGAAGCGGCGGACCGGTGTATTTCAACGGTGTAACGTTTGTTGATTACACCGAAACATTTATTGTAACGAATTTCCAGCGCGTCGAATTATCATTTCTGTGAAAACCGAGAGTCGAAGATCTCGTTACCGAACGCGTTCGGAAATTTTTGAAAACGCCTCGCTCATCAACGTTGGTTCGCGATATTTTTTGTAAACGGACACATTACGCTAAATTACTAATGTCAAAATATCCTCAAGAAAAATAACAATATAGTAAAAATAGAAGGTTCAAGCTTTCAAATAAGCCGAGGTACGTTCTTGTGCAATTTTTTCCCCAGGAAGTTGCAACAGGGAGAAGATGGTTCTTCCTTGAATATTTCACAAATTCGATTCAATGACGACTAAATTAAAAAAACAAACGAAATCGTACAGCAACCTACCTTGGCTCATTTAAAGCATAAACCTTGTACCTTCACTTCCCTAAGTTGTCGTTTCTCTAGCTATCTTCTGCACTAAGCGGCACACATAAAAGTGTGCCAAACCCTGCCAAACAATCATCAAACAGAATCATAGAACACTTTATCTCATCCTAAACTGCAAACCTAAAATGCATTATTCGAAGGCCGTTAGCGTCTCGTGGGTGTTGAATAAGTGACGAGTACTATAGCCTACTTACTGCGCGTCCTTCCGTTGCCGTCCTTGCTAACGGAGATGTTGTCCTGGAACGGGAGGCCCCTGTTCCCGAACAGAGATCTGTGGGAGCCGAACTTGAAGAGCCGGTAGGGCATTAAAGGCATAGGGATTGACGTGTGCTGACCGTCTGGACCCTCGGGACGGAAAGCCGAGCCCGGCGTCGACGTCGACATCGGCGTCGGCGTCGGAGCCAACGGCTGGAACGGCGCCAAGGACGCTCTGCACGACGTCGTGCTGCACAAGGAATACGGAATCCCGGAAAAGTCGAACGGCCAGCCGACGTGATTCGGAGGCACGATCGCTGTGTAAGGTGGAGGATCGTCGTCGTTGCCTTCGACGTCTTCCACCACGATCGAGGGAGCAGCCGTCAGTCCAACGCTTGCTGGATCCCTAGCAGCCGTGCTAGCTTCCGGAGATCCTGATGGATCCTCGTGCAACAGCCTCGATGAGGGCAACATGGTGCCTTGATCAGTCTACGGTGGTGTTGAGAGGAATCAGAAATGGGAACAGCTTTGACAGGTCATTCTTACAGGATTGCTGGTCCTGGAGACTCCTGGTGACGATCTGGGACACCTGGAATTGAGATTGACTGAAGTTACAGGCTGCGCTTGGTTTGGATTAGTTTGATGTCGTAGGTGGAGTGTGTGAGAGTTTGTGTGTGTTGTGGTGGATTTAGTTGGAGTAGAATTTTCTCACTAATTTGTAAAGTGACGAGTTAGAGGAGTTTAAGTTGTAGCTGGTTTGAGAAGGTTTGTGTGTGGCTTTGTTGGAGTTGGTTGGTGAGAATCTTTGTTGATGTTGTAGGTAGAGTGTGTTAAAGTTTGTTTGTCTTGTGGTTGGATATAGTTGAACTGGATTTTTCTTACTAATTTGTAAATTTGTTTCGATTTGAATAGGTTTGTGTTGTAGATGGTTTGAGAAAGTTTGTGTGTGGCTTTGTTGTAATAGGTTGGAAGGGATCGTTCTTTTTGACTAGCTTGTAAATTTGTGGAGCTGCAGATCAGTTTATAATTAATGTTTAGTTGGTGTATATTATTCTAGTTAGTAATCGAAGACTGCCATTGCACATTATTAAAAAGCAAGCACGTGTTTTTATTTACCTTTTGTTCCTCACGGTCGCGCGACTAATGGAACAGCAAACAAAAAAAGATTTCTACTTTACAGTGATCGTCTCGACCCTCGAACAGAAGAAACGCATGCCTGTTTCCACAAATGAGCATTGCGAAATCAATGTTTGCAGAAGCATCCGCAATAACGAAGATTCAATAACAACCAGAAGAAGCAGTTCTCTCCGGTGTTCTGTGAGTGGACGTCAAATTGTCAATAAGATATTGTCAATACATCGACTTACGTAAGATGAAAAATCGAAGTTAAACATTGCTTCATAGTTTGGAATAGGAATTATTGGCATCGGAAGAATTCGCGGAGGCCTTGTCAATTTTCCCGACAGTACATGGCCACGCGTTTGGAATTTGACACCGTGAAAGTTGGCCGGCCTCGAGTTTTAACCAGTGCATAGTCATTGTGTGTGCCTAACGTTGCCTTTTTATGCCAATCATTGACCAAATGTGTCTAACACAATGTCGACGATTGGAACAACATTCTCGATTCAAGGCTTTTTTAATTCACATTTTGAATATTGCGGTCGAGGTTTGTGAATAATTTAAGACCCCCCCAAAAAATGCAGGACTCAGCAACACAGGATTAAAATTAAAGAAACTGTATCCAGGACTTAAATCCTTCAAAATTAGCTATTTTTTGAAAGCCTCAGGGTTTTTCTTAACAGATTTCTAAAATCTGAAGATTTCTAAATTAGACTAACTAAATTTTTTGATTTTAGCAAAACCTAATTTTCACAGGCACAACTTGTCAGTGTGAAACTGATTATACAAGAAAAATTGCAATGTTGAAACTGAAGGTCTGCATTTTAATTAAATTGACTCGAGCAGAGCAGAAGACTGTAATTAAAACAGGGTATCGTTTATATTAACATATATTAAAACGGCAGAAGTATTTCGTACGAGTAAACGGAAAATTAACAATCATTTCAATTGAAGCAGCATCGTTACAGGTCAAAGTCGAGCGAAAAATCGTTCGAATAATCGATTCTGAGATACATTTCGAGACTCAGAGCAGCATTCTCAGTTTTTGCATCTGTTCTCCGCGAGAACAAAGGGGAACGAGAGTGCCGACAATTTACAGTGAGAAAAAGAGTCGAAAATAAAACCGCAAGGTATTTTCAACCGGTCCACGTCAGGTCGTCCGGCTTGAACAAAGAAAGATTCAAGGCGCAGCAGAAATTTCGCGAACGTTGCCATTTTGGTGACTCCGGGGCACCGGGAACGCATAACAACAAGGTCGCTGTCGGCTCCGGCATTGCGATGCGAGACGTCGCTCGACGATAACGCATCGGTGCACTTATAATAATAGTCGATCGTTTCTTTAATTATACCGTATTTGCAAGTGAAATCGCGCGGGCTCGATAACGACGCTCTTCATCGGATTTGGTCGCGGTTTGCCGTTCGATCTGAACTTAAACGATCTCGTTAGGTTTGCTCGGACACCATTTGCAATACAATCCAATCTCGCAATACAAATATTTGTGATGCACTGTTTAGTCGTCCTGCACATTCCCATTCGTTTTATTAATTCTATTCAGCATGTAAATATTAAATAATTTACACAAGCATCGCTCTCTCATTTTTATGAATGAAACAAAACAAAATTATTTTTTCGTTTCCGTTCAGAGATAAATCTGTATGAATATACTGAATAATGAAAACACTAAAAATTCAAATATCCTTGGAGATTGTAAACACACAGGAATATCGACGTGAAATAAAAATTGTTAACACGTAAGAAAGTCACTATAATAATTTTCATGACCCTTTACTTCAGAAAAAATTAACAGATAGAAATCGCGACTCGCGAGTGGCAACAATTAAAGATCGAAGGAATGGCAGGACGACGTCGAAGTGACATACATACTTGCGATGACGCAGAGCAAACATAGTGGAGCGCCGATACACCGCGCGCATTTTCTGACTCACGAATAGGTTCATGGTCACTGGGAGACAGGTGTGTCTCGAGGCACAACGAGACCTGTATCCCGAAGACTATGCTGCCTAGCCAGGAGATTTCGTCTTTCTCCGAAGCTTACATAATGATGTTCTATGGCTGGCACGATGTTCAATGTCAAGGCCGGTTGTATATCCGAAAGCGCCGCCGCCGTCGCGCGGTGGGCATCGGTGAAGGCGATCACTTTCATCTCCGAAGGACACGCGGGCCCATTCTTTCGTTTTCCTTCGTCGATCCCGAGACTGTTCGTCGCTGATATTCCCGCTCGTAAAATATGAAAAACCGTTCCGGTGACGGAGGATAATTTTCAATTGAAATGTAACGACCGCGATCGTTATCGCTCGCCTCGTTCGACGGTCGACGAACGGCTTTTTGAAACGCGGACGTCCGCTTTTTACGGGGCGGAAATGTTACCGATTAGTCGAACGAGCTTAAATATTCTGAACCGGAAAATGAACCGGAGTGGAGATACCTTATGCGGCAAGCTTATGGCATACTGTACTCCGTCAGCGAAATTGTTGTAACGAAGCTTCACGCATTTTTATTCTAAATGGAGCTTTTTCGTGACGTGTTTGATCGTTCTGAAAAATTGTGTAATTTGATGGAATAGCTTCTACAATGTTTTTTTGGAATTTTGTTGTTGGTGTACGTTTGTTTTGAGAACGTTTAAATCAAGTTAGTGTATCGAATTCAATGTGGAGTGATATGTACCGTTGATTGTTTCAATAAAGAATTCAACGTTTGTAATGAAAGGGCTTTTTTAAATTGAATTCGATTTCGGTACGTATACAGTGATGCTATTGATTGTTTCAATAAAGATTCTCTATAATTTTTTTATTAACGTAGAATATTTATATTTTACACAGACAGGTAACATGGGTTCCGCGATTAATTCAATATATTCATACCGGCGGTAATAATGCGGAACAATATAAGCAAGAGCTGTCAGCGATGAAAATTGTAAGGAAAACACGAGCGCATGCGAATCATTTCAACCAATTTGTACAATCGACAACAGTAGATTTATTCTAGCGAACGGTATAATTATTCAGGATCGATCGCTCGTTGTCAGCTGTTCTTGCGGAAAGCCGCCGGGGAAAAAAGTTGTGTGGAGAAAAAGATTATAAATGGATTTTAAAGAACGTTCATCGGCAATAATGAAATGTTTCGAACGACTTAAACCCGCCGACGGAAACGATACGTTGAGTTACGAGCGGCGGCCAGCTGGAAACGATTAATCGAAGCGGAGGCGTTTTTCAACGGAGTGTTTTATGTGTGTCGAGCAGGCGGATGTAGAAAATAGTGTCCCCCGAGCATTTAGCCGAGCGTTTAAAGCAAGTGAAACGCATTATCGTGTCAGGCTTTTCATTTCGGTCACGTCCGATGCGTGCTGCCATTGTGGATTTCAACGCGTTCCCTCCGGTCCCCCACCTTGCTCGTCAATTGGTCAATAGTCAACGGCGGCGGCGGCGGCGGCGGTGTGACAGTGGATATCAGATTCCAAGCGAAAGAATTTCTCCGTCAATTACGAAAGTGGCGTTCGACCGACCAGCCGACCACGAAAACGTGCCGTCCAAAATTATAACCTGATCCACGCAAGACCCGACTCGGTGGAGGAGAATCGCTCGAGTAACAGGAACTTCGATTAGGCTAGCAGGAAAAAACGCACTTCCGACACGCGTATTGCGATTCCCGTTAATACTCGGACGCTCTGTCATGCGCAATAATTTTTTAAACATTAAACGACCCGACTCGGCTCGGTGGACGAGCATTGCCCGAGTAACAGGAACTTCAATTAGGCTAACAGAAAAAAACGCTCTTCCGACACGTGTATTGTGACTCCAGTTAATATTCGGACGCTCTGTCAAGGGCAACCATTTTTTAAACATTAAACGAATTAGTTTTCTCAAGATGTAGGAAAGCTTAGCTTATTGACCGTGTAAAAATAATTAGGAAAAATTAAAAGTTGTCAGAATCGCGGAAAAAATACTAAGGTTACTTTTATCTGAGCTAATATCAGAAATTTTTAAAAATAAATTCGGAAAATCTGCGTCACCTGTATTCAGCGATCCCCGAAAACGGTTGATCTTCAAACTGCCATAACTCAGTGAAGAATAATCGTAGGGAAATAAACCTGACCTCGTTTTGAAGCTTGAAGCCTCTACTTTCAGCCACCGTAATTCGATTTTACCTAAAATAATTTTTCACGACACAGCAGACGAAAAACAGGAGTTCACTCTGGAAAACGCGTCAAATTGAAATGTCTCTGCACAAGTTTTTCTAGCCGGAGTTGCGGTGTTCGTGAAACGTCATTCACACGTCATCTAATAAACTAGTATTCTAAATCACGAAGCAGCTAAATCTCCAGCTCCCAGGAAAAACTGGTTTGATCAACTCGATTGGACCGACAGTAAAAAAGTTGATTTCTTGTACACGGTGTCCGAATGTTAATGGAAGTCGGTCTCTCTATATCGAACAAAATCAGCGCTCTCATTGAACGAAGCGCATGAAAAACGTTCGCCGATAGTGCTCGGTCGTCCGTGAAAAATTAACAAAAAAAAAAAATGTACGCGACGCAAATCATCGTGTCACGCGCGTCAGATCGTTTACTCCGATATTCGAATTAAATTGCACGAGTCCCGGACGTATCCGAATAGCTCGGTAACAAATTCTAATTAGACGGCGGATTTTTGATGAAATTTCCACGGCCGCACGGATCATCAAATACACAGTTTTATTGGAAGATTAAATTGTTTCCGTATCGATATCACACGGTAACGAAGTTTATTAACCGGTGGAGAAATAAAACTCCGTTCGAACCGAATTTCTGCATAAAACGACCGTATAAATGCCATAATGCCATAAGAGCTCACGGTTTGATAAAAATTCGCACTGTAACAATTACCAGAGAAAAGACTAAACTTCTCAGAAATTATGCAAAGTCCACACGAAACATGTAAATTTGCATAAAAATTCTACGAATCGCTCTGAACCGAAAATCCGCGATCATATTCTCCTAAATAATAAAATTAACACTAGGTTTGCGGAGCATTAAAAGTGAGTATTTTACATTACTTTATAAAAATAAGAGGAATGTGGCTAACCAAGTTTTCAGCCATTTTTTAAATAATATATACCAAATTAAATAAGTTTGTTGAGTAATTCCACGTAGATGGATCTTCACAATCTCAATAATCGTAAATTAAAAATATTAGAACCCGTCGTTTTGACGGTTCCCGTAAACCTAGTGTTAAATCGATAAAGATTGAAGACAGTACACACCTGTTCGTTCACCAGCGGATCCACAACTCTCCAAATCCTCGCCGCCTCGTCTCGGGTTCACTCGTCACGAAACGCAGATCACACGAGCTCATAGACCTCCGCAGATCTCAACAAAAAAAAAGATCACAACAAATGGTTCCCCGGTCCCCACTCTTCGCCGGTCGAAAATATTTGCACTCGCCGAAATCGCGGACACCTGTGACGCGCACGCAAGAACGTGTTCGTCTTCACTTTCCCCGAGGTGGCAGAGTTCTATCCCAGAGTTTCGTGTCGTTGCCGAGGAGACACCTGGAGCCCGAACCGTTCGCCGTGTCCGAGTCAGAGCCAGTGAACAGGTAGTTCCCGTAACGGGCGTTGCATTTCGCAACGAGCTCCGGCGACCGGTAACAGGTTGCGAGGATCGAGAGCGCGCCAAAGAGGTTCTCGAGTGTGTGCGCGCGCGCGCGATCGAGGGATCGAGGCAACGACGACGTTGCTCTCTTAATCACGAGCCGGTGACTAGCCGCGAGTCAAAAGCGAGAGAACGGTGCGAGCACCTTTCCCGGCTCGGCGCGTCCCACGCATTTCTCGACGCTAGCCGATAATCCGCGTTCGTGACCCGAGTCGCGAACACTCACTATGACGACGTATATCGAGACGCACACGCAACGCACCCGGTTGACACGTAAACGATCCTGACGCTGCCAAGACTCGTCGTTGACAGCCCCGGCCAGCTGCCCGAGGAGTTGGTCGACGATCGCGCGCTATGAACCTCGACCAATCGGCCACCGCCTCGCCACCACCGAGCGAGAATGTCGAGGACATAACAGACCAAGGTCGGCGGCACGTTGCCTCCGACGAGAACCGACACCTGGATCGTTTTGGGACTCTTTTTCGACCGGACGGAGTGCGTGGGTGTGGTTCGACCGTGTTTCGAGTGTTTCTGCCGGATTTTCGGATTTTGTGTTAATTTTGTGTTTTTCAACTCACCTGGCATGGGACTTGTGATTGGTTTCGTTTTGTGGAGCTCGATTTGATTTGGTTTATTAACTGTCTTATTTTGTGGCGCACCCTGTGATTAGCTTAATGTCGAAAAACTTGGTTCGATGAATTAATATCGAACAGCTTGTTTAATTTGTAGTTTCGCTGACGTCTTGCATTTTGATCGTTCCATCGAGCTTTGAATGGAAACTGTACTTGATTGAAACGTCCCTGGAATCGTTGAAAAATTTTTCTCGTCACTGAATCTTTCCTAGATTTGAAGAGCAAAGTTTCCCCTTTACTACCAGTCCTAGAAACTTAATCTACGATTTTTTTTGTTTTGGTAATTTTATATGACTGAAAAGTCTAAAAGGTCTTTGCATAACCGAACTGAGACCTCATTTTTGTATCGCAATTCTGTAAAAAAAAATTGTAGATCGAGTTTCTTGGAGTGGTTGTAAAGAGGAAGCCTCGACCTTCGAATCTGCGGTGGATTCAGTCCTCGAGAAAATTTTCCAGTTTTTCCACAGCTGTTTCAGTTTGTACCATTTTCGAGCGAAAACATGTCCTCAGTTTCCCATCTGCTGCTTCACGCAAAAAAATCATGAACGAAAACGAATAACTGTATCTGAAAGTAGAGATTCCAAGCTTGAGAATGAGTCCATGTTTATTGTCGTACTATTTTTGTGAACAGAATTATTTTTAAAGGGAAACGGTGTAAATATTCGAATAGAGAGTTTCCATATTATTAGTGTAATCCGTTCGAACTCGATCGATTCAAATTACCCGGCGGAATCATTGAAACGAACCTATGTACCTAGCATAATTACATTATCGATCATGCAGCGCTATTGGTGGAACGTGGAGCAAGGCTGTATCCTCGGAATAGTAATAAAAGATGTACACACGTCTGACCCATTAAATCCTATTGCTAAATTAAGAGTATCTCTTCGGAGCTCGAGCAATTCATATAACAAGTGCTCACGGTAACAATTATTATCACGATCTTTATTGGCAACAAAATTTCTTAATATCCTCCGCCATTCTAGCTGTCATTTCCCGCATAATTGCGATTCGATGACGCATCACGCGGCCCAAATCCGTTAACCCAATGACGCGCAAGCACTAAATATAAGATCACAAACGAAATGTATACACTTATGATAGCGATACCGATGCACGTCGTACGATCTACGGTCAGCAATATCGCAACCCGGTGCGCTAAATGTTTAATCTTTCCTCAGGACGTTAAACATATTTTTAAAATTCGAAATAAGCATTAATGTTTTCATCGGCGAAAACCCGTCGGCAAAACATTGTTTATTCGCCCGAAGTTATGCACGCGTTTCAAACATTTCCCCGCTAAGATAACAGCATGCATTCTGATCTGTTTTGCCGGTGCTGCAGTCGACAGTTGCCGAATTGAATGTTCAATTGTGTCAGCGCGATTGACCACGGCGCGCGCTCGATTCAGCAGAAACGCGGAATTAAATTATCGGTCACGGAGGAACGGTTCGAAGAAATTGTTTGACGAACGTTGAGGAGAACAATATCAAGAACGACTTCGAGCGCTGGAAAAATTGGGTGTTTGCGCGGAGAAAGAGAGATATTTATGCAATAATCTGCACAATGTTGCCGAGCCAACGGGACGGGCACGAGTTCACAGAAACAGAGATAAAACGGCGCGCGGAATGTTTATAGAGCGTTCTCGAAAAACGCGGCGTAGACTAAACTAATAAACGACCTATGCTGCCTCTCCTTCCCCCCAGATATCCAGAGAAATCTCGGTAATGCGCTCTCGAGAAATCAATTAGCTATAAATGTGCTGATTTCGTGGGCCAAAATTTTTATCCCAGTTTGATCGCGCACGCTTTATTTAACTTTTATTTGAATTACTCATTCGAAAGCCAACAGCGAAACAATAACGATACGAGACCCGTCGAAGTATCGTTCTCTTTCATCAGCAATAACAATTCCAACAACAATTACAGTCGCCGCAATGATCTCGCAAAGTCCAGTTTTAGGTATGTCTCGGTCGACATTCGACGAAGCATAAGAGCTCGTTCGAGCGACATTGACGCAATTCCGTCGATGCGGCACATTAACCGACACGGTGCTTATTGTGGAACGCAATTAAACGCGAATTAGACGTGAATTAAACGTGTTTACGTGGGCACACCCGAGCTGATTACCATTCGCGACGGGCGCCGCTTGAGAAACAGTAGAGATACTCGTCTCGCACGACCCGCTTTAATTCCCGCGAGGCCCGAGAGAGAACTCGCATTTTTCTGCGGACTCGATCATGCATATCGTGTTCCGTGTACGTAGAGCAACGATTACGTGTTCGGCATGCCCTCGGCGATGGGACCCGGTTCCGTGTACGCGAAACTCCTGCTCGTCCGTGACTATGCGAAACAGAACATTTTACGGCGATGTAAATTTTCCAACAAGAGTTAGCGGAAACAGTCCCTCGAACTAGAACGGCGAATTTTCGTGTTATGTAAATTGATTTTCCCCATTTGAGTCGATCGGAGTGTTAATTACGAATTTTTAACGCTTCGATCGGCGCGTCAGTCGTGCGCGTTTCACACTAATTTTTATCCAGTCCTTGCATCCAGTCGAGCTTACCTCGCCAAAGTCCTCGCGGTGCTTCTTGCACAGCAGTTCGCGAATTGTTTGGCCAAACTTTGGCCGCCGGTGTTGCTTAACATACTGATAAGAACGTGTGCAAACATGAGCCACGACTACGGCGCCTTTGTGCTTCGTTCCGATGCGCGAAAACCTTTTCGGCTGAAGGACGCTCGATCAGTGTTGAAACAATAACTCCCGGTGTTTGCGCAAATTTACTGTTGTCGGAGGTGTGTTGGGAAATTCTGGTAGAATGGAATTCTGTTCGACGGATTAACAGTTGTTTCGGACTGATCATTTGTATTTGAAGATATCGAAAAATTGTCTCGAACCGTCGAAAAATTGCAGTAATATGGAATTTTGGAGCTGCGAAGAAATTGTAATAAAATGTAATGTCATTTTCTCCTGCTGAATTTTTTAAAAACCGTATAGGAACGGACGAAATTGACGGATTTTAGGAAAATATAAATTTCATTTCCTGGTATGGTTGTTTCGACGTTCGGAAAAATAACGTCAGAGAGAATGAAGTTTTACAAATATTTTACTTTTACTCGCTTTTGAAAACCTTCGCGAGCTGTATTTTTATTACAGAAAGTCGCCGTATATTCCTGCAGTTGTTAAACTCTGGATATTTGTAAAAGACGCAAATGTGGGACATGTAATGTAATACAGAATACAAATAAATCGATCATTGCTTTTATCCGAGTATTCATACACTTCTGTTTTACTTTGTTAATCATACCAGGAGAGTTCAGAAATTTAATAATTACAAAATCCAATTAAACCTCCAATATTTTTATCCGTTATCAAGAATTGTACTTTTATAAAATACTGAGAGTTGATCCTGAATATTCTTTGTTCCAGTTGATTTTATATCATGTAACAGTTCATCCTGGCTCAGTAGCTTTGAGCCATTTCATTATTTATAAAATAATTCCCATCCTCTCCGAATTCTCTCCTGTCTCTCTTAAGGCTGTTAAAATTATCAAAAGAAGAAACAATTAATGCAGACAATTTTTCTTTTGCATAAAGATCCACAGCCTATTGATCACACTAAATACCTACTGCTTTTAAATAAAACGTAAGTAGTTAATTAATTTTTGAACGACAGAATAACATACAGAAACAGCTCCACCGGGATTATTAAAACAATGCTCACGCAACAAGGCATTGGCTCCGCAATTTCGAGGTGACCTCTCACTTTTACCTGCACACCTATGCGTTACCTGTCGAAGACGGGGAGGAGAAATGCAGCCGTGAGATCTCGTCGGGCATAAAGGTGGGCTACCACTGGATCCACCATTCAAAGCTTCCGCGTAAAATCACTCTCACGACTCCTGCGTGTGTATCTCCACTTTCGACTCTTAAGTTTTTACATTCATTTGTACTTTTTCCCTCCCCCTGTAACCGGGATCCCAGCCGCGTGGAACCGGCAAACCGGCGCTGACATAACCGATTTACTTATTTCCCTGCCGGTATTAAAACGGCTTCTGAAATTAAGTATATAACGCGTAATATTATATAAGGTAAACGGTCTTTCTCCTGGTTGCACAAGAAACGTGCTACTAGTACGTTAGATGCAACATCTTTTTGAGTTATGCATTTGTGCAACTATTGGAGTTCTTGTGGAGTTCTTGTGGGTCATGAATTGTGAAATAAATATTTCTCGCGTCAATTCTAAATGGCAGGATTGAAATATGAATTTTGATCTGCTTTTAAATTGTTTCAAAATTATGCAACAGTGGTCTCAAAATTTTCTGATGTTTCCACAAAATTATTTCCCATTTCATTTACTCGCTAAAAGAAGCTTGAAACAATTTGTGTAAATAAGAACCCTCGAAGAATCGATTGAATTAAGTCGCTAATACAACTGTCTAAATTACAATTCTAAAATGGCTCATTAAAACTAAGGCTTACTAAATTAAAATTGTCATTGCTGTCGCAAAAATTCAGAAATGCTCATTTGTAGATCATAAATTTGTAGAAACGATTAGCCAGGCGTTAGTAGACAAAATGCCAAGAATTTTCTCGTAGAAATTTTGCAGGTCATGTTACCCCGCCGATCTCGAGGATTTTGGCGTCGCGACGCCCGGAAAATTCGCGAGGTTCGGAAAACGGTATCAGTACGAGATCATGCGCGCCTTGTATCGGTGATACGGCTCGTGATTTATATTCGCGGAGTCGGACGAGTGCGTCCGCGGTCTGCTGAACGTTCCGCGATACGCGAAAGGTCAGAGTTGAACGGTTGTTGCGACGATAATTTCGCAGCGTTTTCCCGGCAGTTGTTACGCGGAGACAATGCGGAAACGCAGCGCCGACTCGTCTTCCCGGTGGCTGCGAATTTCCTCTGTCACGGAGATTCACCGTTGACGCGAAAAAATACTGCGTGCCAAAACGTTCATACGTACAAATGGTACCTGTTACAAATGTTTAAAAAATTGCAACTTGTCGGAATCGCGGTGCCTATATTCAACAGTAACAGTTACGTTTTACAAGATTTTCATCGGAACCTGTTTTGGCGATCTAAAAAATGCATTTCGTAAACTATAATTGTTTGTACCGTTTTAACTTCGTGAAAAGAAAAAAATCGTATGAAGGTTCGAACAAAATTCCACGAAAATCATTTTGGCGTCGTTCAGTAGACACATTCTTCTAATCGTTCAGAAAAATTCGTCCAGCCAAGTCGTTGGGTTCAACTTGAAAACGGTGATTCTATTCGAGAGAGAGAGAGAGAGAGAGAGAGAGAGAGAGAGAGAGGTTTAATGTGAATGCAGGTCGCTGCGCTTCGAAAAATCGAACGTCGACCAGGATTTCGGAAAACGGCGTGTCTCGGACGAGAAAGCGTGGCGACACAAAGGAAAACAGTTGAAACGCGACAAATGTACAGTCATCCGAAGGTTTCCGCTCGATGGCGCGACCGGTATATGGCGGAAGCTGAACGCTGGGCGCCCGTGGAACCCGGCAGGCCGGTGTAACGCGTTCGGCGCGATACTTACGTAAGAATTTATGTAATCTGTTACAAAATGAGGCTGAACGGGGCCGGCACAGCCGGCGACTCTTATTTGCTCGGCCCGTAATTGGCGAAAGATCGTTCTGTTACGCGGCGACGAGTTTTTCTTTCTTCTTCTCGCGAGAGCGAGACCGACGAGCAAACGAACGACGCGACGTCGCCCGACGACGATTGAAATACAATAGTTCGCCTAATATATAGACCGAACCCGGAAACTGGGACGGCCTGCGAGTTTCTTGCCACTGCCAGTGAGAATGGAGAAAGTTTCCAGGTAACAGCGCCGATGACTCAATCTTATTGATACACGACGGCGCTCGAGCGCGCACGACTTTGTGCGCACGATCGCCGCAGTTCTGCAGCCACTGCTCTACAGCTACTTTGCGACGAAAATGATTTTTGTCATGCCGAATGGACGAGAATTTCGGAAACTTTAGAATTCCTGCCTTCAAGTGTTCAAATCGAAATCACTGCTTCGATGTCAATGAAATATTATGAAATTGTTATGCACTAGTGTGCGTCACCTAATTATATAAACTGTTTAATGCCAGATAAACAGTATCTATTACTGGTCAATCTCAGAATGTTTTTTCACCCCAAAGTTGAGGCATTCAATCCAAGAAATTGACATGGAATAGAATGACTGAACTAACATGCAGATCAAAATGGGCGAATTAGATCGTCACTGCAGTGTCGGTTCTCCAGAAGGGGGGTTGGAAGGGAGCCGGAGGATCGTCTTTGTATTCGCGGAAATCGTAAGATTGGTATCGCGCCCCTTCTTCCGGTATTGCGTCTCACCGACGGCGTCGTCGTCGTCGTCGTCGTCGTCGTCGTCTTTTATTTCAAGGGAAATTAACGACGACCGGCGAGTAATTGTCGGGCGTTAAGCCGCCTGCGGAACGTAATTACGCGGGGACAAAGCGACGGCAGGGGTAAATACGGAAACGCGGGCCAGGGGAAAACGAATTTGTCACGGCGGTTTCGGGCCACGGGCGGGGAACTTCTTCCGCGCTTTCATCGAACAGCACTCCGAGTCGCGTCGTCGTCCAAAGTCTCCGAACTTCGGCCAGGGTTCTCTCCCTGTCGGTGATAGGTCCGCGATAGCGGGCACAATGGACGTTGCACAATTTTAATTGGATGTTTTGTTCGGCCCGCCGTCACCGGATTGCGCGGCGGGAAACCTTCCGAGTTTCGAGCGAACTTTCGGCCGACACGGCTGCCCCCCGATGCTTTCGAGTGGACCGCCGTTTTTTTAATCGATCCCGCGACCCCCCGACTTTGGAACACAATCAGTGGATCCCTTTGTTGATTGCACGATTGCTCGGGAAAGGCGACTGCAGCGTACAGCGAATTTTCCCTCGAGGTTAATCACTTTTCCATAGAATAAATTTCTCCACTAGTTTGACGGTGGAGAGTTAGAATTATTCAGAAAGATCATGTAAACAATTAAAAATTCGCCTTCTACCATTTGAAATTTCAGATTTCTCCCATTTTCGTCGCATAAAATCGTCGTTCCAACAATTCCGCGTAATTATGTGCGGTGGCCCCGGGAGCATCGGCGTCCTCCAAGGGCCAGAAGGCACTTCGCAGATCGCAATTAGGTCCTTTGAGTGTCGGCAGAGGTCCGCAGCTAAATATGGCCGAGTCCGAAGAGAGCGATCAAAGGTGCGCCGGGAAGGTTCCCACGGAGCTCAGCTGTCGTAGATCAATACCCAGGATTTGATAATGAATTTTTCCCGATAATTAAATTCCGTATGTAAAGGATCATCTTACGCGATCACCATAATTCGATCGATTCGTTTGGTAGACTATTCGGTGTATAACGTGTATTGCTTTCGCGAAAGCGATAAGATAACCCGCGACGTAGACGGTTAGTATCTTAATATCGCGAAACGCGGTCGCGAGATAATGTCTGTTATTAATTTGCGAAGACGGTAATGCGATTCCCGGAGTGAATAGGGTCGCGCGCGAGCCAAGGTAAAGGCATTACTTAATTAAATTAGCAGTTACCGTCAAAGCTAACGCGAGAGAATCGCGTCGACTTTCCTCTTTCCCCTCCACACCCCCCGCGTCGTCGCCTCCTCTCCTCTCTTTCACCACGTCAGCAACATCACCAAAACGTTCCTCCACTTTCCCTGGAAACTTCCCTCCACAATGAAATTTCTAGGTCAACACCGTCGGAATAAGTCATTCCCGACTCCCTCGGATTATTATAACCGTGTTTGTACACCTTCCGGAATTAATCTCGAGACGATGCGTCGCTATCAACCGCCCGGCGACGACCTAACTCGCGATCCTACTCTTCTGTTAGCGTACCAAGCGTCGTGGCAGCTTCAAAACGTACTTGAACACCAAACTTCGAATTTGTGAAAATTGACGATATCCAAACGTTTACAGTTTCGTAAAAAGGAATCCTGCGACAATGAACTTACATCCGTTTTAAAGCTTGAAGCTTCTACTTTCACACACCGTCGTTCATTTTTATCTCGGATACTTTTGCGTGATGCGATAGGTGGAAAACTGACGACATGTTTCTGCTCGGGAATGGTATAAATTCAAACGACTGTAGAAACACAGAAAAATTTTTTGGCGGTTCGTATCTACCACAGATTCGAAGATTGAAGCGTCCCCTTTACAACCAGTCCAAAAAACTTGACGTGCGATATTTTCTGACAGAGTCACGACACAATGATGAGGACCAAGTTCGATGAGTCGTACGTCGTTAAAAACTCCAGTCAAAAATGTTTGCAAATCGATTTTCAACCTCAGGCGCACACTGCACTTAGAAAATATGCATGGGAAGCACCGTGCGGGAAAGATTTCGGGAAAAATCGGGAAGCAGAAATTCTGGAGTGTCTCGCTACGCGGGAGGACAATGGCGAACAATTGCTCGTTTGTTCTACGAGTAAAACAAAAAGCTGATGCGATAGAACGTCGCGCGACGGCAAAAAGAATAATGAAAATCGCGCGGCGATCGCGGGATGCACTTACACCGAGGGAAAATTAACGGACAACGGTGCGCAGTTCTATGGCTGTGGGGAGGCGGGGGGTGAAACGACGTGCAATTTAATCGTCGTGAATTAAGCGCGGGGGAACGTAATTACGCGTAGAACAAAGCGCTGGCCGCGCAGTCCGCGCCGAAGTAAATACGGAAATATAATGGTACAAATTTGTCGCGAGTGCACGGCGCTGCATCCGTTATCGGCGACCATTGCATCCATTGCATAGAGAGAGGGGCGGAGGGGAGGTGGCCGTGTGCACCGACTACAGGTGGGGCTCGCGAGAGCGCAATTTAAAAGTCCATTCATTTCTGGATAACGTCAGGAAATGCCGACGCCACCGGTACACACGCATTTTATCCGAAAAATATTTTACCTGAAAATGGTGTACGAGGTAATACGTAATGGTTACCCCGGGCTCTACGAGCAAAATGGAGGACCTGTACCGCCGGCCGCTGTTCGACACTGAAGGATTTTGGACAGACCCGTGCGGCCGACTCTGCGGTCGTTGCATTTGCAGTTTCGCAAGTTGCCGGGGCTGCCGGAGGATCAGAGAAAAAAGACAAGAACTAGTTTCTGTGCCAGAAAAAATTTGTTTAATTTTAAGTTGACTCTTTGGACGTGTAATGCGATTTGAAGACGTTCGAACAAGTTTGAAGAGGTTTGAACAGGAACTGCAGATATAATTTTGCCTATACATTCAATCCTGTAGTTTGTATAAAGCATCGTGTGCCAGTTACATTTTGAGCTCGATGCGAATTCGTTGCTGTGCCAGAACAGTTTCATTTTAAATTGACTCTTTGGACGTAGAATGCGATGAGCAGATTTGAAGACGTTTGGAAATGTTTGAAGAGGTTTGAACAGGAACTGCAGATATAATTTTGCCTATAAATTCAATCCTGTAGTTTGTATAAAGCATCGTGTGCCAGTTACATTTTGTGCTCGATGCGAATTCGTTGCTGTGCCAGAACAGTTTCATTTTAAATTGACTCTTTGGACGTAGAATGCGATGAGCAGATTTGAAGACGTTTGGAAAAGTTTGAAGAGGTTTAAACAGGTACTGCAGACATAATTGTACCTATAAATCCAGCCTTGTAGTTTGTATAAAGCATCGTGTGCCAGTTACATTTTGAGCTCGATGCGAATTTGTTGCTGTGCCAGAACAGTTTCATTTTAAATTGACTCTTTGGACGTATAATGCGATGAGCAGATTTGAAGACGTTTGGAAAAGTTTGAAGAGGTTTGAACAGGTACTGCAGACATAATTGTGCCTATAAATCCAGCCTTGTAGTTTGTATAAAGCATCGTTTGTGCCAGTTACAATTTGTGCTCGATGCGAATTCGTTGCTGTGCCAGAACAAATTTGTTTCATTTTGAATTGACTCTGTGGACGCGTAATGTTTGATACGTGATACTCCTTTTGTCAGACGTTGTCGCTTACGTCAGCGGTGTAAAAACCAAGGAGCGTCAGTTCACGCTTACGCATACGTTTGTCCTTGGTTGATCGAGTTTGCCAGCTCATTTACGGTGCGTGTACCGTGCTGCGCGTAGCTGGCGACGTTGTTATTGCAATTAATTCGCCGGTTTGTCCTTTTCCCCGAAGCTGCGAAGGACCAAACGTGTTGCCCTCGATGTAATCGTACACCGTATAGAGGCCGAAACAGTCATCGCCACTCATGTTCTCAGACTTGTCACATTCACGTGGCCATGGTTCTGATTATCAGTGTGAGATCTTGCTGTAGGTGCCTGGAGGCTAACACTTGCAAATTATTTTGCAAAGTATTTTGCAGGAAAGTTGTGCTGATTGTCGAGACAAAGAGACCCTGTCAAGAAATAGTAAATTAAATTTTTAGCAGGACATTTCAGTATAATCTCGTCACATCCAGTCCCATGAATATCCTTCACCTCTCCCGTATGATCAACAGTCTGGACAAGTTAATTAATAGAATCGACAGGAGCGTATCGAACAAAGAAATCGCTTGCGTGGTCGGTTCGAGGCTCCGCAGAAACATGTTCGTTCGGTAGTGCGAAACTGGTTTCGCCGTGGACGCGAACGGAACACAACAAGATAAGAAAACAAGCCATTAAGATGCTGACACAATTAACGCAAAAACATCGACACAGAACATCTATAAAAGATGCGAGAAAAAAGAAGAATTGAGAACCACTGTCGCGGCTAAAAGAAAAAGATTCCACGGGAAGTCCCGAAGCATCGCTGGCATAATCATCTTTTTCTCGGACAGGGAATCCATTACTACCAATTTATTCTCGAATGCATAAAAATTGCTTTCTGTTCGGAAAATTGCAGTGTCAATTTGCTGCTTCGATTATTCTCTTGCTGTTGTCTTCGCAATTGGCGATGGAATCTGTTTCAAACTCAATAGTCTCCAAGAAAATTATTAGTGAAGGTTCACTGCTGGCAAAAATCATTCTATTCCGCTTTTTAAACAACTGAAAACAGTGAATGTTTACTAGACTCCGTTTGGTGTCTTCACCACGAGTCTGTCTCAACTAATATTGCAAAAGGTTAAGTACAGTTGGCAAGATTGCGGAGTAAGACAGGTTTCAACATAAACGTGTAAATGTATGGTTGTTGTACAGGGTGTATTGTAAAGTAATCCGGAAACGAGGAGCTCGCGGCGAAAGTAAGACGATTATTAACTCGCGTTCAACCACGTCTAATGAATACTTGAGCGTTTCGCGACGGGATTCGAATCCGTTCCGCGGTTTCTACGCCGTGCGATCTACTGCGCAGCCGCGGTAGATCCTCGCCGCTGAATACCAGATCCCGCGCACTCTCTGTTGAATTCTGAACGAACCGAATCCGGTTTTATCTTCGGTTTCTATTTCTTTACGAGGCTTCTATCGCTCCTTGCCATATAAAACAGAAAATTGTGTAATCGTCTTATAGCTTATGTAATTAAACTTTTCGGATATTTAAACTGAGATTAAAGCAGTGATTTATGCGCATCCGTCTGTATCGATTGCAAAATTTTTTATTACATCGATTTCTATAAATGTTTCTTTTAATGCAATCTCCGTCGTCAGTTGCTATGTAAATCGCAATTTTGTTACGCAAATTATGTAAATGAATCATGATTTAGATTGGAAAACAGTAGTGACTTACGCTTGCCAGTGTGGGTGATTCGGTTTTATCTTGGATTTCTGTTTCTTAATGATACTTCTACAATTCTTTAATGTAAAATACAATTTTGTTATGTAGATTGTGTAAATAAATCCTCAGACGATTTAGCTTGATATTGTAGTAGTGTTTCATGCATTTCCCCGTGGACAAATCTACAAATTACTTAAACAAATATCCGGATAATTTATCCACATCGGTGCGAATTGAAAAATTCTCCACTGCTGCAGATAGACTTTCAAATAGAACGACCTCGAATTTTTAATGAAATTACAGGATAAAACAGACTCGCGGAGTGATATAAGATTGACAAATGGTTCTGAAAAGAACTCCTCCGAGCGGAGGATAAATAAATAATTCGCTAATTGAAGTGACAGCTTCGAAAGCGATTCCATCGATGATATTGCGCAACATCGATCGCGGACCGTGAATAATTAAAAGAATCTTCACCTCGATCGCACGAGGATCTCTGCTTAACCTCGGCGAGATCGCCAGGATCCTCGGCCGACCTTGTAAGCCGCAGTTTGTATTAATTTCGCAGGACAATAAATCTTGTCGCCAAGAACACCGGGGGCAGATCTTATCTCGTTATTACCCTAATGACATTTCGCTTCCGAGATGCTTATCGGGCCGTGAGATCGGCCCGAAACTCGGATCGTTTCATCTGCTTCGCATCCGCGGGACGCGTTTAAATGTTTAATGCATGAATTAACGTGGTTTGCGGGGAATACAAACGGGACTTATTAAATCGTTGCGAATGGATGAAGGATCCTTCCCCCACCCCCATCCCCTCCTCTCACCGACCACCCACGCTGTTATAAACCAACGGTTATCGATCAATCTCGCGAATATTTTCGTTGTTGCGCTCGACCGTTCGTTTTCCCGTTCGCGAAAACACTCTGGCCTTGAGTCAATACATCAATTAAAACACTATAACGTTACATGAATTTCAGAACTGCACACGCATCTGTACTTTACTCTGTTTCCGTAGGTAAACAGAGAACTGGGTTGAAAATCTAGAGAAAATGCAATAGAAATCAAGTGCAATTCACATTAGGCTGTTGTGATTTAAAAATCGATTACACGCTGACGAAATTGAGAGAAGAAGAAACCGATGACTGTTCTACAACTTTGCAGAAAATGAGCGAAAGCGGTATTATTTTCAATGAATAATTCACCGAGGTGGATCCGTCGGGCTGGCAATGTTATAACGTATGATAATGCGCTCGCTATCGCGTCGGAAACGATTTTATCGTATCGCCACGAGTTCGCAAATCGGCGACAAATTCCGGCGATTCCGGGAAACGGGCGTCGGGCTCGCTTGATGCGAACGAAAACAATCCGAGCATCCGAAATAACTTCGCTTCCGCGATGTCCCCGTTATCTGTTGCGCGATCTTCTCGCGGTTTCAGCAATACGTCGATCGGCTTTCAAATCTGTTCCGAAACTCTCTCCCTCTCCCTCTCACACCCTCTCTCCGTTTTATTTGAAAATTATTCGACTGGGGGTAGGAGAATAATTTCCAATCCGTTGAGAGAAAGAAAGATGGAAAATCAGGGAGACAGAGTTAGAAACAATGAGTGAGTGAGTGAGAGAGATAGAGATAGGGATAGGAATAGCAAGTGAGTCAATGAGTGAGAGAGATAGAGACATAAATAGTGAGTGAGTGAGTGAGGGAATGAGTGAGGGAGATACAAATGTAAATATTAAATGAGTGAGCGAGAGAGATAGAGATGTAAGTAGTGAGTGAGGGAATGAGTGAGGGAGATACAAATGTAAATACTGAATGAGTGAGTGAGAGAGTTAGAGATGTAAATAGCGAGTGAATGAGTGAGAGAGATAGAGATATAAATAGTGAGTGAGTGAGTAAGAGAATGAGAGAGAGAGAGAGAGAGAGAGAGAGAGAGAGAGAGAAACGCGAGAATTAGGATTAACATACAAGATTGTGCTGCCATGGTAGAGCTTGAAATCCCAGAAGCATTGTTTCATTGAGTTTTGTTTTCGTTTCTTATTTTGTTTTCACTGTTCACTGTTATTTTCTGCGTCGTATTGTACTTTTTGACAGCATGTTCCACTGGTAGCGGAAGCCGAACAATTCGAATTTCCGAGCACAGTAGGTAAATTCGATTCAAGGCGAAGTTGTAAAACGATCCCTTGGTCCTGTCGCGATCGTTGGAACGGTTCGAGGGGATTCTGCCGCGCCAGAAACTCAGAAACAGCGATTTTAATAGACTGTTTACCAAATGCGCTATACATCATTGTACAATGCACCTTTGGCTCCCGAGTGGCTGTTAAATGTACCGGTACAAATTCAAGATCAATACCATTCTACCTCGTCCTCGTTCGAGTACCAGCGTTAACCAGCACCACCGAGCCCGATACACGATTGGACATAGTGTTCGATGTTGGCTTTCTTCGGTGTCGAGTGCTATCGCCGCGAAGCCCAATGCGTTATTTCTACGTTGTGCCGTTTGTATTCCACGAGATCGGTGAGGGAAGTTCGGCAAAAATCTATTTTGATATTCATCGAACTGGAAAAGTTTTACTAATACGCACGGTCTACTAATATTTTGTTTCTACGTTCTTGTATTGTTCAGCGAAAACTATTTTGTCTTTATTTACAAAGTTA
This sequence comes from Halictus rubicundus, assembly GCF_050948215.1. NCBI lineage: Eukaryota > Metazoa > Arthropoda > Insecta > Hymenoptera > Halictidae > Halictus > Halictus rubicundus. The sequence goes on along the minus strand of NC_135157.1, from coordinate 15,120,737 downwards.
GAAACAAGCTGATAATTTTGTGGCTTACCTATACAATTCTCAAAAAATATGGTTCTCGCCCCCGAATTCGAGGGTTGTTTTTACCCCCCAGATATGGACCATGGGTAGTAAGAAAAAGCAGGTTTCAACTATTTTTCGAGAAACTATATCGCACATATATTCCATAAAAATCGTCGCGTTATACACGGATGCTGTGACTTGTCGTTCGAAAAACGCGTGCGCTAGGAACTGCCCCGTGCGGTCCAGGCGGTTTTTTTTTGTCTCCCCGCCGATTTTCGTTCACCTCTTGTTTATTTCTCTCTCGCTCCCGTATTTTTTTCGTTTTCGATGCAGAGGGGTGGGTCGAATAACGCGCCGGGGAGCGTGACGGTCTCTCTGGTCGCTGACTCGTCGCTGGCGCGGCGAAAAAAAAGATTAGTGTGACGTCGTGTCAACGGTGTCACCGCGGTCGAATCAAACCTCGCTTCACCGGCCGAAAAAAGGAAAAACGCGATAGGCCCGTCCGCGTTTTTTGTTTACGACACCCCCCGCGCAAAATTTTGACACGCCGAGAGGAACGAATTTCCGCGATTCGGAACGGATTTGAAGAGTCTCGAAAACGTTCGAAGAGATTCGAAAAGGGTTTCGAAAGATTCAAGGACGTCTGAAGAGAAACTGTTGGCGTATTTCTGTTTATAAATTCAGTCAGGTAATTTGTTTAAAGCAATGTGTACCGTCACGTTTTGTGCTCGTTGCGGATAGTGCTAATATTACCTGTAAACGCAATATTTATTATTTGGGACGACAACAGTGGTATATTGTTTCCGGGGCACCGAAAGAAGCGGAATTTCCATCGTGATAGAAGTGACTCACGCATTTTTTACAGAAAACGTGGCCCTGTCGCCCAGTTGGCGCCGAAACCATTGATTAAAGTCCGGCGCCGACCCATTTTTCCCCGCCCCACCCCCCTCGCACCCTGTCCCGCTATATTTCTACCGTCTCACCCTCTGCCCCCTCTTCTACTTCGTGATCTCGATTATCCGGCGTCGTTCGCGAGCACGCGTACGCGCACGACTTTTTGGCAACGGGACGCGACCGCGTTATACCGCCGACCCGATTGGGAATCACCGACACCGCTCGCATGATCTACAAACCGGCGATCCCCTCGTTCAACTACAAGAGATTCGCCGCTCCGATCGTTGGCCCCGGACCACGGCGATAAAGCACGATTTTCCCTGATATCCGCGAACCGGATTCTTTCGCACGATCTTTCGCTCGCTGTTTACGGGTGATCGATCCTCCCGCGGCTTGGCACGGGTGCCGCGAAAAATTGTTGATATAGGAGTTCTGGCTTCGGTGCTTCTTGCAAACGAATTCCAATTTCCCGTTTGCCTCTCCGGGACGCTGAATGTTCTCCGATCTGGTGTCTCCGGGAAAAATACCCTTTGCGCTGCAAACATTTTTAATGCCATCAGCCAGGCCAGCAAACATTTGAGTCTCGGAAGGAAAAATTACAAAATGTTCATCTGTTCAGTTACTTTTAATTTTATGATTTTCAGAAATTAGTCTTGTCAAGTCCAGGTTTGTTTACATTTGTTCGGACGACCTTCGCTTCATCAGCAACCAAACTTTAAGGAAACTTCAAGATATGCACTACGAACTGGTTACAGAGGTACTCTACAAAAAGTTCAACAACATCTACGAAAAACATCCTAAAGGTTACGTCTCTATCTTCTTTGTTTTGTTTACGTTCGATTGTATGACCTTCACTTCATCAGTCACTCTGTGTACAAACATTGATATCCTTCAATGAAATTTCAAGGGCACCTACTTCAAGATACGCTGTACAAACTGATCACAAAGATATTCCAGAAAAAGTTGAAGAATATTTTTGGAAAATAGCTTAGGAACGACATCACCTTCCTCGACAGCTTCTCACCGCGGGAAGAAACGCTGACCATTTCCCACCGAGATTTTTCAGCATCTCGGTCAATTATATCGATTACCAGGATACGGTAGGTCGACCGCAGAGCCATGAATGGTTCACAGTGGCCATAAACATCGTCGTTTCGTTATTCTTGTTGCGTCGTTGCCGACGCTCCGAAAAACAACGCACGCACGGGAAACCGCGGCCATTCGAAGACAAACTCGATGATTTATTCTACTTGCGAGCGGGAAATATGAAATGTAAATACCCGGCTATAATGTTACGGGAAACGAACCGAGGGGTGTGGGGGACAGAGGGAGGGGTTCGAAACAGACCGGCGTGTTTGCGCGAGCATTTTGCTCGCGTCCGCCGGACCGAGTCCCCCGGAATCGAAATTTATATTGTGCCCGGGCAGCTTCGGTTGCGATTGATTAACGTATCACGTGCATCGCGTGCACGGCTATCCATTACGCACGCAAGCTGATACGGCCGCGACGAAAACGCACCTGTATCGCTCGAGCACTCGTATTTTCTCGCGCAATTGTTGCGCAATCCTCGATTTCTTGAGTTACGTGCAAGTCGACGTCATAGACGTAACAACGATACCACGTTATGGCAGATAAGCAGCGAATTGTCCGACATTTTTGCGCGATGTAGCAGGTGGGTAACCGGAGGCACGTTTTTAGGAATGTCACTAAAATCATTGGAATTTTTCCAGTTAGCGTCACCAGACGATAAATCGTGACATCGTTCGACCAATTTCAGCGAATTCTTTGCCGTCGAATTCGTCCTTGATATTGTCGTTTGCGAGAACGATAAACAAATTGCTCGCACGTGACCCGATCGACGATGAAGAAACGGAAGAACCGCCGATTTCCCACCGCTTAAATCGTGGTACTGTCTCTTTTTTTTTCGGGGGCGTTTTTGTTTCTCGTTTTTTATCGGTTACGAGACGCGTCGCTTGCGCGCGACGAACTACACGAGCTAACGAATATAATTAATGGATCCTCGAGCGTGGAAGCGATTCCGTGATCACCAGGGATCGTTCCGCTGTTTGCTCCGCGATTTGTTCGGCGAACGTAAAATAAATAATTAACGGGCCCAATGAAACGGTAAAAGCGTGAAATCGAATCAACCGTTTTTCGATATTATACAGGGTGATCGGTAAACTGGTGGCACAGCCGAAGCGGGGGTGATTGTACGTCGGAAACTGAGTCAGCGATGACCACCGTTAGTGAAAAGTTGGTTAAACTTCACCTGAGGAAACCAGAAATTTTCTGAAAATCCAATAACTTTTGAACTGCTGATCTCCTAGAATTGGAATTTGGATTTTCGGAATTTTCTAGCTAAAAGCTACAGGATCACATAAAAAAGAGTTAAATATTTCTGGTTTCCTGAAGTGAAGTTTAGCCGAAAACGTGTTCACTTTTGTCTTAACAGAAAAGTTTGTCGAAACCTCTCGCAGAAGTGTCACTAATGCCAGAATAGAAGCAGGAAACGGTAATCTACTTATCTTCGGTTTCGTCGAACAGGGAACGATAAGAAATTTATCGACGATCGATTACCTTGGATGAATCGATAAGGCTTTCTTTTCTCAATATAAATTGCTTATCATTCGCAGTCCGGGTTCGACGAGAGGATCGACACATCGGAATAAATTCTTTCAAATCAAATCCGTGACATTTTGGGAACCTCTCAATATCCAAAGAACACCATGGAGTTGAAGTCGACAGCACCGTATCCACCACCACCACCACCACTACCACCACCATACAGGGAGACTATGCTTCAGCATGAGCCACAGCCTTCGTCGTACAGTTATCCGTATCCTGCAACACAATGGACACCAAATCGTCCAGTTGTTCCTCCACCTACAGAGATTAATGTTGGTGATGTTCATATGATGCCAGCCAATCCTGAGCCTCCTGCGGTGATCGTGGTTCATAAGTACAGAAAGAGCAAACGTGAGTCCACATTTTCGGATTTTTTTTTAGCTTGCGGAGATTCTGGAATTACTTTGAAATTTTTGTGGACGTTGGATAAAATATGGTCAAGTCTTGAAAATAATCTCCTTCGTTTTCGATACGTTCCGTAGATTAATCGATTGCAACTTTGTTTTGATAAGGATAAGGATTGTTTTGGAAGCTTGGATAAATTTGTTTCTTCGTAAATGAACATGAAGTTTATGTAGACAGAGCTAAGGATTAACTTGTACAGTTAGTAAATTGATTCATAGTTATCAAGGAAAGTGGAAATGTATAGCAATTCTGCCTATGATAACGCGCGGAATATTTTATCTTCTTGTACTGCGATTTGCTTTATATCTACAAGGAAAGAACTTCTTATCGTTTGCGCGATTGCATTAGAAGACAAATAAAATTGATAAGATACAGAAGGATGTGAAGAATTTGAAAACATTAAAACCATTTCGAAAAAATTCTGTTCCCGAGTCTTGCAATTGGTGTGAAAAACTGATGCGAGCAATTTATGTGAAAACTCCCATTTGCATGCGAAATCTTGCCCACGGTTTCTAAAGAATAAATGATGGAATCGTATTCCTTTTTACATTTTTTTTTTTCTCTTTCGTTATAGTCTGCATATTTTGACAAATGCAGCCATTAAGTTTTCTATGGATACGTTCAGCAGTCTAAAAAATTAATTATGAATTTCAACGGAGAGTTATTTAAGTGATAATGCTATCGTTTTATCTTCAGATAAATGAATATACAGTCGATAATCAGAAGCTTTAGAAACGAAATTTTGCGACTATGTTGCATGTTTTTCTTCTTCTTCTTTTTTCATTATTAATGAAATTTGAATCTCAAGGGGGAACGTTGTACGTTTAATCGACAGTGAATAATAATTAATATTTTTGTTTCAGAGTGTTGCTTGTCGTCAGTCATCTCGCTACTCATTTCGATAGTTATAGTAGTCGTTCTGGTGAAGGTGATCTTACGGATTTGGTGATAAATTCTAAGTGATAAGGTTAAACTGTGTCGAGCTGTGTATGAAAAATGTATCGATTATTCGTTCATATTGTGTCCTCCATCGTTGCCAGGACTAGCTTTTTCAGTGCAGGTTACACAATATATCTTATCAACAATAATCTAAAGTAATGTTGCTGATTATTATGTACACCGAGCGGAGATGTGACAACTTCTGTAACCACGTGCAAACACATGTAGAATGCTTCGACTCAAGTTACTTATGTTCGATGATTCGTGAATTATGCTAAACAGTGTTAAGAAAAAAGTGATAATCTGTACCCTGGAAGGTGACTAAACGTTGTTAATGACGTTCAATTTGTACTGACTATGGTAATAAATAATGAATGACCCTACCTCCGACAATTTGTTAATTAAAAGAGCTCCGCTCACCGGTGCCGTTTAATCGTCAAGGAAATAGTAATAAACTAGCTTTTTTGTAGAAGAATGAAAATTGTTCAGTGTTTACACAATGTTGCACCAAACCTCAATGAAATTGGACATTTTCCCACATCTAGATAAATTTCCGACAAATTTCTTAACACTCTCAAAAAATGGAAAGCAGTATGAATTAACTAAAATTTTGCATTACAATTTTTAGGACTTCCTATTTTAAACACCGATAAGACAACTTAATGAACAGAGATGCCCGCATGTTAAAATCGCGCTGATTCTAATTAGCCTAGTCACAGGGTTTAAACCAGTGGGTCGGGGAAGTAGAGGGGATGGATAATACTCGTGGAAATGCATTTTTAACCGGGCGAGGCAAAGAATCGAATATTAAACCCGATTCCGAGGCAATTCCCAGGCCGCTAATAAATTTCGCTTCTTTCCTCTCCAGCATCCTTAGCGCCGAGCGATAGCGTCAAATCCATCGTTCTTACAATGGTGGCAGGTAAAACTGTCATTAATCTGGCCTCTCTCGCGGCCCTTCCTCCCCCGCATTTGTCCTCGATCCACGTTCCGCAGGGTGCACCGGCGGACATTAATTATCGGAAAAAGGTCGCGCAAGAACGTGAGGTCCCCGTCCATATCGTACGCACCTGGAAACTAAGATCTCGGTCCGCAAAAACCTGCGAAGGACGATTTTTCCGGACGACACGACGCAAGCAAGAAATCGTTCCGTTTCTTCTGCGTTCCCCTAATGTTCCCCGACCCGATGCATGCCTCACGATTTTTCCTTTTAATTACCCTCTCCGTGCTCCGTTGTTCAAATATTTCAAATGAATTTCACATGAAATTAATTCGACAATCGTCGTATGAACTGCAGGATCGTGGACGTCACAGACCTGTGATGGTGGTAGCGAACGTGTTGATAGGACTTTCAATAATTAATAAATCCTTGGGTCACTGGAAGAAATTTGTTCGTTGACAATTGAATTAACACTAAACCTACCACGGTCGAAATTACCGGTTTTATATTTTACAATTATCGAAACTGCAAAAATTCATTTATGGAAAGTAGTGGACAATTTTAATAAATTGAGGGCTGCCATTTTTATAGGGCAATATTTACCAGATACTGTTAACGCTTGCCAGGTTCAGTGTTAACCCCTTGCACTCGAAGCAATTTTAACTCCAAAATGAAACATTTTTTCCGACCTAGAATATTTCCCTTCTATATATATTTTGTCATGCTATACATACGAAAATGGTGTAATTTACTGGTACAGTAGTGAAATGTTTAGTAATTCATTAAATACAAACAAATTTAATAATGTAAAAAATATTGTGAATAGTGATACAGGAATTTTTAGTGGCGCCTTACAGTCGCCGTTCTAGTGCTAAGGGTTAAAAAGTCTTACGGGAAACGAATTATGGAATAATCGCCTTTAAGCGCAGAGCGTCAGTATTTTGGGACAATAACGATCAACTCAAAATTCGGCCGGAAGTTGCGGAGCCATTTCGAGTGCAGACGTGACTCCGCGAGTCGAATTCGCAAGACGAGGGCATCGAGAGCGACAGGGGGGTAGCGTTGCCATTCAGGGCCCCCGAAAACGATTTATCATCGGTAATGGCGTAACGCGTTCCCAGGCCCGCAGACCGGCAGTAGGATCGTCGAAAGTTGCCGCGTCTTTGTTCTGCCCGCGTTGAAAGAGCTTACCTCGTAAGTTTTCCGAGGCGTTCCCCGATGAAAATCGATCCTCGCCATCCTCGACCTCGTCCTCTTCGTCGTCGTCGTCGTCTTCGACGACGGGAACGGCTGAGCAAAGTGCGGAGGACGTATTGTCGAACGTTCGAGGAATACGGGAGTTGTCGTTAGTCCCGCGGTAACGTCGTCGAATCGACGGGATCGGGAATAGATATCGGATTCGACGGTCTGAGGAACGAGGCTGCCTCTTATCGAACCGGGGACGTACGTCTTTCCCTTGCACTTTAGCCGGCCGGGGGAAAAAAAAAAGAAACGAATGACAGTCGCAATGTGCTTCCTCATTGTCAGCGCCGAAGTAGCACTCCGAGGAAAATCGTGTTGAAGCACCGTGCTCGTAGAACGGCGAAACTTCTGTTCTTGCCGTCCGTTTTCTTCGGTTCTAGAGTTCTTGCTGTTGCCATTAACACTGGAACTGCCGAGCCCTAAACGGGACTGTGTGCAGGATCGAATTTATTCGGATTTCAGAGGACTCGAAAACGTTTCTCGAGAAAATGTTTCTGTGACTGCCGAGAATCGTCGGAGAAAAAATTTGAAATCACTTCTAGGCATCGGATTAAACGTCGCTGCAGCCTCGACTGACGTCGTAACAGCTCGTTCACGTGCTCGGAAAAGAGACACATGTCCCGGGGGGGATTCAAAGACTCGTAAACAGCTTCTCGAGGGCGCCCGATAAAAATCTAGAGCCTCGCGAACGATTCGAGTTAGGGGCGAACGAACGATAACGCTGCGAATCGTATTTATCCGTCACCGGCATCGCATAAAAGACCGTCGTAACGGTCCCTTATGCCTCCGTGTGACGCGGATCTCGAGTGGCCGAGGCCCCGTTAAACAGTCTCGGAATCGCTGCAGATCAAAACGGAATCCGCCTAACTGAAAACTGTAATACATGGACCCGCCGCGAGAAACTTATAGCGGAAGTAACGACCGTGTTTCTCGTCTTCCCGGTGGAACGTCGCATGCACACGGGGACCCATAGAGAGGACGGGGCGAACACTATATCGCCAGCTTTTATTATTGGAACAATAAAATCCTACTAACCGAGTGATCATTTAAGAGTCGTTGGGAACGTTGCGTAACATGTTTCCTCAGTCCGGAAAAAGCGAAGTGTCTAAAGGTGACACTTATGCGTAGCCATGGGAAAACGAGGAGAATATTCGAAAAAAATAATGATCAGAAGTGACAAAATTTGAAGATTGCTCCTCGCACAAATCTCGGGACCAGAGATTTCCAAAAAGTGCTCGACAAATCGCGAGAATCCCGAGGAAAAACGGGAAGAAAATCCGAAGTGGCGGTTCGCAGGCGTCACTTCCGGTTCGTCAGCTCGGGACACGGGAATCGTCGCGATTCTCCCCGTTCCCGATTTTAAGCAGTCGTATCGCGTTATCGTTACCGTGGCGGACGTGTTTCGACGGCCGCGCACCGTCTCTCGCCACTTACGTGCGGGCCCTTTGCACTCCCCTCCCTCGGAGTTTTTCGCGCTGGTGTCGACGCGACGGTAAGGGGGGAGGGGGCCGAGAATAAACAGTGCCAGGTATCGATCGAGAAGTGCTCCTTCGACTCGGCGTGTTGTCACAAGGTTGTATCGTCGACGAAGGGAGCGCAAGGTGACGGCAGAGACGGAAGTCCAGGGGCGAGGAAAATGGAAACAGAAAGCGAGGGAAAGAGAGAAGGAGAGGGAGAGAGGGAGAGAGAGAGAGAGAGGAGAGGACCACGTCGCAGCGACGAGCACGTTTTCCGGCGAAACGACCTGCCCTTTTCCTGCTCGGAACGGGAGGAGAGGAGAGGGCGGCCAACTTTCCTACACTCGTCCAATCCCTTATAGCTTCCGCATCGAACCCGAGCCCGTTTCGACGGTATATAAGTTTCGAGGTTTACGTCGGTTCATGCTGGATTAAGTCCACCCCCCTGCACACCTATAGAACCATAGAAACGCTCACAGTTTTTCGGAGCCGATACTGGAATTTTCGGAAACAACGCGGAACGGGAGCTGGATTACGCGTAATTGCGAATTTGATGGCAGAGCTGCGACGATTTCGCAGCGGTCCGAGTGTTAACTGGGTCCTGCAGGTCTGTAGAATGATTGGATATTGCTTTTGTTCGGTTCTAATCCGGTGGGGAATTCGGATTATGGTAGGAACAAGAGCAGCCAGCATGAAGATCGTTTCCGGGAGAAGTAAGGGGAACTTTGGGAATTTTTTTGACGGTCCAGATGACTTTACAGAGAAATATTTTTTAGTACTCCTTAAACTGTGTACTTTCATCTGTAAGCTCCCTAAGTTTAATTAGGGAGTTCGTAAAATTATGAACATGGGAGCTAGTTCCACACTTAGGGTGACTGCGGCGATTTTCGTGTTGAGGAAATTGGAAAAGTCGACAAATATTTTGATGCATGCTTTGTTAGAAGGATCTGGTGGGATTTTGTAAGTGGACAATTTTTTGGTTAGTAGCCCGCGGATCCTTATGCGAAATAAAAAAAATTGTTCCTATCTGCCCCCTGCTTTATATTTCACAAAAAAGCTCCGGTTACCGATTCTTTCCATGCAAAACAACTTTCAGAAAAGCTTTCATGCGGGAAATGTAAATGATTCCGACAAATCGTCCATAAAAGAGCAACAATCGAACAACAAATCGCCAGCAACATTATCCGCAAACAGTCGGCGATATCCCGGCAGAAAAATTGGTATCGTCGGAGCCGAGGGTGTCTATAATACATTCTTGCTCGGTCCTTCTGCTCGAGGAACTCCATTCTGGGGAATTTAATTGAATTCTGGGCTTTCACGCTCCGGCCGAGCTTTTTATTCGATCCTGCCCGGCGAACGGGGGCATTATCTGTTGTGCAATTCATTCGATAATCATCGCACGTCACCGGCAGCGGATTCAAAAGTGAAGAGGAAAGGAAAAACTTTGGTCCGGTCCCAGGGATTCGCTGTTATCAAGCGGAACCGGAGGGGTTGGGAGGAGGGGGAGGAGGAGGAGAACCGGGGTCGACGGAATAGTTGGCATCCAGCCCCGGTTTGGGGGATGGAAAAACGACTGCGGTGGGGGGGGGGGGGGGGGAGTAACAATGAATCTCAAGGAGGAAGAGAGGTCAGTTTTATTACGCGTATCGGAACCGTTTCCGATAACCCGGAACAGCTTTATTCGACTGACGCCTGACACCGGCCTTAATCAGCCCGAGATCGAGTCAATGTTTGCTCCAATTCTGTCCGGCGTTTCCGGAGAATGATTGGAAATTGCAGAGATTGCGGACAGAGGCGTTTCGAGACGCGCCAAACAATTCGAGCGTGGTTATAATAATTTGTAAGAAACCTTCGGAGATTAACCGGAACACCTGATACAAGTTCCTTCGGAAAAATCGATACGGGGTGGTCGGGAAGGGTATCGAACAAAGCGCGGGTGTAATTCCGAGTTACATAACTCGTTACACCAATACCCGGCCGATCCTTAAGAACGTAAAATCCCGGGGTAACGTTTCGCCGTCGACGGGCGACGCTTTCATAACGCGGGCGCGGCCCCACGAGCGAACGATTAATTTCGCGACTAGTTGTTCGCAACTTCGCGAATTTCGAGTTACGACTAGCAGTCGCGAGAAGTTCCTTCACCGTTTGTCACCGTGGCTTACACGTGTTGTACAATGCGCCCCCACACCTCTCCACACCCCCCACGCTGAAACTAAATCGCTGCTGCCCGCTTTTCGTTCGCCGCCCCTAAACTTCTCACACCGCCCCCGACCAAGCGCCATTCAAGTCCAAGCTTCGTTCAATGTTCACCGATTTTATTTTCCAAACCGCCGCCCCTCCAGCTAATTACACGCGTCGAAGAACCGCCCCGAACCTAAGCGCCTCCGTTGTATCTAATTGGTATGTTAAAATTAAACTTCGGCACGTATTCCAGAATTTTTCTCCTTTTAGAAATGTTAACGGTGACGAAAATTAGGTACGCGGAAATTCGGGATGGTTAAGCGACACTTGGGAAATATAAATTGCTGAAAAGATCGAAAAGCTCGTCGAAAAATATCAACGCAAACGGTCCACCTTTTCTTCGGCATTTCCGCCAATTTTCTGCGGCCAATCTAATTACGTTTCTCGGTCGCGCGATTCGCATATGAATTCACGAGCGTAAAAGCCGCTAAGAAAATATTCCCCGTATTTAGTTTTCCGAATTGCACGCGTAACGTCGAATTCAATTCCGGCCGGACGGTTTGCTCGAAGCAAAACCGTGGAACGTAATTACACGGAAACGCTGCCGTCGGAAATGCTCGCAATGCCCCCGTAAGAATTAAAACAGCCGATTAGTCGAACAACTTCATTACCCGTCAAAAATGTTCCGGAACATTAGGACGGGGAACAATTTCTGACGTTCCGTGCCAAAATTTCCCGGCGAATTTCGACGGCGCGAGTTCGCGAGAGAGTTACACGAGTTTCCCGGGGTAGAGCGAGCCATGCAAATTCCCTGGAAATTCCGTATCCCCCTGGCCAATTTGCGAATCAGTAACGTCCGCGAGCACCGGCGAAAATCCGCAAAATAATCGGTCAAATGTAACGGAGCGATAAATAACGGGGATCCTCGCGGAAACGCGTCGGCTTTGCAGCTCTTGCGCTCCGTGTCTGTGCTCGTTCGAGCGTTCCCGGAGCCGTTGTAATGATTAAAATACTACCGAAGCGTTCGACAATTTTCTATTTCGCTTCGCACAATGCTGCAAATTATGAAAGATGTTTTTAGATGATTCTGTGAGAGACTTATCGGCGCTGCAACAAAATAAAGCTCCCGGCGATTCAACAGATAAAATTCTCTGATTTAAAGCGGACGATTAAAATAATTCACTTTAATCTCTTCCGTTTAATTTTGTTACGCGTAGCATCACAAATCAGAATTCTCCTACAAAATTTATTTCAATTATTCGAACTTTATGCTTTGTCGGATTCCGGTTCTAAAGTATGCACTAGTTTAATATGTTCCAAGAGTGCAGTATGAAAATTTTTATGAGAAGACAACAAAAATATTCTGGACTTAATGTGACCCCGGTATTCAGTGAGGACCCAAAAAAATACGAAAAATGTTAAGGTTAAGGTGAAAATTAAAAATTCTTCATCGATTTCTTCACGAATTTGACTCTGCTATGATTCTAAAGGCAAGTACATGCAATTCATAATCAATCGATAGATAAACTGTAATAATTGAAAGAACAAAAACAAATTCCCTTCTTTCGCCACGAAGGCGCAGAATTAAGATTGGTGAAAGCGGTCGGAATTCGCGATGGGAATGGCAAGAGCCCCCGAAAATTAATTACGGTAGAGGGGGAGTGGCGCGGATTGTTCCATCGGCTGGCCAATCAGCGTGCGAATAATTCGCCGGCGAAACGGCCCGCCGGATTACCGTGCCGAATAGTTATCCGTTAAGGTAAACAGACGTTCACCTGTTCGTGGATCGAACGGAAATACGTGGAATACCGTTCCGCGTTATACGTGACTACTTTCGCGCGCCGAAACCGAGCCGGGGACACGTAATTAGAGAAAGTCCGCGTCTTCGATTGCGCGACTAATGTATTCAGCCGTTTGGAAATTGCCGGCCGAGACAGACCGAGGGACGCACCGTACAGAGCTCTGCTGCTTTGTTGTAACGTCCAGGTGTGCCTCGAATGCAGGTCCCGGGGACACGGTTTATCGGGAATCCGTGTTGCAACCGGCTGACACAATCTCGCGACGCGAGCTGTCTTCGAGCCGCGAATTTCGACGAAAAAAATTGGCACACCGTGAAATTCTACGGTTCACACCTGTGCAAATTTTCTAAGATTATTTCGTATTTTGTCCGGCTGTTGTCGACAATTGCAATGATTAAATTGCAGTGTTCTACCGCGGGATCGTTGGTAGATGGAACGCTGTGCTAAGAAAGAGCGTGTACAGTATCAATTAGCAACGCCGAGCAATTAACAGGATCCCGGGACACTGCGCGAGCACGCGTCAATGTTCATTGCGGTAGCGACGCGCGACCATCTGTTCAGCGATCGCGTTGCACCGCGTTGCACCGCGTTGCACCGCGTCGCGACGCAATTTCTATGGCGTGCACGGGACCATAAGCGTCGTCGAATTCACGCTGGTTAAGCGCATTATCATAAGCCGTAAGGCGCTTATCCCGTTGTCGGCGGACGCAATTACATACATCGCGATTATCGCCGCCGGGCCTCGTTAACGTCCACGCCTCGAATCTGCGAACCCTAAAAGGACGAACCCTTTCGACGCAGACCTAAGTTCAAGAAACGATTTTGCCAGATCCGAAAGAGACGTCGCGATACAGGGAACCATTAAACAACGTGGTTAACGCTTTGTCTACCGGAGGCCAATGAATAAAACTTAATAATCCTACGCAAAAGATTATGTCACTGGGAATAAGTTGTGGGCTCAAGATTGAAATTGCAGTTGCTGTTGAAGGAGAGATTACAAAATCTTTAGGACGGGGGCTTTAAAAAATTGCGAAATTATTTCCGGTGGAAAATGTGTTAATTGTAAGGTGAGGAGTTAAAGGTGACAATTTTGTGATCAGATTGTTTGCGAATACGTAAATTTAATATCGAAACAAATTCTAAAATCGCCATTGGTTCGGCGTCGTTAGAGCAACTTTTGCAAGTTTTACAAGTTCTCGACAGGTTGAGACAGAAGTCCGGCGCTCGGCTCGGCTCGGCTCGGCTCGTCTCGTCGAGAAGTCGTTAAATTAAACATAGGATGTTCTAATTTGTGAGCCTTTCTTCGCGACCGGTATCAAGCGCGAATTTCCTTCCCTTTCAGCGTCCGTTCCCCGGGCGTCTCTGTCTCATTGTTAACTATTCCTATTCGTTTGCTCTTAAAACGGCAGCCTTTCAGCGCGTAATGAAGGCCCCCTTTTCCCGCCCTTTCCGTCGCCCTTTCCGTCCCGTTCCTGGCTCTGAATGTTTCTTATTTCGCCCCTTATCGAGCCTTTATCGCTGCCCTTCCTCCCTTCCGAGCCTACAGGGTGTTCAAAAAATAATAACATCACCCTATAATTACTTGTTCTCATTTTCAAAAAATCAAAACGTTTTGTTGCCCAGGACATTCCTTCCGTTCGGCATCTGTTTTCGGCCATTCATGAAATATAGAAATCTATTTAAATAATTGTATAATTTCTGCGCTCTTTGAAGTTCTATATTGCTGATTTTCTGTAGCAAGGATTAATCAATTCTCATAATCCGGATTTCCCCAGTTATTGAAACTAGGTCCTCGATTATCCAGGAAAGTGGAAGCCCGGAACAAGTTCGCCAGTTGTCAGCAAACAAAATTTTAGAAATAAATATAAAATAAATAAGAATACAAATTCCACGTTTAACCAGTCGCGCTGTCGAACGTCACGGACCACCCTGTAACGTTCCATTCCGTTCGGATCGTTCCCATCGATGGCATCTTCGCTCGCAATCCGAAAGAACGCGAAGCACCGTTCGCACAGCAACGATATTGAAAATATCTGGCTGAATTGGAAATCCGCATACAGCGATGCCGAGACATAGTGGATATTTCTAGGTAATACCCTAGCCGGTGCATGTGCACGCTCCTCGAAACGTCGATCTCGCGAGTCGCTGCTGATAGTCGTCCAAGGACAACGCCATTCGAAACGGATTCCCCCTCTCTTTACCTTCACCTTACTCGTCTAATAACCGGCTCCTCCATAATGCATAAGGGGAAAAATGCTGAAGTTTCGCCTATTGTCGGCCACCGACGCTTCGAAACGCTCCACGCTCCCTTCCGGAACACGGTCTTTCGCGGCAATTTACATGGAAACGCTCCGGCGGAACGTTCGTGGCGGGATTCCCCGCGTAACAGGTCGAAAAAATCGGTTCCCATTTTCCTACATCGAGAGCGCCACGTTTCGAAAATGCGCTCGCGAAATTTCGCGGTTGGGTTCGCGGAAAATGACACGTGAAATCGTCGCGCGACTAATCCGGTACTGATTGAGGAAGAGGGGGTAACTCTTTTCCCCTGAATTCGAGACAATTCCCCTGATCAGGCGACTCCGTTTCGGAAATGAGTCTTTTCCGCGGCGGAGCATGAATTTTGGAAGAGTGTCCGATCGCCTGATTCGCCTTAGGCACCGAGCATCGATGACGACGCAATTACCAGTCAAAGCGGCTGGTCCGGGGCGAACAGCGATGATAGCATGGGGCGTCGTAAAAAAGTTTATTACGTAAATGAGGCTAATGAGAGAGAGAGGGAGGGGGAAGTAGAGGAGAGAAAACTTGCTTCGGCCGGACGAAGGCGAATCCGCGTCGGAGCAGCAGGTAACTTCTTTATTTGACTTTCTCAGACGTTTACCGGGAATATTTTAATTCTTCGCTGGCATAATTAGGCGTTTCGCGGAGGAAACAAGAGGGAAAGAGACAGGGACGCTGGCTCGCGTAACTTCGCGGAAGCTCATTTAGCTGACGTCTAATGACGAGGACGGGCGCGCCCGGCGCGGCGCGGCGTGCAGCTACGAGAACGTAATTCATAAACAGCAGCTCGTTGCCAGCCCATTATAAACTCTTGTAATAAACGTTGCGACTTAAATACCTTTATACTTTCCGCCTGGCCCGGGAAAAGAATGAGTAATAAATGCGCCGGTCGACGGCTACGGAGCGTTAACGCGGTTGCTGAACACCCTTCCGCGGACCTGATACCCCGGGAAATAGTTCATTACCTTCGCTGACAGTCTTTGTGAAAACGTTTATGAACTGTTTAACTCCGGACCAGCTCGCGGTATGCCCATCCGCCGATCGACTGCGACTTTTAATGAACCGTACTTCCAAGCAATTTCTCGTTAGGCTTCCACTGGGGACCCTTACTTAGGGGACCACAAATTTTGGCCTTTCTTTTACATAATCCCGTAGATTTTGACGAGAAAATGCCAAAAATCCAAGTTCTAACGTTCGGAATTCACTGGTTCAAAAGTTATGCGTGTTTAAAGTTGGCCGATTTCGAGCGTTTTTGACAGGTAAGGGCGCCGCCATGTTGGTATGTACTCACCGTCGCGTTTACTGAGCGGAGCCGCTGGGTGGCACCACAAGCACGGGGTGATGTCGATAACGTAGATTTCCTCTACATTTTCTCACACAAACCTAACCACGACCAACTGTCTCGCGGATCCGCTCATTGAACGATGTCCGAGCACGTACCAATATGGCGGCGCCCTTAGCTTATACACGCATAACTTTTGAACCAGTGAGTTCCTAACGTTAAAACTTGGATTTTTGGCATTTACTCGTCAAGATCTACGGGCTCGTATAGAAACAGGTCCGAAATTTGTGGTCCCCTAAGTTAAAGTCTAGCCGTCGCCACTACGTGCAAGATGAACCGAAGACGAGAGTTCGGCGCGATAGGAACGGGTTCGAGAAATGCAGGTCGGATAATTCGGCGCGATTGGCCCTCGTAAAGCCGGGAGTCCTCGGAGCTCCGATCCAATTAACGGCAGTGGTTTGTTGCCTGGCGTACAGTTGATTGAACTGGCCGAGGACATCTAACCCCCCCCCCCACCCTCGAAGTCCTCTCTTTACGATATATACTTTTAGTGTACCGGCAGCGAACGTACTTATCCGGCAGACGTCGTAAAGCACTCGAAAACCGGGTTGGAGAGCATCCCACTCCGGCCAGCACTCTCCACCCCCGCGTGTCGACGTTTCTTTTTTCTCGAGCGGTTTTTTTTTGCCCGCTCCTCGGAGAGGAGCTAAACCCTATCTAGCTCCACGAGAACGTTAATTCTGTCTCGACGATGGGATAGCTTCGATTCGACGACCTCGCTGATTGCGTCTTCTCCAACCTCTGTACCGTCTCGCGCGGCTCCACCGAATTCGGGGACAGTTTAATGGTCCCAACCGGTGTTCGTCTTTTTTCCACGAACCCGATTGCTCTTCTTAATTGAATTCTTAATGACCGAGGCGAGCGACGATCGTCCCTGCTCCGCGCTGTAAATGCGCCACTGTCTCGACACATTTTTAGCCGCGTCGAACCGCAGAAAGCCGCGAGAAATCCTAGCAAAACTCGCGTCCAGTCGGAATCGCAGCAGCGCTCACGGCCGCCATTATTTAAGCCGGTGGCCGGGCTTATTTCGCAATAAACAGGGAACGCAGTTCCCTCGGCAGGGCCGTCTCTATCGCGTGTTTGCACAAAGCGACGCGGCGTTCCATCGTCGCGGAAAAAAATTCCGCAGCGCGCGGATCTCCGGCGATTCGGACGCGATCCGGAGCGTGGGAAACGACGGGGGAGAAGAAAAGGGGGGGGGGGGGAAACGCGGTCACGGCTATTTTCACTCGTCGAGAGAAGGACGAGGGGAAAGAATGAAAGCCCGGAGAGTTCATAAGCCATCCTCCCGGAGGCACGATGTAAGCGTAAAGCGGAATAAACGCGTGTCCGTCCATGTGCACCGCGTTATACCGCGCTAACTTCGTGCTGCCTTCCTTTACGGCCCTGCCGGCGAAAGAATAAGCCGTTTCTGTTGATGCGACCGTGTCCCTGTCGTCTTAACGTTCCTCCGCAACCACCAGGATCTCTATCCACCGGATAAGCTCGTAAAAGCCACCGCCGTGAATCGCGACGACGCCAAATGGATATGAAACGCCGCGACGCTATTGGCATTGTTGCTCTAACGAATCGTGATGTTGAGGGAAGGAAAAAGTTGGGTCTATCGGGAACGATGAGTTTGTTACAGATCAAATTCCTACAACTGTTTAACCTTGGATGGCAGGAGTTGGGTCAATTTTCACTCAAAGTTACAAGCGTTTCATTAATATTCCACTCTTTCTTCAGCATCAGCTACATATACCGAGTGAGAGCCTGTCAAACCATTTTTGTCAAGAGTACCATGAATTCTCGATATATGTCAACAACACGGGTCTTCCCAGCGTCATGTATCGTCCAGGAGACATACCCGAGCCGTGCTATGTTTACACTCCTCGATGCCTCTCGAGCTTCGTGGCTCCTCACGGGGTATACCCCGCGGTAGTGGGGACAATTCCGCGACGTTTATCATCCAGGCCTCGGCGACACATATAGAGAAATCACTGTAATTTCAAAGCTGAATTTTTTGAAGATTTCTTGCACGTGAATGCGCGTAACCGCGAACGATCGAAACGTTTTCGACGAAGGTATCGATCACGGTTCCTTACGAAGTGTTCCGGGGCGTTAGATACGCGTCGAACGGGCTCGATCACGGTTGCAATCGGGTAACAAATTGGAAATCGAACGCGGCAATTGGTTCATTAAATTACAGCCGCGGCAACGGGCCGGACGATTCATAAATAAAAACGATACCGATCAGCCGACAGAGCTCGCAATCAATTGCCGCGAAAGGGAATGGACAGGCCAGCCACCGCACCGACGTTGCGCTGCGCTGCTATCGGCTGCATAAACCAGCCCTGTAACGATTTAATCGTAATTTTACGGGTCCCGTTTTATTATGCGAATCGTGGTTCCGGCTGCGAAATTCTAGCCCGCGAAGAGCAGCCAAAGGTGCATCGAATAAATCTCGAATAACCGTTCCATGTTAAATCGTGCAGCAACTCATATTGCAGTTACCAATTCGGTGTTCCCTTTTCGGTTTTTTTTTTTTCTTTATTACACATATACAGAACTTTCCGAGGCAAAGTGTTTTATCGCTGTTTCGGTATTTCTACGAAATTCGGCAAAATGTGGACAATTTTTCCACGAATTTTTGTTGGGAATTGGGATTTTGCAACGATACCTCAAAATTCGATGTATTGTTTTCTCCCCGCCATTTTATCGCACTTTAATCGACGCTAATCGACTCCGGGAGATTCGGCAACTCCATCAGCCACTCCGTCATTGTTGCGTCGCGTCGATGGGGGTTGCGAAGACGTAAACGCGCGAACCGCCCTTAAGTCGAGCAAGTAGCGGCCGCGTTTCGTGTTAGGCGAAGAGAAGAGTGGCGCCGTCTAGTGTTTCACCAGGGGGATGGTTCCGCCCGGTGAAAGGAGGGGTTAGGCTAAGTGGCAAATAAAGGGTAGTGACGAGGTTCGAGTGGTGTCTCGTTTTTCTTGGCGCCCTTCCACTCGTCAACCTGGAGAGGAGGTCTCTTATAGCGTTTCGGAAATGGAGGGACGCTTCGCACGGTCGAAACCTATCCACCAGGAATAGCATTCGTCGGGGGAAGAGGGTGCGCAGGGGGTGAGATGGTTATAAGAGGCCGACACCCGCGGAAGAAATAAAAAGAGATTTCTGGGGCTGAACTCGCCGGAAATTTCGAGTCCCATTCGATTTCCGCCGACCCGCGACCAAACGGCATTTTTATCGTTTGATTTATTGCTAAACACGAGACGACGCCCGGCAATTTTCTGCTCGACTGCTGCAGCGAGGAGCAATCATTCTTTTCTTCAGCTTCGGCTTGTTGCGGCGCTCGTTTCAGATGCGTACCTTGAGCTGAAACTAAAATGATTTTTGTCTTTATCCCTTTAAAACGGCGTTATCATCCCTTGAGATGAGATTTAGAGATGAATTAATTAATTGGATGGTTTGTAGACGTCACAACAGGGTCCAGTGGTTCACACCTGGGTCCAGACAATATCATTTCCTGAGAAAGCTTGGCCACTCGCAGAGACAGCGTGGTCAATGTCAGCGCACGTCACGCGCTCTGTCGCATCGTTGTCCGTTTCGCTCGCATCATGCACTGTCACCGTGGCTTTCTCAGTCGCAAACACTTCACAGATTACTGTACACCGGGGCTGCCATAACGGAGCAACAAATAACTTCGGACATTATTAAATTTGTCCTTCTGTACCACGGTTGCTATTCTCATAAAATCTAAAATATGGGATCAAGATATTCAAGGAGCTAGATCGAAAATAATCTCAGAACAATAATATTACAAAATCCACTTAGCTATCGATTAAAATCATTTCCTCTCATCGACCGTGTTAGCTTTTCCAGGACAAAAAGATCGCACAACAATGAAAACATCTCTTGAATAAAATAATATTCCACCGTCCGAATTTTATTTAATCCTTTTACGCAACTCCCTCTGCTTGTAATTGATGCGGACAGATCTCATTTTGCACAAAGATCTACAGTGTAACAATTAGATTGAAAATGTCTGAAAGAAATGTCTCGATCGTTGAATTAACATTGCTTCGAGCGCGAAACGGTTAATCGGCAAT
This sequence comes from Halictus rubicundus, assembly GCF_050948215.1. Classification (NCBI taxonomy): domain Eukaryota; kingdom Metazoa; phylum Arthropoda; class Insecta; order Hymenoptera; family Halictidae; genus Halictus; species Halictus rubicundus. Next base: position 15,100,548 of record NC_135157.1, on the reverse strand, counting down.
CAATTCGGACGAGTCAAAAGCATTTCCGCCGGCGCGGCGTGTCGATCGAAATTCAAGGTCGCAGCTCGAGATCATCGAGGCAGAAATACATAAAGTGATTCCGCGAGGCTCGGGAACGTAATCCGGTAGCAATGTTTACCGTCCGTGACGCGATACCTATCAGCCTGCTGTTCACCGTACGGGGGTTCGAGGGGTGAATCGGATGGCGCGATGTTCAACTGTTTATCGTTGTTATTGTTTTTCGACCGTATCTCAGTCTGGCCGTTCCCCGCACACCCCGGCGAAATCCGATTTGTAATGGAAATGCAGTGTCCAACGGCCGGGTCTAATCCTTCGGTGGCTGTCGGAGCCTTTTGTACGCTTCTGCACGCCTGAAAAAAGCTGGAGGAAAAGCTGCGCGGGCAGGGGTGGACGCGAAGCATGATCATAATTGAAGAGCTTTTTTCTGCGTGGAAATGATAAGCCTCCCGGCTGATGCGTCAATGTTGATATTCACGGGAGATTAAACGCTGCGGAGGCTTTGCGCTGGATTCCAGACTGCTCTCGTGGAAACTCGAAGGTTGTTAGTTTTATACAGCAATTATTACAATTTTCTATAACATTACAATTTTTCTGACGTTGCTTTGGATGCTGCTTATGATTTTGATACGACTAATCTTTGTGCATTTCAAACTGACAAACGTAATAAGCTCCTCGTTTCAACTATCTCGCAATTTATTCTTCAAGATTGGGGAAGGACGAAATCAATCCTGAAAGTAAATTGATCGTTCCTTAGTCTGGAAATCAGAATCTTCCTCGAAAAGAGAGAGATTCCTAATGATTTTTCTCAGTCGAATTTCGGAAGATCGACGCGCTCTCGTAAACGGCAAAATTGACGTCAAATGACAAAGGACCTCCGGAGCAAGGTCTACGAATTACGCTCTTGGCTCAGCTGCGAAGTAAATGCAAAAATTTGTCTGCGTGAAGAAGAAGGATTGGGGAACGTCAGAACCTACCCCCGGCAGTCTAGGGTTGAATCGCGAAAATAAGGACGGATGGGGGTAAAAAAGGGCAGCGTAGACTGCAGGTGAGATGTGACCTAAGTGTTGCGGCCACCATCGATCGTTATTAGGAGGCGAACGTTTCCTTTCGGTGGTATGACGGAAGTGCGAGACCTTCGGTCATCGAATTAGCTGAAACTTTGCAGGCCTTGAGACTTCATCACTTCAATTAAAAAAATATATTATACTATAAACCAAAAATACATCCTCACGTGCACGTGCTAACTGGAAAGATTCCAGGACATAGTTCGGATAGTAGAGGTTCACTTGCTAGCTCGTAAAAATCTTCACGGTCAACGGGAGGTACTTCGGACCGCGAAGTGTCAACGAAATGGGCGATCCTTTACGACACAATTCTAAGACGGACACCGGGATATGATGGTTGCGTGGGTGTCGTTAACGATCTAATACCGAGCCAACCGTCGAAGTGGATCCCACCTAGCCCCCCCCCCTCCTGTTCCACCTATCCAGACGGTGTAGTGGCACCCTTCGGTCCTTTCGTTGAACAAGGGAGGGGCGGTCGTCGGAGGGTTCGGTGGAGGGAGACACGGGCCCGCCACCCACAATTCCGCTTGCGGGCACTGTAATTTGCTGTATGCATGCATCCAGAGATGGATAGACACGGCCGGGCAGCCGAGCAGGTCCGGGAGATCTATGGATTTATGCAAATGCAGGCAGTTAGAGTCCCGAGCAGCCTCCGCCGTTGAATAATGCGTTGATAAGATAGGAGCCCAGTGCTCATATGCCGCTACCTACCCTACCATCCGCCATTGATTTGTCACCCTTCCGTTCTCCATCCCTCCACCCATCGCTCCTGTTTCGTGCCCACGAAAAACTAAGATCCTAGTCTCACCTTCCTTGAGGACCCCCCTCGTTCCTTTTCCTTCCCATCAAGTTTCGCACAAGTCTCCATTTAGCTCCCTGGAAGACTTCGATCCTTCAATTAGTATTTATATTAATTTTGGTCGTCTTTGAAAATATTGTTTCACCAGTTCCATGGTTCAGCTGTTTAGAAATGATAGGCGAGTAGTGTTTTGCTTGACTTCTTTGGGTACAGTGGGCGTGTCCCCTATGTGGGCGTGGCGCCTGTGTGGGCGTGGTCCGTACGTGGGCGTGGCTTCGCTGCCCTCATCTTTGACGGAGACTGAGCGCTGAACCGGAGGTCAATCTATGCCTGTGACTGATCTAAAATGATCCCCAAGGATCTGAGTCCCGTTAAATCTTGACAACAAGCTATCAATCGCCTCCTCATTACCTAAAACGCTTTCCGTGGGCGTGGCTTTGCTGCCCTCAGCTTCTATGGTGGCAGAGCACAATTTATTGCTAGCTGGATCTAGAGTGATCCAGAAGACGCCGTACCCTTTTAAATCTCGTTGAAATCTCGACTACCTATCCTTCTTTCTCTATACAAAGTGTCCTAATGGGCGTGGTTTTACGGCCCTCGGGTTCCACAGGGCCAGGACAGCGACCCAGAAGAAAGTCTACACATGTATACCGATCTAGGGCAATCTAGAAATGTAGAACAGTGGCGACGGGTTAAAAAATTCTGGCATTGTTTATCCGCAGCATCCCCCGTCAGCACGTCTTCCAGATCGCTAATCTGCAAGTGAAACAAAAGGATCTCCCTGTGGATGGGTTTCCACGGGTAGGATCTAAGATCTCTGGAGAAATTGCTGGGCCACTCTACCGCGGAACGGTTCGTTAGCAGAAGGAGACGAAACTGTAAGTCCTGGCGCAAATACCGTCGATTACGTGCCAACCTACCCTCGGTCTTCCGATTCCTCCAGCTACCTGTCCCAGCAGGTAACGCGATATCAAGGTCTCTGTTATACATCTGACACAAGAAACATACTTTTCAGGTCGCTGTCCTCTTGTTTGCCAGCTCTTAAAAAATTCTTGGTCAACCGAGACCCCAAAAATTGAATTTCGTCTTTGACGTCGATTTGACATAAATTCCTTCTTTAAAAATGCAGGAACACTAAGGTGGGATAAATTGAAAATAAAATCTTGCAAGGGACACGTTTCTTACGTGTGATTGGCGGGAACAAGGAAGGTCTTTGAAATTTTCATTCCGATCGGCGGACGGTAAAGATCGGCGAAACAATCGCGAGGGAATCGAGAGGTAATAGTACCTACAGGAAACTACCGATTCGGCGCAACGAATTGGTGCGTCTCTCGTATTTCATCCGCCGGTTAAATCGATCGTACACCTACGGCCTCGCCGAATAATTCCTGTCGCAAGCAGAATAGGTAAACCTGGAATTTATTACGCGTCCGTTGCACTCGACTCGCGAGAGAACTCGGGGAAATCGGTATCAGACACTCTCAGGACTCGCACCAATTATCCGCCGGGCTGAATGGCCGGAATGAAGATATTTTATCCGGCAGGAAGTATGTATTGTCAAAAATTCCGGCCCCGCGAGCTTCTGTGCGTCCCATGAATCTCTTCTCGCATATCTTTCGCAATCTGAAAAGGTAGAACGCCATTCCCGAACGGGGTCAGGCCATTTACTGGGTTACCCGAGGACAACAAATGCTAATTCCTTATATGATAAATTAGGCCCTATTCCACTCAAGCCGTTATAAAAATAATAAAAGCTTCAAAAGCATTTGAAAATATCGAGTCTATAAATAAATGGCATTTGTAATGTACCAGAGGTGTTAAGAGAAGAAATAAATTTTTATTTGATTTTTGTGCATTCAAAAAGTGATCTAGAAAATTTGTATCTTAAATAAGGTTCTGCAGTCTAATAATATTTGAGCAATAATTAACATCGTAATCATTTTCTTTCGATTTAAAGGAAATTATATAAATATATAGTAAATCCTGTTTGAAGCCTCCGTAACGAGAGCGACACGGTATTACACGGCAACGGGTTAAATGGAGGATAAGAAATTAAATTTCTTTGAAAAGCGCAGGATTAAAGAATTTGTTGGAGTTGCATGTTTCATAAAAATTTCCTGCGTCAACCTCGGGGAGCAGAAGTTAAATAGATTTTTACGTTTAATCATTTTTATGCAGTGGGGAAGAATGTAACAGCGCTCTTGAATTTATCTGATGTTTTTACCCTTTCGCGCTTCTATTCATCTTTCTTTTTTTTCTTTCTCGTAAATGCATAAAATCTGCAAGCTATTCATGAGTAACAAAAAGATTGAAGCGAAAGGAAAATGTTCTGCATCAATTCCGAGAAACGAGAATTATATAGAAAATTCCCTTAATTATTTCAACAATCTGAAGATAACACAGTGATACTATCTTCATATTTTTACTGTTCTGTCTATTTTTCCATAAGTGCATGGAACGCCCATTCACGAATAGTGAAAAGATCGAGGATTTTTCGGAAGAATAAAAATGCTGCGCACCATTTTCAAAGAGCGAGAGTTAAATTCATTTCTTCACTCAATTATTCGAAAATTGTCCACAGTTAATTATTTTCAATGTTTCCACTGTTCCTTCTTTCGTCTACCCATTTCTATCATAGCGCATACGATCCGCAGTCTAGCGGTAAACAGACGCAGAGAAATAAAAAGAAAAAATGGCTCGCTCTCATTAAGAGAATAAAACGCGCAAGAGGAGAACGCTCGTTTATTTTCCGATGCACGTGGCTGTCTTATTGCGAGCGCGCTGACAAGCTGAAGCGGCTCTCGGCGTCCCGGAGCCCGGTGAAAATGAGAGAGGTCAGCACGTGTTAAGCTTGCAATTTACAGAATAATTAGCCGTATCGAATGGCCTGACTTACCTCGAGGCGAACACGGCCGCGGATCCTTCATCAGTGCCGACAGCGTCGGTGAAAATTCCGCCGGGGCTACGTCGAGGATCCCTCGGGAACACGTAGGAAACACCCGGATTAAAACTGTTCCATCCCGTCGTCGAAACTCCACAATGAAATATCGTTCCGAACTTTGCCTCGCTCACTGACACACATTACCTCTTCCGGAGGTCCTTGACCTTTTTCTTCGAGAACAACTTGTGACCCGAATTATCTCTCCTAACTCCGCCATTGTCTTCATTACAATTTTCTTCCCGTGCAAGCAATATTACATCGAGAATATTATTTTACAAAATTTCAATATCACAAAAATAATTATTTTACCTAATGAAATCTATTAAATTTATTTTATTTTATTTTATTTTATTATATTGTATCTATGGCGAGCGTTATGTTTGTATTATTTTATTTTATTTTGATATATTGTTATTTTATTCTTATGTTTGTTTTTATTATACTTATTATATTGAAAAGCGACAGTAGCTCTCTCTCTCACTCTGTGTGTGTGTGTGTGTGTGTGTGTGTGTGTGTGTGTGTGTGTGTGTGTGTGTGTGTGTTTAGTGGTCTGCGATTTTGCGAGTTGAAGGAGATGTGATGTAATGGGATTGTAACCCTGAGGGGAACAATAAATGAATATTATATCACAAAAATACAGAGTATTTGTCACCTGTCCAGGACTGCAAATCAAATTTTTTGTACGAAAAATGAGTAGATCAAATGCTGAAGAATTGACAGAATTGGCACAGTGAACACCGAAGCTTGATTAAAAAATGATTAAAAAGGAGCGTAACCAACCTCGCGACATTCCGACCTTTAAAATCCGCCGTCCACTCGACAAAGAAAATTCCCTATCAGAATCCGGTGGAAAATGAACGTTCAATCCTGGCGGGATATTATAAATACAATTTCCAGGAGATAACCGGGCGGCCATTCTCCGGGAACGGTGGCCGAATTAACGAAAACGACCCTCTCCACGTAAATTGCTCGATACAAGGTCCCCTCGGCCGCAGCGCCGCCGCTCCATGGCCGGGGAAGAAAAAATAAAACAACCGTTGTCCTCTTTACCGGTGCATCATGGACGCGTTATCTGGCTGGTGGTGGAACGACTACCAAGTTAAGTCGAGCCCTAGCTCGAATGTCTGTGACGGGGGCGAGACGAGTAGTTAATTAACACCTCCCGCCGCCCCCGCAGTGCCATCAGCTTCTCCCGGTCGCAGCTTCTCCGCGGGCGGAGTACATCAGCTTCTTTTTTCCGTTTTTTTTTTTCACAGAGAGAAAGAGGAAAGGAGAGACAGAGAGAGAGAGAGAGAGAGAGACAGAAAGAGAGAGAGAGAAGATATTCCTTCAGAAGCCAGAGACGGGCCAGCCTCTTTCAAAGCCTCATCCCGGCGAGAAGTCGGAAAGGTTGCTGCCCTTTCTTTCCCCGCCGATTTTTCTACAGGTAATTAAGACACTGTAACGGCAGAAAGGAAGTCACCGGCAAGTCGCACGGGCTCATGTATTTTTAATTTAGATAGCACCGCTGCCGGCCTGGCTGCGACACTCTGGCTTGACCGGGGACGAGGCTTAATTTCGATGGAGGACCGCTTTGTTGACTACTCTTCTGGATTTCTTGCCTTGGGCGTGCCCTTTCCGAGATGCTAGACTGTTTTTCGGTCTCTGGGCAGTTGTTCCAGAAAGTACTTGTTGCACTTCAATAATATTCAGATGGTTCTCACCTTGGCTTCCTAGAGAGAGTGCCCTTTTCATCAGACTGTTCCACTTCGTCTTCAAGTTTGCTATTCTTCTTCAGTTTTGGAAACAGGTGGCTCTTCGAGTCGATTCTTTCGTCTGTTTGGAACGTCTTTGTCGTTAATATGAAAATCATTGCCTCTGAAGCCCAGAAACCGGTCACGAACACGGACGACAATGACTACCTTCGTCGCAAGCTTCGCAAATTATTTTTGTCGTTTCAGAGACGATTTTATATACAGGGTGGTTGGTAACTGGTGGTACAAGCGGAAAGGGGCTGATTCTACGCGAAAAAAGAAGTCGAAAATATAGAATAAAATGTTTTCATCCGAAGCTTCGTTTTCGAGAAAATCGAGTTTGAAAATGCAGCAAGCACGCATGCTATTCGATAGGAATTGTCTGCTGCGTCTGATCATGACCTACCAATTCTACTTCCTGCGCATACTAAAGCACGCGAACCCGACGGATCTTTAAATTCGATTTTCTCGAAAACAAAACCTCAAACGAAAAATTTTTATTCTATATTTTCGACTTCTTTTTTGGCGTAGAATCACCCCCTTTCCGCTTGTACCATCAGTTACCAACCACCCTGTATATCTGCTTCTTCCTGTTTCAAAAAATTATACTCTGTGACAAAATTGTATTACCTCTATTATGAGTACTTGAATTATTGTAAGGGCCGTTGACCCGTATAAAGAATTCCGAAATTTAGGAGACATTTAAAAGACATTAAATAGTTAAATAAATGGATACAGTGTTAAAAAGAGACATTCAGAAGTTCTTTCATCAATTTTTCCAGAATAAAAGATGTCTTCGAAATTATTTTTCAAGAATTGTGTTTTTCCGATTTATGTTTGGAGTCTCCCCGATGCACCTGGTTCGCGGATGTTCAGTTTTAAGGGGCATGCGAGGAGTTCGTGGAGAGGATCGATGGATGCGGTTAATTGGTAGGAATCATCACCCGCGATCGCGTTCTGATCATTACAGGAATCGGGGAGCAGCGGAAAGTGGCCGAGGCTGGTTTGGCATCACGACGTCATAAGTAAACCGCCGCGCCCGGGCTTGCGCGTTGTACACAGTAATTATGTGTTAACTACCCGTTAAGCAGCACTTCGTTCTAATGACGTCATGTACGTCCTGCTAACGACGGAGCGGTAATGCGCGCGCCGTGTACAGTGCTTGAAAAGCCGAACATTACAAATCTCGTGAATTACCTTGGATTCGACCCGGGTTCAACGCGCTGCCGCCGATCGATTATTATTTTGCTGCGGATGTTTGCGCGAAATTAAAATTTTCTGCCTTTGCCCCGGCCAACAGTTTACTTACTTGATGCTCAATCACTTGATTAATTTCTTTTACATTGTTTTTGAGGATGCACTGCGAAACTGAACTGGCTTGCTTTTTTATCTGAAATTTGGCAAGTTCGAGCAACCCTAGGAAGTTTAGCAAATTTTTTCCCGGATTTATTCCACTGCGATGTTACAGAGGGGAGTTTCCTCTTTGCAATGGCGTCTCAAAAATTGATCTGCGATTTTTTTTCACGGTTCTACGCTACTTTAAACAAAAGGTGTACCGGAGAGTCACTTCATGAAATTGGAGAAGCATAAAAGCAACTTGCTCACACTCCATTTTGCAATAAAATAATAATCCGTGGAAAAGTTAATTTCAGGGAGATGTGAAAATGGATACTTCACCCTTTGAAATAATCGCAGATGGAACGCTATACTATTTTTCTACACGAAGTTATAGAAGTTCAAAGTTCAACAAACTCTCCAGTCATAATCCTGTGAATTTTCTAACTCTGTGCAACAGTGTACATGTTTGTAACCGTCGGGTCAAAATGGACCCATGTCGTACCACGCTTCGCGCCCAGCAGGACGGATGGCCAGCATAATTTCCCGTCGACCACCGCGATTCCGGAAAATATTTCACCTGTACGCCTTTCATTCGTGTCGCTGACTGATGGACTTTTTTGTTCGTTTGTTCATGCGTTGTTGCACGGGGAACAACAGAGGCATTTCGGTTTCATTTTTGTTTCCACAGAGCTGCATTAATCTTTCGTAACCGTCACGGGGTCAGAATCTCTCCGGGTGAAGGTGTTTTAGATTTTCCGGTTCGACGACCGGTTCATTGACGTCACACTCATGTTATTTTTCATGCACTTCGGACACGCCTATTTGTGCTCCGATGGCCGTGGATAAGCAACGCCCAAATAGAATTTTATATCGGCTTAAAGAAAATGAAAAACTGGGGGTAATTACAAGGGAAAAGGGTTAAGGGACGAAGCGATGATTCTCGTCATTAGAAAAACGATGAAAAATGGTGAAACGAGGAGGTTTCCTGGCTCGACCGGATCGGAATCGACTGGATCGTGGTGATCGGGTCGTAGAGCCCGCGTTTCCCGGCAACCCCTAACCATCGAGCCAGCTAGCCACCCTCTCGGCTACAGTGAGCATCCTGTACAGCAGGGCCGTACGGCGTTAATTGATCAAATTACAGGGCCGCGAGCCGGCATCGAAATTGCAGGGCTGTCCTGTCGGTTTTCGGACCGGACTGGCCTCGGAAAGGGGGCCGTTCTGGTCGAAACAGCCCCGGACACACGTACGCACCGCACACGCACACTGCTCGAAACCCGTTCTCACCCTCGAGGTTATCCTGCCTGTGGAACACCGGCACCCAGGGGTCGGAGGAGAGGGTGCCACTTCAAACCGATCGGGATGATGTTCCGCGGGACCCGGCGACCGGTCAAGTGTTCATTGCTGCTTCATTCGCGCGAATTCCGCTTTTAATTAATGACTATCTCCCCGATATCCTACCGCGGCCTCGATGATTGATCGACAGTATCGCTGATTGCCGAATACCCGAATTCATCTCAATTTATGGCTGCGCCGAATGCTCCGTCTTCCGATCATTCCTACGATTTTTGCTAGCCTCAAAATTCTGTTTTGAAAAATAACAAGGTTTTTATATATATATGGTTTTATCAAATCAATCGCCGAAGAAGCACGATCGACCACGGGTGACGCGTCAGCGTGTATAATTAGGTGCACAGATAGCTGTTGATTTAGGTAATCATCCTGTTCCGGGGGCCGGCGTATCGAAAAGCTAGACAGCCAATTAGGCGATCGACGCGACACCGTGCGCCCCGCAGCGTTTCCCCAGGGGCGTTAATGATTTTACAATATAGATTCGGTCGCGAGGTACTCGTCGTCAGGGCGAAACGTTGTCGAGCAGAGATCAGCCAGCCGTCAAAGAAATGGCAAGAAAGCGGCGGCTTTAATCGGAAGCACGACAGCCAAGCCGTTCCCAGCCGTTCAATAGTTCCTTACACCTATTCTCGCGGGCCGTTATCGATTTTCGATCTGAGCGACGAAGCGAGAGGAACGCGGACGGCGATAATGCCGCAGCTAATATCGCAAACGATGATTTAACCGTATCTCGTTCGACGGCGTCTTCCACGGCGCCTCATGGCGCGAACGTTTCGCCATTTTCGGAACGGAATCGCAGAACTTTTCGCAGAATCAAGATAGAGCGCTGGCACCCTTTCTAAATTCGAGATTAAGGGTTGCCGGGGAAGCGAGAAGTATGCGGAACTATTTCGGAAAACTCCTCGACCTCGGAAAATAAAGTGCTATGATTTTGCTAATGAATTGTGCGCCTCGTAAGATCTTAAACTGTTAATAGAAACAAAGATAGTCAAGTTCACAAATTTCTCCTTTAACACGTTCGTCGCCGCGCCACCCATATGTGCGTGACGGAATTATTTGTGCAGGTTTTAAAATGAATTTTTACGTTGATATATTCATTGGACTAAACTTGATTAGTATCATACATTTAATTTTTTGCAATGTTTATATCATTAAATAACTTACTTTGATTTTATGGAATTTTTAGGATTTCTAGTTGGGCGTTCAAAGTGTTAAAATAGAAAATTTCATCTCTCGTATCAATTTGGCACATTTTCCACCGATTTCGAATAAACTGTAAAATATTCTTTACATGGTTTTATTACTTGTAAACAATGTGAAAAATTTAATTGAATTTTATCGTGTTCCGTTCATTGATTTTCAATGAAGCAGTTTAAATTGCCAATCAGACGACAAATTAATCTGCATCATCGAGGAAGACAGTACGTGTGATGTAACCGTTGCACGGGAACATGATATTTCATCGTTGTGTCAATTTGTCAGCGAAAAGCACAGAAAATTAGAAGCACGAGACGCAAATGAACAAAATTGAACGATGGGAAGAGAGAACGCCTTGCTCGCTTGTTGTCCCAAAAATCCGACTCAATTAAGGAAACGAGTGCAACCGCGTTAAGCGAGCAGTAATCACGAAACGGCGACTCGAAATCTCGATAATCGGGTCAGCTTATTAATTCAGTGTCATTTCGTGAACATCGTTGGCCACAGCGACCCGTCCGAGCATTTGTTTGCAAATATTCCGGCACTCGTCGCAAGAGTTCGGACAAGTGACAGCATCTGCGAGATCGCGAAACATTCGGTGCAATACTACGGCAGCGATCCTCGCAACCAAAGTAAATTTAACCCGTGAAATTACGTTCGGTGGATGTATGCCCGCGGTATTATTGTAGAACTCATTAACCACAACTTTCGGCGAAGTCACGGGCAACAATTAGTAATTCCCCTCCCGATCCTGTGTCCGTGGATCAGAAGTAGTTATTAAGTGGAATCCCTTCCCCTCCCCCGTTCCCCAAAGTTTCGGAATATGGGAAACCGCCGCGCGCCATTTGCAACATGTTACGCACAGAAATTCATCCACCGTTATTTGGTTAATTTCACGGTTCCGCTGTTCTACAATGGCGACTCGGTAATTTTCTCCTCTATCTGCGATACCTAACCGTGCTCCTCGAAAACGTGGCCGGAATTAATTCCCGGCTCTGCTGTCGACGATTCCCGCGCAAAAATCGAAGCTGCGTAAAACTACCCTCGATTAGCCGAAACACGGAAATCGTATTTTATTCTCTGGTACCGTTTTCTGCATACTTCGATCTATTTTTCCACGCCCAAGCGATAATTTAGAGTTCACTTGGAGTACAATGACTAAATATTAGAACACTTTTTAACATTACTGGCTCGCATTATAGGCTTTCAAAGCTCCCCGGAGCGAAAGGGTTGATTGCACCACGGAAATGGAAAATCTTTTCGCCGCGGCTCGTTCGGGTTTTGTCGACGATCGCGGAGCATAGCGCGCTGGAAAAGGCGCGCAATAACGACAACAAGAACAGCAACAAAACTCCATTTTCCCGGCGCGTAATTAAATCGAGCGGGCGCAACCCTGTTGCCATAGTAATCCCGACGCTGTGTTTGATTTATCGGTATAACTGTCGCTCTGTTACACTCTGTTACAACGGCGTTACGAAAAAAAGCCGCGTTACGAATAAATTCGTCAACGGGATCAACGGGAAAGATTCGACGTGCCCCGGTGGAAGGGACGCCCCGCTCTTCCATTGTCAATAACGCGGGGGCAGTATTTTTTCTTGTTTTTTTTTTTCGTATTGTTTTTCTTTTTGTTTTAATTGTTTTTTCGTTCCATCCGGGGAATTCCGTCCGTTCTTGCGAGAACGGCGGTCGCTTGTGTACAAGCCGCAACCACGCAGTCAATTATCGTTCGCAAACAGTCGTGCAGACACATTAAATTATTGCTACCTTCCAGCTTCGAATGCAAATTGATCTTGAAAACCGGGACACGAATATTTGCGGAGCGAACCGCGCTCTCGACGAGCTGCCGTCGCATTTCGGACGATGAACCGGCCGCGAACCTAATTCCACCGGAATCTATTCCCCTCGATGCTTTTTTCCTGGAATTTCATTCTTTTTCCTTTTTTTTTTTAGACACTGAACATTTTACGGAGTGACTGTCCGTGACCGAAGCGTAATCGTCCCGGTATCATTGAATATTTAACGATTGCAGCGCTGGCCACGGTATGTGGGTTAAACGAGCCCGTGAAAAATGGAAAGCAACCCCGGGCATTTGTCTAAAGCCGACTACCGCGATCATTTATAATGAAATGCTCGGAGAATCAGCGCGGCGCGCCCGAGGAAACATTCCCGGCGATCAATCATCGCCGCGTGATCGTAACGAATACAATTATCAACAGCGAAACGGCTCGGCTCAGATCGAACTGCCAATGGGGGAAAACGGTAATCCGCGTTTTACTCGGAAACCGCGATTTTCTAATTATTTTTAACACCGATTTCGAGATCCACTTTTTCCAGCTGAAACCGTCATTTATCCTGAATTAATTTCTCACTGAAAACAGCGGAAGGAAGCGAAATAATTTTATACTCGTTGGGTGTTTTGCGACATATGCTTCGTTGGGTCTTTTGTGACCCATCTTCTTTGAAATTCTATGAAAATTGTAGCTAATGTATTAGTCACACCTTTTAAATATTATTTTAGAATATTCTACGAAGATTGCAGCTAATATACTAGTCCCTCCGTTTTTAAATATTATTTTAGAATATTCTATGAAGATTGTAGCTAATATACTAGTCCCTCCATTTTTAAATATTATTTTAGAATATTCTATGAAGATTGCAGCTAATATACTAGTCCCTCCATTTTTAAATATTATTTTAGAATGTTCTCTGAAGATTGTAGTAATTGTTCCCCTTTCTGAAATATTCTTTTAAATATATAGTGCAACCAAGAGCAGCAGCAGGGTCAAGCAACGCGTTCCAATAGACTTTTAAATTTCACATTTCTGCATTTCGAAGAAAAGAAACGTTGCTTCGCAGCCCCGTGAAATTTGTATAAACATTAGCAATGTAAATGCACATTAATGCACGTATAAATTGCAGTACTGTTGCATAATTTGCATCTACGTGCTGGTTGTGGAGGAAACAAGTGGTGAACGAAATCTGATTATAGATTCGTAAAACCCACTTTCGAAATTTCAGTTCAATCGATGTGGAATATTGCAAAGTAATCCGAATATTCAGCTTTCAAAATACACTTGCAATGTTTAAACATTAATGGAAATGTAGCTACAGAACAATTACAAACATTCCCTCGACAATATACACGGCAAAAGTTAAAATAATTATTACGCGAATAAAATTGTATGGAAAGGGACATTAATTATGAATAGACACTTATGTATTACAATAATAGGTGAAATTTTGAGGAATAGAAGGAGAAAACGTCGACAAAGGAGGAAACTTGGTTCCGGTTTCTTGCAACTGGTGCAAACAATTTATAATAATCAATATTAACCCTCTGTGCATTTCTTTTTCTTTCTATATATATTTTTCCCCACCAATACTTCAAACATTTGACGTTCCAGTGATTAAATATTAATGTAGGGACTCCAATACGTGTTCCAGAATTTTTGTAGATTTTTTGAAGGTCTAGAACAGTAAAAAAATTAATCGTGAACAGAGGCGACTCAGTATGCAGTTAATGTTATTTTACACATGGCGTTAAAAAAGAAAAACTGTTAAGACCTACGGGGTGACCTAATAATTCAGGAGCAGGTTCGAAACTTTGTTGTGTATATTTGATAAAGTGTGCTCGAGCGACTAAAGGGTCAACCAGAAAAAAAAAAAGAAAAATGAAGTTGGCACGTTCCAGGATATTGGCAACACAGTTTCGAGGCTTCTGCGCAGCGCAGATGGGTCGAGCTCGCGATTTTTCATTACCCCCGCGTCGCGTTTTGTGCCAACCGATCATCGAGAGTCGCACTCGATTATTGTCCTTGCGACGTACATGCAGTTGACAGGGGGATGACGAGGATGTTGAAGGATCGAGAACGGGCGTGACGGTACTTTTTGCCCGGGGACATTAGTGACTTTGGCATTGTGACGGGAAAGGTCACTCGATTCCTGGTCAAGTATCCGTCTCCCAAAAGGGTTTCCCAGAAAAATTCGATCCGATCTCGAACGAGGGCCAATGATAAATGAGAGAACTTGCTACCACCGCTTTTTCGCCTCGCCCTTCCGCCCAGGGATCTTGTAGGGATTCTACCTTGCCCAGTCAGATTCCACTCTGATTAATGTCTGGGTTAGGCTGAGCTTTGTGCACCGTTCTACGATGCTCACCCACATTCTTCTTATGCCGGAAGAAAATTTTTAAACGAAGCTTCCAGTAATTTTTCCGGCACATTCTTCTTCAACACAATTTACGGTGGGTTCAAGTAAACTTAAAAATCAATTTTTGCTGCAAACCAAATTTTATTGAGATCTATAATGCGTGAGAAGGTTACGAAAATTATTCCAATAATACATTTTCTCTAGTGGCTGAAATGATGGAAAGAGGAATAATTAACTATGCGAATGCCTTCTTTAAAAATGTAAACCCTAAGACGAAATGGGACGAGTTCAAAATAAAACTAACGAGTACGATGTATAATAAAAAAAGTACGATAATAAAATAAGTTGAACCGGCAGGAAATGGTAAATTAATGGTAGAAACAAAAGCCGGGACATCGCGGGGAAGCGATTAAAATCCGAATCGCAAATTCCACGGTCGGAACGTGTACCGTTTTCCGGGAAAGAGGGGCCTGGGGGTGAGGAGATGGAGGAGCTAGCATAATCGCTCCCCGAACGGCATAAAGGGTAGCTAGGACAGGCAAAAGAGATTCACGGGATGTTGCACCCTGGGTCCTGGCCGGGTGGCTGCAATTATTCGGTTCATTTAATTCGCGGTATGTCGGCTGAGTAATGTGTCCGGAGAAGGTGTGTCCTCCTCCTTTGTAGGAAAATTCGCCTCGGGAAAAGGGCGGCCCGTCGTCCCACGAACCACCTGGCAGACCCCCCCTGGAACACTCGATACCATTTGAAAGCACGTAGGTAAGCATTTATCCCGGAATATCCTATTTATCTTGGCGCTGGATCACGCGCCGTCCCTTATTCTGGCAATTCGGTCACGTCCTACCAGTCCAGCGTTTCGACGAAAACCTGCAATTTCGATTTCTTCACGAAGATTTCTGGCCCCCCATCCACTACGCCAACCATGTCCCCCTCCGCCTACTTTCTGGACACGACCCTGCCACCCTCGAGACAACCCCGAGATCATGCTGAACGCTATCGTTCGCGCGAGTGCAGAAAATTGTCCCAACTGTTGTTATTTTTAATAATCCCTTAACTCTTAACCCTTTGCACTCGGCGCTATTTTCATTGTAAAACTAAATATTTCTTCCGTCTTGGAATATTTTCATTTTATTTAATCTGTAATCTGTTGAATACAAATCTTGTAATGTAACAAATATTTTGCAATATTTTTTGTAATTTCTTTGAAATAATGCCACAACAATTTCTAGTGGTGCTTCAGAGTCACCACTCGAGTGCAAAGGGTTAATTGAAACCTAAATTAAAATCTGCTAAAATTCCGTACACATTTTCTGAGACACCCTCAACCCTCCGTGGGCCCGCCTAGGCGAAAATGTCACTTTTGAATCCTCTCAAAGAGAGGATACGAGAAATGTCAATCGTTCTAGATAGCGCATCGATTCGTTGTTTTATTATAGACTTTGAACTGTATCCTAGCGTCGTGAAGAAATGCAATATTAACCTCCCACCCAGAAACCTACGTCACTGCTCTGATTTAAGAATGCATATACAAACGTCATCGTGCTCTATGTCGACCGCTCAATAGCTCTAATTATGTGTCTGAAAATATCGACGCCGTTGTCTCACCGAATAATACCTCAATCTCGAATTGTCTCTGTTTAAACCGTGCTAGATCCAAGTGTCTCAAAAAATCCCAAAAAATATGATTCTCGATCGAACCTCCGGACGATCGGGGATCGAGACTTCGCGATTCCATCCGCGAACAGGCGGGGAGATTCGCGGGTCTGATAACGCGGACGTGCACGGGCGTGAAGCTTCCGTTTGTCGGTAGAACATAAAATAACCCGCGAGATCCCGCGGTAATGCCCGCGTAATCCGTTTCGATCGTCGCGCGCTCCTTTAATGGGAAAACTTTCTCCCGCGTGATCCCCCTCCCCCGTCCTCCCCCGCACCATTTCTCGGCAGATAACGCGTTCATAATTGAAATCTCGGCCGGCTTTTTCCTCCCGCCGCGGCTCCTTTTCATTTTTAAGCGTTCATACCGGTTTTACATTCTTTTAAGCGTCGCGTTTCCGCACCGCTTTCCCGCGGAAATTACGCGACAACCGCGCCGCGGCCAGATACGTACCCGCTAAGTCGTTAAGCGAACTTTTTCCGCTTGCCCGGTTACGAGTGCTCGTAAGAAAAAGAGGAAAAACCGCCGGGTGGCACACCATGGAACGGAGCACCGAATTATTCCGGGTACGTGACGTCGTTTCGAACCTGTCCCCTGTGCTCGGGAGCCGCGAGGATCTTGCGATATTTTCGGGGAACGTATTTCTAGCTGGTGCAGGAATATTCTCTGTCCAGGAGATACTGCATTGCACGCTGTTTTGAGAATTTTGATTATTTCGCTCGGCGGTACGGTGCATTCCGTGACAAATTCAGGTTGTTTCTCCTGTTCTGAAATTTTAGACCTTCGGACGATTCCTGGGGAGTGTAAAAAATTCTTTTCCTTAGTTGCTTTAACGTGATCTTACAGACGGTAGTCTGCCCTTTGTAATGACGGCTCAGAAGTTGATCTGCGTTTTTTTTTTCCACGATTTTATTACTATTTCAGTAAAAAGTGTGCCGTTGACATTAAAACAGCAAGAAAACAGGAATAACAATTTTTAAATGTACCAGAATTTCATGGTTGATGCAATTTCGAGAGTTTTCTGCAGAATTCGATCGAGACCATAGAGTATACAGATCACAAGATTTCAATGGGGGTCTCGAATGTCCGCCATTAGGGTCTCCATGCGCGATCGTCGACGGAGTTTAGGCTGTACCCATATTTACCCGTCAGTCGTCGGCGACGCTAAAAGTGTACCCGCGCTCCGTACGAGAGATCGATCGATCGAACACCAACATTGTCGTGATCGGAGGGGTCCCCTTCCGTAATGGAGTGCTGTTGACGCGACGTTGACGACGACAGTGAAGGATCGAGGAGAAATTTTCCTCCGGCCAAGTCCGAACGACATTCCTGTCGATCAAGCAATTAGGCTCCGCAACTTCTCTCTGTGCCCTACGAAGCGACTCGATGGAGAGAAGCTTCCGTCTCGTCTCGTCTCGAGGTAAACGTTTACTGACTGGTCGACAGAACTTCCATCGTTATTTACGTCAAATCGTTAATGAAATTCAAGCCCGACCCGCTGACTTCGTACCTATCGCGGGACACGAAAAATCACCGGGACGTTTCTCGTGAAAATTGATGAACCCGAAGAAACAGCTTTCGGGCGATGATGATGTAGGATGCTCTCGGCAAATTCATTCTTCGTTCCCAAATGGACGAGTCTCCTTCCTGTTTGCATAATTCATTTTTCACAGGAGAGGCAAAAATAATTTCGATTCGAACCTCTAATTGCACTTATACAACTTCTAATTCATGACTTCTACTTCAATTAATACACAGGAATTCAGTTCATAGCTGAAAAGGTCAAATCTGCAGGGTTCTACCTACTTGAAGTGCGACCGTTTACGTCTCACCGGTGATTGATCTGTTCTACTTATCGACAGTCGAAGCGTCATACTATATTCAGCCCTGAAACGACGACGATATTTTTATTCTACCAAGGTGAAGGATGACGTGAGGTCTTTCAGGAACCCCAGACATTATTTTGCATATATTTCGGTCATTATTGTTTGTGTAATTAGTATTAAAATACAAGAGTATTTTATAAGTACAAAGTGAATGATGTACCTAACTCTTGCACTTTATGTATGTCGTTTGATTGGAAATTTCTAACACGAAATAAAAATGTTATTACATTTCTACACAGTCCCGACATTTTATGAACCTCTACAGAGCCACAACAATTCAACCCCATGTTTCCTAAAATCGCAGTATTCGATTTCGCATCAAACGATCGCAATTTCCGCACACGTCTCGATAAATACCGTAACCAGAAAAATTGAGCGATCCCAGAATCTGTAATAATCGCGATCCAAGAGTGCCACAGTGTACCGACGATGCGATCGACGCCGAGAGAGGGATCGTTTCTCGGAAGCGGCTGTGTTTGCGGGAGGGAAGCGGCTTCCGGAGCGGCTTTCCCCTGGGTATTTTTCTTCGGCGTTGAAGCCGTTCGCAAAACACGCTACAGGGACAGAAGGGAGGAGGGCTGGCGAAGGTAGCAGGAGGTCGAGGAAGGTAGTCGTCGGATAGAGCAGGAGGGCCGTGAAATAATTTATTCGAGAGCGAGAGTTCGGCTTCGACTTGGTCGCGAGGCGTTGTCGTAGCCGATCTTAAATGAAAATGATTTCCCCGGGGGGATGAAAGGAGGGGCAACGCCGTCGCGATCGGGGAACAAGGGAGCCAAGGACGTCTTTTAGGCTAACTCCCGCAGACTGAGCAGACAGAGGCGTCCGACGAACGCGCGCCCGTCCACGAAAATACGAGCGGAATATAAATTCCGACGAATTAATGCTATTCTACTCGGTGCGGTCTGGCCGGCCCTTCCCCGGAGCGCAAGGGATTACGGTCCCGGGCTCCTTTTCGATTCGTTCCTCTTTCCCTCTCTGTCACGATCGACCGCTCGAAAGACCGTGTTTACGTTTGCGCATAAATTCTCCTGGTAGACCGGTTAACAACGATTCCGAAACGATTTGTAACACTGCCGCAGCTGGAAATTTTCGAGATGCAGACTCGGGGAAATTCTTCGCGGGAGAATCATCCGGGAAGTGCGGTTCCGAGATAATAGTTACAGGTTGCGGGAATTAGTATTGTGGAAGATACTGAGGAGTTTCCGCGCGCTGCGTTCATTATTGGCGAAATGCTAGGTGTAAATTCAGTTGAATTATCGAATGTCTTTCAATGGTTGCTTCAGCCACTGTATACTTCGTGGAAACGTGGAAGTTACATGAAAATGGCTTAATAACATGTTACTCTCGACTATAGTTTACATTTTAGTGTATGTTTTATTAAAATCTATCGATGTCTGATTTATTACAGGCTTCGTCTACTTCGCAGACTCGTGACAGGCAGAATCTACGTGTGTGATTTATCACAGTCTCGATATACTTATGTCTGATTTATTACTGGCTGCAGCTACTTTCCAGAATCATGACAAGCAGAGGCTATGGTGTCTGATTTACGGCAGAGACAATATTCTTGTGTCTGACTTATTACAGACTCAATCTACCTGTTTCTGATTTACTACAGACTCAACATGCCTGATTTATTTCGGTCTCAATCTACTTGTCTGACCGAATGTACTTGTACGCTACTTAAGCAAACGCGGTTTCAGAATCGAGAAAATGGAAAAAGCTTATACAGAACTTTTCGGATCGAACTTTGGCGTCGAATAAGGGACAATTAGAGGATCGAAGGTAGCAGTTTTAATTCCACTCGGCTGTATTTATAGTGCGCGTGACAAGCACTCGTTACGGGACCGCGTTTCAGGGGTCGAGGGTGAAACTTTTCCCGGGCGAGTGCCGAAGAGTTTCGCAGCGGCACTCGAGATAGAGAAGGTCCTCTAGCGGCGCGGCAACGCGAAAATTCAAGCTGATTCGTCTCTGCCATGGAAGGTCTCGACGGTAGATGGGAAAGAGGGTTGAAGGGCGAGAGCGAGGAGGAGGTGGAGGTGGGTTTGAAAACCCGGGTAGCCAGAAGGACGAAGCAGAGAACTCGCCCGGAGGATGAGGAGCCGCCTCTCGGGGCCTATTTGTAAATCAGTTCCCGGTTGCTGGATCCTGATAAACGTCCTCGTTACGCGAAAACGTGCCGGCGACGCGATTATTTAACATCGCGAGGCCTGCTACCAACCAGCCAAACCCCCCCCCCCCTCCTCGCTGCCTTTCCAACATTTGTCTCCCGGCGTGCTCCTTCGCGCTTCTTAAACCCTGCAACCGGGATGCGCCCGTTCTGTAAGCCGTCCTAACGTCTACAACCTACGTCGGCGCTGGATCTACATTGCAAATATCCCTGATCTCGATCGATGACTCTGGAGCATCCTGATCCTGAGTAAAACGATGGCTTACGGAGCCTAGATTCATTTTCGAGACGGCTACGGATTTTTTAGGGTAAAATTTTTTAGCTGACTTCGGTGACAAGTTGAATTTCTTTTGGCTTGATTGCGGGGTCTATTGTAATTTTTAATTCCTATTCACCAATTTTTAATTTATTTTTGGTGAGCTACACACTTTTTAGCTTGCGTCTAGATCGTTGAGACTAACCAAATTCGAATTCTCAACCATGTTCCAATTTTCTCGTTACATTTTAAAAAATTATTTAATCAAATTGGGGAATGAATATTGTGCACGGAGAGAAGAATATCTGGTGTACAACAAACACGATTAAATCATGGAAGACATTCATATATTATTAGATACTCTGTCTAAGAACTCGTTATAAATCATTTAAGTAAAACTAATCTCGATTTGGTCAGACAAGTAGAAGAAGATTAAATTCGATCAGTAAATTAGGACCTTTCTTGGGCGGACTAGTGAAACTGTGCACGACTATTCAATAAACTTTACAGCAGTAGTAGGCCTCGATAGCGAAACATAAAGTACAGTCTTATCTTATCAACCACACAAATGTAGCTCGATGTCAACGCGACAAGTAGAACGCACCTGTACGTAGTCAGACAAGTGACACATCCTATAAACAGAACACGACTATTTCTGTAGATATGGGTATCGATAAATAGAACATAACCGAATCAAGCCAGTAGAATATACCTGTACATAATCAGACAAGTGAAGTAACGTCAAATTTACGGACGTAATATAATATTTAGTAATAAAGTAAGAATAGGATTCCTATAAATGCAGGTACAAAAATAGTGTGCATATTCGTACATAAGTAAGTGGAACGTACCCGTAGGTAGTCAGACAACTGAAGCAAGAATAGTATAACTATACTGCATCTTTCTAACCAAAAGTTCGCGTTTATAAATGACATAAAAATCAACGGGATATCGTAAAAAAATCTGTCGCATAATGACGTCCAAATACCGTTCTCAATTTAGGATGAATTCCCCAACGTCCAACAATTCCGAACGAAAGAGGTTCGCGGAAAAGGGTCGCAAGGGCTCGCAAGTCTCGTCGAGCCAATAGTCAAACACTGGAGAGCCAGTTGGCCCGAATAATTCGCGAAATCGTTGACATCCTGCGGAATAGTGGCTTTTAACACACTTCGGCCGTTGATCCGTCGAGTGGGAAACGTCGAGGGTGGGAGAAACGGGGAGGGGGAAGGGGGAGCGATACTTTGTCCACTGGAGGACACCTCGCGTCAACGTTTTTGTTGTTTTCCCTTTTTTCGTTTTGCCGCGCGAGGGCCGGGGAGCCGGCCGAGGCTCCACAAGGAGAAAGCAATTTCCCCGGCGTTTGTTTTCCTCGTTTTCCGTTCGACGAAAAACTCGAGGCCCGTTTGTCGAAACGAGGCGGAGTGTGCTCGAGCGGAATTCGCCGACGCGCGTGATCCTCTATTAACGGAATCAGAGGGACGGGGGGCAAATCATGTCAATCGCTGTCCGGCGGGCAGGCCATTAAACGTAATTTTTATCGACGCGGCCCGTAATGATGGATATCGCGACCCGAACCCCGAATTGGACGAATTAACGTTTAAATCGTCGAACGCTTTTCAATCGAGCCACTGATTCGCTGTGCCTCGCCCCTCCCGCTGTCCCCCGTTGCCCCACGGAGCTCCGAAAAATCCCCCCCCCCCCGCGACCCCCCTCGGTGCCCCGTTTCTCGTCCGTTTCGGCGAGGACTGATTGCCGTTTGCCCGAAACGCCAAATACGAGCCATTTTTCGCATTGTAATGAGATTGAGCATTGTTGCACACGCATGGACAGCCTGTTGCGCGGAAGAACCGTGAAGCGCCGCTTAATTATATGTGATTAAACGCGCACCTCCAACACGAAAAACGATTCGATCGACTAACGAGCCGCACGGTTTAATTCCGCGCTGGTTCGATACCAGCAATGGCAAGCCGATATGTTGTTGGACTGCTGCGATCGTCGGTCAGAACCTCTTTCATCCGAACTGTGCGTTAACATTCGTACAAAACGTGCTGGTCCGATAGTTTAATAATTTAATCCTCGTACGTTCCACAGAGTGCAACTTTATCTTTTCGTTTCGCGTACCGTGGAACTTTTAATTCCTATCTGATTGCGTTAGGAAATGTATTGAGCGCAGACCAAACCAAAATGCACAGGGACCAAACAGACAATTATTATTCGCTTCAATAGTCCAGTTGTTAGGTGTGGAGTGTTTGATTTTTGACAGTGGACCTACCGAATTTGGAGAAATAAAATGCTGAAGAGGATAGTGCCCCTCCTTAAGATGGGGGAAAGAAACGACAGAAGAATCGAGTACCCGGGAGTCCTTGAGCGCATTCAGCACCTCATCTTTCGGCTCTCCCATATTCGCGGAGCAGCCAATAAGAAAAGTTCGAAAGCCGTGCGTTGGGGGAACAAAAGCTATGCATAGATTTACATGACGGGACTGCGGCCCGTTCCGATTCCCGTCACGCCGCGGAGCTTTATGGTCGCTCCCCGTGCTCCCGCGGGCTCGGCCGTACCGATTTGTCGATAATGTGTACCGGGAGATCGTCTGCTCCTCGGGAGTGGCTGAATTGTCATTCAAACCCCTCGACGATCACCCGCGGAGACGATCTTTGAAAAATTAATGCGATCGACCGGGTACAAATATTTGAAAATCGCAGGATAAAGTGTGTCTCCTGTCGCGAACACATTTACTTTATTTTAATACCGAACTTGCTACCGCCTCTTTTATATTGCAGTTATTGAAATTATAATCATTCTTTGACGCTGCGCAAAATTTAATTGAATTCACTGATAAGAATATTGATCATTCTCCAGACTGAATACTAAGTGATCGATAAGTAGATTGAGGTTACCATATGTCAGAGACAAGTAGATGGGCCGTGGAATAAATCAGCCACATTAATTCAGCAATACGTCAGACACAAGCAAATTGACAGGCAAGTAGATTCGGCCCGACATAAGTCAGACAGCCACACGGATCTATTTGTAGATCGTCGAACCAAAGCTACCTCTAAATAAACCAAATTCGTCATTATTATAAGGCGACCAGTGTATTTTTACAGCATGGTAGGATTAGTTGTAAATAGAATTACAGATTTTGTAATAAAAATCCAGCAAGGTCTTGCTCTGTAGGTTCAGTGCTAATTACAAATTGCGCCAACGCAAAAAATGTCGCAACAGAGGAGAGGCTCAAAAAGAAATTCGTCAACCCTGTTCGCATTTTAACGAAATAAACCACGGTTTCTACCCTCCACGCGAGCCCAGGGTCCTCTGAATGCCGGGTAAAATAATTCTTGCAACTTTCCAGCGACCGACCGTAACGAAGCAGAAGTGTCTTTGTTGCCAGCAGAAGCGTGCAAGTAATTTCCAGCTTTTGAAAACAGGAAAAAATCATTTATATGAAAGCCGCGCGGCTGTCGGACGAGCCTTACGTGGTTGAAATACTCCTCTCGCTAATGGTAACGTGACTTCGACAAAGTCGCGGTATATCTTTTTAATGAACTCGCCCCGTTTCGAAACTCGGAGAAACCTTTGGCTCGCAAACGTTCCCTCGTAATCTACGAATCTCTTCGGAACTCTGAACCACCTCGATACACCCTGCTGACGCGTTAAATTCGATGAAAGGGCCCGAGGAAAAAGTCCTTAGCTTCTGGGAAGCATAATAAAATTCTAAGAGATAAGTCGCTTCAAGGAGAATAGAGTGCAGCTAGTGGAACAGGTGCGTTATTGGTCAGACTAGCGGAAGAGGACGAAACTGGTCGCACGAAGTTGACTTCTCTTAAAATCTAATGTTAACGCTTTGTTTATCGGCAAATTTTTCATAGTCTTTTTAAAATCAAAGATCTCAGACGATAATACCCTTCATAAATCAACCAATTTTTGGAATTTCTGTAATATACCAACTTCATCTTAAGAAGGAAAATAAATTTCTCTTTCACTGCAGTCTGCTGCAATTCAGGTAGAAAATTTTTAGTTTCGCAGGCTGTGTATTTCACACGTTTCTCCACACACTTTTCACATAAATACAAATTGTTACATACCATTCCAGTGACTCCATGCAGCACGGAACTTTTAATCGTCAAACCTTGATTTGAGGTGACAATTCTTTGTATAATAAATTGTAATAATTTCGGGGGCGTGGGAGGAGGGGCGCAGGAGAATGGAAAAGCGAGTGGTTCAGAGCGAGAAGATTTAAAAAGGGTTCTCGACAGCGGCTCTCGAGTCTCGGATTCCGTTTTAACGAAGTCACGTAACGCACAAAGCACGGGCGCGCGTGCCGCGACCCGCGAAGAGTCGAAAAATACACTCGTTGTCGCGTAAAAACGGACAAAAACGGTAGGAAAAAAGGCCGGTCGGTGGCTGTAGCGGGAGGTACCGGGAGGGGAAGGGCAGGGAGGAGGAGGAGAGTAGAGACAGTGTCGACACGAGAGGTCGGAAACGTTGGAAGGGCTCGGCCGGGATTGCACGGTTTACGAACGAACATCGCGGGCCT
Source organism: Halictus rubicundus (assembly GCF_050948215.1). Taxonomy (NCBI): domain Eukaryota; kingdom Metazoa; phylum Arthropoda; class Insecta; order Hymenoptera; family Halictidae; genus Halictus; species Halictus rubicundus. The sequence goes on along the minus strand of NC_135157.1, from coordinate 15,075,450 downwards.
TTGCAGAATCGCCAGCCGGTGTGAAAAACACGGCCTCCCGCTGTGTTACACACGCGAGACTCGCCGCGCGCCGCTGCACTATGCACGCTGCAACCGGTCGCAACAGAACCGGCATTTGCGACGAAATACGAATTCCAAACGTTCCGCCGCATTGTCTGGCCGTAGTGTACCGCGGGCCGGTTAGGGTCGTGCACCGTTCCTACCATGAATTTCATCTTCTGTCCCCGGCGATCGCCGGCCGTACTGTTTTCCAACGGAGAATAGGGGATTATTGGTTTTGTTGATGGCTGAGTAATTGTTCCATGGAAGTCGATAGATTGTTTCAGAAGTGCAGGCTGAACTTGTTGCCGGGATGTAATTTTTGTTCGGTCTGCGGTCGAAATTTCCATTGCCCGGCTTGTTACGGGTTCATTCTACTTGTGTGATAAGCAGCCTGCGGGTTTTACGCGTTTACGCCAACAATGGGTAGGTTCGAAATAGTGAAAACGTTACGAGAATTTAGAAGCATCAACGTGTAATCAAATTACTAAAACTTGTAAACGAAGAGCTTTTTTCGTCTGTTTTTTTACAATAGAAGAGTAAAATGTTTATTTTGCATAAAGATCCACAGTCTGCTGATAAGAGTTCGTGTTTTCACCTCTTGACCGATGACAGTTATATTTGGTTGGACAAGGTTGATCATGTTGTTTTTCTGTGAGTTCATTTTGTTTCACTTGTCTGACCATGTACGGGATCATACTACTGCACCGTATGCTTTGGCATTTCCTCCCGCAGTGATCGTGTTTCATTTATTTTGCGATGTACAATGGTGCGTTATTTTTACTGTTCTCGTCCCGCTCGTCTGACTACATACTGATATGTACTCCTGTACGAGAAAGAACCACAGTAGCTTACAGAATATGAAACAAACTTCTTCGATCGTAAATTGATAGAGATTGAGAGGTTGTCACTAGATAGACATTTATGGTAAAATTGTCGAGGCAACCAATTTTTATTTTGCATTAAAATCCGCGGTCGCTACACGTATGAAATTGCAGGGAAGAATAAATTATTTAATTGCACAAGGAGCAAAAACACTTGTCACGCTGGAATCCCCGACTTGTTATCCTAATCAAGCATTCTAACTGTGTTGGAGGGGGTAGAGGGGTATAAAAGTCACGCGTACCGACCCTTTTCGCGACATTTATCGCGCGCACGCCGCGAGGAGCGCCTGGGCCGAGACGAATGTTCCTCGGAGCCGGTTTTCTTCCGGCGTTTCCCGCTCATTAACGGCCGTCGCGTGGTTTAACGACCTCGCCTGCGTTTCCTCCTTCAGCCAGCCGTTTCCACGACCACGGTGTTTGTCTTGCCAGACCGTTCTTCCCGCCGCGAAATTCTTTCGGCGTTCCTTTCGTGCACGCCCGCGCCCCTCCGCGTAATCAGAGAATAATGCGGTAATTAAGTGCTCGAAGCGGCGCTGTTTGCTCTCGGATCATCAATCTCGCGCACCTTCGGATCCAGTCTTTTTTCTTTCCTCAACGAAAAGCCTGAGATTCTGCTGCCACTCGCGCGGATAGTCGGCGCGTAGTTTCCGTCTGCAAAGTAAGACGGTTTGTTTCTAACTTTTGGAACGAGAATATTTTATCTCCTTCGCGACTGCATCACGGAGTATTTGCACGCGAAATTTCTCTGCGCAAGCACACGTCTCTGAACTTAATATTTCAGTTCTATTCGGATCATTTCTACCACACAGCCGGCTTATAAATCGCGAGGACAAACGCAGAGACGCGTGGCCCGTTCGCCGATTTATCGCGCGCTGTTCTTGATACGCGTGCTCGCGAAATAATTCCCTTGGCCGTACGAAAATATTAGCGCTTTGTGTTAACGTTCGTGCCGTTGACTTCCGGGGGTCCGGCTAAAATAAATAACCGATCGGGCTGGGCACGGCAAAATTATATCAGGTAATCATTAATCGGCAACGCGAGCGCGCGAGCGCGCACGCGGCTGTGGCGCGTAGTCTCGCAATCACGTACGAGTTTCATTGTTTACGGAGCACAATCGTCCCGCGGCATTAATTAATGCATCGACGGCATGTAACCGCGATTAGCATTATTAATGCACGATGCCGGGGTCCGGCCAGGTCGGGCGAGCGCTGGCGCGCGCGTGTGCTCGCGCGTCAGACCAATAAACGATTGTCTAGATCGTAATGCAGGATTCCCCGGTTATGCGCAATATAAACTTTATTGTCGCGTATTATGTCTATCGTCTCGTGTGTACGGGACATACCCTCTCCCCGCCGCCCCTTCTCCGCCCTCCTGTAACACAACCGCGGTGAAATTTCGCCAATTTATGCGTGTAACGTTGCCCGATTGGCCCGCAGCGCTCTGCCCTTCTTTCGCCAGAGCCAAGCTTCATTAATCGAGCACGCCTTTGTGCGGCCATTAAACGCGGCTACCACTGTATCATAAAGTTCCGGTGACTTCGCGATGCTCCAGCGAAACCGTCGTCCAACGGTTTTCCCTTTGATACGTAAATAGGGGCGACATTATTGGGCCGGCGCACTGATAAATCGGATCCGCGAGCCTCGCAGCGCCACGCCGATCCCTGTGCGTGTGTTTGCCCGATTTACGGCTTGATTTCCCGTTAATTCGTATGATTTGCAGCGTCAATATTTAATCGACCGCCTTCGATTTACGGCGGCCCCGCTCGATCCCGATTATAACGGCCCCTTTCTATTTTTCGGCCCTGTCGCTGATCGTTTAGTGATGAATCGATCTTTCCTCGCGATCGCACGCACGGATTTGGTTCAATAGCGGCGAGTGGGTGGTACGGGGGAAATTAGGGGCGGTTTAAGTCATCGTTTTGCCGGTGTCGAACTCGTTTCGGAAATATGGGCCTTGGAAATTGAATTTTGGAGGGTATTGGGAAAATTCGATGTCTGGCCTGTTTTAAAACAAAAATTGTCTGTAACGATTTCAGGACACAGGAGCCAAGTTGGTCTCTTTCTTTAATCATTTCAATGAGTTGGAAATTATGTGTTGATTTCCTTTAATGTGTCGCTTTCTATGTGTCTTCTGTTTTAAATTGTATATACCCAGTTTTTACGTAAGTGCATAAAATTCGCAGTCTAGTGATTAATATAGTTTTACAGAAATGTTTCGAAGTAGCCCATTATTGTAATTCGTTAAACGATGTTATAAAATAGTCCGTCGTAACAGTAGCACGATGCAACGGATGCGGTGTCTACGTTTATCAATATTTGATACCATGTTTCCCGCGAATAACTTGTATTTCATTATACAATTTTAAAAACATATTATTACAGTCGAATGGCATCCCCACTAGAGATAAGCGTATGTAATGCAGCTTGAAAAGCCAATAACATAATCGAGCTGCAATTATTGATTGCATGACGCAAATGTTCGCCACAAAACTGAACGGTGAAGCTAATAAATATTGCACACATTAGGTGTTCAATCTGGCTATTCACGTGTGCAACTGTAAACATATAATTACATTATACATGTAACAAAAACAGAAAGAAGAGAGAATAAATATAATACTACATCTCGTAAGAAAATATATTCGGTGTCGAACACGTGCAGAATGTGAATGTTGCACAAAGTCCTGCAGTCGGGTAATTAATCTAATGAAATCCAGTGGCTTCGAATCTATTTGAATCGAACGACGAAATGTAAATCGACAGGGCGGCAACGTTGTTCTCAAGACCAGCGAAAAAAGAATCGAGGATACGCAACACGTCAGTCGACCGACCCGTTAAGTCTGCCGACGGATTGACGATAAATCGATGACAAATCCGCGATTCATAGGCGTCGCATCTGCTGAAAAGCTCGCGCCGATCGCGACGTAGCTGCCGCGTTTGTTTCGAAGCGCGATGATTGATTGCCGTTGCGACGGATAAATACGGCGAGCCGTGCTGACGGACACCGAACTTTATCACCTGATACATCCCGCTCGCGGAATTCCGAAAAATGTTTATGGGGATCGTCGTATGAATCGGCATTTTTCTCCCTTGATTCCTTTTTTCCCTCGTGCTCGTTCGATTTTTCCCCCACTCCCTCGCTCTCCTCGAACGAGAATTCAATTTTCGAGTGGTCCAATCGCTTTGTTACTTGCCTCGGCATTTTTTTTTTCATCAGTGTTTAAAATTTTTTCAAGCACCGCGCGAGTTTGCGAATGTTTTCGAAAACGTCCGCCAGCCGGGGGGACGCGGCCGAGCAATTTCGAAATTTTTCGACCGATCCCTTTGATCTTCGATAATGCTGCAGAGGAGAGCGCACTTGCCGATGTAACGCTCGAGTGTCGCGCGCGATCGCTTTGTATGATATCGCGCGCGTAATTTCCGTGCCACTTTTAATTTCCATCGATCGGACGTTTCATTTTCCTTGATTGCGTGAACGATACCTACCGGCCGCGCCGCCGCTGATTAATTTCCACGAAGCCGCCGCTCGGACCGAGCGTTGTTCAATCAAATTTGTTTTTCAGTATATTCCACCGCGGCGCGGCGGCGTTCGTTGTTTTATTCGCGCCGCGAAACTCTTCAGCGATTTTTCCGGATCATTATTTTGTTGCACTTACTTAGAGAACTAGATTATCCGTCGAAATAACTGTTTCATTATTGCAGTAACCGTGGTAGCGGTTATTAAGTAATATTTTTTCATTTTAGAAGACCCCATGCAACGATATGCTGAAGACTTTCGAGGAAGTGCAATTATGAAATGTACACTTAACGAGATACTGAGTGAGTCACTCGATATTTTCGCCTGAAATATCTACGTCCGTTTGAATAATGCAAGGTAATGCGTAGACTGTGGATTCTTATGCAAAATAAAAACTGCCTTAACAGGAGCTACATATACATTCATTTCTTTAAACTCTTTAAATGTTTTTTACTGTTGTGCACTTGATCTAGCAATTTTTCTCGTAAATGCATAAAATTCGCAGTCCAGTAATGTATACCGGGGAAAATGGTTGACTCAGAAAATATTTTAAATATATTTCAAGGCAATCGTCGTTTTTTAAACAGCATGACGTTCTTCCCACAAAAAATGTCCGAGACAGGTGTGACCATCGTTCACAACTGTCTACGTCAGTTTATTATTGCCATTAATGGGCGCGCGCGAGCGGACCATTACAATTACATGCGTCGCTTGCCCGCGCCGAAATTGTTAATGAACGAAAATTACGAATATAACAGTGAAATTCGAAATAATCGCGAATAATTTGCAAGGTCCCATGTTAATCAATCAACTGCAAAAATATTGAATTTGACCACTGTACAAATTCCGAACACCCCGTGCATGTGCAGCCTTTGCGAAATGTAGTAATTTAAAAAAAAAATAATTTTCTGAATTATCGTTGAAGGATGAAATTTCGTGCATCGCCCACTTTGTTACCGGTTTGCATGCAGGAGGACAGCGTGGGTGGCACAGGGATGTGTTCCGTCGATGCAAAGGGGTCCCGGGACGAGAAGGGTTGGCCATCGGGGTAACGACAGTCATTTTTAACCCTTTATGCCAGGAGGGTCGAGATTAAAGGGCAGATTTGCCGCACGATTTGCCGGTCGAGTCTCCGTCGGCGAGCGTGGGAGGACGACGACACCGACGGACCCGTCGACGAGGACCATTTCCAGTTGACTGATGAACAAATTTCAGACACTGCTCTATCTTCCGACCATGATCGAGGCAAGAGCGATCACGATGCCGCCGTGACACTGCCTTAATGCTCACGGCGGCAGGTTAATTAGGGGAAACGCGATTTATGACGTGGAGTCACAGGTTCATAGATGAGCGTCATTCCTCGGGTGCAAAATTTTATAATTACTGCAAAAATGATCGTATCGACATGCTCAAACGATTGTGTTAAAGCTTGGATCGTGTACTTTCAGAGGAATTTTTAAAACTTTTGGTGCCTTGCTTTTTGACAAAGTTATGGCGGTGCGAAGATCACTTTGATCACAACACAAATTTTCAACGATTTTATTTATCTTTACGAAATTGCATCGGTCGAACGAAATTTTTTCGGCGAGCTGTATTCACAGTAGTCGAAAGAGTGTACCTTCCCGTGTAAAATGAGTCTTGGTTCTGTGCCGTACGATTTTTTCTGGCCAAGTTATGCGAGTTCAAAGCAAGCATCGTCTTTCTGTGGAGCGACAGCTTCTTGCATCCAAGAGGCTATTTAAACGATCATAACTTCGGCAAAAATCATCATATCGTCATCATTCAAGATTCCTTAGAAAGCGTGACGTCTACACTTTCGGATGCCGCTTGGAAATGTCAGCAGCATTACTCTCCGCCGAAGTTACAGCCGTATAAAGATCGCTTTCGCCATTGATGAGAATATAATTCAGCTTCGTAATACCGCCCGGAGCGAACGAAATGTTTCACGCGAACCACATTTATCCACGTCGAAAGCGCGCACCTTTCAGCGCAAAATCACCGTTGTTTCGTTGTCGTGCGATTTTTTTCGGCGCGGGTTGCACAACATCAAAGCAGAAACGGTTGAATCGGACCGGACATTGAAAACAATGCACGCCAACTTCGTTGCAGCGTTGCGAGCAACAAATCAACGAGCGATCGGGAAGAAATCGTGTCAAACACAGTGCGCAGCGCGCAACGGTTCATCGACCGGTCTGCCATCGCCTCGGGAATGGCTGCGCGTTCGGATCGAATGAAAAACGAAAAAGAAAAAAAAAATTAAAAAACGAGCGAAGTAATCCGCGATGTTGATTCATTTGCACGGCGCCGAACCGTGGGAGCGATTGTGATGCAAAGTTTATAAGCAGCCTGCGGACCGGGGCTTTAGAGGGTGGAGGTAAGGTAACGAGGCGAAGGACATCGTTGGGAAAGGACTTTCGAGTAGATCGTGCTCTCTCTCTCTCTCTCTCTCTCTCTCTCTCTCTCTCTCTGTTCAGCGCCTCCAAGAGTGGAATACGTAAATCTGGAAAGCGAGATCCGAGGGTGAGACGAATGAAGAAAAGGGGATGGGAGAGGGTTGGTTTGCGAGGCGAGCAGACAAGAGACTGGGATTCTTAACGGAGAGACCTTGACTCGAGGAAACGAGCACTCCGCAATTCGATTGGCTCCGAGCGGCATCGTGCATATTAAGTCGGCGTTATTTGAATGTCAAAAGTACCCTGGGACCGGTGACTCCAGTCTCCGGCTGGATACGAACGAGGGAAACGAGAGAGGAAATACGCGAGCCCGAGCTATCCGCGAGGGTCGATTTCGGGGGGTGTACAGGGAAATTTCTTGGTGCCGATACGACGACGGGTATAATTGAAAATATACTCGCGAACGCCCCTCTCTGTATACGGAATGAGTCGCTTCGCTGCGACACCTGAGTTTAATGAACTGCTTGTACACGAAATTGTTTGGAACGTTCACTTTCGCGAAATTTCGGTCGACTTTGCAATATTGCATGCGGCGAGTAGAATTTTGTAGACAAAGCATATTTATGCCAGGCAACAGTGTGCACCTTTCTGTGTAAAATGAGCGTTCATTGACTACCGCACGATTTTTTCTGGTCCAGTTATTCGACTCCAAACATTGTTCTCCTGAACGCTGCCATTTTCGAGTCTTGGCACTGTAGTGTTATTTAACAATATGATTCGTTGTATCCTGAGTAAAGAACATAAATTACTTCCAGCCAACTTTTCAGGGAGCCGCGCGACTGTGAGACGCGTCCCGGCGAAAGCACGGGGATCGATACCGTGGGGACAATTAACATTCGATCAAAACCGAATCGGATCGCAGTAAATTCCGTCGCCGGTAATTTATCACGCTCGGCCCGCGCCTCTTTGCATTCCCGCTCGGCCGGTTTTAAATCGCCTTCTCGCCGCGTCACACGGTCGACCGGCGAAACACCGGGGGATAAGGAGAACGGAGGCGACGCGAATATATTTTCAATTATACCCGGCGTATCGGCACCGAGAAATTTCCCATCTCCTCCGTTCGCGTATTTCTTCCTATCCAGCCGGAGCACGGATACACAAGTATAGACTCTTTCTAATAAACTTTTGGGGGACCATTTTTGCTTGAAACTCGAATAACTCGGCCAAAAGAAAAATCGCACGGCAAGTAACCCACGCTCATTTCACACAGAAAGGTACACGCTTTCGACTGCTGCAAAGGCAGTTTGTTTAAAAAATTTCGTTCGTTCTATGCACAATCACAAAGTTGCATAGAAATGGTCAACCCGATCGTTATACCGCTGTAACTTTGCTGGAGTGTAATGCGGCTAAAAATTTTAAGAGGCATTTGAAAGTACAGATTTCACGCTTCCTAACGAATTTTCAAAAACATTTTTACAATCATTTTTGCGCGAGTTATGATCATTTTACCTCGGTCATCGAACTGATCCATCAAAAATCTTGCAGCCTGTATTATCAATCACGATGGAGTATAATTTTTTGCTTAAATTGAAACAGATAGCACGCAGAATAAAATACCATTGAAATTCCCCGCAACAATTTACCATTTCTGCAAATAAATTTTCTAAAATGCACGCTGTTTTGTTGGGACGTCTTGAAACTTGGCAAGAAGAGCACTACGACGTGGAAATAAAGAAAAACCGTGTCCAAGGAAAGTTTCAGCAAAATGGCCGATTAGAAATTCGATCGACGATCCGGGGCATAGTTAATTAACCGGTGAGGGCAGGGGGCTACGTTTCGGCGCATGAAATTACAAAGTAGCGAGCGTCTCGAAGGGACGCCGACGTACAAGGCAGCCGTAACAGCGTCCGCAGGCTGACCGACATACCCGAAGGTACTCGGGGTTAATTAGGGAGGACGGAAAATAGAAAATGCATCGAGAATGTCAATTGCTTCCGAGGTAACGCGGTAAGGTGGTAAACCTGATCGATTGATTTGCCTACCAGGAGTGCCTGTGGTACCTGTGGTACTGCGCGGAGAGTGCCTTAATTAATCCTGGAGAAGGGAGATATAGTATCCTGCGGTATCCGGCTGGTCTCCGATAGATGAGATTTCTATTTCCGAGATGGCTCGCCGTGCCCGCAGAATGACACACTAAAACGCCGTGTGCCCAGCGGCGACTGTGATCCAGTGTCTCGCCGCAATGCATACAACAATGGCCGCGTTTTTCATCGGAAGTTACCGGTATTATGTTGCCCGGCGACTGATAGACCTGTCATTCCCGGCGGAAGACACGGAATCAGAAATTTACCTGCCCGAAACGATTCTCGTCCGGGAATATTTACCGTCGATCTCGCGGCCGAGTGACATTACTGTATCGGAGATGCACCGTGACGAAAACCCCGCAAAATGGCGGCGGTTTGGTCGACCAGATCTGGAACGAAAAATTGGATTGCCGAGAAATGGACAAAATAATTTGTAAATAATTCTGCGGTAATTCCAAATTATACGGAATACCATTGGAAACCTCTAGGTAAAATTTTAGGTTTAAAAAATATGGCTTTTCTCAAAAATCTAGTTATAATAGAATTTAACATCCCTGTTGCGTAGAAACGAGTATAACTTCCGCAATCTCGTGGATATTCGCATGAATCTTTTTCCAAAATGTTCACAAAGAAAGAGGCTTCCGGATCCCGTGAGAATAAACAGCAACAGAAGACTCCGAACTTCCCGAAAATCCGAAGATTCGCGAAAATCTAGATCACCGAGCGGTCTCCGTCTGGGAATTTCAATATCCCCGGGCCGGTGTCGTACAATTAAGACGCAACAGGGTACGAGCAAAGGAGAGAGGAGAGGGTTGGTCGGACTTCTGTCCTCCTTCCGGGGGAGGGGGAGCGGCCTGTAAACAGGCATAAGCGCGTCCATGTTCGCCGGCGTGTAACGGCGATAAATTTAAATTTACCAGCACCACGAAAAACTAAATCTCCCGCAATTTCCGTGCCGGCGAGGGGCAAAAACCCTCAAGAGCTGAATTCAGCCGGGCGATGTATCATAATAACGTTCCTACGGCCATGGTAACCATGGCAGACAAGCTGCTCGCGCTGTACCTCGTCGTTTCTTTGTCGCGGACCCGCTTCCAGCGGAATTCCACCATCCGACGGCCGCTCTTTCGTTTCTTTCGTCCTCGTGTCCCGGTGTCTTCCACCGGTTTTCCGTGCACGATGTGGAAATAGAATTAATCGGGGCGAACGGTGAAAGATTCAGCGGCTGATTGAACTTTAGAAACGGGTCACAACCGCGGTGACATTTAATCGTGATATACCGGTTTCAATTATGAACGCCGACGAAATAAGCTCGCTCGTCCGACATCGAGCCCCGCCGGTCTTGTCGCGAATTTTTCATCCTCGCGATCGCGAAAACTCGAAAGGAAAGCGCGCTGCACTGCGCTGAAGATTTTTCCTTCGATTGCTGCAAATGTACGAAGATTATAAATTCTACTCTCTAATTTAATTTCAATCGGACTGGAATATTTATACGATTTTCTTCTCACAGCGAATCTGTCAGAATTTATTAACTTGTATTATACGAGTTTTAATGTCTGAAGACTTTTAATAACAATTGAATGAACGATACGTCGTGTTTTCGAAGTTATTCTTCAAGGCACTAGTTAATTACTTACTACTACTATCGGTAGACAAGGAAACTTGATGCATTTATGGTAAAAATGGTAATTTAGTATAGTAAAAACCTTGGAAAAATTTAGTGTCGTTTCGTTTCTTATTTTACAACGGGCTACGAAAAACCCGCACCTGTCCCCCGCACATGACACAAATGACACCGCCAAAAAGTAAACGGCCCCTTGGTATCGGATCATATCGTGATGAATGTCAATGTACAGTGTTTATTTAATATATGTCGCAAAGCCTAGGCGATAAAAATCTCAGAACTATCCCCACTGCCGCGGGGTACCAGAGCTTCTAGAGAACGGTATCTCCTGGGCGATATATGTCCCTGGGTAGACCCGTGTTTTGGACGTATATCGAGTAAACAGTGTAATACAGTTGAATCAATATTAATTTATTAAGGAAGGAATGAAAATTTGATCTGGTTCCTGCTATTTACAATTTTGTAGCATAGAAGTCCTCAATCCATTTAAAACATTAAAATGGAAATACGGAATCGTGCTCAAAGGGAATGCATTTCCGGCAGCGAATCCAACGAAGTTACAAAGCAACGACGGTGTTCTTGTATTTTCTATCTTCCCGAAAGCGTTTCAAAGCTGTTTTTCAAAGTTAAATTTCATTCGAAGCAAACGAAACATCAGATAATTGTATCAGATTGCCGGGCCCGGCGCGGGGAGCAAGGGAAAGAGAAGATAACCGGTTTAAAGAGCTTATCGCATAGAATCTAATACCCTTACTGTTCCTTACCAAAAGGGAAAGAGAGAGAGAGAGAGAGAGAGAGAGAGAGAGAGAGAGAGAGACGGGGGGGAGGGATCCCTGGGAACAGCTTAAACAGCGTTTATTTTTCGCGGCGACCGGATAAACGGGATTTAGTATTAGCCAGATAAATATGTTCGAATGGAACTGTCCTCGTAGGACCAGTTTTTATTGCAAAACAGGAATCCCGTAACGTTTTTCCCCGGGGACGATAGTCTGGGCACGGGGCGAGCAGGATGGTGCACGACGGTGCATACAAAGCTGCATAAAATGCTTAGCATTGCGGGAGCCGTTTACCCACGATACGCCGCTCTTCCGCTTCTTATCATCGTATTGTTTCCGATTCGAACGACCGCGCTCCCGCATGCAAACGGTAATTGTAACGTAAATGTTTTAGAGTGGAAGGGACTGACTAGATTCGCTCGACAAACACGGGAATTATATTTATGCGAAAATCTACAGACGCGACTGTAAGGAAAAGAAGTTCAATTAAACTGTACTGTTTCTTTCGGTTTGTTCTGTGAGTGGCTTCCATTTAATTACATCTAAACGACGCAACTGAATCTTTGGAATTAGAACGTAAAATCTTTAAAGCATTCACGGAGAAAAATAAATATCGAAAAGAATGCACACTGTTTTCTCGATATATGTCAACAACACTCCTCGGCGTCCGAGGTAGTGGGGGTAGTTCTGCAACTTTTATCAGCCAGGTATTCGCGACATATATCGAGAAAATAATCCGTAAAATTTCGCACCAGGCGAAAACGACCCGGGTTGCTTTATTACTTTTGCGTTCGTCAACGCTTGTTCTTGCCGCGAGAGAGAGAGAGAGAGAGAGAGAGAGAGAGTCTTCTCGCTCGATTTCTCGCAAGGACGCGGCGTTGCGAGGCCCGCATGGAAATTCGCGCGGCGTGCCAATTAAGAAGCCGTGCATCAACGCGAAACTCGTAAAACCGTGGCAAGGCTGCGAGCTGATAAGCGAGCATCGTGGAAGTTCGTCGAGTTTACGTCGAAGAGGCCAGAAAGACGGGCGGTGCTTAGAAAATCGTAAATTCGAGGCAACAGATGCGGCGTCGAAAGGAGAGAAAAAAAAATAGTATATGGAAAAGGGAAACGCGAGGAAGCCAGGCCCCCGGTGGAAAAAAGATGGCCGGTTACGCAAACGTGATTTTACATTAACCACCGATGCGGGATAGGGCTGACGCGCGAGAGGATGGGCCGACAGGTATCTCAACTTTTCTCATATCGTTTCACGTTCGTTATTACGCGGCGAGTTGCCGCGAGGCGGATGAGGAAAATTAATGGCTCCCATTTGGAACTATTCCCACGGACTTCCCCCGCCTTTTTTACTCCCTCATCCCTTTCTCTCGCCCTCGAGGTCCGTCCCTCCCTCGTTACCATTATTCCGGAATTTATAATAACAATCATAATTTATAATTAACATTAACGTTGCACGGTTCGGCTCGGTTCGGTTCGGTCGGCGACACGAACTTTTATCAAATTATCCGAGCCCGACGCGGCTCGCAGCTTAACGCTCGCAGGTTTTGCAAACTGAATGATTTATACTCCGTTTGTGAATCTGATGTTTGAGGCCGGTTGCTCTTGGAACGCTTGATGCTCGAAAAGTTTCGCAGCTGAAAGAAGGGGTATTCTGGCTTTTAAAGTGAATTTTGGGAATTTTTGTCAGAAAAACTATTGAACTTTCTCCGTTGGCATTTTGCACGCATATTTATTGGTATGCGAAGCACGAGCGTGATTTTTTAAAAATAAAGATTCTCAAGATTACTATGAGTTATACCTTGTTTTATACGGTGTGTTTTGAAAAACGTGGGTCGACGGTTGCCACAATTTACGGTCCTCCTGCTGATCGAAAACAAAAAAATGAGCAAGTATAGCAATCAATGGACTGCGGAGTTGTATGGAAACTAAAACATGTGTCATGTGTGCCGAGTTTAATGTTGACAAGAAACACTAACGGAAACTGTTTCTACCATGCGATTATGTAGCTACCTCCATTTGCAATTTACATATTTTGGCGGACGCATGATATTGAAACTTCTTTCGAACCAGAAAAAAGTTCACAATACCCGCAAGTGTCGGTTTAAAATGTCAAAGAAACATTTTTCTAATTGTATTCCGAAGGACTGCTAAGTGTGCAGAACGGATGCAAGCTTGTACAAGTTGTGATTTACAACTGTTTAACGACGCGAAGCAACACGATCGAGGGAGAAACTAAAGTCGAGACAGAAAATCCCGTAGGAAAATCGTGGCCTCATCGGGAGCGCGTTGCGCGACGTAAAAAGTTAATCGCCGGCTGTTCGTCGGGGAACTTTCGCACGTTGAGGAGAACCTTTTCGCGAAAGAAGTCGCGAAAGATTTCGCACGCCTCGCTGCGGACGGCAACGTTCGAATTTCGCGCGTCGATCGTTCCGCATTAGCGGAGCGCTGGAAAGTTTACGTCGGCGAAGAAATATTTGCCTCGCAAATGTCGTGTTTGTCGGAGGCTTCGTTGGCTCGGTGCTCCCGTACCCCTCGCAGCCCCCCATAGCCCACCATAGCCGTGCCGCGCCTTGAATACCAAAACGCATCGCACCTCTGAGCGGAATTCGCAATTCCCTTGTCGATGCGTCCGATGGAAATACGCACACTTCCTATCCCGCCGCCTCGTTAGCCGCTTTAGACGCCACGAATAATTGTCTGGATCGTTTTCAGCAACCGGGGAAGTCCCTTTCGCCGTACCCGTCATCGCAATCCTCGGTTTGCACGCGCAAAAATATTGCGGATCCCACCCTCGAACGCTCCTCCCCAATTTTATTTACCCCTCTGTCAATATACGTGCCTACGTACTTCCAATTTCTCTTTACAATCTTCTGTACCCTCTCTGCGATGAATGAAAATTGTTATAAATCTCTGCTTCGTTGAATAATTACATTAACTCACTTACACTACCTTGGAATTATTCATATCTTCAATATCTAACGACTGTGGCAAATGCAATGGTAAAGCTCGTCGCATACAGAATTAGAAAATTATACACTACTTTCAGGAGGGGCTAATCATCCCCAAGAATTCAGAAAATTCTTTTGGCAACGTCTATCGTCGTCATCGTTAGAAATATTAAAAACTGTTTTCCTTTTCTGAAATATCATCAGGGTACACTCAATAATATTTTAGGGGAAGTATGTTCGACTATAGTGGGGGACAATATAAGACGAAAAAGAGGAATAAAAAAATTGCGATTTCGGCTTCGGTTTTTAGTCATTAAGAAATATGAATCCGCCTGAAATGCGGCAACCGGACCACCACGGAGGTGTGCGTTGCGTACGTCATATAGGCGCTAGTGACATAACAAGTGACAGTTATACGTGCTTGCCTTCCATCTAGTTTGGGGCTCCAGTGAAAATATTTTCTAGATTCACAATTTAATCGTTCACATTGTCTTGAAAGAAATCTGCTCAACTGTGACACACACAAGAGGAAGGAACTTTTTCGCATGAACCAGCAGTGTCTTGCAGGATAGTCGAGCGGAGTGCGTAGGTAAGTTGCCGGGAAATCGGCCTGTGTACAAAGCCACTCGTTGTATCGAGCGCCCAGCCGGCTGTCAACAATCGGGGGATAACTATCGGATTGGGTACAGGTAACGGAGTGAAGGGGCCTGGCCGAAGTTATGGCGGTAAGTGGTGGTTTTCGACTCTGGACCGTTGCGCCACTTACACGGTCAGTTAATTTGCGTAATGAAGCAGCGAGGGCCCCGGCAGCTCTCGCCGAGGGCCAATTACGCCCGAAGAGGGTCCCGGACTGTACTTAGCTTTACCTAAAACCATACTGAGCGTCGCGGCGCCACCGACAACCACCCCTCTTTCTAGTCAGAGGCCACTGCGTCCAGGACGTTGTAATTGCGTCACTCGACGCGAGAATCGAACGAGACTCGTCGACGACGGACGGCCTCGTCGAGAGGGCATCGTTATGGACGAACCTGACGACGAATCGGCTGGACAAAGGGACACCAAGGCGACGGCTTCCTCGAACGAGGTTTCCGGTGCTTCAGACCTCGGCCGAGACGCCATTGTCCCCGGGATATTCTTCCGGCGAGCAAATGTTGACCGAATGCATCCGATACCTGCGCGCTGCAACCTCACCCGGTCTCCATTTTCTTTCTCGGCGGACACACGTGTCCATATGTACATGTACTATTACACTGAAAGTCTCGAAAGAATGTAATTCCCATCACTATTTACAGAATACCGTAAAATATAATAGTCGCCTCTATCGGCTCATAAATCTAGTTCTTCGTTGTTCGGGTGTGGTAAAACTCCCTAGATATATTGCAAGTTACAAGGGAGCGTGTAATTAACCCTTTCCACTGAAATAGCGCCATTAAAAATTACTATACCAATATTCCAAACGACTGTATTACTAAATTCTATAGTTTAAAGTTGCACGAGTGATTAAAACACTATCAAAAGAATAGAGTCACATATATAAAATGAAAAAATCGTTTAGAATGTAAAAATTCGAGATCGGTGTGTTGGATTTGATTATAGGACACGTTTCAAGCATCGATTATGTGTGTGATCACTATGCAACCCCTCCGTGGAGCTTTATAAGCTGCAGCAGGGCTAGGAGCTTTGGAATAAAACTTCGTGAGGGCGTTCCGGAAGGATAGTGCTGGCTGACCAATTTCCAAAAATCGCTTTGTTTTCTTTGGCCGAAGGGCGCGCGTCCCTTAATGCCGCGGCGAAACAAAAGCGCTCGGGGGTGACGTAAACAGCGAAAAATCCACGCTTATACTTTTATCGGTCATGGGGGGAGGAGAGGGGAGGGGGAGGGTTTTTGCCGTGCGACTTTCGGCGGGATCTCTCGGTAACGACATTGCGGAATACTGGATTCAGGCTGGGAGTCACGGTGACGGGGGCAAAAAGTCCGGGAACGTTGGCTTTTTTCCGAAAGTTCCATTCCGTGGTCGTCATCTCGCAGACCATTTCGCGGTAAAAGTGGCGCGAGCGCCGCGTCTCTCTCTCTCTCTCTTTCTCTCGCGGCTATGGGAACGAGGGTCGTTATCCCCGTGATTACAAATTTGTGGACCTGCAGAGGTAGCTCGTTTACGTTCAAACAGAAACGATACGAGACTCCGCGCCCGGGGAGGACACGGAAGCGTTTGCTCGACGAACAAGACCCAGTGAACGCGCGGGAGTCGGGGGGTTGAAAGAGAGGGTATGGGGATGGGAGGGAAAGAGAGAGAGAGAGAGGGAGAGTGGAGACGCTTTCGAATGTGAGTATTGTACGTTTTATCAATGGATTCCGGGATATATTGTCTCGCCACGTGAGCGATGCTGCATTGTGCGTCGTGCCAGCGGGGGAGTTGCTGATTGAAAATGCACGCCGAGCTTCCTACCCCTTGCTGAGAGCTCTCCCCGGTTAAAAGTGAGCCAACGGACACCGGCGAGACGAATTCCTCGCTGGGCAGCCAAAGAAATTTCCGAATTCTGTTGCTATCGCTCCTCGCTTCGCGTTTTCAAAGAATCGTCCCCGCAACTCTTCGTTACTCGCTATCAAATTATTAGCAATCCGGAGAAATTAAAGAACTAAAAATATTACGCAGTCTGATAACTCGAACTGTTAGTAATGCGAGACCAATTTTGGATTACTAGACTGCGGTTTTTTAGGCAAAATAAACATTCCTTGCATTCATTGCGAGACACAGAAGTTACATTTATTTCGTTTCTTGATACACATTACATTACATTTATTTCTTTTCTTGATACACATTACATTACATTTATTTCTCTTCTTGATACACATTACATTACATTTATTTCTTTTCTTGATACACATTACATTACATTTATTTCTCTTCTTGATACACATTACATTACATTTATTTCTTTTCTTGATACACATTACATTACATTTATTTCTCTTCTTGATACACATTACATTACATTTATTTCTTTTCTTGATACACATTACATTACACTTATTTCTTTTCTTGATACACATTACATTACATTTATTTCTTTTCTTGATACACATTACATTACATTTATTTCTTTTCTTGATACACATTACATTACACTTATTTCTTTTCTTGATACACATTACATTACATTTATTTCTTTTCTTGATACACATTACATTACATTTATTTCTTTTCTTGATACACATTACATACATTACATTTATTTCACTTCTTGATAATTCTAATGGGACCAAATGATAGAACAGCGTTCCTAAATTCGTTATGTCTTCTCTATTTCGCATTTGATCTGCTCGTTTTCTACACAAATGACAACTGAACACACAAATCGACCGTTGATCCTCGAATTTTCTAACACGGCGCAGCGTCGCAATTCGAAGATTAAATCGAATCACTGACAGATCATAGAATATCGGTTATCTCCGAGCTTCCTAAGACAATACAGCGTTGTAATTAGAAAGACAAATCGTTCCGGTGCGGCCCCAGTCGACTGACCACGGATCACGGAATATCGACGAATATCTCCGAAGTTCCCGAACCGAAAATTTCCCTCAATTTGCATCTCGGTGGATAAGCATCGTCTGTGCAGCTGCTCGACAACACTCGGTTCATCCCCGCGTGTAATATCCGGTCACTCGTTAATTTCTCAGCGTCTCGTTCGCGGTCATTCCCATCTCATCGGTTCGGTAGAGAGAGAGTTTCGACCTCCTTGAGCTGATGCCACGGTGGCCGAGGGTTATGGGGGTGGTCCGGGATCTCTCTCTCTCTCTCTCTCTCTCTCTCTCTCTCTCTTCGCCCCATACATATTCATGAGGCAATAAGCCCCGGCCGCTGATCTTCCGTGGAATGGAACAACAAGGGAAGAATGGAAAGTAGGAGAGACGCGGGAGAGATCTCAGCTCAGGGGAACGCTTGCTTGTCAACCCCTTTTTTCGCATGCCTCCGGTCCGAACCACCCTTTATTGCCACGCAATAATGATGCCCTTCGAGGGACTGGTAACGAGCACTGTGACAGGCGTCGCGACGGGACCGAAATGCACTTTACGCGTCGAAAATCCTGTCGCCGATCCAGCCTCGCTGGGACGCCGGTGCTGCCATAAGCGGCGGGCGTGATGATGACAGCGAAACGGAGAAGTTGCAAGACGTAGTATGCCTGGCAAGTACGAATGTGTGCAATTTCTTTGCGAAACGTTTGCGAGAACAAGGGAAGTGTGATGTACGACATTTCGGAAATTTCCCCGAAGAAGCTAAGGAAATAATGATTTTTAGCATTTTTGGGGGGAGCAAGACGTAACCAAATTTCTTTTGCGAAATTTCCATTTCGTGTTCTATTATTTTCTGCTTGGCGTTCATCGGTTTCCGATTCCGATTCGAGGAAAGCGTCCTTGGATCAAAAGGATTCCGACGCGTCCTGCTAATCAGCTTTCAGAGAGCGTATTTTTCTATCCGGTTGTTAGATTACATCGGTAATATTATTTTCCCCCTTTCACGTTCACCGGTTTCCTTTTGAAACCTCCACTCCCGACGCGGCGCGTCGCGGCGCCGTGGCCGTCGAGGGACTCCGGAGGCCGGGGCAGCCTCTCAATAGACAGAAAATATCATATTACTTTGCAGAACGCTCACGCCAGGCGAGAAATAAAGCCCCGCGACGGCTGAAGGAGTCCTTATTATGCATGAGACAGCCGTCAAATCGTTTCGAGAGCAACGACCGTGCGCCGGTTTCTGTGCTTTTAACGAGATCTGGATGCGACGTGTCACGTAGTTGATAAGCCAGCCGGATATAAATTTTTCCCTCCTCTTCCTCGTACCTACGGGGAGGGGGTGGGGGGTTCCCTCGGCCCGTCGTCGACGTTCCCGCGATAAATTGTAATCAGCCAGTCACAATATTTCTTCCGGCGTCACTTTGAAATATCGGCCGTTACCGAGACGTTCGAGAGCAATCAGAGTATTCCGCACGCGTGTCCCAGCTACGAAATCCCGCGAAAATTGCCTCACCTGTGCGGAACGCTCCTTCTTCGTTACATCTCCTCCTCGATCTTCTGTCGCTCTTGATGTTTACTTACTTCACTGTTTCTTTTTTTAGTGCAATTTAAAACAGACGGAAGGTTAAAATAATTTTCAAATGCCGATCTGTTATTCTCACCTTGTTCAAATTATTACAAGAAGAATTATCTGTCTCGAGTGCCTAGCAAATTAACAGACACGCATTTTCATTTCTCGTCCTGTATATCGTGAAAAAATTTTACATTGAAATTAACTTGATACATATAATATCTAACGATTTACACAAAAGAATTGTGATATTACAGGGTTCTAGCTTGAAAACAAGTCGAAATTTATTGTCGTGCTCGTGCCGCAAGGCCAGCAATTAGAATTCGTTGTCGCCTAACGTTCCACGTCAATGTATCTGTCTAGACATAATTTATTCAAGGTTATTTAAGATTAAAACGATATATGTACTTATATTTAGCTATGAAATAGATTAACACAGGTTGTACTTTCAAATTCGAGTCCAACGACGCACTTCTTTAACTGTACAATTATTACCGATCGCAGAGTTGAGGAATATGTTCAACATCTATAAGTTATATAGAAATAAATTAATTGATCATGACTCTCTTTCTTTTTGCAATTCTTCGAAATGGCAATTTTTTAGTAACCTCTCGTCGATCTGCTAAACTAATGAAGCATCTCAAAAAACGCTGGTGGTTTGGCCGAATTTTAAGTTCTTACTTTTTTAATGCGATTACTGATGTTCACTGCTGAGCAGCATGGTGTGCTGTATTTAAAAAATGTGCAGAAAGATCCGCAGTATAGCAATAACAGGTGATTTAATTTTACCTTTAATTTTGTGCCCGCCTCTTCGCTGGGAGATCACGTTGCCACGGTTTCAACGAAGAAAATCGGGAACGCCTTGTTGCGATGGGGGCGTCGCGTCGACACCATTGAATTTTAACGACGCCACCGGCGGCATTTCGAAACGTATTTTCCGAGTTGCCGGTGTCTTCTCGATCGGTAGACTCGATCGGTTCGCCGATCCTTTTCAACCGAGCCCGGGCAGATATCATGGAACGTGGCTAATCCATGACGGCCCCAAAGATGCCATCGGGAGCATCGCCTGCAGCAATCGTTATACGTCTGGCAGAAATTTCATGGAATACCATCTCGATGGGGATTCGAGGCTGTAACTCGCCGGAACGCCGCCGTGGAAAAAAGTTTTACGCGTCCCGAAGACACTTTGCCCGGGATCGCCATCTTTATTGCCGTGATTACCGGAACTTTCACACAGAAAGAGAGAGAGAGAGAAAGAGAGGAAGACAGATTCATCGGGAAGATTATGGTGCCCGTTATTAACTGAACCACCCGTTGGATTTACGGTTCCACTGTTGCTGCTCGGAAGTTAACGAGTTTTCAGCTGGCCGTGTACGGGCTGGAAAGAACACGGTAAACGGGGTGAAACGAATCGAAAATTCAAAGGGAAATTCTTTCGTCGTATCAGGTTCCGTTTGCTGACGATTACCGACATTTCTCTGCGAATTAAGTTCTCGTAAATTGGCTGCTTCCCGTTAATTAAGTCCTACATAATGCGTGGCATTGTCCGCAAATTCTTACAATTTTCCTGGAGTACATCTTTTGCAATTGTTATCATTGTTGAACGAGAAAAATTGTCATTACACAGTGAATATATAGTCTGTAAGATCTAGTCAAATTTAGGTTGAAAACACTACACGGTTTTTTAAGAAAAAATTTCGAATAGGCCTGTGTCTCTAAGCTTCAAGCAGACCCCTTATGGTGTTGATTGACCGGTGGGGGGGGGGGGGATTGCTGGGTTGATCGAAAAAATTTCTATTATTTGTTGAATATATACTTCATAAGTTCCACTAAAATTCAGATTGAAATATCCACGCGTTTTTATGAAAATAATTTTTTAAACAGGCTGTGTTCCACAGCTTCAAGCAGACGCAACCCCCTAAGGGGTTAGTTGACGGAGTTTGGGGGGATGACTGTTGGACGAAAAAATGTCTAGTATACGTTGAATATGTACTTTATAAGATCCAGTAAAATTCAGATTGAAATATCCACGCGTTTCTCCAAAAATAATTGAATTGTGACAAAAGTGTTCTAGCACAATCTTATCTCATCAATCTTATAGATCGGTTTAAATGAGTGGCAGTGCCTAATCAGATCCTTTTAAATTTCACTAGAGCTTCAGGTATCGCTGAAAAGCATCAGACGAAGCGACACTAATTCAGTGTTTTGATACATGGAAGAGAAAAATGGCAGGACGTAAGCGCGCCGACATTGCCGGTATGAAAACGATGCTGGTAATCACGGCACTGGACCGTTGAGAAATGATCGAGCGGCGAAAGCATCTGGTGCTCCGAACCGAGAAACAAAGTAAAGTCTTGCCGCTCGGGTTTCTTGTTGATTTCCTCATCGTTTACCGCGAACGAGAATAATATTCTCGGCCGGTGGGTTTACTCTCCTCTCTCCCTCTCTCTCTCTCTCTCTCTCTCTCTCTCTCTCTCTTTGTCTCTCTATTTAGCAGATGCGCCGTCTCCCTCAGCCGTTCGAATCTCTCAGGTACACAGTTGCAATTTTACGGGGAACAAATTCCGGCATTATCCCGACAGAATTTCAATATTAAACAGATGCAAACGGAATTCACATGCGCGATAAACAGCGATCCACCCTTGCGAGATAGACTCGCGAATGAATCTCTAATGAATCGCGAACAACTGCCCCGCGACCGCATTGTCATCCCACCGAACGACTGATAAAGCTAATTAGCCCCGCAACTTTTCCAATGGGATAACAATTTTTTACGAAATTTCAATTTCACGTTAACCCGAAGAAAAATTCTCGAACCTGTTCGAGTAAGATATAATAGCTCCTTTGTATCCAAAGAAAAGTTATCCTGTCCAATTTAACCGAACATTAAATTACGCTACAATAAATAAAGTTAAAAATAGTCTGTAACTGAATTTTCCCGGGGAACATCGACGATCTTTTTAATGAGAAATTATCTACGGTGCGCTGTCAGATGCGAGAAACTTGTACCTAGTTGGAACTTCTTCCCGGTTAAAAATCTAGACCCATGGGCTCGCGTCCATTTTCATTTCGCCCTTCCATTACTCGGCGCTGTTCATGGGGGTGGCGCCAGCGGAGACACTCTTTGCTATGAAAAGGAAATGGTTTCCCCATCGAACACGGAACCAGTCGATGAGAACTCTGCAGATCGTCTAGATTCCTTTCAATCAGTGCGAAAATCCCGCTGCATGCAACCCCTGTTTATCTGATGGGGTTGTCAATTTAAAAAAAAACGCGTGAATATTTTAATCTAAATTTTACTGGAATTTACAAAGCACATGTTCCACGTATATTATAAATTTGTCAACAATGAACCCCTCAATCCTCCTCAAATTCCTTCAATCAACCCCTCAAGGGGTTGCGTCCAAAGCTCAGGGACATGGGGCGCTTCCAAAAATTTTTTTTGATAAGTCGCATGGACGTTGCAATTCAAAATTGACTGGATCTCATAGAGCCCGTATCCAACGTATGTTATAAATATTTTCATGCAATAATTAACCTCTTAATCCCCCTCAAACCTTCCCAATATTTGAAACTGGGGGACACAGGGCTGTCAAAAAATTTTGTTTAAAAAATTGTTGAACGTATATTAAAATTTTGTTCCCCCAATAATAATAAACATAGAGAAAAATATAAGCAATGAAAAATCAAAAATAATTTCAGTTACTCATCTTCGTTTAATAATGTCCGTCGCAAATGCGATTCGAACGGTTTCGGGGCCCATCCATCCGCCGACGGTAACTATGAAAAATACTGGCGGAATCATGGCGGTAAGTAACCCCGTGAGGGGATGGCGTGGGTGAGAGGGGGGCTCGTATAATCACGGGAACGTTGAGAAATGACCGAGCAGCAGGAGCATCTGGTGCTCAGCACCAGGAAACGGATAAAGCTTCCGCTGGTTTTCTTGTTGATTTCCTCGTAGTGCCGCGCGAACGAGAATAATGTTCCGGGGTCTGAGGACCACCGGACCCGGCACCAGCTGCATCGCTGCACCGTTGCATCGAGAGATCGATACACGCCGTTGTTATTGCGTCTGGGAACCGGGTATCGTTTATCCGCAAAGGAAGACTGGCCTGGACCGGAGAACTGTCGTCTACTTCGCGTCCAAGGCTCGACGTTGCCAACCTAATAGATCCCGGACACTGGCTCGATCATAAAATTGAATAACGACGTTCGATGCAGCGATGATCGGAGATAATTCTCGTGCTCGAATTGGCTCAAACATGGGGGAACTGTGGAGCATAACACTGACGACCAGACTGCGCATTTTATTTATCTATGACAAAAATGAGTGCGATTTGAAAAGGCGGAAAGATCGAAAAAATTTTTAAATATCGATCAATCATTTCCAGTCTATTAAAGTCGTTGAAGAAAGAAAACAAAATTTCCACTTGGCCCCTGTATCTTTTTACAAAATTTTTATTTTTATTTCAACTCCGTTCAAATTTAATACTGGTCAAAACGAATTTCCTTGGTTTTTACACGTTAGAAAAATTAGTTTAATATTTAGATAACGTGTAAAATTTATTTTCACGTTTAAGATGACATTGCGAATGTTACTTGAAAATAGCATGAATTGTGGAAAACGACTGTTCATTTATCGCCACAAAACGTCACTGTCTACAGTCAGCTTTAAGCAAATCTTTTTAACTATACATTTGTGAAACTAATAATGAGTCAGGTATTGATGAAAACATGAACACGTTATTATGCTCACGACTGTGGAGGGTCATGTATACGTATATATATCACGTCCGCTCGGTTAGAGCTGTCGATCAGTGCAGACTAGTTCAAGCGTGATACCTCGTCGGAGAAGACGGAAAACTGCTCGGAGCAACATAAGCGTTCGTTCTCTTTGTACACTTACCTTTCTTCTCGTGAGTAAATTAATAATTATATCTACTGTAAACCGCGTAGAGTTTCGACGATGTAAAACGACGTAAAGTCTACTGCGTTTTAACGCCAGTCATACACGACTGACAGTGATTCGTGACTATATTTACAAATCGATTGAATCATTTTCAATTTCTAGCCTCGGTTTCGAATTACTCCGAGTTTGCAAGGATCTCCGGGATCGATATTTGGCACTTGGCGTGTTAAGGCCTCGTCGAGATTGTCCGTCGATCGAAAGACAACGCGTTTCTGCGGCGATAAAGCATAACCGATTGCAGAAACAGAGAACCATGGAACGGTGGGCTGGTAAAACCGCAATAGTCACCGGTGCAGCATCCGGCATCGGCGAAGCAATCACGGCTGAGCTCATTCGACATGGAGTGAACGTGATTGCCACTGACGTCAACTACAAGGGATTAAAGTCGGCCGCCAGCAATTGGGAGACACTCGCCAACAGTGGAGAGTATCATCTGATGCAGTGCGACGTCTCCAATGAGAAGGACATCGACAACGTTTTCTCGTTCGCGGAGACGCTAGGCGGCGTGAACATCATGGTGAACAACGCCGGGTTCGTTGACTTCTCGTATGTCATCGGTAATGATTATTTGAAAAATTTGTATCTCGCATAAAGATCCGCTGTCTACTAGACACAGCGATTGGGTCCTTTACCCTACGGTGTGTCCTAGCTCTCGTTCCAGTAGTCGCTGAGTCAAGGACAGAATTTGTATTTGCAGCAGAACAGCATTATTGGCAATCGAATAAACATTTGAAAATAACCGTGACGCCATCAACGACTCTGTTCGAAAACATCCGTGCACTTCAGCTGACCGGAATGTTAATTAGAGGCGCACTAAAGAATCACAACAATAAACCGGTTATGATTAAACGAACGTATATTTCAAACGACAACGATTCCACTAACGACTGTGTTTACAAGAATCTGTAGAATCAACGATTTAGTTGACCAGAATGTTAATCACACTGGCGCGCGAAAGAATTGTTAGACAGTAGCGAACCGGTCCCGATTATACGAGCATCGTTGCATTCCAAATATGAACAACGCGATTCACAGCGTTGTTTACAGGTTGTCCTACACGGTTTACAATCCGTGTGAATTGCATTCGGTAATTAGGTTACTAGATAGGAACGATAGGAACGTTTTAAGTGAACAAGGTTACGTTTAAAATTGTAACGATGCGACTCTGTTTCGGAAAACCTAAGGACTCAACCACCGGCCAAGAGACTGGTAAATTTACAACTTTCCCAATTATCAAAATGCCATTTGCAGATACCAACTGGCAGACAATGGAGAAGATGCTGAAGGTCTTCATGCTCGGAACTGCAGCGTTCATGATCCGAGCTTCACGATCTATGTCCAAGCAGAATGCGGAAGGACATATCATCAATATAAACAGGTCTGCTGCCTTGTTAAAAGTTGATTTCAATTGGCAATTTTACCAAAAACCCTTCTACCCTTTGTTTTATTTTTTAAAGTTGATCGCGAATCCCCCACTCTGTTGATACAATCTTACGTAGTCTTTTGTTTTCAGCGTGCTGGGACTCGAGCATCCGGTGTATACTCCGAGGGAAATCGAGCAACGGAACGGCTGCAACATTTACACGGCCTGCAAACACGGAACTGTCGCATTAACGGAGGTTGTGCGACGGGAATTGGCGCAAACCGGTAGCAAGATTCGCGTCACCGTAAGTCCGAGTTCGGCAAAAGTTTGATTCGATCGACGAGCAACGAATACAATTAACAGAATTACAATTTTTCAGAGCATTTGCCCCGGCATGGTCGACACGAACATCGGCAACCACGACAAGGTAGTGAAAGAGAATAGGAAGGGGATGACCTCGTTGAAACCGCTGGATATAGCTAGCGCGGCGATCTACGCCATTTCTACGCGACCGGAAGTCGAGGTGAGGTGACAGACAAACTTGTACAGTAGTTACTCTTTTACACGAATTGATCTAAAGAAGCGATTCTTCATTCAATTTTTCTTTACCATATACTAATCAACGTTTTCTGTTTCCCAAAATTTTAGGTATCAGAGGTCATCGTTCGACCTCAGGGTCACATTATCTGAAGCCTCGTAGCTCCACGGACAACATACAGAGTATGCTACAGGTTGGTAAAGTCTTGATCCAAGCCGAATCCTCGGGTCCGTGCTGTGACATATAACCTGTAGAGCTACCGCAGTGATTTCTCTATATATGTCGCGAAGAAAATCCTGAATCTCGCCAACAAAATGTCCGCGCGTCGTCACGCTAATTACCATCAGCGTTCGACCATCGTCCAGCAAAATCTTTTCCAAGATCGGCGTTTCAATGTAACTCATCGTCGAATTAATCAACGTAAAAATCAGCGGAGCGTGAACGCGGTCGTCCGGCCCCTTTTTTCATAAATGTAAATGGTCGTCGAACGCACGGATCCCGATTTGCATGCAGCGCACCGTTCCGCTAGTTACGCGCTATTGATTACAAACTGTAAATTGGCTGCGCATAACCGAGCCATAATTACAAGGGCGGCGCTCCTTAGAATTGAATGATTGATGCCATTATTGGCCTGCGTGACTAAACTCGGTATTAATTCTAACCACAGCGGCAACAGTTACTAACTACGAGTCTTCCCTCCCCCCCCCCTCTCTCTCTGCTCGATACTGTCTCTAATTAACCGTAATCGATGACAGACACCCTCCGTAACCGACTCGCCATTAAATCCGCCGGTGCGATCGTAGTTTTTGCAGTGATTATTCCGCAGCGCGATATCATTTCGCGCGGCGCATCTCGATTTCATTAAACACGCCGAAATCCGATCGTGTCGTCAAACGTTAATTGACTGCCGCGGAGAATTTCCGCTAATATTTATTTGCTCGTCCCCCGCTAATTGCAGCGACGTGTTGTTGCAGGTGGTTACGAGTTTTATCCCGCTGCAAGAATGTTTAAGACGTCGACAGAGGACTTTGAACATCCTCCCTTATGAAGACAGTAATTTTGTTGATAAATCTTGTTGATATTCTTTAAAATAAAATAAATGTTAAAGGCACTGTTGGTGTGTATTTTAAAAAATAAAATGGATAGTGTGGCACCTGTTAATCAATTTTGAAATATGATAAGACATATTCTTGATCCCTTCCTGAAAAAGATGAAATAAATAGCGAAGATCCTATTTAGATATTTTAGAATGAAATAAATATGAAGATGATCTTATACAAAAATAAAATGAACGGTCAAAGAGCTTCCTGATCTGCCTCAAAATAAAGTGAATAATAAATACCTTCTCCATCCGTACCAAAATAAAATTCTTGTAAGTACAATCTTCCGAGTGTTGGCATAAGGGTTGATGATTAATGCAGCCCTGATTGGAGAGTTCAGGCGTTTTCGAGAACGCGCGCAAGAGGTTTGATCGAACGGCCGGAAGATTGTCGGACGAAAGTGAAATCTTCGCTGGCGAAAGTCATTATGGCCGACGAGGCGGATGCGTACAGCGTGTGTACATTCGTTAAAGTCTGCGAAGAGAGAGAGAGAGGGGGAGAGGCGGGGAGGAGGTCTGCACACGCAAACTTCCGACAGCCAGTTCAAAAGCTTGCGCTGCGCGAAGCTTTACTGTCACCCGAGGCATCTCCCGGTGCGCGGAACGGTTAAGGTGTCAAACAACTTCCAGCTTGCTTCGAGTAGTTCGGACGTACGTGTGCAGGGTGCTCTAGAATCGTGCTAGCAACCGTCCGGAATCATTTCCTTGTCCCTTTACACCCTCGACGCACTTCTGAACACCTTTCCCTTGCAGTTTAATCGCGAACGA
Source organism: Halictus rubicundus (assembly GCF_050948215.1). Lineage (NCBI taxonomy): Eukaryota > Metazoa > Arthropoda > Insecta > Hymenoptera > Halictidae > Halictus > Halictus rubicundus. Next base: position 15,047,374 of record NC_135157.1, on the reverse strand, counting down.
ACATTTTTCAGTACCATTAGTCACTCCATTTCTATGATCGTTAGTTTTATGAAATTCTCAGGGCTACTAAATTCGTTCGAACCTCTCATTTCCCTTGTTAACTTTGCCAGATAAAGAGTAGAAAAAATGGATGAAATAATACACATTCATTTCAATTCGTAAATTCAATTTTCAGGAATAGAAAAATACTCGAGAGGTGAGATGAGAGGTGGCTAAGTTACGCAAAATCAATCCAGTAACTTTTGGGCGAGTACAGCACAATATTTCCTCGGGTCACACGTGCCTGACGCGCGCAATTTAATTTGCAGATCCGCGTAATAAACGGATACGCCGAAAAACGATGCAAAAGAACAACTGCGGGGTGGGGGGTGGAAACGAAACGAAACGAAACGCGAACCCTTCCTCCCCAACGGGTTGAAATATTCCAGAGAACGTCCAAACAGCTTACGGGATTATCCGATAATCCCATTACAGGGAGGTCATAAAACCATGAAGAGAGAGAGAGAGAAAGAGAGAAAGTCCCGAAAAAGGGGTGGCCCTAAACGCGACAAAAATAAATAATCACCCCTCGAACCGCTATTCGGCTCGGGCTCGAAGAGTCGCGAGCTTGATGAGAATCGAGGGTAACGTTTGGAGAAAGGGTTGTTTCCGTGGGACGATCTTTTCTCGCGGGAAGAAAAAGTAGGGTTGGAACGGGGCCGGGGCGGGATAAGAACGACGGACATTTCTCACGTTCGGCTCTCATGAATCATGGAGGAGTAATCCTCGCGAATAGCTGTCGTCTAAGAATTCCACTAAACCTTGAACACGGTGAACACGTTCGACACGCGACGGGTATTACCTGCCGCGTAATCGTCGCGACGAAAACACGATCGAACGACGACTGATGGTTAGAGTGGCTGCCATTTGTTTTTATTCTTCGCCGTAGGCTTCTATTTGACCGTATTTCAAAACATAAGGCGGTAGAGAACCTCTCAGTTTATCTGAAATAAATAGTAAAGATGTTCTTGATGTGTTTAAAAAAATAAAATAAATGGTAGCAAATTGCTTAATTGTTCAATAATCTTTTAGAGTTAATGCAGGGTGTCTCGCCAGATTTTACCACCTTAATTCACATCATTCTCATTGTTGTTCGCAAGGAGAAATGTTTGGGTGTTATCAGATTTTTTGTAGGTGACCGCGTCAAGGACGTATCAAGGTCAACTTTGAGTTTTGAAGTGGCACATCTCGGGCGCAAATTTTAAGTAGATTTAAATAATAATGATAGATTCAATTTCAGTTAAATTTTGATAAGTTTGCTTCGTGAATGCATAAAATCCGCAGTCCAATCACGGCACGATATTGCTACACTTACGCACGACATTTCTATATGAATCGGACAATTATCATTATTCGAGCACACGCTGGCCCGTTTTGTATTACACATTTTAATAAATCACTTTTGGTAACACGGTTGCTCGCAGTGCTCGACGGGGTTCAGCGTTGATAAGCTTCAGGTGAAGCGTTAAGTGTCCGGGCAATTTTCGCCGGTGTAGAATCAGGCTTCCGGCAGTATCGGCTGCAATCCAGGATCGTCCCAGCCGGTGCAAGTTGTGCACCGTCTATCTGTAGCTGCCACCGGGGGCTAGCTGGAGCGAGATATCAGTCCCGGGGAACAATTCCAATCAATTTGAGGCGGATGTATGCGTCGAACGTCGCCTTCCTTCGTCCCCTATCCTCGGCGATCCTTGCCCGGCCCGTCCCTCTGTCTACGTCTCCTTAGAATTCCACTCTCGTTGCTCGCGATCCGGTCCGATATGTGCGGCGAACAGATCGTAGGGGGCCTCGCAGGAAGGTGTGCACGCGAGCATAATGGCCCCACCGATCCAAGATGCCATGCCGGTTCTCGAGACAATCGGATTTGTCGCCGGTCCGCGCGTGATCGAGACCTGCCTAGAACCAGAATTAATCTAAATCCGGGGCGTGGATAAGCGACAATGACAAAATTCCACGATTTCTGCCATTTTTTCGCTTCCGAAAACTGGGTTATCGGGGTGCTGGGTATCGCCAGAATGGCCCTTATTTTTTGAGTATCGGTTTGCTCTGGTCTTACAATTATCACAGTTGAGAAAGTGCCTTTGGAACCCATTGAAATTTCGGGAACCCGTGCCCCAAAGTTTAACAATTTGTTATTCCCATGCGATTTTGCTTCGGTCCACGTGTCTGGTATCGTGCGGTCATAGTTCTGTCGCGGGTGATTGCAAATTGCAACAACCACAATGACGGCCTCGCACGGCCTCCTTCGATTTTCGAGGAGCCTTGGCCCCACCGCTTTAACGTGGGACAGAGGTGAATTTACAAATATACGAGAAGCCTGGCGACGGGAGAAAGGATTACGGTTCAAGAGGGAGCCGAGAGAGGAAGGGTGAAAGAGGGAACGGAAGGTCTTTCGGGCAGAGTTTCTCAAACGTTCGGCTCTTGACGCTCGAGACGGCTTGTCTCGTTTCTGCAGCTTGTATTGCGAGCTTGATGGGACGTTATTCGCATTTATTAACTCTTTTCTCGGGTTTCGCCTTCGGCCTTTCTTTCTGCCGTACGGAGGAGCAGTTGGTTCAGCAAAAATGTTCAAATTAATTTTACTCGATACGTTCCATTCATTTTGCTTAATCGGCCGGATATTGCTACCGCGAAACCCGTTGATGGAGATTCTATTAAAAATGTAATAACTCATTCAGTGAGTATGTATCCGAATAAATCTGGCAATGAATTTGATAAATTTATTACAAAATTGGAAAAATTTCAGAGCTCTCTTACATCAATCATCATTAGAAGAAATAAAGTGTTCAACTTCTTAGTTCGTGAATATTTTTTTCGTGAGTCCGATGGTTCAGCAGAGACTTGCAGATTCTCCCGAAGAATTTGGGAGTATCCAGTCCAAATATTGGCCCACATTCGTCGAATTGAAAGCCGAGTACCTGGACATGGAGGAAGGATTTGAGGAACGTTTGAGAAATTTGAGAAGCTCTGCTGCGGAGTGTATAAGGTGCGAAAGAACTTAAATAATCAATCGACTGCGGAGCGTTGTTGGCCGTAGGTAAAAGCCCATAGTGCTGACCCTCTGCGTAAAGTGTTTGCGGATCCTCTGACGGCATCTTTCCTCTTCCTCGTCCCGGTTCCTTCTTCTTCTTCCTCTTTCTGTCCCACCTTCGCTTCTATTCTACGAGCTGAAGCCTCGACCCGTTTATGCGAGCCACCTGTGCTAAACCCTTGCGCTATAATTTTCTTCGCACCTACAATCACAGGAACTTCTTCGTCGCTTATATTCTAGGAAAACAGGAAATTTCATTCATTTGTAAAAATAATAGAAATTTTCTTTTGTCTAGTCTGTCAGATGTAGAAATGGACTCTTTCATAGAAGATAATTAGGACAGACCAATCGTTGAGATTATACAGATGCTTCTATTGGCAAATGATTATGTACAGTTTTTTACACCAAGTATATATTTTAATAAAAATCGCACAAAATCGAAATAAATTGTGTCATTTTTATAGGACAATTACGACTAGCTACTAGTATACAATTTTTATTGGTTAGATATCGATTCAGCAGAAGCGTGGATAATTTGGTACATTTTGTTACAAATCTGGTCAGCCTCGTGGCAAAAGACGATGAACCCAAGCCCGTTAAGATAATCCAATGGCGCCCAACTGCGCGTGCAATGTGCAGTTGCACTCAATGCGAAAAATTACGACTTCCCAGCAGAATGTGCCGAGCTTTATGACGCTGCTGCAGCCGTTCGATTTCCATGGAAATTCATCTGCATTATCCGGGGCACGTTAATTCCCCGGCATAAAGCCCGGCCGATGTTTATTTCGCTCGTAATTGAAAAACGTGAACGATGATGTAACACGGTTTGCCGTAATCATTCCAGATAGGTCGGGTTCGTTACAAGAGGAAATTCTGTAATTAGCCGACCAGTGTTCTCGTTAACGAGACGACTCCGGGACGTCCGCAGTCGGGAGGCAGCTTGTTAATTTTCTAACATTATTTCCCATTAACTCGAGGAACCCGCTTCTTACACTGGAGGCGCGCGCTTTCCTCGATAAAGTATTGCCGCATCTGTCGATGATCAAATCAAACTCCATATTTCCACATTTCCAAATGCGATATCCCTAAATTCGACATCTCCATGATCACACATTCCCGAATTCGACATCTCCATATTCCTACATCCCCAAATTCGACATCTCCATATTTCCACAATCCCAAATTCTATATCTCCAGATTCGACATCTCCATGATCACACATTCCCAAATTCGATATCCCCAAATTCGACATCTCCATATTTCCTCATTCCTAAATTCGACATCTCCATATTTCCACACTCCTAAATTCGATATCCCCAAATTCGACATCTCCATATTTCCACATTCCCAAATTCGATATCCCCAAATTCGACATCCCCAAATTCGACGTCTCCAGATTTCCACAATCCCAAATTCTATATCTCCATGATCACACATTCCAAAATTCGACATCTCCATATTTCCTCATTCCTAAATTCGACATCTCCATATTTCCACACTCCTCAATTCGATATCACCATATTTCCACATCCCCAAATTCGACACCACCAAATCCGACGTCTCCAAAATCGACATTCCTAAATTTCCATACCCACAGTCTAATTCACCACCGTAAAAAATAATTTCGCATACTCATTCCCAGTCACGATTCGAGATTGCATCGGTAGAACGAAGGAATTTTCACAGACTGGCGCGGTCCATCTAAAATGGCAGAAAAATGCCACAAATCGCCGGGAAACCGTTCGGAGATTCCCGCGGGATTTCCGAGTTGGAAACCTAGTATCCCGATAAACGATTAACCTGGTTCCAGAGAGAGAGAGAGAGAGAGAGAGAGAGAGAGAGAGAGAGAGAGAGAGAGAGAGAGAGAGAGAGAGAGAGAGCGTGGTTCCGCGGCAGTTAAGTTATAATCTCGGAACACAAGACTGTTTCCTCGAATTAGCCTCGCTCCTCGTTTTGCGCGGCGGGACGGGAATTGCACGGCACGTTCGGCGCAGCGGCGACGGCACGCGACTGTTCGTTTCCGTTCGCAATTAGGGATACGAGATGATGGTTGCGCAGAAGGCGGCAAACGACAGAGCCAGGGCGCCCCCCGTGCGAGTCACGCGACCAAAGAGATGGTTTTGGTTCTAGGAGACCCGGCGATTAGAGATTTCAATTCGTGGCGTGCGCTCGCGGCGTTCGTTAGCTGCGGAATTAGCGGCCCGCGAACGGGAAATTCGCGGACCGGGACGGGGGCGCCGGAGAGAACCTCGGTTAATTGCGAGCGCCGCGTTAATTCGGCGAACGTGCTCGTTGGGATTGTTGTAGCTGGAGAATGCTGCGAGCGCGCTCCGAAGCTGAAATCTGGATGTCGAATGTGGGGATTTGGAAATTTGGGGGTGTCGAATTTGGGGATATGGAAATTTGGAGATTTGGATATTGGGGATGTGGGAATTTGGGGGTGTAGAAATTTGGGGATTTGGAAATTTAGGGACGCCGAATTTGGGGTTATGGAAATTTAGGGATGTCGAATACGGGGATTTGGAAATGTGGGGATATGGAAATTTGGAGATTTGGATATTTGGGGATGTGGGAATTTGGGGGTGTAGAAATTTAGGGATGTCGAATTTGGGGGTGTGGAAATTTGGAAATATTGAATTTGGGGGTGTGGAAATTTGGGAATGTAGAATTTGCGTATTTGGAAAGTAGGGGATGTAGAAATTTGAGGTATCAGTAACACAAGTCAGCCACTGGAGGAACATACGAAATAAATGGAATATAATTCCAGCAAGTAGTACAGGTCAGCGAATGGACGGACAAGTGCCATATTCGGACAAACAACCAAATACTATTATTCCTGTTTGAACATAAAGAGCCACCGAGATAATTCACTTTGACTTTTGTCATCGTGGCAGGGGATTGTTTAAAATTGATGCACCAAACGACCGCGACAATTAACAGAAACATAACCAGAAGAACTTTGCGGGCTGATGGAAGGGCATGCAACGAAATTTCCTATGGTCACCCCATTCGTCCATGGGGGAGGGTCCGACGCGGGGCTAAAACTTTTATTGCGACGTTCATCTTCTCATCGTGACGAGATTAACAGTCTCTCACGGGGAACAGCGCGGCTGGAAATTAATCCCCGCTGGCTGGCCACGATTTATCCTCGTCGTAAAGTTCCCTAGGGGCGTTGCGCCCGTTTGGGGGTGCGGGTGGGGGAAGGGGGTGGTATGGCCGGAAATCCTGGGGGAATGCGCGTTCGCGGTGCGTGCCGCTCGCGATTTACCTGGATGGCGAAAAACTGCTTGCCACCTTATGTTTGCACGAGGATCAGACCGGCTTGGCCGTGTCTCGATGCCCCGCATTTACGCAAAGTCTTATTTACAAGCTGGGCGCAGGGGCCGAGGCGGCGTGCACACAGGCCGCGTTCTCTCGCATAACTCTCGCCGCTTACCGTGACAAATGGCCACTGAACAAGGTGCGTGCGTCTACGATGATAAGACTGGCCGAAATTTAACGGCACCGTGGCGGTATCGGCCCCTCGAATCACCCCTCGGCATTATCGCCGCGGAAAATACCGCGAGGAGCTTCATGTTCCTCTTGCGCCGACATTTACAGTCACTCGAAATAATATTCGAGCACTCTGAAAAGGATACCCTCCTTAATACTGAACCACGCGACTTCAGTTTTGCTGCGACGTTGTGAAAAAGAAATTTTAAACACATTTGAAATTACTCGGAATTGCAGCGAAAATGCTAAAGGTGCTTCTTACAACTTTTCTGTGGGTACCTATATTGAAAATTTAAAAGCTACGTTTAATAGATCTGTATTAATTATATTCATTCTGAAATATTGACTAAGAGTTTTCGGAAAATTCAATTCTAGAACAGACGGTGACTGCAATTCATAGTCGTTTGGACTGCACTTCGGGAAATCGCTAAAAGTGCAAATGCAGTGGAACGCGGGTGTGTATCGAACAGTTCGGTCGGTTATCTCGCGCTTCAAGAAGGAACAAGGCGGTGGGAGGTTCGCTCGAAAGGAGGCAGTCAAGCCACCCGGTGAAAGATAAGCGTTATTTATCTTGCATTTGCAAGGAAAAACTCCCGCGGAACGGTGATCCTTCTTTTTGACGAACGGACGGGAACGAGCAGACGTAGAAATCCTCCTCAGGTGCAAGCCGCGGCTGTTATTAAAAAGAAACGTTTATCTACCATTTATCAGCTGTCCCGTTAGCATTCGCCTTCGCAGGCGAGCCAATTCTTGATCCCAAGCCCCGCCTCCTCTACTCAAGGAATTCATCTTAATGACCTCGTTTCTTCGTCGTGCGACGAATTTTGATTCGAGGTAACAAGCTCTCGTTGGAGATTCATCATCAAAGAGAATTCTCTAACGTCTAGCGCCAAACCTGCCGTGCGCAAAACATACAAAAACGAAACGCCTTACAGAAGCGATAAAATTGAATTTTTCATTACAGTTACAATTTATATCCCGGTGTTATTATTCCAGAAAAAATTCTAAGATACTCGTTGAAGTCACTAATTTAATGTATCAGTGTCAGTTAAACGAAATGTTTCATCGATGCTACGGTACGAATAAAAATTCGGAGGAAGAAATTAAAGAAACTTTCGCCTCCCCTAAACGACTCATAATACCTACGACGGGGTTGGACCTTTCGTTTCGAAATCGACTGGCTTCGCGAGCGCACATTGAACCCATCGTTTCCCGGAACCTCGGCAGTCGCGAACTTTGAAACATTCACCGGCACGCTCCTCCAAAAACTCGAAAAAAAGAGACACTCCGTGGCAGACGCGAGCGTCGCGTCGCCCGGATAAATAAGGAGCGCAGCCGAGCTTAAAAGCTTTTAATATTTATAAAAAATGTAAGGACGCGCCCGGCGCCATGAAAAATTCCCGCCCGTCTCCGTAAATCGGATGATACGAGTATTCCGCGAGCGTCAGGCAAGTTAGGTTCGCGACGTCCAGGAGAAAGAGAGGGAAAGAGCTAAGCGATCACCATTTTTTTATTATTCTTCGTTGCTTGTTAACGAGCGACGTTCTGTCCGTTTTCGCAAAAACGAAACGTCCGTATTTATTAAGAATAAATTAAGAATTGGGAGCTATTAACGTCGTCTCAGAGGACTTGTTGGAAACCACGAGGGTGCTTTTTACGAAAGATTTCTGAGCCTAACCACCATGGACTTCCTCCAACGCACAATCCAGCGATAATTCGGTGAAAAATTCCGGGGGTATTCAAACCTGCCGCAACAACATTTGAATGAGCATTGTCCGGCTGGCGAATGGCCAATCCGGAGGATGGTGGACCGTGCAAAATAAGCTAATTTGCCGGTGAAAGCGTGCAAGGAGACGCGGACGGCCGGGGTGGAAAAAAAAAATCCGCCACGGGATAAAATCAGCGGTGCACAGGGCTCGGGCGTAACGGGGACGCGCGCGTAAATAACAAGATAATTTATGATCGTTACACAATGATCGTCATAAATCGTGTTTCTGCCGGGCGACAGAACGTGCCGTTATGCGAGGAACTCCGGGTTCCGCTGGCGCCCTCCCACGCTCCCCGACGTCGATATTTTACCGTGGGAACGCGATACATGGCCGGCATAATTTATCTGTTTTCAAATACGGCCGAGCCGATAAATTTGCATATTTTAATATAAATTCCTAAATGCCGGATTCGCAGAGACGGCACGAGACCGTCGCGTTGCGTACGGACCCTCCGCCTTTATCGATCACGCTCCTGGCCCTTCGAACGTCTTGGATCGTTCTAATGCCTGCGCACCTTTAGTTCCGAGTGCTATAAATTGACGAAAAAAAAAAAAAAAATTGCGCAGCTGGGACATCGTTGCAATTTCAGTCGTGGAAATATTTTTCTAATGCTTGCCGAAGGGGATTGAATTTGCACAATTTTACAGAAAAAGCAGCATCGACTTCCCAACCGTAATTTGTGATGTCAAAAAATATTTGCAACGAATGAACTTAGGAGATTTGACGCATTTGTGACAAAAATGGGTGAGTGTAATTTAAAACACATCGGAAGAATTTAGAAATACTAGTATATTATTTTCTGTCTATTAAGCGTATTAGAAAAGAACTTGCGTTGTAATTCAGGCAGAACATTTTTATTTCGATCCGCAGTCTAGTTATTATATAATGGTAATATCGACAATTTTTCGTGGAATCTCGAGTGATCGGATGGTAGGGCACCGTCTGTCCGGAGATAACCGCGCGCAAAAGAGAATCGAGGGGTTCGTTGTGACGGCTAATCAAAGCGGGGCAATTAAGTTAAAGAATAACTGGAGAATTGTAGAACGAGTTCCTCGGCGAAACGGGACGCGACGAAACAAGGTCTCCTTCGGGATTCAATTAACCAATAAACGCTCGTAGTTACGATTAAACCGCGCCAATAAAAATTCCACCGTTCAGTGGCTTAATCAACGATAGAGAGGGGCGAACAAGAGGGTGGATCGGGGGTGGCGACAGGCGATAGGGGGTTGGAAGGAGGAGGAGGAGGAGGAGGAGGAGGAGGAGGAGTAGAATAGTAATTCCCGGACAGCAAATATTAACGAAGGTAAATGAATCGAAAGGAAACCGGGAAGGAAGGTCTTCGACCCGGGGAGAAAAAGGGAATCGCCGGGCCACGATCAATCGAATTATTCTCGTTGGAAAAAGGCGTAATTATATAAGAGTCGGCGAGCAGTCCGAGGCTAAATCGCCGGAGACAAAGGGGCCATCTTTCCGCCGCCAGTATTCTTCCCCTCTCTCTCTCTCTCTCTCTTCTTTCTCTTTTCCATCTCTTTTTCTTTTCGGTCGATGATTAAAGGCGTGTGCCTGACAGCGAGATGCGCGAAGAATAAAGGGAATGACTCGGATGTGTTCGTCTCCCGGCTCGCTTGGTCGACTCATCGACGAGATGGCGAACGATGGGGGAATGATGGGGAACGCGTCTCGTCCTGGATCTTATGGGATTCCATCGCGACAGTCGCGGCAAGGGCGATTTTATGTTTTTACGCCGGTGGTTACGTCGAGAGGAAGCCTAGCCCGTGAAGAGGACGCCTCCAGACAAGACAACGGTGCGCAGCTGTCCTGTGGGGAGCTGTTTCGGTCAAAATTTCGACTGGCACGAGAGGTTCGCGTAGATGAACGCGGTGGGCTTTCCACGTGGCGGGTCCTCAGACAAATTTCCGCCTATCCTCAGCCTCATACTCGCAGGTATTAACGCCGGGGGATGGCTGAGGGTCGTCAGTCGTCGCGACTTAGGCTCTCGAGCGCGTACCGGAAGTTTCGGTACACACGAGACGGCTCGCGACGAGCGCCAGAAGCTGAAGCCGAAGCTGAAGGCAGAGCAGCAGCAGCAGCAGCAGCAGCAACAGCAGCAAGCTCACAGAAGCTTTCGCGGTTTGGCTGCTGACTCTGCCGCGCGTCTTATCCGCGCGGCAATCCAAACTTTGCTAAGTCAATAGAGGCGGTCCTCCCCGGGATGAGAGGCTTCCTCGTCGTGCTCTTCGATTAGTTTCGTTCCAGAGTCCCGTTGCTCCCGGTGCCTCGAACTTTCGGGTCGTCACGGCCGAGTGGCTTGTCTTTCTTTGACTTCCAACCTACTACCCCCACCCCCCCCTCCCCACCTCCTTCTTTTTCCACTTTCCTCCAACCCCCCTTTTCCATCCCCTGACCCTGCCGCCGCTGCTACTGCTGCTTCTTCGGGGCTTCTTTCGTCTCCTCGTTTTTCCGCCTCGGACTCCACGAAATAAAAGGCTGCCAGACGGAACGGCCATTCGGGGAACGAGACCGGGCCGCGCGTTATTAGTTCCTCGAGTCCCACGCGGGATTTTTCTTCGCGAAGAATGGCACGCTGATCGAGATATTGTTGCCGACTCGATAAAGTTTCGATGCGGACCGTGACGGAGGACGTTCGCAGAACTTATGGCGCTCCTCGGTGTTTCCGAGAGGCGGGCGCCGGCAATTCGAGAGAGAGAGAGAGAGAGAGAGGGAGAGAGGGTTTCAACCCCTTTAGGATAAAAGCGATGTACAGGGTGAGACACCTAACTTGATCACCTGGAATTATTTCGAAATTATGCGTTGCACAAGAAAATTGTTCCCACAGATGTTACGTGGTATCGAGGAGTGTAGTTAATTCTTCTGACTTGTTAAAAAGTAGTCCAAGTCGCACGGTCCAATATTAAAACAACTATCTGTCCGAATATTAACGACGGTACCTCAATATTAATGTTCGGTGACAGCCGAAACAATACACCGTCGAGCGAGATAAATCGGAAACAGTAAAAGAGCACGCAGGTTCTGCAATCTGAGGAAGCAGCGTTGGAAAACGGGACGACAGGGCGGCAGAACAACAATTTCTGGCGACGCTATCGCCAGAGTACATTAAATGGAAAGTAAATAATGCAAATGGTGGCGGGCGTCACGGAGAGAGAAATTACCATTGCGGCTGCGGCTGCGGCGGATCGTTTCGTCCCCGGGTTGCAATCAGAAATAAAAATGGCACCTCGAACGAGTAATACCGCGCGGAATATGTTCTCGTTACCGCGATGGAAACGTTTTGGGGAGGGGGAGAAAGGGTACACGGAATCGGTACCCGACGTGTACCCGCGTCGCTTTGCCGTGCCGGTACGGTACCCGGAATCACAACGGAATAACGTTGTTAACGACATCATCTGACAGGCTCCATCGGGTGCACTTAACGGAGCCACTCGGCCCCGACGTCGGAATCATTGTTACGGGGAAACGTCTGCCGGCGAGGTAACGACATCAGTCCTGACTAAAATGACATCATGCAGTCGCGGCGTACGCGCCTCGCATTATCGTCGTCATTACGGCCATTACCGTGGGAACGACTGGGGATCCGACGCGCTCTCCACACCACGCTCGCTCTTATTCGCCGGCGATTTTCGCGCGTTCGATCCACGTCCGCTTCGTTTTGCCGATGGGGACGCGGTTTGATGCGCTTTGCCAGCCTGTCTGCTTCGTGGCGGGCCTAGACGACCATACCGATTTCCCTTTTTCACGTTCAAACGATTTTAGAAGCAAATTGGAAACGTGCGTCAGGGTGACCATACTCTACAAACGTCAACACTTCACAGAAAAATCGTAAGAGTTCGATGCAGCAGGACTTCCGATTCAAAATTCATCGTTTCGATATAAAATCGCCCAACTTTATCTAATTTTGCAGGATACCCCATTCGAAACACCCCAATTCAAAACTCGTTCTAGAAAATATGTTAAATAGAACTTTTTCGGAGAATACATCTTAGAGTGGTAACAAAAATCTTCTACAGCGTGCTTTCGAGATTTCGAGGTGCCCTCTATTTTTTTTTTTTAATACCGAACTGTGTATCTTTATTTAGGAAAGCCCATCGCAAAAATTCGCTGACCTACAACGCTTTCGTCTCCCAAGGTCACTCAAGGTCATTTCGAAAACTGCACACGGGACACCCGGTATGTCCGTATTCTCGAGTTCCCTTGAATTCTTCACCGATTCTACCTGCTCATTTCGTGGCAAAACGCATAAAATCTACGGTCTACCGATGACAATGGATGTCGTCGTTGTTTGGCAGCGTCTTCGAGGCCGCCAAAATGGGAACGGTCCCGATTTCCAGGGGATTCGATGGCGCGGGTTCCTTGTCGAAGCTCCGCGGCGCGATATTACACTCAAGAGGCCGATGCATATTCATGAAACGCGCAAACCAATATTTATAACAGCTCTCGGGCTGTCCCGCTGTTCTGGCGGGGCGAAGTAATGCACGCGGCTCTCCCCCCCCCCCCCCCGATCGTAATAGTTAATACGTGCTATTAAGCTTCGCCGACTACATATTAGACACCTATTACGGTGTCCCGGCGGCCAGTAATTCCGCGACGATCAATCGCCATTTAAATCACTATCGGAAAATCTAACCCGTCCGCGATGCGCGGTCCACGACGATAATCACGTCAATTAATTGCGTTCGAGTGCTCGTTATCAATTACGCGGCCGACAGTTTTTGCGATCGGGGCATAATCGATCGCGGAATACGCTTCGCACGGTGAACTCGATGGAAACCGTTCCATTGTCATCCGGGAGTCCCAAGCAGCGAGATAGGGGTGTCCGATAGGCCGTTATAAACTGCAGAACCTATTCTCTTTCTTTTCTTTCTCATTCTCCACAGTCCAACGTTGCACTAAACGTTAAAAAGCAGGGAATTATCAACATTGTTTGCAAATAGTACCCCCCCCCCCACTAAATCCATAACCTAAAATATGAGTCGACACATTCACGACTTAGGGGACGTTAAAATTTTCAAATCTCCAACAATAGAATCGTCAGATCATTTCATCAATTACCAACAGATACCTCTTTTGTTGCACTACTTCTTCACTGACACAATCTCCTCCGGAAGACCCTAGACCCCTAGATCCCTAGAACCTTGTCTCGCTCACGGATATATCCGCGAATATCCTAACCAGAGGATCGACGGATCCCTGGCCCGAGTACGTAACCCGGAGGATCGACGGATCCCCGGTCCCCTGGAACTGCATCAACCAGACGCACTCTGCGGATCCATGGAGGGTTCCCCATAGCCGGGGAACGGCGGCCGGTTAATTCCCAGCCGCGTATCAGCGCGCTTAGCGGTTACGCCTAATACTTTCCGCGGATTCCGACAGTGAACCTAATGCGTCCTCGGATCGGGTGATACGATAAGCGACGGTAAGTGGCTGGCTCGCCGGAAGCTTCGAAATTAATTCCAGGGACGCACCCCTTCAGCCTAGACCTTCTCCTGGCTGGTACTCTTCGCCTCGCTTTATCCGTCGCTTTGCAAACAGACCGGCTCTCTGATGCATCTACTTTGGCATCTGGAAGTGTCCAGAAGCCTAACACGTTCGCGTAAATGTTATACCGGGTGGCCCATTCCGAAGCTAGGAAAAAATATTTCAAATAAAACTGATTCTGTTTCGGTAGAGACCCCTTATTATGGTGACTAAAAATCTTCTCCAGGTGTACCTGCTTCCGAGATTTCAGGGTGACCTCTGCTATTATTTAACCGGAAGTACAGTATGACGATTTCGTCTTCCAATGTCATTCAAGGTCATTTAGTGCCGTTAAACATTCTAATCTCACGGTTGTTTAGGGTCTTTAATATATCGTTAATCCTCGGCTAAATGGAATTAATCAATTCGAGCATACATATTGATTGTACTTTGAGGTTTTCGATTATGCGATTCTAATCTCCCGGCCCCAGTTTCCCAAGGATCCACCCATGCGAATGTACCCCGCGCCACGACTGGATTTAAATGCCCGTCTCGTCTCTGTTCAACGTCAGACTAATTACTGGAACATTAGGAATCCAAGAAACTTCTCCCCCATTGTTACAGTAATTATTGCCCTCGGCGATGGGGAGCAAAGTGCGGATCATCGTGGTTGCAGGATGCAGTTGCACATTCCCTGCAATAGTCTATCATGGAATGACGAGGCTTCACTGATTTGAAAGCGTTTCTGTGTTCTACGGTACCTTTGCCTGAACACCACGAAGTTTATTAACACGGGAACACCCGTCCCATCCATTTCTGCATTATTAATCGCGCATCGCTCAAGTGCACGATGCAAAAAGACCACTCTGCAACAATTTAATCCCCCTTCCTCATTTCGTAAAATGTCTTTCGAAACATGTGTCAACTTGCCAGATCTTCCCTAAATAGTCCCTTTCGAGGGCCGCAAAAGTGCACGCAGCGAGCGTAGTTGGCCTAATTAGACGCTCGAGTGTCGTCCAGGGGGACAATTAGTCGGAGGTACCGGCCTGGTGATTTACCCGTAGCACGAAACAAGTGTGCAGGATTCTTCGGGTCGGTCCGGTCTCGCCGATCGATTCGAACAATCGGCCATCATTGACCAGATCCCGTTCGTCGATACGTTGCCGCGCCGCCATAAAACGTCGAGCAGAACTGCCGCTCGTATCGAGTACATATTCCGGGCGCCTCGCTGGCTGGCGCAACCTTTCCGCCTAATCTCTGCCAGGTTGTCTCGCATGACCCCGCGGTACCCCCATAAAACGTTAGGCGCGACGCCGCCGACTCCGCCGTCGTCATCGCGCACGGTTTCATGGCGCTACATTTAGCAGACTGTAAACTGCAACTTTATGCGAAACTTTTTTATAGTTGCGGTGCCGAGAACCCCGGGCCACGGCCATAAATAACGTTTTATTACATCACGGCGATATGTGACCCGCCCCTATCACTATACTGTCCCACTGTACACGGGATCCCGTTCAATTCGTCCGGCGAATTTGACGTGCACCACACGAGCTCCTGTTTCACGATCCGGGACTCCGAGCAGCCAACCCGTGATTCACCGCGGCGAATTCCACGCTGATTTTGTTGCTGTCGGATTTTGTTGCTTCCGCCGGACGAGGATCGATTGTCTTCGGCCGTGACTGTACCGCTACGATTTTTTTTTTTTAGCAAGGAGACCAGATTTCTCGGAAACAATGGAAAATTGTGATTTTTCGCAGGAAAACGCAAATTTCTTCGAGACAATAGAAATTCCTGCTTTTCGTCGGTTATTTTATCGAATTTCGAGGGAATTCTCGGTTTTCTCTTCAAGGGACGCAGGATCCATCCCGGGACACGTTGGATTGGTCGGCGAGTTCTCAGGACACTTACCGAGGTGGATAATCCCGGAAGTAACCGTAAATCGCGGCGGGTGGCCTGGCAACGGCACCGAAATTCTTAGACGTGCAACACACACACACACACACACAGACACAGATACATACATGCATTGAGGGAGGTTGGCGAACGATGTCGGTGCGCCGCAGCAAAACCGCCGAATCCAACGGCTTGTTCTGTCGATGTAGTTCACGGGGACGATGGAACGGCGGCGGAGCAGCACGAACGTAACGCTAATCCAATTTGCTACGGCGCTGCACTTTGCGCGGCCGCCATTTTCAAAGGAGGATGCAGGCGAAATTGGGGTGAGCACGGCCACGATATACCGTCACGACGTGCTCGTAAATACCGAATAATGTCGGGTGATCTACTCGGACCAATGGAAATAATCCCTCGGTCGGAAATCGCCGGGAAAACCACCGTCTATCGTGATCCCCGTTAACCCGAATCGATCCCGACGGAATCTGAGACCGGGCCCAGCCCGTTTCTGTTGATACTCACTTTCGAACGAATCAATCGAATCCCCGACGAACCGCAGCCTTCGAATCTGTCGATCGTCGCACCTCCAGAAATTCGAGAGCAAATGAAACGACAGTTTTGTCGCGTTTCTCTGAATCCTGACCCCACCGGACGCCGCTCTCGAATTCTGTAAAAATTTATTGAAATTCATTTGTATACCTCAAGACAAGAATAACTAATTCTGCTTAGATTTCACCGTAGACCCTAATTTTTCAAAAAAAATCCCTAACCCCTAATCCCTAATTTTCCAAAATATGTTGGAGAGTATCCCAGAGATGAGATGCGTCACCCGCTTCAGAAATTATTCAAACACATTTACAAATTAACAATCCTCGATAAAGATATACTGTTGTATTTTGAGCAGTCTACAGAATCGGTCTGTGCAAGAAACAATTGCAATTTTTCAAGTTAGAAGTTTCATTATTCGATCAGAAATAAATTTACAGAAATTTTTCTTACAATGGCAAATCGTTGTAAATTGTTTTAGGATGAAATGTTGGTGTCAGTCCCAGATCGGGAAGATACGTCTACTAAATCTTGGGGATCCGAGTGATCCGGTAACCGGAGAAGATTTCACGGTTACCCAGTTCGCCGCAAGATTCCGGGGGTGGCGAATGGGGGTGGGCGCTAGGAAAAGGGTGCAACCGGAGAGGTTAGCTGAAGCCGCAACGATAGGTTCGTTAGCGGAACACTGCCAGTGCAAACATGCACGCTTTAACTGGCGGCGTACGTGCGCCGATGTGGTGTCAGATTTGAAGTGCTCGGTGGCGTTAACTCGTACGTGCACGTGATGCGACCGAATGAAACGTGGCGCTCTGCACATTCCTTCGTGTGTCAGGAGAATAGGTCGATCCTAACTCCGATGTAGTTCCTATTGACCGACACCCGATAGGACTCCCTCGGGAACCATCGCATCAATTTCGCTCCCGCCAAACCAGAAAACAGATTCCACATCAATGTTTGGTCAGTCGAAAAACTGTCCATACTCTTGGATTATTCAGTCATAAATTATACACTTAAAAACATCAGAGAAAATTTTTATAGAAATCTCGAAATGTCCCATTACTTCGTAATCTCAGTGAAGATTGTACCGTTTAAGTGTCCGCTTAAGCGTCACACTTGCCTGGGAACGATGCGGTTTCTGGACAATCTACCTGTCCGGATAAGTGTCGGCAAGCGGACCCGAATCTACGACACTTAAACGAACGGTACGTAAATAAAGACGAGGTGATCCTCATCGTTTCGAAGGCACCGCGTCGATTTTCCATGGGGGCCAGAATCACCGGCGCGATTAAATTCATGCTCGCTGCGGGAGAACTATTCCGCAAGTTCTCCGGTCCGCCGTTTCGCAACTGCGGATTAAGCTTAAAGGTGAGAGCGAGCGAGTGGGGGCGGATGGACCATCGTTGGAAGATTCGAGGAGGCGATTCCAGGGGTGGTAAGATAACGCGGTCGGTTGAAACTGTATTACCTAAGCCGATCGCCGAGCGGAATACGTACACCGTCCTGGCCACCTGCAGTCGCCTCGGTGCATCGGTGGTGCACGCGCCCCGGTGCATTAAGTCCCGTATCGCGTGTCGCATAAAGGTAGGAAGCCTTCGGGGCGTCGTCGCGGTGGCGATTAAGAAAAGAACCAACTGAAAGACGCGGAGGCCGCTTAAACCTGCCGGGGGCTATTTATTCGCGACGTATATACCATTCGCGAATACTTTTTCGTGCGCCAAGGGGCTGCATTTCGTGCAGCCCCTTGCTTTCGTAAACAGACTAGCTGGTTCTCGACGCTAATTTAGAATTTTATAAAAATTTCATTATAAACACGACAGGGGATGATTCCACGTTTAAAAAATGAGAAAAAATTGGATACAACCATTTTCCATCCGTCAAGTCACTATAGTACCTGCTGACTATTCACCCCGTTCTACCTGGAATCTGAAGCGATATCTGCCGGTGTCTCAGGTGCGTCACACGGTTGCAAAATCGGTCTGAATGCAACGTCGAGCAGATCGGGCGCCGTCGGCTAACAGTTTCCCGGTGAGCGGACACCTTCAAAGCCGACTGCTGTAATCGAATGTTGGTTGAAGTTTAACAAACAATAGCCGGGTATCCCGGTGACAATTGATCGAGGCAATGGAATAAAGCGTGCCAGGTTCGGATCGCGTAATCCGGTGAATCGTTTCGGCGAATTGTTTTGCTGTCGGCGCGGGACATCGTCGACGGTGCGCGCCGTAAATACGCGGACGCGAAACCCGCTCGCGTGTTCCCGCGTTTCCGCGAATCTCCGCTCTATTGTGCTCGGATTGTTCATAAAATCGGCCGGGACATGGTTTTTTCGCCGAACCGCGGAAAACGAAAAAAAAAAAAAAAAACGATTGCCGCCGGAGTAACAACGCGTTAACGAACTCTCCCCCGGGGGTTTCGCTTTTACGGACACCGTGGCCACCATGGAAATCCGTTGCCCCCATAGAAATTCTTACACGCATTCAAAGAAGAAAGTCCAAATTTTCTGATAGATTAAATTTAGGTGATTGGTTCTTTGTAAATGTACTAATTTGACCAACTTGTAATAATTTCTAGTTTTCTAGTTTTGTCATGAATTCGTCAAATCCGCTGTCCGGGCATAACACAGTCATTAAGGAACCTATTAAAACATTGTACTGGTACGTATACAGTATGTACAGTACATTTGTACCTCTGGTAGATCCCGAGAGGGGATTACAATTGTAGGTGATTTTTGTTTTTATATTTTAATTTTTACGCAGCTGGTGTAGACCGAAGCGATCGCAGCGCAGGGTGTATATTTTCACAGGAGCGATACACAAATACATTTGACAAGGAATCCCGTTGTCCACCGAAATCCCGACGGAATCCGACGTCGTTAAGAGGGTATAACGTCGCAGCAAACGACTGTTTCCGGGTGGCCACATTCGACGGTAATTGAACAATTCAATTTCCACTGTCACCCGCCTGCCTCTCGCTCAGCGCGGCTCGTTCGCTCGAGGCAATCAACGAAACGACCCTTAAAGATTGCGAATTATTGGCTAAGAACATCGACGACTCCTTCCCCCGTCGTTCCTCTCGCAGACGGTCCGCCCGTTGTTGCTATTATTCATCCGTGAAAATTACTGTCGCGGACCGACGCGACGCGAGCACGCGTTCCGTTCGATCGCTTCTTCGATTTTAATCAACCCTTGCACGCTGCTCGGAAAAATTGCGACACGTTCATGTATCGTCAGAATTAAACTGCAAGTAACAATTAATTTAATTCTTTTTTATTGTTTCGCAGTTAGTATTTTGACAAATAAGTAGCCCGTATTTTCTGTCGGTGTATGAAGAGCAATCGAACGAGATAACGTATAAATTGAATAGAAATTGTAGAAGCGAGGATTGAGCAATAAGAGAGTTATGATCGAGCAAAAATCCACTCGGCAGGCTGCAGCATCATCTCGATAAATTCGAAAGCGCTCGGATTCCTAAAAATAATTTAATATTATTTCATCTGTTCACGCTCGATTTCGCGCGGGATCCGTTCGTAGCCATTACGCGCCACCGGTTTCCAGGCGATTATTCCGATAATCGCGATCTTTTTCACATAACAAACGATTTTCTTCGTCCCGCTCGCTGCCAGACGTGTTTTTCCGTGTCTCTCGGCTCGATGATCGAGCAGCATCGTGTCGGACCGTTTTTCGCCCGTCGACGATTCATCAAGTGAATAATTATTTCGTGTCAAACGGAAAATGTCTCCCCCTCTCGCGATTCAATTGAAAGGTGAAACGAGAAACAAACGAATTACCTTTTTCAGGGGTTTCTCTTAAAGCGCGATCTAATCAATTAACACAAACACAATTGGAATTATTTCTGGATCTCAATAATTTCCTTGCATATTCAAACGCATAAAAGGAAATTTAAAATGCTTATAGAACGGTCCAATTTAACGCATCAAATCGTAATTACTTATTTGTTTGTCCGTGCAATGGCGAGAAACGAACTGTGCTTTCAATCTCACAGATTCCATGCCAATTTGTTGCGAATCAGATGCGTGGTTCCAGGGAATCGCGACGTCAACGTCGGTCGGTTTCGCGGGGAAGTTTGGGAAACTGTAATTAATTGCGTGTTCGCTTAAACACGTCGGTTCGTTCGAATTCGTCGCGTCTCGCCGCGGTTCTCTATTACGCGGCGGCGGAACTTCCCGCGGATTCCGTAAATTCCTCAATTTACAAGAGCCCGGCAGCCGTCCAGGGACAAACATCCCGATTTAAGTTCCTTAAACGCGTTCGTAACTGTTTCTGACAGGCGGCCGCCTTCGCCTATGCTAACGGTTGTTTGACCGCGTTTCACCACTTTCCCCGCATTTGAATAAGTCCCGAAGTGGATTCCAAGCAACCACGCCGAAACTCTCCGGGCAATTAACGAGTGCGAGCTCAGCTTCGCAAAATTGTTGCTCCGCGTCGTACACGCGTCGCGGACGGCTGTTGAATAATTTACGCGATTCAATTGCGTCAAAACGCGTGCGAGACCGGGAGACGTACTTCGCCATTTTGTTCGTTCATGACGATTTCGATATCTCGACTTTGAGAAAAAGAATGCCCCGAATTTATTATTAATGCAGTCCTTATCCTTGAGTCCTTGGGGCTCTAAACCTCCTGTCGGGAATCCAGGGATCCATGGATCTCTCAACTTGAGCTTTGGAGTCCATGAATCTTCCAGCTTGAGTCTCTGAATTCTTGTCTCAGAGTCCAAAGTCGTTAAGAGTTGGATCCCTGTACCTAAAAATCCCTTGGATCTCGTAATAAAGGCATCCTTACCTTTGTGTCCTTGGGACTCTGGATCTCTTGTCGGGAGCCCAACGATCCATGGATCTACCAGCTTTAGTCCAAGAGTCCAGAGGTCCCTGAATTCTTGTCTCAGAGTCCAAAGTCGTTAAGAATTGGATCCCTGTACCTAAAAATCCCTTGGATCTCTTAATAAAGGAGTCCTTGGGTGTCTAGATCTCCTGCGGAGAGTCTAAGGATCTATGAATTTCTTTAATTTGAGTCTACAGGTCCAAGGAGTCCTTATTTTTGAGTCCTTGGATCTCTGGATCTCCTGTCGTGACTCCAAGGACCCATGGATCTCTCAGCTTGAGTCTAAGAATCCGAGGATCCCCCAGCTTGAGTCCAAGGTTCCAAAGATCCGTGAATTCTAATCTCAGAGACCAAAATCCTTGGATCCCTGAATCTCTTAATGAAGGAGTCCTTGAGTCCATGGGGTCCCTGGATCTCCCAGCTTGAGTTCAGAAATCCCGAGATCTCAGAGTTATGGAGACGATAAAATCTATGAAAAATAAAAATAATCGTCTACACCTCGAAAGCATCTCAACAGCAGAGCCACGTAATCTCTCGTGCCGGGAAAACGCTAAACAAGTCGCGAGGACGTTAAGTTAATTATTCGCAGCCCCGGCAACGTCGATAAGTGGGCGGAGGTTCGCGTCTCAAAGAAATATCGCCGGGACGCTTTCGCCGGAGCAATTTCAATTTCTCACGGTTCCATTGTCGAACAAGAGGCTCACGTAACTCGAGGCTCTCCACGCAGCGGGAATTTCAATTTCGATTCGCGAGTGCATCGTTAACTCAGTTTAATCTCCGCATTCGGTCGACAAACAACAGGAGTACGCGACCAGCTGGCTCGGATCTCATTGGGAGCAGCTTGCTCGACTGGTAAGAATGCCTCGCAGACAATCGAATATTCTCAGAAAACTCCATAGCTCCTACTTAACCGTTCTCGAAACAGTGCCACATCAAAACACGCACACAATTCTCGCGGAGAACGAACGTAATTCTGCGGATCGGTGCTTTTTAACCCCGCAATTTATACAGTTATTATTGGACTGTGGATTTATGACAAACAACGGATTGGTTGCACAGAAAACTATGAAAACTGTTGTTTTCCGGTCTTTTACAATCGACTCGGCCCAGTTTTATTTCGCATGACGATCCACAGAGTTGTTGTCGCACGGACAGCGTCCGAGCACCAACGTCATTGTCAAATAAATCAGCCTAATTAAACCACTCGAATTTTCTACACAAAGCGCGTGTGTGCCGAGGAATATCGTTTGAAGTCGGCTATGGTCACGGGGGGACCCGGTCATTTTACAGTAACCAGGCAAAGGTCTCATCACTAAATTATCGAATGCACCCCTAAACAGCTAGAAACCCGGTGGATGTGGGGTGGACGAGGCGAGGGCACGGAGGGAGGCCGGTGCACTCGTTCAACAGAATTTCCGGCTCTCAAAGAACGTTAATTAACTCAACGCGCGTCGCGATAATTAAACGCATCCCGTCCGCGGGAACCGAAAAAAGCAATAAACGAGGAGGAAACCGTGTCCGGGGGATCAATAGCAACCTCAGCATCCCGTTTACCCGTGCTCCATCGGGAAGATTAAAAATCCATCCGATTTCCCACCCGGGTTCGATCCGATTAATCGCATCTCCCGGGCGCATTGTTGTCGCACTTAAATCGGAGCCGATCGACCGGTTGAACGTGGCTCCTTGTTTCGCGGAAAACGTGCCGAAAGCTGCATCGGATTCGTTCAATTTTGTTTTGCCATATTCTCAATGAGGCCGATAGCGTTAAAATCATCCTCCATTGTTCTCTATATATTCACTCAATGCTACAGGTAACAAGCAATACTCGATAGAACGAAGTAATCGAAACAGAAATTTAAAACAAAGTTCCGCCGACTAATCCCGAGAGTCGCGAACTAATTTATACACCTAACGCAGTAACCAGCACAGCCCGCCTAACCGTTAAAACACTTCAAAACTGCAGCCATTACGTCTTCTTCCCAAGCTAGTTCAGACTGGAAACTCCGGAGAGTCGCAAGAAATAAACATGTCGTCCCCAAGAGCTAAGATCTCGGTATCTCCCTTGGAAATCAGATTCCATTACACTTTCAGTTTAACTTGTTAGTCTCGGCATCATCGCGGCGCTCTCCGGCCCGCTTAATATATTAAGCGCGATGGAGTGTAACACAGTGGAATAACATTTCCCAGATCTCGGAGGCTTTCAAAACTTCATAAACTTCGTAAAATCGCGGGGAACGTCGGCGGAGGCGCTCGAGCGAGCGTCGGGACAGTTTTAAGGTCAGCCTGGAAGTTTGAGCTTTTAATTCCGGGCCCTTTGAGCCTCGGGACCGATGCGATGGCTCCGAGGGCTGGCGTTTCCTGCGTCGGGTTCATAGGTAATCCCCGTCGCGAGACCGTCGCCGGTCACGAGCCGAGTAACGATCTTTTTATTCCTCGGTCGGTTTTACGCCGGCCTAGCTTCCGCGTTTATCTCGTCCCTTCTGCCCTGCGCGTCGCCAACCCCCTTACCGATCTTCTTCGCCGGGAACTCGTACTTCGCAGTTCCCTGCGAGGCGACAGGATTTATAACAGCGTCTTCGGTCTACCCAGCGCCCTCGTTTATCCCGCTTTTTATCATCCGGCCCCGTTGCCAACCCCCGTTTCACCCCCAGTACGCGAGATATCATCGGCAAGGACCGGCGTGCTGCGTAACGATGGAAATTAAACTCCGTGTCCGGAGCACGGCCATGATCGCGAATATTAGTAGCATGGTAATGAGAGACGAGGCCGGGAAATTCGAACTCACCCCCTACCACCCCAAGGGGCGTGATTAACATCGTTAATTGACGGCGGGGGTGTGGGATCAACGACGAGGAGCCCCGCGTTTTTGCAGTCGGAACGATTCGAACCATCGATCGCGGAAATGGGAATGTTTAAACGATTGTAACTTCGCGATTAAAAATCGTACGGTAATCATTCTGCGCTTGTTTTCGAGCGCAAAGCTTCTACTTTCTGCAGGATTTGGTTAGATTTTCGTTCGGAGTTTCTGTATCTTCTGGGAGGAACAAAAGCGAGGACATCGCGCTTCCGAGATAGCGAATCGATAGTTAATACAGATTTTCTAAATTCGAACAATTCTGCTGACATTAAAAAATTTTTTCGGGGAATAAAATTAACGTGGATTCGAAGACTGAAATCTCCTCTTTCTAACAGTGTTTAAAATTTTCAGGTACGATTTTTTGTTACTGCTTTATGAAATTTTTAATGAGGCGACTGCTGTCGTGAAAAATTGTTCGTACGGAGAAGGTATCTACGCTTTTCCATTTTTCTTCATGATACAGAAATGTTTTCGAAAAAACCGACTTAGGGTTTCAAAAGTACAGGTTTCAAGCTTTAAAATGAGCCTAGAATGATTACAGTACGATTGTTTGAAACAAAGTTATAACGATCTAAAAATCGCAGACCGAAGTTTCTCGATAAAAATTTAATACTAATGAACTGTGAAACTAATTCGGTTAGGTGGAATTCTCGGGTGAGTATACACAGGGTGTACCACCGAGCAATAATAAAGAGGCACTCGCGCAGCGAATTACTTTCTTCGCGGCAACAGGGCCAACTTTTTGCGAGAGGTTCGGCACCGCAGGTTTGGAAGTTCAACAATATCGTGGAAGTTGTTACCTTGATACAACACCGGGGGAAAGTTGTCGCCGAGTCCCAGGATGTCGAAGTTGTTAGACGCTTTGTCCGACACCGGTCCGGCAGCGTCCGACGACACTATAGAACATCCCCGCGTGCAGCAGCGTTGGGATTGGCGAGTTACGTCAATTAAACAAGACTGACCCTTTGTGTACCGGGTTTATTGGAGGCCGACTATCGTCGGACGGCGAGGTAACTGAGCTCGAAATGTAGGTGACTTCAGTCGAAGGTTCACGGCGTAACTATAATGCTCGAAGTTTGCCTGGGACCGTCGTTGAAACGATACCTGGACTACCGTGCTTCGATCAATTATTTCCGATGGCGGGTCAATTAGATGGAAAAAGATACGAAAGAACTATTTTCTTGACGTTTCTGCTTTCTGTATTTATTTTCTTTTCTTTGGGTTCTCTACTTTTTTCCCATATTTTCTGTATTTTCTATATTTTCTACTCACTGTATTTTCTGCATTTTCTATATTTTCTACTTCCCATATTTTCTGTATTTTCTATATTTTCTACTGACTGTATTTTCTGTATTTTCTATATTTTCTACTTCCCATATTTTCTGTATTTTCTATATTTTCTACTGACTGTATTTTCTGTATTTTCTATATTTTCTACTCCCCATATTTTCTGTATTTTCTATATTTTCTACTCCCCATATTTTCTATATTTTCTATATTTTCTACTTCCCATATTTTCTGTATATTCTATATTTTCTACTGACTGTATTTTCTGTATTTTCTATATTTTCTACTTCCCATATTTTCTGTATATTCTATATTTTCTACTGACTGTATTTTCTGTATTTTCTATATTTTCTACTTCCCATATTTTCTGTATTTTCTATATTTTCTACTGACTGTATTTTCTGTATTTTCTATATTTTCTACTCCCCATATTTTCTGTATTTTCTATATTTTCTACTTCCCATATTTTCTGTATTTTCTATATTTTCTACTTCCCATATTTTCTGTATTTTCTATATTTTCTACTTCCCATATTTTCTGTATTTTCTATATTTTCTACTGACTGTATTTTCTATATTTTCTATATTTTCTACTTCCCATATTTTCTGCATTTTCTATATTGTCTACTTCCTGTATTTTCAATAATTTTTACTTCCCATATTTTCTACTAACTGTATTTTCCCTATCTCACTATTCCGCTATTTCTCTATTTTTCCCCTCCCGCACAATATTGCCTTCTCCTAAATACTACCCCAAGAAAAATGACAATACCTGGTACATCTTTGGCAATTTTCTGTAAAGTACTTTTACTAGAGTTCCTACAGCTTCGTTTCTCGCCATGCCTAACATTCCAAAATCGGTGTAAACGTGTCTAGCACGCATGCTGCAACATTCCCTTAACGATAAGGGCCGAACAGCGCCTTGAACAAAATCGATAGACGTCCCAGGGCTCTCTCTCTCTCTCTCTCTCTCTCTCTCTCTCTCTCTCTCTCTCTCTCTCTCTCTCTCTCTCTCTCTCTCTCTCTGCCTGGCACCGCGCGAAAGGCATTGACAACTGGCCAGGACCGTCGTCGTCTATGTCGTGTAGACAGTGTACATCAGAGTGAATGAATAGGGCCTATCACAGGAGAGGATGGAAGGTCGCGTCGGACGCGTGTATCCGATTTCAGCGTCCGAGTGACCGGCGGCCGGCTGATCGCAAAGCGATAGGATGCACGTGATCCCCGGGTGAGGAGAAGCCTATGGAAACGGATAGGCCTCTCGGACACAATCGAGCCGGGCTTCCAAGGCAAATACAAGCCCACGATCTTGTACAGTTGCGGGTGCCAGGGTGAATGTACGCGTGTATATACCGCGAGGACGAGAGCGCGCGCGCGCGCGCTTGCCCCACGAAAACCACTTTCCAATCGGTTTCCAGGATGTAATTACGAGCAGGTTGCGGGCCAGCTGAAATTTGACAGGTAGTAAATATACGGAGAGAGAGAGAGTTGATCCCTGATGGTAATAGCGACGAGAGGAGCATCGGACTCGCCTGATTGAATTCTCCGCTGACCGACCGACCGAACGACCTAACCCCTGTGCCCGCCTTTTCCACCCTCGCAGAGTGGAGAGAGAGAGAGAGAGAAAGAGAGAAAAAACACCCCCGATATGAAATCCTATCTGGGACAGAATTGACCCGGCCAATGAAACTCCAGGGCTTTTTCGGGAAGAAACAAAAAATCCTACCGGTTGTCGGCTCTCCCTCTGTGGTGATCTTCGGGGATCGAGGGGTGAGATACACGAACTAATAAAGTTGCGACGTCGCCGCTTTGGTTTCTGGGTACACTGCCCGGCAAGAGTGTCCTGACGCTTCTGTGTGTGAGGGTGGCGAAGATGTATTTTATAGATGCTGTTTCTGTTCGTTTTCTAGGTTGTTTTTTAATACATTCTTTACTGCGAGCCCATCTAGCTTATTACAAAGTATTTCCCATAATGATCCACAGTCTAATAACTGCACATTTTTATGCATTTATGAAAAATTCGCAAAGTCAGATATAAAATGTACCAATGTACCAAAATTGTTCAGGAATGAAATCAATTTTTTGAGAACAGTCTTATTTTCCATCAAGATCCACATTCTAACAACGACATGAACATACCAAAAAAAAAAAAAACTGCAAAAATTCCGTGACGAGCGCAACGTAAACGAAAAGAATATTCGAGTCGGCCAAAGTTATTTCTCCACCCAGTACGTGGCGTGTAAATAAAGAGTCATCGGTGCGTTCATCGTCTCAGGACCTCCGCAGATCCTGCGAAGGATAAAAAGACAAGGAACCAGCGGCTGGGAGGCGACCACCGATATTGTCGCGCTTTCCGGGTTCTGGGTTAGGTTCCCTCCCCTAACCAATTTTTCCCGTTCTTATTTCGTCCTGCCTACCTATCCTCGATTGCCGAGGGTGCCGAGGAAAAGTTGTCTTGGACCACGACGACGACACACCAGAAGAATCCACGAAGGACCCAGCTGGAATGACGGAGTCCGACTTCCGGAAATGGCTTTTTTTGCGCAATATAAACATACCGCGATTTTGCTGCTCGATAGAAAACTTATTGTTCTCGGAATCGTCGGAGGATTATTTGGATTATACCCTGCCGAAGCCACAGCGTCTCGGTAGCACGGGAACGCTGAAGAGAGCCGTGGACCATCGGGTGCCACGAGAGGCTAGCAATTAGCTGCGAAGAGAAATTCGGAATCGAGTTGGATCGAGTCGTTGGATCGGAAGGTCACGATCAAAAGTTCGTAGTCGACGCAGCTCTCGATGTCTCGGATCGATTCGGCGCGATACTCCCTTCCGCTTTAAATGTCGGCGAAATTAATTAAATGCCGACGAAGGACAGGAGGCTACGCAAGGTAGCCGGCTCAATGAGAACTCTGCTTGCACCCTGAACACTCTCCTCCCTTCTCTCTCTGTCCCTTTTTGTCGCTATATCTCTCACCCTCTCTCTCTTGCTCCGTCTTTCACCCACCCCTTGTGTTTCACGGCTGGACGATTTCGCGCCCAACAGAGAACACGTAACTCTGTTTCTCCCCCTGCCACCCCTTTCTCTTCGAAACCAGCCCTCCTCTTCTTGCTGCTAGGACCCTCCCTCCTTTCTCTTCCACCCTTCAGAGTGTCTCGTCCTTCTGTCTCTCCGCCCTATCCGTTGAACGGCTCGCTCGTCGGCTTATCAATGAGAAGACGATTGTATGGAGTAAATAGCGAAGTGGAGTTTCGAATAGAGTACGCCGGAGGGTGGCCGCTCTTCGAGTCGTAGTCTCCTAGTTTCTCGGAGATTCGATTAGCCGGTGTGCTTCCATCGAGACGACCGCACGGTGTGCCGGGAAGCCCGTTTTCTCGACAATAATGCTGTGTAATATTATTATCGGGAAAATATACAGTCCAGAGGATTTCATCCCCTAAATTTCCGACAATGTCCTCTTGATATTTTACGTGTTTTCAGCGACGAAGCAAGAAATTGTCTAGCTCGAACCATAACGTGATCGCATAATGAGTCCGGAGGAGTTGCATTGACTCGGAACTCGGAGACCAATCCAGGTTTCTTCTGACTGTTGAAGTTCCCGTGTCTGGCAACTGGGGCGCCGTTTGATCAGCCCTTAATATCCACGACAGGATCCCGGCCCCTCCGAAAACCGTGGTCCCGGAACTAGTTTCGCAGTCTCTCGATTCTCCGCGCCCAATTTTCAGCAACTCGAAAGTCATAACGTAGGATCCTAACGTCGGTATTTACACGGCGAACGCGGCGCCGGACAAGCGTAACTTCGACGTGCTCCCCGGGAAACACGGCGTGGAAGTAGCAAACGGTAACGGTGTAACGGTGTGCGGAGGCGGGAGTATTTCGGCTACGTGGCCGACGATAAGTATTAATTATGTCTGCCGTTAGAGGCGACCGTGCGCGCCAATCCTGTTTAAACCTGCCGCTATCCTTTTGCGTTCTGCGGTACCCTGAATGTCCTGATTTTTAAGGACGTGATAAGGTTTTGCGATTGGACAGCAAAGTTTTTGAATTTATTTAATTTGGCAGCGATTAACATAGCGGTAGAAATAATCGCAAATGGGACCACCAGAGTGAAATATAAAGAAATTTAAATAATCCGCGATACTAATCTTAAATTTAATAATCCGCGCCGTCTAAAACAATTTCAACCGAGTCTGCACACTTTGCGTAACAACGAGTTTCTCCGCGTTCAAATTCTTCAATAATCGCGTCATGAGCTGCACCCTTAGAGCCAGTGGATTCTCAGCGATTAACGAGAGCCACCCCGTTCCCCGGACTCTTTTCGCGATCGAAGGGGTGGTTCGTTATTAAAAAGACGGACAGACGGAGGCATTCCTCTTCGTCGTGGATCACGGACAGACAGAAACGTCGGGAACACGTCGTTGTCGATGGCAGATTCTTTTTCTTCCGGCGGGCCGGGTTTTCCAAGAGGGACCCACCCGGCGGCGCTGCGCGGCGCGGATCGGCTCGTGTTCCATCGGATGCAGATTTAATGCCGCGCGCATGACGGCCAACTGATAGGCAACCATTGAATACCGGGGCTTATATCTGGCCGGACGGCAATACTTTATGCGGCGTTATTGAAATATCGTCGCGGGGAGAATTATTGCCGGCCACCCCCGCAACCCCTATTTCTCGCGCCCCCGGTTTCGCTAAAACCCGAGTATCCTGCGGACTCTTGGCGCCCGTGAACCCGTAGAATTCCCGCAAAAAGGCGACAGTAAACTGCACGTATCGTTGCATTCTTGTTTCTGTCCCCCTCCCCCCTTTGGCCCTTTTTGAACCCTTGACATTCCACTTGATGATTAGATTTTATGACAAAAATGGGAAGTTGACATTTTAAAGAGTCGAAGAAGGGTCAACTCGTTTTTCATAGTTGCAGTGGGACAAAATGTTTTTGATTTACGTGAATGGTTTGTTTGCAAGTTTAAAAATTTGTATGCCATGTTTTTGAACGGAGCGAAGCGTACCTGACAATAGTGACGTCACTCCTCTCTCGCGATCGCTTTTCCCGTCGCGTCGGCGGAACAAAGGAAAACACGGGGCGCGAATTAGTTCATGCAAAACAGCTAATTCGAGTGTCGAGAGCAGATTGACCAGCCGAAAGGTCGTCCGGACCTGCCCGGCTAAATTAGTTCGCTGATTTTCATTGGATATCCGGCCGAGCCAGTCTAACGTATAGCGCGACGCGCGCGCCGAACTTTTCCGAAAATAATGAAGCGCGTTGAAAGCCGTCGCTGAACGAGTTTTCGCGGGCCATTCTGCGCGATCGCAGACCGTGCTCATCAATTTCCACTTCGAAATCAATGTTGTCGAACGGACTCGCTAGATAGCTGACTGACTAGGTAATATCACTGTTGATAATGGCACCTCGATTGTAACAAAATTGTATTTTAATTATTTTTTACTATTTTTGTCCCGTTTTCGTAGATATCAGTGATCAAGAACCCCGGAAAGATATCGGCACGTTATTGAATAATGATTGCTTGTTCGAATGGAACACACAGTAGATCGAGCAAGCCAGAGCCAGACCGAGCGTACCGTTCCGAAAATTAGCGAGCGACCGACGAAATTGGGCGAGTTTTATTCGGCCGTTCTCGAGGAATTCATCGGCGTCCAGGCGATTAACTAAAACGCGGAATAAGTTCAATGGATCGAAACGGTGCTCGGTCGATCATGGCTCGGTAGCGTAACGAGGTCAAAGTTCTAATATCCTGTCGGTGAGTGCCGAGGCCGAGAAAAAAGTTCGCTCAATTTCGAAAGTGACACTCTCGCGGCTCGGCGCGAGCGCGCAGAGAAAAATTGGGAGCCCGGCGTCATTTATGATATTGAAATTCCAATGGGCTCCTCGTAATTGTCCCGTCGCCCCCGCTATCATTCAATTTCCGTCGGCGATGTAGAAAACCCGCGAGCCCGACTCTTCCTCTATCTCTCTCGATCCCTCTCCACCACGTGCCACCGGGTAACCCGCCGGTAACGTCTGTCACGGGCTGCTTTCTTTGTGAGACGAGAAGAAATTGCTTTCCCTTGGCGAGCGCCGGGTTCATTCTCCTGAAACGCGACAAGGAAACAGCCTTGTTTTGTTGGAAATATCTTTTTTGCGGATTACGCGGCTCAGGGGCTGCCGTTGATGGACCGTCAGACTATAATCTCGGCAACTCGTGATTAACTTTTGCTCTAGAGTGATTATATTGCATCCCGGTTGGTCGAATTGGGCGCGCGGTTCGCCTAAAACGCGAAGGAATAGGGAAACAGGCATGTCCTATGGAGCTAAAAGCTGTACGAAATATGCTAAATATTGTCCTACTAGAATTATAGTAGTCCTTGGGTACCTTGACATGGTGCACCATGGTCTGTTTCAGGTTAAGCGACCGGTCGTTGCGGTACTTACTAGGATGGGTGACCGGTGGAATTTTTCTGGGTTTTTCTGAATTGCGCTATGTAGAACATCTTCAACGATACAACCACGAGGTTGCCATTTTCTTCAAGGTACATTAGGACTGCAAGGGTTTCCAAGGTTTCATTGGGATTGCAAAGGGAAATTATTCCAAGGCCCTTTGAGAACGTCACAAACAACAATTCTACCAATCATTAGGAATGCTATATAAGGGCGAGGGTTTCCGAAGTTGTTTGGGAATACACAAAGGGTTCTAAAGATGATGATACCAAGAGTGGTGGTTGGTCAGTATTTCCAAGAATATCTGTTCCAGAGGAACAAAATCCTCAGTCCATTAACAAGTGAACTCAGAATACCTTGAGCCGCAGTATTTGCCCGCAGTGTTCACAAATCAAAAGAACAACATAGTCAACGGAAAGACATATAGCCGTTTTATCGTTCGAATCTCCTCGCAAGCGCCATTTGTCCTCGCAGCTTAAAACACCGGTTAAAACAGTACATTCGCCGCATAGGGACCACCACTTAATTTTCCGCGACGCTATCAGCGTCCGTGCATTTGCCAGAGGAATCGCAACGCCGCGTGAAATAGATTCGCGACTATGAAAGAACAAATTCGCCGCGTTTAGGGATAATGTATCGCTACTTGCCGGGCCATTTCCGCTTGCGAGTAAATAACGCGGAGGCGTCCTTTATCACGGATGATGAAGTTAAATTCTTTTGTCGTTGCTCGAGCTAGATATATGGTTCGATGGTCAGGTGTCGGCGGATGCTCTTTATCTGGTCTTGATTAATGGACGGTGCCCCAGAGCTCGCTCTATCTAAGAATTACACGTTCTACGCCGTGCATATCTCGCGTTAGCTTTTCTTCTCGGTCGTCTTCCCGTCCCCGGGCGAAATTGTTCATCCCTTTTACCTAATTAACGCTGGTTCTTTTTCAGCAACGAAAGTCACACGCGACGATTATCCGGATGAGGAACTGAGGAACAGAATTTTATTATTTTTCGGCACCCATGGAGAACGCTGTATAAAATATCTCATCCCTGAACCTTTCGCTTGCACACACCCACCCCCACACACACACCGTTCTCGCACGCCCCATTATCCGGCTTTTATCTTTTCTTTTCTGCTCCACTTCCCCTAGCCATTTTCATGCTTCCTCACTTTTCCCGCCGCTGGCTGTGTCCTCAACCCTTGCACCCACCCTCTCCCTAACTATTTACATTCTAGTACCATATGTTCGAACATTCTCCATCCATCCTCAAGCAACTCGCAGCTCCTTCCTTCAGCCCCCACCAATATCTATTCCATCTCTTCCCGCTTCTTCCCCTCGCTGTCAAACTCCGACTATTCCCTACCTCACACCCTCGAACAAGCGAGTTCGAAAAGGCAAGTCTGAAATGTAGAACGACGGATTTTTACACCCAGCTTTTTCCGAATTTTCGTTTTATTTTTTCGCGGAACCACGATCCCCGGCGAATGGAGCGTTGAAATTCGTTGCGCATATGTTGCCGGCTACGAGTGGGCTAGCTAAATAATTAATAGCTCTTGACAGAGAGATCCAAACCCATTCTGTTTCAGCGTAAAGAGAGGTACAAAAGCATTTTGTTGTACAGTTTCGCGTGCGATATATCATGAGAAATGTATGCACATGTCACTATTCCCTTTTGCCGTTCCAAAAGGGAAATTTTTGATTTCCGCAAGGACCATGGGAATGTCGTCGGCAAACGGTTAATAAGTCAGGTGAACAGGCCGGGCTGATTGAGCGACGTGTTCCCCTGATTATACAAGCCAGGCCGAGCAAAGTCTGCCGGTCGTCGCGTCGGCTCGCAGCAGATTTCAAGCGAGCCTGAATCGCGCGTCGCGTCGGTGGCAAAACCGCGCGTTAATTCTCCGCAATTTCGGGAGTCCTTTCAGCCGAGGTCGACGCCTATAGAGGGTCCCCGTCGCGCAAACATTGGTCGAATCGCTCCGCATCGTTAACGACGCCGCAACCGGGCTGCGCGAGTTTGCTCCCAGGCGTTCGCGGAGATGATCGCGCGCCGAATAATGCCCGGGCCGCCGTTAGTCAGTAATCAAACGGTCATCGATGACTCGTGTATTAATTAATTCCTGGCACGAAGCGCCGTAACAATAGCCTAATTCGAATGTTACGCCGTCGCTGGACAATCGGTCGGCTCCGACGCGTGTCGAGCACGATGAAAATCCTCCTCGTTCATGCGCCAGTAGTTTAGCCAACAAATTAGGTCGGCGGCGTTCCTTATCGTTAGGCTGTCCGAGCAATTTTTCTAAATTTTTTTAAATTTTATATATTTGCTTCCATTAATGTTTTATTCTTTCTCTTACTTAACCACAGTATTTGCCTTCTTAGAAAATGATTATGCTCATTGATCGAAATCGAAACGAACATTTGGGAGAGCCTGTTATTTTGCACGACTCTCTTTCCTCGGCGGAGCAACGGAATTCGAGGAACGAGATCGCGATTCAATTAAACGACAATGAAAGATGCAGTTTACTGGCAACACGGTCCAACCCCTCCCCCCCCCTCCGGCGCCCCCATGGTCGAACATTTTCCGAAACCCCATAGAGACACTTGGTCGCGGGGGCCATTTGATGCCAGCTGCCGCCGTGGATATTGGATAAAAGTTCCTCGGTCCCGCGGAGAAAATAATTTCACGATGCCGGTCCCCCGCCTCCCTTGCACCCTCTTCCAGCTTTTCGCACCTCGTCCACCCCCGCACAACCCCCATGGGGCGCGAGAGAACGCGTTTCCCCCGCTGTTACCCGGGAAAGAAAGTTGCCCGACGCCCCCTTTCGGATTTCCTCGAGTTGTCGTGTTTCTCTGTAGACAAAACGGCCCGCGACGCCACCTGGCACTTAACATATATGGAAAAGTGCCGTTCAACCCCTCCCCCACCAACCCCTATACTTCTCCCTGAACCCCCGGCGCCGATTAAGAGGCGGAAACAACTCTGCCACCTTCCTGTCTACTTCCGTTTTTTCCCGAAAGTGCTTGGCTCCAGAAAACCACCCTTATTGAGCCGAACTTTTCCAAACTGTTAATCCGCTAATATTCTTGCAGTCGTACTATTTCATTTTCTCACAAACCCATAAAACCCACGATCTAATAATCGGTACAGGTGTTGGAATTTCCATTTTGGGTCTTCCGAGCGATGAATTCGATGATACTATTAAAATATTGAATAATAAATTGTACAAAGAAGAGAACGAAGCGTAAACGAAAATCAGCGAGGCGGTGGTGGAATAGTGTTCGCGGCCGGCTATAATCAGCCCGCGAATTCCGCCGGTGGATGGAGAGAGGGTGGCCGGAAAACTATTCGGGGGTAGCGCGTATGGAATATTTGAATTTAGATTGGAATATTTAAATTAACGAATTCGAATCAAGTTTAGCAGTTTTAGCCGAAGCCGGGGGAAAACCGGCGATACTGACCCCGCGCAAAAATGGCCCTTTGGTAACCGAGTTACCGTCCCGGAACGACTTCACCCTCGGCCGCTCTCCGCCGTCAAATCGTTACGCGTTGCGTTGCATCGTTGAAAGTTCATTTTCCACTGGCACGGTTGAGCATCGAGTGCGAGAAGTTTGATAAAAGCGGCGAACACGCGATGCTCGAGCCGGCCCGGGCTCCTATGCAAATTTTAAACTGAGACGCGGCCGTTCGCAGCGCGCGATGATGAAATATGTGGACCATGATGCATACACCGACCCCCAAAAATTAATACATCGCTAAATTTTCGATTCCAGAAAAATCATTTACTCTCCCGAGACTGTATTCCAACTTCTACGGTTTCGCAAAATCAATGTCTGCGTTCATTTTAAATATTGAAGCCACAAATTTCCGAAAAAATTATTCGTTTCAATTATGCAGAAAGTATGTATAAAGATACTAACAGAGGGCCAGCAGCCGGGGGCCACGTTACGAAAGTTTAGCCGTTTCGGACCGTCCGGTAACAAGTTCATGAATAACCGAGTACGATTACGTCGTGACGCGTTAATGACGCGACGACCTGCGTTCCCCGGCACTGATGCACCATTCCGATTAATTTCCTCGAGCCCGCTTCCGTCCGAACTGAATTGTACTCGCGTTTTACTGTCCCAGAATCGTCCAGACGATATAAATGTGAGTTTAGAAACCTTTGCGAAAGGGGTAATGAACGTATCATTTCGAAACTTTGTGGCAACATTTGCTAATCCTTAGGGAATACGATGCAATTTGTTGCATGCGAAAATAGTGATTCTGTCGAAAGTTATAACAGTTTTACTGAAAAGAGCCCCCTCAAAAAATGACAAAAAATGACACTGCCCCCCCCCCCCTAGAAAATGGTCAACAAAGCTCTGTAGCATTTTCTAAAGGAGACAATAATTGAAATTTCAAAATTCATTTAGAGACGAGAAGAAAGTCCTGAAACTCGTTCATAGGGATACGTGGAAATTCTTTTCGGGAAGAAGGAATAATTCGTTACGCGAAGATTTGTTTGTCAGCAGGTGATACGCGAATAAAACTGTTAAGTAAGGACAACAGAGCGGACGCGCGGATAAAAGGCAATCCCATCGATTTTTTTTTTTTTTTTTTTTTAATAAGACAATTAGCCCGAGAACAGAAAGGGAAACGAGATAAAACAGAGGAGGAAAAATGGAGGAGCGCAACGAGGCGCGCGCGCGCGCTTTGTGTGCGAGAGGATAAGAAAGCATTGCCCATTAAAATGCAGCGTGCTCGTCTGCAATCAGACCGGTACAGGCTCCTAACTAGCTACGGATTCGACGGGAGCGAAGGGTACGAACCGAAATCGAAATAAATCAACACTGATTAAAACCGGGTCCGGCCGTTCTTACTCAAAAACACGAAACGTAACAGTTCCACCAAAATCTCACTCTTCATCCGTTCATTTGTCACACTTTCATCCATTTTGCTAAAGTAATTCGTCTCATTTGAATTATTATACTCACGGTACAGCATTTCAAATGTTCATTAATTATACGAATGTCTACTAATTCGAAAGAAAATCTTACTAAAATTTACCTTGCATGTAATAGTGTGAGATGGACATTTAGCTAAATAGGTAGAAGATTTTAATATACAAAAATTCTGTAAGGAACAACGAAAGGAAACACCACGACTGCAATCATCTAATAATGTAGTACCAAAACCGGTGTACGGATAATTTTTCATGGGGTCATGAACGACACCGCAGTGCCATTAGAGAGTTTCATAAGCAGTGTCAATTGCATTCGAATTGTATTTCCACATTTTTCTAAAAGATACAGGTACAAAGGTTCATAACGTGCCAAGTGATAATGAACGTCGACTCTGCGAAATAAAATGAAGGAAGTAATTTGCACGAGGTTTATATGAGAAAGTAGACAGTGGATTTGATGACTAATCTAAGTGTGTGAAATTTCAAACAGAAAAGGGATTCAACGAATTTAAAAGCATCTACTTACCGAAATGATTAACAGGAAAGGAAATTTCTACATGTTTCACGTGTCTAGCAATCGACAAAGAAATTGTTTATTTCGCGTATAGATCCGGCAGTCTGGTAATTAGTATAGATCGTGTTCGACCCGTAGTGCATTGGGTATCGAGCTGATTGTACAGGATCGAACAAACAAACCTAGGTGCAGTCGCGACTGTTCCTAGCCAGTCCGCGGGGTTCGAATGCCGAGCACGTGCCTTTGTTACGAGATAATACCACTTCCGAATTTATACCTAAACTCCTAGCTAGTCCCGGGGACTTGAAATTCGCGTTGCTAATTAACGAGCCGAACAGGTCGTAGCGCCCGGGAAATAAACAATGGTAAACGTTGACATTAAAAGAGCGTCGCCCAGCGCTGCTGCCGCTGCTGCTGCTGCTGCTCGGCCCCGGACCACATTGGAATACAAAAATAACGTTGAACGAGAACGCCGCTCTGTCCCGGGGAAAAACGCGGCCGCCGATTCCGATGGTGATTTATTTAAATTGAAAACGGGAAATAGAAACGGAAATATAGGGAACCGACGGAAAATAATCCTGGCCGGCTTCCGACAATGTTTTACCGTCTATTAACTTCTCGATTTTCGAGCTTTCTCTCCTCCGAGGCCCGCTCTTCGACCGCCACGAATTTTGGGGATTTGAAGTGTCCAAATTGTGCTAATGAAATTAATCGCTTAGATAAAGAAGTATTTTTCACTTTAAATAGTGAACGACTACAAGATTGCAATAGAGGATTATCAATGGTGTTAGATTTTAGAAAATAGAATGTTATTAATGCTACTTTTTCCTCTGTTCTATCGCCCTCTCCATCTACCTCTACTTTATTGCCCTCTCCACTCACCCCTACTTTATTACCCTCTTCTTCTACCCGTTCTTTATCACCCTCTACTTCTACTCCTTTTAACTCTTTATCGCACTCTCCATCTACCTCGTCTATATCGCACTGTCATCTATATCGTTCTCCCATTCTTTCGTTTCATTCTTTATCGCTCTCTTTTTTCCATTAAATTCGATAAACTTTCGAAAGCTAGAGGTCAAACGAATCGGTCGAAAAATTAATTGTGTATACGGGAAAAGTTACACGAAATCGATACTAGCGTTTCCGTACAGAGAAAATGGGACGAGACGGAATCAGAGATACCGAAAGCAATTGGAATACATTTTTTTCCAATAATTTTCGGTCACCGTGATTAAAAATTCAAATTTTTCTTCCTGCCCCTTTTTTCGTTATTCCTCATTTATTCTGGTCCCAGCCACTGCCCAAGCTGGGAATAATTAAAAGTCTTCTTCTGTTTCGCTACTAATTCATGCCAATGGAAAATAGAAACATTGTTCCTCAACATTTTTTGATTCCCTAAAAGTTCAGACAAATTCATGCAGCTATATTCTAACGAGATTAGTAACTATTACAATAGTTGACATCACTATAAATGATAGCAGTACCTTGGTTCAAGAAATCGCTGCAGGATAAAATACCAGGAACCACACTGTTCAGAAGAGATAATAAAAATCATAGGGGGTGTGGATGTCGCGGAAGACATCGCCGAAAATTGATACGACGTGAAAGGGTCCGTGGCGAGGGTGTTCATCTATCCTTTCGGTGACAAAAGCTCAAAGGGTCGGAATATTGAGATAGCTCATGGTAATTCGAATGCTGATTGAAATAAAAGGTCACCGGGAACCGGGACAAAACGAATCCCCCGCGGTATATATGACGTATGGTGGTTAATGGAAGCTAGCAGGATGGCGGCCGGAAAAAGGAGGGTACGAGAGGCGTACCAAAAGAGCGAGATAAAAAGAGATAGAGAGAGAGACAGAGAGAGAGAGAGAACGGCGAAGGGACGGAAGAGAAGACTCGATTACACGTCACCGGCAGCCCAGGGCCTATTGGGTCGCAATCGGTTTTTCATTACCGAAAGCTTCATCGGCTTTATACCGAATTGTACATTCGCCGGACCCTCTCGTGAAACTCATCAAGATCGTAAGTCCTTTCGGAACAACGATCCGCGACCTTCTGGTCACCGTTTCTGGCCATTGTTTCACTTTAATGGAACTGGAAACGGCGCCCATGAAATATGAGAACCGGACCGATCCTTCGGGCGAAAGAAAATTGGGGGATGAGCGAAATCTGCTTGACGAGAACTGTTTTCAAGCAGAATCGCTTTCCCAGTGAGTGCTGGAGACAAAGTACTCATTTTTTTTTTATTAGTGACGAGGATTTCGTGCATTTAGAAAACTCAGTATGTACAATTTAGGCTGATATTATGGCTAGTCCAATTTTAGCTAGTTCAATTTAAGTTCGCACAATTTTTCTCAAGTTAATAAAGCAAAAATGGTATATATTTTTCTAATATTAGTAAAGCAAAAATGGTACCAAGGATTCTATGCATTTAGGAAAATGAGCAAGTACAATTTGTAACAGTAGAAAGACTAATACAGTTTAAAAATATTTTTTGCGATTGATCTAGAAAAGTTTTGCACAAAGAATCTACAATATCTGTGGGTGTACTTGAAATGTTCGACACATTAAAGACAATTTTTAGTGGTCAGTTTTATTCTTGACGTACACGATATTTGGATGAGAATTGTGGGGTTGTTGTTGGCGAAGACGACGTTTAGGCTTCTTGTTGGAGGCTCTTCAACCTGTTGCACGAGATGAACATTGGCAGTTGCTGATGCTTGCTGGGTTTTATTGGTTCTTTTGACTTCCGAGACAAGTATGACGACAATCGATGCAGGACATGGTCCTTTTGTTTATTCCTCTGGTCGCCCACTGTGACGGAAGACGAAGGATACAATACCATAGGGTGTATTATTGAATGTCAAGAGAAAGAGAATGTATCTATT
Organism: Halictus rubicundus; assembly: GCF_050948215.1. NCBI lineage: Eukaryota > Metazoa > Arthropoda > Insecta > Hymenoptera > Halictidae > Halictus > Halictus rubicundus. The sequence continues at coordinate 15,007,392 of NC_135157.1, read as the reverse complement.
TGACTAGACAAGGATAGTCTACGTGGTCTTCTATTGGCGAAGTTCGAGTGGAGTTTACGTTGAAACGATCGGTTGTTCGAGTTGAAATTATTCAACTATATTTATTATTATACATTGTTTGATTAAACACGATGTACACTAAAAATTAATTTTATAAACAGTCTATTTTTATGCAAAATAAAAATATTGCGCGTTGATTCCGCATAGCAGGAGGTAAATCAAAATTTATTTTAACCGTTAATCATCTTAAGACGTTAAAAATAATGTAACAGCAGTTTTATATTTTTCTTCAATTTTTACTGAATTTTATTTCAGCGAGTGGAATGGGACTGGAAATAGTCAGACAGGTAGAATGGGCCAAGCTATGGTCAGGCTAGTGAAATAGGTAAAAGAGCAAGTAGAATAAGACGGACAGTTGTCAGACCCGCAGCCTTTAGCTCGACAGTGCCTCTATCCTGTGCTTTTATTATCAAGTAGCTTCCACCGCTCGTTTATTCCAAAACGGTACAAGTGGCGACATCCTTGCGCAATTCGGTGAACCATTATTGTCATCAGGGTTCGCACAAATCATTTTAGATGCCGCTGCCTGTCCCTAATTGACAATTGTGTATTTAGTGCGTGAGATGATACGCCACAATCAGTTGCGTGTTTATTTTTACGAGCTCCAGATGGTACGTAAATAAGTTCGTGTCAATAACTTTCAGACTATCAAAGATTTTGGTCAAACATCAATGTAAATTTCTTCGATGTGAGTGTGAACAGAATAATTGTCGTGTGATCTACAAACGAGTATGCATGTGGAATGTTGTGGTTAACAATTTATGGGATAGTTGATATGCAAAGCTAGGTGACGTTTCTTTGAAAACAACAATAGACATCAGACAGAACGATGTCGTCCTCGCCAAAAAACTCGATCAAGCAGCCGATTAGGCGTCTGGAGATCCAAATTAATAATTTCAACGTGGCTATACCTCATCACGTTGATCTATTGAAACGACACAAGGTTAACATTCTAAAAGTAAGTCTATCAAACTTGTTATTTTATATATTTTTACGCAGTTGTCCTTTGTTTTTGAATATTTGACTCATCAAGTTATCTTGCCTTCGCAGTATCAAGCGCAGCACGATTGGGTAAAACTGAATAAGGAACAGATCAATGTATCGAGGCTTGTGAAACAGCTGAAAGAATTACTGTATCAGATGGAGACCCTCAGATCACAGGTCTTGGACTGTGATATCGAACAGTTCGACAAGCGGGTTTCCAATGCTCGCAAGAGTCTCATGAGTGCAATCGAAGAATATATTGGTAAGTAAATGAATTTTATATAAATTCTACGTTCGAATCTTCTGTATGCAATACCTTGGAATAACAGTGTGTATGTGCTTACAGAACTGCAATTAAACTTACCTTTGTCGAGACCACAGTCACCCAAAAGTGAAGATCACGAAGAAGAGCACCCACTTAACGATCGCTATGTCCTGTTGCAAGAAGAACAACAGGATCTGCAAAACGAGCAGGCATGTCTGCATACTTGGAACAATCTGCAGGAGGACATAAGCCAGTTTCATGAATTGTTCGTCGATATCAACAAGATAGTGGATGTAAGTTCTATCACTCCTTCAGATTCGAATTTAATTGTACACATTGTTCCATTACACCCTAAATATCTTGCTTATCATTGATGCTAAAATGAAATGTCGAGAGACATACCATTGAGGAAAATTGTAAGACTAAAATTGTGATTAGGATCAAAGAGTGTTAGTAAACAAAGCAGAAAGTGACATAGAGGAGACGGAAGTAAACGTGACAGAAGGTGAAAGACTGCTTGCGAAGGCTGCAAGATACAAAGTAGCAATGTATCCATTAGCAGGAGTCATAATTGGTACATGTCTTGGGGGACCAATTGGTTTGGTGGCAGGGCTGAAGGTCGGTGGACTCGCTGCCATAAGTGGTGGCCTGTTAGGTAAGTACACTAATTACTCTTGCAATTGATGAATCATAGGATACATGTTTAACATCGGGAACCATTTTCTCCACTTCTAACGATTCAGTCGTTAGAACAAAATTCCCTACTGGTAATCTACATTCTCGTGCGTGCAGGATTTACCGGGGCAACAATACTAAAGAAAAAACAGTTGCAAATGCAAAAGTCTCAGAGTACAACAGACCAGACTATGACGGAGCAGTTGAACTTGGCAGAGAGACCGTCGTCCTCGCTTGAGAATTTGCGAGAGACTAAAAAAGATTTGTGACCCACGGAGAATGACGACGTTGAGTCCAAGAAGAAGAAAACATGCAATATCTTTTAATTTTAGAGGACTGATCGATGTGATACGCGAAATCCGCTTCGAGTGACGATTTCTTTTCTAGAATGTAAATAAAATGGGGAAGCAGGGGAATTCTACTATTGATATTTAGTATTATATGTTATCTTCGAAATGGCTTGTGACTAGCTTTATCCGATAGTATATTGCACGTTCAAATTCTAATAGTGACAATAGACACTAAAGAAACGCTGCCTTCATGACAATTTTTTATATCACGTCGATCCTGCGATAGTTTTGTCGCTATCGCATTTTCGCAGCACTGACAGACGTGTAGGGTTGTTTACATTAGGTTAACATTAGGTTATCGATGCACCAAATATTTGTGGAGCGTTGTTTCTATATTTCTATCGAGAGAATGTACTTACCGTGGAAACGAACCGCACTTTTCGAGATCGACCCGAGCGTTTCACGATGAAAACGAATTTCTCCACGCTTCCGACTCGGCTCCACAAACTATAACGCGTCAAACTGACTCGCCAAACGAACGCTTCAGACTGTTCACAAAAACGTAATTATAAATTAAATGTAAGACTCTATAAACGACCGCCAAAAACTACATTGGCAGCATCACAGGAACTGAGAGTGTAGTTTAATGGAAGTCTCGATCGATACCTAAAGCATATCGAATTTTCAGAGTGTTTCGCGAATTTCATTGTATGTAATCGGATCCAATAAAAACTGTTGTGCAATTTGTCTATTGAATTGCGATTTTTTCGCAGTTGCCCTTATCAGAAAGTCTTATCCTTTCTTTGCCAGAAAAAGAGGAATTTTATTTGAATTGAATTCAAATAAATATAATTGCTCAAAAGATACGAGCATTTTTCTTGAAGAGCAATTTTTCAAGACTGTGACCGAGATTTATTTAATGAATCTATTCAAGAAAAAACTAATTGCAGTATGTACAAGCTTCTAGACCATGTGTTGTTCTCTTATACGAATATATTTTTCTGCGATTATAGATGGAGTCGGGAATCAATTTTTTGTATGACTTCTCGGGACTTCGGAAAATATTTCCGCAGTGAATGAAAATTGTGTGCTGACTATTGTATAGTTCGAGGACGCAGGAAGACAAAGTTGGTGGTCGAGCGTTCGCTACAAAAGGCACCCAATACAGTATATTTAGCAAGTAATAAAATACATCGGTGTTAGACACAGTACAATACTGAAATAATCATGTTATCAATGTAAATATATGTGTATTTATATACATTTCGTTAGAATGATGCGGGGGATACTTATCGTCTACGGACTAAAATGATCTACTTAAAAAAATATTAATAAATATCTACGAGCGTGTAACGTTTAAGTGACTATCGGTGTATCTTAAGGTACCGGGTGTTATTATCGTCATCGATGAGAGACATCCCTGGAATTCGTGAAGCGGTACCAAGCCGTGTGTGTGTATGTGTGTACGTGTATGTGTGTGATTCCCCGTCGGAATGAAAAATTCGTTTCCGTAAAATACCATATAGAAAAAGCTCCTCTTACTTTCCGGTTCCCTGTTGTTGGTCTCGCTTCCGAAAGGAACGGGATGCCCAGCCGGATGCACCGATTTTATGGCATGATTCCGATTTCCGTCGATCTCGATTTATTTCCGACTCGTCGAACGATCCACGGAGTCGATAGAAAACGTAATAAAAAAATATAGAGAAAGAGAAAGGGAGAGAGGAAAATACAACTAAATCACGACTCGTCGAGAGAGAGAGAGAGAGAGAGAGAGAGAGAGAGAAAAAAGGGACAGAAATAGAAAAATGACAGAAACGGTACTCTCTCGGTGATGAGAATCGAAATTAGAGGGGAGTGAGGAAGGTGCATCGGACTGCGCCGAAGAAAAAAATCTTTGCAAAGATCCACACTACGGGCTACAAACTACGGTGATCTAAATACCTTAAAAAAACAGTTTTCTCGGTCTCGTACCACAGGAAATACGAAAGAAACGGTTTTGGTCACTGTCCCATAGAAGGTATCGCCGAGATACCTTGGCAGACCTTGGCAATTCTAACAAAAGAAAATGGCTAATCGACTGACTCGGAAGCGCGGCGTAACAATACAGAATTATTGTGACAGGATAATTGCTGATTGCTACTCGTGTGCCGTTTTTTTCATCCGTTCTCTTCCTTAGGTCGCCTAAGCTCGCCACCGCGATCGGTCCCGTTGATCGAACACACGATCAATGCTCATCCCGTTTTCGTGCCGGAAGCATCAGTCGACATCCTAATCGCGCCTGCACTGTCGCAAACACCGTGGCTCCTCGGGGGGGAATTAGCATCGATACGATTATGCGAATCTTCTTCGCTCGAGCCTCTTCGAGTTTCGGGGCTCTCGCGAAACGTCCACATCTCGTACCGATCACAACATAAATCCCTTAACTCAGAACGAAAAGACAAACGAAGAGGCGGGTCCGCAGGTTCAGAAAATTCGGAATCTTTGGGAATATGTGGTCCATACGTCGGTGTACATCACGCAATGTTTTTTTCTTGGTTATAGTCAGTCCGAGGGGTGAGAATTAATTTTTGAACATTCGGAGCATTGAACAGCTTGAAATTCTAACTCGAAATCATTCAGAAAGAATATTTTACGATACTCAATAATGAAGTTTGTTACACAAAAATTCTGACTCAGATTGTATTCTTTACTATTTGATAGTCCTACTTAAAAGAAGTAACTTTTGTCTTAGAATCACTTGTCAACCTCTCACAGTTCCCAGATTGCCGATTTTGTAGGGTACGATTGTTGCCAATTTTCCGCTCCGTTGAGCCGAGTTAGGGCAACGAGAAAAATTGCATAATCTACAGCAACACACGCCCTTTTCATCCCCAAAATTTCGCAATTTTCTGAACTCGCAGAGCAAAGATATTCCCTTGTGATAGGGGGTGGTAATTTGGCTTTTGGTTACAGGCCAGAGTCTAGGTGTACACCTACAGGTGATAGAGGATTTCGCAAATGACTGACATAAAAAGAATATAATATTATATATATATCTCTCTATATATATAGTATGTATATATATATATAATCTGGAAATAATAGACTATTGGTTATATTACTTGCGACTACATCGTATAAACCTTTAATATTACATTATATTACAAAGTGGTATGTGTGTGTGCGCATTGGTTTGCCTGACATTCCTGAAGAGCTAATGGAATACCTGAAGAGGGAGAGAGAGAGAGAGAGAGAGACAGAGCGAAAGAGGCGTAGAAAAAAAGTAAAAAATAATAGAAAGAGGGAGATAGAACAGAGGTGGTCTTCAGGTGTTTCATCGAACGAGAACCGCGCGGTGTCGCGACGCGTAGTGCCAATCGATTTATTAACTACACTGCGTATAAATAATAATAATATTTAAAAAAAAACAGAAGAAGAAGAGAGTACCATCGAGAGTACGAAGAACGGTCCTTGGTATCCAGGAATGCCAAAATGTTCATTTAGGGGCGGGTGGGGGTAGGGGAAAAAAAAAGAAAAGATGGTAACCGGTGCATGCCGTTCGCGATAATTGCGGAGGCGCATCGTTGAAACATGCAGCCATACACATCTATATTATATTTATATATTTATATTCATATTTATATTCATTCATTTATTTATATATATACCCCGTCGGAACACATCTCTATCTATGATTCTCTTGAGCACGTTGGTGGATTCGGAGGAGACAGTATAAGAAAATACACGTTGCCGTCGTTACTTTCTGGAAATCAATGGTTTATAAAATTCAGACGTGACAACTATCGCGTGGATCCATTCGGAACACGTGTGTCTGTATGTGTATGTGGGTACGTGTGTATCCATGTATACGTGTTTCTGTGTGTGTGTTCGAAGCGTATCAAAAGATAAAATTCACTTGAAAGTCGAGCTCGTGCGCCGGGCTCGCAGAGGTCCTTCATGGGTCCTTGGACCGCGATGGCGACCGTTCATGGGACTCGGTAAGCGTGACGGCGGCGATCTATGGGACACCGTGCTCTTCTACAAGCTACGACATCGTCCCCCTCCCCCAACCTACGATCGCCATGGGAGAATACTCGATCTAATACGATTCGAATCGTTACCATTGGCTCAATGATATTTCATGCTCGATGAACACGTTTCATGGTGGACCCATGCTGTGAGGACAACTCGCAAGTGAATCGAGAACATATACACTCTGCTCTATGTTAGGGCTGGCCCTGCTTCAGGGCCGGCGTTTATAAATTAATGGACATGTCTTGGTCGTAGGGTGCGAGATTAGTGTCGGACGAAGAAGCCGAGGTAACTGTTGTCGTTGCGGTCGCGCTCGTCGGCGATTGAAGTGGCGTCGATGTGGCCGGCAGGTGAGACGTGGGACTCTCTAAGGTCGAGTTCCAGTGACTTCTCTCTGTACCGTCGCCACCGTCGTCCGAGACGATCGAAATGTCGGCTATGATGCCGCTCTCTGCAACGGAATCGGTTCGTTGCGTTAGGTGATGCTCAATCTCCTTGTCCCCTCAAAACAATGCTACATCGACTAAACCATGGACACCATGGACACGAAGACTTTTTAACGTGTATTAAAAACACATGTGCACAAACGTGTACAAACGTATACAGAGGCGTACAAGCCTGTACAAACGTGTACATATGCGTTCGAACGTGTTCAACCCCTTACCGTATCACAACGAGTGAGACTCGTGACGAAGATTTCAAACAAAATCTACTGTGCACACACCGTAAGTAGCCGAGCACCTACAAATTGTATCAAGGTATTATTACAAACAATTCAGTGATATAAACCGTATTAGTATAAGTAGACTGCGGATTTTATGCAACATTATTAATCAGGAACACTCGGGCTGTTTGGGCATATCAATATACTCTTTTCAATTTATTAAGATTATTAAAGGTGGAAGGACATTTTTTTTCAGTTGCTTACAATTTATGCAGAAAGATTTGATTTTGCATGAAGATCCGCAATCTAACTATACGCAATTTAATGGATCCCCGAAGGGGATTAGTTAGGGCTAGCAACCTAGGTTCCTTGCTCCTGTGCTATTCAGTTTTTAGGTGCTCGGCAACTTATGGTCTCTGTAGGTACTAAATGCGAGCCTAATGCGTGCCTTTCTTTTGGGGGACAAAATAAAATTCTACTGTTTGCAACCAATGTTTGAGCAACACTTCAGCAAGTAAATGTTGGGAATAAATATGCTAATGAAAGATTCTAACAAGTTAGCTACATACCAACGCTGCATTGGCTGTTGAGCGTGGTGCTGCGATGATGAGGTCGAGGACTGGTGTCCAGACCAAGGTTCAAGGTCGTGGGTGGACCACTGCTGCCACCGCTACTTGATGAAGAACTGACAGAGATGACACTGTGCGGCCTCCTGCTGCAGCGACCGGAGTCCTCGGACATGGACACTGCTATCGAGTTCCTAAATCTAGGTGCTGTTCAGAAAACCAACAATTAGTCAATTATCTCTTGTACAGAACCTATACGATCGAGATTATACAGAATGATCAGCGATAAGCGATTCATCAGCGTTACTTACTTTTCGAGAGTTGAGCTACGCTGATCGAACGGTCATTGATCTGATCCGCGCTAGGCCTAATGTCCAAACAAGGTTTGTTTCCGATGCCCATGCTCGACATCTCCGCCAGGCGCACTTCTACGATCGCAAAAGGCGTTGTCTCGTTAGAGTACCGCGGAACAATGACTATCGTTGGGTGCATACGGAAAGGGACAGGGGCGCGCACGTCAAAAGACAACACAAAGGTGTCGTCCCGAACGAGCCTCGAAGGCATTTTACCTCTGTTTCGCAGCGCCTGCTTCCATAAAAGGTTGCTCAGTTCCTCCGTCCAGGCTTTCTTGATGTCCTCGCTCGCGCACTGCAACGTGTACGTGTCGCCCGGTTTCCGTTTGCGGAACCAAATCTCGAACTTCGTGGGCGAGTCGGCGATCACCGCGGTCAGCCCGATATCCGTCGTTTTGATGCTGTGCTTGTAGATGTAGATGTCCAGGTTCTACCATCAGAGAACACGCCTTTTATCTAGGATCGCCCACGATAGGGTCTACGCGGCTGCGATAGCGATTCCGGTTTCCCGAACGCTTTGCAGAACCGAAACGATGCAACATTCTGTAGTGCTTAGATTGTCAGGGTGTTCTCATGCGAAACCATTGTCACGTCGCTTCGGTTCTCGAACGAGTAGACTGCGGATTTCGGGCAAAATGGGTTGGTGCAATTTAAAATTTATTTTCTATTTATTAAGATCTTAATGATTCTTGCAATTGATACAAATTTTTCTTTTGCACAGAGATCCTCAGTCATAGGTTCAGGAGACTTTTGGGATTCTTTCGAGGCGTTGTTTGGGGATCGGGAGAGAGTTTTACCTTTCTGTCGGGGAATCTTCTCGCTTTGCTGAAGAGTATGAGATCCTCGAAGAGGAAGACCTGTCGCAGGCACTTCTTGCCTTTACCTTGCCAGACGAGGAATTCGTTCTGCCTCAGTAGCCTGCCTTGCTCCTTCACGTTCACCTGCAACCGTCAAAGAGGATAAGCCTGCCTAGTTCGCTCCAGTTTGTTGCAAGTAAACAATTGTTATTTCCTGTTAGACAAGGGGCCGCGCAAGAACTTCTGCGCTAATATTTCGCGAAGGTAATCGATTGAGCAAATGATCGGCCGAACGACCACGCCCATAATTTATACTCCGGTTGATTTATCCTCGAAGGGACAATGAAGCGGTACATACATCGCAATCACGAAGAGAGTCCATGGCCAGCAGATCGTTCCCATGGCGCAGTTGGAACCGGACCATCTGCTCGGCAGCTCTCAAATCAGCCTCACCCTCGACCATCGGCTTCAGGCCATCCTCTTTCTCATCCTTCTCCTCTTTGCCAGACATTTGCTCGGACAGATCCGTGCCGGCTTTAACCAGCTGCTGCAGCAGCAACGCGTACTTGCCCATTCGTTGCACCGGCTTCAGCAAGTAGCTCGCCAGGTCCATCTTGTCGCCTAGCTCGAGCTGCTTTTGCTTGAAGAACACTGTGCCGTACTCGGCCATCAAAGAGTCCGAGTTCGGCTTGTTCTTGTTGTACAGCGCGTACAGGTAGAACTTCTTCTCCTGGAAAAGACAGAGACAATTTTCATTTTTTTTTTCTCGTTCATTGTCTTTGGATGCTGTTATAATTTTTAGACTGTGGATTGGAAAATTACGAAGACACTACAGAAGACTTTAAGAATCTTCTATATAATTTGCCCATTCTCTATCGTGCACGAAGACCCCCAATTCGAACAATCATCCAAGCCACAGTCTATTAGGTCACCGGGTAGATCTTACACGGTCAGGCAGCCACGTAAGAAGGCTTTAAATCGCAAAACAAGCTGAAGAAGCCGTAAGATCGAGCGAAACGCTAACGATTCTGTTGAGCAACTCGCGGAACGAAACCACGAAGAAAAAAAAAGAAGGCGGCTTCGCAAGCAGTCCAAGATTGAATAGGTTTGAAAAAGAACTCACATGTCTGAGGAAACATTGTCCCACGTTCATCGGCGACTGCTCGCACTGTTCCAATTCCCGCAGGAAGTGTTGGCTGTGGAACTCGTAGATCTTCTCCACGTTGCCGAAGATCACGTTGCGCTGTCCTCGAAGAGCTTGCGGTATGTCCTCGCGCACCAGCTCCGGTATGTAATTCTTGACGAGTTTGAATAGAAGAAGAAGAAGAAAAAAAGGAACGGGTTAATCATCCGGCAAGAGTCGTTCAACGTCTACGAATCGCAGTGTCGGACAGTTACCTCTATTATGTACTCGAGGGACTTCACGTAGTCTCGTTCGGTCTGTATCATTTCCCTCATTATGAGCAGTATTGTTCTGCAAGGTGAAATTCCTCGTTAACGACCAGCCGCTGCCGCCACCGCCACGACGTAACAATTCCGCCGCATAATCGCGTCACGGAGTTATTATAGGTAAACAGTTGGCCATTGTGCCGAGCGTGAGCGCGAGGAAACGCGGAAGGAAAATCGGACGAAAACGTGGAATCTAATCTCCCACGGAGCGATCTTTTCGACCGAGCCAGGCAACTTTTAATTAGAATATCAATCACGTTCGCTGGGATAATTATACGTGCAACATTGTCGAACCTTGGAAAGGTTGAGAACACGATCGGACGGCGTTTGGACAAAAGAGTTACACGATTTCGTCGGATACAAAGTACTTTGTGCTCGATCTATCTTCGTGAGAAGATGAAGAGACGTTTGTCTTTAAACGAACCTGGAGATAATTGTTTTATACTCGAAGAGAATCTTGTTTGATGGTTTCAAATTAAATTATCTTCGAATAGAAAAATTGTTTTCACATTAAACGTATGATTCTTCGAGGGAAAAAAATTGTTTTCACGGTCGACGAAGATTGCTTTAATTTAAAAAATTATTTTTGCGAGCGAATGAAGAGGAAGACATTTCTTTTTTTGGAGCTTCTGTGTGAACATACTTTTTCGCCTTCATGCCTGGCGCGATGCTAGCTGCTCTGTGAAGGTGCGAGTTCACCGGAGGCTTCACGAGTCGTCTCGGAGCCGGGCTTCGGGGCGGAGTTCTCGGAGGTGAACAATCCAAAAGCTGTTCCGCGCTTTCGCGAAGCTCCGCGATGTTGTCCAGCACTGGTCTTCCGCCACTTCCGGCGGATCCTATACTCTCCATGGGGCACGCATATGATGCACTGCTGTCGCTGTCATCCCACGATGTTCCTGGCAAATTGACAATTCTATAGAAAATCCAGTCGAAGTAGCTTTATCTTTCAGAAAATGATTGCGAACCCATCTAGTGACCCATTAGTAAGCTTTAACAATTAATTGTGACAGCCTGATTAACCCTACAATGTTCCTAGGGTCTTCCTCGGACCAAATATTTTTGCTATTGTGTAATAATTTTTTTACTCGGTTGCATTTACCTGATCTTATATTTGAGAGAGAACACAAGGAGAGTTTCATATTTAGGAAGAGGATAGGAAAATTGTTATTAATATACATATATCCCTTTCTGTTTACACTGTTTCTTACCAACCTCGCAAATAGGAATCAATTATGCTTTGCCACAGTGGAAACATAGTGAAACAATGGAGCAGTTTCGAAGATTACTGTGCTTCAAAGATTAATGCATCAGACCCGCGTATCCGAATTGCATAGAATAAATATAAGGTTACTTTTTGCAATAAAGAACACTGATGTTGTCATGTTTATGTGCAGATCATCGTACTGCTTACATCCGGTGTTGTAGAAATAACTCGGAACAAGGAACCAAGTATTAAGACTCATTCTTGTACGTTAATGAAAATATTTGCTACGTCGACAGTGTCTTCAAAATTTACGCTTCTCGGTTCCCAAATTAATAGATAAAAATTTGCATAAAATTTTTAAAAACGTCAACCTTCTCTACAATATTGGATTCCAAGGACCAACCATAAAATTAATAAAAATTCAATGTGTACTCAGTAGATTGTATACACTTTCGAAAAACACAATCAGATGGATGTTGAAAATCTTTCATTTGTGGCTGATCAAAAATTCACGAAAGAAGCAACGAATATCGAATGCCTACATCTGTAAATTAATTCAAGAATTTCTAATGTAGCACGAAGACCCACTACAGAGTTCGCTATCGCAACCTAATGAGATTCATGAAATTTCTACGGTTCATTAAAATTCTCAATAATTCACTTTTCAGAATTACTGGAAGAAATTCGATTACAGAAAGATCACTCGAGAAAGCTCTATTGAAAAGCTGAATCCTAGAAGATTTTCGAGGCTAGATCGAGGAAGAATGTTACACTTACTCTTGGCAAGAGTGTCCTCCCAGGAGGTAGCTGACTCGGACGCGGCGAAGGACCTTCTCCTGGCCGGGCTGCCGGGTGCGGAAGTGGTCCTCGCGATCTCGAGGGCTTCCGCGCACTTGTTCCTGGCGATGCGGCATTGTTCGAGGAGGATCTCGTTACCGAGCTTCTCGGCGAGCGCCATCATTTCCGTGAAATGCTCCGGCGGCAGGGGTGGCCTCGCCATCAGGAACTGCTGGGCCCTCCTTTCGCCAGCGAGACGGGCCTCCTGGGCCCACTCGAACGCCCTGTCCTGAAGCAGGCAGCATCGCGACGTGTCCTCGAGATACTCGCGCCTGTCCTCCAGGCGGGAACCGAATCCTCTCAGGTGTTGCTTCAAGGATCGAGCGAGTTCGCGAAGTCCGCTCGCGCTCGCCGCCTCCGCAAGATCGCTGCCCTTGTCAAGATGTCTCTGCAACAACCGAAACACCAAATCACACCAGTCCGTTGCTAACTCCATCTAAAAATTTATTTTCTACCCCGCATTTTACTAACGATTTTATTCTCACCAAATTAATATATTATCTGCACAACATTGCACGGATGCTTAAACATTCGATCAACAGAGAAAGAACGATCGGAACCTCGCACGTACGTGCACACTGTGTTCATCGATATAAATCATGCGAGATCTCGCCTGCGCGGGCATCGAAGTCTCCGTACGCTCGCATAGTCGCCCAGCACGCTACGCGTACGTATCATTGCTGCAGAGTTTACAAAATGCTGCGTGATCCACGCGTGACACTCCCATAAATCTACGGAACCCTCCCCCCGCCTTTCCCCAAAGCAACGTTTGCTCGGATTAACCATGAATACGATATTGTGTGTAAACACACAGAAATATATCACCGGGTCACAACAAAAGACAACAATAAGAACCCTTGGTCTTCGGTAGGAACGATATCCTGTTGTCTACGATTCGAACTGGAACTCCCGCGGTGCAGCACGGGACCCCCGTCCCTAATGGAAGAACCATAAATCGACATATGGGGAGTGGGAACCCATGAAATGGGACTCCGTGGTCTGTGCGCTATGGGACGTTGTCTGTTTGACCGAGTGAGGGTGATGATTAAAAATTTCCACGATGTTCCTGACCGAAGAACTTAAGCAATACCATTATTTATAAATTTCTGAGTTGATTCAAGTCGACAATAAATTGTCTTGGCGTTAATCGTTTGCGCTTTTCATTGGAAGGAAAGTATATGAAGTCTCTGGTGTGATGGTCTATTTTTATTTAAAAAGTTGTTGTGTCTGTGGTATGACGTTTATGATAGAGGCATTTCTGGTTTTAAGGAAAATTAATTGTTTTCGTCATAATCGCGACAGGATGCAGCAAGAGGCTTGCAAAATCGTGTTCCAATAGATTAACAGTTCCCCGAGCGGTTTTTCACTGGGAACAACAGGGGTGGAGGACGATCCGTTCAATTTCCAATCTATCCCGCGTGGATGAGCACACAGCCCTTTCCGCGAGAGAGCAATATCACCGGCGACCACGGGACCGTGAAATCCCGTCGGACATGGATCAGTAACATCCTGGAACAAGGACGATCCGGGCTGAGTACCCGTGACGAAACTGCATCGCGCGTCCCACGGTGAGCGTCGCGGGGCGCATCGTCTCTTTCTCTTCGAGATCGATGGATCTCGCAACTGTTCCGAGTTTGTAACACAAATTTACGCCTGTAATCGCTGTGTCGATCGAGTCTGTATTTCTCTCGGGCCCAGGTGGGCAGCACAGGGGCGTAAAAGATCCATAAATCCGCCCACCCACGCAATTCCACGTTTTCGAACAATGTTTCACTCGGACAAAGTGTTATATATTTTTGCGAAACCTTGAAAGTAGCGCCAAAAATTAATTGTTGGACTCTTCTGGCAATTTTACAGACGCTGATCGATAGGTCAATTTAGGTAGTTTATCAATTTTTCTGAGTATATTTTCAGAAAGATTTTCCTTAGCTGAAGTTGAATTTTCGCAGTTAGTGAAGCAGTAAAATTCCCTGATCGAAGGGGGGGGGGGGGAGTGCATGTTCGTCAGCTAATTAATAATATTTTCATAGTATTTTCTATTTTCTCCAAAGAGAATAACCTCGTGGGTTAAAAATCCCGTAATTACGATAAAAGCGAACAATCGTGACGCCGCGGAGCAGCGGATTCTCACTCAATTTGTTTAACTGCTTCGCACCGAACAATCTGCCTGTTGGACGATTTATTCCCAGGAATTAGTTTCGACTTCAACGTTGAATGAACTCTGCTATGAACTCTTCTAGCCGCGTCGTTGATATTCTGATTCGCTCAGTATAGTTCGCGGTGCTCGAAGTGCACTTGATTAAAGTTTCTGTTTCGCTTTTCACAGTCGACTGAGTTTATCGACCCCCGTTTAAGGGGAGAAGGTTCTGTCTGCTCTCAGTGTTTGCACTTTCAGTGCCCTTCTCCTTCGCCACGTGGCTCCGTCCCTTAGGGTTTTAGGGCCTCGGAGCCGTCGGAAACGCTTTTCTCCGCGCCCCGAATGGAGAACGCCGTATAGCAATCGCGACACGTGCGGCATTATGCCGTTCCCGACGTTAACGACGCGTTTTCGGCATCCCGGGGCTCTGTTTTTGTCGGACAGCTAACGATCTTCGCTAACGAGCTGCTAGGATTCGATCTCTATCGGTGAAATCACTCCTATTAAACTTTCTTTAACTATGATCAGCAGGTTTGACAGTGATGGAAAGCACCGACGGGCTCGAGTGTGCAGATAAATGGATCAATGTTTATGGAGCTCTGTCGAGAGGTTTAATAGATTTCATTTCACCGTCGTTGTCTATCGGTTCCGACGATTAGGAACGTTTGCCGAGACCGATTGGGAGCTTTGCATAAACGGAATCGATCCCGAGGATGACATTGAACGCTCGCAGCCCTGAACGCACGCCAGTCATTAGCTCTTCTGGCGAGGAATAGTCAGTCAAGCTGCGAGTGAAAGTTGCTGACATTATGAACTCCATCTGCACCCATAGGCTCTCTGCATTCTTTCGTCGATCGAACCTGCAATCTTTTGCAACCATTGTTCTCGATGCAACCGAGACGATGGAGGCTTGCGCGATTAATCAGTTTAATTTTTGGAGCAGCGGCTGCTTTCTAATTTCGCACATTTTCACGGAACTTACAATTTTTCTGTAGAGGCAGTTTCTATATTCATTTTAGTTCGTTACCTTCGCATAACAATTGCAACGGCGCAATTGCTCTGAAAATTAAAAATTCCTGAAAAAGCATAGGTAGTAATAATATTGGCAGTTCGAATCTTCAATTAAAAAAAAATATGGTAAGGTTGCTCCGTTAGATTCCGTCGAATAAAACGAGGAATCTTCGAAAATGGAAGAAAATCGAAAAAAATCAGTAGTAAACAGCGGCGAACGAGCTCGTGAAAAATCACGCGACACGAGGACCGCCCGAATAATCAAAATTAATGCGCGGGGAGCCGGCGCAGCGCGTAACGAGGACGGCTGACGAAGTTTCAATTAGGATATTGAGCCTCTCCGTCGAAACGAATCGATTCGCGTTGCACTCGCCTGATTATGAATGGTCGTCGGGTTCGGCGCGTGAAGTATTGCCGAGGGAGATTCGAACTGGCTTTCCCCTCTCTTCTCTATCTCCCCGAGCCGTTTAATCAACGAAATTATTCAGGATCCCCCGACGATCCTCTGGATCCTCTCAGACACGCAAAAGAGAAAGAGAGAGAGGGAGAGGTTGCAATTGGAAATTCGCCCGCATCTTGACGAAAGCCTAGAGCGAAACGGACCTACCCGCATGCGCTTACGAAAGTCCGAGCAATAGATCGCCGTTATAGTTGTATCGCGGCCTGGTTATGGAAATCGCTTGCACGGTGCGCCGCGAAAGTATGCTCTCGCGCACACCTTTGTATTCCCCCGAGTTTCCATATTCATCGCCGCCGTTACCTTAGCGGCAACGTTTAATTAATTTACTGGATACACGATAGCCCGGTACTCGAGTTCCCCGCGCTTCTGGGGTTTCTGGTGCGGAAAATGATTCCGGAATTTTCGAGAAAGCGGCGAACTCGAGGAGCTTTGATTTGGGGTAAAAAAATGTACAGAGAAAATCCCACTAAAAATCATAGTAAAATACATACTTCTTTTGATTGCAGTTCAAGTCACTTTTACAAATTGCATCGTTAAAAAACGTCTGAATTTTCTCGGAGAATCCTTCTAAAATCAACGTCTCCGAAATGAACAAATTGAATTCCTGGTCCAAAAGTTACACAACTAAATATATATTTTGTACAAAAGAGTACGCACTCGGCCGCCCAAGCAAAGGTTATAATCATTAATAAAGTGTCCAGACAGAAATGTCACGGCATTAAGCTAAAAGTCGTTCGAAATTATCACTCGATTTCCAAGAAGTCCGATGCGTGGAAACGCGTTGCATAAAACACGGACGAAGGAATGTTTAAAAATTGCTACACATTGCTCGAGCAATTGGCATTCGATGCGACTATTACCGGCGCCATAAAAGGACTAATAACAGCCGGTTGGCATAAGCTCGTGAACGGACCGGCGACGAAATCACAGTGGTCCCCGCGATATATCCCGCTATTAAACAAATACTTGCTTGCATAATCGCAGTCTCGGTAGTCGTCTGTGCTAGCGCCGCGCCGCTGCCGGTTGCATATTTAGAACGCATCGAGCCGACGCGACGCGGCCGGAGGACGCGGTGCAATTACCGATCCATCGATGATGATCGTCGTCGTTGGATCGTGACAGGACAAATATCCGTGCGGTAATTACATAACGCGACCGATAGACAGACGCAACAGGAAAATCTGAACGCGGCCCAGTCACCGTGGCTCGTTATTACGCCCGGAATGTAGAAAGGCGTCTCTCACGCGGCGCATAATTGGCCAACCGTGAAACCAGATTAGCGAAAAACGTGACCAGCCGGTTGCCGATCGGAATCGTTGGACGCACTGCTAACGTTAATCGTTGGCCGATCGAAAATTAACGCGACCCATCGGCAATTACCGCGAAATGCATTTCGACTTTGCTGGACACTCGACGAGTACCGTGTTCTCTCGATATATGCGACAACACGGGTCTTGGCTGTGACATATATCGTCCAGGAGATACTATTCTTCGATCCACGCTGAACTTGGCGTCCGAGTAGTGGGGATAGTTCTGCGACATATATCGAGAGAAGACTGCAATACTAACGAAGGATAAACCTGAAGAGAAACACCGAAGAACGATAAACTTGAGGATCCACACTGATGGAAAATAAACTCAAGGAACGTCAACATACAAAAATCGACAAGCACCGGCCACTGAAACTCAATTGCATAATTGATCGCGTAATTGGTTGTCCAACGACAACCCGACAGTGTAATCAACTTACAGGATCACCCGTTGAAGGACTCCATCCTCCAAGTAAGATTTGTAATTGATTTTTTTGTATTCGTAAAGTCTAATCTCGATCAGATTCCGCCGCATCAGTAGTAAAATGATAATCTACGCTCCAGACGAGGTCTAATCAGCTTAGCAACGTTTTTATTAGACTGCACGTTCATTAAAATTCCTGATGTTATATCTCCGCAATGGTGAGCAAAGTTGATTCAGTTGCTGTTGATTTCGTTCAACACACCGAGATTCCAGCGAACGATCAAGATATGTTCCTGGTTGTTAGAGAGCCTAATGGCAGCATTTACGTAATGTCGGATAAACGCGCGAATGTGAACAATAATATCGCCGGTGCTTAAACGCTAATCTTTCGCTGGGAAGAGAAGAGTTGCCAAACTGTTCCCAAAATAGCTGCTACAAACAATCGCAGTCGATCGATCCTCCCGACGCTGTCGACTGAAACTCGGAGCAAAATCGACGGAACTGTCTTACCACTTTTCCCAAAGAATTTCCAAAAACCGAGATTAACACGTTCCCGCC
Source organism: Halictus rubicundus (assembly GCF_050948215.1). Classification (NCBI taxonomy): domain Eukaryota; kingdom Metazoa; phylum Arthropoda; class Insecta; order Hymenoptera; family Halictidae; genus Halictus; species Halictus rubicundus. The sequence continues at coordinate 14,989,337 of NC_135157.1, read as the reverse complement.
GGCATGTACCATCACTGGTACATAGAGGGCTGTCCCATGGTACATACACAATTGTTCCATCGGGCGGCATGTACCGCCGGTGGTACAAATGAAGCAATCAATTTTATGTGTCTTTTTCCTTAATAAAAAGAGAAAAAAAAATTTGCAAATGAACTGAATCAAAACAATTCTTTAAATTTAAACGATTTTAACATACAAATATATATAGCCGAGAACTACAAATAAGACCGCCGGCGGGAACGTGTTATAAACTCCCCAAAAAATTCCCGGGCCATTTTGTGCAGAGAATTTTCCCGCGAGAGGGAAACGACTGTTCGACTCGATAAATCGATATGCAGCTGAAGACGCGATCGGAGTCGGTTGTCCGGCTTTCGTCGCGTCCGTGGCTCCTCTCGTTCATCATCGTCGCGCGTCGGCGTGCTTCCGCGTCTGTTAACTTTCCTGCCGGGCCGGACACTGGTTCTGCAGGTAGTCTGCAGAGCTCTTTCCAGATTCCCGACGAACCGGACGTGCCCGGACCGGTTGCAAAATACGAGCTCGGCTCGCGTTTCAGACGGGTCCGGTTCCGAACGGTTTTCCTGCCCGGCGGAGACAGCGCACGCTATACGCGCCAGTCAAGGATCACGAAAAACACGCGCTTCCCTGTTCCACACTGGCGTGCCGGCTCGCGGAGGACCGCTCTGTCGTTTCCTGACAACCAGACCGGCTGGGTTTGTTGACCACCGTGGAATTTCATGCAAGAATGTCGCGTAACCGTGGTCACGGCTCTCGGAATTTCGTGTCGGCCATGACAGGAGAGGCCGGGGCCTCGGATTAACATCTTATTATCATGTTATTAACGGAGATGAGCATGCCGTGCATCCTTCGAGATGATTGCCTCAAACTTACTGCCTTTGCACAACCGTTTCAAACGTTGCTTCTAAATACTAGACACGAGTGCCATTTTCCGTGGCTTCAAGCGGTTCTAGAGTCAATTTATCGACGTTCCCGTGGTGGATAAACATGGCGCTGTTTATTAGCAGTGTACATCCTGGTCTGTATTTTTAGACAATTGCTTTACGCGCTGTTTCCGGGAGATTGTTGTCCAAGTGCCATTTTTAGAGGCTTCGCTACAGGTGATTTATATTGACATTCTTTAGTAAGTAAACACGGTGTTCAGTTTTTATAGTAGTGGCATGACAGATCTTGGTACGCACCTTTAGACAACTGTCTCGTACACTGTTTCTACAAGATTGTTGTCCTGAGTGCCATTTCCGCTGGCTGGGGCTTCAAGAGTTTCCAGAGTTAATTTATCGACGTTCTTTAGTGGTTACTTTCAGTGGAGCATAATATGTATTATTAGGAACACGTTTTATATGTCGTTATATGTTTCTGTAAGTGCCATTTCAAATGCAAAGGAGGCTACAGAGCTGGTTGATATATTATTAACCCTTTTTCATGAATAAATATACATTATGTACATTACAAACATAACGAATGTGTTTCACCTCTATAAAACACGTGCGTAAGTACCATTTCGAACATGGCCGTCTCGAGAACGGAATAGTACCGCTTTGCCAACAGTTTAAATAAATAGTGTATCGTTCATAGTACTAACATATGGATGGAAATCTTTAGTACGTGCCAGAGGAAAAGTTTACCAAGCTCCTCGGCCCGGTGATAACAGGTTGTTAAGCAAATGTAAATGGCCACTCATCGATGCAAATAGCTCGAGCAACTCGATCGACCAGACGCGTTAGAGTCTCTCCAGCAGCCTGTAATAATTCCATCATTCCCGAGCACGATTCTCGAAAATGGTAATGCAGCATTTCGTCACGGATTTTTCTCGGCAGAACCGATCAGCATCGACGAGGGTCACTCGATTACCTGTCGATAAAGTGTTTTCGTATCGGTCACGGGGATCTCGCGACTCAAACAGCCGACTCGTCGAACGTTTCACTTCGCAATCGAACAAGTTCCGATGAAAATTCCCCGTTTGTACTTTCTCGCTGCAGGTGCATACACCGCGATCCAGGCCCCGGCAATCATGCGCCGATATACCACAGCGACTAGAAATATTCGCTTTCACGTTCCATTCGTACCCTCGGACCGTTCGTTTGGAGAAAAAAAAAAAAAGATAGGCGATCCGAGACCCGCGAACTAATGCGCGGCATAATTAATATACTCTGCACGTGTGTATACACGCGTTTGTGAGTGTACGATATGCGAGGAACGAAAGCTTCGTTGATTTACGAGGCGAGGTAGAAAGGGTACTGCTATCGGCTGTCAAAATTAATAAATCGGAGAACCGTGAGATAGTAGGATTTATCGTCATTCCAAGATCTTTTAGCCTACCTGTTCGTTTCTGAAAAATTTTAAGCAGCTGTAACGGGCTGTACAATCTAGAGAAATTTCGAAGTTGGTCCGATCATTATTGGAAATCCTGTAGACCGTGTCGGTGTGCCCCAAAGTCACCCTAGGAATTGCTGTTTAATGAATTGTTAATGAATTCCCAGCTCGTCTCTTTCCCCGAATTTCATTTCCTCGACCGTAAATCGCGGTTTTAATTTATTCCGGCCGGGTCGCGCCGAGAATAAGAAGCACGACGACGTAAATGGCCCTTTCGGCACGACGTTGGCCTCGCGAGAAGACGCACGGTAGCCGGCAGAGGGATTTTCTGGCGTTTCGGTAACGTGCAGCGGAATCGCGATAGGAGAAAGTTATCGCGGCCGGTGATTTGTTGCCGGGAAGGCTACGTCGCTGGGGTCCGTCTATTCCAGAACGGGAACTTTTATTTATCCGTCCGGTTCGAGGGAGACAATGGTCTGTCACGATCGCTTTCGTTCGAAGACCGCGGTGGAAGTCGGATGGAAAGCGTCCACGATTTTTCTTCACGGTCCCCGAAACACCGTGTGCACAGCCATTCGCAAAACTCGACGACATTCGTTGCTTAACCACTAAAACAACCACGAAACTTATTTATTTCTAATTAATTTCATACGAAACTTTCACGGGCATATTCGTCACATTTTTCCGATCAAAATGAGCCCAAACATGACCTGATTCGGAGCTTATTTACCTGTTTAATCCACGGTTCTGTGGAACCTCCACTATCCGAACTGATGCTATTTACAAAACAGTTCGTATACGGCACGATTCAATGGACGAATCTCAGTAAATATTTAATTTAACGCTAGATCACTGCTCTATTATCATTGCATTGGCCAGTTCGGATAGTCGAGGTTCTACTACATCGCGAATTAAACGAGTAAATACGATCGGAACGGTGTCGTGTTTGGTATCGTTTTAATAGGAAGAATGTCAGGAATATGTCCATATAAATTCCATTAGAAAATTATTAAAATCAAAAAGGTTTTCTCATTGAATAAGTATTATACATTTGACACCAACCGGTGAGAGCTCAAGGAACACTATCGGTGCACTATGCGAGTGATATTTTGGTCCCAAGGTTTGCACAAACATCGAGACACTACTGTGCTTCAAATGCCGACCGAAAACGCGGAAAGTCAGTTCGAGCATCATCGCGTAGGACACTGACATTTAATCATTGTGAAACCTGGTGCGGGGGCCAGAGGCCAAAGAAATTCTATCGATGGGGTCACGGTTATGGCAGCCGCCATATTAGAGAGGACACAGGCTGAAAATCTCGTGTGCACTTTGCAGTCGGCTGCCATTATCCTCGATGCGGCGATTCCACGCGAGATCGTGCACTTTTCCCCGAACCCGACAACAACGATACGTGTGGAAATTTGCAACTTTCTTACCGATCGAATTAGCATTCTCTCACCGGCTCCTTTGAAAGTAAGAGTCTCATCTGAGAAAACCGCGCGATTGTCCTATTGCCCTTAGGCTAGGAAAGAGTTTCGCGAGGATCAATCCTACGTAGATGCGGGTTCATTAACGTTCGCCGGGGACATTATAAATTTCTGTGGCCGGCCTGTGAAAGTGACGTGAAACTGCCGTGTGGCTGTTGGGGTCAATGAAGCTACCGGCTCTCGAACTTATGGCTTTTCTAAGCCGGTTGCTCGGCTGCGGAATCCGTTTCTTGTTCTGGCACGCCGTAAACAAGAAACTCGAAACTTGTTGACCCCTCGAGACGCTTACGCGAGTTTTATGGACACCGGTCTCTCTAATTAATGGGCCGATGGCGGAGTTTATGATGAAGCTTTTAATGTTTTACTAATCAGAGTGATGTTCGGTTTTAATCTGGCGAGAAGTGTGTTTGTGTGGCAAGAGAAAATGAAAGGAGATGAATCTCTTAAAGAGGATTTTACAGTGGTGGATCAGATTCATTAACACTTTGACTACCATCCCAGTTGTGTATACCTGTCACCATATTTTTTTTTTATTAATCTTGGAAATCAACTGTTGTTATAATTTATTGGGGAAACCACAGTTTGTTGATTTGCTGATTACAAGGTGTAATGGGGTTATTAAAATAATTGCTAATTTTCATGTTCGTCGATTGTTCGTGTAGCTTAAAATATCTATGGAAATTAGGTGTCATCCACGTTTTCAGGATGATATTGAAGAGTCTCTGCTCAAAGTTATTATATCTCGAAAGTGTATACCGTGACTAAATAGTTACGTGCTCTATCAACGTTTGAATAATCAAAACCTTTCAGCAACTATAATCTAAACGACGTCATCTGCCACAAGTGCAAACTGTTTGCATTACGCTCGATAAATTCTCTGCACCAGCGATAAATGATCCAGTTACGCGCCACAGCAGAGAGCATAACCGACCAACTGAACCGCAACGCTCTCTCGTTCGCGATAAACGCCGATCGTGAATGAATAGATATGATCCAGATCGTAGGATCCTCTTAACGATCGTGCCAGTGTTCGCACGGTAGCTCGCGATTCTAACAAACCAGCCAATAAAACGAACAGTCCGAGTGTTCGATCAATCGACGCGTGAATCGACATTGCTCTCCAACTCGACTCGCCTTGATCCCCGTTCGATCGATCCGAGGATCGAAGCGATCTACGTGCCGCGGGAAATGCTGGTTGAACGGAAACGAAGACAATTGCCTCTCTGTCTTGTATTTTATACGGAAACACTATTCAGTACAGTAAACTTTGTTTAACAAAAGCATTACAATCTTTTTAATATAAATTGGCTTTTTCTCCTGGGATTCAGTAGGACCTGGAATTATAAATTATATATTTGCACTGCACAAACTATACAAATATTTATATTCGTATTTCTATATTTTCCTCAATATTTAATCATCGTCAATTTTATTTTAAAAAATCCACAGAACAAGTCAGACTCGACATTCCAAGTAAAGATTTTTATTGGCAAACAAATTGCGTCGTGTTCTCAGGTTCTATGGCGAGAATGCAGCGGTGCCCTCTTCGTTAAACAATTCATTTTGCCCGGCGACAGAAAAATGGTCATAGCGATGCGTTCCTCGTAGCCGCGGGTTAGGTCTGGATTCCTCAGAGGTCACAAACCGGACAGTTCACGGCGAGGGAATAGCGGATAACTAGTTTCGCAGTTCGAACATCAATCACATCGAGGCTCGCGTAGAAGCGCAAACCGCGATAGGGCCGCGGTTACACTTCCAGAAACATAACCGAGGAGCCCGCGCAGGATTTACGACAGTTTCCAGTGGTACGTGTGGCGAAAGAATGAGGACGCACCCTCGTGGTTACGCATTCCACTCTCGACCGTTTCCTTTATGCGGCCTGCGTGCCCCTCTGCGCCTTTGCTCGACAGATCGGAGACGAGAACGCATCGCTGCATGTCGCTGCATCGTCGCTGCATCCTCTCCGATTTCGAGAAAACCGTCTTCGAAATTTTAGAAACACTTCGCTCCGAAAATTCATTTCATGAAACATCTCTGTATACGAACAAGTTCAGGGATAAATATTTCGTTTACAGGCGTTTCAATTATTTTTGAGGATTTTGAAACTACTTCAGAACGGTTTCGGTTTCAGTAATAAATCTGAATGTCCCGTTTCGCAAAGTTTAATTTTCCTGCGGTCCCGCTTCGATTTCGACGGGGATCGCGCAATAGTAATGACACGCTAATTGTCCGATAGGTCGGCGTGATCTCGCGGCATTAGGATCACGATCGTTTCATTTCGAGTGTGCTAGGATTAACGAAGCAGCTGCAGACTTTCACACCGAAGAAAGACCACATTTTCCAGGCGGTTCGATCGCCGAGAGCCAGCGATGGCGGACACCGGGAACGACAGATGCGGGGTTCCTTTATGTCAGCTCGCTTTGTGGTCATGTTCGTTCTACTGTGCGTGACAAACATTTCACGGAGTTGCTAAACCGCGTGCTGCGTTCGTGTTACACCTAAACGAACAAGCTTCGCTACCGAAAAAATTTAATTCAAGAGATTTCGGCATCCTTTTTGCAAAATAGCTTTGCAGCCCTGGAATTTAATATTTGGTACATTGAGATACCGCAGGTTTTTTTTTTAGGAAGATAGAAAAGCTTCTTTCACTTTTTAAACTCATAATTATTCCACCAATGGCTGAATGTTTGAAGAGCGTTAAACAGAGCATAAATATTTACTAAAGGGGAACACTGTGAATACTATTTTGTATGATTTGCACGCGTGTTGCGAACGAGTTGATACAGTTTGTTACAAGTTAATTGGACTAAACAGATGTGATAAATGGAGAATCCTCCAGCAGAAAACGTTCCCATCTTTTTCCAGAACGAAGCTGGCCGCGATCGACGTGTCGTGACTTACGAAACCGCGTCGCGAGTTTCACAAACGCGGGATAGATCATCGATCTACCATCCCTCGGTTAGAAATCTGCCATTTTATGGTTAGAAATCTGCCCATGATACATTCGTTAAAAATTCCAAAACGGTATATGAGCACGAACGAGCTCTTCAGAGATATTCAGCGTCTTTAATTCTTCGGCTTATCAATATTTACGATATTCACCGCGAACAATACTGGCGAAGTGTTTCAGATTCAAAAGTGCCTCGTAAAACGTAACATAAACTTGCAAATCACGTGTTTGACTTAACATCCAGGATGTTCGAGAATGATTTCGCGGAAGGTGCTCATTTTTCCCTTGTTTTCCTTTGATTTGCAATTCCGAGGATGGAAAAGTGTGCGAATGGCGATGATGACGATGACAATGAGGTGTGAAACAATGGTTCAAACAGCTCAGTTTATGTGTTCGAACGTGAAACTTCAAATACCACCTCGGAAATAATAAAAATCTCAATATCTCAAAAATGAGATATTGAAACGGAAGAGAATACTATTCATTCTGGTAAAATAAAAATTATTATGTTGCAAGAAATAGGAGTTACTTCAGAATGGGTTAAACTTCACTTTCTGGGACCAAAAATTTTTTACTTTTTTTTGTATAATTCTGTAGATCTCGACGAGAAAATACCGAAAATCGAAGTTTCACCATGCTACCGGTTCATAGCTCGCTGTATCGGAAACTGAAGGTCAAAAATGCAATCCGAGCAGCAGGGCCGTCGCGAAATCCTCGCAAATAACAGGCCGCGTCACCCGGACGGCACAGGGCACGCGTTCCCGGAGCGCACGAATCGCGTATCAGAACATATGGGCAAATTAAGGGCCTTTGTCGCCATAATCGTCGTGTTCTCCCCTTTCGTTTAATTTCCACGAGGCGCGCAACGGCCAGCGCAGCCGTGGTGGCATCAAAGGCACAGGAACCTTCGACCCCCATGAAAGGGCAGCGTCGCGAAAATCAGATTCGAGTGTCGCCCACTCGAGTTTCATTGACGTTAATGGCCGCCGATTGTCGACGCACCTGGTGCGTCTCGGATCAAACGGAGACGCGATACGATCGGTCCGAGTCTCGCTCACGAATTCTCTGGATCAAACACACCTCGGGTACACCTTCGAGCACCTAAGGGCTAATTAGCGGAAACAATCGACCACACGGGTCTCAAAGCGGAATTACTTCTAGGACCTCTCGGACTTCGTTTAGTTTCGTTTCGAGTTGAAACGCTGGTACAAACATTCCGTCAGTTTCTCAAGCTGCTATTTCAACCCTCGGCTTCGAAGAACCTTTTCAAAATCTTGAATGCAACCCTAACGTTTCGATTTTTAATGTTTTCGGTGCGGTGGTTTATGGTGGCTCATGCTGCACGACGATTTAAATGAAACATTCGCTACGAGCGGTGAGATATTTCTGACGATCGTGATTTTATGTTTTACTTATTAAAATGTTTTCGAAAAGTTCGTCCACGAGAATAAATCAGCAGATTCTCGTTTGTTTTACGGAGACGGCAATCTGCAGGATCCAACCCAGACCCTCCCACGTTTCGAAGTGAATGTGAGGATAGGTTTCTCGATCGCTAACCTTTTTGCTAAATAAAACGTGAATACAGTCACGCGAGAATCTAGAGCAGCCGCTCGAAATGTCTGCGCTCCGCTCGACGCAGTGGGAAAAATCGATGTTCGATCGTTGAAAAATCCGCAATCTCCAAAAGTCGAAAGCAAATTGTTTAATTCATATTTCCTAAATGGAGTCATTTCTGACATTTAATCCACCAAAAGTAAGTAACTCCTTGTAACGAGCATCATTCCTGTTCAGCACAAAGATCCGCGAACTAAAATCTCCCAGAAAGGAAATCTTTTGCACGGATCACCGGCGGGCATTCTCCTCCCAAACTGGTAAATTGTTTATTTTGTTCAACACGTCAGGAAATTAATTTTCGAATCAACGAACCAAGTTTTCCCCCCGCAGCCGTTCCCAAGCGAAAATGGCAAGGAGAAAGGCAAACGCTATGAACCAGCACAGAGAAATCCCTTTTCCAGTTAATGAATACATCACAGTGCAACGCACCTTGCAGGGACCATTCCAGATATGATTTATTTACACACGGGAACGGCCCAGCGCCGCGAATTACACCGGACTGGAGCCGAACGGTATCAGGATTGTATCATAATCGTATCGGGAGACAGTGCCGGCGCTAGGCTTCAGCGTTCCTTTCGGTTTGCGCAACAGAGCGTGCAGGTTTGTGCCTTTTTCAGAGGGAAACGTGGCATTCTTGTCACCGGCAATTCCAGACGCGATTGCGCGCCGACGATTGAGAAATTACTGCGGGATCCGAGCCCGCCAGAGACAGAATTGATTCTCAATAGGATCGCTACCGTGTTTAGCCGACCAGACGTTGCGAAACCCTTCGGAGAATAATATCATTCCAGGTCGTTGTGCCATTGCTGTGGCGAAGGAATTTTTCCTATTATTCTTCCAGGTCCTTTTCCATTACAGGATAGTCGAAAATATTTGCGAATTCTGTCCAGGTAATTTAACACCGGCACAAGAACTTTGTTCAAAATTCAAATTTAACTGGCAAAGACAGGAAAATTCCTTTGCAAATATTTTTCCCGAGTTCAGAAACATTTCACAGCCGCGCCACCGTTGCAACGCTGTACACCGTTATAGTCTGCGGATTAACCTCGCGGCTCGAATTCTAATAGAAAACGATTCCATACGTCTGTGAGATGAATTACGAATTGTATCCGCAAGTTTGACCAACTATTCGCTATACTGTCCGCGTGATTTGCCACGCACGCGTTATCGCGTAACTGTAAATTATAGTCCGGCACAGTTGCCACTGCACCGCGCGAATAATCACGCCGCGTACCGCGCTAATTACCATTAATTACACCGCATCGAACGTTCGTTATAGTGGCCGCGTACCGCGCGGGATACATGAGCCGTACGCCCTCGATGTTTTTCTACATTGTTGCACGCTTTTGACAATAACCGCGGGGAGAACGGTGTTTCGACACCATTTAGAGCGATTATGCGGCTCCGCGGATGCCTGTTCGCGCGACGATGATAAGCCACTTCAAGGTTCGACGACCCTTAATCGTCACGATGAAGTGCTGTGCATTCATTGCGCTCCGAACAGCAAACATTACGCGAAATCGAGCAGTCTCTTGATTTATGAACCGTGATCAAGGTGGCCTGATAACGCGGCGTTATTGTGCTAACTATTAGGTCAGACTAGCGACAGTAATTTGTTCCAGTTGATTGGCTCAATTTTTTGGGATTTTTCTTTGGTCGCTTGCGGTATGAGCATGAAAATGCTCGATCATTGGAAAGCGTAAAACAGTTTGATAATGTCAATTGATTATTTCCAACTGATTAAGGAAAGTTTGGTTTCTGTTTCTAGGAATTGCGGGAATTGCAATTACATAATACGAAACTATAGTCACGTTTTATTGATTAATTTTCTCCGCTCGCGAGCTCCAGTTTTTCATTTCACATCGTCCGCACGTTGCTGTTTAGTGAAAACTCGACTCGCCATGCTCGATAAAACATTCGAGCTGTAATAAAGATACCTTATTATTTAAGGCAATGTAACTTTTTACGCCTAGCGCGCTTATGTTATTCATCGACGCTCGCTGGTGCAATAACGAGCTGTAATCCTTTCTAGTTAGCCTATTTGAACACGTGTACTGCACAAGATGTGCCTGAAGCCACTTCAAAAATGGTGCCGGGTCACAGCTGACCCACGATTAAAATTGTATTGAATTTTAATATTTAAAAAGTTAATATCTAAAAAGTTCCCTGAAAATTTGTTTAAATTAGGATATTGCACAAAACTGCAGTTCAATATTCATGAAGACATCGCATTGAAAGTAAAATTGAGAAATCATTTTTATGCAAGCAAATGTATAACAAGTATATATTTTTTGCTTGTGGAATGGTTCAAGCATTAAACAAGTGCCCCTAAATCAATCGGAAACGACGCCGAAGTGGTTTATGCGATCGCAGCACACGCGAAGTTTGTTTCAGCGGCGATACAATCGATCCACGGCCATAATCTCGGTGATTAATTCGCGTACGGCCCCGCGCCGCGAAGGTACAAGCCGCAAATCTTCGGAATGCATGGGACTGGTGCACCGCTGCACCGATGCACGCGTTAACAGCGCGTGCACAACGCATGCGAGAGCACGATCCTCGTGACAAAGCGTTATGGCCGCAGCGAGTGGCTTCTATCGCGGCTTGTTCCCACCGCGAGCATTATTATTTTTAGACCGGTGACTGTCTAGCGCAGTATCTCCCAAAGTGCACAAGGCTATATGCAACTCCAGGTGCAATTAAGCACAATTAAATAAAAATGAAAAGCACAACGCGCAGTCTTGCACGTTTTCTTACTCGTTCCATCCAGGATTATTATAGACTTTTCAGGTGGGGTGTTAAGTAATTCTTTTCTGCAGGGTATGGTTAGGTCATATAGGTTTGGGGTGTGGGGGAAGAAGACACTCTTCAGGATAAATTCACAAGCAGACGATATCGGTATTCCGAGGATGGGCCCGAAGGCCTTCTGGAGGCCACGTGACACGATTTTCAACGACATCCGAGCCGGCAGGGCTTGGTTCTCTGAGGGCTGGGTCAAGATTAGTAGTCTAATGGCGGTCCCCTGCTGACATACTTGCGAATAAGCTTGTATACTATAAAACTCCCGTTAGCCGAACCGGCTATTGTCCGGGATGAATATGTTTCTCATTACTAGACGCATCTTCATGCAAAACAGGAATTTTCTGCGTCACCCGCTAGAACCCGATAGAATTTTCCTCCTGCGTGACAAAAACAAGCAACTACAATTCGCAGTCGTACGGAAAATATTCCAGGTAAAACTGTCTAGATTCCGTAAATAATTGGAGAAGTAGAAACGAAATGAAAATTAATTTTGTCTTTATCCATTAATTTGTGTCGTCAATGCAGAATATCCGCGGTCTACTAAGAATCCATGCAACAATTGCTAACATAAGCTACAGTTAATAGTAACAAAATTTATTTTAATCGCACGAATCGCAAGAATTCTATTCCTCCCGTTCAAGATCTAGTCACGCGCTCGTGGTGCCATAAGTTTTTTCGGTGATTCCCATGCTCGAGGAGCACGCATGGTCGAGCGTCACTGTCGGTCGAGTTCGAAATTCGTTTCCCACAATGGACCCAGTGTGCGCCGGTTAAAATGCAGCGTCGCGTGCACGCCAGTTAACATCGTTTACACACGGCCGTGAAACGGAACGCCGGCAAACACGCAAATGGCAGGGACAACAAATGGAACGACACTGGCGCGGCGTCGGCGTCGGCGTCGGCGTCGGCGCGCAGACACACATGTGCGCTCCGATTTGAATGAGAATGGTCCACAACGCGGCCGCTCTGAGCTATCTGCGCGACGCGATCTCGGCGATTTGAATATATCTTTGCGGCGGAATCGAATTATCACCGGATAACCGAGCCGTGACGAGCATCGATACGATCTGCCGCTGCTCCGATCATTCTTCCGCGTGCGATTGTCCACCGGTCGATTTTTCTCTCCGTTTTTGCGGCGCGAGGAAGGTGTTAACCGTAAGAGTGCCCGCTTCGATCAAAATAATTGGCTTCAGATTTCCTGTTTTGCCGAAATTACCGAATATTAAATTAATATTATCGAAGCGGGTATTGCTGCCCAATTAATTAATTTCTTTTTCGATGTTCGGCACACTCGCTGTCCGAGGCACACGTTTTTCGAGGAATTCCTTGACTTGCGACATATCGATCTTATTTATTATCTTGAATGGAGTCATTGTTTCAATAGACCTCCTTTGTGTGTTCAGCTTCGTGTTCGACGGAAAAGTGCTATCGACACATTAATGTCGTCGTAAAGATAAGATAGACAATATAATTATTGTATTTCTTGTTAACGGTTGCGTCGGCGATCGTCGCAAATTGCTATAATGATGTGAGAATATCTAGACCAAGTCTCTCAAAAGTATACACTCCCAAGGAACAATATTCCAGAGAAACCCAAGCGTCTATAAAATCTGAAAAAATCACCTCTGTAGCATAAACCTCTGTACAGCCACTGAATCTCATCCCCGTCAACCCACCATGCCGTGAAACATACTAATTCCTTCTCGAAGGTCGCGCAGCCTGTTAGTTCTCGCAACGATCCCTGTCCCGGTGCTTGCGGTTCCAGGGTTCACGCCTCGCGCGCGAAGACTATCGATACAATCTCTTAACCACTGTTCCACATATCCAACAGCCTAACTTCGGATATCCTGGTCGACGTGGCGGACCGGGGACCGATCGCTTGTGCATTTACTATGTCGAGCGCCTTGATAATCGGCGAATAACAGGATCGCCCACGTGCCGACGACAAGAATGTCGCGGCGTTGATCATTCCTGCGAACCGGCTAGATCCCGGGGACCGATGATCTAATGCTCCCGATCCTTATGGGGAATCGGCCGAACCGCCCACGGGTCCTTCAACCTTTCAATCGCGAAAAACATTTCGACACATATAAAATCGTCACGATAAGGATTTCGTGTAGTCTAAGTTAATTATAATTTATAGTCTCGTGGACGCTGTGATGTAATAAAGTGAGAGAATTGTTAAAATGGAATAAAATTATTGATATTTAAGCACAAGGGAAAATATACAAATGCAAGCAATGTAAGTCTGCTCTCTTCTCTAGGAGATCGTCGACGGGTGCTAATTGTTGTAACGGGTGTATAGAGAATTGCTAGGTCTTAAGAGAATGGGAGGATTCTGTATAAATGGCGAGTTAATTCGTCGTGGCTGGTTAAAAGGATAAAATCAATGGCGACCGAAGCCAAAAGCAGCGAATTTTTCTTTGGCGCGTCACGAACTCGTGGCTAATCAGTCGTCTTTTTTTGTTACAGGAAAGGCTGTTGTTCGTTTCCTATGGTGTTGGTGCTCGCGGTGACTCAGCCTGGTAGAATTTGGGCACAGACCCCGTACTCTTCTTAGGAGGAGAAGAGCAACTGGAATCCTGATCAAGTTCGATGACTCAGGACGTGGAAATTGCTTGTGGAGCATCCAAGAGACCGTTTGCTCCCTGGCGGAATGTACAAGGTGTCCCAAAAGTGGCGACGAGGTACGCAAAATTTATTTGAAACAGCCGAGAATTAAAATTGAAACAGATTCTGTAGACAAAGCCAGAATTCCAGGAAAATTAATTTTCCTGGAGTTGATCTGCACCTAATTTTTCTAGCTTAAATTCGTCCCTGGCGTCGAATTGTTGTAATGTTAAAAAATCGATACGATAGAAGAATTTAATATTCGCGTGCCCCCTTTGAAAATGAAAAATTGCAGTAAAATGAGACATGACTGAAATAGGTCTGACAGGCCGGGTTTTGCAGAAGCGGTGAAAATTGATGAGCCAGCCTGACACTAACGATTAATACCGGCTTGTAGCACCATTACCTCTATCTATAAAATTCCTTCAAGACGGGAATAAAATGTTCGTAACATAATCTCGCGCAGTATCCACCGCTAAGCTTTCCACATCCCCGCAATGAACTCAGCGTTTGCGAACACGCTGAAATCCGCCGCGGAGATTCTTCTTCTTCTTCTCAAAAACGAGGAAACGCTTCTAATTACAGAAGTCCATCTCGTTTACTATTTACCGAACGCATCCGGGAGATACAACGCTTTACAAGCCTCGAACCGAAGTTGATCGTCGTTAATCACCAGTTCTTGCGATAGGCGATCCATCAAATCCGTCGATAAATAGAGAAAAATGATCGACCGGTGGGATTTCGCGGGAATCGTAATATCCCAAGCAGAAAAGTCAATTGCGAGGACGGAGCCGGTTCCGGAGCCCCCGGTATAGCTGGAATCTCGAAATCACGATCCTACGGGCCCCGTCACCGCTAAAAATATACGTCGAATTAAGGGGAATTCGTCGCGGTGGCAAGGTTCGCGACACGTCCACGTGCTCTTTTTCTATACTTAAGGACAGCGTGTCCTGCGCATCTGCGAACAATTACCAGCGGGGACGCGAATTCGCCGGTCCGGACCCTCCGGGGATGTAAATCTGCTCCGGCGAACGAGGCTCGACGAAATTATGTCACCGTGACTGATGATGATGAGTTGCCAGGTGCTGGCCCTGTGGGACCATTCGCGGAACGGTCGTTTAAATCGACTGGTTAGGCTCGCTCGAACCAATTCGACACTGCAACAGTGCTGTTGTTCTTCGTTGCTCGACAGCTTTGTATCTTTTTGGAAAGAACTGTTCCCAAACCAGAGAACGAGACCTTCTTTGGGGGATTTTTCGGATTGTAATCTTTTGGATTGCAAGCCTGGGTATGTTAACCCTTTGCACTCGAAGCTATTCTAACTCCAAAATGACACATTTCTTCCGACCTAGAATATTGCCCTTCTACATATATTTTTTCCTGTTATACATACGAAAATGGTGCAACTTACTCGTACAATACCGAAATGTTTAGTAATTTATTAAATACGAACAAATTTAATAATGTAAAAAATATTTTGAATAATGACACAGCAATTTTTAGTAGTGCCTTACAGTCACCATTCGAGTGCTAAGGGTTGAGAAAATTTTTACCAAAGGACAGCTTCCCTTGTGCACAAGACAAAAATTTTAATAATTAAATTTTTGGAGCCCATTTCCTGAAACTCGGATCCTAGCATCAAAAAATCGCCACTATCCCGCCGCTTTCTCGACTAAAAATGATTGCAGTCGCCTAACGTCTCCTGACACCGTGCGGATAAATTGTTGAATTCGCAATTAGTATGAAAATCCGGGCGAAAAGTCCGCGAGCCGCCGGTGGAAAGCGAAAGGCCAAGCCAGTCAGCCTCGACCGAGGAGATTGTGCGGAAGGATAATCGCGCGGGATACTTGCACGACAGGGTTGCGCAATCCGTGCCCGGCGAATTGAACATGAATTTTAATAAACCACTCGCGTTTGTTGCTTTTTTTTTCAATTCTTTCTTCTTTTTGTTTTTCATTACACGCGACACGGATCGGCGTGCGGTCCGCGCGCGCGAAACCTCGTTAGTCGACGCCTAATGGTTTTGCGCCGAGCGGTATTCGGCCGAATGCTAACGAGATTGCAAATGAAATCGGTCCCGCGCCACTTAACGCGATCCTAATTTCCCTGGAACAAGCGCGAGGAACACGATTAACCGTGGGAGATCGATGGATCGACGTTAACCGGTAGCTCACCGTCGTTTGCACAAGGAATTACATTCCCTTGGGGCCTGGTAACGACCCGTTGATGACTACGCGAGGATGCAATCACTCTTCTAAGCTCCGGAGGATGCGTCGTTTTCGAAAGATTAGTGCCGACTATGCGCGGAAAATAAACGAATTTCGAATTTTTGAACGGGCGACCCGAGCGTGTGAAACTGTCCGCGCTGCTTCCTGTGCCGGCAGATTATGCAGAAACATGCAATCAGAAATACTGGTTGGATATCATTGTAAGTGCTTTCAAATTCATTAGCGGACTTTATGCAATATACAAATTTTATACCTGCATTGGAACGAACTGGAGTGAAATAGAAATTTATTTTATTCCTTAATATGTTTCACAGGTCAGAAACAGAACTTTTAAATTATTCCTACTGTTCTTAATTACGCCTATTATTTACAAGGTGAACATTTCAAGGCAAAAATTTCACAAATCTGCGCGTGCCATAAATACACAAATATGCACAGAATGCTGAATTATCGTCAAAAAATGAGACGGCGACCACACACGGGGAAAATGACAGCGGAAGTTGGAACAACAACTTCGAATCGGTACGGTTCGATCGGCGAATCCATTAGCAATTAAAACTAATAAACCGTCTCCGGGGCGATCGCGATCGACCGCGCTCGAACGACGAAAGCAGTGATCGCGAGACGTTGGAACAACAAACCTAATTCAGTCGGTGGCTCGCCTCGGTGCACCCTCGCCGGGGTTCACCTTGAAATAGCCGGGTGATCTGTGCAATTAAAATGCGCGCGATTCCGCGACAGCTGCGGCCGTTAGCCGCGCCGCAATACAGACGACACGGCCGCACGCTCCCTTAAAGAAAATACGAGGGGGACGAGACGGGAAAGAGAAAATGTTGACCAACCGCGGTGCACTAAAAATATAGATGAGCCGTAAGCCAACGACTCCCTTGGCTCAACCTCGAAAATGCTCCGCGTACCTTTTACGGGGGTCTCGTAAATACACCGTGGCATGGAATGCTCGCTGGAATTAGAAATTCCCGATTATTAGACACGGTGACTCACAAATCGTAATCGATCATTACATCTTCCAGCAAATTCCCATTTTTGTACCGATTTTATGAACTACTGAAATAAACAATTTCTAACGTTGAAGATTGGAGATGAAATAAAAGAGTTCGGGAGCCAAGTTAAAAATTAATGACTTTTTTAAAAATTGAACTAAATTTTAATTTTTCTGTGCAGAAAGAAAAATTCCGAAAAATTTGTAGTGTTCCATTTTGTAAGGGAATATTCGTTTAATTGAGGAGAATCGACCATTTGAAACCGTTCGACCATAATTGAGATACATTTCCAAGCCTCTCGTCTGGCTTATTACCTCATTATATCATTTTCGCAATTTCCCCGCGAATTTCTCCGCGAGAAAGCTCCGTCGCGATTTTCCACCGATTGGCCACGGTACACAGAGCTCCGTGAAATCATGTTTCGAGCGTTATAACGAGGTAGGAACACTATTTCCGTGCAGGTTCGCGAGTTGTTGGATCGCTACTTGCTGAAAAAAAGGGTGTTCAATTTATCCGAGGGCTCTCGCCGCTGCTATTATTCGCCGGCGGCCCTGGTCTTTATGATTAACGAACGCCTCGACTCGGCGCCACCGGGGAAATGTACGAGATATACATGAGATACGAAGGAAAATATTTTCCTCGGGCAGTTTATTTCTAGTGCGCGAACGATCCCACGTGGATCGCGCGAAAGCACCGACGGATTCATTTCGATACATTCAATTCCGCGAGAGATATTGCCTCGAGAATCGTCTGGAAAATCTGCGAGCTATTGCCATCTCTTCCCCCGAGTAGCTATCAGGCGATTCGTTCTGATTTAGTTGAATTAACTGTGACTCACTTGAATTTCCTTCGGCTAAATGTCTGCCATTGGCAATTAATTTCAACCCGTTTTAGAGATTCCACATTTTTACATTTATCGAGTAATTTTCCGAATCAGAAGAAGATATTAACAGACCTTAATCATAGACTGTGAATATCTACACGAAATTGTGTGCATTAACCGAGGGAGCTACGTAAACATTTACTCCTTTCTTTTTCAGAATTTTAATCGGTTGAAGATAACGCAATTTATTTTAGTCCATAGTAGCAGCAGTAATACAGTGAAATAAAATTAACAGACCTTGATAGTAGACTCTGAATTTTTATGCAAAATTGTCTGCATTAACTGAATGATGCAGAAGCTACATAAATATTTATTTCTCTTTCCTTAATAATTTTAATGACTTGCAAATCATAAAACAGCAATTTTATATTCTTTTTACCGTTTTCCATTTAATCTAACTATTTATGAACACAGTTCCCTTCCACTAAGCATGGTTGGTGGGAGAAGCAGGCGTCTGAGGGGCCCCTACCCTGCCCATCACTGGTCTACGTAATAGCGTGTTTACTATCTTCGATGTAAGGAATTTTTTAAACTGTATTTCAAATTGTTTTCCGCTTCTGGCGTTCATAAAGCGATTCATAGAAATAGGAATATCACATAAAGATCTGCAATTCATTCGTTACGTTAGCTACGAATTTAATTCGAAGCATTACTAATTTATTTTAATTTATTGAAGCCAGGAGAGATTTATTTCGAGACACACTCTAGCAATTGCCTGCGACCATGATATCAGAGACTCGAATCTGCAATTGCACCTTGAAACAGTAAACTTGTTTCTCGCAGACAATCATACCCCGGCAATAAAACATTGCGGACCAGCTTGCTGTAAAAATTCGCTCGATAGGCTGAGGAAAGTGAAGTTCACCGAGATACTACTTTCCGTAATAGTGCTCGTCGCGAACGAAAAAACCGTCGAACTTTTACTCTTCCCGAACATTTTTTACGAATCGATATGTTCTCGTTTCCTCGAGAGCGTCGACTTTCCTCACTCGAATTCCTCAAACTGTCAGAGATTACGTGATTTCCCGGAGGCGAAAATCAACTGGAAGGAAGTCATTAGATAATGAGATACGAGATAGGCGCCCGATAAAATCGAACGAC
Source organism: Halictus rubicundus (assembly GCF_050948215.1). Taxonomy (NCBI): domain Eukaryota; kingdom Metazoa; phylum Arthropoda; class Insecta; order Hymenoptera; family Halictidae; genus Halictus; species Halictus rubicundus. The sequence continues at coordinate 14,970,333 of NC_135157.1, read as the reverse complement.
AAAAAGTACTCGCTACGATCACCGTAAACAACGATACCTGTCCGCGGTACATGATATATCCTCCTACATGGTGTATACAGGGTGTTCCTAATCGTCTTATTTACTGTACTCTAAAAACTCCTTTTCGAAGGAAGATTACGCTATCTTAATGGCTGGTCGCATGCGAAGGTGAAGAGTCATTTCTCGAGATAATTTTTTTAACGATACCTCAAGGTCACCGATATTATTTTAAACCTTACGTCTTTTCTTGGACATTCTTATTCAGCACGAAAGGACGAATCCAACGACTACAGTAACCATACCGTTTCGGTCCCTTGTCTTTCAGACACGAAAATCTCGAGATCGAATAATCGAAACGCTACGTTCATTACAGTCATTGAATTCGTCTTTTCACGGCCCGGAATAATATCACAGAGAAAATATATTTTTAATAAAATACTGTTGACCTTGAGAATCTCGTTGGAAAATGACCTTGAGAAGAAATCCTTCCCACTGTTAGATGTACGACTCTAAATAAGTTTCGTAGGACGGTAAATCAGGCAGATAATTAGGTGATTCGGAAGCGTGATCGGAGACACCCAGTATATCGATTCACGTTTCTCCATCTCGAATTCCAGTGTTCGAGACCGGTGTTATCGCCTGCGTCGGAACTACCGGAACAGATTTACCGAAAGTCGACGAGCCGTTGGTCGCCGGGGTGTTAATTATCGGTTACACGGGCCGATTGCACCAGAAGCGTAATCGTCGGCTTTAGATTTCTCCAATCGCCGGTTCCGCTCGCGACGGAAGCCAGCTTTCCCCGGCAGCGTGTATGACACGCAACCAACGCCTCTGTCATTTGTATTCGGCCGAACTGTCAACGTTGCGACACCCGTTTCCTTATCAGGGAAAACCGTTTTGGCCGGTCGAGACGAAAGAATGCGATAGCGCGGCTGTACGGGCTCTCGTTACCCGGAACGAGATACAGCTCCGAGGACGCTGACGATGGGGAATCGCTTGTATCTTCTTGCCGATAGCATGGGACCTTCTTCGAAGCGAGATTTTATTCGATGGAACGGTTAATTGATCCGTTTTGACAAGGAGGAAATTAGTAGATCAGCTATGCAAAATTATACAGATATTATTCTCGAAGAATTTGACGCAGCATCTACATTAAAATTAGCTGAAATTGTCTTATAACTAGATTTAATTTATTTAGAATAAAGAAATTTTACTAATTGTAAAACAAAAAATCTGAAACCGGTCATTTCATCTATTACGGTCAGTTTAGTGTTACACTTTTGAATTATTATTGACTTAGTAAAATGGCTAAAAATTGTTTGGTTTTCATAAGATTATTCTTCTGTCACATGAAAATAATTCCAGTAGAAAATGAAGCGAAGATAACAATTTTCTTAGGGAGCTTAACTGTGTCACCGAACTTGGGAGAAACTGGTTCGAAAGAGAAGACAATAGTCTATGAAACTGCTCGGTTGACCGGATACAAGTTGCGCAAGAAGAAGTTAAGAAAGTTAACCGGAAGTAATCTTCGGATAAAAGGACATCAGAGGAAGTGGACGTTTAAACAGTTTCTGTGTAGCCCCGCCGTTTTATCGAAGCTTCGAGAAGAAGTCTTGATAATTTTGCTATTTTGATGCCTTCTACGTCGACTTGAAAGAATCAACTTCATTCTGTTGGGAAGAACGACCTCTTTACCATCGCTTGACCCTCGACCTCTGGCGAGCTACGAACTTGGACTTCGGAGTAGACCTTGTGGAGCAATTTAATAGCTTCCTGAATTTGTATTCAGTAAGAAATGGAGCCCATTATCGTAAAATTTAGAACACTTCGGATCAAGATTCTTTATACCATTATTTACAAGAATAAAAAATAATTCTACGTATAAATTAAATTCCACTAAATTCGGGCATAAAACCACAAATTCTCGCAAACTTCAGCCGAAAGAGGTTTCAGAGTTCGCAGAAAAGAAGGATGGATGAAGAATATTTTTGAAAGCTCCAGATAAAAAATTGATCGAAGGAATTTCGTGCAACTTTCTCCCTAATCGATATGCAGGCGATCCTCTTGCATCTAGGGGACAGCGTAACGCGGTAATTGCATCGTCGGATTATGTTTCGTCGGCCGATGCTCGGGCGTGATAAGGGGTTTTGCCGGACGGCGACGCGCGCACTTACACACGGGGATTATATAATAGGTACAATGCAGAAGAGACGCAAGGACTTTCCTCGAACCGGAGCAAACAGGCGCGAGAGAATCTCGCGTAAATCGGGAGCAATTAATCCGCGCTTAATGAATGGAACGCGGCTCGGTAACTGTAAATAAACAACGCGCGGCTCGTAATTGAACCCGGAACTGTGCTAACAGATTCATACTTATTGAATCCTCGAACGGGAGCGTTCCCGATGAAAAGTAGGATGACGTTGCCGGTCGGCCGGCTTTGCCAGTGGTCCATTAAACTCCGTCGAGAACGTTATGCTATCGCGTAACCTCCGGGATCTCTCTGACTCCCATCAATCATGCGAGGCTACGAGTGATCGCCCTTTGGGATTTCACGAATTTATGAAATAGCAAACTAACAAAAAAAAAAAAATAAGTATAGGCGTGTGCATTTTTATAAAATAGTGACCGTAATTTTTTTAACGAATTTTGAGACTGAACTTCTAGTCGGCTGGTTATAGGAATGCGAGTAGGGGTCGGGAATTGAAACGAGGAAGGAACGGATTAGAATAGAAAATATTTGCCTGGCCCGTGAGAAAATTGGACGGCCACGGGCGAAGCGAACGCGGGTAACTGTTTAATCCGCGGCCGAACGGAACGCTAATGCACAGTTTCTATACGTCATCTGTTATTCAAACAAAATTCCGCCCATTTCAGCTAGCTCGTAACGAGGCCTCGTAACAGCGACGCGCTCAGGCCCATTGTTTCCCCGTCGCGGAAGAACAACGGGCGATTCGAGAAACCATCAATTGCCTTTCTAGACCATTCCGTCGTATTAGCGAGTAATAAGGGATCCTTACGGGCTCCACGGTGCACCGATTCCGATTATGCAATTGCAAACAGTCCGCGAGACCGGTGCACTATCGGCTGTCAGCGTTAATGGCCGACGATCCAAACAACTGATCGATTCAAATTTCTCATTTCAGCGATGCTTCTCACTTGAACAGTTGATAAAAATCAGTGACTGATAAAATTACTCGATAAGAATCATTTGGTATATTCTTTTTCTATATTTATCGTCAACTGTCGAGAAAAACGAAAACTGCCAATTTTTAATATATTTCCAGATGGACTGTGAGAAATTGCAATTAAGTAAAAACATATTTCTTCTTCCAAACAATTATCGGTGTTATACAATTAATGGTGAAACTAGAGCGTGAATTTAATTCTTAATAGCGATCGTTCTCATCGTAATCGTCAATCGCAATTTGTGGTTGAAGTGGTAATTTAATCTCCCCATTTCGACGAACGATTGGCGTAGGAATCTTTTTGCGTAACATCGTAGCTGCCCAAATTGAATTAATAACAATTTGAATCTGGATTCCGCGCGAGCTCGCGAACCGAGCTTTCACACGATCATCTCAGCGTTTTTCCCCCGATAGTGCAGGAGAGATTTTCCAACTGGGAAAAGTGCGGATCGAGGCGTAACTGCTGGCCCCGATTTACGTAACGAAACTTGTATGTTGTATATCGTGCCGGCATCGTGATTTTCTCGCAACTACACGCTCGCCGCCGATGCGGAATTACCTTTGGAATTGGCTGCTTTAGATAAGATAGCGAAAGAATTCGAAACTCGTTCGCGATTCGATGGTATCGGCCGTTTCGGCTTTGCGGATCGTTAACCGATGCCAATTTCGCTACCGGAGCGAGATCGCCGGCCGAGAAAGACTCTCGATCGCTTGTTAGCAGCGAAATTTTAGCGATAATTTACGCGAAGATCCCTAACCTTTCCCTGTAAACTTGCAAAAGAGTCGATATACAAATATTTCGGAAAAATTAGTGTACCGAACTTGCGTAGTAAAAATGGCAATTTTTTCTCATTGAGGTAGGGTGCCTGTCTATGGTAAAGAACTGAAGTAAATTATTTTTGCATTCTTTTTCAAAAAATTCCACGAATCAAATAAAAGAACACGAAAGTACTCTGTTATCTGGCACGTTTCCCACTAATAACCTCACGCATTTTTATCTCTGATTAGTTATCGAAAACATGTAAAATGAATGAGTATTTGAAAAGCATAATTGAATACGTAAAGATATTTGCAGTGTTGGATGTGAATATTTTTGAAATAATTTCGATTGCTTTCGATTCGGGAATTCGTCGAAAAGATTCCTTATCGAGCGACCATTAATCATCGTGTTGACTGTGTGTGACGGTGGCATAACCAATCCTCATTTTGACAAGCATAAGCGAGCAACGTTCAGTTACGTTGAAGTATAAACACAAGTCAGCCGTCATTCATGGTCTGATTGGCCTGTTGGTTGAATTAAAAGGGGCCCGATGCGTGTAATTACCAATTGCATCATGCGTGTTCCTCGAATGATTAGGGCCCGAGAGTGAGACGCTACCAGTCGCCATCTTGTCATTCGGAGGACTGTCTATTAATGAAGATACTCCACAAACTTAGAGACGGTTTATTAATAGAACTGTTAAAAGAACAACTGCTCCTGCCAACTAGTTGCTTCTAGTGAAACTAAATGTACTGTAGCAAAGTCCCGAAATAAAAAACAAGAGAAAGATATTTTTTAAAGTCTGCATTACCTGAACGAACTATAATATTTTTATCTCCCCAGAATTCACATGTTCAAATTTTGCTAATTTTACGACTGCTCTTGCCAGCCACTTGCTTCTATTCGAACGAACTATACTGTATAGTAAAATTCTAAAACAAAAGAGGATAAGGCAAACATTTTTCAGAGCCTAGATTTTTTGGACAAGCTACAGTATTTTTATATTTTTATCATTGATGTAACTTTCCCTTTCCAGAGTACGCAACTTGAAATTATGATAATCGTAGAAACCAACAGTCAAGACAATCGATACTATCAATTAGAGGAACATGAACCCAAGTACGAATAATGTTTTAAATTACAGGGTGACTAGTAACAACTGCTTGTGCCTGTACACGCACACAGCCGTACATAGAAATTCTAATGGAATAGTGTAATATCAGTACAAGGTTCGAGTACTGTCAGTAATTGCATAACTACGAGGTTGTGTGTTTCAATGCATTTTAAGTGGCGAACGGTTCGTATAACCTAATATCTGAGGAATTTAAATTGATGTATTACAATATATTAATTCTGTAAAATACATTGAATATTGAATGGGATACTTTTTATGTTTTCCATTGGGACAAAGGGGGCCGTTATTGTAGACCATTATGCAATTTGTTAAACTCAAAAAAAGAAAAGAAAAATATCCTTTCGAGTCAAATGGAAACTTTTGCTAATTGTTCGAGCCATTCTCTTTCCTAAAAAAACTGGATCTTATTATGCAGTAATGTCACAGTACGGAACAGGTTTCCGAAGTTGAAAAGGTTAAAAGCTGGAATGTGAAAAATGTTGCAATGTCCTTTAAAAGACACGTTCTCTTCTATTGGCCATTCAGCGTGTACCATTTTTATAGCATTCTGCAACGGGCTTACAACTGCAGTTATGTTCGATTTTGCCGTATTTGCAGTATTATTCTCTCAAAAAAGAATTTTTCTCGCTAATCGAGCTCGCGTAATATTAATTAACGATAATGGGAGTAAAGACAGTCTTTTTCAGAAGCATTGTTCCATTTCTTCGGAACCGGCTTGTTGTCACAGAAAAAGTGGCCCACAACCGCGCAATCGCTCAGATCTTGACGACTTCCGGTCGGAAAGTCCCCAACTGCTCTCAATGTGTCAAACTAATCGATTCGAAAGAACAGTCCATCCTCGAACATACAGTTTAATCGATAATTACAAAAAGATCTGCAAAAAATGTGTTACTTAATTTCTTGGGACTCCGTTCTGATCTTCAGAACAGAAGAAATTAGCTAATGACTCGGGTTCTAATGAACTTCCGGCTACGAGTTTGCACATCTTGAAGTTTCTCGAGCGAGCGGTTTCGCAGGGAGAAAGTGCATTGTTTTTAATGACTCCGTGGCCGGCGATTTATAACAATTTGATAACAACACGTCGATCCGGGAACAGATCGAGGATTAGGCGAGGTTTCTTCTGGTTGATCGTTTCCTGCGACAAATCGCATCGATGCGGACTCTGACACAATTAACCATCTCGATTCTAGCTCGTTTAGAGTACGGCTTCTTGGCGCACTTGTACGGCGTCCGACCTGAATATTTTTGCGAGAATACGACCATTCTCTGGTTAAATGGACCCCCAAACACTTCAATCGGCCGGAACCGAACCAGCCGAAATTTCTGCTTCGTCAATCTTATTGTCGTAGAAACAACTACTGAAATTCTTCGTCACAGATTATACACTTCAAAATGATAATTTTTGTCTACCATTTTCCTGATTTAGAAAACATTAAACTCAAGAGTCGACGATACATGTCTCGCTAGAATCAAATGATTTGGTTAAACTTTGCCTCGGGAAACCAGAAATTTTTAACTATTGTTTGTGTGGTCCTGTAGATTTTGGCGAGTAAATGCTAAGAACCCAAGTTTCAATCCTAGGGGATCGCTGGTTCAAAAGTTATGCGTCTATAAAGATAGAGGTTCGAAAACGCAAGAACTCTGAACAAAGTCAGCTTGGAGTTTCGGGATAGAAGAGAGGATTTCGATAATGGATTGAACGATGGAGAGGTCTATAAAAAAACGTTCCCCGTGCAAGTCAACGGTGATTTGACATTTGGAGAACGATCCGTGGTCGTGTCGCCTTGCAAAAAGGAGACGCCACGCCTTGCATTGTCGCGCCGGTAAAAACGCAGCATGTATCGTTCCCTTTCGGTCTCCGACTGGCGAACGAACGAACGAACGAACGAACGCGAACTGGGGGGAAAAAACGAAAGTGGTTTCGAACTGGATCGGAACGTTAGACCGGTCCTAGGCCTTCGGTATTATTTACCTCGACTCGCTGAACCACCCTGGCGACCATTAACATTCTCGCGGTCCGTGCCCGGCAATTTCGTGCCGGCAGGTTTTGCATACATTTCGACGGGTTCCCATAGGTTCGGGCTCGTCGCCGTGTAAACAACGGTGAAATTCGGAATCGACCGGTTCGGTAACCAACGGTGACCTTGCGTGACCTCCACCGGCCACTTCCCAGTTAAATCCCCCCGAAAAATTTTTTAATTTTCGAGATTCTTCACGCTCCGTCTGTGTACTCGGTTGGTAATGTTCGTGAAATTTTTATTTTAGATTCCTGTGGCTAAAAAATTACCAGAAAATTCCTGGCGTTCACTCGGGGAAACCTAATGGAGGGAAATTGCACTAATGGCGACGATAAAATACGTGGTTACCTTGCAGCCTTCGATGCATATACATTGTTATCGCTCTCGTATTTTAAAACCATACAACAATGTTCATATCATGGACAAAGAATTGAATAATGTTTTTAAAGTAATACAATTTTCAATTGCCATGGTGTTCATTCATATCGGCCAAGGTGAATAATGTGTGGATATTATTTTTAACCAATCATTAACAGACCAATGAGGAAAAGCGTAAATATACAAGAAGATTCAGCCTTCAGCAGATAACAAGGTAAACTTGAAGGTATTAAATTCTACTAAATCTCGCGTTCTCGAAAACATTTTTAAACAATTCTATTCTCCCTACATGACCAAAAATACGATAATCTAATCGCTATTCCACAGTTCCAAATTAGATTGAATAACCGTGCAACCGTAAACCCACATAATCCAGCTCGTTCACGGTAATATTCCAGTTATCTGGACGATAGTTTACAAGTCCATACAAACAATCGTCCCTTTTACGACACGAATGATTAAGCGACCAATAAAGACGAGTCCTGATTACATATGATTATTCGAAATGTTTGAATTCGCAGAACACGCGAGAGGCCGCGTTAGAGGATATCGAAACCCGAGAACCGCAAAATCGACGAAAGAGAAAAAAAAAACAGGCTAATGCGTTTCTACGAGCAGGGAACATGAGCGGGGCGTTTATCTACGAAGGTTCTTAAAACGTTTGCCCGGCGTTATCACTGGGTTACTTGTGTACCGACCCGCCGTTAACGAATCGTTAATCATCCGCGTGCACTTTGGGCGCACGTGCAGCAACCGATACGGAATGCATTCGAGCCGCGCATTGTTTTTCAATAGGCGACGCCAGCTGTCGAATGCCCGTCGTGCCAGACGCCCGGTATCTTAAACAAACGTGCGCTCCATTACGTCACTGAAATTCCCTATTTTGACCACAAAAAAAAAAGGTGTACTATACTCTGGAAGTGGAATTTTTGCGACTGACTGGCGCCACCAAGCACGATAATTGAAAATTGTCCTGCACGATTGACTGTACAGTGTTTACTCTATATATGTCACAAATGCCTAGCCGATAAAGGTCTCAGAACTATCCCCACTGAATAGTATCTCCTGTCCGATGTATGTCCGTGACCAGATCCGTGTTTTGGACAGGTATCGAGTAATATCTTGAAATTTAAAAAGTTTTATGTTTTCGGTTTTAAAAAGTGACGAATAATTATCTCACTTTGTGTAATAAATTTTGAGGCATTCGTCGGTACACAATGCACGGTCCCTGAAGGGTTCAATATAGCATTTCAGTACGTGGATTATGGCTGGGATGGGCATTGTACCTTGTTGACTTTCCTTCTTCCAGTTTCTTTTATACGTTTATCGGGGGGGTTTTTTAATGGAGGTGTTTATTTTGGAACATGTTTTCGGGGAAGCATCTCCAGCTGACGTTTGAATGAGAGCAGTGTTTACGTTGTTTGAAGAGCGAAGAGGGTGTGTTTGACAGGACCTTTGTAGAGCGGATGAAGTCAACATAGTAGGAAGTCATAATAGAAGCGTCAGTCAGTAGTCGGTCCTCCGTGTGTTTACGTAAATGGAGATTTTTATGAACCAATTAATAGGAGCTGGGATCAAACAGAAGTTTGTTTGATCTAGAAACGACGTTACCAGGATGATCTCGCTAGTCAATTATCCTTTAGCACTGGCAACTCTGGGGCGACATTAAAAATTGTTATACAATCTATAAAAATTGTTTCTGCTGGAAATGGAATTTAGATGGAAGTGCATTTCCGAAAAAGCAACCATCGAAAGAAGAAACCCGAGTGAATGGTCATGGTAGCGGACCAGAGCTCGGAAGCATGCATCAAAACAGCACAACAAGAAAAACCTCTTCGGAAGGATCCGCTGTTAGGGCATTAAAGCACGCCTATCGGTTTACGCGGCGATATATTGCAGTTCCTACCATTCAGGCTGCATCGTGCATTCTATTGCGCGAGTAAATCACGCCGAGGCATCAACCTGCTAAAATGCATCTCTGTGTGCCACCCTGTTGCCCCCCTCGGGTTCCGCTGTCAGAGGTATACTAAAGGATCGCGCGCGGTGTTCTTAAAGGTGCACCCACACGGTTCGCGGCGTTCGAAGGAAAGGTGGTCGAGAAGGAAAGAGAGAAAACGAAACACGGCAACGTGGTATTTAGATGCGGGCCGATCGACTGTTGCGAAAGCCTCTCTTCGGGTATTTGCGTTGGCGAGTGCCTCGACCCGAGCAGGAATTTACCTGGTGCGCCAGCCACCCACACACACCCTGCACGTACACGCGTGTCCTCCGATTCACGTGTCCCTCGACGTGGGTGAAAATGAATCGAACGTGCTCTTCACGAGAATCCGTTGCCCGCCAGACTCTCATCTCGAGGACTGTTTTGTTTTTTTGGCTGTTATTCGAGCTCGCATCAATCATTCCAGCTGATTGGCCATGCTGATACCAAGTGCCTTAGATTGTCGTTAACGAGGGAATTTTTAACGATCGAGCTGTGCGCTGTTTGTAGTCGATTATCGTTATCGAAAGCCCGAAGAAATATTACTCTATTTCCAAGGGTGAGTTCCAATCAATTCTAACATCTGTTCCCGTAGCTGTTTTTTCATTGTTCACGGCTCAAATTAAAGCTGGAAGATCGTACTTTGTGACAGACCCGTTTAGGTCCGAGGAAAAATTCGAAATCACGTCGAAGAATCCACAAATCTCGGTCGACAGCTCGGAGAAAAATAATAGGCGATTTTAAGAGTGAATTTTAAAATGGGAAGGAATAAAAAGAATTTTCCAACTTTCGACGGCTCAAATTAACGCTAGGATATGGTACTCTATGCTAACACAAAATTCGCCCACTTAAACTGTCCTTAACAATAGACTGCGGATCTTTGTGAGTGACCTTAATAAATTGGAAATAATATATCCACGTTCCTAACCCCCATACGGTCTCCATATAAAATAACGTTAACGGTGCGGTATCGAACGTGTCGGGTTGCTTTAAATTGCACAAACTCATTTGCATCATAAACGCATAATGTTCGCAGTCTACTTATCAATTCAATTCAGAAAACCAACCAAGGACTTCAGTCCCGACTCGGGAACACTTTCCCATCAACCGCAGCACTAACATCGGCTCTTTAACATATTCAATTCCCCAACAATTTCCCTTCGAGCGAGCCTAACGCGTCCAACCACGTTCGAAAGACCCTCCCGTCCTCTCCCCCATCCCATCAGTATAATCTCAACTCACGTTCACCCTGGGCACGGACGCGGACCTGCCGTTGATCCTTCGTCTCCTGAGTATCCTCGCTCGTTCCCTGTCCCTCCTGGTGCACCTGTCGTCCTGTCTCGGCACGAGAGTCAGCTGGGGGCCATCGTTGAGGGACCTAACCCCGAGGAGCACGCAGCCCTCGTCCTCGTCGACGCCGGCGACGCCGCTGCAATTCCGCATTCCATCGGCCGTTTCCTCGGTCTTTTCGCTCGGCGGGCACCTGGACAGGTCCTCCGTCGACCTGGAGGACGTAATCGCCGGTTGCCGGTGCCTTTTCCTTTCGATCACGAACGAGGACGCTCTAGCGCGCCGCGCCGGATTATCCTGCCTGCTCCTCCTGGCGATCAACTGCTCCGTCTTGGTGCTGAACTCCTGGGCCCGACTGTTCCTCGCGCGGTACTTCGCGTCGACCTTATTCGAGGCTGAACATTTCGCAGGGTTCTTCGCGTAGACGTTGTCTTTGGTATCCTTGCGTATCCTCGAGTCCTCGCTCTCGTCCTCTTTGGTCTCCTCCTGGCCCTCCGAGCCGTTCCCAGGAGCCGAGACGCTCCTCCTCAGGCATCTAGCCTTGTCGACCTTCGACACATTCACGGACCGTGTCAGAGTGTCCTTGTATTGAAAGTTCACCGTGGTCTTGAAGCCCTGGTCATCGCAGGTGCTCCTACAATCCACCACTTCGAGCAGATCGACAGGAATCTTTGGATCAGCGCTATCCCCAGGTGAGTTGTTTTTCAAGGTTTCTGATGGTTCCTCCTGAGGTGATGTCTTCGAGTCCTCGTTGGTTGTGGACACTGGTTGGTTCGAGACCTCCGAGGTTTCAACGGTTTGTGCCGAGTCTTTGAGCTTGTCCTCGAACGAGGCACGCTTCAAGATCGGAGCCTTGGCCACGCGCGAGAAACACTTGACTTCGAGCAGGCTGGCTGCGTCGACGTCGTCTACGTCAGGACGTCGTTTCTCCGGCGTCTCGCGCGGCCCGTCAGCGTCGACGCACTGACGGACGGAGATCAGACGGCAGCCGCCGTCGTCCCCACTATCTTCCTCGATGATGTACATCCGAAATAACTACGCGAACACGCGCGTCATCGCCTACGCCGGCTCTTCATGAGCCCGGGCCCGGCACGGGCTTCTGTCGGATTACATTTCGAATTCATGGTCCTTAATTTTCCATGCACTCTTCAATTTTACGGTCTAGAAAATCCTGCACTGTGTGCTATACTTGGAAAGTTTGAACGATTCAATTTTCGGTTTGGACCGCTCCTTTACATTTTCGAGCGGGGTTTTAATTGATCATTGAATCGAGAATCGAGAATATTCATGCGAATGCTCAGACCTGAAACGTCAATTTTGGAGCAGGTTCATTTTTTGTTTAAATGTTGCTCTGTGAAGCAGAGTTTCAATCGAGACTGGAAGAGATTGAATTTTACAATGCACGTGATTATTTTTATGAATTAAAATGTGTGTTCAATAGATACGAACGATCACAAGGTGTTTACAAATTTTTGATTATAGAGTGTATTTTAGCAGAATTGTTCCTCTTAGCTTGAACTGAGTTTGCTTCTATACGATCTCTATATTTGTTATATGATCAAGACAAATTTTAGAACATACATTGACAGTCACGATCTGTTTTGCATTAAAAATATACCGAACAAATATTATCGTCCTGATTCAGAACGTGTCTAAACAGATTGCAATATCAAAACTCTGCAGTCAATTTCCTCCAACTGCAAGCATGTACAAATAAAAAATTCAAACGATCAACAACTCTTTAATCCCCCATCGAAACCCAGCTTTCAATTCAAATTCCATCAGTCCCCTGCCTCGATGCAAGTTCTCAGAAATATTAACTTTCAGTCTGCACTTCCAATTACTGCAACTCCATACTAATCTCCAGTATTGTTTCTGTACACACAAACACATACACACACACACGCGCGCGTACGCACACGTGGTCCTCGACTTCCCAATTACAGCTATCAGTACGTAATTAATCCTCGATACAATCTCCCCACGAGCTGGAACCAAAGATTCCCGAGTAATCGGCAACTTCTCAGCTTCCGTTGGTATACTCGTTGGTCTGTTATGCTCCCTTTGCTCCGGCAGAATCCCTTGCTAATTTATAGTTACTCCCCAGAAGCGCAGCATCTCGGGATCATCGTCAACGATACGGACTCTCGCCGATCGTCGGGTAATCACGCTCGAAAAGAAAACCACCGGTGTCCAGTTTTCCCCCGAAGTATAAAAGAATACTCTTTTCAGCAGCTTGTTGCGCGCAGCAGACAGCGATCGCGCTGACCGGTTCACCTGCAACGGATCGAGAAGCGTGGTGAAACCAATACGCAGCATCTAATATCGTGTAATCCCGGCTGGCTCGATTTCAGATTACCGACCGGCTAAATTATAGTCGCGCGAGTCTCGCGCTCGATGCTTTCTCGCGGAGAGGATCCACCCTCTCCTCGGAACACTATCCTCCAGGATCCACGGGGGAGAGACTCCAGACAATTCCAGCCCCGGACTCCGCAGATTTAACGGCGGGCTCACGATCGACCGGCAGGCGCGTCACGCGAGATCGATCCTCGAGCCTCGACTTCTCGAGTGACAACTGTCGATTACGGTTTCAATTCCATGCGATTACGAATTCAATTGCTTCGAGCGGAACGGCTCGGCTTCTGCTGGACTAGAGGTGCTGGGTCGTGACCGACGATCCTTTGAACAGGGAAGACTCCTGCAAGAGATCCTTTCAGAGGTTTTTTTAGGAATTCTTCGATCGATCGATCTTTCATTCGCTTCTATTTCTGAAGTGACAACTGTCGACTGCGATACTAAATTACTCTGAAGCTGGATAATTTAGATCTCACTGGATTAAGGACTCGATGATCCTTCAAATTCTCGTTCGGTAATTCAGGAGATTCTTCAAGATGTCCTCCAAGGAATTGTTAAGTGACAATTGTTGACGGGAATATTTAATTATCCCCAGAGTACAGCAGGGCACTTTAGAGGGTAGTTCCTTTAAATTGTCGCTCGACACATCAGAATATCCTCCGAGGTATCGTTCGAGATGTCCTTTGATCCCTTCCACTCACGTGACAAGTGTCACTTACAAATTTAATTACTCCGAAAGTGGAGCAGAGCAATTTAGCTCTCACTGGACTAGAGACTCCTGCTCCAATTCTCACTGGATCCTGCCAGATATGCCTTCAAGGTATCCTTTGACTGATCCTTTGATTCCTTTTAATCAAGACTGCTGACAACTGTAGATCGCAAATTTAATCAATCTCTCGAAGTGGAGCAGAACAATTTAGCTCTCACTGGACTCGATAGTCCTCTCAATTCTGACTGGATCCTCGAAGATATCCTTCGAAGGTATCCTCCGACTAATTATTCGATTGCTTCTATTCGACTGACAACTGTCGATTGAAAATTAAGTTAATCCCAAAGTGGAGCAGCACGCTTTACTGTCACAGGACTAGAGACACTTTGCTCCTATAAATCGTCGCTCGATTCTTCGGGACATCCATCGAGCGTCCTTCGATCACTGTTAAGTGACAACTGTAAATTCAATTCTTCACTTATGCCTTTCCTTGGACTGTAGACGCGTTGCTTCCTTAAACCTTCACTCGATCCTTCAAGGTACACCTTCGAGGTATCCTTCAACTGATCCCTCGACTCCTACACAACTGACAACTGTCGATTCGAAATGAAATGGCTCCCTCGACGCAGCAGGACACTGGCTCTCCCAGGACTAGACAGACATACGATCACAAATCCTTTGGATCACCACTTGATCCCTTCAAGATATCCTTGACGTGACGAGAGTTCACCGGAAAGAATTCCCGACGATCGAAAATCGAACATTCGACGTCGCCGGGATCGCGAAGGTAGAAAAATAGAAAATCGACGAGAAGGGACAACAGGGTCTACGTGACGGTGTCGAGAAGGGCTGGGACCATGGTTGACGGTAGGTGTTTGCCGCGCGAGCCGGAAAAAGAGACGCAGAGGCGACGAGCGCCGGTGGCCTACTGCTGGGTCTCTCCTAATCCCGCTTCGTACGGCGCACACGATACGATACACGATACCGCGGCTCTCGTATGCAACACAGGCACGCGGGAGTCACAGACACACGGGCACACGGTCTACGTAGAGCGTAGACGTCCACGGAACCGAGGCGAGAGAGAAGAGAAACACGGTCTAGCCGGCGCGCTCGCGAGCACACGCGATTCCGTGTTCCATTCGAGCGGTCTACTCGACACTCGCCTCTAAACTCTCACCGTTGCCGACACGGGCATCTCTCTATGCCACAGTCCACGGGGCCCCCGTGTATTTCTCTCTTCTCTTCTCTCCTCTACCATTCCCTCACTCTCTCTCTCTCTCTCTCCCTCTGCCCCGCTCGAGAACCACCATCTCCGCGCAACAGCGGGGCCCCGCCATGCAGAGAGAACACGTACGCGCGCGAGCCCGTACACCGTGTCCTCCAATCAGCGCGCGATTCGCCACTTTACGGCCTGGAATGCCTTTTCCTTTCGGAAACCCGCTCGAACCGGTCGCCCTCGCATATACAAGCCACGCATCGACGATTGTTCGACGCTGCGAGATATTGACGGCTGACGGGGGTGGGCGGACCGGGTGGGGAGACCATAGGGGATCCGCTCAAGGGGATACACCCTGGTGGCCTGGTGGAGGTTGCCGGGGACGCGTTCTTCTGCTGCTCAAATTTGTCCGTACGTTTCGAAATTTTTTGACGGAAGACTTTCCGAACGTTTCTTCGATTTTAGAAACAATTATTCATTCATTTTTGGCGGATTTTGATTTTTTGAGGAAACTTGGTCGATGAAGGTCTTGTTTTGTTACGCAGCCAATGCAACGGAAAAACCCAGCGAGAAACTTACTGCCTCACGCCCTGACCGTAATTCCAAGTCATTAGTTTATAGACACAATCCATTTATGACAGGCAAATTTTCAGACATTCCATAGCCCCCAATAATCATAAAAAGGAGACCCCACCAATCGAGTAAATTGCGAGATACCCGGGGTTAAGGTTTTATTAGTATGATCCAGGTCATC
Organism: Halictus rubicundus; assembly: GCF_050948215.1. NCBI lineage: Eukaryota > Metazoa > Arthropoda > Insecta > Hymenoptera > Halictidae > Halictus > Halictus rubicundus. The sequence continues at coordinate 14,954,555 of NC_135157.1, read as the reverse complement.
TTTCGCCCATCTGGCAAATTTCATAGCAAACTTCTTTGTCACCCAGGCTGCCAATCAACACTCAAAATCACGCTGATTGGCTGTCCGGCGAAGACGAAAATCAGTATAAATATGCGTCCGCCGAAAAAATAGAGTAGAAAGCAAAAGGACAAGACCACGCGCGTCTACCATTTACATTCTTTACAAACCATTCCGTAACCACGTACTGTATATTGTATTTTGTTAAAGTTTGAATTATATTTAATGTTCAAAATCAGTGTTATACGTTAAACAATTTATCAGCCCTATCCCTAGAAATAGTGATAAGGTCCAACGCGTTTCGCGACGACGAAGAAAATTCGGACGGAGATTTACGACCTTCGTCGACTTCAGAAAGGTCTAGCCGCGGACGCGTTCGCGTAACATGTTTGTTTGCGGGGAACTACTCCTCGTGAAATGTGGAAATTTTTGGAATGAGTTTTTCGAGTTTATTAGGAGACCTCTGGAGGCTTCTCCATTTTTCTATTGGTCTTTAGGTTTTGGGTTGGTTTGGGTCGCAGAGATTCTTTTTCGACGAAACACCGTCTGAGAAACGAGGCATGCGAACCCACCGCGACCGTAGTAACGCGCGAGCCCGTTATCTTTTCGCGAGTGCAACGTCATCCAGCGATCACGAGCCGTTTGTCATCGTTTTAAACGCCAGGTTTAAAAATAGACCATTTTGCGCAGCAACAATTTCGAAACGCGTCCTCCGTCTGCCATGTTCTTTCAGCGATATCGCTCTTCGCATTAATTAGTTTTACGTAGACTGAAAAATTATCACTCGGCGAGGCTGCAACAAATTATTTCCATTGCTGGCTTAAACCTCCACTTCTTTAATCACCATTTACCTCTGTCTTCAACACACTTGCACACTGTTTTAAGCACGTTGTATCAGTACAGTTTAGAATCATTGTAGCGTACAATTATCCAGCGGTGCTGATCAGCATTGTTATCCTCAAGTGTAAAGAAGGAAAGAAAATGAAAGGAAACCTTTCAACTAATTTCAGATCTTTCAGATCACTATGATAACGGGTCGAAATGATCGCTATACTACTTCACTAAAATCAGAGAAACCTATCTTGAACTAGATCCACTTCTGCCTATTTTTCTTTCAGAATTCCACCTTTCGGTCTCCAAGAGATCTCATTTCAACTTCTTCGTCCAATTGCGAACTTCGGCGTATTTCCATGGGAACGTGCTCGTCAAACGCGTCAAACCACGACATTCAGCCTGATCTCGGCAAGTCCACAGTGCCGTGCGCAGTCTGAGTGACTCGAAATCTCATCAAGCACCGTTCGCAACACGGGATCCCTTTCAAACGAGCGAAAATGTGTGTTCCGACGACTCTGCGATCGCATTCGAGGGACCCCACGAGCATCGGGTACGGTGCCATATGGCCTAGGATCGATCGGACGGGTGTGAAAAGAGAGCAAGGAGAGAAAGAGGGACGATAAAAAGGAAGCTAAAGAAGAGAGAGAGAGAGAGAGAGACCATGAAAGTGTCCCGCATGGCTCCGTTAATAGAGCGACAGCTCGGTTTTGCCAGCTAGCGGGAGAGGAACAGGATTTTCTATTGTGCCATTTCTCGGATTGCATCCGGTGTAAAATTTCACGTGGATGTACCTGTTCGCCCGTGTCGGCCGCCCTCCGTTATCGAGACACTCTCTTGTTCCTCGTGGTTTTCACGGGTTTTTGCGTGCGGCTCGCCACACCTGACGAAACGAGACTCGCGTACAGACTGGTTCTGCTCTCTCCCTCGTTCATTTCATCCACGCTCGGAAATCTTCATTGATTTCTTGTGTGTGTGTGTGTGTGTGTACCTCGGAGAGAACACCGGTCGCCGCGTCGAGCAAAAACGCGGCGACACGCGACCGATGAAGCCGTTCCGCGCGTTTCTTTCGCGGATCCTCCGCGACTCTCGCTGATCTTAATACGACGGTGAAACTGAGGCTCTGATGCAACCGATACCCTACGCTTTCCACGTCCGCGATTTTTCGGTGGAAACGTCCACAGCGAGAAAATTTTCTTTGCTCTTCGACTCTGTTAATTTCGTCGTGCTTGAAACGTGATTCGCAAAAACATTTTTGAACGAATCTTCGATAGACTCGAATGGTGCGGCGACACCCTAACACACCATGGAGCCTTTATTTACACCGGCCATTTCAAAAGAAGAGTCCCCTGCAGATCCAGATCTCGCCCGGCACAGCACGTGTCCGCTCGCGGATTCGTTCACGCACGTGCGCTCGCGATTCCATTAATTGCAGCACGCAGCACCGACACGTGATTTCGCGACGATGGACGCGTGCCAGCTCGTTAATTACCGCCGGAGCAAATAAATCGGAATGTTTGCGTGATAACGAGACCGTGAGAATTCGCGATGCACGGCTGGTGTGAGTGAGCGAGCGCCAGTTGCGATTCCGTTGACCTTTTTGGGGTTCCGTGTACCGAGTCGATCGTTGCAGCGTGTTCTCCCTTCGGTGCGTTTTCTCCCACTGCTGCAGTGGTCTTTGATCTTTTGGATCGGATCAATGGTATCTCGATGCTGAGAGACTCCGACAGCCCCTCCGTACGTTTATTCGATAGGGGCTGCGCAGTTATTAAGCAGAGAAAATTGGAGTGGATCTAATATTTTTTCCCTGCCCACGAGGAGTTCGTTCGGATCAAGATTTTTCTGCGAAATATCAAGCAACGACTCAGCTCTATTTTCATTTTTTTTTATCCTCTGAAATTAGAAAATTATAAGGTTGTACCAAATTGTTTGATCCCATGCTTGCATCCTGTGCCAAAAAAACGAGAATTTAATAACATACAATTTTCTAATAATATTAAAAGGTTGCAGGCTTGCTGAAAACAGTAGAATAAAATCGTAGACTAGTAGGAGCCACCCCTAAACTTTGCAGAATATTCTACGATTTTCGAAGCTCTTCCTACACACCTCTGTTCATCAAGCTTCTGGAGAGGTTGTCGAAAGTTCTTCAACTTTAATTCGAAGGCACTCGCCAATCAAAGTTATTACACTGTAGCTTGCTGAATGCAAGAAACTCGTAGCCTCAGTATGCAACACAATTCTCGGTATCACGCAATCCCTCTAATTCCGCTGCTCCCATATTAAACATTAATATACTGGGATGAGAAACCTGAAGACCGTTATCCCGATTCAATTGCTACACTTCGGTCTCCACTCTCCATACTTACATGAAACTGCAGACGTTCTCGACCTTGAAAAAAACACTGTTTTAGTAAGTACAACGTACGATATATATCTCTCCCCGAAGAAATAACAGGTTTCTTCTATGTCTGGTTCGAGCAGGTTATAGTTTGCTCCTCGGTGAAAAACAGAAGAACTATGTTCTAGGATCTTCCAAGATGGAGATCGGGATAAATATAATAGATGACGAGAGTGTGTGGAAAAGCAAATCGATCGTAATCGTTTCTAGGTAGATATCAAGATCCCAGATGGGAATCCTTCGTCCTTGGGATGCCGAGGTATCTCGTTCGCACGGAACGGTGTCACTCCCATGATCGACGCAAGGTCGGGACAAGTGTGCTCGATCCTCCGCCCAGTTATGCATTTTTTCCCGTGATCCACGTGGAATATATCAGTCCAGGGACACGTGGCAGGTGATCAAGTGATGTTGAATGGCCTAACTGTAACCGGCTTCTCGTTGCGGGACCTGATGAAGCGACTAATCAGAATGAATCCTCAAATCTGAATTTAGCAGCTCAAACTTTGAAAAATTTCAACAATCAACTTTACATAGAAGTAGCTTTTTAAAATCTTAAAAGAAGCTTTAATATAAAGATACTTCGTGCAAGGAATTATTAATGCCTTGCATGCATAATAAGAATTAACTATTTTTCTTTCTAACAATTATAATTAATTGAAAATAATTCAAAAGTATTTTTAAATTCTTTATAAATTTCTAATGTTTCGTATTTGATCCGCCCATTTTCGTCACAAATGCATAAAAGATCGGAACGAAAAATAGTAAAATTATTTAAAGAATTTGAATAGACTGTAGCATTTTCAGCTTCTAAATATTACGAAGAAATGTTTCATTCCTGCAGGTTGAAAATAATGCAATTTTTATTTTGACAAGAATCCGCCGTCTATTAACGACAAATTACAGGTCGCAGCGAGGGAAAGAGATCATAGTGGTTGAGAGTGATTCGCTCTGAAATTAGTTTCGTCCTGTGTGCAAATTAAACTCGTGCGACGCGTTAGAAACTTTTTCCATCGTGTTCCGTGGATCGGTGGGAAAAGTGATCGCGACCAAAGCTGACCAACGTCGCTCGGATAATTTATGGGAGCCGCGGAGACGCGCGGGGAACTCTAATAACACGGCCCGAGATGATGAACACGCTGCATCCGCGTTGCATTCAGTCGCGTGCACTCCGCAGCTGCTGCAGCTCGACGTGAAAGCTTGGCTTTTAATGAACCCCCCTTGGTAGCAATTCGATATTAGTTTACCGCTGTCCCGGTGACTCTGGTAACCCGAGATCCTGCTGTTAGATGTTTATAACATCAGAAAAAGCGAACCTTAATAAATAATAGTGAGGAACATCAATGTGTTTCTTGGAATTTAAAAATATCGGTGTGCGAGTTGTCCCCCAATTTCTAATTTTTAAATCAATTCCACTCTGGATGATCAGTACCGATAAAGGAACAACAATTCGAACCGAACGTTTTCCTCGATAGCCTAATCATTCTCGGAACGCCCACAAGTCGAAGCTCGCGCAAGCTGCAGAAGAATGGAGGCAGCGGAATTCATTACACCTTTCGAACGGCCACAATAACTGCGTGGCGCCTCATCAGCGAGCGAGCATCGATCGAGTCATAATCGGCCGATGCATGCGATGCAATCCGTTGCAGGCCGACTGCGCTCGGGCGTAGAAAGGCTCGGGAGGCTTGCGATCGCGAGAGAAAGGAAGGAATCAATGTCCTTGCGAAGCTGGATGTCAAAGCTGGTTCACGGAATCCGGGCCCGTAAAGAGAGGGACAACCTTTATTTTCGAGAGACCGACGCGTCGCGTCGCGTCGCGTCGCGTCGAGTCGACGACGCGGGCCGAATAAAAGCGAGCCGGTTCAGAGAAAATGCGAGCTCGCCGTGAACTTGGGCCACTCGGATCCTTATCTGACTGTGAGATACTTCTCCAGGAACGCTGGAAACTACTTGGCTGGACCTTCGAGCACATTCCTCCAAATGAGCTCCAATTTCAGCTTCATTCATTTACCATCTAATTTTCTATCTAGTGTTCTACTTAATCGTTCTACTTACTGCTTTTATTTCTTTTTTGGAAACAGGTCTTTCTCTTCAAAAATGCGTAGTCAAATTCCGAAGAGGTACTAGAACGTTGGAAGATTTTACGCAGGCATTTGACAAGATTGTCACTAATATTAACAATATAATATTATTAAATATTACCAATATTGGTGTCTAAAGTATAGCGGAGAGCTGCTCAACGTATCTATTAGCGGGAAAGGACTTCGTGCCCGCGGGGGCGTGGCCTCGGACCCGTAGGGGCGTGGCTTCGTACCCGCAGGGGCGTGGCTTTCAGCCCGCCATTCTGCACAAGCAGAAATTCTGCATTCTGCACAAGAAATGCGCTGCCCGTGCGAGCAGCTCTGGTACAGCGCCTCAATTCGGACACACTCAAGGCCGCGTACGGAGGAGTCCAGTGAACCGGGGGTTCGTTAGCTCTTCAGGGTAACGCGACGTCCGCGTAACGAATATGTAATGCTCGTGCATACGCACAATGGCATAGTTGCGATGAAAGCGGGCCGGTAATCCGGACGGAGCGTCGTCTCGTTAGCCGATTAAGGAGTGTCCGATCGGTAGAAAGAACGAAAAGAACGATCGGACGTGTCGCGGTGATGTCCTCTCGCGTTGTCACCGACACCCGCAGACGTTTCTCCGGAGAAATCGAGGCTCGGGTCTCGACAGCAACCTGCCAGCCGACGTTTGCTATGCGGGGTACGATTCTCGACGAAACAGGGTGCAAGAGTGTCTATCAAGGTCGCGAAGCACTGCGAACGGTGAATTTAAAACTAGCTGAAATTGGAATTAATCGAAAGACGGTGTAAGTGAATCTCGCCACGTCACGAGATCATCAAAAGTCATCCAGCTGGCGCCCGGCTCGTGTTCCTCGCTTTCTGATTGCTCGGGCCACTCCTCCGATTTCTGCGAGTCCAATTTCCGACCCAGGCCAGCTCGGAGCTTGTATTATTACGGGACGATGGTTCGAGGAAGTTATTAATTACACGACAGGCGTGCAAGATCGAAATGGACGGGACCGGTCGGCTCGCAACAGGAAGCAACGACCCGCGAAACTCGCGGCGCGGCGTCCACCGTCAAAAAGAGCAGAAAATCCAATGGCTGCCGCCGCAAACGTCTGCGTCTATCTGTTTGCCGGATCGTTTTGGTCGTTTCACGAAAGTGGTCGATTTCAGAGAACAGTGGCCGATTTAGCCGAACTCGAAAGTGTAGTAACCCAGTGGCACGAATATCGGAGCGATTTTCTCGCGAGCAAACACAGAGAATACAAGGCGACGCGACGCGACGCGACGCGACGGTAGTCGTCCATTGTATGCCAAATTCGAGGCTCTTTCCGACGTGGTTTGCGTCACTGTTGTAAATAAAACGGAGACGACAGCCTTGATCCACCGAATGACAATCCCCTTTTCGTCACCCACCCGGTCCCCCCCGCCCCTGAGGATTTCACGAGCCAGTTAACTCTTCGTTTTTGTTCGAGAACTGACGTTCGCGAAGTACCATTGAGAAAGGCAGCGAGAGATAATAATAAGCGTTTTACGCCGAACGTGAGTCGAATATCTTCGGGGCAGTGAACGGAGGAATGTGGACTATTTGCGTAAGTCGCTGTCTGCGAACGTGATTTATACATTTTTTTAGCAAATTGCGGAGCGCTCGATAAAAACTCGAGAAAATCGAATCTCCCTGTCACGTAAGCTAGCTCTGTAGCAAGAATTTACATAAAACGTATATCCCAGTTTTACACGTTGCCATTCGCATCTCTCGTACAGAAATGACATAATCTCTCGCCCAGATTTAAAAATAAGTTTTTATCTTTATATACTATGTGGCTGAATTGAATTTCTTGAATTTTATTACTTTTGGACTCCAGGGAGATAAACTAAATTGTTTTAATTTTCTCTGTGTCGTTTCCCAGCGATCGAATATAGAAATTTGACAAGGTATGGAAAATTCCAGTGCAACGATTCGAGGTGCTGGAGTTTTTTTTATCGAAATCGCTGACAGTGAACGTTAATTTCTCGGAGGTGCATGAAACCCAGTCTCGCACGAATGATAGTCTAGCGAACGGCTGGAGATAGCGTGCAAAAGTATGTCGATAAATTAAGGCCAATTATTGAACTCCGCGCTGAACCGAATCGATCGTTTTCATACTACTATTACACCAAACGACGGAAGATGAAAACAGATTCTAAGTGAAACCACCGTCGCTCATAACTTCACGGTTATTCACGTGCAAACGTGTACGAACTGAAAAATTTCTTAGCATTGAAAATTCGTATCAAAGCGTATTTACATCTGCTACCCGGATGCTTTTATATCATCGTAAACAATCCACGGTCCTAAAATTCGCATCACGTACCCCCGTTGCCAAATATAAAATCTCGTGTCGCTAAAACCAGCGGACAACCCAGCATAAATATTAAAATCGACACGGTATTCATAACGCAAAATTATGAACAAATGTTGCGTTAGGTCGTGACGTTCGTAGGTGAACAAATTAGCTGGATGTTGCTTGTGCAATCGGATTGTGGAGTGAATGAAAAGTCGAGGTTGCAAAATCAGTGATTAGAAAAATATAGTCGACATTGTGACACTGTTTCTTCTTCTGATTTTTACTGTTTCCAATTCCAATTAAATCTAAAATCAGAAGAATCTTGTATTTTATCAAATCCATACAAATTTTTCCAATTTATATACTACATGGAACAGCTTCAATATATCCGTTATTTGCAACAATATAAAAAAATGTTACATACAAATTCTGTATCGAATAGGACATAATATGATACAGTTGTTTTTCGCGTAGGTGGGAGCACGGAGATTTCGAGATCCTTTTACTGCGAGATACAAAGAAGATTCCAAGGCCCCGCGCTCGAGGGCACAAAGATGACGAAGATAAAGAGAATGTTGTAAATATTTTCCCGTGGAATATTGCAGTCGAGATTGTAGGTCTCGAAGAACTGTTTCTACGGAATTTTTCTGGCCAAGAAAAATGGCCGGCCGTTGCTCTAGAAACCCAAAGAACCTGGTAGGCGTCGATGACGAAGACCTCAGCTTAAAGTCACGTTCCCAGCGATGACATCTCGCCGAAAGATATTAAGGTACAGTTACGTTTTCCACTCATTCCTACGCGGCACAGGTACTCGCCGTGTAATGGCGCATAAGTCCCATTCATTTTTCATGTAGATCACGTACATAACTCGCGACAGGCGTCGGAGATTTTTCAAGCCAACCTATAGATTGGTCCCGGCGACCCGCAGTGTCCTAAAATGGCCACCCGAACCAGGAACCATTTAAAATTTTCATCATCTCCCTTTACAAAGTCCTCGGGCACTCCCTAATCCCTGAGAACAGCAACAGTTATTAATTAGACTGCTACCTGCTTGCGAGAATTGTTTAAACAATTTTTGTTAACGACTGGTCGATGTTTCTTCTTCCAGTAAAAGGTACCAATGAATTATTTTATTGGATAGTTCAGTGTAAATTATTTCGCGTGTCTCAGATTTTCTAAGAGAAGATGCACACTTTATTTTGCAACAGACCGATCGAACAAAATTTTATCGAACGTCTGAGCAGCTGTAGTTAATAATTTAGACGCGATTTTTATAATGCTCCGGTCTCGCAAGAGAAACAAAATGGTTCGCCACGGTTTGTTATTTTATTTCTATCTTATATTATCGATTCCGATCTCCGGCCATTTGCAGCTATTTAAATCCATTGTCTTACGATCGTCACTCGCGGATTCGAGGAAACCATCGATCCGATCGGAGCCATTACGATCGATCTATGGGGGACACGCTCGAGTATCTGCCTCGAAGATCTCGGACAATTTCGCCTCTCGATATTCCTTTTTTTTTCTTACGGACTTATTTATGTCGCTCCGGCTAATGTCAGCCATTTTGCCGATTCGCACGCGAGATTGCGAAGGCAGGGGGTAAGTAATGCGAGCACCTTGAACGATTAGTATCGCGACTCCCGTGGAAAGGTTGCAATTGATCGTGTCGCAACGTTGGGAAAGGAAAACTTGGAGAAACTGGCAATATTTATTGCGACAATCCGTTTGTTCCGAAAATTTAAAACAATTTATTTAACAAAACCGAAACTACAACATTTTCTCGGTCTACGCCTCTAACTTAATATTTTTTCAAATTGAGGTTCAAGCAAATATTCAGTTGATTCTTGTGGGAAAAGTTTAATGAGTTGAAATTGTTCTTGTTCGATAGAAAATTGGACGGCTCAGCTTATGCAATGTTTGAAGCGCATTATTATGGTAATTTAGGTGAAAAAAGGAGGGTTTTATTTCTCAGTGCGGCGATCAAAATCTGGATTACACTTACTATTATTACATCACTAAAGCGATTCTTGTTCGGCGCCTTACGCAACCGTTTCGTTAGCTTTCGTCTCGTATTTCTTTATTATGTTTGAACAAATATGGAAGTAATAGAGAACTTACGTAAACCGGACGGCTTTCAATTGTCTTCCACGTGCTCGTGTTTCCTTAAGGAATTCATTAATGCGGAGGTTTAACGCTTCGGGTGCGGGGTCGCTGCCACCCAAGCGTTGAAATCACCGAACCACTCGTGTAGCCTGTTCTATTATACCGTGGATAATTGTATTGTTACGGACATCAACGTCACTATTCAACGCTATTTCTTCTAATATTAACGCGGTAATATTAATTAACTGACAAAAAAAAAACCGCCTCAACTATTTAGGAACATTCCAAACGAAATGTTTGGCACGGTGGAATGCAGACGGTCGTGCATTAGTGTCGCCAAACATGGGAAAGCCTTAATTAAATCCACTCGATGCCGGCGATCAAATGCAAAGCAGGTCAATTTTTATGTGCATCTTGATTTTATGCATTTCAAATGTGCTGTAAACATCCTTAAAAAATTAAACACGTAGAAAGTTTAACGAGGCAGTCTTCAGTTTCAGTTTGATTTACTGGTCATAAACGTTAACTGTCTATTCATTAGCGTATGAATGTCTCAAAAAATTTATAGAGAGCACAAATTTCATTATAATTGATCCATTGGCATTGATGGCTAAGAAAGTAAAATTTATACCTTCAAACAGAGTACAACAATTTTCAAAATTGTACACAGCACGAAATCCTAGCCAAAACATACAGTGCTTTAATCCTTGACCAAACTAAAACATCAGCCAACTTTTCCTACATTACTGAAATATAAATTCATTTCATCAAATTTCCAAAATCCCAGTAAACTACCCTAAAATATATTCTCGGCTGTTCTCGCACCTTTCTCGATCCCCCGAGGATGCAAACGCGGACAAATGTCCTCGGACCAGTTAGGACTCGCATAAATCGGAAAAAGAAGATCGCAAGCCGAACAAGGAAGCGTCGCAGGCTCAGGAACGAGATTCCGCGAGTCGGCCAATCAAGAAGTGGCAGAACGAGAAGAATTATCCCATTAATGCGTGCCCGTGCACGTGCACACCGGCAAGAATGCGGGTTCACGCCCGTTTGCTCGCCGTTCACTTACGTTCACCGACGAGCAGCGTGAACAACGACACGCGTGGGCGTAACGCGAAAAATGAGACGCACCCGTACATCGACGGATATCTGGGTTAATCGATGGCCCGAAGTGGGACGAGACTACACCGACTGTTTGTTAAAACCCGAGACCATCGCCCTTCAATCGCCGGACGTACTTGAACCCGCCTGTCGTCCATCCTGATTTTCTTTTTCCCTTCTCTGAACGGTTCACCCAGGTGAGACGTTGCTTTCGATTCAATTAGCGCGGATTTTTGTGCTAACGTAAAATGCCCGAGTGGGAAATTAAATGGAATCTCCGTTGCTTTTGATGGAAAAATACTGAGACCTCCGATGAAAGAAATTTTACATTATTTTTCGTAAATAGTACTTATTTAGTATTCTCGGGATTTTTATCGAAAAATTAGCCGAATTTTTTAGAGGAATTGAGGCACTACCGTGACGATTACGCTGCAAACTTTAAGAAATTATGGAAAAACTGGAAACATTTCTGTTTCCGGAAATTTTTGTTTCGCGTAAATGTCCGTGGTCGTCGATCATTTTTTCGCATGATGAAGTAACGTCGGACGATTTGCGAGTCCGCAAGACGACCGACTGGTTTCCAGAGCCTGACCTAGACCACCGGTTTTATGGTATCGCAGTGAACGCCACGGAAACTGGAAATGTGTTAACGTCCAATTAGTAAGATGAAGATAACCGGGGGCAAGGAAACCCAGGATAGGCCAATATCGGTTTAATCCCCCTGTAATTGGTCGTGCACGGGGTATAAAATCGAGCAAAGTTAATTACGCCAGGTGTTCAGTACCAGTCCGACTCTCTGACAGAGTTAGTTTCCCGGCAATTGGGTTCTAACTTCTCCTGAATTAACATTAACGATCGTAAAGCTCGGCAAACTAGCATAATGATATTGTTAGTTTCAATATTGCCGGTTTCATTAATAGATTAATTACCGAGAGTACGGAGGAATTTCAATTCGACGCTTTAAAAGAATCTGGCTGGTTGAAATAAAAACCTTATTAATTGCTACAGTATAATTAATGAACCGCGGAAACTTTTGACACACTTGACAGAACATTAATTCACGAGAAGCGAAACTATTACAAGCAGAGATTAATGCAATTTTATCATTTTTATCCTCAAATAAATAAGTAAATAAAAAATTTCTTTTAACTATTTTGTAATTTAAAGCCATACACCCGTTTAGTTAAATTTTATCTGAATTTTTAGGCAGATCCCAATGTGGGGTTTTCTAGTTTGATGAAACAGTATACCATTTAGAAGTTAAGATCGCAGTATGACTCGATTTGTGAATCGATTTGCGAGTGAATTTGCGAGCGAGTATAGGCGCGAATAAAAAGAAAGTTCAGAGAAAGAAACGCGCGGTATCGGGTGTACCGCTTTCGGCTCGTTAGGCCGTTTTAATTGGCCGTGAAGCTAATCATCGGAACTATTAAGAGAAAATTTCCTGCGAGCCAGTTACGAGATAACAGGTCGCGGCGAAAAAGTGAAACGGCGATCAACCCAAATAGGGTATACGGCCAAGCAGGCCTATGAGCTATGAGAGAGGATCAGCCGCCGGGACAGAATCCGCGTGCAAGGTATTCCAAGGTCTTCAGTTTCTTACGTGCTCGCCTAAGCTCACCGTGACCCGTTACACTTATGCGACGAAGGCGTGGCGTTTTACGGTTTCTTCGGTGAAACACGGACGGCGATCGCGAAAGCTCCATTGCATAACGCGTTATTAACCGGGGAGGACGGGCGACGACAGATCATCCGCCATTTTCCATTTTCTTCATGAATTATTCCTCCTAATCTGCATTCATAGCGCGCGATCAAATCATTAGAGGCCACTGCCACGACTTGCTGTCAACTACACTGGCATGCTAAACTGAAAATATACTGTATCTTTAAACGTTGTTCTTTAGGTTAAACTTCACCTTGGCAACCCAGAAATTTTTAACTTTTTATTATATAATCCTGTACATCTTGACGAGAAAATGCTAAAAAACGAAGTTTCAAGGCGAGGAACCCTTTCATTAGGATTTGCAGCATGCAGGAGAAAAGAAGTAGTCGCTTTCATAATTTCACTTTTATACATTGATTTTCAATGCAACCATAAATCAATTTTATTAAGTCTCTTAACGGTATGTCATGCTGTACCAATCACCATTCATGTTCAATGTGTTAAAGTTTCTCGGAGAAAGGTTCGGATGGATATCCGAGGTGTACAAGCTTAATTGGATTGTAAATTGTCATCTTTCTTTAATGGGTTTATGCTCGGCAACTGGCATGAAAGAAATCTTAATAATAATCCACTTTGAGGCAGCTGACTGGCTGGGACACGCAGAGTGGATGTGTTGTGTCATCGAACATGACAGTCTCCGATAATTTCTTTAATTTTTCGGTGCACGCCAAAACAAATTAACCAACGCTGTCGCCACTCAACACCTCAAAATCAAGCATATAATTCCATGAAACTATAAATCTTCTTCAAACTACTTTCCTAATTAAAAACCAATTTTCTCGATTCATTGATAGGCACTTTCTGTACTTATTTTTGAAGCTGCTGCAATTTTTTCCCCGTGCAATTTTATCAATTTCTGAAGTTAAGCTTCAAAGGAGACGCTGAAAAGCAATTTCCGCAAAATTTCGAGAAGAAAGCGTTCGAGCACGGTATCGAATCGATCGCCAGATGTTCCCGGAGCTACAAGAGGGTATCTCGATCCCCCTCTGCACGGATCCGTCGAGTTTCATAGTGTAGCGAGGCGCGATTAGGCGATTAAGCCTTTTCACGCGACCAGCCGCCGACCGGCGTCGAGAAAGAGGGGTCGGACTAATAAAATTTAGGGTTGACGGACCCCCAATTTCGCGAGCGCAGCCTCTCGCTCATAGATAACGCGGCCAATTGAATCGACGCGATGATCGCCCAGTCGCCGACGACTAGGATGTTCTGCAATTTGAATAGTGAGAGGGCTCTATCGATCTTCGCAGTCGAACCGACTCGGTGGGGATCCGATGCGATTAGGAGACCGGCGGAATGCGATTATATGGCGAAAGAATTCTGCAATCGTTGTAGAAAGCGGTCCATTCTAACTGAAAAAGAATTTAGCAACCCAACATTCTCCGGTGACCATTTATAATTTTGTCTAACTCGGTTTAACATTTTCCAATTTTTTAGCACGACTGAGACTGGATTCGCGGTGGGCCAATCAACATTTTAATCGTTCGATTACCATGTATATCCCCGCCGCCCGTCCAGACGCGTATTTCCATATTTATTGTCGAATTAATTGCGCTGGCCGGCCACGTGTCTTAATTAAAATCGACCGCGGGGAATTTCGTGCCCGCTCCGAGGACACGGCGCGGAGAGTGCGATTCAAGTTTGAATTCGCCTGGGCCTCGAGCGCGGAGAATAATACGCTGCGGCTAACGAGCATAACCGCCTTGTGCCGATTCGCGATGTTGCAAGCGAGGGTTTTCGAAACGATTTCCCGATCGCGATTCGTGACACGCGTCCACCGGATATAGCGCCTCGCAACACCGTTCCGCGGCCGGTCCCTCTCTCCTGATATCGAGGAGCGATTCGAGATATCGTGGAAAGTCGACTCTATCCTGTGGCGATCGTCCAAGGATTCCATTCTTTATTTGAAGAAAATCATTCGCTGCTTCCGGTTCGGTACATTTAGGCCACGGTGTATATCTTTGATGCTGCAGGTTTGAGAATTGTAAAAATTTTTATTAGCTTGACTGAAAAGAGAAATTATTTAGAATTGTATATCCTCTCTGTGATCTTCAGATCGTAGATAGAGTGGGAAATTAAATTCTAATGAAATTTTAACCTATTTCAATTTGTATGAGAGAATAAATTTTATTTTTTAATTATGGAAGGATGTTTTCTAGAATATTTTTAGAATATAAAAGGTTCGCTTCGTTTCGACTTGCTTCCGATTTTGTAGAAATCGTCTTCACAAACATCTCAGGACGCAGCTTTTAGGTTAATTGCTTTATAATACGGTTTAATTGTAATCCGAAGATTGCCCAACAATAATTGTACAATTAAAGAGCGTACAATTATATTGTAAACGTTTCAGATAACCTGTTCCGTCCAAAGGATTTCCGGCGATCCTGCTTATCCTCGTCGAAATCATGCAGCTGTCTATAGATACATGTTCCTCCGGAGGATTTCACATTGACGATGATCTAGCTGCCAATTACTAGACTCTGACTCATTATAAAGCGTTCCGCGATTACGGAAGATATATTGCGGTTATGATGTTTTCTTGTACTATTATAAATCGTTTCACTTCGCTGTGTCATCCACTATTTCACTTCAGAGTTTCTATGCAACGCAGGAGATTTATGCTCGGACATTATACTGATCACTAAACTGCGAATTCCTTGCACTGTTGACAAAAAATATTATTTACAGCTTACTAAAATTCTATTTATAAATTCAGCTTCTAAACTATTCACAGACACAATTAATGTCTGCCTTGACTCCTGTTTCGTGCAATCGAAAAATTTGTAAGTGTGCAATTTTTTAAATTAATTCTTGTGACTAATCAAATAGGCAACCCAGAAGAATTGAGAATAAATTAAGGATTGAGACAACAAACTTTCAATTGTCGAAATTCAGAGGCAGTACCTGAAATTCTTGCGGCCCATTTTCTTTTCTACTCGAATGATCGTAATTCTGGTCGTACGCAGAAACGAAACCGATTTGCGTGTACGTAGAATTACCTGGAAGGATACAGGGTGGCCAAAAACCGAAGATTTCGACGGAAACGCGTAGGTTTCTCTAGACTCGAGAAAAACACCGTCCACTTTCACGATCGATTGCCACGGAATTCCGCACGGTTCGGTATTCGCGGGAATCGGCCGGTCACGCGGTCACCGTTTCGCCGCGGAATGCGGCTCGTTTTCGTCCGATGGAATTTCCTTTCGGCCAACCAAACCCAGAAGGCCATGATTTCACGTGAGCCCCATTAAAGTGTCCACTGCTGCGTCTATCTTATACCAGTGACACAATTCCTCACACAAATATAGAAATTACCCCTCAATTTTAAAAATTGGATATTACTCATCTAGCTGGGAACGTGGGACACGAAATAATTGCTGGCAATTATGCTACTTCCGACATCTAAAAATTCATATCGAATTAAAACCGATAAAAACTTTCTACCAAATTTTTTAAATATTTTTTTATGAGGGATTTATGTCCACATAAATTCAGTTTTCTCAATTTTTAAAAATAAAACTGTTACTCATTGTCCACAGTTAAGGAAATATCCAGAACTTATTGCTTTTCCAGAAGCGAAGAACGAGGATTAAACGAATCAATTTTTGGTAATATTTATGTACTGCGAAAAAATCGAGGAAATTGAATGTCCTTGCAATTTCATGAAATAAATTGATCTGATTTACGGGAATATTTTCGAACGTGTTCGAGACGGTGATCGTGGCATCGTCTTCGCCTCCTCGTTTTTTCATTCCGATCATGGACACATCGCGTCGCGTAATTAGGTTACGAGAACGCTGCCCACGAATCCCCACGACCACCTTGACGATTTCGTCGGCGTTTTCCGGTACGTGACACCGCTTTGTACTTTATGGGAGAGCTTACGATGCCGTTGATCGGCCGCCAGGTGGAATACCACCGGCAACGAGTGTCACTCAGCTCCGGCAATTAACGCTTCTTGTTCTCTTTCACCCGAAGAATTCTCGGAGAAATTCGAACTCGCGGAAAGCGAGAGCAGTAAACGCGGAATTGCGCGAATAAGGCGGTTTCTTCGGGTAAAAAGTGCATGGTTCGGTGGCCTGGTGGGCTGAGAAATGATCATTGTGCTGGTCGATTGCGTGGCGATCGATCGAACTCGTTCGAGTACAGTTGTTCGATCGTGAAGTCATTTTTCCTTTCCATTCACAAAATTCTTCTGCTGTTTCGACTTCTTCTACATATTGCATGTTCCCCTGTGAGTGAATAATTAATTCGTGAAATGCAATTAATTTGGTATCTTCCTAAAAAATATTTGCAAAAGTACAGATCCGATAGCTGAAAACAGTCTGAAATATACGAATTGCAACTGCACAGCAATCAATGTTTTTCGGTGATTAAAAACTGTCTGGGACCATCGGGTCAAATGCAAAGTGCACAGTAATCGATGCTTTCCTCAACCACTGCGAATATTGCACACGGTGAGGAAGCACATAGTGCATTCCGAAACATCAACTGTGCTAATTGATCTTGTCCGTCGAACGATTAAAAGATGTCTGTAGCATCAAGTTGAACGCAAAGTGCAAATAAAACCACGATAAAACAACGTTGGAAGAATGTCCATTCGAACAAACTTTTAAGCAGATGCATCCGGGCCAAGAGGGTGCATCGAATGATGCACGAAAGAGAGTAAAAAAAAAAAAAAGAAAGAAAAAGAGGATCGTCGCGCGTTTTGATCCACTCTGCCCGGCCGATTCCACCGGTACCTTTATCGTCGAATTAATTTACGATCGTTTCGATTGATACGCTCCTTAGCCGGACGTCACGCAATTAACTCGATGCACCAAATATCGGGTTGCCAGGACGCCGCAGCCTCCGACCGCTTAATAATAAATCGGCGATACGTTCCAGTTCCGTACGGCCCGACCCAAATGATCAGTTTTCTCGATTGACGTTGACAATTATGACAGCGTGTGTGGGTAGGAGCCACGGATGGGGGTCATTGGGCCGTCCGCGTATTCTGGATAATGATCCCGGTGCCCGCCGACCGCAAGAAACAAGGATAACCGATGCGGGTGCAGCGTGATGCATCGACGTCATCCTCGATGATGTCCTTGCGACCGTGATTTTCCGCGGAGAAATCGCTCCAATTCGTTTCCAACGATTACATGGACCCTCGATCATCCCCATTCGTCAATTCATAATTTACGTAATCACCAATTTAAAACGATGTTCACTTGTGTATATCTTCAACTAAGTGCATAGCCAACTCCATATCGCCCCCATTAGTTCCTAATTTAATTAATAACAATTTTAAAAAATGGTTTCTTGAACTAGACGCACGACCACCCCTGTATGCCGACTCTAAGAGCTCACAATTTTCTTAATAGTCACTCTAACTTACTATTTTGTGTCTTATCATCTACCAACTATCAACCAAAGAGTCCTATCAACTCCAGTCGAGAACATCCAATTATCTGTTCCCAGGAAGTTAGCGTTTCTCCGAGTGCCTACGATCTCCCTTTAATTGCACTTCGAAGTTCGCGTCTCTTATCGAGAAAATGGGAAAGCATAGGTCACGTTATCACTGGAAAACGACCGTGTCGCTGGACACAGGCTTGCACGATCGACAGATACCCACTTAGACACTGGTATCCACTTAGTCGAAGTCTCATCGAAGGGAACCGCTAATCGACTCCCCCGCAGATGGATCTCTAATTGCAAAAGTTTGCGAAATCGGTTCGCGTACTCGCGTCAATTGCCGTGATTCGATTTGCCGATTGCGGTAGACGCGATCCGAATTGCTGGGAGCGATTATGTTGGGTCACGGTAGTGAAATAGTCGCTGCGCCACTCGGAGGACTTTCTAATCTGTTTGAATTCGCGCGGGGTTCCTCGGTCGGTAGAGCAGCGAGCTGTTTACGGAAATCGACGATCGGCGGCGCCACGTGACTAGACAACGGGGATTACCCGTTTCTGCAGAGATCTAGCGCGAAATTTAATTCTACGATCACTATCGCAAACATTCCAGCAATTCTCAAAGACATCAATCTCGAAAATTAATTATCTCTTGTATTTACTACATTTCTGAGGCTACAATTGATTTCGCTGTAATTTGCGAGGAAATAGTATACGAGGTTAGAAGAAGCGATTGTACCGACGGATTTCTCGCCGGTAAAACAGTGCACTGATCCGTGGATCGTTAAACATTTTTTTCCGAAATTCAATTTTAATTTCCACAACGCAATGATGTTTGAGACAAACAGGAAACACAATCTCGAGGAGATTCAACTTCAAATTTAGATAGCAATCGCGCGGACAGTATGAAAGAAACTCGCCAGTCATCGTTAGACATTCAATTGTCAAGTCCGGCCGATCTAAATCGTTCTCTTCGACCAGATCCGATCAGACAACGTTTCTACTTATTTATATCCTTCGACATATTGTCCTGGTTTTTGTTTTTTGTTTTTTTTTTTTAAGTGTCTTTTCACCGAAAGAAGTTTGCGAAACTGTCGACGACCTTTGCGGGCATCTCAGCTTTGTCGG
The DNA here is from genome assembly GCF_050948215.1 of Halictus rubicundus. NCBI lineage: Eukaryota > Metazoa > Arthropoda > Insecta > Hymenoptera > Halictidae > Halictus > Halictus rubicundus. The sequence continues at coordinate 14,935,485 of NC_135157.1, read as the reverse complement.
CCTTTTATTATCTTTCTGGAGCCGACTCTCCAACGAATTTCTTCCGTATCGAAGCGTGACGAACGACTCGATGAGACGTGAAAAAGTGAAACTCCCTGGTACATATGGGACCTGGGCCCTGCGAGCTGCTTTCGAGGCTCTATTAGAATGGGTTATGGTACTCACCATCGACGTGAAATAGAACTTCTCAAATTCCCTCTCGTTCAGACGCGCCGCTGTCAAATTCGTCGCGGAGTGCTGCGCGTGCTTCGACAGTATGTCCTCGCCCTTCTTGCACAGCCAGCCCAGCACCTGCAATTATAAACAAATGCACAATTATCATTCAGTACACTCTACTAGAGGATGATGAATTCAAGGATATCATTCTAATTTAATTTTGAATTTCGTGGGGTTCGGAAAATTCATCGAGAATTTTGTTCGAACAGGATTTTGCCAACAACGGCAGATGCACGACTGCGACAGCTGGTTGCACGTCTCGCACGGTCTCTAAAACCGATTATGCAAACACATCCGACACATCAGCATCGAATTTAGTTCTCTCCTCAGTGCACGGTACATTTAACACGATCGAATACACCGCGGTGACTTGCGCCATCGTTCCCGAGCCGCTCTGCATGGCAACGGTCGCTACCTTCCGAGATACACACGGTTGCAAAATGCGTGTAACGTGCCCGGACAGTGAGTAATTAACGTCCGCCCGGAATCGTTAAATAATTAAGAGTGGTCGCAGCTGTGGTCGCAGCGTGAGTCGGTTTTTTACGGCGGTGGAGAAATGTCCGAATTAATCCAGCCTCCATTTTACGGTCTCCTGGATCCGATAAATCAATACCAGTTTCTTTCACGACACCACGTGCGAGGTATTTCGAACGAATTGCCAAAAAGGAATCGCTCTAAAAATTCGGTCTTTTTCACTTTCCCAATACGTACCGTTTCCTTGATATTTCATTATCGAGAGACTTTTATTTTGTCAAATATTATTTAACGAGAATAGAAATGGTAAGAAAGATAAGCTCTTTGCGTTAGAATAATACCGAATGGTAAATAATGTGAAAATACAATTCTGGAATATTAACTCACTGTTCACTAGCGAAATGCAGCGATTATTCGATCGTTAAAAAATTTCTCCAGCCTTTTCTCTGATTTCGGCGAAAAGTTCTCCGCAAGTACGATTTTCCATCGCTGAAAATTAGGTCCCCCCGATTACTTGACCTGTCAACTCATCCCAAAGGTGCCCCAAGTATCCGCGAGCACTCGGTGCTCCTTTAGTCGGTAATTAGATCGCTGGTACGGGCGTGTCACGCGTGATTAATGATTCGTCGTTGCGCCCGGACGTGCCGGCGAGCGAAAAGTACGCGAGAATAATTAACGGGAGCAGACGGGGGAGGGGAAGCCCCATTGGCGGGGGAAACAGGGGAACGGACACCAATCGTGGTGTCTTCTTTCCCGTCGAGGTATGCTCGTTTTGCTGGAGGGGCCCCGAAACCGCTTCAATTACAAGCAAAGTTGCTTTTTCCGGGTCACTGGGCCGAGTTAGGTGAGCCGATGTTCGAACATGTTAAAAAGTCCACAACGCTCACACAGATTAATACGAATCTTAATTCATCCTTCAACAAAAATTAAGTCTAACATTAAAAAAAAAAACAAAGTGATACAAGTCGTAAACGAATAAAAGGTGACCAACAAAATTGCCTCTTTGGACATTTTTTAAAAATGTTAAAATATTTGCAATGAAGTCTCTCGAGTGCCTTTTGGGGTCTCCGAATATACATGGAAGATCTTAGAGTCAGATTGAACAAAATTCAAAATGAAGATGGTGAAAAAGAAATCTTGAGGGTAAGGGGGAGGGGGAATCGAAGTTTTTGAAGCGTCTGGACAAAGTTGAACAAACTTGAGCAAGCCTGGAGGATCTCGGAGGATCACAGGAGGTTACGGCAGGTTATGGGGGTCACTGGGCCGCGCGCGACGATCGAATGACACTGGCAGAGGTGTGCAGAGGTGTGCACGAGACGCGTGCACAGGTGCGAACTCCGAAGCGTGTGCAAACGAGCTCTCCGGCGATGGTCCTGCGACCCTCTCGTACGTTTTATCTCGCCTTTGGTCCTCGCTTGTGCATGTTAAACCGTGTAAACACGCTCGGCTCGCCGGTGTGCACGCCTAACGGCCGGCTAGATAGGTATTTAGGTTTGCCGGCGGCGCTTCCGCCTGCGGTGCATCTTCTCACGAGGCCGGGACTCTCTGTTATGCGATCTTATCGCTCGCGGCGAATATGCCCGATCCACACACACGCGCGCGCGCTCACACACACGTATAGACTGTGAATCGCAGAGAAGTCGCCGATTCGTCTCGAATCGCTATGGACACTTCCGAGGGATAGACGATTGTTCACGTCTAACCGCGTGAAATCGGCTTTTTTAAAGAACCACAAGACTAACGCTCGATCCGGTGACCCGCGTGGGTGTCCTTTCCGAGGATTCTTTCGGGACATTCGACACGCGAGATTTATCTTCCTCGCAATGCTGCAGCATTTTTACTAGGAGCCTTGCTTTCGAGGTACTGAGGCCCCGACATGCTCCACGGACCCTGCGGCGTGAATATAAAGAGCACTGGCATGGGCTCTTTGATACACTACACTGCTACATTGACCATTTTGTCTACAAGCCTTGCAATTGGAATGCTAGGGATTATGTCTGTCTGGCGCCGGGACTTTTGGGTACATTAATCATGGAGTTTGCACGCAGGAAAAATAGGAAATTGTCCTGTTAAAATGACCCCTGACCTATATCATACAAACTACATGAAACGTCCTTATAAAAAGGGAATATTGCACCCGAAGTGGGAGGCCATTTAAACTTAATTATCCTTGCGAAGTGACATATGTTTTATATCAATATTCCACCCCAATTTAATTTTTTCCCAAATATCTAAAACAAATACAAATAAACTGCAAATACAAATATCTCAAATTTCTAAAGTTTTCAGTAAAATTTGCAGCATTCTCCTGCTATTTTTAACAGCAATCGAATGGTTGTCGCAATAGTCGAGAGAATGTACGGATCACGTTGATAAGAAACGGATTTCATTCCTGTTGGAATTCCCGTCTTCGATCCGTTCGTTCCAGGGCTGAGACAGCAATAAGTCTTTACGAGCAGGAATAATATTTGGCTCGCGCGGAGTAGAGAGCAGGGTTTATAGGGAGCATTTAGGGTCCTTATCAAGAGGGGACACTCTTGTTCCAGATAGAGGCTGTTGACGATCCCTTTTCCCCGGTCCAATGAAGACCTCCTTCGCCGTAACGATGCACCTTCCCCGAAACAAGCGTTTTACGACACCGGCTCGTTTGGCTCTCGGGACGAGAGCCTCGTTTTATCGTCCCACATTCGCGTCGGAGACGAGATCGAAAGGACGTCGAACCAGGAACATGATCGCGATGCGTTTTAGTTGAAACATTGGCCGGACCCAATTTTTATACACCATTTATTTCGTATGTTTCCTATTTGTGACTTGTCCGGCTGTCTTGGGACTTTATAGATCGCGTGGATCGCTCTTGGGGTCTTTGAACACGTTGATCAACTATTTATGCAGCTGTGAGAAAGGCGACCATTCTATAGCAAAAATAGAATATAGTGTTACAAGATAAAATAATTGCTAAAATTATAAAAAGTCTGTGAGGTTAATGTGCTTTTTATACGAATTGAGGGTGCTCGTAAGTTTACTAGATTCAAGTTTAGGAGCTGCTACACGAAGTTTACTGCGACTTGTTCGCGAGCTCGTTGAATTTTCCACTGGAAAGCAAAGTTAGGGTCCGGATCGGTGGCTGAACTGATCGGATCATTCGACTCGGGTCACCCACGCGGGAATCCGTGATTCCCTATCGGTAAAAGTTCGCTGGATTTTCGCCTGGATGGACGCATCCGCGATTCGACTTGCACGAGCCTGCAGGATATATTGTCAGCCGCGCGTATTTATAGTCTCTCCTCTGTTCCTCGCCGGAGAATAGTACAATGGCCCGTGAAAAGAGGGTTGCAGTTAACATCCCGCGGTGCTGTGCTTAATTAATCATTCGGTATGGACGCCGTAAAATCATCTTCACCGAAAGACTCAATTCTCCGCGGCTTCGTGTTTCGATCGATAAATCACGGAAGCATTCTTCCGCTCTGCCTAATAATTCTCAAATTCTTTCCACTCGGGACAATGAGTAAGAGATTTAAATACGTTCGTGCATTAGCCTGATGTGAAATCTTCCCGTCGTCTTCTTAGTATCGAAGGATGTAGAGATGGAGCTGTAGAGCAACAGAGCGAGAGGCCACTAGAGCCATAGAACAATGGAGCAATGGAGCGATTGAGGGATTTTGCGTCAGATCAATATAGCAATATAGAGAGATAGAAGATTGGTGGATAGAGCAAGAAGAGGGATGACGCTATAGTTGGATAGAGCAATATAGGGGCATAGCAGTGGGGGTATGGCAGATACATAGACAGAGAAATGAGGGGGATAACGGGATAGTTGGATAGAGCAAAATAGGGACGTTGGGATAGATCAATAGAGCAACAGAGCAATAGAGAGGTAGATTAGTAGAGGAATAGAACATTAGAGAGACAGATCAGTAGAGTAATAGAGCAATAGAGAGATGGACCAATAGAGCAATAGAGCAATAGAGAGATAGATCAGTAGAGCAATGGAGCAATAGAGAGATAGATCAGTAGACTAATAGAGCAATAGAGAGATGGACCAATAGAGCAATAGAGCAATAGAGAGCTAGATCAGTAGAGTAATAGAGGAACACAGAGATGGATCACTAGAGCAATAGAGTAATAAGGTAATAGAGAGATAGATCAGTAGAGCAATAGAGCAATAGAGAGATAGATCAGTAGACTAATAGAGCAATAGAGAGATGGACCAATAGAGCAATAGAGCAATAGAGAGATAGATCAGTAGAGTAATAGAGCAATAGAGAGATGGACCAATAGCGCAATAGAGCAACAGAGAGATAGATCAGTAGAGCAATAGAGCAATAGAGAGATAGATCAGTAGACTAATAGAGCAATAGAGAGATGGACCAATAGAGCAATAGAGCAATAGAGAGATAGATCAGTAGAGTAATAGAGCAATAGAGAGATGGACCAATAGAGCAATAGAGCAATAGAGAGATAGATCAGTAGAGCAATAGAGCAATAGAGAGATAGATCAGTAGACTAATAGAGCAATAGAGAGATGGACCAATATAGAGATAGATCAGTAGAGCAATAGAGTAATAGAGAGATAGATCAGTAGAGTAATAGAGCAATAGAGAGATGGACCAATAGAGCAATAGAGCAATAGAGAGATGGACCAATAGAGCAATAGAGTAATAGAGAGATAGATCAGTAGAGTAATTGAGCAATAGAGAGATGGACCAGTAGAGCAATAGAGCAATAGAGAGATGGACCAATAGAGCAATAGAGCAATAGAGAGCTAGATCAGTAGAGTAATAGAGGAACACAGAGATAGATCAGTAGAGCAATAGAGCAATAGAGAGATAGATCAGTAGACTAATAGAGCAATAGAGAGATGGACCAATAGAGCAATAGAGCAATAGAGAGATAGATCAGTAGAGTAATAGAGCAATAGAGAGATGGACCAATAGAGCAATAGAGCAATAGAGAGATAGATCAGTAGAGCAATAGAGCAATAGAGAGATATATCAGTAGACTAATAGAGCAATAGAGAGATGGACCAATATAGAGATAGATCAGTAGAGCAATAGTGTAATAGAGAGATAGATCAGTAGAGTAATAGAGCAATAGAGAGATGGACCAGTAGAGCAATAGAGCAATAGAGAGATGGACCAATAGAGCAATAGAGCAATAGAGAGCTAGATCAGTAGAGTAATAGAGGAACACAGAGATAGATCAGTAGAGCAATAGAGCAATAGAGAGATAGATCAGTAGACTAATAGAGCAATAGAGAGATGGACCAATAGAGCAATAGAGCAATAGAGAGATAGATCAGTAGAGTAATAGAGCAATAGAGAGATGGACCAATAGAGCAATAGAGCAATAGAGAGATAGATCAGTAGAGCAATAGAGCAATAGAGAGATATATCAGTAGACTAATAGAGCAATAGAGAGATGGACCAATATAGAGATAGATCAGTAGAGCAATAGAGTAATAGAGAGATAGATCAGTAGAGTAATAGAGCAATAGAGAGATGGACCAATAGAGCAATAGAGCAATAGAGGGATGGACCAATAGAGCAATAGAGTAATAGAGAGATAGATCAGTAGAGTAATAGAGCAATAGAGAGATGGACCAGTAGAGCAATAGAGCAATAGAGAGATGGACCAATAGAGCAATAGAGCAGTAGATCACCAGAATGACGAAGACAGAAACAGAGCAGTGAACGAAGAAAACGGAAAAAGAATGGAATCTCCCAAAAATTCGAGATTCGAGATCCCCGTGCTCTAGAAGTCGCCCGACAAGGGATTCCGGTAAGTATGCCACAGCCGCAATCAACGTCTCAATGAGTAATCGTACCGCCCAGGGCCTCGGTTCCGCTCATTCCCGTCCTGGTCCCCAACAATCCCGACCAGTCGAGGAGACGAGACGTCGAGCGACATTCGTCTCGGTCGTCGTCGTCGTTGAACGCCGAGCGGATTTCGCCCGTAGGAAAGAAACAATTTCGGTTGTGCAACGATCACCCTCCCGAATCGTCTCGCCCGTTAATATCGCGCGCGATGATGTACGACCGGCTGCTCGTCCGTCGTTTCATGCTTCCATTCGTCAGCCGTCCATTTGCAAAAGCCGCCTGGCAGCTATGAGCGCGGACGAGTGTCCAATTAGGCGCACGATTTGCGGGGAACTTTGGCGAATCGTGGGACAATCTCCGTGTCACGACGGAATCAACTTCTGCTAACAGGTCGGACAATTTTCTTTGTGAACAGAATAATAATTTCTTCGCCGTTTTTGAACACTTGTTCCGAAATGATTCATCTATTTGCTTCCTCTACTGAAGCGAGAGTGGCTTAATTTATTAAAAATTGAAGCGTGTAAGCAATTGTTTGAGGAACAATTCTGTGAGTTTCTGTGTTCATCACTGCTCTATGAAAATGAGAAAAATTCATTTGTAGGCCTAGACATTATTTCCTGCAAATAAATTGTAGTGCAAGGAATTGATATTGACTGGATGCGTATTATCCTTAGTATTTTTCTTTTTGGAGCAAGTAGGAAAATAGAAGATGACAGAACCTCTTAGAATTGGTCACAGATTTAATCTAAATACTTTCTTTAGCAAACAGAAATTTAATCGAAACCGCAAAAAGCAGTACAAAACTTGCAACCGGCACGGTCTCGCAGATGTCACGCGACCGGTTAGGGGTTAATTTCTCGTAGAAAGTCCTGTCAGCCAATTAAGTGATTTCCTACACCCACGACCCAGCGGAGAACCCGTTCGAACGGCTTTAAACAGACAGCGTGTCCCGGTCGCTTCGTTACAAGCGGCCAAGCGACAATTTTGCATACAATGGTCAATAACACCATGCTTCCGAATTTTAATAAACGATCAATTTAGCAGATCCATAAGAACCCCGGCGAGAGTTATCTCTCCCGCCAGTTATTACCGGCGCGAGATTACTTTGACGGACGGCCACCGGGCCGGCTGTAAACTTTTTCAACGTTCGAAAATACCCTGATAGATATTACACGACGATTTCATAAATTATATAAGCGTACCGAGCACACGCCGTACGACTGACACACGCCGACCGCTCGTAAATTACGCGTGATCTATACGCTCGCACGATTTTTATCGGTCACACCGATCGCGATTTGAATGCTGCGTTACGCGACCAGCGCCGCGGAGACACTGCCACACGGCGCACCGACGAATTAGGTTAGCCGATTAGAATCTACCGGTCGGGATATCAACGTTAACGCAGTGCCCCGCTAACTAGCGACTGCCTATGACACTCTCTAAATCATTCCGAAGAATTCCTTGGTCAATTAGAGGTTATTATTGAAATCCGAGGAAATAAATGCTACCCCGGCGATGATAATTTTAAGAGCCTGCAGATTACGGCGACAGGTTCCCTGCGCGAGCTGTGCAACCTGCAAAAACCTTCTGACGGCTGTTATTTACTGGTCTCCGTGGGCGTTTGTGCAAATATGTGTTTTTTCCCAGACGGCACACTTTCCAAACGATTCCCGGAGGATAGCATTGCAATTTTTAATGCCTCCAATCCGGTCCAAATTGGCAATTTTTCTACAAAAATATTATCTTCCTAATCTCTGGCAAATTCCCGAGACTTTCAATTTCCCCAAACTCTTAATCTTAATCTCAAAAAATTCTTAATCTTGAGAGGGTGTTCAGAGGGTGGTGGCAGTAAAAACAATAATTTTTAATTTGCGCAGAAATCCCGCAGCCTACTCATTAACAGTCCCCTAAATCCGGATCGCATTCGGCGGTCCGATTATCCTGGCTCGCGATTAAAGGTAGCGTAACGGGGAGGAGGCATCATGGGGCGGGGATGGCTCGCTCGCTTTGCGGCCTGTAATGAGGATACAATTTACTCCTAATAAGAAGATAAGCGTCATATTTTACGGGGCAAACTGGCCGCTTCCTCGCCATGTACGGCGCGGATCCGCGCGTAAAACCCGTTGCTCCTTGTCGGCTCGTCTGGCCATTAACAGGCGCGAATGTCTTAACGAGAAGGACCGCGAGCGAAGAAACGTAATCCCGTGGATATTGCCGGGGCAGCTCCGGGGCCAGGGACCAGCGCGACAGCACAATGAAATCCTCGATATAAAATACTGTATCCTGACCGAGGACTTTTCTCTCTCTCTCTCTCTCTCTCTCTCTCTCTCTCTCTCTCTCTCTCTCTCTCTCTCTCCGTACCCCCGCTCGCGTTTTATGCTCGCGGGAGCCGACCGTGAAACGATCGCGGGAACACGCACGGTAGGCGTACACCCGATTGTAAATCGTCCCGTGAAATTAACGAGGCTGCGTCGATACCACCGCCTTCGTCGTATACATGTGTTGCTACACAGCCACTTGCCACTTTTTTTTTACCGTTTTCTTTTTCGCCCGAGAGTCGTTAAACGCCGGATGAGCTCGCAGGATCGTAACGCTCGCGCTGAAATTGCGTGCCGTATGGGCGTGGATTATGGGGGTGACAAGTGTGGGGGGAGCATCGTGCGGTATATTCGACGGGAAATGTGCGCGCCAAGTTTTCTTGCCGATTGTAAGAGGATTTTAGACGTTTCTGGTTTTATGGCGAAGGCAGGTGGCTTTTAGCGTTGCTGGGCGGAGCAATGATTCGTTTGGGGGGCTTGGTTTGGATCCTTCGGGATGTTCATGTGGTGTGTTGATGGATATTTGGGTTAAAACTAAGAGGAGAGTGCCCTGGTTTCTGTCCGAGTGTGGAGAATGTTGAAAAGAGAAAGTGGTGGGTTGATTGGTGGGCGGAGTCGGTTGTGGGCGTGGTCTGGGGGGCGTGGCGTCGTTGCTCTTGAGTGTGGAGGGCCCCCGTGCAGTGCCCCAGAGGGCTGTCTGTACCCTTGCATGGTATAATTGAGAATTATATGACTATATGGACTATTATATTTGAATTTGAGTATTTTGTTCATCTGCGAATCTTAAGGTAAATTTTAATGCAGTGAAGTAGCTATAAAATGAAACTGTACACAATAGCCACAGTATAATTGTGGCTTGAGAACGATGTACACAATTTGCCTATTGTTAGGGCAGAATAATTGATGTTATGGACATATAAATTGATCATTGGGTGACAGGAGGGCAACGTTATAATTGTCCACGCTCAATTTGGATCGATATAATAATCCTCTTTGTTAGCTTGATTAGTAGGCGAGACGATTAACAGTTTAATGAAGCAGATTGCATTGCTGGGTGCAGTTTCCCTGCTCGCATAACAACAAAGATGTTTCATTGTAAACGCTTACGCAAGACGGCCTTCGAGTTACCTTGTACGAAGAGAATCACGTTCGAAGTAATGACAACCTGTCCGAAGACAATAGTACCAGCGGTTTCTCTGCGGACAAGATCGGCGGACGCACGCGCTGTATAATAAAATGGACGCGCGTGCTATACAATTATTCTAAGCGTCAGAAAATCTGTAGCCTACATACATAAACCCAAGAATAATCGAAATCCTTTTGCAATAAACCGAAGTGACAAACAAGGTATTAGCAAAAATCGATAAAACGACGGGTCGCGGTTATTTCAAAACGGGGCCCGTCGTCTGGCGCACCATAGGGGCAAACAAGGGTTCCAATTATTTCTAACGAATCACGCTAAACGATTTACGCGGCGAACAAAAGGGCCCGGTCGGATGGGAAGCGAGCACTACGCGAGTATACTACCGCGGCTCGGAAATTGCCGGCGCGGAATCAATTTGATCGCGAGTTGTTTGTATCAGGCCGGGTCTATTTCAACTCTAATCGGGTTCCCTCTAATGACAGCGAGCACAACGCCGTGTGCACCACCGTGCTCCACCGTCGATCCAGCAACCGTGAGTCGGATAAGGTGATTCAAAGTGAGGAGAGAAGCGGAGCTACTCTTTCCCGAAGCAGAGACGGCAACTGATTACGCAGTTTCGAGGAAGAGAACCCGGGGCCCCCGTACACCATCCCATATGGAAGCGAGCCTTCTCTCCTTCTCGGACCCGAGATTATAGTTATTACTGTAATAAAGATACACGGTTTGTTTGCTCTCGAACAAGAAGGAAAAGGGATTCCACGACGCCGGCCCCGTCAGCTGGAATGCCGCGATTCATTCGGGAATGTACGCGATGCGTGTAATAAAATGTTTACACTTCTAAACGATACTGCTCTCGCTCTCCGCTCCCTGCGCGATTACACGCGATCATAGTCTCTTCGGCCCCAAACTCAAGAATTCATGCTGCGATGCGTGCTCTCGATATTTGCGTTATTTATAATAAGTTCACTCATTCTCGTGCTTGGTGCAGTATAAATTTTTCAAAATCAGTAGACGCAGACGTTATATTATATTTTATAAAACGCCTTAATCAGTCGGTTTTATTTAATACTCTGTAATTCTTGTATTAAAGGTTCCAATTTTGTTCTAAAAAGATATGCTTAGATTTCATTGGTTCCTGACAGTGTTTTGATAAACAATTTTCAGAGCATGATCTATTAAAAGATATCATGAAAAATGGCTATACTCTAGACAAATGGCTCTGAAAAATGACCCTGTAAAATGGTCTTGTAAAATTGGTCTGAAAAATGACTGAAAAATGACCCTGTGAAATGGCTAAACAGTAGACATTTGAAAAATGGCCACAACAAATACTTCATTTTCTATGGGAGATTGAAACAATTTTAGATTGTTGGGACTCGCGAGTATTAAGTTTGCAGTGTGCAGTTCATTAGCGTCAGTCACCAGAGTCTCGTTTGCATTTGAGCCGAGACTCGCAAGAAACCCATACAACCATAAGGAAATTAGGTCCTCAACCTCGTTCGAAGACCAGAGAAGAGGAGGCCCGTTCCAGAACCCCGAGTTACCATCAAAGTTTCACTGCATTAACTTCTTGCGCGTGAACTAATGAACTTTCTTGTAACACTTAATACCGTATTAACCTTTAAATTTCATTGCTTCGAGTAAGACGTCGCGCGGAGGATTCCGTACGGTTGCCGGGCAAACTAATTATTATAAATGAGAATATACACCGGCGGGGGAACGACGAGAAAACAATTTATCTTCGTTCCCATCGTCGAAACTAGAATTAGATCTGGCAAACAAAATAGCTTGTACGTTTCGAACTCGCTAATAGTCTCGGGACTTGTTCATTTTCGTTCCCGTGGATGACTTCTTGAAATAGATGCAAGATACTCTATCGGACTTGCTCTATTTTCAGTGGCGTAAGTAATAGTGGATAATCAGCTCAGAGCTAAGATCGCTAATAGTCTCTGGACATCATTCTTCATTTTCGTACTTGAATCAATCATTGAACCAAGAAGGCGCGTTGCTTTTTTGTTTATCCCAAAATGGCTTCGGCAAACTATTGGCAAATAGTCTTTAGAATTTCTGGATCATTTTTGACAGTCGAGTCATTTCCAGCCACAAAAAAAAATTCTTCCAAGCTCTAAGCAAGCTCTAGAATGGACTCTAGACTCCATCGATCATTTCCAGCCACAAAAAATTCTTCCAATCGGACTAGAAGAAACAACCTGACGAACAAAGCTCTAACCAACATTTGCGGAATCCTCGAACTCCATCGATCATTTTCGTCCCCGAAAGAGACCTTGAAACCGAAGCCGGCAAAGATCGGCGAGCGTCCAGCACGCTTCAGCATAATTTCGCCCGTTAGGCGAGAGCGCTAATGAAAGATTAATGACACTCTTAGAAAACTATCGTGGACCACGGCGACATAGGTGGCAAGGGGACCGCCACGCCGCTTCTTTCGGATCATCGTTGTCCTGCCGCGGATACGTAACTCTCTCGGCTTCGAACACGGTTCTGCTTTTAGCACGGCGCAAGGTGAGAGTGCATTTTATGGACAATTAACGATCGTTCCCACGGGAACACTTTGTCGAGGAAACGACCGGGTCCGGTGGGTGGGGGGGGGGGGCGATCCTCGCGTCCCCCGGTCTGATAAGAAGCGGATCGAACGTGACCAATTAAAGGACGCCTTGTACGAGATCAGTTTTCGTTTTGCCGGGGACGATCGCCGCCGTCTGGTTTCACCCTCGAAAAGCCCGAGAAACTGATCGCAAGCGGTACTCTGCTTTCTATTCGTTGCGTAACGCGATCGAAAAAGGCGCCGATCGATAATCGATCGCTGATCAATTCCACGAAGCACGCCGACCATCGAGAAATATTAATCGACCTCGGCCGAAATATCAATTTCCTCCTACAGACATTTATCGAGACTATATTGCACTTTTACGTGTGTTCATCAATCTTTACAAAATTTCGGGAGTAAAACTTTCCACCGTAACTCCATAAAAATCGCCCAATTAACGATATAAAAACAACCAGCATCTTCCGGATGAAAAGACGAACAAAATCTTCGGTATAACTTTTTCCGTCACGGTTTACCATTTTTGAGAAAAAAAAAGAAAAGAAACGAGTTCGCGGGCGCCCTAAATCGCCGAAGCTCCGCCCACCGCTGACACGCGACGCACTTTCGAACGATTTTTTTCTCGGAAACGAGACGTCCTACGAGGAAACTCGATACCACCATTTCGACTCACTTTTTCGTGTGGAATCATCCTACGATCGTGTTTTACTCGCACCTCTAGCGGTTCCGGATGAAGAAGCAATTCCAAGGGACGCGGTACGTTGTAAACCGTGGAAGTTATCACCGCTGTGTCTCCTAATCCCCAGCAACCCCTGATAAGATAAGGCGGGGGAGGGAGAAAGAGAGACTCGCTAAGAGGCCACTTACGTGACTGTACACACGCGTGGAAACTAATTACACGTGGCCGGAGAACGTTTACACGGCGAACACATGGTTACACGGCACCCGTGTTTCCTGTTTGCCGGCGACAGAGCGGCCATTGTGTCGAATTGCGATGATCGTTCGTGGAAAAGAACGCATGACGGACGCTAATTACCACTTTTCTAAATGAATTCGCCGGATCCCGTTCCCACGGGCGCGAAAAATGAAAGTGTAAACGCGTGAGAACACCCTAATGCGCGGCGATCGTGTTTTAATTATGGAATATACTTCGAATCGAGGAAAGATCGTCCGAGCTGGATGAAACGGGCTCTTGAGAACCGTGGATATAATGCAATATTATAATAATTCATTCCGAGCAATCAGCGACCGGCAGAATTATGCTTCCTGTTGCGGAGTTTTGCTTTGAATAGAATGCTATCTTAGGAAATGTTGCTCGATAAAAGAATCTTGAATATAATGGGGCTTATCTTGTTTCTTGGATTGACTGAAGTACGGTATCATGGAATGTAACATCGGTTTACTCTGTTTTTACATTTAATTGGAGAACGGGGAGGCTGGCGGATGTTTATTTAAATATAGATTTTTGCAGATTCAGCTGAAGATAAAAGAATTTGAATAGAAATTACTTTGAACTCTCCTGTATTTTTTAAAATTTTCTATTATGGTAATTTATTAGCGACCTTCGAACAATCGTGCATGCTATTAATACATAACATTCGCAATACCAAGGTTCCGGATTTTTAAAAATTTACTGCTATTTTCATTTTTCACTAAGTTTCAAGGGACAGTGCGTGATATTAAGGCAGAAAATTTGCAATCGATTTTTGTTACGTTCAGATTCATATAAAGCCTACACTAAGATCTCCCAAATTTGAAAAAAATCGACTGATGTATTATATCTGTATTTTAATTTTTTAACCGAGTTTCAAACAATTGTGCACACTATAAACGCATAGAATCTGCAATCCAGGACTACACAAGAGGAAAAGAGGATTTGCAGAATAGAAAGCAGATTTAATTTGCAAATGAAAAATTGTTCCCAAAGGATGGAACTGCGACGTCACAGAGGATCCTGCACAGCGGAGCTGCAGACACAGCGCGGTCACGATTCAGTCAAATATTATTTTATGCTCTAATGCTCGCTATCGTTCACGGTCCAGTCACGTTCGACCCATCGACTAACATCTGAACGTATTATGACAGGGCTCTGACAAGTATGAATCCCTCGGTCTCAATCAGTACGATTCTCCTTGAAGAGAAAGTCTGAAATCCAATATCCTTGGGGATATTTTCGGTATCCCTTTCTCCAAATTTTCTTGTTCCTTTTTCAGAAAAATGAAAAAGAGAAATATTCAGGATATTTAGAAACAGAAATTCGAAACAAATTTTCGCCTCAAAGATTTAAAAAAAAAAATAGTGTTTGCACAACTTGTAAAAATTTTGTTCAAAATCCCCCGGCGATAAATCCCAATCCAAACTCGCTGAAGAAGTGTCGAGCAGCGAGTTTCCCGAGTGGAAGCAACAAAAATGGCAAATACGCTGGCAGGGACATCTTCAAGGATGGTCCCACGAATCCGTGGGAACCATTCAGGTCCGTCGAACGGAACACAGCGTTGTTTCCGGACGTTCGGCTCCATTTCGTCGACTGGCGTCAAAGAGGAGACGAGCCGCGCCACTTGGTCGCCGTTGAATTATAGCCGCGACCGTTCGCAATATAATTCGCCGGGCCTGATAATATATTGCGAAAATCAAACACGACTGACAGCCAGTTGGCTAGACAAAAGGCGCCATTGGCGAAGCGTAAATCACCATAGGGGTCTCTCCTCTTCTGTAGCCCCCTTCTTGCAGGGGTCACGCCGCCACCTCTATTCCTCTCGCGTCGTCTCGCGTCGTCTCGCGTCGTCCGCCGAAGGAGAAACAGAGAGTCGTGTACCCCTCGCTAAGGCTCCTTAAGGGGACCACACACCGCGATGTCTCGAACACACCATGACATGGGAGCACTCGAGGAGGAGTCACCGTAGGACGTCGCGTACCAGTGTTTACGGACCGGTCCGGGACCCGATTTTGAGTACCTGCTACTTGCCGCGACGAGTGCCGCGATCGCTATCTCACGCCGATTTGTGAACCACCCTTTCGTGCCACCCTTCGATACGGCGTTAGTCTTTTCCGTCGATTTTTGACGCCGAAAGAGGGGACGAGGAGAGATCGACTGATACTGGATCGAGTTTGATGACGCCTTTTACGGGGGACTCTGGTGGAACTGGTTCAGAAAATTGATTTTTGCTGTGGAATTTGCAGAAATATGCGAGCCACAGAGGATTTCACACCGAAACTTTAAACTCGAAAATTCATTGAAGTGTTCATTTGATTCGACACAAATTTATCTAGGCACTACGCATTAGTCACGGAATTTTCAGTCAATCTCTCTTGTGGAAAATGGTAACTTCTTTGATCGGTCGTTTCTCATCGCTCAATTTTTTGTATTTTCTTGTTTGTGGGAAAAATGTGGGTGTAATCCCAGAGTAATTTATCTGACATTAAGATTATTCATGTTTTCGTTTTGCACGACTATGACTGATGCTGCCACATCACTCAAACAAGAGTTTACTAGTTGAACAGGTTGAACAGGTTGACATGATTACACGCTGTCCAATGAATAAATAGACAAACAAATGCGACTAGAAAAAAATGTTTTCTTATAGCCCAAGGATGTGTCTATACGCTCCAAGAAAGTTTATTCGCGTGTTTACATTAGTTTCGTAGAAAAAAATTCGTGAAAATCACTTGTTTATGCAAAATGCGAGATCGAAATTGTTTCTTTCGATTATTTGTATTGGATAAGGTTCGTAAAAGTGGGTTTCGGTACTCCTTAGTGGTTTTATGAATTGCAAGTAATAAAATTCTCGAAATAATGCGATCGACTCGACAGAAGCTTCCTGACCACGCATTGAAATCGCCGAACGCTACCGTGTGCGCTTTTACCATGCATTGAAGTCACCGAAGCGGAGAGCGCAGATACGCGTACACAATGACTATGACTGAATAGTGTGGCCACTATGCTTGGCGATTCTATGAAGATCGTAGCATTGGTTCACTGAACATTAATATAATAAACGAGGTGCTTTTAGCGACAGTACACAATCTTTCCAAGACTATTACTTGAATGATGTGTCCCCAAGTTAATTCCAGCTATTCAATTAGAGAATATTGTTTAGTGTACTGAGAATCAGCAATCTACACATTTCAATTTCAGTATCAATGAAAAAAGTCACTATTGTTAACAAATATTCAATATTAAATGTTTCCAATTTAACCCTCTGCAGTTTAAATTAAACATGACAAGTGAAAACCATTCAATTAAGAAACAGAGTACAGAAAATCAGTGTCTAATACTATTTAACATTCAATGAAAATAAATTACTCAAAAACATTCAATTTTAACCATACCAAAGCAATTTCCAAATCCACTGTACAAAAAACACCTCACCTGATCCCATTTTAAAACTGATAAACCTATTTTCCGATTTTCTCAATCCTAACCTTCCAAAACAAAATATTTCTAAAATCCCCACCTCTAAAACTACAAAATCCCCACACACACACAACTCCAAAAGCCCATCACAAAAAGAACCCTTTTAAAAAAAGTCCTCTTACCGTCTGGAAACTTCCAAATCCCCAGCGAACCACACTAAACCAACTACCTCTCTCCACACACAGATCCAAACGATCCAAATCACTGTTGGTCATCAATCGACAGCAAACACAACAGGCAAACAGTTAAGTCAAACAGTTCGTCAACAGTTTACAATCCGGACAGAACAAGCACACTGTTCATCGTGCTCGAGGAGCGTTCGCGCCGCGTGTCACCATGGTTGTCGTACGTTTTCACGGATCCAGCCGAGGATGCAACCGATCAAATCGATCGATCGGATCGAGGGATTACGTGTCCGGGCAGGGGCCGGCGTATCGGTTGTCTGCGAATCGCGTGCGTGATCGGCAGCTCGGTGTGGCCTTGCGTTTCACGCATGTCGAAGGATCACTGACACGGGAACGGTGTAATTGTTCGAACACACGCGGCTCTTCGAGAAAGAGAGAACCGGGCAAGGCAGGCAGGCTGCTCGAGGGACGATCGGATGCTGCGGCAGAGAAAGAGTCACTGATGCCCGGCCCGATCCACCGTCAACTCGTACCTACGCTCTGCTGCCGAGCACACCGCCACACGCCCCTCCCACCTGGCCATGATACTTGCGCCACATTGCCCACACCTTCCATTTCCGAAACACCGATCCCGATTTTAATCACCGGCCGAATCGTCGCCGCGATAATTGCCCTTCGCGACCGATCGGACGTTCCCGAGGCTTGCTCCGACCTGCTAAATGCTTGGAATCACTCTCTGACTCTCCGAGCTGGTCTATAGGCGAATTAGCATGATCTCGAACCAGGAAAAATCGGTTCGGGAAACGCCGATCTCGAACTTTATTTTTTGAAATTGTAACTCTCTGTGCCTAGATTCCACGTCTCCGTGTAGTTAAATCACTGCTCTCACGAACTACAAAAAATCGGTTTGAAAGAACGAAATTGTCTACATTTTTTTGTTTTGGAAATGCCGATCTCGATTTTAATTTTTTTGAAATTGTAACTCTCTGTGCCTGGATTCCACGTCTCTGTGTAGCTAAAATACTGCTCTCTTGAACTACGAAAAATCGGTTTAAAAGAACGAAATTGTCTAAATTTTTTTATTCTGGAAATATCGATCTCGATTTTAATTTTTTTGAAATTGTAACTCTCTGCGCCTAGATTCCACATCTCTGTGTAGTTAAATCACTGCTCTCTTGAACTACAAAAAATCGGTTTAAAAGAACCAAATCGTCTAAATTTTTTTATTCTGGAAATGCCGATCTCGATTTTAATTTTTTTTTGAAATTGTAACCCTCTGTGCCTGGATTCCACGTTTCTGTGTAGTTACATCACTGCTCTCTTGAACTACAAAAAATCGGTTTAAAAGAACCAAATCGTCTAAATTTTTTTATTCTGGAAATGCCGATCTCGATTTTAATTTTTTTGAAATTGTAACTCTCTGTGCCTGGATTTTACGTCACTGTGTAGTTACATCACTGCTCTCTTGAACTACAAAAAATCGGTTTAAAAGAACCAAATCGTCTAAATTTTTTTATTCTGGAAATGCCGATCTCGATTTTAATTTTTTTGAAATTGTAACTCTCTGTGCCTGGATTTTACGTCACTGTGCAGTGAAATTGCTGTAAAAAAACGGTTTAAAAGCTGGAGGTACCGATTTCGATTTTTGAGATGAATCGAAGCAGAGTTGGTCCTGACTGTTTGGAATAATTGTTTGATTGCCGAATTTGTAATGATTTCGGTGCGAACACGTCGTTTTTTGTTTGACAGACTGAACAGATGTATTCGCAGTGCGAACCGTTGAACAATTAGCATTTTACAAGAATGTCTGAGTCATCCTGGGCTCGGATATTAGCCTGGGCCGGTGAATTATGCGGCACGGGTTCCCGTATGTTTCGTTCTCGCGCGTAACCGTTCGAGATCCAGTCAGATGGACGAAGATCCTTATTACAGGAAATAGCTTCGGACTCAGTCATGTCATTAAGTATGCGAGTCTCGGGCCGCGAGGCACGGCTCTACCGGCCGGGAACATCCGTGCAACTCGAAAACTTCTAATCTACCACCCAGGATACACCTCCCTGATCGTTTATTTCTTCACATTCTCGCTCTATCCTGGAAATAATTACACGGCATTGATCGTTATTGAGCGCCTCCAATCGCCGCGAGCTCCACGCGTAATTCGTTCCGTTTCACCGTTGCGATTACGTTCGTTCACCGTACGTGCGTCACTGTATTTATGTATTTCATTTCATTCCGTTTCAACGACGACGCTTTTCATTCTAACGCGTTCGGATAATTTATGACCGCGATCCGTAATTGATATATTGAGCGGCAGTTTTTGTCATCTCGCGCGATTCGTTTCACTGCTAGAATCATTCTTTTACGGTTTCTTGCCGGTCCGTGGCCTAGTATGGACGTCTGGAAATCCTCGGCTCTGTTAAATGCGATTATGTACCGGTGAGTTAAAATGATGTTAATATTCTGTTATCTGCCAGGGAATCGTGCTACGTAAAGCGTTTTATTTGCATATTTACACGTAATTAGAGTTCGGTGCTACACTCAAGAAACGAGGAAACTTCTGGAGGCACCGAGGCTTTGGTAAATACGGAACCCTGCGCTGCTTGTTAAAGGAAGTGTGCTCGCGTGGGCAGTTAGGCGAGCGTTGGTGGCATCTTCGAACGCACATTTAAAGCATAGGTTCGGGATCAGTTTTATAATTTTAATCACAAATTAGAATATTGAAAGTCTCGAGCGAATTCAGATTCGGATCTCTAGGTTCCCACTTTCAAATTTTCTAATATTCAAATATTCAAGTTTCCTAACTTTTAAATTTTTAAATATTCCAATTTACAAACTTTCAAATATTCAAATATTTAAATTTCCAAACTTTAAAATTTTTAAATATTCCAATTTACAAACTTTCAAATATTCAAATATTTAAATTACCAAACTTTAAAATTTTTAAATATTCCAATTTACATATTTTCAAATATCCAAATTTCCAGATTAAAAAATTTTCAAATATTCAAATATCCAACTTTTCCAGCATTGGAACTAGGAAACTTTGTAACTTCCAAATTTTCAAATTCAGATCTTTCACATCTTTCATATTCTAAAAAATCTTCCTATTTCAAATCTTCATCTAGTTTTCTGTCATAACTTAATTTTTCGGAATAAGCAAAATTTGAAATATGTCTCACAGATTGTGTATCAGCCTGTAGAATGTCTACAATCCACAGGTCCCCAGATGATCGTTCCCCAGCGGACAATTCGGATCCACGCGTTCCGAAACAGCGATCCACGCACCGAAACAAATTTTTCACACGACGATCCGCGCGTTCCATTGTCAACGGCTCGCGGCCAGGAGGAATCCAAAGGTGAATTCCGTCGACGATAATCGCGTCCGATCTAGCTATACAAAACGCCTCGGCCAGGTAACCCGCGAGTCGTTTAACCTTATCCGAGAGGCATCGGTGTTTCAGTTATAGACGAAACCCCGTGTATACACCATCTCTGCGATCACTGCGAGCTGATAGTCCGCGGTTATGCGTCCCTCGCGACATACTTATTCAATTAAATCTTCGACGCGCCACGGTCTCTCGACGAAATATTCTCGTTGTAGGCCGCATCGAGCACCGACCTACATCCACCAGGCCGATTAATTACATTCTAATAAACACCGGACGATAAATACAGACGCGAAATATTTATGCGTCGCGTGACCGGCGAATTGTTAATCGATACCCGGTATCAGTGCAACGAGATATCGGCTGCACGGAGTGCAGTACCTACGAACTGGAATGCAATTCGGCTGATAGCTCCACTTGAATATTCATGGACGAGCATTCGTTTCGTACACCGATTTTTGGAGAATTTTAATTGCAGTTTTCAGAGGTTATAACGTGATACGAAAATCTGGTGGTTTATAATAATTATAAGGAAATGACGCCTCTTTTATTTAATTTTTCGGTACAGTAGAAAATTGTAGAATGCATCTTTTAACGAATTTTAAAAACTTCTCAAGAATTCTAATTTCTGTCTGGAATAAGTATGCAATACTTTATGTTTGTAATCACAAGGTTTAGTGACTGTTTTTAGGATGAAGGTAAATTTTCTTTTAAATTTATTTCTAGAGTGGGGACAGTCTTGATCGCCTTTCAAGTTTGTCTTCAGAGTTACGTTCAGAGTTGACGTTCTCGTAAGATCATTTTTCACTTTCACTAAATTTGATCAGCCTCAAAAAAATCGTCTTTATAACACGTTCTTCGAAACTTCGTAACTACGTCTCAACTTTTAACTCATTAAGCAAAGAACACTTTCAGGTGTCCTCCTCGGCGAACGTTTAAAATCTTTCGTCATACACTGTCTTCTGCAGGGAGAAGAATGGCAAATTTAATAAGCAAGTGAAAAAGTGGTGACACTTCCGAACAAAGTCATGAAAGCCAGGCGAAGCAACGAAGAACAGCTGAAAATCCAAGGACAGTAAACTCAATAACCGCGACTACGTTCGTCCCTGAGACGAACGTTCCGCTGTCACGCGGTGCTCCCTCTCGTGTAATTAACGAACCGAGCTAATCACCATCAAGTAACCATTAGCCAAGAGGTATCACGTGGTGCGGGAACATGATTTCCATCGATCCCGCCGCTTCGAACGGCACTCGATGTCGTAACCGCGCCCTTATAACGAGTTCCGCGGTTCCACGTGTTCTCCGACCACTGTGTACAGGGTGCCTCAGTAATTAGGTTCGTACTCGACGTGTACAAACATAATCCAGACCTAACTCGAGCCTATTAGCGGCTTCAATATATTTTCATTAACCCTCGTTCATTGCTAGAGTCAGTTTTACTTAAAATCAGACCTTTGCCTTTAATTGTAATTTCTCCTACTGAAATATTTAAATAAATTGAACATTAGAAGTTGAGAACAATTTATAGATATAAATGTTCCCATTTCCTTAGCAGAGTTCAAAAGAGGTAAGAGCGTATGAAAAAATTCCATAAAGTTTAAAGACCTTTCCCCACTCCAACAACAGGCACCAAAAAGGGAGGATAACTTCAAATTTCGGAATGAAACATGTGCTATTTTTTATATACTGAATAGTCCTTCAAAAACTGAATAACTTCTGCTTAAAACACTCCTCAAAATTTTGTACCCATCAAAAGTTACAAATGGTTAAATTCACATCAAAACTGTGACAGTAACTCGTATGTAAATTTTAAAACAGCCATAACAGGGATGGGTATTTTTCTCTCAGTTGAGACAAGACCCTCCCCACCATAGCGCCCCTTGCCCCTAAGACGCGAGACACCAGCGCACGCGACTGCGCAGTGCATGAAAGAGAGGTTTGGAGGGAGAAGCAGGCGTATGAGGGGAAAGGGGGGTGCCCGTTAACGAGCTATAGCTTTCGACCGGTATCAAGTATCAAAAAACTTCTCAAACAAAAGTTCTTCAGCTACGAAAGCACTATCAGACTATAGCAAAATTTTTCCCACATTCAAAAATTGCTATTTTTCTCTGTTTTTCGCATTGGGTATACTTTTCTGTTCTCTGTATTGAGGATTTCGGTGCGTAATTTGAGGGCAATCATTTTGATGAGATTTGGTGATGACTGCTTCATGTAGGCTTGTAACAGGCTCGATGAAGCAGCCTGTACACACGGAACGACATCAGCTACGAGAAGACGCGGGGGAAAAACGAGCAGCAAGAAGAAAAAGAGGAAGGAAGGTGGGAGCCGTCTTAGATCGTACGTAGCATGGGTACCGCGAGCAATCGTTGTACAAGGTGGATCAAGGTGCGCGTGCACGCAACGTGTACGCATACAACAATGCTCGCGCGCGCTCGAGCACGCACGCGGATCGCAATTAGCATACCAGAGCGTTCCAGGAACCGAGCAGAGCCGTTCCGCTCCTCGCTGATCCGAGAGACGAGCCACGCTGACTCATTCGTTCATCTTCGAGTTGTCTCGCGAAACACTTTTCACAAATCCTTCTCGAAACTTCCTCCGAACTGTCATCGACCTCCAAAATATTCATTCTTCCCACATCCTTTCCCAAAATAAAGTACAATGACTTCGTGAAGTATTCAGACACCAAACCTCCATTTCTCGAAAAAATTCCTTATGTTTGAGAAAAAGTCGTATCACAACGAACTAGGACTCATTTTAAAGCTTGAAGCCTCTAGTTTTACGAGGCGTTGTTAATTTTTTCTTACGATCTTTTTGCATGATGTAACAAGTCGTAACCTGAAGGCATGTTTTTGCTCGAAAATGATGTGACTTTAAACGACTGTAGAAACATTACAAATTTTTTTGCGGGAATAAATCTGGCGCAGATTTGAAGATTGAAACTTCCTCTTTAAAACGATATTAAAAAAATTGATCTACGATTTTTATTTACAGAGTTATGATACAAAATTCAGGGCCATGTTCGGTCGTGCGAGACCGTGGTCTTCAGTACCGTGGAAGGCTTAACTTTATCTCTACACACGCATAACTTTTGAACTAGTGATCTCCTAGGATTGCAACTTGAATTTTCGGAATTTTCTCGCCAAAATTTACAGGATTACATTTAAAAAAGTTAAAAATTTCTGGTTTCCTGAGGTAAAGTTTAACTCCGTCGAAGATTCAGTCACGAAAAAAATTTTCCAAGGATGTCTTAACTAGATCGGTGTCGGACGAGTCACCGGCAAATCTACCTCCGAATCTCTGTATTTTCCACTTTAATTATCCGCTTAACAAATTCCCCGTTTGCTCACTGCATATTTACGTCATTATACACAATGTACCGGTGGGGAAATACCGTTCCTAATCTTATTCAAACGGATGAATGAAAAAATTACGGAGTTCGGGAACGAGACAAGATGCACAATCAAGATTCATTCGTGTTCCATTAAAGGAGCCGAAGATTCTATCAAATCGTTGCAACAGAAGCAGCAAGCGCGTTGCGTTCCATCGTTTATAGATCTCACGGCGTCGGTAACGGCTCGCCTATTCACACATTCTACTTATAAAAGGAATAAGCAATAAAAGACTTAGCGACTCTAATATACCAGCGGATCTCTGCTCGGTGTTAAAGGAAACCGAGATGCTCAGCTTGCGTAACAAATGACTGAATAATTCGTTAGAATTTTCATTCGGCGTCTGATGTTCCGAGCCATAAAACCATGATGGCCAACACTTTTACAGGACTTTGAAAGATTCATGATCTTGTTACATTCTTCGGGATTAGGAACCGTTTCTAGGGAGATCGCAAACTGTACGTTCGCGATAATGAGTCTCGTTTTTCAACATTCCCCGGTGTTCAGAAAAAAGAAAGCTGGAGGATGATTGAATGGACATTTTTGCTCGAAAAAATTACTGTATCTTCTTGAAATGTAAGCGAACATATCTGCAGACTTTCAAAATGTTACACGTACCAGTTTCTTTTGTATTAAACTTTGAATATTACGGTGGCCCTACTAAAGTGATTTTTTAAATACAATATATACATCAAATTGTCAGTTTAAATTGAGTGGACATTTTTAATTGAAAAAATTACTGTATCTTCTTGAAATGTAAGCGAACAAATCTGTAAACTTTCAAAATGTTACACGAACCAGTTTCTTTTGTATTAAACTTTGAATATTACGGTGGCCCTACTAAAGTGATTTTTAAATACCATATATACATCAAATTGACAGTTTAAATTGGGTGGACATTTTTAATTGAAAAAATTACTGTATCTTCTTGAAATGTACGCGAACAAATCTGCAGACTTTCAAAATGTTACACGTACCAGTTTCTTTTGTGTATTAAACATTGAATATTACGGTTGCCCTACTAAAGTGATTTTTTAAATACAATATATACATCAAATTGTCAGTTTAAATTGGGTGGATATTTTTATTTGAAAAAATTACTGTCTATTCTTGAAATATAGAGGAATACGTCTACAAAGTTTCGAAACGCTGCATCCGATATCTTCTCCAAAATTAAATATTAAAGACCACCTTCGTCCTGGTGATTCCACTGAAAAAATCGCTCAACTACAATCCGAGGAACCAGGTCCTTTCTCGAAATCAGGGGTGTCGCAAACTCGAGCAACAAAGTATACTTATCCCGTGTCCATTTGTGCCAGAGGTTACGTTCGTAATAAAAGTCACGATGCGACACCCAACGGAGGACGTGTCTCGGCGACAGTTTCGTAATAATCGTGGTGCGCGAGCGAGACACGCGTGTAATTTATGCGAAAGTCGGCGAGAGGTGGGGCGGTTGCAAAATCAGCAACGACGTCCCGTGATTCGACGAGGGCTTATCGTCGCTGCGGACAAAGGATCGACGGAAGGATCGATCGATCGTCACCGTGCACGAGATAACGCCGTACCGCTCCGTGGCGAGATCGACAAGCCTCGTGGGGCCCCGGTGATTTTCAGAGAAAGTCCCGTGCTCTCGTGATCCGCAATATAAAGGGCCCCGAACGGCGGGGCCTAACTTCGCGCCACATACACCCGGGGACCACTTTGTATGATAATTGCGTGAAATTGCAGCTTCGTTGCGCGGCCGACTCGATTCCGTACCAGTACGGTGGCCCGATCGAGAGATCCTCGGAATTGTAGAGCACCAATTCCGAAAGTGAAAAAGAAGATCGAGACGATTATGGCTGCGGTTACGGTCCGTGCGTCCTCCGATGTACAATGATCGAATGCACGAGCAACGGTTGCCGAGCGCGCCAGAACAAACAAGCAAATTAATTCGCACGCGTATGGCTGCACCGTGTAGTTTATTTGGCGAGAAGTTGCATGAATTTGTCAGAGCATACTGATTAATTCGCACAACCGCTCCGTGGAATTAATTTGACATTTTCAAGTACAGTAAAGTCTTGATCTAAGCAAAACAGAGCTACACGATCTTAGTCAGTTCGCCTACCCCCTCCAGTGGGGGGCATATACTTCCACCAACTTGTTTGTGGCATTTTTCTACACGATCTATGTCACGGACCCGAGGATTGGGCTTGGATCAAGACTTTACTGTACTCGTGAAATTTATCAGGTTGTAGACTCAGCGGCGGACCGTTAATTTCGGGGCCCTGGGCTAACACTGTTTGGGGACCTGTCCAATTAACCCAAATTAATAAATGCATTAAGTCCAGAGTCTAATTATGCAAGATTGAGGTTATAGTTAGCCCAAACGCATTTTCTGTTGAATACATTCGAACCGTTCATCAGATAAATGAACCTAAAGGCTGAAATTGTACCTTGGAATTGAAATCGAGCAGTGAGATCGAAAGAGAAATGATTCCGGTTTGCAGATCGTGCCTTACCAAGCATCGAAGTCACCGGGGCACTGTCAGCGAGCAAATTTTGACGGCCACCGTCACGTACACGTGAGTTTATTGTTTCAAGTGTTATTACTTTTAATTGGATTGCTCTGTGGATCGCTCTGTTCGATCCAGAGCATTATGTCACTGGATTTTCTACTGGATGTAATTGGAATTCCTTATGATGATTGTGGGTTACGTCATTGTAATCAGGGCTACCGACGACTGGGTAATGAAACAATTTAGTATATTGATTTTCGCTCGTTCTCGAAACTGTTTCGTAACGTGTTCGTTTGGGCTTCTTTATTGTTCGTTGTTCGGTAATGAGCAGTTGTTTATTGACAATTTAATTTTCGCATGCTGGAAGAAAGTATTTTAAGGTAACATTTTTATTAAGAAGCTACTATGAAGTATGCATGATTTTGATACAATCTTTTTTTAAATTTCTTTTAAAGTTTAAATTCGAATAAATATTGCAAAATGTACTGCTACAGGCATAGATTTTATGCAACGATATGTACAATACATAAAATAATACATCCTTGCAGTAATTAGCTACTATTTTTATATTTCTCCAATAATCGACGACGACTCGATCAGAACTAGAAAATCTGAATTTAAAATTTCTGTAAACGTGAAAGTCTGAATTTAAAAATTTGTTAATGAACGTGCGAATTTAATAATTTGTTAACGAAACTGTGAGCTTGAAAATTTCTATGTGAAAGTTTGAAATTGAAAGTTTCTGCGTGAATATTTGAATTTAAAGTTGAGTTTGAAACATCTAAATCTTTGACAGTGTTTTGCAATCTTTAGGGTAACGTAGATAGAAGGAAGACAGTTTCGTTGAATCGAAGTGAAAGTCCACGCAGAGTCCGACAAAGACACGAAAAAAAGCGAATAAAGTCATTAAGGGTCCGTTGACACAGAATCATCAACGACCAACGAACGAAACAAAAAGTTATCCGGAATCGTTTAAGCAGTCGATTTCTCCCGAAATCTATCTAACACGGCGGATTGCTGGCGGGAGGCTCAATTTCGAGGGAAGTTAATGAAGCAAGCGTATGAATCTCGAATAATTTCCGGGTCTGAAACCGCGAGCACGTGATCGAGTGGAGGAAGAGTCGTTTTCCGGCGAATTTTTCGTACCGCCACGATTTCTACGAACCTGTTGGAAAACCGCAGTTATTCAACGAACACTCTTCCATAATCGTCTCGTAAAAGTCAACTTTTACCGATTCGTAAGAGGTAACGGCACAAAATCGAGCCTCGTTACCAAATTGATTCCGCTTTGTGTTGCATTTACTGTAAAAAAAAATATAATGAAATAATAACAGTAGATGGTTTCAGACTTGATACTTTAAAATAGTATGAGGAAGCAATCTTAATATTATTATATGATCTTAAATTACGGATGCAATCTTAATAGCGCGTTTAATTAAACGGAGAATGAAATGAGAAGCAGGAATAATTTGCTGAATTGACTGAATAAATTATATTTTTTATTGGCGTGCAACCAACGAAGGCTTCGTTTCAAAAACAATTTATACCAATAAAAGTTTATTCATTGGAGATTTTCCGTCAGTTCTCGTCGTTTTACGAGCAACGAAATAGCAGGCAACATGTTAATAGACGATGATTGACGTTCGCGAAAATATAAGCGACAACAGAACGTTTCGCGCGCAACAATATGGCAGGAAACAATTCGAGCTAATAAAAATGTGCTCGACAAAGGCTTCATTTCAATCTCCGACAAAATGATAAAATGAACGCGAGCCTCGACGCAGCGAAGAGAGATTGCCGTTTCAGCGGGGGTTCGTCGTTCGAAAACGAATCCGATCCGTTGCATAACGATTGAAATTTGCTCGGCGATCGTTACAAAGTTGCCGAGCGGTGTTAATTGACACTCGCCGATATTTATTTCGATAAACGCGTCACAGTGGATATTCGCAGTCGCGCTTGCCCGCGATCAATTACCGGGTCCGATAGTTCGGACCAGTTATGTATATCGGATCGATAAATCCTGCTCGACAAACCTATCTGGATTCACTTAGTTGCGATAACTTTCTGTTAGTACACGATGCACTTGGCGCGAAACGTCCCGCGGAGAGATTCATCATCGAGCAGCTCGGCCGAGCCTCGAAAAAAGAAGGAAACGAAAAATGAGGACGCGATGAAAATTCTGTCGACTGTGCCGTGATCGATTATCGGTTACCAACGAGTATTTCCATTCGGATTGTCACCTCGCGGACTGGCTATCTGATTTATCAGAAGAAATGCTTCGACACTCGCCTCTGTGTAATTATGACAAATAGTCTGGCGTGAACGTGTTCACTACAGTGCATCCTGCAACAGAGTTTAACAACAACTGCTCTCTATTGTTCGGACAAAATATTTAATGTGGAGGACATATTTTAAGACTCCATCTCTAATGTGGCATTATTAATACTAACCAAAAACCATAAAATTGAACACATTTATAGAATGTTGCGCTTCATATACCTCAAATAATAATTTCAAAAATTGTCCATTAATTCACCCACTGTTTCTTGAGTGTTTGATTTCTTTCTGATTTTACTACAATTTAAAGTATTCGAGGATATAATGCACGTCATTTCATTAAAATTATTTTTCAATTTTGCTTGACTACATAAGGGTTCAAGAAAAATCGCAGGTTGTGATAAAATAAGTATGGCGAATTATTTAATCAGTTTATTTCGTTGAGAATATAAAATCCCACAAGATCTGAATAAATGAACACTTACTCTATTTTAAAGCGATACTCAATACCGCCAGCAATGTTTCCAATAATTGAGTTTTTACTATTTTGGCGTCTCGTCGAAATGAACATGGCGGACAGGTTGGGACGCCGTCACCGACTTAATGCCGTCGAAATATCGGCGAGATTATTCGTCGGAACGGACCAGGCCCTGATTGGAGATGAGCAAACTCGATAAGGAGGGCCCAGGGTCCTCTCAGAGAGGAATTTTCAGGTCTGAGCAGGTGTCGTGTACCCGGGCAACCTGTTTCAAGATGGCCGGAGAAAACGAAGACACAGCCAGCCTGTCGCCTTCTACGACGCCCTGGTCCCGTATTCAAATTCCAGACAACCAGTTCGCCCTGCATTTTAACGTTTCTGATCGCACGATCGCCTGATCGTCCGAAAGTCATAAAACGCTCCACTTCGCCAGCGAAATGGGACACTATTTCTCGTACAGGAAACTGCAAACTTTTAACTTCCACACTAGGTTATATCAAAAAATTTGGTTCGATTTTCGTGTTGTATAAATTGACTTATAAAAATTTATGTTTGCAAAAAAATTTACTCTTTAGTCATCGTTCCTCTGAACGACGTTTTCTTATTGTTACATTAATCAAAAATTAATCGTCTCTTCATTAAAAATCTAAAGACATCTGAAAGATGATCGAGTCTACAACGAAAGCTTGATTCCTTCCTGTTTCAAGTGAGATCCCTGGATCATTATAAAAATCGAGAGACGCGTGACCGAAAGATGATCGACCCTATAATGAAAGCTGTACTCTCTCAAGGATTATTATAAAAAGATACAGAAATCTCAGATGATCGAGGTCCGTCTATGAAGCAAACTGTTCGACGCACTATGGAACGTCGAAAGCGAGTCTTGTTTTGTTTTTCGAGGTTTGCTTTCAAAGAATGATCGAGTAGGACCTCTGGCCAGGCACGTCGGAAAGAAACATGATCGCGGATGGTTTCGCGGCCGATCATGGGCGACCTCAAACGCGAATTCTCCTCGGCTCGATTAAATCGACGATCGTAACCGTTCGCTCACGCAGTTTCGTCGGGGAACGCTGCCGCGTAACTTGCCCGGTCTGTGTAATTTGCCAATTATCGCTAATTGAATGGCATAAACCGTCCGGCCCGGGACATTTAATTATCGTCCTGTCCCGGGCAGGACTTCCCGCGTTATTCGATCGCGGGCTCCGACATCGGAAAATTCTACGATGTAAGGTTCGTTCATCATGGCTGGATCGTTTATGCTTTCTGCCTGCTCGGTCACAGGGCAGCTCGGAATTATTAAATTAAAAAAACGAATATTTGCAACCCCTACCTGAAGCATTGGGTAACTTGTTACTATTTTTCGTTGGCAATATAAAGTCATTTCTAGCTAGATTTTAGGAGTAAGTTAATTTATTATTCTTTACTATTTAAAATTTTTGGAATCCTCGGACCAGTAAGGAAGAAAATGTTGGAACTTATTTCATAAACAGAACAAAATGAATCTGTTATTTCTTTAGAAGGAAGGATCGGTTGAATCGGCTTTTGATATACATTGTATCTGCAGTTAATATACATTGTATGTTGTCCCCGGCATGGGACTCTCGATCCTCTGATGTTCATATTGAACTGTTGCTCCTCTTGTTTTCTTGTTTCATTCGCGACGTTTCTCTCAAACCGTAAAGACGTGTCTGACGACGTGCTATTAGAGAATTTGTTGATCTCTATTCGGTGCGCGCAAAAGAGTGTACTTTCATTATATATATATATACCCATATCCCATTAGAAAATTAATCGAAATTTTTATCAAGTCACGCATTAGTATAGAGACGTTTCCAGGCTCACCGGCAACATTTTGACAGTGTCGACAAGTGTCCAAGCCGTTTCGACCGCCGCCATAAGAATCGCAGAGGACCAAGACGGACGTGTTTGAGAAGCGAGAGCGCTCGCGATCGGCAAGGAGTTATGGGTATAGATTATCGCCGGACAGAGAAAGGACGAGGAATATCGTACAACCGTTAGGAGAGATTGAGAGATTCCCGGCGTTGGAAAGTGGATACCGTAGCAGCCCGAAAGAGAGACCACCGTGGAACGGGGCGAGAGAGATAACGTAATCGGCCGGTTAATTCCGATGATCGCCGGCCGATTCGGCTCGTCCGCGGCCGATCGCGCTCGCGTCCGCAATTAACTTCGTAATTAGGCGTAAAGACGATAACTCGAGGCCGCGTGTCGCCCGACGCCGAAAGAAACGCCGCGTGGACTCTCGATTACGCCGGGCCGGCGATCATTCTACGATCGCGATCGTAACTCTGCCGCTTTCCCTGAAACGCCGCCGTTGTTTAGACCCCGAGCTCGTCTGATATAATAAATTTCGAGACCCGCGTCTTTCCCTCGTAACACCTGCAACATGCTACCTGTACAATAACTAAAATTTGCAAAAGAAGAGCGCTGATGATACTTCTTCGGAAGCAAACAATTCAACTGGAAGAATTAACCCTTTGCACTCTCGCTGTTTTCAATCTAAAACTAAATTTTTCTTCCGTCTTAGAATATTTTATACGAAACTGATCCGATTTCTACATATAATATTGAAATGTTTAGTAATCTATTAAATTTTGTAATGTAACAAATAGTTTGTAATATTTTTTGTAATTTCTTTGAAATAATGCCACAACAATTTCTAGTGGTGCTTCAGAGTCACCACTCGAGTGCGAAGGGTTAATAAATTGTGATCACGTTAAGATGAGTTTCTGACAATTTTCTGGGAGCCAAAGTTGTTTTAAATACTACACTGTGTACACGTGAAAAATGTTTATAGCTGGATTAAACGCGACTGAATAAATATTGATCCCCCGGATCGGTTCCTGAGCCAGCCTTTGATGCGGTCTGCTCGTGTTATTCCCTGTCGCTTTCACGATTTAGTCTGCTCGATTTTAGCTAGCCTCACCCCTCTTGCTCTCTGTCTCTCTCTCTCTCTTTGCTCTCCTCACCCTTTGGTGCTCCTATATTTGGTCGGGAACGCATTTAGGAGAATCCAGACTGACGACACTCGACAACGCGACGATCTCTGGACCGGTGGTTCGAGGACTCGATTTTGCATTGGAAAGGAAAGGAGATTTGCGCTGGGGTTGAAACAACCCTCGCTATTGTGTTTGACGGAAGGGTTGCTTGACGGCTGAGGAACGCTTTTGAGGTGAGGAAATCACTGGGAAACCGCTGGGATGTGTAAGTAAGCCTTTGTTGGACTGCGAATGTTTATGCAGGAGATTCGGTCCTGTGGGTGGTTTTAAAGAAGGTGATGTTGAGTTGTTCATCCCACTTGCCTCCATAAAGATTACGGGAAATCAGAATAAATGACTCAGTAATATAAGAATAGTCCAGATTTATCGTAACAATTATCTTGCACCTTGTAGATTCTAACAAAGTATAGTTCCCCTAATATGTAGATATATATGTTGTAACAAAAATTAGTTTTCCTATTTTATCAAAAATAGTGTCAAGATTAACTCACGCGTATGTCGAAGTGGAATTATTAAAAATGGCACTAATGGTACATTTAATCTTACCTTCAATTTGATCATCTTTGGAACATTCTGTGATCCCTAAATGCAGATTCCTGGTCTTAAAAATATTCCTAATACTAACCCAGACATAATGGACCACCCCGAAAGAAAAATCTCCAATTAAATAAGTATACCAAACGACCAGATAAATAAAACCAGCCTAAATTTCCCGATCAGCGATTTGCAACCGTCTGAAGCAACGGACGATAGAAAACGGCTAAAAATTGAACCGGATGTTCGAAAAGGGTCAACACAAAGGAAGACTCGTCCTCCAGTTTCCACGGCGCTTTCGCTAGTAGATCTCGCCGGACGTGTCCGCGAAAACGGTAAAAAAGTTCAGATAAACGGGGACCGACCGCCTCGGGAAAGACGCGCACGCGCGCATCTCAGAAAAGAGTCGCGTCGGAGATGCTGAAGAGATAGATCTCGCGAGTAAAAGGGGGCGAAAACCTGCAGACCGAGCGGTCCATGGATCACGCTCGCTACCAATGGCTGAGCGTAACCTCGAGCCGCGCGTGTATACACGCCGTGTAAATATTTGTATGATGCACGGCTCGAGCCTCTCCCCGTATCTTAACAGAATCTTCGCCACGCCGTGTACACGTATAATCTGTGTCTGATATCGCGGTCCGGCGGAACGTTCGAACGTCGCCGGGGAACGAGATCGTTCTCCAGCGTGTCCCGAAGGATGAGGGATATCGGGACCGTTGGGTTAGGTTGGCCTAGCCTAACTTCTGCGAGAGCTCCGAGAGTGAAATGGTCCGGTGACAATGGGAATTAAATGGGCTTTCATTGAGTCTCATTGTGGACGACGGTGGCGGAGTAGAAAGGATTGCGAGACGGTGAAAGTTAAATTGTTGTTGGAATTGTTAATAACTGAGGTGGTTGAGGGATAGAGATGGTGTGGATAGCGGTAAATGTGTTGTCAGATACTCTCACACTCCTACGATCATACCTACCCTAGCCTACGCCGTTTTAACCATAAGGGCCCAAGGAAAGTCAACCGTCCTCTCCGTCCTCTCACTCTTCCCCACCCTTTCCTTCCCTACTTTCTCTTCTTAGAACCAAATCGCAACAAGACTTTAGCCATCCTTGAAATAGACGAAAACCAGACATCCTCTCCAGCGACCATCCCTTGACATGTTTCCGACTTTCACTTTTCCTCCCCCATAATTCTCCTGCCCTAAAGTCATCCTTCTCCCCATTTTTCCTTGCATCACCAGCTCAGAATCCATTCGCACTTCGAACCGAACACATCGTAACACAACTTGTATAAAATAAAGAAATCAACCAAGTACGAAAGACTTTCTCCTTCCGGGATCACGACAGTGTGATTTGACCCCTCCTCCCTTCCCTAGCCTCCATTTTTTCTTTAAATCCTTCCACAAGTTTCCTGGACCCCTTCTCCCTGTTCCCTAGAATCTTCCCCAGTTCCTTATATATTTCCCTAGCCCCTTAGTGTCTTCTTTAAATTTTGCTACACTTCCCTTCCTCCTTCCCTAGTCCAGTTTACCCCTTCCCTAGTCGCATCCCCACCTGTCCTAGCCCCTTCTTCCTTTCCCAAGGTCCTTCCCCTCCTTCCCCAACTTCTTTAACCCCCTCCACCTTCTGTAAATCCTTCTCTTTCTTCCCTAGCTCCCTACTCTAAATCTTGCCCCTCTCCTCTAGCCCCTTCCCCAACATCCTTCATCAATATCTCAACCTTTTAATCCAACCCACTTCATCCTACATCACCGCAGGTTCAATACCAATATAATCCCTCTAATCTCCGCGTCCCAGCCCAACCATTATCGTTCCCTACCAACCCTGAAAGAAAACCCCACCAGTCTCGTAATACCAATTATTCCAACCCCTCTCTCCGAATTTCCCCAAGGTGCCATAACCCTGTCGAACCACCAGAAAACGTTTCCCGTTACCGTCGACGTCGCCCTTGTCCTCCCCATGGCCGGCTCACAGTTAATCCCATTAACCTTCCGTTTCGTTCTATAATAATTGCGTCGCAAGCAGCGTACAGCCGATACGTCGCCCCGCGACGCGACGCACCATCGGACCAGTCCGGAAGTTCGTTGCACGACCTCGCCGCGAAGACGCCGGATAATACCCAGCGGTGAGCATAGTAAGTTCTGGGCGAGAGGCTAATGGCGCACGCCGATTCTGTCAGCCGATGGCCGGCAGTCACGCAATTCCACCGTTTCCATGCGAATCATGCCCACAGGAACCGTTTAGCGCGGGGACTCGCCGCGATCGTGCTTCCTCGAGGAACAGCCACCGAACTTTTTTAATTAAGACGCCACCTCTGACCGACCTGCACCGGATAGAACAACTTTTCCTGTTTTCTTCCGTCCATTTCCAACGGCGCCCATCTAAATTGCCGGCTGCAGTTCCCTGCAGTCGCTGGTTCCGAGTTTCCGGTTTGATGAAAATAGCCAGGGGCCTCAACCACAAAACAATCGTAGCGAAGTTAACCCATTTCCGTGTTATTCTTTTTTTTTCATAGCTGCAGCAATTAGATGCAGATTTTTCTTCGATGAAGAAAATGTATATTTGCTGAAAACATTTTAGATAATACAATTTGATTTCAATTGAAACGAGTGAACAGCATTCGCGTTTAATAATTTGTTTGAAATATTGTAAAGTATCATTTTTCCGAAGTCTGAAATTTAAACCACAAGTTTTTCGAACAATTACGAAAGAAATCCATATTTTGAGGGACGTGTAAGTCAAGCCGAGGAGGCGTTCGGACGCCGGCAACGACTCAATTAAGGCCCCCGGAGCAACGGAAATTAATTGCAAGCATTAATCGAATTAATTGCCCTCTAATTTCCAGAAAATGTATCGACCAGGCTCGCGGCTATCTAGCCACGGGATCTCGATAATCATCGCTCGCCACGGCCGGGGAAACGCTTTCGAGCAATCCCGGGGACGTTTAATTAAACGCCGAAAAACGCCGCGCTAGGTAATTGGTCGCCGGACGGTAAAGATGAAACCGGCGACGCTCGTTTTCGTCGTGCTTCCACGAAACGCCATTCCGGGGACACTTCGAGGGAGCATCGTAAACATTGTAGATCCCGGTGTAGAGCTATTATCTCGAAATCTATCGAAGACACGGCGCCATCTTATATGTTGAAACTAAACTGCATCGGCGACAAACATTCTGTCGCAGGAAAACATTTTCAACTATTCTGTGACCATTTATTTTAAATGTTTCTCTGTCAATCTCCATGCGTACTAATTCTGCATCCTTCCAATTTATTGAAAGGATACATCACAGTAAAAGATTCCAAATCATCAAAATAATGAAACACAAGAATTTATTGCAGTACAATAATTGCATTCTAATAACACTTCTCCGCTCAAACACAACACAAAAATTAACTTCTAAATTAATTCCCAATTAATTCCCAAAGGATTCCTGAAGGTTTTAGCAGCTCCCAAGAATAGCAGTCGAGCCCAAAACGACAGAGAACCCATGCACCAACCCAGGAACCCAGCTACCACGTACCGACTCCCTCGTTCTAATCCTAATCTCGGCATGGTTATCGCTTACAAGGGTAACGCAGACTGCAGAAGCTTTCGGCATTGATTTACTTCGTCCGAACACTAATCCCCTTTTACGGATCCGCGCGTGATGTAGTAGGATTCCACGGGGGAACAAGATAATCTGGATATCAACATCTTCTTCGGTATCTGAGTATGCCAGTGCTTCATCGTTTCGATAACAGGCGGCGGTATTTACGGCCGTTTAATGGAATGACGGTTGTGGTGTCATTTCTTGTCCCGGGCTGCAGTCTTCGAGGCTTTAGAGATAAAGCAACCGGATTCTGCTTGTGTCAGCCCTTCGCTGACACTGGTGCTGTCAAATTGCCATGTTCGGCTTCGGGCGTACTGATGGGGATCATTGGAAATCCTGTTTGTCATGGGAACCTGTTCGTCTGATCTCCAAGCTCATGATACATCTTTATATTTTAGTATTTTGTTCATCAGGAAAATTTTGTAAATCGAAAACGAATTTTTGTGACGACATAGTGTCACTGTATGAAATTTGGACTGTTATGTACAAGAGGGTTAACGGAGTACTCCACGTCATACTTGTGTGTGTTCACGTGGAATATTCGTTAGTATTAATTTCGCGGAAGCAAACCTAACTAAAACCAAAGTAGAAGGCCCGTTAACAACCAGATCCAGTAGTCTCTCGAAACCAGTCCTTATCGCAACAGAAAACAGAAATTCGAGCCAAAGTTGTCCGATATCAGATTCGCAACCAGTCCAGCAGCCTTGCGCGAGCTCGCTATGATGCACCCGCGGTGCATTACGGTGTTTCTTTCGGTGCAGCACTGCATCGAAAGCTCGGGTAACAAGGGCCCGGCCTGTTGATCTTCTATCCCGCGTAACATTCGCAACATTGTGATTTATTAGCAAACAAAAGAGCGATCTCGCGTCCCCCGCGGGATCCGGGCCGCGTAGAATGCAACGGAGGATGCAACTAGGCGAGTGGTGCACCGCCGCTGATACCATTGTCGTAGGAAACCGCATGCAAATCAGCGGACAGCGGCCCTCGACGGCGTGTCATAACGCCTTATAGGTAGAATCACGGCCAGAGAGTTTCCTGCCTGCGGTGGCGACCACTCTGTTCTCTCTCTCTCTCTCTCTCTCTCTCTCTCTCTCTCTCTCTCTCTCTCTCTCTCTCTCTCTCTTTCCTTTTTTCTTGGTTTCTTTATCTTGTTTTCTGCACTTCCTCCCCCACCGATGCTGCTGACGTTTTATCGTTTCCACGAAAGAACCCACAAAGGACAGGATGTCCACGGGTCATTGAGTCCCCTTTCCGAGGATTCTATTCACGGGACTAGAGTGGTGGACCCTGGCAGTCCATATTTAATGAATTACTGGTAATGCAAAATAAATTACAGCGTGCGTGCTGGATTTCACATGCTACGGGAAATTAACTGCAAATTCTTCCGTTCGGAAAATGTCACCTTCGTCTTCTGCTTTGTTAAATATTTTTACTCCCTTAAATATTTTCAATCCTGCTTAATCCTGCTTAAATTTTTTAATATTTTCAATCCTGCTGAACATTTGTGGAGACCTTAGAATGTGTCTACAAGATCTACTTGAAAGCTGTGGTCCATTTCAGTGCATCAGTCTTGAAAAATTGGCTACAGTGCTTCGAGTTTTAACAATTTTTTCAAACATAACAAACGAAGGGATTGTTGTAAAAAAAATACAGGAGTGTTTTTCAACTTTTGTTTTACTACGGAGGAATATTTTTCGGCCGAAAATTAAAGTGTCCTGTAGTAAAAAAAAATATTTCCAATAGTCCTCCTCGCGTCTTATCAAAAATCGACTTTCTCGAGCTATCTAGGAACCTCGGCGGTTTCAACAATTTTTTTGAACGTAACAAATAGAAGGACGGTTATTAAAAAAATACAGGAATACTCAGCTACCTTCGACTTAATAGCAGAGAATATTTTGCTCCCGAAAATTCAAGATATAGATACCGAAAAAAATATATGTAATTACGTCTTTCATGAAACCAAGAAAAACAGGTTTCCAAGAGGCCCCGAGAAAATGAAACTGAAACAGCGATGTCACAGTGAACCTGCATGTTCAGTGTCAACTAACGACGCTTCAGAGAGATCCTGACATCCTGAGGAAGTGCTGGCGTCGCAAGTCATTCGAAAGCGAGAGCGTAGTCCGGGGTTAATTTCTAAATCCGCAATCTTCGGTTCGGTCTCCCGCGGGTGTTCTCGACAATGGCGGCTCGGTGGCCAGATAAACGAGAGTCACGAGCCAGTCCGTGGAGCCCAGTGCTCTCCGGGATGTCATTTATCGGTGCTTCGTTGTCGAAGAAAGCGTGTTTAGAAACGGAGGAAGAATTTAAGGTTCGCGCCGTGAGAGAGGCCCCGGTGACTCACGTACCTCTCTCTCTCTCTCTCTCTCATCTCTTCTCTCTTCTCTCGGCTCGGCTCGGCACCGCTTCGCGCTCCTCTTCGCTCCGCGCAATCGAGAAGTCGTTCTCGATCTCGCACGAGGGCAAAAGTCTGGCTCGCTGGCGAGGCGGCTTCTTTCCATCAGATAAAGAGATGCGCCGGGCATAGCCAATGAAGGCGAACACTTTTCCCTCGCGGGAGTACTCGCATTCATCCGTTGTTCCGGCCGCGTGCATTTATAGCGCACGCGTGCATATCAGCACGCAAGACGACGGGGCCTAGGTGTATCGCCTTTTACAACCAGCCCTCACCTCCTGCCTCTTCCACCTCCTCCACCCTCCGCAACCCCCTTGTACGCCCCCTTATCTAGCCATTGTGCCGTGACTCCCTCATTGTTCGGGCCTGTATCGCTGTTTTCGCAATGTCGTTCCGCTCCCGACGCGGCCACAACGCCGCTCCGACGTTGCATAACGAACATTTCGATCGCCTGCTTTTCCTACCGGCCGATTTTCCGTGCTGATACCGCGAACACTTTGCCACGGACTTGGGAAAGCGCGAGACAACGGTTACCAGACGCAACGCGCCCGCTGTTTTATCTTCCACGCGATTTTTCGGGCTAGTACCGCGGGCTAATGGAAAAAGTTGCTAACCAGATCGTATCTGCGCTCTGTGGACCACCTTTTAGACCACCTACCATTTTCCGGTTACAACCAGACAATTTATTGTACAGCATTTTGCTCAGAACCTTCCACCGATTCCAACTAGCACGTACCTGCGTGACATGGGTACTGAAAAAATTCAAATTTTCAGTGAAGTACTGTTATTTTCGCGGTGATTCTTGTTTGTACGCTTGGTCCAGCATGCACAGGTGAGTTTTGGTTGACAACTTTTTTTGGTCACATCGCTGCAAGTATCTGAAAAATTACACTCGACTTCATATACTGAAATGCACGAAACTGTTGACGCATTGGCTACTGAACAAAAGGAAGAGTAGACTGATGTTTTTAATGTTAATTCCAGAATAGCAAGGGAAAGTTGACGAGCACAATTTTCTACAAGGAAACAGAAACCGAAAAAGAAGAAAAAAAAATAGAACAGATGCTGCCGAATAGTGCACACATAAATCTACCACCTGACAGCAAGACAGACATCTCAATGCACAAGCAGAAAGGCCTGAGCGGTTTCGCCTAACTCTCTCGAAGATCAATTATTTCACCGCGCGAGAGATCCTATCGGCCGAAAAGAATACGACTCCTAACTGAAGCAATTAATGACAAACGATCGGTAAAGCCCACAAATTCCAATTTTTCCGTTTTTTCGCCCAGCGCGCTGACTGACAACTGCTAACAAGGATTGAGCAACGGCGCTACGGTTATCTAGATTTTGATTTTTTATCGGGCAAATTTGACGAGCGAGACACACACAGCCCGAGCAAAATGTCGAAACCCGCTCCACTTTCGATACTCTCGGCCGGCGCGCACACGCATGTGTATCGGGGATTAGTGAACCATGGAGCGACACTCATTACACTGTCGTTCATCACGGAACATTACCGGGACAAGGTTTCTTGCTCAACGTCCAATCCCGTATCAATCATTCGCCGAGAGCTTAGACACCTCCAATTAATTTCAATCGATCGTATCCGTGGGACTCGGGATGCATAAATCTCCCGCCAATAAAACGGACACAAGCCTCTCCGCGAGAGAGGATCCCTTTGATGTTGTCTGTTGATCTTCCCAGCGGTTCTTTACTCCTGGATCGTTGCCGCGTCATAGATCCATCAATCTCCGCGCGGTCGAAGCTGCGAGGATTTTGTGTTCTTTATTGTTCGCCAGGGAATCTCGGTGGCGTTCCTTCGAATGGAAGACTGCGCGATTACTTTCTTCCTGAGGACTGTCCAGGGGACTGTCTTGAAGACTATGGATGGACCAGCGAGACTATTCTCACGTGCTTGGACTCGGAGCTTTCTAGCAATAGCTTTAAGAAGGCTAGGACGTTCAGTATAACAAGTTAAAATAGGATTTTTACACGATCAAGTGTTCAGCAGTCTTCAAGTGTGAAACACTTGTTCTCAAGTTAATGATTTAACCAAAGATCCACGAAAATCGTCACGTTTCCCATCACCGTGAGCTGACCACGCGCATCGACACGCAGCACGCGCTTATGCACTCCCGAGGGCTTATTACCTTCGAACAAAGGCCCGCTCTCTTCTACCTCCTCTTCGTCTTCGCTCGCGTTATTTATTGCATCGCAGGTCTAAATGATTTTTGCGACGCTGCAAAATTATCGCGCCCCCCGGCGGTTCTCCGGCCGATGAAAAATTGCGTACCTTCCGTCGAACAATTGATAGTCATTGTTATTCAAGCGTTACTAATTAGAATGAAAGGGAAGACCCGGAGAAATTCAATTTCACTTCCTGTCCACCTAGACGTCTTCATAAAAACGCATGCTCAAAGAGTAGTCATTAAAATTGTACTTACATAAAAATCTATATTCAGTGCTAACTGCACATATATAAATTACTCAATATAGAATTCACGGATAATGCAGCAGCGATTATTTGCGACAAAAAATAGTAAAAATTGTGCAACTTCAGAGTACTGTTAGATTCTACTAATTTGGTGCATCGGCAAAAGAAAGAAAAATAATTTGTATTCGACTCCTTCTTTACAATTCTACAGACATAAAAATGAGCACTTTCATAATTACCTAATGCCACCCACGCTATGAACCCTCTGAACCAAAAATTCCAAACGTCACAAATGGCACATCGCCGCTCAAACAAACCTTGCCGCAAATCGGTTAATCGGCATAAAAATGCGAGGCTGCATCGTCTGCATCGTCAGCAGGGTCTGCATCATGCTTGGGCAAGTTCACGGAACCGATCTTGAAAATCCAACCCCCACGAAGCGGAATGCACGTCACGAGAGCGGAATCGTCACGACCGAAAGTCGCTATGTGCCGTGCGCTCGCTATTATGCAAAACGGGCCGTGACGGGCGCAGGCCGGATCATCGGCAGAAAAGCACCTCTTCGACAATTTCCCCAACGTTCATGCATTATTTACCATTATTTGCCTGGGCCCCCCTAACTGGTCGCACCGTGAAAGCGGATTTTTCACCGTGATTCGTTTTTCTGGGACGGGGGGCCGAGGGGGAGGCCCCCGGATTTATTCTCCCTGGGACTTGGAAGACCGTGCCCGACGAACGAAACGGAGACGAGCACTCCGAAGTGACTCCTTTTCTGAGACTTTCGCGAAAGCGACGGGATAGAGATCTCCCGCGAATCGGTCGCGAGAATCGCGAGCAGAGCGCGTAATCGTCAGCCCGGAATTTCTAATGCGGGACCGGCACCCGGTGGTTAGTGGAAAGTGCAGAACGTGATCCACAGATACAGTGATCGGGATGGAAATGGGTCTGATCGAGATGCTCCTCATGTTCGAATTAACGTTTTCAGCCAATTATGAATTTTAAGAAATGTTCCTAAGAGGACACTCCGATTTAAAGACTGGAACAATTGAGGTGACTAGGAATTTTTTTTTTTTTGGTGCCAAGACCGACGATGATTTTTAATTTTTTTGTACTTGTTACTGCATTTAAGGGGAATATAGAAAAATTTTGTTTGATGGCTTCTATTTAATTCTACACGTATATTAACATTTTTTGGTGTATACCTTAATAAGTTTGTTAAAGGGTGGAAGAAAATGCAATATTCGTGAATTTTTTCTACAAAAACTGGTAAAGTTTTTCAAACAAATCCTTTTGCACATCAAAGACTATACCTCCAGGCAATTATATAAATTCTTTCATTGAAGAATAGTAAAAATTGCATACTAAGCAAAATTTTAATTTCGACTAGAAGTCGAAGTCGAAGACTTCGAATAAGTGAAAGGATTTGATCGCAGATGCCAGTCTACTGAAACCAAAAATTCGTGCGAAGATTCTAAACACTGATAGACATCCGTAACTCCTTCTAAGTCTCAATCCCGATCCATTAGATCTGGATACAATCTCCCAGACTCAAAATTCTCGACGTCAGCGCACGCCCACGCCAGGTCCTCCCGAAAAAGGAAGATCAGAGCTCGGGGACCTGCAACGAACGACCTCGGGACAGCAGGAGAAGCGGATCAACACGCTGCATTCCGTTATTACGCGTTCCACTTTGATCGTCTCGCAACAACCACCTTCGTCCTCTGGCGTGCCCTCTATGTTGCGCACGACGATCGGCCGACCGCCGTATTTGGTTCACGGAAATAGCGCGCGTGTACCTGGCCGAGTACAAAAGAGAGAGAGAGAGAGAGAGAAAAAGAGCCAGAGAGAGAGAGAGAGAGAGAGAGAGAGAGAGAGAGAGAGAGAGAGAGAGAGAGAGAGAGAGAGAGAGAGAGAGAGAGAGAGAGAGAGAGAGAGAGAGAGAGAGAGAGAGAGAGAGAGAGAGAGTAAGAGAGGTGATCGTCGACGAGGGAGGAGGGAAAAAGGGGGGAAGACGAAGAAGGATCAGAGGCGGGCACCGATCGGGCTCGAATTAATTGCCGTAACACCGGTTCCTCCCTCTCGACGAGAGCGAGCGCCGCGTACGGAATTACGGGCGTGTGTGGGAAAGTGTGCTGAATCGGCGGCAGGTCCGATCCTCTTCGGGCTTTCTTGGGTGTCGGGCTGTTCTACTGTTCGTCCACGAGAAGCTGGCACGCTGGAAACCGCAAATATACCGCTGGTATTGCCGCAAAAATTCTGAATGACATGTTCCGAGAAGTGTCCCAGCAATGTGCCAACATTGGGAGTCATTAGTGGCGTAACGATCCGTGAAGGGTCTTGATAGGCTCCCCACCCTCAGCACAAATCGCGACGTCACTACACTACACGACTACACTGTAGCTCCGTGACGTTACCCAGGTTCTGACTATACCATTCTCCCCCACTATTTTTCCTTCGATTCCCCAGATGTGGTAGCGCTCCTAGTGGGTATCCCCACTACCTGATATCCCTACCACTACAACATGTCTCCTGCAGCTTACGCTAGCGTCAAGAGTGGGGATCAGGCGGAGCAAATGGAGATCTCCGTTGCCCCTCCCTAATTTCGCAAGCTATCTTCTCGTGGACGAACAGTACACGGGCTGAGATTGAGAGACGGAGAAAATAATTCCCCGTGCCACTGCACAAACTATTATTTTGACAAAGTGAATTGACGTAGCAATATGTACAGGGTTAAATATTGAGATTTTTCGGGACCGAGAAAGAGGATCGAATAACTCATCCCGTGATGATGAAGCTTTCGTCATCGCACGTGAAAGCCGTGGAGGTCAGAACAATTAAACAATTGTCAGCGGCGACCCACTTGACGCGTCCTTCCTCGCGCCTGTGTTCACAACGCGCGCCACTGTTCGCCACGCGGACGAAAAGGAACCAGAAGAAGAAGAAGAAGAAGAAGAAGAAAGAACGAGACGAAAGAAATAAAGAAAGAAAGATCGAGCAGAGCATCGCGCGCTCCGGGATATATGATGTGCGATCGTTTCGATCAAGATCGAACGTCGTCTTATATGGAGAGACGTTCCACACGGCGAGAGTAAGAGCGTTGTCGACGAGAAGCAAGCCCACCCTATTTGTTTATTCGCGGCGCATCGACGTCCAGGCACAATCCTGTCGTAATTGCGGCGCTGTCCGATCGAGATCTCCGGCTCTCGATCTGGTGGGGAGTCGAAAGAGCAATCTCTGCAACTGTATTATTTATTGTTCGACCCCTGACAATGTTCGCAGTTAATCATTTTTGGTAATAACACCCGAGAACTCAGTCGAAGCCTCCTTCTTTCGTAGCCTCTAGACGGACATTTTTATATTGCAGACAGTCGCGCAAACATTTTCGCTCGAAGATTATTCATTCATATCGTAGATCATCGCGTGCTGATCATGATGCCGTTAATTGTTCTACTCTGGGAATAATAGTTCTTGAGAAAATCGGTTTTTTATGAAAACAGGGAGTTTCAAGTTTGAGAATTTTTTCTGATCGAACCGCAAAAGTTAGGGGGATGGATCTTCGCTGGAATGATTCTTTAGACTCTCCCGAATACGACAGTATATTTTTCAATAGCAGTATAAATGTTCAAACATGAGTAAACAATTTTTAAAGAGGACATGACTTAGCACACCAACTCTCTCGGACGTTGTTAATTATTTTGAAATAAAATACAATTTAGAAATAATTTTTATTAATATCGTATCTGTTGTTCACGAGTATGGATAATTGATGTGTGCAGATCTGATCAAGGTAGCTGAT
This sequence comes from Halictus rubicundus, assembly GCF_050948215.1. Taxonomy (NCBI): domain Eukaryota; kingdom Metazoa; phylum Arthropoda; class Insecta; order Hymenoptera; family Halictidae; genus Halictus; species Halictus rubicundus. The sequence goes on along the minus strand of NC_135157.1, from coordinate 14,890,631 downwards.
TTAAAATGTGGTTATTTCTAATTGTGTGTTGGAGGTCAGTGTTTCAGATGCTTCCGAGTTTAAGAATGGAGTTTGACATTTTTCTGCTTGTGACACCTCTAGATCGTGGATCTCGATCGAAACTGAAATGGATGACGAGCATAGACTGGTGAAAGTCAACGACACGTTCGGGGCGTATGACTTTTGTCGAGGAACGCGTCGGCGCTGGAACGAGCGGGGCACATCTCGAATCTAATTATCGAGGAACGCTTTGTGCGTATAGGAAGCCGAACAACCGTTTGCGGGCTTAACGACTCGCAGCAAGAAAGGAATCGGTCGCCGGAGGAGGCTGAGGAGACTGCTGAGAAACGTTGCTGCTGGCATTGCCGGCTCCGAGAGTCCACCGCCGCTATAGTCTTCTACAGTAAATTGCGCTAGGTTTTTTTCCGCGAACGTTCGAACCGGACCTCTGCGGTTTTTGCCAAAACTATAGAAAAAGAAATCGGGAAAGGAAGTAACGGTAAGCTTGTAAATTTCGAACTATTCTTTCGTTTATTTTCTCTAATTTTTAATTAGAACTCTTTCCGAACGGAGTTGATCGATTTTCAAAGATTTTTGTAGAGACGGTTTCATAGATCCGTACATATGGGATGGCGTTTCTTTGTGCTCGAGTGCCGAAAGGAACAAGATCGAATCGATCCACGTTTCCATAAAATTTCGGTCACCGGTGTCGTTGACCTCCTTAAAGACACTAAGCAACTGACCGCCACGAAGAAAGTTACAAGAAAGTGATGGGAAACTTTAGACAGAACCGCTCACGTGGGTAGCGGTGTCATTAGAGGGTCAGGAACTTTCTTAAAATGTTCGATATTAACTTTGCGCAAATTACGAGCCTGCGAATCATTCTTCAAGAATTCCACTGTGCCGCTTATGTCAGCCCTGTTCCCGACAGAACGTGGCAATTTTTCACACGTAAAAGCTATTACTGAAATTACACAATTATTACCAAAAATTTTATTCCCAGTTAACAAAACTGTATATATCTACATGTTAAAAGAAATAAAATTCTAAATACGAATAATATCCTAAAATTCTAAATAAAAATAATATCGAAAATTTTCAGTCAAATGTTTCCCCTCCAAGGTTTAACCAACTAACAAACGCTAGTGACGTTTCTACCGTATTTTTACCATAAGGCCATTTTTAGCCAAACCGAACAGCTCCAGTCCATTATTTCAGGTTCTATAAAACAGGAACACGAAATAAAAGTGATTATGTCACGGGGCGGCACCTCCCAGCATGCGGCCGCTAAATGCCACCGTCTCGCGCGTCCAGGATCCGAGGACGTGCATCGTCGCAATGTGCATCGCACGATTGCATCACGTACGTCCACGTGTTTCCGGCTGAAACGGAGTTGTCACGTGTGTCGCGCGTACGTGCGGATCGTGTTGAGCCACGCGTCTCCAGGCGGGCACGTGGTGTGTACGACAAACTGATTACACGTTTAATTAACATAACACAATGAGCCGCGGGATTTAGCCTGCCGATTAAACGACGCCACGAGGCCCGCATTGTTACGTCGGAACAATCGCGAGCATTTTATATAACTGTCGAACGATCATTCGCGATGGATTATACAACGAACTAATTTTAGAAATTTATTAGAAACATAAATGAACGCCCCGTGAATATTTCCGTCACGTTAATGTGATTACATGGACTTTAGTATTGTGTTCGGACTGAATAGACTCGTTTGAAGGATCAACAAATTTATTTGAATAGTCTTTACTCCATATATGTCACAAATGCCTAATCGTGTGAAGGGCCAAGAAGCTCGTTTTTTTCTACGTTCGGTATGGATCAAAGAATAGTATCTCCTAGCCGATATATGTCCCTGAAAAGAGCCGTGTTTTCGACATATATCGAGTAAACATGGTAATCACAGTAAACCAGCAAACAGTCAGGGACAGTGTCCTCCGCAAACAACCTAATTGATTAGCTAATGCACCGAAACCAATTAGCACGTCATTCCCAAGTGGAATCAACAGCCTGGCGTGGCCAATCAGCAGCTTTCATCGGGCGAGTCACTTGCACAACACCGTTGACGAGGGTGTTCCAATTTCGAGGCCACCCCCTTCAGCCGGATAGACAAAGGGCTCGTTGTCCGGATGGGAGTCGGACTTTCACTTCGAAAATCGCATGGTTGGCCGGCTCCCGATCCCGGGACACCCGGTGTGTGACGATACACCGGATCGATCGAGACTTCGAGACTTCGGGACGCGTCTCGTTCGGTTCGGCAGGCTTTTCCACTGGCTGCTCTGGAGTCAGCGGCCTCGCTAACCTCGTTTCTGGCATCCTCGGCGACCTCGAGCCGATGTTCGGCCTCGTTCGAGCATGTCGCTCCGCGATCTCGTCCCGTGACTCTTATTTCGTCGGGGAACGAAGCCAAGTTGCCCTGAAGTTCGCTATCGTTCAGTTTTTTGAAATTTCCTTCACTCTGTTCACAACTGGTAAAAATGTCTAGCGATTGTCTGGAAAGAGTTCCTGCTCCGATCAGAAATTATGGAGCATGTTTTATGAGATTTTAATTCGGTGTTACCTGGATCGCGAAAGCAAACTGGTGCATCGAATAGTTTCGGGCTGACAGGCGAGGCAGGTTCCCATAGAAGCGTTCGCGGGGGAGATTTTACACATGGCCGAAGCCAATCGATAATACGACGTCGCCGGTGTGTCGGTAAACGGTCCGACGAGTTTCGCGGCGTATTGTGGGAAACGTTCGATCCAGGATCGCGGAAGGAGGATCGGGTTTCGCACTTCCGCGCGAGGACCTCCTGACAGCCGGTCTACGGCTACACGCCGCGAACAGGTCCGCCGATGGAAAAATGTTAATGCTCGCGATCGACGTACCGTGAATTCGCGATAAATCGACGACCGTCTCTCCTGTGAACGCCGACGGTGACGAGGCGGGATAATCGATGAGGACGCGGGGATAGCACGTGCTTTTGCCGCCGATAAGGTAAACGTACGCGGCGCTCTGCTATCAATTGCTCCTTTCATCGTACTGACAATTACTCTTCGATATTTCACATTTTTTCCCACTCGATTCGTTTGATCCTATTCTATTTTGCGAATTTTTCAGAACTTCGGTGGTTCGTAATAAAATTAAAATCGAGTCAAATCAAATTTTCACAAGTATATAAATAGCTAGATTTTAATAATATTGAATAAAAATATAATTGCTTTAATAGTTCCTAATGTAGATAGACCGATTTTTCAATTTAATGGTACTCCATTTTGCAAATTTTCCAGAATACCACTGGAAAATTTCATTGGATGCAAATTCCAATTGTGGTAGTTTTTGACGAATTCTCTCAAAATTGGGGGGGGGGGGGGGGGAGGGGACAGTTTCCATTTTACCCATCATAAAAATTGAACCATAGAATACACGTCCCTTTACATTTTTTTTTTTTTTGAGGACTCGAATGACTTCGGCAACGAAAATTTCCGCTTTCGAAAAGCTTCGCTGTAAACTCGCAGCTAACATTTGCCATTCCGGGTGAGCCAAGTATCAGCGACGGATCCACATTCCTCCGATCACGATCCCCAGTCATTAAACCTCAATATCGTGTCCAGCATGGACCCGGTACCGTTCCAAACAGTACAGCCGCGTATATAGAAAGTTTCCCGGTACACAAATCGTCGTCGACGCGTTATGGCTGTTTGATACGCGCCCCGAGACGCCGTCAAAGGACGTCCTCGCGCGCTTGCGAAAGGCTCAAACGAGGCCTCCGGCCGTCTCATGGAATTCAGCTCGAGCTTCTTCTCGCGGAAGGATGGGAATTAGCTGCCGAGGAACGTGATTCTCGTTTCTAATTTCTCGTTCGTTCCTTTCCGCCGTGATTAACGCAGCGATCTCTCTGGGAAGGTTCCCGGTCCGCAAACAACGTCCCATAAAAATCGAATTAATCTTCGAGTCGTTGGACGCCTTCGAAAGTTCTTGGATCAAAAGTCTACGCAGCAATTCGGGTGAAGATGCCCATAGATCTTCCATGAATGTGGTAGGTACATTTCTATCAGATTGACATACTTTATTTCTTGCGTAAATCATTATCGGATTTTATGCATTTACGACGTGAACGAGTTGCTGGTTTAAACAGTGGTGGAGTTATTAGAATTGTAGAGTGTGCTGCTTTCAATCTACAATTTTTAAAAAAAGGAAAGATGTGCTCCTAAGTGGCTTCTGTTTTTTTTTGCAATCAATGCAGGCAGTTTTCATATTGCATAAAAGTCTGCAGTCTGTTCACTATAAATCTTCCATTTGCACTACATGAAGTGAGTTTGTTAGAGGTGCAGACACCTGTCTAGGTGTTTCATCTGCACTCATTCTAATCTTAGCATAATCAGAGTCTGGGGACTTGAAGATCCCCAATGTAACGATCGAGTACAAGTATCCTACAGGTGCAATTGTCCAATTGTCACTTACGTTTTAGTAAAAATCAGACTCTAGAGACTGGAAGATAATCAGCAGTCTACTGATTAAGCATCTCTGTCTCTGAGTGTTCTAGAGGTTTAGACACCAGTCCAGGTCGTTGTTGCGATAGAACCCTGAATCTTCGACAATCAATTAGTATAAATCAGAGACTTGAAGAGTCCCAGACTACCGTGTCCTGGTGAGTTTGCTAGAGATGCAGATAAATAATTTGGATAGAGTCCTGCAGGATCATTCGAGTCCTAGTATAAATCATAGTGCAGGGACTCGAAGATCAACCGATAAAGTACCCGGAGTCTCCGAGGTTTCTAGAGGTTTACACAGCTGTCCAGCTGCGACTGTCGCGACAGGACTTGTTCGAGGGTCATTTATGTCCTGGCACAAATCAGATCTCGAGGACATGAAGATGACAGGTAGACTTACCTCGTGCGCCTGGTCCTCGATGCTTCTCAGGACCGCGAGGTTGCGTATGGTCGCTCTCCGTGACTCGAAGGAGGATTCGAGCCTGGTGGCAGCGTTCCCGACCTCCTCGACCAGTCCCCGTGCCCGTTTCACCGACAATCTGGAAAGATAAAAAGGAACCGTGATCGCGCGGGGCTGTGCGGCGCACCGTTAGGAATTCTTGTTGCGTCTTATCGCTAACGAAACATCGAGCCCTAACTCCGCGATAGTCCGCCGCCGCGCCGCGGCGCATAAGGCACGAGTGGGCGCTGACTAACACGCCGCCGGACGTTATCTTCGCATTAAAATGTCCTTCGGGGCCAGCTATGCGCCGCCGAGAATCTTACCCGGCCGATTACGCGTGTAAGAGTATGCTCTTTCTCTCGCGCGTTCCTGCCCGGGCAACGACTATTCTATAAAATAGGCTCCGCGCCGGTCGCCGCACCGACACAAAGACGCATAGGTGTCCTCTTTCAGCCGAACTGTCTTCGAGCAATCTCGAATCCGAGGGAATCTTAACCGCGAATCTCTGACAAGCTGGGCGCCTCGAACGGAAACCGACGAGTCATCGCCGGCGGATCGCCTTTGACTCTCCTGTATTCTTTTTTCTATCTTCTTTCTTATTTGTTGTCGCGGAGAAATAAACGTTTTTCCTCGGAGAAATTAATAGACGAATGGATAGTTTAGTGGCCGGATGCTGGGAGACGTCGCTAGAACCCTTCTCGCGATTACTAGTCGTAGGAAGTCTTGGGGAAGGGCTCCTTGAACGTACTATGCGGAAAATGTCGAGGGTGTATTCTTTCTCCTGTTGCAAAAATTTTATGTAATTGCATATCGGTCCTTGTGCTTCGAGAATTTTAGTAAATTACTGATTTTGGTCTAGCAAAGATATCGTCGAGAATATAGATAGAATAAATTACACACGTTCACAGGACAAATTGTAATATATTTCCATCGACATTGTACAACTTTTATACACATAATGTCCAGCCTTAACCTGTCTATATTCTTAATTATATCTTTGCTAAACCAAAATCTAAGCGCAATCCTCGGCTTGTAGATCGTGTAGGGCTATTATTTTCTTGTGACCGAATGTAGAAAAGGACAGCGATTACTAAGATCGTGTAGCTTCGTTCGGCTTAGATCAAGACCTTACTGTACTACAATAGGGACCTCGGTTTGACTTTCCAGGAGAAACGGAGGGTACCAGTTGAAGACCTCGGTGCAAGAACCAGGTAAGTCCACATTTTGAAAATTCTTTTACTCTCACTACAAACCATCAGGTCAATTTTTGTACCGAGATCTCCAGCCTCAAGTTCTACATCTCCAGCGAATAATATATAAAAAATACAGGAGATAGCGACTAGCGTCTTCACTAATCGATGCATTAAAGAAGATTGGATCTTGAAGAAAGAATTCTCGGGACACCGAGGATCGATAAAGTATCAACACTGAGATTCACCAGCGGATGGGACGGTCTGTTCGCAGGAGTTACGGACAAGGTCTAACCTAACGTGCTCGAGGTGCAGAAGCGGTGCCGCGCGTTCTTCAAGAGAGGAGATCGCCTCTTCAGCGTCCCGCGATGTCCGCCTCAATGTTGGATCCGTCAGCAACCGGCCGAGAGGCGTCAACGATCCAGACAGGCTGCTGCATTCCTTCAGCTCGGACATCTCCAGGGCGAGTCTGCGACCCGCAGCCTGCCACTCTGTCATCAGGCTGTCGTACTCCTGCGGAAAACGGAAATCACGCCATTACTCAAACTGTGATTGCGAAAGTTAATCAGGGAGCGGGCTGGCCTCTTCTTCTGCAACGACTTCCGCTCTCAAAGACGCGTTTCTTAGAGTGGGGTCTGATTCTTTGAGCTGAACAAACGTTTATTGTACTCCCTAGCTGATCTACATGTCCTAGTGCCATCTACATTGTTAGACTGCGGAGTTGTACGCGGAATAAAAATTGTTTGCATCGATTACAATGGGCAGATGATTATTGCAATTTTTCCCGAGTATTTTCAGTAGGAAAATTATGCTTCTATGTATTGCGTCAGGGTGATAAAATGAACAAAGTTAGAGACACAGGCTATCGAACCACGGCTGTACGGTATCGACATCGACACAAGTTCGCAGAATGCAGGACAGGCACACCTTAGCTACCAGTCCGTTCGATTTGCTTATTATGGTGCATTCTCGGTCGATCGAAATTCCAATCACATGGAATCATCCACGGGGGAATATAGAGAAATGCTTCTGCACTGACTAATTGGCGTTGGCTGTCAACGAGCCTGCTTTTCAAAGCGTTCTACAGCCCCCTGACAAATGCCAAGTGCTACGTGTCTTTATGGGCTGCTGCACTCCCAGCACAATTAATAGCAATATTATACAACAATGTCATGCCTATTGCAACAGAAATCTACTAAATTCTGAAAAAGATAAAAGGTACCATTTTTTAATGGAGCGTTTCGATCAGGAAATACTATTGCAATCTAATCTCTTATGCATTTATCACAGAAATTAATACGTCAACTGCAAAATTGATAAGGACATTCCCAAATTATTTTCGAGTTTTTAAGGTGACTAAAGTCTATAAATCATTTCAGGGTCTTCTCTTCAATTTTTATTTAGATGTCCAATTTTACTTAAAGTTCATTTCTTTTCACACGAGCAGAAACTGCAAGCTAGAGATGACAATGCAGAATAAATTTTTGGCGCAGCTTCGGAGCGAGCACCAGAGCGAAAGAGTGATTCCGGAGCGAGGTAACAAACGGCTTTAAAGGTTAATTCTTCATCGGAGACTGGCAGCGGTAATTGATTTTTCTAATTGCTCCCGATGATGTATCATCGAGCCCGGCGGGTTCTTTCGGGTAGCACTTATCGGACCACCCGAAGATCCTCCGGAGACGCGAGTTGGTCGAGGAGTTATGAACGATCGTTGCTCGTCGTCTCGAGTTTGAGCTATCGAGCGACCCTCGAACCACTTTACGACAGCGATACAGAGCGAGTGCACTGCAAATAGTCAGCCCCCGGCGATGGTAGATCCGACGATCGATCAATCTTGCCGATGATGATTCCGCGATATTGAGACGTCAATCGATCGCTTGTGTGCTCGAGCTTGAACGCCTCTTGCCTACGATTCGACCGGGTTCTTTTTTTTACTATCGTGCTCCAATTTTCGAAGAATTTCAGAAAATTCGGATCATCATGCAAAGGAACAATTTTGCAAACAGAGAACAATCGACCAGGCGAGAAAGTTCGAAATTTCGATGGAGCTCGTGGAGTACCGTGCCGCTGCAGGCCTACACGCATAGTACGCATAGTAAATCCTCGTTCCGAGGATACCCGGTGGAAATAGGTAGCCGAGTGGCGTCTGTGGGAGTCCTTACTTTCTGCCGAAGAATCCCATGCTCGCCGAAGCGACCGCGACGCACTATGTTACCGGCTATCTCGGCGAGCATCGGCTGACCGGGCCGATAATTTATAAACATTTTCCAAGCAGCAACAACGGCGGAACAGTGCAATTTTCTCCTTGTAACGCTTTCCGTGCGCCGGTGTATCGGCTGGCAAGGTCGCCCGAAGACCGCTTATCGGCCTCTCAATAAATCGATAACATTAGTCACGCCGACGTTTTCCATTCCCGACGACTCGGTAACGGTCAACGGCGGTTTTTACAAGCCTCCCGGCGGCCGAGAAAATGAGAAAGACGAGCCGCGAGACGATTTGACGCGGCGATCTACGATTCAGATCGCGTCCAGGCGAGATTATATCGATCGAACCGTTCGGGGTGTTGCGGATGACCATTTTTAATCGATTTGATACAGTCGGACGAAGAAGTCTGTGCACACACCCCTTCGCTTCTTCGGGAATTAATCTTTTACAAGCCGATCGGACGATTTTAATCTCTGTGTGATTCGAAAGAATTTCAGAATATTTAGTTTACACTGTTTTCTATCTATTGCAAGTATTGAAAGAAAAAATTCATTTTTATTCTATTCCTCTTTCTTAGACTTAGCTATTTATTCATTTTTAAGGGTAGCGATTAACATTTTCTGGAATTTAAATAGACATCTACCGAATGAGACATAAATATTTGTTACAGTTTAAAAAATTGTTTTTGCTTCTGCTTCGTGATCCAAATACAACCTTCCCGAAACTTTGTTCGTACTCCAGATAGTAAATTGATCTTTCCAAGATCATAAAAAAAAGTTCAACTCGTCTGAATTGATTTTTAAGAAGTTATGTTTTAAAGGACGTACGTACTTTTTTGAGAGACTGTATCTCGATGAGAAAGAAAAGGAGCGATCTAGTAGATTGATTCTAGGAATCGGATGGAATAAAAATTGTTTATACCTGTATCACTCGTCTGACTATAAAAATGCGGTGGAATAAAATGGTCGATTGAATGAGAGACGGACAATTCCACCGGACGCGCGTGTCTACCAAGAGCAGAGAGCAGATTACGAAGAGCGTAACGAATCGCCATCGAGATATATCGCGTCCGCTCGTTTTTTTTTTGTTTCTTAACGGGACCCATTAAAACCCCATTAAGGCGGTGGGACGAGAGACATTTTTGTTTGGAATGAGACTGCTACGAAATTACTATTAGAGCGGTCGGTTGGACTTCTCTGTGTGTGTCTGATGCGAAGGACATGAAATTGCAAGTTGCAAAACCGATGACCAAATATTTGTATCGATAAAAATTATTTTAATCAATGGAAGGAACCTTCAATCCGCGTGTCCCGTTCGTAACAATTAAAATAGAGATCCAATTTTGACAGGAAAAATTCTAAACATAAAAATAAAACTGACTCTTACAAAACTCAATAAATATTTTTAAAATCGAAAATCAGATCTGTACAGCAAGAATGTCGAGCGAAACATGTCTGAAAAATTCATTAGAGTGTGACTGCAAAAAATTTGTCGCAGATCTGTCCGGTAATTACAACGTCCGAAAATGTCCTGTGACAGTGAAGCACCGTTGATAAATCGTTAACATCGGTCAGTGCCACCAATCCAAATTCCCCTGGAATAATTGCGTCGCGGTTTTCGAGAGGACAGCCCCGACACGATTATTACGGCCCGGTCCCCGGGTATAGTAATTTTTCATCGAACCTGCCGAATCACTGTCGTGACATTCGGTCAACCAACCAGAACATTCCTGATCGTCTCTCTGTCATTCCGATCGTTTGCCCGAGCAATTTGTTGTCACGAGGTTCGATTCACTTGTCATCTGTTCGGAATAAATTGCGAGCTCGTTAGAACGGGAGCCTTCGAAATTATGATCTAAGAGTGCGTCATTACATGCGCTCCTTAGGCTGGCATGATTGTGGTAAAGTTTAAAAAACACAATTCAAGAAATCGACAAATCTGAATGAACTATTTCACGCGGCTTATAAAATTAATAAAATCACGAATCAAGAGTCGCACAGTTCCAAAAATTCACAGAAATTAGCAACAGAAGCTGCCGCAAAAATCGTAAAACAGCATAAGCCGTTTCATGCACCCGAGTCGGAGAAGAGCGAAACATAATTAGGAGATGGGCATAAATTAGCCGAGACAAGCGAAGCCGTCATTCCGAGGGACTTTTGCGCAGCTGCGACGTTTTCCTGGCAGGCGAATCCTCGAGCGGAGACGACATAAATTCGAGGATCTGCATCGAGAGGAGAGACGTCGGCTCAAGGACCCTGGCCCCGCGGGTCTCCGGATTTAAGGAACGCGGATTTACATGCTCGCGGAGTGGTCGTTCGCGGAAGAAAAAAATCCGCAGGATGCACTCGAGGCCGATGCAAATGCGCGCGGCTTCAATTACCTTATAGAACGCGATCCACAGCGACTGGTCGTGGTTTTCTTCCCGCCTGGGAATGTGTTTGCACAGCGTGTCGCGGTCCGCTATGGTCGTCTGAAAAGCAGAATTGGAAACCCTTCAGCAAAGAGCAAACAGGGCCCGAAGGACCTCCTTCCTCGAAGGAGACTGTTCTCCGGGAATGAATTTTAGCAGAGAAAAGAATTTTTAACTTTAGGAATTTTTCATGACGCAACCATAAGGGGTACCAAAAGGATTTTTACGCGGGATGATTCTTTACACTCTTCTGAATGTAATTGTATTTTTTTAATAACATTCTGATTGTTGAGATACGTGTAAATCATTTTCAAAGGGAGCGAGAACTCTTCAATGACACAACTTTTTCGAATGTCTATTTCAGAAATTAGAGGTGCGAAGAAAAATTATTTAAACATGATCAAATGTGCATAATGTTATTAAAAAATATACCATTGCATTTGGGAGAGTGTGTAGGATAATTCTAGGCAAGAATTATTCATCTAGCTGTTACAGTTGAAGCAGGACAAATTCTTAAAGTTAACTTAAAATCAATGAACTTGATGTAATCTTAAAACGCTGATCAAAATTAAATTCCTAAAAAATTGAGGTCGTTGGAGAAAGACGAGTTCCAAAATCGTGTTCAGTGTGTCGCCTATTAACCATGCAAATCCAAAAAAATTCAGTTAAAATTTGTTCCATGGCACTGTTAAAAAAAAAATTATTTCAAATGCTGGTGAGTTAAGTATCACTCGAGAGCCTTTTCAGTCAGAAGCAAAGAATAAAAATGAAAAAAGCAATTGGCTTGACGCAACTTTGAAAATGAACAAAGAAGTGCTCTTGAGAAACAGTGAATTGCTCGGTGGTACACGTGGAACTGTCGCGCCGAGCGGAACAGTGATTAAAGCGGGGGGAAAGGGGGGTCGGGGGTGGGGAGGTTTAAGTACTTAATTATTAATGGCTCACCTTGACGCGGCTCAAAGGTAACTGCGAGTCTGTTGAACCGTCTGGGACGGAGATTTGCAGCAGCAAGGCTTGCGGAACGTTCACTCGGTCCTGCAACACAAACACCGGATGATTGTGGCGGTTCGAGTCTCGCGGGATCGATTGGGGATTCAATGGGGACCTATTGTCGGGGCCAGGGATTGTGACGGCGGTCGGTTTACCTTCAGAAGGGCCAGGACCTTGTCCAGAAACTCCAGACAGGCCGGAGAGTCGCCGAGGACCAACAGGGTGAATCCGTTCCTTGCCTGGTCAACGCTGAAAGCAAACGAGAGCAACGGTCAGTTCGATCGCGAGATCAACTCGAATTATTCGCGACGGCGAAATGTTTACCGGCCCGGGACAATTATCGAAGGTATTCCCGGGCACGGTGAGTCACCGTTGACACGGTAGCCAACACGGTTGACAAGAACGACCGCGTGACGAGCGCCGTGTCGCCGCGATTTCTCCTCCGAGTCATGCTCCGGGTGAAACCAGGCGTCCGCCGCTCTGTCGACACCTCGAGGACCGATTATGCATGCCCCGAGACGCGACAAGGTACCGTAAGGGTGCCAAATCGCTGAGGTAACACCTCCTCGCGCGCGTAATTCATTCGCGTTCAAAAATTTCCCTTTGGTTTCTGCGCGAAGATTTCTTCTCTTCGAGGTTATAGAAGTTGTACGAGGTCGTGTGATAGGCTTTTGGATTTTTTTGTGATCAGATGAAGAAAGATTTTTAGATGAGGCTCGGTTCATTCCATTGGCTAATGTTCAAGCTTCAATTCAGTATTTTTTTGGTATAGATAGTGTGAGTATGTTCTGAGATACGGGCCGTTAAAGTTTGACTTAAATTTTGAGCCAAGACGTATAGCATAGTTGTGTTCAGGGTTTACATTTTTTAACGAGAAAACGGAAAGAAATTTTCAAATGCGGTTTTATTTGATGTACTGGCTAATGTTCAAGCTTGACTCTGACATTTTTATTATAACAGTAATGTGAATACGTTTGAAGATATGTCACATTAAATTTTCATCTTGTTAACAAATAAGGTATCAGTGTGTGCGATAGGTGTCTTTAGCATTTTTTTAATGGGAAAACGAAATTAGATTTCGAAATGCAGTTTTGCCCGTTGGATAGTGTAATGCTCGACCTTTATTCTAACATTTTTTTCATGCCAAAAGCATGACGATATTTAAAGCTATATAGCGTTATACATAAACAGGATCCGTAATACAATGTTAATACAATGTTTCCTAGTGGTTCAGAATGTATGTTAACAGAAATAGTACAGTCGCATGATAGCATAGTACACCAGGAAACGGTAGTGGCAAGATTTCCATATTTCATAAATTGGCCGGAACCCGCAGTCGTAAAATTCTTGCGCAACGCACGAACCTAATTTCCCGGGGTTTCTACGCTTCAATTCCGGCGACGAACATACTCGGAGCATGTTCTGCCCGGAGGACACGTGATCGCAAAGGCGTACCGAATGCAGGAAAAGCGTATCACGATCCGCATTCAGTTATGACACGTGGGTGGTTTCGCGTAAGTATGCAGCGTTTCTCACGCGGCTCCAGTGGCACCCCTCTCTCCCCTCCTTGGCTGCCCCTCGATCCCTTTCATACGTACAGCAATCATGCCTCCACTTCACAGTGGCGTATCCACCGGCCACAATACTACTCTTTGTACGCGTGCTCGTGATTGCTTTAATCCGCCTCGCGTACCTTTCACGTCCGTTTCGTTTGACATCTGTCAAACGAAAACGCGACTATCAGTCTACAGCATAACCCCCACCCTTCCCCCCGCACCCCTCTCTGCCCTTCGATTCTTCTGGCACCGAATGAAAACGTTCAACGGAAGACGCTCTGAGCGTTTGCAGACCCCTCGGCCGAGTGTTGCAAAATAAACAGCATAACTGCGAGCAAAGAGACTGCCACGGATTTTGCAAGAACGAACTGCACTTGCCACTTCGAGAGACCGCTGCCCCTCCTCTGTTAACAATTTTTTAACAATATCGAACCCGGGTATATTTTGAAAGACTGCTCTTTATTTACAGGTAATCGTTTTCTAAATGTTCATATCCTGGAAAATTCCGGGAGCCCTTCAAACGGTAAAGAAAATCATTTAATTAATTAGAAATATAAAAATCTAAATTAAAAAGTCAGGCATAGAGAATAAAATTGCAAGAGAAATGAGAACTGTTGCGGAAGGATCGCTCCAAAATCTCCTGAATCCGGAATTGTTGTTAACGAACGAACAGCCGAGATTATTCGCGGAATGTTGGAAGCGGATGGCGTCGTTGTCGCGCAACAAATTTATTTCCCGTCCGAGGATTCCGCTTCTTCAGGAACTCGTTAAAATCCTCCACGGCGAATACATCACTTCTGGTATACCAGAAGCCACTCTCGAGACAAAGGTTGCGAGTAAAATCGGGATTCCCCCGTGAGACAGGGCCGATTTCCATGAGCGTCGGCTAACGCGACGGGGAAAAGGATCGTTCTCTCAATTAACCCCGTGACTTTTCGCGGTGCCCGTCGAACGAGCCCGCAATGATCCTCTGACACGTGGATTTACAATTCGATCGTAACTGTCGGTGGTTCCCTACGCCACTGCCCACTCCTCGAAGAAGAAGAAGAAGACCCGTGCATTAGCAGCATTGTAAAGCTGGAGCTTGGTGGAAGAGCGGCGCGTTCGGTATCGCGACAGCTCATCGTGTGTATACCTAAAACCACAGCCGCGACCTGGGTGGGCAAAGGTTGTCGAGCAAAGACCTCGTCACGACTAACCGTTTCCTTAGAACGTCCGCTAGAATGCTGCATCGTCCTCCTTTGCTTCGTCTTCTTGTCTTTCGCTATCACTGTCCCACGAGTCGTCGATCTGCCGTGCTCACTCGGACGTCAACGAAAATCTTCGCTTTATCGATCAATTTTTCTCAGAACTGGGCGAATTTTGAGTACCCTAATTTTTTTTACAGTGTTTCTACTAGCATTCATTCGTTAAGAAAGTTGGAATCTTGCTTGGACGATTTTCAAACCACAAGAGATATTTTTCAATAAATTCTGTTGCAGTATTGAGATCTTGTTCTGTTTAAATATTGATGTAGAAAAATCGTCTGTTGCGTTCCATGAATTATAATTACGGGTGTTCCAGGGATCTGATAATTACACGATAGTGAAGATTGGGAGTTCGAGCAGGCGAGCCATAACTCGCGCGAAACCGACGGAAAAGCAAGAAGCCCCATATACTTAATAATGTTCTAATAGCGCTAATAGCTGTCTAACGTCTGGACACGCAACAGCTCGCGCGCGACGGTTTAATGGCGTTAATCGGCTTCCGACGAAACACGTCGTGGGTTCAAGAAAAAACTGGAACGAAGGTAGAATCCTGCGAACTTCTTGCCGGTGCTCAAAAGTTACCTTCGAGAACTCCGGGAATAATGGCGTGGCGAAGGTGGTGCTATAATGGAGGCTGTCAGTGGTCGGCCTCTGACGTGATAGTCTCGTGAAACGTTTACTATCGGTACCAATTCTATCTAGATTTTAATCCGAACTAAACAGTTAAATCAAACGATAATCGTTTCTTCGGATCTCCAAACGATCGACCGTCCTCTCTATCTGAAAACACAATCTTTCCAAAACACAATTCCTCCAAGATACATATTCTGCAAGGTACAATTTCAGCAAAACAGAATTTTTGCAAACTACAATTTCTCCAAGATGCAATTTTTTCAAGATGCTATTTCAGCAAAATACAATTCCTCCAAGACACAATTTCTGAAAAGTACAATTTCTCCTAGGTAGAATTTTTTCAAGATGCTATTTCAGCAAAATACAATTCCTCCAAGACACAATTTCTGAAAAATACAATTTCTCCTAGCTACAATTTTTTCAAGATGCCATTTCAGCAAAATACAATTCCTCCGAGACACAATTTCTGAAAAATACAATTTCTCCTAGGTACATCTTCTGCAAGGTGCAACTTCATCAAAATATAATTGTTGCAGACCACAATTCCTCCAAAATAATTTTTTTCAAGATACAATTTCAGCAAAACATGATTTTCTCAAAGTACAATTCCTCCAAGAAACAATTTCTCCAAAATAAATGGCCCGGCGCGCAGACCGTATATATTGTGCCAATTTTTCCAGGCCGATTCCCGGGGATTCTCAGGTAACAATTAGGCAGCAACAGTGGACGTGGTATGATCCAGCGTTTAGTTTGATCCAGGCACCTCATCGTATCGCGTATCGCACGAGAGGGAGTCACGACGTAGATCGCAGGATGATAGGATCGCGGGGGATCTCTGGTTGATCCAGTTGTGCACCTGACCGCGTTTCTGCATGAGTTATGGACGTGCATCAATCCTCTCGCCCTCCCTCGCAGACCCTCCCCCCCTTCCATGGTGCATCATGTGCATTCGTCCCGCCTCCCTCAGCCACCCCCGTGCCATGTTCGACCATGGTAACGGTAACGGGTTCGGCGAAACGTCCCTCGTCGCTATCTCGCTTTTCCCTCCGGGACGAAGATCTGGAACTGCAGTTTGTCGACCCACTTCCGAGATCGTATCTGCCTCTTCGGGCTCTCCTTCCTCTCATCGTTCTCTTGTTTCTCTCCTCTCTCTCTCTCTCTCTCTCTCTCTCCTCGTTCTACTCCTCCGTGTCTCTCCTCCGAACGACCATCGATGGAACGGTCCTTTGGGTTCGTTACTATTCGCGAATAGGATGGCTGCGTTTTGCGAGCCGTATTGTGGCCCTGGGAATTTTCCATCTGTGCTGCTGCATTTATAAATTGCACTGTATTTTACTCGTTCCTGGAAGATGGGAATTTGCGAGGCTTGGTGCGATGGATTTTTACGACCTTTTAGGCTATTCTTGATTTTGTTTTGTGAAGAGTGTATTGCTTTAATTTGTAGCTCTTTTTAGTGTAATCTGGCGAAGACGAATTTCTCCGATGTTCTTATATAATTTTTAGATTGACAATAAGCCTGAAGGGCTTCTTGCACTGTGGAGGCAATCTTGTTTCATTCGTTGTACAGATGAAATCTGATGATAAAAAATCGATTCTTATTCATTTGAAATATAATGACCCTCAAGGAAAAGAAATAGAAATGCAATAAAAATGCATCTTACTGCAAGTCACAAATTTTTCTAAATGTGCTAGCCATCGAAAATAAAAGTGGAATAAAAATTGCAATCTGAAGGATCGATTAATGAAACTCAAGAGAGCAATAATAGTGCAGAGGTTCATCAGTGAAAATAAAAGCTGAATAAAAATTCAGAGATCACTCAAAAACCTTCTACCTCTATTTACACGTAATAAAAATGTACTAAAAATTGCAGAGCCTCCAGAATCAACTAAAACAAGCATAAAGGGTAGCTAGAGCAGACCAGTAACTTGTCCACCTAATTGCAACAGCGAAGGTGCAAACATGAAAGTGCACAGGGTTCGCGATCAGTACAAATTCAGAGAAAAGGCAACAATCTGCGCAAACGGTGGAAAATCTCGACAAGAGCCTAACATATCAAACTGAATTCTGGATACACGCAGCAGTGTCTGTTATCATTCGTCCCCGATCGTCCGCCATAATTCGCGCGTTGTCTTCGAACGTTCTACCGTTAGAACCTAGCATCGCACCCACGGTGCGTGCAAGAAAAAAAAAATAATAATAAAAGAAACGTAAGAAAGGTAGAGGGAACCAGTGTGTTCCAGGACTTTCGCCATTTCACCTTCAATCCCCGCGAAATCGAGCAGCACGACGCCAATTTTTCAGTCCCGCTCGCGACAGGTTTCTGCCTGGCTGGATCTAGGAAGCGGCTGCGAAGTGAAAATCCTCGACCTTGCGCTAATAAATCTTGACAGCCGGCAATTAAGAGGGGCAGCCGTCTCTGGGTGACTCGAATCGATCTGATACGGAGAATAGGATCGACGGCTGATATCGATACTGACTCGCGACCGGTATCGCATTGTCGCGACGGTGATTCGATACGGCGTGCAAAAAGGTACTTTTACGGGAAACAAAAATCTCCCGGCACAAAATACAGCAAAATTTTATTCTACATTTAATTCTCATTCGGCTTACGACTATTTCGGATAACAAAATTTGCGAATCAATTTTTATTAGACTCCCATCCTGCAAAAATGCAGAGAACAGCAATTGGTGGGAGCGTCCGCGAAAATTCGTGCGCCATTTTCGCACCGGTTGGCATGGTTTCGTGATCCGAAGAATGTGCGAATGAATAATCCGCTACCGATCGACCCACTCGCTATGTCAACGTCGTTCTCGCGCTTTCCCGGCGCGGCTCGCAGAAAAAAAGAATGCTAATGAATCCTGCGTAACCGGTACGCTGATTTATGGCGATCGTGTTCCGCTCAGGGGATCATTATGACACTGTTGGCTTTCGTCGGCGGATTCCAGCCGGGACTATCCGGCTGGCCACGCACCGGGAACCCACGCTTTCTTCTTCTTCCTCTTTTCCCTGTCCTCGCCACTGGAAAATATCGTCGCGACGCTAATAATGGTCGCGTAATTACCGCGCGAGAGACTGAACGGTCCCTGAGACCTCTCGCGACCTTCCGCGTACCCTTTTCGGGGATGCTGGACGGTGAAAATGTCCCCTCGAGACGATTGTTTCGAGGAATCGTGGGAAAACGACGGCCCTGCGTTCACTCGTCGAATAGTGCATTGTAAAATATTTTTTTCTTGCAAGTATGCACGCAGAAATGGCCCCCTTGGTTCTGAATCGAAACTTGAAATGGAACGTTGAAATTAGAATGGTCCCCTACGTTGGCCGAAAACCTCTGATCCAGTAATGTGTGGTGAAATATTTTTTGCCTTGGAAGTGTGTAAGCAGAAATGGCCCCCTTGGCACAGAAATGAAATTAGAAATTAAACATTGAAATTAGAATGATCCCCTATGCTGGCCGAAAACCTCTGATCCAGTAATGTGTGGTGAAATATTTTTTTCCTTGGAAGTGTGTAAGGAGAAATGGCCCATTTGCCACAGAATTGAAATTTGAAATGCAGCATTGAAATTAGAATGGTCCCTTAAGTTGGCCAAAAATTTTCTTCGTTCTTCTTTTCCACCACGACGAGGACATTATTTACAACAATAAATTATCTGAACTAATGTATATGCATTGGATATAATAATTTTTATGTCGGATTGAGTGAAAACGGAAATGGAACCTCCATACTCGATCTACCCATTGAGATCGATTTTAGAAAGTCACATCATGTTTCTCACCCTTTACACGAAGGATTTTCCCATCGTAAACTGGATGCAGCGAATTTATCATGCAAACGAACACTTCCTGGCGGAAGAAACATCGGAAACGAATTTCATCGTATACGAATTTTATTGTCGAATATTTTAACGACTCGAGAGCTCGCTAGCCCGCGCCGTGATTATTTATCGACTTGTTAACCGCGTAGTTTCTAGATCATAAACGTCTATGCAGAGGCGAGTGAAAATTAATAAGAACGATCTGATACGTCTGGGCCAGCTACAAACGCGAGCATGATTTACACTGGGACTTATGTAATTCGATGAAAGAATGCGCGGCTGATTGGAAATTGTGGGAGACTGCTGATAAAACGTCAGATCTTTGCAAAAATGCATAGAACGATTCTACAAATTCTGGATGCTTAAAAGAAGCTATAAAAATTTTAAATTCAAAATTAAATAAATTCTAAATTAAAATTTCTTTCTTTTTAGTAATGAAATAATTTTATGATCTAAAGAAAATCCCTCCGTATGAAATCGTTAGTCAAGAAATAAAATGGCGTTCCTAAATTCTAAATATTTCATCCTACCGTGTCTTACTCGCCACTTTTTCCAGTAAGTTCATAAAATTCGCAGTTCCCTCGAAGAGTTCTCCATTAATTGCAGCAACGACAGACACGTACATTATGCTCCAGCAAAAAAAAAAGTCGAGACATCTCTGTTACGCGAAGAATTTATATTTTCCCGCGTGGCAAAACGTCTTCATCGACTTTTATTCCTGTCTCTCCGGTGATTTGTGTCCACTATGAAAGCTTGATAATGCCGGCTTGTCACGCGAAGCATTCGCTCGCTTCAGTATTCCGAGTTTGTAATTTCGGAATTTTTCATCCCGGGTAACGACTGTTTTTCCATGGGAAAATCTCGTGGGTAATTTCATTTGCTCCCAATTGCCGATGGGAAATCGTGTTGCGTCCAACTTTTTTCGCATGATCTCGAGAAAAGAACAAATGGACGTCGCGCGACTGAGTTTCTCTCTCGTCGATCGCAGGGAAATGATTTCATTTCAACGGAGACATCAAAATCGTTCTTAATTCACCTGCAGTTTCAGGAGCAGTAGGAATTTTAATGGCGACCTATAAACTCACCCCCAATAATCTATTAATTTAATTTGGAATTACAGAAGAATCGTATAAATCTATTTAACAGACTTCCAGTAGACAAAGTGTTAATTACCGAGGACCAGAAAGGCTCCGGGAAGACCCGCCCACGCTTAGAATAGTATCGGCCGGCCTGCGCTATAGTAATCCTCCCCCGAAGTGCGAACCGCGATCGTGAACAGCCGGATGCGGCGAGTTTTTCTGCGGATCGGATCGCGATTAAGGATCGTTCGGATGCGTCGATCGAGGGACAAGTAGGTTGGAGGAGGATTCGATCGGCGTCGAACCCTGCGGAGCCGAAGAGGATCGTAAAGGATGCAGCCGGTGGCCAGGAGGACCGCGCGCGAGAGACGTCCTCGGCTCTGCTCGTTTAACCGCATTCGTATGCCGGCCGGCTCATAAAACATATCACGTACGATAGCCACGGCAGCAGCCTATTGCGGTATCGTTCATCGCGCGGCTTTATGGTGCCCCGTGCAACCGTCCCGGCCACAGCCACGGGGCTCTCCTTTTCTTATTCATTGCGAGTCGACAAAGAACACCAACCCGGAGAGAGGACTCCGCGATACATATTCCGCTCGGGGCTCCGCTCGCTCTCGAGAAACGTCGCTCTATCGTTTGGCATCTTCGGCTCCAACGGCTCTCCGACAGCGTTATTACTAGACCACATCCCCGTGTGCACGAGAAAAATTGTCCGAGTCCCTTGCGACAAGCGGAAATAAAAAATAAAGAAATATAAAGTTATTTCGTTCGGAAATTTTACTGTTTCGGATCTTATCAGTTGTACAAATTCCGGTGTAGCCCCTCCTCTTGTCGATTACTTACGATCTAGTGTCACAAATACTCGATGTAAGTCAACAACACGGGTCTTGTTGGTGACATGGATCGTTCAGGAGACGTACCCGAGTTATGTTTACACTTCCCGGCGTCCGAGGCCTCTCGAGCTTCATGGCCCCTCACGGGGTATACCCCGCGGTGGTGGGGATCATTCCGCGACACTTATCATCCAGGCCTTGGCGACATATATAGAGAAATCACTGTATCTCGAAAATTTCAATGAGCCTAAAACAGTGCGGGGACATTTTTCGATTCTTCTAATGTTTCTACAGTCTTGTACTTCAAATCTCGTATTTGTAACAATCGCATGGTATCCTGGGGTCTCTCGTGACCCTAGCAAAATTTTCTTTCGAAAATGAAATTTCTTCAGTTTCTCTTGAATGTTAAAACTCTCTAGCTCTGCTTTGCGATATCTCAGCAAATTTTTGAGAAGATATTGTTGTATTATTTTACCGGAAAGTTTACATGGAAATTCGATGGTTCCAACAGACCGGCAATATGGCGCACGGTTCCGCAGGGTGTCGAATAAAAGCAGGCTGGTCGGGCTGGAACAGGTGTTTGTCGCCGTTCACCTCGGGAATTTCTTTCGGGAGCGGGCACCGTTCCCGGACGAGGGAAGAGCAAAAAGTCCAGAGAGTCAGGAGCGAAATAAAGGGGGGAATATTTCGATCGTATCGACCCGATCGCATTAAAACCCCGGTGTTTACGGTGTCTCTCCTGTGTGTTCCGCCGCGGACAGTCGCTGGATAAAAGCGCGGCACGAGAAAGGCGGTAAATCATGCGCCACTTAACGCGTCGGGAATAGAATTTTGAATAACGATCCGCCATTATCGTAGCATCGAGGAAAGTGAACACACGAGGGAACTGAATATATATTTCGCATTACGTAATAACGCCCATTGTTCGGAGAAAGTGCATATTTCATTGATAAGAATCGGGCATAACGCCAATTTATTTTATTGCTATTCCACCGGTTCGTTTATATCCGAGCGTCTCTCGAACGAGCGCCGATCGATCGGGACCCCGGCATCGGACACGCCGGTTGCCAATTCCATGCCTGGAATGCCGCCAATAAACGATTCAACGATTTCCTGATCGAAAATGGTACCTCGGAACTCGGACATTCCCTGCACGGTGGAAACCGAGCCGGTTTTTCCTCGGCTTCGGGAAATCTTGCCAAGCTTTTCCAGGCTTGATTGCGCCCATTCGAACCGCTATCAGAAGCACGCTTCTGCCAAAAATTCGACTGGTTAGGCGAATCTCGGTCACGTAGGGGCCCTCTGAAGATCTTACAATCTTTTACCGTGGTCACCGCCATGAATAAACCGCGGGTCGTTATGGAAAATAAAAATTGTTGGCAGGTGACCATAGACTTAAATTATTTTAATATTCCCACTGCTTGAAATCGCTCCGCGTCATTTCTGCCATAAACACAAAATAATTTAGCACTTTGAGTGCCTATTCAGCAGTTCCAAAAATTCTCTAAAAATAGAAATAAGTACTCTATCAACTTATCAAAAATTAATTTACGTGTATGGATGAATAATTCTGTCTCCCCATATTTTTCCCCCCACTCAAAGTGTCGAAGTAAAAAAAAAAGAAAATAAAAGACGAATGATCCGAATTCGAAGATCGTCAGCAGAAGGGGTGTGTTAATCAATAGAGCCCGGCGATAACACAGCTCGGCCGTAACTCGCGGTAATTAAATTATCCGCGCGACGAGCACTGCAATTACTAAACCGGGGGCCGATTTTTCACCTAGTCGCGATTAGTTCCCCGTCGGCCGGCAGCCGGGCGTCCGCTCTTAGATTAATTAGAAAAACCCGCGCTAACCCCGCCGGCTAATTAATGGCCGCCGCACGTTCCGCTCGCGGAAATTCGCGGTTTGCACGTTGCCACGAGAACGATATACAAGCCGCGATTTTGCACCTCGTCTGTGATTATGGTGGGCGTGACGGGGACGTCACGGGGCCACGGGAAAATTATAATTATTACGGAAAGCCCCGGCACGGTTTATTTGTTGGAAAGCGCCACGGCCTCCTCTCTCCCTCTCTCCCTGTTGATTAACAAATTGCCAATTCCGCGCGAGCGCGCGCGCGATTCCAGTCATTATACGTCCCGCCGATAAATCGTTCGATTCTTGCCAACAGCCGAAAGGGGTACGCCGAGTTTCCAGCCATAAGCGAGAGAGATCTCTCCGACAGTTAAAGTGATACTGGTTTTGTTGCGTTTACGGCGATTTCGTTTCTGCCGAAGGATTGTTCCGTGGAGTGAATACTGTTTCAGCGAATTGCATGCGAAATCTGTGGACTAGGTGATGCTGGAAAATTGCTTGAGTGGAGAATGTGTCAGTGGTGAGTCTCTATGGGAACATTGTGTTTATGGGTGATTGATGGGGTCTGATTGTTTTTTAGTTTGAGGAGCTTGTTTCTCCGTTGGTGAGAATGTGGCTTTATGGAAACTTGATTCTCTGTATATTGTTCTTCATACGGATTTTTATGTTGTTATTCGTGTGTGATATATTTCTTGTGTATGCTCACTGTGTTCCAGAAAAATTGTTGGTTGTTTTAAATTCCATGTTTCTTTTTTTAAGCGCAGTTTGCCTCGAAAAGATTTTTTGAGAAGACCGCCTGTTACTGTTTTCAGGATCTTGTTTCGGAACAGGACTGTCTATTACTGTTCTCAGAGAATTACTTCAGGAACAGTTTTCTTGTTAATTTACGAGGGTGTGTAAACCTCTAATGGTCCGACGAGGTTTGCATAGAAAGAATGATACACACCTGTGTAAACGTGCGAGGTAGAGAAGAAAGGAGGAGACATCCTTAGCATTCAGGGCTTCTCTTGTAGCTGGTACATCCTCGAACTCGAGAACAGGTCTGCCATTTACGTCCGTGTACCCTGTAAGCAGAAGATCGATGGTTTAATTAATATCAGCCCGTTGGTTACCACCTTAAGGAATTCAGAAGACAAATATTCTCAATACAAAAACATAGTCACAGAAATGTGGTTTTTAACGCGAATCAAGTTTTTCACTTCAAATCGGAAGTGAAATGAACCAGTTTTAAACCAGTTGATGTCAATCGAAACCTTCGGGTCGAATAACCCGGGACCAAAAACAGCAGAAAATTATCTCGAATAAACGTTATATTTAATTACAAACCCGTCGTCGGAGTAACAACTCTCTCGAAACAGGGAGTATCGCGCGGCCCATAAAACCGCTTAACAGTCTCATTTACAATTATTCAGTACCCTAATAGACTGAAACCGCCGTGATCGCGTTACTCTAATTTATAGCTCGTAATCGGCCGGCTTGTAACAAACTCCGCGAAACATGAACGGGCTCCAATCAAAAGATCCCGCGCGCGCACTAAACGCACCGAACCGCGGTTTATATTACAGATAAACGTAACGATACGATAAAATAGGAGATAATCGCCGGAAAAGAACATTTCTCGACGAGTTAACTCGTCGTTCGCGATTAACGAGCGTGGCAAAAATCCCCGACCACTATAACGCTCTCGGGACACCGGTCGCAAATCGAAACGTTCTATTAGCAAAACGTTTTACTCGGACGTCGTCTGTCAGCCGGGGTCGGACGTTACGAAACGTCCTGTGGGAGGATATCAGAAGGAAACGCTGCGGCCCGTGCAAAAATCGCCTCCGTCGCGGCGCGAGTCGCATTAACGGCCTAATAAAAGTCGGCAACAGCATTTGATTACAGGCCGTGATCCGTTTTCGCCGTGTACCGCGGCCGATCGTAATCTCTCGCTGGGCGTAAGTTATTAAATGATCGGCTGTTAGCCAAGCTGCCGTTGTTGCTATCATACGCAGAGTAGGTCATCGACGGGCGGAATCTTTCGGTTGCGAAACCTGAGCCTCGCGCGACTCCGTCATGCCTGAATTTAACAATAATGCAGAATCAATACCAACAATTCTATTCGCAACCCTCATACGCTCCTCATAAATTGTGGCATAGAAAATCCCGGTATAAAAATTCACCTATTCTTGCTTTACACTTTAAATAGTATTACGTCGCATGTTTACACTGCTCGACGACAGAGGCAGCTCATTGGCCCCTCGCGGGGTACGCCCCCCGGTGGAGGGGATAGGCTGACTAAAACCGAGCAGCTCCGTGCGACTTAGATCAAGACTTTACTGTACTTGTATTATTTCTTCTAATGCTTTTATTATTTCATGCCTCATCCACCTACTAATTTTTGGCACAAATGCACATGTTTCCGCATCATTTACAATAGGAAAAGATTAGCCAGAAATTTATTTCTCTTGTTAAAAATTTTAATGCTTTTCTGTTAGTCTTAATGCCTTTCTATTTAAAATCCGCAGTGTATTTTTGGTGCAGTCCCAGAGGACGTGATTTTATATGTTCTTTATGAGAATGAACAGTAAATTAATTTCGATTCGGCACTCGGTACGAATTGTTTCTTCGAGCACCCGAGGATCATGAAACGACGTCGTGGACCAGTGTGCCCCGTGCGCCGCGATCGGCAAGCCGCTCGATGAAAATGTAATAACATATCGAACACGTACCGATCGCCGCCGGATAACGTGAAATAGGGGACATCGTAAAATCTTATTGTCTTAATCGTGACCCGAGCGACGCGACCGCGGCACCGGTACGTCCTACACCCGTATCGCTTGGAATCAAGACTCACGAGTGATCTTGGTTTACAAGCTCGTCGCTCCTCGGAGATCGTGCCATTCGCCGATCGGCGCTCTTTGCCGATCCGGGCCATCTTTTATTCGCGAGATCCGCGGTCTTAAAGATTGTCGATCTTTCGGTTGATTCAGCTGCGCTTAGCGGAGTCTCCATAAACCACGAAATAAATGCGCAAGTAACTGGGAAATCGTGGTGAGTGTAATTGGAGCTTGTCTTCTCGGCAACGATTTATCAAACTTTCGTTTCAGACCTCCGGGGATCCTACTTTTATGAACCCAATAAGCATGAATTATTTAGCTGCGAAATATTTATACGATTTATGCGAAAAGTTAAATCGGGTTAATTGTGTTAAAACTTCTGTCTCGCGGCGAATACAGATAATTTTTTTAATTTACTCAAATGTTCGCAGATTACGAAGGAAGCTACCATTAAATCCTTAATTAAGGAAGAATTATTCAATTAACTGCTGTTCAAGCCAGCCTCTGTCATAAGTGGTACCGATTACCCGCTAATGGAACTTGAATACACGTTAACTGGGAGAAGAAAGGGAGCACCGAACTCGCAAGTTGAGGATCGAGAGGATCCAGCCGGGGTGAACGGAACCCCCCCCCCGTAACCAAGGCCGAAAGTGCATTAGCATTAGCACCCTGAGAATTTGCGGGCGTGCACGAGAGAGCTGAAACCGAGGCCCGAGTATCTGCCCACTGGCATCGAGCATTATTATCGCGTTACCACGTAATCGTCCGTATAACTTACGCCGGTATGAATTATCATGAACGCCCGGGGCTGTACGCCTTTAGGCGAATTTCAAGGTGTTGCGCATTTATGCTCATCGCTTCGTCGTAACGGCACGTGTCGTGAGCGTGTGATCGCGCGTGTCAGCGTGCCACCACTAATTTCCTTCTGCCCCCGCCCCCCCCCCACCAAAAAAAAGAAACGACATTAAGGAAGACTAATGGTCATTTATTCTATTTTCGACTCGTTAAGACGATTAACTTCAGATTCTTAACATTCGACTTGGACAATTTTTATTTCGCATCATTTCCAATTGAAGGCCTTCTCGCTCGAGCTTTCCACTCGAACATTCTCCAACAAGAAGCGACCAACATTTCCACGGGAACAACAATCATCGTCGACGTCAGCGGACGGTCAAAGTCGCGAGCCCGTCTCTCTAAAAACCGCGATCCCGGCATCAATATTCATGCGCCGTCGAGCTCGCGTTTCCTTTAGTATCGAAGCGGTTCCTCTTTGTCCCCCGGAAGGCCGGTGCCCGGAATAAAAAGCTGGAAGCGTGTCAGAGCGCGGCGTCCACATAGTAAACGTGTGAAAACGTCCGTCCGGACGTCGTGCGCCTCGTGACAGCGATGCCAGTCGGCCGGGCTGCAGGCAGTGCTAGGCTTAACGTCTTCATCTCGCGGTGAAACCGCTCTCGAGCGGCCGGGTAATCGATCGGTTATGGTAATCCGAGCGGCGCGGATCGTTAAAAAAAGGTCGCGAGCCTAAGCGACCGGCCTCTCTTGCTCTCCTCTGCATTTCCTCGCTTCGAGAAATCACGCCGACGAGTGTTCGATGTTTACGACTCGATTAACTTGCCCGTTCCCTACCAGGTTCTCTATCTTTCCCTCGCTCTCTCTCTCTCTCTCTCTCTCTCTCTCTCTCTCTCTCTCTCTCTCTCCCGTCGACCGATTTTGTATGCAGCCTCCGGGGAACGCTCGCGTGTTTCCCTGGAAACGTGCGCCTGGATTCAGCCGGAGAGAGAGAGAGAGAGAGAGAGAGAGAGAGAGAGAGAGAGAGAGAGAGAGAGATTGCAGGAAGTGCAGAACCGAATTTGCTCCGCGGCTGCTAGGAACGGCGGCTTCATTATCGCTGAAAGCGTTTGCTTTCGCGAGCTCCGCCGCCTGGATCGGGGATGGGGGTTGTTTGCAACAGAATTTGGAATTAAGTGGTCCTAGACGGTGCGCCCGTACTTGTATACTTCATATATTTTTTATGGGCCACGTGCATTGCATTGGGAAGTGAAGGTACACGAATTTTTAGGCGTTTCAAAGCGCGGACAAAAATGTTAGAATGACAAGAACAAAATGTCTCAATGATCAACACAAGATTATCGTTGTTTCTTTGAGAATTTTGTTTTGCCTTTCTGCAGACCAGGGACACAGACGATGTTGTTAGAGTTGTTTACAAATGTTGTTCATAAACATTGTGGGATAATTGGATTGTTTTGAAACGGTCGGATCGAGGTGTAAAAACGGGGAACAGTTCCAGGTCGATCATAGATTCCCGCAGCGACGAAATACCAGCACTTTCTACCAGTATCCTGGTCCCAGGATCGAGTTACAATAATCAGGCGGAGGCGCGCATATATCTGCTGGCCGGTTGGAGTCCGCCTCTACAAATCGTCGGTCGTCCATCATCATCGCATTACCCCCTTCGATAAAGACCGAACGGCGAGTTAGCTTTTAGCGTAAATCAACCGTACTTATGATCACGTGTGGCTGGAGGAAGAGGGATTCCCGGGCGAGCGATCCTTTCGTCCACTGCTCGCCGATCAACGAAATCCGAAAGCTGCGGATGGAGCAACTTCGAAGGAGAGTGCAGCGAGAGGGAATTCAAATAATAGCTGGATTGGAATTTTTCTATTTTTGCGAGGAGATAGAGCAGTAGATGGTCCTAGAGGCAGAGTAAGAAGGAGCAAGGAGAAATAGTGATTCGGAAAATCGGAGAGCAAGATATAGAGATTCTGAGAGTTCTAGAGCAAGAATTAGAGATTCAGAAGATCCTAGAGCAAGAAATACAGATTCAGAAAATTGTGGAGCAGGACATAGAGATTCTGAAAATTGTAGAGCAAGAAATAAGGGATCTAGGAGCAAGAAATAAAGATTCAGAAAATCGTAGAGCATGAAATAAAAATTCTGAAAGTTCTAGAGCAAGAAATAAAAATTCTGAAAGTTCTAGAGCAAGAAATAAAAATTCTGAAAGTTCTAGAGCAAGAATTAGAGATTCAGAGAATCCTAGAGGAAGAAATAGAGATTCAGAAAATTGTAGAGCAAGAAATAAATATTCAGAAAATTGTAGAGCAAGAAAATAAGGGATCCAGGAGCAAGAAATAGAGATTCAGAGAATTGTAGAGCAAGAAATAAAAATTCTGAAAGTTATAGAGCAAGAAATAAATATTCAGAAAATTGTAGAGCAAGAATAGAGATTCAGAGGATCCTAGAACAAGAAATAGAGATTCAGAAAATTGTAGAGCAAGAAATAAATATTCAGAAAATTATAGAGCAAGAAATAAGGGATCCAGGAGCAAGATATAGAGATTCAGAAAATTGTAGAGCAAGAAATAAATATTCAGAAAATTGTAGAGCAAGAAATAAGGGATCCAGGAGCAAGAAATAAAGATTCAGAAAGTTGTAGAGCAAGAAATAGAAATTCTGAAAGTTCTAGAGCAAGAATGGAGATTAAGAGAATCCTAGAGCAACAAATAAAATTTGAGAAAAATGTACAGCAAGAAATAGAGATTGAGAGAATCCTGGAGCAATAAGTAGGGAATCAAAGGATCCAGGAACAAGAAAAGGCCCGAAGAGATTTCAGAGTGGGAACAGCAGGAGAGATCGAAAAAAAGATAGCAAAACGAACGAAACGGAGAGGAGAGAGGGCCCGAGAGGATCGCGAGTAGCCGCGAGGCGGACTGCGTGCCGCGGACTCGTGAGAAAGATGAACGATAGTCCGATGGATACGTCAATACGCGTGCCATTAGCCGTTGGTTTTTCGATTTATTGCCGCCCTGTGATTTCTAATTACGTGACCGAGATCCTATCCCCACCGAGAGGCCTCTGTTCCCCACCCAGTTTCTCGATCGCAGAGCTCCGAGCTGTTTTCCAGAGATCTCGTATTATTTTTCAACTGACTATATTCAAAATCCGGACCCGGTAGAATCCTTTCCGAAAATAAAACCGAAATTGTAAATTCCTCTGAGGGTGGATAAAAAATTCTTGGAAGCGCAGAAAAAATTTTCAGTGCGCAACAAGACAAATGTTAAGACAGTATTGTAAAGACAGTGCAAGTTTGAGTAAAATTTTTTGAAAGACTATTCCGCAGAATATACGGCGAATCATCGTCGGGCCGATGATTTCCAGCGGGTCCGGCGATCATCGGCAACCTTGGAATCCTCCGGCACAGCGACTCGACTTCAGATTAATGCTCCCTCGGCCGAGCGAGCCGCTAATCGCTTAATTAGTCGCGCTTCGGTATAAAGACGCCGCAGACGTCTAACGGACGCGGGAATCTCGCGATCGGAACTAGGGATGGGATCAAGTTTTACATATATTTACCTAACCGAGTCAATTTTGATAAGCGAGCCCCATTTTGTAAATCTTGATTCTCAAGATCAGTCAACTTTCAATGAATGAATTTTTAACGTAGTAAATTTGGAATTATTATAATTGTAACGCCACTATTCTACAGACCCCAAACTGCCTGCGATAAAATAGTCTGCTGGGTTCGAAAATCTACTAATAATTAATTTTATATTAAAAGAAGACGAATCTTTCACGAATGGTCCCCCAATTTTGCTAAAAAGAACAGTCACAATTACACCACGCATTTCCAAATAAAATAAAAATTGTTTGTACCAAGCAAAAGGAACTCGCAGACAGAAATTCCTTTGTCCTTCTAACGATTCCCAATCTATATCCAGGATCTGCTTGCAAGATGCTCCATCCCATCGCTAATAGAAGCCTCGTGGCTCCGTCCCGTCCATCGTCGACTCGTTTAGGTCCATCGTCGACGATTATGCTACCAAACGACACGACCGTTGGGATCTCCGGCCTGTTTAACGGTAATTTTCCAGGAACCAGCGAGCTTTCGCGAAAAACCGCGCGAGATGACTGATAAATTTCCGGGACTTTTCCCCCACACGGTTGGATTCTTTCGACGTGATGCACGGCGAATTGATGGACTTTAATGGACAAGCTAGTTGCCGCGAAGAATCCGTAAGATGGATAGATAGATAGATTCTGTACGTAGATTAGACGACTGGGAAACGTCAAGTTTTCCGTCGACACGCGGATTTTTGCGATAAGGAATTCATTTTGAAGACGCTGTCGCTGTTGGTATGTTTGACTGAGTTTCTAGCTGTTCATTAGGGTATGCAACCACATAATTGATCGAACTTCCTTTAGAAGAGAATTACTCTTGCATCAAAAGACTACTAAACTCTGCTGTTACTCGGCTCGACCCACTATTAAATTTATTAAATTACAGCAAGGTTTAGTTTCTGTTTAAAGTACTTATTTTCAAGGAAATATTTATTATAAGAAAATTACTCTCAACTTTTATGGAACCTTCGAACACAATGAAAAATTTGTTCTTAAAAATTAGAGACATCCAAAATTCCCTAATAGCATCTATCATCATTAAATCTCATATTTAAGAATTATTGCTCAAAACAGCATGGCAGGATAGGAATCTGCAGATCGAGGGACTGGAATACTTGTGAAGGGGATTGTACATGCACGTCTTCGATTTTCACTCGACGAGATCCTCGAAGAGGAAGTATCAACGTCCGTTTCAACGCGTTAAAGAAATTGATTTTAATTGGAGGCAGACTAATGGGAGGACGGCCTTTGGGGTCTCGGCAAAGAGGACAATCATTTACATTACGCCGGGAAGAGGAGTCCGTATAAACACACTGATAAGTAAAATTATCGTCGTGCTCACCTGAGCGTGCGCGGCAGGTTGACCCTAGCGAGCTCTATCGGGCACGACTTGGCTCTGGATTAACACTCGTTAGCTCGCTCGGGACGCTATAATCGCTTAATTAGTCGGTGAGCCGCGCCGCCGCGTTCTTCTCGGAATAATCGGTACCCGGTACGTTTCTCATGCGCAACGCCGATGTAAATCCGCCGGTAACGCTGGCACAAATCGTACAAAACCATCTGCAATTATAATTTCGAGCCAACAGGTAGACATCGGCTCATTTTTCACCAGGCACCTTCCTGTTCAAAAAATTTCCGGCCGGAATAAACCGGCAAGAAACACCACTGACGTCAGCAAAAATAAAATGCTACTCTCAAACTGAATCCTTTGAAAAATAAATTTCTTTTTCAACGCGAATAAACCGGCAAGGAACAATAGTGACTTCAGTAAAAATAAAATACTGCTCTGAAACGGAATCCTTTGAAAAATAAATTTCTTTGTCCCCTATCTCTCTAGATGATTAGTAGGTATAAAAATTTGCCAACGCGAATAAATCGGCAAGAAATATTTATGACTTCAGTAAAAATAAAATACTACTCTGAAACGGAATCCTTTGAAAAATAAATTTCTTTGTCCCCTATTTCTCTAGATGATTAGTCCGTATAAAAATTTTCCAACGCGAATAAATCGGCAAGAAATATTTTTGACGTCAGTAAAGATAAAATACTACTCTGAAACGGAATCCCTTGAAAAATAAATTTCTTTGTCCCCTATTTCTCTAGATGATTAGTCCGTATAAAAATTTTCCAACGCGAATAAATCGGCAAGAAATATTCGTGACGTCAGTAAAAATAAAATTGTACTTCTCTAACAGTCAGGCGTTCCGCGGGGAGTCATTTTGTCGCAAGGGACGAGCAAAGGTGTTCGCCAACGCAGATGGACAAGCGGCGTCAAGCCGTGTCCGCAGGAATGTCGAATAGTTTGTTGCGCAATTTGCAGCTAATACACGGACGGTTTGATATATTTATGCGCGCGAGATATACGGAAACGCGTTAGGAGAGGCGCCGTCCGCGGTCGGATGATCGACGAGCGGTACGCAGGAGTCGATAGTCTGTCGAAAGGTGAAAGATTGAAGGTTAATAGAGGTCCGCGTTTCTTTCGCATTACCGGGGAACATTCGTGCATGAGCGCCGAACCAGCCGATGCACTTTTGCGCCGAGCCGCGCGCCGGCCGTGCCTTTCCGCAAATAAGATGTTCTCGCGTGCATTAATCAACGCCTAATTCGCGCTCGTTCATTGATCGCACTACCGCGAGATCGACGCTCGGCAGGATATAAAGATCGCCGTAAAAATAGATCCGCCGTGTACACACGCTGTTGCAGACCGATGTGAACTGTTTCGCGGTTCGATGCTCGTTCATCATCACCGTTTCCAGAAACGTCTTCATTAGCCGCCTTCAGACGCCGTTGATTGATGAGAGATTCGGGCAGAGATGCAGATTCGTGCAACTGGGTGCAGCATAAATGGAAGAAGCGTTGCTGGAAATTTTATCAACTGTCTAGTTTGACTATTTGTGAGTGTAGTTGATCGTGTGTTGATATTTCTTGAAAATCGGTACGAATTATGGCGGCTCCAATCTTGGCTAAAAAAGGATTATATACGTCCAAAGCAGTACGCATTAACAGAAGTTGATATCTGTTCGCAGTAGAATCGGACAGCCACCGTCAGCCGCAGCTAAAATCCATTTTCACTCGCCGAACAGCAAAATTTCAAGGAGCAACGCGAGCCGCAATCAGATAGAATGGCTCCCGCCACGGCCATAATTAAAGAAACGAGCCAAGTCACGAAAACTGAAAATCGCCTAATGGCCCGCACTCTACTTCGAAGCGTTCACACAAATCCGTTCAATTACCCTCATATCTCCCAATCACATATTTACGGTAGATAGTTCCCTGACACAATGGGACCCGAGGAAAATTCCCCGGCGAACCATTTTCTAAATGTCAACCCATAACCCCGCCGGCATTTTTCATTCCCCCGAACGGCTCGAAACCGACGTTCTCCCATTGTGAACAAAGACTTTAATGATCCGAGAAACAGTTTCCGGAAACTTCCCCGGGGGTCTGACCCCTTCGCCGATCCGCTGAAAACCGAACGACATTAGAATCGATTTTTCTGGAGGAACAATCTGCTATCGGAACTTTCCATCAGCGAAACGTGTGTCCCATATGCCGTTCGAAGGGGGCAGTGCCGTGTGTTTCGATCCCTGACCCACGACCCCCGTTCGCGACGTTAAAATGACGTTAAACCACGCCCGGGCTTTATCATTCCATCGTGACCGTTCCCGAGAAACCATGGGAGAGATCTAGCGGCCAATTAGCGCGGCCGGATCGATCATAGAAATGGATCATTAAACGCCGAGCGAGGGGGATACGCTCTGCCGGGCGGAAGTCGCCGGAAATTGGAAGTGTGACTCGCAAACCGCTCGAGAAAACCGGAGCTTCACCACCGCGTGACGTATATTTTAATTACTTGTAAAATTACTTTAAAATTGTTCCTCGAATAAAATTAAATCCACCATAAATCTTGCGAATTTTCCAGAAACGCGTGCAACGAAAAATCGAGGAATCTTCCGGGGGAAAATGTAGAACGACCGGTTTCCCATAGATGCACCGGTCCCCAGATCCGAGGCTCATCCCATCGGCGCGGAGGCGCGAGCACGTTCCTCTCGCGATCGATTAAAATTCGCTCGCCAATTAGTAGCTCGATCCCGTTCCGCGCTCGGACAGGCCCCAGCCGGTCCGCCCTCGACCCTCCGTTTCTACTCGTAAATAACGAGGATCGCGCGCGCGGGCGTGGGACCCGCCACGGGGGCCCGATCCGCTTCGAGACCCGCGTGGTGGGGGAACTGGGACGCGGGCCAGTCGACGCGTTGCACACCGCGTTGCAGCGGAACTCGCAGGAAACGGAGAAAGGCGGCGCATCATCCTCGCGCGAGCCATCGGCACACCTCCGGCCGCTGCGTGATTATGGTTATCAGCCGGACGGGATTGGATCGAGCGCGTTAGCCACGCACGAACACGCGGCGCGTGTGTGCGAGCGGATGGTTCACTTTCGGCGCGACTTTTTCGCCTTGCCGCCGTGTACCATGCTCTCTGGTACGCCTAATAGAAGCGCGAGATTATCCGTGCGAACTGTTCGCCGCGGCTGTTCCCTCTTCCGAGGATCTCGTTTCTGTGACGGGCTCGTGGGCCTCGTAGATAGCGGCTCTCTGACAGCCGAGATGAAAGCCGAGGATCCCGATGTGTGGGAGAGACGCCGAGGAAGGTGCTCGGCAGAGATACGGGAATTGGGAGCCGGGGTGATGATGCTTGTCGTGGGATTAGGCAGCGTTTGGTAATAACGAAGTGCTGATGATCTCTGGATGGGTTGTACACGTTGCTACAGGATCAGTTGTGAGCATTGTTTTGCAATATTTTGACGATGAACGCTCAGTCAGAATTTTTTAGGATTAGTTTTGCCACAGGTTCGCATCGATACTGAATACTAAAATGAGTGCCCGAATAGCAACTCAGTAGTCATTTATTAAAAAAACTGAATATGAAGTCGACTGACGCAAGTGGTTCTAATATTCAACCTAAACATGCCACACAAAATGTTTTTCAGTTCATAAATTAAAGACCCCACGGCAACATTAGCATCGAATATGAATTGAATATGAACCCGAATGAATATTAATAATTCCACTGCAAGAATCTATCCAACCAGTGCAGGGTTGCAGCGAGCATAAAATAACAGTAGAATAAATTTTCTTCTAACTTTCTGTCGTTCCAATTTCCATGTTCGTTAGTACGAAATAGAAATTGCGTTCAGTCATTAATTTATTCACGTATTTATGTCCACAGATTTCAGCGGGTCGCGTTATACAAGGAAGTTAAAATCAGTTCCACAGAATCGATCCCGATCTCCTCTGGAATGGATCTAGGACTCGGATTTTTTCCAGCATCGTGTCAGTTTCCCGAGGAAACGAGATCGACCACGATGTTTCGCGGAACTGCTCGTTCCAGGAGCGCAGATCAGTGATAACAGCAGCCGATAACGGGTCTACGGCGGGTGGGCGTACGTCACGCTCCCAGGAGCGATCGAATGTATCTCTTAGAGTTATATTGATCGTTGATCCGGAGACCACCGATCGATACTCTGTTCTCAACCGCGGTCGAGTGTAAACAACCGCCACCGATCGTGTATACTGAATGCATTTTTTGAACACCACAATCTACCTTCTCGAGTCAGACACCTGGGGAAGATTTCGAACAGAACTAAATATTTTTTAAATACAATTACACTGTTGTCAATACAGAACCGTTAAACTAATAACTAGATACGTATACAATTAACATAAATTTTGTTTTTCCATCTTACCGAAATCTCCATTAACAGGAAACAGGTTAAACATTAGTTCAAACAATTCCGTAACAATCGAAGGTGTGTTTCTTCTAAACAAACTTCGTTACAGTCTCATTATTCAATTTCATCTGTCAGCAGGATGATTTCAATTCAATGTTACTGCTCGTGAGATACGACAATGCTTCAGACACAATAAAACAATTAACGTGCAGGATTGCTCGTGCATCAAGATGGAAAATCGAATAAAAGGATTGTTGGAACGGGTCGGTACGGAGCAGCAACAATAGCGCGGCTATCGCGTTAGATCCGATCCCATTAATTTCCAAAAATCGGCTCGCCTTTCACCACGGAGCGACTTACATCTGTCCGGTATCTCTCGATCGCTGTTTCAGAGCGTTCCCGACGTTGAAGAACGGCGCACAGGTGTGTACGTGTATGCGTGTACGTATGTACGTGTGCCTGACGCCGACCGATGGTCAGAATCGTTTACGATCGTCCGATCGCTCGTTCGAAACAATCCAACGCTTCCTGGCCGCTTATCGGCGCAATTAACGCCGGGAATAAGTCATCGGTGGGGCCAATCGAGCGTACCAGATGTCGCGACAACGATCCAGAGATCCGATAATTATTCAACCGAGCTACCGACTGAACGTCGATACCGATCTGCTCTCTTCTCTTCAGCATTGTGCTGTTTTGTCGATTCCCGATGTTTTTCCTGGGACATCGCTTTAAAATTGTTTATTGTTATTAATGTACTTAATGTAAATAAAAAATATATCAATATTATAAGCTATTAATATTAATTCTAATAATGATTCTAATTCTTATAATGAAATTTCAGGTCTCTTTCAGTTGAGTTACTGTAACTCGAAATAAAAATTATTTTTAAACAATTGGGGGGAACTGTAGGGTTAAATAACGATGTGGGGATGTTAATTTAGGTCTAGATTAGCTGCCTCGATTTTTGTTAGCAGGTATTTGTGAGAGGAATCGTGTCTTATGACGATAACGAAGTTGTAATCGGTATCCGATGGCCTGTCTGACCAATGGCTGACTTTTACTACTGGCTCCGTTGATCTGTGCTACTGGGAACGAGACAGAGCTCATTCCAGCGATTGATGGTCATAGAAATGATAATTTATAACAATTTAAGGAGTCTCGAACAAATTGTGACGATATATTTTTATTAAAATAATGCACTCTTCACGTAAGAATGTTTATTATAAATACGAATTTCAGTGTTGATCGTTTGTTATGCAGGATTTTGTGCTACTTCTCGTTCATTTTCTCTAACTATATAATGCACATCCTAATTTTGTATTTCTCAGTTACCAATGTGTTTAAACAATCCTACCTAAAAAAGAACTTCGTCAATCTATCAAAATCCATGTTTTCCCACCTAAAAAACCTAATAAATCTCAATAAACCGTGTCAAACTTTTTCCGTCCAATTTCTCAACTGCACCACATGGTTCTAAACAGTCATGATTGATTGCCCATCTCCGCGAGCTCCATCCATCACAATAAATCACGAGCAAAAATCCCGCGAATCTAAAAATCGAATCAACTTGTCACGTTCGAGGGATCGAGACACAGACATTAAATCGTTTTTGCCAGAAATCCCGGTGCCCCGCGTCGCATTCCAAGCACCGAGAAGAAGAAGAAGAAGACGAAAAAAAAAACGGAGGAATCCACGGAACTTTAATCGCAGAATGCGTTTCGATTCGAGTGATCGATGGATCCGTGATATTCGGAAGAAGTCGCGTTCCAAAGGGGTAGGAATAGTCTGTTGTCCGACTACCGGCGGTGTCATTCCCCTCCGGCGCGGGCCTCGGCGTGATTAGTGTCAAGGTGAATTTACGGGAAGCTAATAAATTTCACTGTACGTCGTCGCGGTGATCGCGGTGTCGCGCGGAATTGCCTTCTTGATCCTCGCTTTCGTTCACTATTCGATGAGAACCGCCAATTTAGGTCCCGTTTCTCATTCAGCGGCGCGCATTCAACAGTGAGCTTCTTGAGTAATCGTTGCGCGTTCGTTTAGACCTCGATTTAACGGTACACCGGTGACCGGCCTGATCGGGCTTGAAATATCTTTTCAGATATGTTTATGCAAATATTATTGACCAACCGCGCGATTAAATTGCTCGGCCAGATACGGCTCCGCGCCCCGCGAAAAGAAGAAATCCGCCTGGAAGATTTACCGAACGAGAATTCTAACACGCGCAACGGCGTCTCGCGATTTTTCAACGATCGTTCGATCGCTATGTGTGCATGTATCGGTGATCAATTACTCCTCGTTGTGCTCGATTTCAGATACTACCAGCCCCGTTTCCTGGTTCGTTACTCTTAATTGCGGCAATATGAGTGGGACTGAGATTGTGGCAGCTTTTAGGGTAACTGTGGAGACACTTGCAATTTTTGCAGGAACTTGGAGCTTTTGCAAGAACTTTGGAAGATCATGGACCAGAACATTAGGACGGCTTGACTATAATACAAATTTTATGTAGTTAATCTTCTTGCATACTACAGTCATGAGTGAGACTGAGATTGTGGCAGTTTTTAGGGTAACTGTGAAGCCACTTGCAATTTTTGTGCGAGTTTATGGTTAGAAATCTTGGAGCTTTTGCAACAACTTTGGAAGATCATGGACCAGAACATTATGACGCCTTGACTATAATACAAATTTTATGTAGTTAATCTTCTTGCATACTACAGTCACGTTATTTTTGACTTGTTCCCATTCTCAAATTATTTTAAAAATGGTATCGGCATTCAGTGATCAGAATAAATGGTAAAGAATGATACGAAAGAGGGGAACGGTTCTCTCGAGGGAACTATAATAAGAGGAAACGATCGGAAACATCGGGTGAGCCACTGGCATTCCGTTTCCCGACAACCCTCGGCCATTTCCTGCGTCACGTGGCTCCCTGAATGAGTTATGACCCTGCAACATTGCGGTTTGACGTGGCTGGAGGTGTTCAACGTGACAGCTCGGAATTGGAAATTCAAATTCGAGGGAACCTTGTGGCACCGGACTGACGGGAAGTGTATGTCCCAGTGTACTTGTCATGGACTTCTAGTTGAATGGAAATGAAGGGAGAACCTTGATCTGGAGTTAATCGTTCACTGGTAGCAAAAAGGTTTTGTGCTTCAGCAATATCAAACTTTTATCTCTGACTGTTAGAAATAAAATGTATAATTTGCAAGAAAGGGAAACTAAACAGAAATTTATTTCTCCTGTCAATAATTCCACTCACATGAAAATCACGTGCCTGTACTCTGACATTATTTTAATACGTCACTGCATAATGTTTGGCCTTCCAATTTTTAAATATTCCACAGAGTCCAAAGCCCATCAAACACAGCCTCGGCAACAAGAAATCAACTCGCCGTCAAACAGAGACGGGAACTAATACCGAAACTAATTACCACAAATTACGGGGATAATAAAGACGAATAAATTTCATCACGCCGCACGGCGTCCGGCGAATCCCCGAAACGCGAGGAACAAAGTTAGAAACGTATTACATTGATATACACGCTGTCTCATTAAGCGATTCAGGCCTGACGATCGCATCATTCATCGAACCGATTGCGAAGCGAGCGGGAACGCGAGAGAAAGATGGCGGGCATCGACGGGGAACAAGGGAAAGAGAGAAGGAGGATGGATCAGAACGATCTAACAATAAGCTCCGTAACGAGGCAACGAGAGAATCAGCGGCTGGCGGCCGGTGATCGCTGATTAATGGAATCCCCGATCGCACGATAATTCTCCGTTTGATTAATTCACCGATTATTCTCCGCTCGGTTGACTACGAAATAGTGATTCGATCCGATCGATCGGACAGCGTACTCCGCCGGCTGATTGATCAGATAATAATTCGCCGGGCGTTCGCGATCGAGAGAGGATCGAGCGGCGGCGCGAGCGGGATCGGGGAGGATCGGGAGAGGATCGAGCGCGCGAGCGGGTTCTCTCGCTCGAACGCCTCGATCGGCGCTCGGGCCCAAGAAACGTGAATAATTGAATGAAAGTACACGCGGCGGGCGATGACTCGCGGCGTGATTAATTAAACGATAATTCTCCGTTTCGCTGACCGCGATACCACCGAGCGGCAAGGCCCACGATCGCTTTGCTTTGGCTCCGCCCCCCTCCCTCCCTTTCCTCCCACCACCGACACGGCCCCGATTAACGAATAATTACTCGGCCAATTGAAGATCGCGCGTGTCCCTCCGTCGGGATCGAGAGAACGAGATCCGAGGCTCGCCGTCGATCCAGGTGACCTTCTAAGTCGGTCAGCTGTTTAATTGGGCCCTCCGGGGGCCTTTTGTTGCCACCGGCAATTATATCACCTATAATTTTCGAGCAGTCCCGTTTAGTCCAGTAAACTTTTCGATTGTGCGACTCGATGTAACAGGATCGACAAAATGTCCGCTTCATCAAAATTCGCACTATTTCCCAGACTCGCAATAATCTGCAGATTGCACAACAGCTTCGTGCCTCCACAAATCACGCGAGCGGGCACAGGGCAATCGGCAGCCGCAGCAAAAATTCCAATCGAGCCGCGTTTCATAAGGCCATTAATTCGCCGGGGATTCGCGGAATGTCTAGGTCAATAAATTTCTAATCGGAAGCGTGGAAACGCGAGTAGCAAGTAGCAGGAAATTCGCCGCTTTCTAGATGGACGCGTTCCCATCGCGTTGTGCCGGCGCGGAGCGGCGTGCGTCGGTAAAAGAGAGGAGGCAATATTCTTGGCAATTAGCGGCGTGGAAAATCCGCGACGAATAAAGGCGAGGCGCATCGATCAGCCGGGGAGGAATTATCGATTGGCCTCGGCGAAACCTTAACCGGAC
Organism: Halictus rubicundus; assembly: GCF_050948215.1. Classification (NCBI taxonomy): domain Eukaryota; kingdom Metazoa; phylum Arthropoda; class Insecta; order Hymenoptera; family Halictidae; genus Halictus; species Halictus rubicundus. The sequence continues at coordinate 14,850,089 of NC_135157.1, read as the reverse complement.
AGCTCCTTGGGATCTGGGTCGTACCCTGAATTCTGGCTGCGTGCACCGTGTACACAGGCCGGGAACCGTAATTGCTCACGTAGCAGGGCACCGGGCTCCAACCACCACCTAAAACGACGCCCGGATCTGTCATTATCGAGTATCGAAAATTACAATGTTCCATCTCCAACGGGCATTAACCGGTTTTTAAACGATAGCCTCCCTTCTCCTCGTGTTCCCCTTGTATGACAACTTCGGGGAATCCGGCCGATCATCTCCAAACCCGCAACGAATTTCTGCACATCCTTTCAAATTTCCAAACCATGAGCCCATGCGCAAATCCGCTTTTTCCGGGTTTCGATGCTGTTTCGTTTGGAACGTGCCACTGGGGGAAACTCACAGTGCTCTCCGGGGGCAGAAAAATTACTGTACCGTACAGCGGAGGTAAAAATCAGTTTAAAAATCGTCAAATATTTCTAGACTGTATGCAGTTGCTATCAAAAATATAATTACACGCGTTAGAATTGTCAAAAAATATCAAATATAGCGATTAATCTAGTCCGGAAATGATCACCAGACCGCGGATTTATTTATAAGAAGAATTATTTTCGATTTGCTGAAACTATCGAAGGAGGAAATGTTAATTCAACATTATCGACCTAGGCAATTTTAGTTTCGCAGAGAGATCCGTCTAATTATCCTCGGGCCGGCGATCCAGCACTAATCAAAGTCCGGCGAGGAATGTGTCGCCGCGCGACGAAGAAGCGTTTCATCATCGGTATCTCGGCCATAGTGCATCCAGCTGAAAAACGGCCTTGGTACCACCTGGTCGGACCCCGTAGCCTGGCGTAGGTGTAACAGCTAGTGCATGCCGCGGTGCGTCGTTGAAAAGCGCAGTACACAAAGCGCCAATAATTCTTGCCGCTCGCAGAGGAACCAGCAGACGACCGGCGCGGCAAGAATCATCGGTGCACGCACGATAATTTATCGACGGAAAATTTGCATCGCCTCTCCATGGCCCCGGACCCGTATATAGACGAGTTATGATAATGGCCGCGCTTATGCGAAGACGAGGCATTAGACTAATTATCTATGCACGGTTTGCGGTACTTCGTTCATTGTGTTCGGGACACAGGACGACGTTAATTAAAGACGCAGCCTCGAACCTTTCCGCAGCCCGGCCATTATTTGTCCCGGCTTGTTAATAATGAATTTATGACGATCGCGATGCTGGCGTTCGCCTAGTCTCGGTCCTTTTATTTCACGTTATCCAATGTTGCTTAAATAGTGGTGTTAACGAGCTTTCCACCGAAGGGGATGAAAAATTGAACAATTTTTACTTTGCACGAAGATCCGCAGTCTGCTACAGTAAAGTCTCGATCTAAGTCCAGTCTTCGGGTCCGTGCTGTGACTAGGATCGTGTAGCTCCGTTCGGCTTAGACTTTACTGTAGTAATAAACGGACCGAGGTGTTTGACTGGACGGTTCCCGAGAACGTTGTCAATGTTGTTCACAATTTTTTCGAGGAGAGAATCGTGTACTTTTTGTGACAGATTAATTGAACTTTGACGAAGAAATAGAAAATTGTAGCGCAGAATTCCGAATTTTTAGATGCCACTGACAACTGAGAATACGTAAGCACTATGAAATAGCAAAAGCGCTAAGTTATGGGGCAAATTGTTTCCTAATGCCCGCAATGTTGAAACGCGCGGTATTAATGAGGGAGCCCGAGCCGAGGGAGACGTTTAAATCACAATCTTCCAATCGACCCTCGTCCATAGTTTAATCCAGCCAATTACACACACAATTCGAGGCCCCGAATCATCAATCGCGAAAGGTCCGAGTCAAATACCACCTGGATATACTAACTCGTTCTCCCCGGCGACAAAGGTCTCTCTCTCTCTCTCTCTCCTGAGCCGCGGCGTAATTATCGCCTGTGTGTGTACCGTTTCTACTCTTTCATCGGCGGTTTCTAATCCGTGGCGTGTTCATAATTATCCGTGAACTTTTCAAGCTACGTCGACGATAGAATATCGCTCGGATAGGCCGCGGGAGGGAACATTATGGAAGTCGCCGGGTCAATGGCTTGCTGAACATCTTTATTGCCGAACGAGCGAGCCTGAAGAGCCGGGATCGCTTTCTCGCGCAAGCTTCGGTGAGCTAAGTGCCTCGCTATGATCTGGACCGGTCGACTGGACCGTAAACTTCATTGGCTGTCTCGTATAAGTGCCACCGTTCACGATATTTAATGGAGTTTTCTCGAAATTTACGAAATATTTCGTTCGAGGCATGTTCCATTCTTGTGTGCTATGCTTCCTTCAATTTTGTACACTCTTCCAAAAAATATTATGCCAATCGCACAAATTCTTTGGAATAAAATTAATACTGGACTGGTTTATAGTAAAGATTAGTAGAGGGAATTTAAAACAGTAGAAAAATTAAATGAATTTTAAGATATATAATTTTTAACATCCTAAAATTGCTAAAAATAAAAATTTTGTATTCAGCTCCTGTGCCCTGCAATTTGTGCTTTTTATTTTCAATAGTTGCATCCTTACACGCGAGGACTATTAGAAACCGATACATGCTGTAAATGCATAATGAACACGCAATCTCGTGATGTATTATGTTATAACAATTTCCTTCGACAACGTCGAGCATCGTTAAAAAGTCAATCGAAACTGTCAGACTGAACTTTATAACTTCAGTTTCTGGATACACCGCATAACTTCATGATCGCTGGAAAGTAAACTAGCAAACGTCGATCCGATCTCTGAAATAATAGTAATCATCCGTCATCGATAATGGCGGAGGATATGTGTCATGGTATCCTTATAGCATTGCCACGATGATCGCCAGGATAATGCTATACCGTTGTTAAGAACTACATTGTGGCACGTTAATGTGCAAATAAAATTTCAGGACTGCTACAAAATCTTAAATTGACAGGTTGCTAGGAAGTCTCAATTTCCTGGACAAAAGTTTAACTTTCGTTAGTCGTTTTTCTTGAGCAAGAACTGACGCACCAAATGTTTAAAAATTTGTGCGAGGTCGAGAAATCCTACCTCGTTAATTAAAAATTAATTTATCGCTAGAAACCTGTTAATATTTTCAATACATTTTTTCAGACCTTGCTCAACTTTGGGGATCATTGGTAACATTTTTCTCAACTTTTACAACGAAACTCTTCTTAATTGATGATATCCGTGTGCTCTAATTGTAATTCTGAAGTTTCAAATGGTTTAAGCAGAAGTGGCGTGGATAAACAGGAAGTGGAAGCTGGATGGATCGTTCGAGGATCCAGCTGGATCGACGGCCACGGTTCCGATCGGTGTTTCGAAAGTTGGCCGGCCTGTCTAACATATTCCAGGAACTTTTCATCGCTCGAAGGCGTCCGAGGGTACGCACGCCTTCATTTGCTCTAATTTCCCGGGGCCGGTAAAACACAGGCCTCCGCCACGGCCGATTTAATCGAATCGACGCTAAACGGCTTGCCGAGTTATTAATTTGTTGCTGTTTCCTACTCAATCAGGGCGCAGAGTACGAATTACATCGCTGGTAACCGGTCATCGGGAGAAATCTATCAATCTGTGATTTATGGACCCGATCTGTCTTGCTGATTCTACCTCGATCACGATAACACTCGTCCTAATGAAATGATAAGCCATCGAAGACGTTAGCAATCATCACAAACTCGAGAGACTCACAGATTTCATTATAGATTCGTGTTGGGCTCGAATTCGTGATAGAATTCGTGCTCGTTCATTGATTAGCATGTTTGCCATTCAACTCGAATTTTTTATAGCTGTCTGTTTTCACGTTTACGCCTTACAAATTAAATAAAAAATGAATGCAAGTGACAGATTTTGATATTGAATAGAAAAATTGATCGCCTTTTTGTACAGATCAGTGTTACAAATAAAATTGTTACAGATCTCGTGTTAATTAATTATTCCGTTTACTTAAAATTGAACGACTTTTGGTGAAACTTCTGCGGCAGATTTTTGATCAAATAGACTTGAACAAAACAAATGCAACGAGCATTTGTTATTTGCTTATTGGACACTATTTTTACAATTTTTAATTTGAAGTGCAGCTGGAGCAACGTTGTACAAATTCACGATGACGTCATGACTCTCGTGCCCACTCTAATTAGACCACATTTTTAATCAGTCACGCGAACATTGTTACAAGCACGTCAAAGGAAGGATGAAGCACGATTACGCTGCTCCTAAGCTATTCTTAAGGGAACCCTGATGATACACCGCGGAATTATTCCTGATGAACAATATAATGCTATAATGGCGGAAAAAGATAGCATAACCGGGGGATAATTCCTTCATAACACAGGAAGAACGCGAAAGAATACTTTTGCTACGGTGATGATAAACAAGTCGTGTGAAGTCTCTGCTCGGCAGAAACGCGCGACATTAATTAAATAAACTGGCTGGCACGGAGGAGAACAGTGCCGCGCTGCCGGAAGAATGCACCGAGCCGAGAGAGAGAGGAACAGGGTTGGGAATGTGTATATTTACTCAGAAATGCAAACACGAGGACGTGGAAGTTGAAGAGTTAGCTAATCCCGCCGGTGTATTCCTGTTACGGTGCACTGGGAAGCTTATTGTCCGCGTTGCGTCGCGAAGCTGCGCGACAAATTCGCTCGGGATATCATGTTTCGCTAATCAACATTCCCGGGAAAATTAAAATCCAGTCTGCGATCGTACAAACATTTAGAAAATTCAGAGACATTTGCAATTGGTTGATTTCGTTCATACACTCGTTGTGTTCGTGAGCAGCAATTTTTATTTATATTAAATTAAGCTGCTTTCAATTTTATCTAAACTGTGTTTCTCGTAGAAAGATAATTCCGTGCTTCCGACCGGCTTCTTTTTGGAAAGGACTGTTCCGCCGGTGGTTGCAGGACACCCGGTGGATTCGATATCGGTTGTTAGGCAATTTTTCCGAAGATTACACGCGGTCTTCCCACCGGCATTCCACTTTCCTTATTGAACGGCGCTCGCAAAAACCGATAAAGGAGACAGAGCGAAGTAACGTCGCAAGAATTCATTTGCTCGATCCGGCCGCAAAAACAGGGTACCATACGCGGCAATTAAAACAGATAGCTCTCAACATCGTTATCGCTCCCTATCTGTTCCGTTTTCTCGGACGCTGCGTGGCAGCGATTACCCCGTTCGCCGGCTCCTCTTCTTCCTGCATTAACGGCGAGAGAGAGAGAGAGAGAGAGAGAGAGAGAGAGAGAGAGAGAGAGAGAGAGAGAAGAGAGGAGGTTCGTACAGCTAATCGGCGACAAAGCGGCAGCTCTCCGCCAAGTACGGGAATACAGTTAGACATCCTTGGATACGAGCAACACGGAAAGCAGGAAAGAACGGCCAGAAGGGGAAATACTCGGGGGAAATGTCGGAGACACTATCGTCGTTCGACTAATGTTGCCTGGAACCCGGTTCCTTAATGTGATGTTGTCAATGGAAAGATGCTCTGCTCGGATATGGCCTGGATCAGAGTATGGAATTTTTTGGGGGATTTTATGGGCGCAGGGGCTGCAGAGGACGCTAAGAGTCTTGGGAGATTAGGGGGACATTATGGACCTTTGAAGATTTGGACGCTGAATACCTCAAAGGAGACACGGACGGAGAATAGAAATGTTCAGGGTGCCGGAGATGCTAGGGATTTTAGGTTTCGAAACTTTGTGGTGGATTTCGAGAATTTATTGTCTCTGAAGGTTCCCAGAATGCGAGAGACACCCAGTACATTTGGAGCCCTGTCGAGGAGAGCTACTTTAGCCATTGAAACGCGAGATACTACTTTTCCTTTCACTCGTCATCGTATTTTGGAGCAGGGAGCCTCTTACTTTCTACGCTATAGGCGATCGCTATAATTGTTCGCCGGCGAAAAAATCTCTCGGCTCACGGGATCTTTTCGGTTTTCACTGGAACATTTGTAGACTGATTAATAACACGGCGGAACGGAAAGAATCATAAAAGACCGAACGAACGAACGGACGGAATACAGCCGAGTGTTCCTTTTTGCATATATATCAGGCACCGAAGTTATTCCGTGGAAACAAACTTCCCATGCATTATACAATTCTAACTTTCATCTGAACCGCGTGCCGCCTTTCCTCCGGTGCGCCTTCCAAGTTTACCTCCATCTTCGGAAACGTGTGGCAACAACTCGCACGAGTCGATTGCGATTTACCAATTTATTCCTCGACTACTCCCTTCCCTCCTCCACTGCAGAGACGCTAATAACTCGTCTAACCTTTCAACCGGTGGTCTCCTAGGATCGAAACTTGGCTTTTCGGCATTTTCGCGCCGAAATCTACAGGATTACGTAAAGAAAAGTTCAAAATTTCTGGTTTCCCGAGGTGAACATTGTTCTAGGTGTGGTAATGATTTAAAGAATTAGAGGGTTTCGAGCGATAACGAGACAAAGTGACTCCGTAAGTGGAACGAGCAATCCGGCGCGCGGATCGATTTGAAAAATGTGTCGCATCGGGCGCTGTCTAGTCTCCAAGTTTACCTCCATCTTCGGAAACGTGTGGCAACAACTCGCACGAGTCGATTGCGATGTAGCAATTTATTCCTCGACTACTCCCTTCCCTCCTCCGCTGCTGAGACGATAATAACTCGTGTAACCTTTCAACCGGTGGTCTCCTAGGATCGAAACTTGGCTTTTCGGCATTTTCGCGCCGAAATCTACAGGATTACGTAAAGAAAAGTTCAAAATTTCTGGTTTCCCGAGGTGAACATTGTTCTAGGTGTGGTAATGATTTAAAGAATTAGAGGGTTTCGAGCGATAACGAGACAAAGTGACTCCGTAAGTGGAACGACCAATCCGGCGCGCGGATCGATTTGAAAAATGTGTCGCATCGGGCGCTGTCTAGTCTCCAAGTTTACCTCCATCTTCGGAAACGTGTGGCAACAACTCGCACGAGTCGATTGCGATGTAGCAATTTATTCCTCGACTACTCCCTTCCCTCCTCCGCTGCTGAGACGATAATAACTCGTGTAACCTTTCAACCGGTGGTCTCCTAGGATCGAAACTTGGCTTTTCGGCATTTTCGCGCCGAAATCTACAGGATTACGTAAAGAAGAGTTAAAAATTTCTGGTTTCCCGAGGTGAACATTGTTCTAGGCGTGGTAATGATTTAAAGAATTATTGACTCCGTTAGTGGACCGAGCAGTGCGGCGCGCGGATCGATTTGAAAAAGGTGTTGCACCGGGCGCTGTCTAGTTAAAGGGTTAAGCTGGTTCGCGCGATATACTGTTGCAGCTGTCGCCTCGGAAAGATAACGCGGAGGAGTATGCGGAAGCCGGGGCACACCCACCCACCACGTGGGCCCTGTTAGGCTCTCTCGGTTCACACGCCCCCGCATCCTCGGCCGCGTCGCATCTATTTACGTGGTTGAGGACGCCTCGCCGATACGTGCGCACAATCGCGCGGCATTCTACTCCTTTGTCCTTCGTCCTTACCACGGGGCTCTCAGCTGGCCGGATCCGAGGATGTCTAACTGTATTCTGGCGCGGGTGCTTTGTCAACGATTAACGGGGCGAAAGGTGTTTGTGTGTTTGTGCAGGCTCGCGCGGGAAGGTCCTCGGCCGAAGGATAGGAACGCCGAGGATATGTGGGTCGGTGAAATGGTCGCGTGGGAAATTCTTTTCGAGCTGATCGTGTTGCACGGGGTGCGCTATTATCTGTCAGGACACTGCTTTGCCCAGCGCAAAAGGAGTGTCCGAGGATTCGGTTCACTGTTAGGCGATGTCCTTGTTAGGATTTGATGGAGGTTGCACTGATGGATGCTGTTTTCCGTGAGGATTCTGTTTTTAGAGGAATACGTGCCTAGGGATTTTCTTGCCTGCTGGATGAAGTCCCTAGAGCGACTGGTGCTATAGATTGCACTACTAGAAAAAGTGTCTAGGAAGCTTGATGAGCATTAGATTAATATAACTTTTGAACTAGTGATCTCCTGGGAATGAAATTTGGATTTTCGGCATTTTCTCGCCAGAATCTATAGGATTAGATTAAAAAAAGTTAAAAATTTTTGGTTTCCTGAGGCAAAGTTTAGACGAGCTTTGTCTCAGGAATTTTTCTGGTGGCTGATTTGAGTGTATGGGTGGTTGTGACGGAAGCTCGTGAGTGAGAGGTGTATGGTCGAGGATCTGGCAGGGTAATGGTTTTTCCGTACTCACCAGGAAGCGTGAGGCCACACGTGAGAACGTGTTCCGGTACGTCGTGAATGGTCCTGGGCGCTACCACGTCGTCGGCTCTCTTTTTCGTTCCTGAAACAGGAGACAACAGGGATCTCGTTACTCCCGCATCCTTTACGGATCCGATCTCCCTCCGTCCACGTTTGCATCTCAATCGACTATACGGAATCGTACACCGAGCAGATTTCGGTAATCTGATATAATACCGTATGGGGCTCGCGTAAAAGTCCCTCTCGTGACAGTTGCACAAATATGACCGCGATTCACCCAACGAGAAAGAGTATCGAATGACTCTCTTTCTCCCTCCCTCTCCCTCGCTCTCTCTCTCTCGGAACCCCCGGGCCCTGTGAAACGAAAAACGATAGGGAGCATGAGCTGCGTGTTTTCGCACTCGACGACATTGCCGAAATTCTGCCCTGCCACCTTTGTTTGCGCAACACTGCACAAAAGGGAGCATTGTACAAAGGGGATGCAGTTAAATGCTTACAATTCTCCGCTTTGTTTTAACAGATTGAAAAAGCAATTTGCTAATTACGTCCAATTATTTTTGTACAACAGACTTACTGTCGCATAACTTACGGTCACATTGCTGTTGAGTGTAAGTTGTTAATTAAAATTGCATTTCATACGACATAGAAGGTTAATGAATCATCTCGGTTACTCCTCCTTGATCGTTTTACGAGTTATTTGATAAAATATTGTTACTATGAAAACCATTACAGGACTAAATGGTAGTAATGGTCGCATTAACGTGTTGATGGTCAAGGTTAGGCTTAATAATGAAGCTATGAGTGCAGGCTATGAATTTATGGACCATTATCATTCTCATTAGCTAAACCATGGTTTATGACCGTAGACTCTGCGTTTCATTTCTTCTTTTATTGTTTTCCTAGTTGCGTGACGCAATCGGGAGATGTTCACTGCTATTTCACAGTTTACCGCTGTAATCTGCACCAACAATACATCCATTTTTTTCCTAGGATACATTATCACCTCTTGTATCAAATAATCCTTATTCTATTTATTGGTCAGAAAAATGTTCCGAACAAAAATGAGCTGATTCGCCCGACTTGAAGCTTGTTGCATAAATGTAAATAAAAATATATTAATATATTAAAGAGCATACAATACTTGACTGAAGAAATGGACCCGACGTTAAAACGACAAATGGAGGACCCTATAAATAAGTGATCGTTGGTTCGGAAACGCATCAGAACTTTCGCGCTCACCCAATACAATGCAGTTTAGTTTAGTGCCGGGTTCGGAACAAAAGTGAAATCGTTCGGGCTGTCGCCGGTCCGTGATCGAGAGTTGAGATGTAAATTAACTTCTGTCAAGCGGAGTACTTCTAATTTATAGTGGAAGGAACGACACGAAACAGGAAGCGCCGTGGCCCGACGCGTCGCGTCTGGATTTGAAGGTTGCCGGCTCGGAAACGAGCCACAGAATATCCGCTTTTTAATCTGACCTTCTCTCTCTCCCCCCTCCCCAACCCCGTCGGTGCCGAACGATCGCGGCTTGGCTTCCTCTAATTTCACCTCTTAACCCTCGCCACCTTCGAGGAAGCGAAGCACAGCGAGCGAAGCACAGCGAGCGAAGCGGCACAGTGAACGGCTCGCGGGATACGCACGCATCTTTTCGCCTTCTAATAATCGCGCGGCGTACCGGCGTCATTTTGTAGCGCTTTCTACCGCCGCGACGTGGACAAATTAATTGCTGGCAATTAAGACGCCTCGCTGGCAGTTTATGGTTTATTGTGGCTCGTCCTTACGGTTTAAACACAACGCGCAAAAGCGCCGATGAAAGTAGCAAACGTTTAATGAGTCCCGACCGAGCGCTGTAGGAAGTCCGATGATTTAAACGGGAGCATAACTTTGCGCCGATCTTTTATTACCGACCAATCCGCTGGTTGCATAAAACCGGCCGCTGCGAAACGCTTTGCCACACCTGCGGTTCTTGCTCTGTTCTACCTGAAAGGGCTTTCTCGTTCGTTGTTCTTGCCGGCCTTGTTTTTCCTAGACTCGCGTGGTTCTTTTGTGACATTTTGGCGCAACGAAACAGCTTAATTATAGTGCAGTGCGTGTAAAATTGATACCAGACCGTCGATTTTTCCGTGCATTTGTTAATTGATTAACTCGACTTTTAAATTTAATTCTATGCATCGTTTCGCAGGAATTTATTCTCTACAGGTATCATCTGTGTGAAATAGCACTTAAATAAATCGGCCTAGCCATGCACCATAATATCCACATTATACTGCGCAAGAACTACTGCGCCTTCTCGTATCAATTATTTCATAAATTCACTCAAACTGCTCAGCTAATTTATTTCTTACCTATCTCATTTTTAGGCGAAACTCACTTTATTTTTTCATGAACTGTACTATTGTTCACTGCTCGAGGCCTTCGCGAAAGCTGCAAACAATTCAGCACTTACCTAACGGGATAATAAAATTTTGTAACAAGAATAATAATCGAAAGTTGCCGAGCGCTAATCGTTACGTGATTAAGCAGCTCACGTAACTTTATTTATTCGCGAAACAGGAAAATTTGAACGGTATTAAAATTTGTCCTCGTACTAAGTTTATCCTGATTATCGTTCGTTTAAGAAGTTAATGGTACGGTAAGAACAGACTTCGAATTAAAAACACGATTGTACGTACGTAATCGTTCGGTATCATGAATTAACATTATTCATGAGCCAGGCATAAACATTCATTCGTTATTATATAATTTAAGGCAAACTTGACTGGAGATATGATCCGTGGAAAACGCAAATCACTGCACCAATTACTATAATTAGTACGAGATCATAGTTTTTAACATTTGAAATCTTAACATCTCTTTATCCCATATCTCCAATAAAAAAATTCAATTGTATAATCGAATTCTCCGATACATAAACTAAAAAAGTCACACAAAATAGGATTTAACACAGTTAATTTTTAATTATTTCACTTCTAACTTCGATAAATGTGTCTACAAAAATCAAACAATGTAACAATTGAAAACTTCATTTATACATAAATTTCTAAAAAAATCACAAGACAGAACACGAAACAAAATTCCAATTTATCAAGATCACAGTGACAAACTAAATTTCAGCTTTCACGAACGTCCAGCGCAAACACGCGAATTTGCATAAACATTCCGAGCCGGACAGCAACCAGTTCGTTTCTAGCTGTGCAAGTCGATCATGCTCAGAATGAAGACGGACACCGCGTCGATCAAAGCTGCCATAATCGTCCGCGAGAGCGATCGTTAATCCTATAACGCGCAGCTATTAATTATCATCGTCAATAAATTCGACATTCTGATCGTTCCCCGTACAATTTCCACCGTCGTTTCTCTCCAACCATAATCCCGTCAGTTAAGACGCATCCCCTGTATCCTCGCAGCCGAAGCTACAATTTCCCGAAGCCTGTGATTCCTTCCTTCTGACGTTTCGCACGGACAACCTATCAAAACATCGTTGCGCCGCTGATTTGCATGGAAATTTCAGCAGTTAGACTCGTTAACGACCGGCGCGTTAATTGCTCGGATAACGAGAGCAACAGTCCCGCGAGACAATAGGGGCCGACGATGGAGGGGGATAGGGGGAGGGCCGTGATGATTCAATGGGGGACCGTTCGGAGAACAAAGGGGACTAACAGCGACGATAAGCGACGACCAAGGAATCGCAGTTGCTTATCCGACGCTTATCGTTCGTGATTTCGCGGAACTCCGATCTGCGCGCGACCATACGATCGTACTCGCGTGTTGCTATTATTTTGCGACGTTTATCTGCTTCCGGAGAAAATGAACGATCAGAAGACAATCGCTGCAAAAGCAACGGGGAACCGCGTAAACATTACACTGCGAATTTTTCTGCAAAATCAGAAATTCAAATCAGAACTTGCGAAGTGACCGATGGAAGGGATAGGTTCCGGCTTTCACAAAAATTAGAACCATAGTAGGCAGGGAAACGCAACTAAAGAATGACGAAAATTAGTTCGAAATGGCCTCGGCCAGTTTGCGCCATAAAACTACAGAAAATTCGGCAATTATTCGGAGCCCCTCCGGAGAACCGATCGTTATCCAATTAATCCATCCGGAGACAATCTCATTGTGCCCTCGACTTCGAGCACAGAACAATGCCATCCCTTTCGGCCCGTAAAACCGGTCCCAACGGTCAAAATCGCGTGTTTCGGCACCGTTTCTCCGAACGAAGGGCCCGAAAGTTCGGCGTCCGATCCGGCAAAGACATCGAAAGCGGGATCAGCTGTTCGGCATCGCGTGACGTCGTCCAATCAGCGGTTTAATCGTCGGTGGATCGTTGACCGACGCGATCTCGAGCCCGCGGGTTATGCTCGTTCCCGAGAAATTAGAAATCCGCGCGGCCTGTCGGTCCGCCGCCGTCGCGTGCCATAAATCCTCTCGTTAATCGCAGTCAAACGTGGACCGCGTAAATAATGCGCCGCGTCGCGCCGGTGCGTGCCCGATAATTACGTCCCGGACGATCGCTCGTTTTAATTGCAATCATTATCCGGGGCCCCGCGTCTTGTCTCCCGTGGCCGTTCGCGCGGCACCGATCACTGTGATTACCGTCGGCGACACGCGTTTTAGAGTAATATAGCTGTCCGTTTACCGGAGTATGGTTGTCGTCCTGAATTCGGCGACCGCGCAACCCGCAATCAACTTCCTGTCACTGCGACGACGCAAGTTCAAACTTGGACTGTTTCTCCAATTTTTTTGGGCACGGCGCTCTTTGTCTCGGGGCCATTTTTCTTCCCCTTTGCAACTTCGGCGGGTTCGAGTGACATTAACACGTTGAACGTCACGTCAGCCATATGTGGCTGACGGAATTATTTGTGCAGGTTTTAAAATGAATTTTTACGTTGATATATTCATTGTACTAAACTTAATTAAGAACTGTAACATTTAATCGTACATTTAATTTTTTGCAATTTTTATTTCATTAAATAACTTACTTTGATTTTATGGAATTTTTCGGGTTTCTAGTTTGGCGTTCAAAGTGATAATTACTGGGAAATAATATTCACATGGCCCTCGATGCTTTTAAAAACTAACACGGGTGAGCTTAAAATTCAAGGAGTTTAATATTGGGCACTACAGATCATAATATGGCACAAATAAATCGTAGAACGTAACACATAAGCTCGGAATAATAAGATTGAACACGTAGATCGATGAAATGTTCGCAATAAAATTCCACCAGGGTTTTTGAAGACTGCAAAATTTGTACGAGTGATTAAAACCATTGTTGTTAACGTGAAACGAATTATTGCGACCTCGTGGAGCTTTTTGGAGCAATTGTGTCGCAGCCGGCAGGTGAACGACCGCATTATCGAATCGGTTCGATCACAGAGGCCCGGTTAAGCGTCTCCGGGGATCGCGGAGAAGGAATCGTTACCGTTCGATCGATCTCATTGTTTCCCGATAGGTACAAAGCAGCAGGCCTCGCAGCGTGATTAATACGTAACGACTACAAACGACTGGAACGGAACGGGACGTCCGAATCCGACGGCTGAGAAACGACACCCGTGGAAAAACCGGTTCCACGTTTGATGCATTAACGTGCATTAACCTAAATTCGACGGCACCTACCACGGGAGCGCGCGCTCCGACCAAAGACGATACATTCTGTTCGTCTGATCTTAGGTCTCCCGGATTGACCTAACCGGTAGCGACGGCCACCCGAAACGCCGTAAAATGAAGCGATTAGGGCCACCTGACCGCATTCCCACAAAAACCGAACACCCTGCCCCGGGGATTCCCTTTCGACGGGCCAACCGGTCGTTTCTTGTACCCACAAATGTTTCTCTTGAGATGCTCGGACAGCATAATCGCGGAGAAAACGTCCGCGGAACGTCTCATTTCGGCGGCGATTATGTGACCGCAGGGTTTCGCTTGTTATTCGCTAGGGAACCGGAAAAAAATGGTCAAATGGTACCCGAGAGTTTAAAATCTGTTGCTCCAGATTGCTTGCCAATTAATCCATTTCTGAAATACTTCTATCCTGTTAAAATGAAGAAATAGAGACTAGATAAAAATGTGTTGCCTATAAAATATTATCCTCAAATTCTTATAAATATTTTCATCGTCACTATTCTGGAAATTGCAGCTGGAAATTTTTTCCAGAAATATATAAAATCCCAGGTCAGTTAATTAAATATACTTAAATAAAAGCTGTTATTCTCTTTGCACATGCAAGCAAATTTTTAATCCGAGGGTCTGTCAATTAAAAATTCGAATCGTGCGACGCACGTGGATGCATCCCGGAGGCGCAATAAAATTCTGCAGCCTCGCGGGACGGATTAGGGTCCGCGACGAAGGGAATCAGGAAGTTTATGGTCGTATGCGGATGAGGCTCGCGCTGCCGCGTTAGAAGCTTCCTCCTCTCGGATCTGGCCGGGATCATTGACATAATGATCTGAATGGCAGGGTGGGGGAGAACAAGAGAGGGAAAGGGGAATGCACCGGGGGACGATCGAGGTCGCTGATACGCAATCGGATGCTGCTGCACACGCCGCCGTGTCCCGCGAATGCAGCCGTTCCTCGGTTCATAGAAACCAGACCGAAGCCTGATTCTGACGCGACTCCTATCTGCCTTTGCTAACATCTGCTGGAACGCGCGACTCCCATACTCCCCGGCCAGGCATACGGCGAACTATAACGTCGAGATGTCCATTAGGGGAGTCCGCAACCCTTCGGAAGTAAATAAAGTATTTTCCGTGCGAATTAGTTTTCGAAATTGAGTATAGGTTTCACGTTGAATATTTGAAGGTTGCAGAATAGACCTGAGGAGAATTACTATATCGAGAAGTTTATTAAAGGGGTCCGCAACCCTTTGGTAGTAAATAAAGTTCCAGAAATATTTTTGTGCGGCATTCTCCGTGCGAGTTATTTTTCGAAATTCAGCATAGGTTTCACGTTGAATATTTGAAGGTTGCAGAATAGACCTGAGGAGAATTACTATATCGAGAAGTTTATTAAAGGGGTCCGCAACCCTTTGGTAGTAAATAAAGTTCCAGAAATATTTTTGGACGATCGATTTTGGAAAATCGAATATAGGTTTCAAGTGAAAATTGCAACACGACTTCGACCGTAAAAGGTTTCTCGAATTGTAGCGTTTTGATTTCAGAACGAAAGAGTTAATGAAGACATTATCCGAGCGAATGAATTAACCGTAGATTAACATCGACAAGATGAAAATAATGGAGCCGATGCTGAAGAACGGCGAACACGCATGAATAATTCAACTGTTTATTTTTACGACGCAGGTGCACACGCACAATGCGTTCATCTGCAATTATAATTCACAGATTTTTCCATATTACTCGGCTGGCGCCGTCAAGTAATATACCTAGGCTAGACACAGAACGCGAACAATAGGTAATCAAATCGATACAAGATCACACGGCGAGATGCCAGGGAATTTCCTACCGTGCAGTATTTTTGCAAAACAGATCTGCAGAATGTTGCGAAAGGTAGTGGAAATTCCGTTCGCAAGTAGAGTGCGAATTGTTTTAACTAATATTGTGATTCCAATTTTCTGTAATTTTCTCCAATTTATTATTCTTTTGCTTCTTTTCAAAATTAGTATAGAAATTGGCAACACCTTAGAATATTTATTTCAAACGATCACAGGTTTCAATAATCTTCCGCAATTTTCACGCCTCTTAATTTAACAACCCTCCGTTTCGCAAGCCTTCTAATTCCTTGGAAAATTGGTATTGGTAACTCATACTGCTTTATTTAACAATGGTGGAATGCAAACATTTAGAACGCTGTCTGGTTCGAATAATTTTCCATAATTTTCACACCATTGATTTTAACGATCCTCCACTTTACAACCCTTCTAGCATCGCTTGAGAATTACAATAGAAATTGCCAGTACAATCCTGAAATATTTACCACGCAATAAAGAGATGCAAACATTCATTTTACAACGATCCCTGGTTTCAATAATCCTCAACAATCTTCACACGTCTAACTTCCCCGACAGCCTACTTTAAACTCGTCCGACTGCTCCCGAGAATTACAATAGTAATAGCCAACACCATAAAATGCTCGCTGTGCTACCACAGGAAACGCAAAAATTTATTTAAAACCGACACTTTCGCGAAACAAATTGACCGTACTCGGAGCCAGTTAAAAGCTAGGCGTTCACGACAAAAGTGCAGCTAGTTCTGCACGCCGGTTAACTGAAATTAGCATCGAAAATCGGCATTCAACGGGCAGTTCGAGCAGAACGAAAAGAAATCGAGTATCTGGGTTAACGCTATTCTCGGTTTTCCAGGATCGCGAGACAGTTAGCGCGAACGGGAGACCGAGAAACCGGCAGACAGAGAGAGAGAGACTCTCCGCGTATAAAACCGCGATTCCGCGTTAGAAATCGCGTTCGGTCGCGGACGAGGAATCGCTCGGGGCCGTGCGATTTTGAATGGGAGAGGCCCCCAGAAGAGGATCGCGACGAGGAAACTGAAGTCGATTACCATAAGACGATGACTCGGATTGACTTGTAACCGAAGGTTGATTGGATCCGCTTGCTTTACGAGGAGCCGTTCGCAATTTAAACGTTTCCATTTCCTATCCATCTTTCTTCCTGCCTTTCCCCGCCGCGTCCCGTTCCATTTGCTCGATCATTTTTCGCGGTCGCGTGACCTCCTGACACTCGGACGCCATCTTGCGGATACGGAAGATTTATTTTTCGGATGTAAATTGCTCCTCGGCGCGGGAGCTTTCACGGCTCCATTGTCGAGAAACGGGGGGAACTGCCTCGCTGTTATGCCAACTGAACAATTATACATTTCTCCGTTCCGGAAATGGCACCTGCGCTTTCATTATTCTCCGCGAAATAGTTAAAATAAGTTTGTCGTAGTCCGCTATTTTAATTCTGGTGTATGTTAAATATTATTGTAATTTTGAAAATATTTTTGATCGACATCTGTATTTTAGGAATTTATAGTACTAACAATTTTTTAAATACTCGTTGAATAATACAAAGTTTAGTACAATGAGATGGAGCTTCTATCGAGTCAGTCATGAAATGCTAGATTCTTTGAAAAGTCTATACAGTGTTTTCTCGATATGTGTCCACAAGACGGGTCTAGCCAGTGACATATATCGGGAAGGAGATACTATTCTTTGATCCTCGCCGAACGAGCTTCTTGGCTCCTCACGGGGTCTACCCCGCGGCAGTGGGGATAGTTCTGCGACTTTTATCGGCTAGGAATTTGGGACAAATATAGAATAAACACAGTAATCTTAACAGTGAACCGAGTCCTTTTCTCCATTTAAAAAATAAATAATTTTTTAACAGGCGAAGGAGGTCGTACCACCCAAGACATTCTAAAAACAATTTTCTGCGAGTTTATCGAAAAATGGAGGAATGTTCGCTTCGGACAAAACGATGCTGCAAGAATCGTTGAAGCACGTCCAAAAGCCTGCCGGGTTATCTTTCATGCACAAATGCATCAAGCGGGGACGACCCACCGGAGCCTATCCGTCTATAATCTTGGCCCCGGCACGGCCGATTCGCGTCACGAACGGTTTCAGCTTGCAAATAGAATTCGCACGCGAAACGATTCGGCAATTACCGTGTCCTTTCGCGAGTAGACGAGAAGAAGAGGAAGAAGAAGAAGAAGGAGAAGAAGAAGAAGAGAGGTTCTCGTTGGTATTCAGCGGACCGTCCTCTCTTCTCTCTCCCTCTCTCTCTCTCTCTCTCTCGCCACGGTTGACCGTCGTTGTAGCATGAGAGCTCTCCCAAGAAACTTGGGAGGCTAACGCGCGGCAACACACCGCTTGGATGATCATTTCCAGTTTCCATTTGCGACTTTAACTGCTTCCGCTAGCAGCCAGTCGCGCCAGATTTCAGTAACTTCGAATGGCGAACGCCGCCCGGATAATGGCGGCGAGGGATTGTCGGATAAATCGGTCAGGTTCAAGGAACAGAGAGCCGATGCACCGTGTCTGTCGCTCGAAGCCTTGGAAATTAACATCGGATCGCCTCTCTTCAAGAACGAGGTTCGCTCGCCTCTTTCGTCAAGCAAACTGTCGGCTCCGAGGTTGGGGAACTTGGGCCCTTCGAAATCGACCCTTTTGCAATCCTGGGATTCTTCAGACACTGTGAAAATCATTATTTGTAATTTTGTCTGCCCTTCAGACAACTAGGACCCTTAAAATTATTGACCTTTCCAAGTCTAAGGTCCTTGGGATACTGTGTATTTCATTACTCTTTCCATTACAGCCCTTTATTTATTCACATTACACTAACCTTGATATTCTGACCCTTTACAATTCCTAGACCCCTGTGACTTTTGGCCGTTTGCAATCCTAAGGCCCTTGGGCTACTGTATATTTCATTGTTCCTCGTATTTTAGCCCTCAATATATCCTCTGAATCCTTAGGATTTTAGTCCTTTGCAATACTAAGGACCTTGAGATACTATGTGTTTCACTACTCTTTGCATTCCAGCCCTTTATTTATTTACATTACACTGACCTTGATATTCTGGCTCTTTATAGTCCTTAGATCCGTAGGACTTTAGTCCTTTGCAATCCCGAGGCCCTTGGGCTACTGTATATTTAATTGTTCCTCGTATTTTAGCCCTCAATATACCCTCTGAATCCTTAGGATTTTAGTCCTTTGCAATACTAAGGACCTTGAGATACTATGTGTTTCACTACTCTTTGCATTTCAGCCCTTTATTTATTTACATTACACTGACCTTGATATTCTGGCTCTTTATAGTCCTTAGATCCTTAGGACTTTAGTCCTTTGCATCCCTGAGGCCCTTGGAGTACGTGTATTTCATTACTCTTTGCATTCCTGCCGTTTACAGTCCCTACACCCTTAGGACATTAATCCTTTGGAATCCTAAGGCCCCTGGGAATACTGTGTAAGTATTCGACGTTATATTGACCTTGATATCCGAGCCCTTCATATTCCCAAGATCCTCAGGACTGTGAGTCCTTTGCATTTCTACCATTCCATACCGAATTCTGTTACTAGGATCTTTCAGAACCACACGGTCATTGTCACACGTGAAGGGAACCACGCGGGCAAAACAAACGATATATTATTCATGAATGGAAATGAATTACACGCAGCTCGTAAAGCATCTCAGACAGCGGGCAAGAAATGTCGCAAGATAAGCCGTTCTAGAGCCGATTGCGATCAAACGAGCAAGAGCTACTTTGCCCAGCCGTAATCATCGTCGGAACGATTTTCTAGTTTAACCTTCCCTCGGGCCGGGGACCGTGAAACCGCGAACCGTTACCGTGAATCCTTCCGACCACGATGGTTTCCGCGGCGGTTTGTTCAAAGGTTCTTTAACTTTTTGAGTGGGGCGTTGTTTACTTTCGCGAGCAGTGAGTTACGGTTATGGAACTGTTAACTGTCTTCAGGAGAAGCGTCGGCCTATCGAGTAACTGGGAAAGTTTGCAGTGTCGCTGTTATTGCTGTCTAAATATTGTTATCGACAACAGTCGTTGCTCTATTTTAGATTCTCCTCTCTCTGAAAAAAGAACTCATTGAAACAAAATTCTTTCTCAAAACACAGTCACTTCGTTGATATAAAAATTTACTAATTATATCTTCATAGGTTACTTTACGAGAATCAGGAAAGGACACTTTTTTAAAGTTATTGTTCTACTTTGAGCAAGATCTGTCTTCTCTCAAAACGTCACTGTCGAAATTGATGGTTGCGGATAGAAACACCTCCGGCAAATAACCGATCGACCAGCCGGAGTAACGAACTCGTCAATGAGCGTCTACGTGATAATGAAACAGGACAATACGCCGCCGGATGTTCCCACCCACGGTCGTTTATATCGACAAAGACTCGTGGATCTCGCTAATTACGCGCTAATTCGCACTGCTGCTTCATTTTTCGCGAATTCTTTCGTCTCCGTCGCGCAGAGAACCGTCAAAATTGGCGGGGAACGGCACTCGTTAATTAAACTGACCTGTTGACACGTTTGCGATCCTCAGGAACCTCGCAACGTCTCAACATTGAACGATTTAGGTTCGAAAATCTTCCACGGAGAATCGTGACAAGCTTTTTGGAAAAATTCCATTTTTCTTGCAAACTGTAAGCTCTAGCACACAAATTAGGTAGCTATAAAAATTTTAGAAAAATTTTGCCAGGCTTCAAATATTCAACAAAATTTGGTGTCATTTGACATCTCGTGGCTACACCTTTGTATTAACTATACATTTTCTTAAACAACCCCAACCAGTAAAGTTCACAGAAAATTTTTTGAAGGACCCTGTTAAAATTTGAATTTCATCAAGAATTCTAGTACTAACAATTTAACTCTGATAATAATAAAAATCCAGGCCCGAGAGCCTTGAGACATGAAGCTATTAACCAGACGTGTCACGAATATTAATAGTTAAAAAAAAAAAAAATGATCCGAACATCCATTGTTGATCCGTGTTAAATGTTCCTCTAGATCGTCTCCGGTCTACAAGTTCAGCATCCTCTCTAACGAACAGCTGACCCACATAACCGCCCGAGATGGACGGATCAGGTCATCGAATGTCTTCCGAGCTGCAAGCATAATATCACAGAAAGCTGTTGTTGTTTGAGATAGAGTTCGCGACCCCGGATGATCGAGACCACGGATATAATCGAGGACCTGCAGCGGCGATCGCGGTGAATAGAAACGGCCAGTGAAAAGATCTGACGCGTTATTCGAGTTCGGGTTGGGTGTCCAAAGGCGATTTAATGGCGGGACCGTTTCCTCCAACGATTTTATTTCAGACAGTAATGCACAACGGCCCGATAAGTATCTGCGTTGGGGGCTGTGAGAGCTGCGGGCTACAGGCAACTGGTTATCGAGCGGCCAATGACGCTCGCGCTCTCCCCACCACTTGCCCACTCGCTTTCTTTCTGCGACTCATTGTAAGCGCAGCGTGGACTCAGCCTTGTCGCTAAGGATTTTCCTCACACGGCAGGTATGCAAGGTATTTAATTTCTGTAACGATTTTGTTGAAACAGTGCAACAGTGTTTATCAAATCTTTAAATATGGCCTAATTTCGGCGACTTTTTAGTAACCGTACTATACCAGGAGGTAGTCGAATAATTTTCTTTTGAACAAAAATTAAAAAAAAAGGTGAAATGGGGGTATTAAAAATGACATGAACAGAGATCGTATCGAGAAGCTGACGTGAAACGTAGCGTTCAGGGAAAAGCGTTTAGGAAATAAGAGTCGAGGCTGGCGGTGGCGTCGGCAGTGCAGATTAGCCTAACAGCGGAATGAATCGTCGGCGGAGTGTTTCGCGACCGAAACGGGCGACCGACCGGCGGAGCATGAAACGCAGACACCATTTTATCGTGGCGTTTAACATCGTCCATTATGTACCGCCGCGTAGCGGGGCCGGTATCTGTCGAGGTGAACAGCCTCTGTTTGCGGTAGCCGGTGAGCTTGATTCCCCCGGCTTAAGTAGATATGATTGAGGACCGCCATAGAGAGGATCAATGGGAGCCACCGGGTATAGGAAACGCCGTTGGTCTTCTCTAACGTGATTCCCCTCCTCGCCCCTCTCCCTCCCTCGCCGTTAATCGTTCGATATCGGAGAGGCCTCCTGCACCGAAACGCTTCAATTCGACCTATCCTCCATGGTAGCCGTGTTACCGAAGTGCTATAGCCTCGGCAAGCAGCAGTCTTCATGGTTCAGTAAACAGGGAGAAGTCGTTTTCTTAATAAGACTCACGGCGCGCACTGTTCGGACGGTGTGCGTGTTCATGGTGTGCAGCATCGTCACGGGAGGCCGATGCGAAATGCACCGACGATGACATAGTGATACAACCTAACCGGCTGGCAGCTTTATCTAGACCCCAAGGATAGATCGCGACGTGGAAATGCTCTGTTGCGCAACATATCGATGAACGATCGACCACCATTCGACGGATAAACGATCTTCCATGCCGAGGCCTTCCGTTGCCTACGCTTCGATATCGGACGGATGTAAGGGCTCGGGGAACGATCGGACAACACCGGAAAGGCAATCGGTTAGTTGGAAGCCCTTCGGGGGAGATGACAAGTTGGCTGCGCGAGGAATGCGACTCTGATCCATGAATGATGGCCCCGACGACGAATGCCAGGGTAAAATCGTTCGATTTTATTCCTGTGATCGCTTCGTGCATAAAACTTCCCTGCATCGAATCGTTCACGCCGAACCTACTCGTTCAAATGACTGGTGATGAATTTTTAAATTGTTGAAATTATGAAGACCCTTTCATGGGAATAATAAATCTCTTGATTCTCGTGAAGCAGCACATACTAGTCGCTTTTAGTGCTGGCCAGGTCTCAGGTTTTCCATTTTAAAATTTTCAAAATTTTCAACACTCTTCCATAGAAATAATAAATTTCTTAATTTAAGCATACATTGTAATGGAGGCTGAGAAAGATCTGAATCAATTCAATCATGTCATTCTCATGAAGCAGCACATACTAGTCGATTTTAGTACTAGGTAGGTCCCAAATTTTCCATTTTAAAATTGTCGAAATTTTGAACACTCTTCCATAGGAATAATAAACTTCTTAACTCAAGCATATATTGTAATGGAGGCTGAGAAAGATCTGAATCAATTCAATCGTGTCATTCTCATGAAGCAACACACACTAGTCGATTTTAGTGCTGGGCAGGTCCCAGATTTTCCATTTTAAAATTGTCGAAATTTTGAATACTCTTCCATAGGAATAATAAACTTCTTAACTCAAGCATACATTGTAATGGAGGCTGAGAAAGATCTAAATCAATTCAATCATTTCATTCTCATGAAGCAGCACATACTAGTCGATTTTAGTGCTAGGTAATTTGCCCAAATTTTCCCTTTCAAAATTGTCGAAATTTTGAGCACTCTTCCATAGGAACTCAAGCATATATTATAATCGAAGCTGACAAAAATCTAAATCAATTGAGTCATGTCACGTAGTCGGCTTTAGTGCTCGGAAATTTTCCGATTAAATCCTCCTTCTCTGTCGAATCGTCTAAGGTATCGGCGTCTTTTCAATTTCGAGCGTCAGCGTAATTGAATGATGCGATGATGCAACAAACTGTGGGTCCAGGAATGAAACACAGGGTTCGGTCCCGCAGAGGTTCGAGGAATCGCTCGAAAACGAGTGGGACGATCGCGAACGAACGGGAAGCCGTAGCCGGACAATAAGGCGCGCGCTAATGAAACGCGACAGCCGGCGCAAAGTCACGTCCGATCTCGTGGCGTTAAACGCTCCGGAGACGAGTCGCAGGTTCTTCGACGTTGACAGCATGACTGACGTCGCGACCGGTTTCCGCGCTCTGTTGTCGCGCCGATCGGGAACGGTTTTCGGCGGTTCCCGGTATCTCGTCGCGTCCGACGAGCCGCGACAAGAATTTCGGCGGCGTTTCTGGGTCAATCCTCCGCGGTCTCGGATCTCTTGACAATAGCGCCGTGATTGACAGTCCGGGGATCGGAAGATCGAGCCCCGGTACCTCGAGAACGACGCGAGCATGATTTCAGCCAGGGGCGTAACTGTTCTTTGCGGTGCTTGCTACTATCTGGGCACATTTTGTAATTGTTCTGGCATTCTTTGGTGACAATTACGAGTGGAACTAATTTTCGTTATATAATATCGGTAGAAGCTCCAAATAAAATTGGAAAGTAGTTTTTCTGAAGTTCCTCTGCCTGTATGGAAAAATATTGTACTAGTCTGCGGATCTTTATGCAAAATAAAAATTTTCTGGATCTGTTATGAGCAAGAAGATTAGCTTGAGAGTTACTTCACTTGTTGAATAATATTATTGTAATAATATTATCTTCTTTGGTGCAACACGTTTTTTCTGATAATTGGATGACTGCCGAGCCTGACCATTTCATACGTCCATGATGAAAATGAGTGGATCGTAAAACAGAGAGATACTTGAAACGTTTCGGCATTAATTTTTGCTTGTTTACACCCTCCTTCATCAGCAGCTTTGTCTACAAAGGGCCTGAGCGTCTCATTTAACAACGATATCGTCGGCATAAAAAAGCCGAGGGTTGGACACGAGGAGACAGGATTCATCCATGGCTGGCACCGTCCTAAAGTCCTCACAGGTAACACGAGATCGCGAGGGGTAGCTGTCCTAATAAGAGGAAGCTGGTAATGGCCTTCCGCCCCGTTGTTCCTCGCGTTGTTCTTCCTGTGGGACCCCGCGATGCGTGTGCGTGTGTGCCCGTTTGTAAAATAAACTGGTCGCCGGTAATGGCCCGTGTAATTCCCGGGGCATTTATTCGCATGGTTGAAGACCGACTCTCTCTCTCTCTCTCTCTCTCTCTCTCTCTCTCTCACTCTCTTCGACAAAACAAACAACTTTATCCAACGGACACGAATCGTGACGAGAGCGTTTGGTTCACCGTCGACGACAGGGAAATTCCCCTGATTTCTGTACGGTTTATCTGGCGTTTCGATCGATCGACGACCCCTTATGGCACTCGGTTAGGCTCGCTGCACGCTGGAGCCATCAAGCGCTTTTGTCCTTAATGCCGGCTCTGATATTTAATACCGGGCACGATGGCCAGCTACGGGGCAAACAACCGCGCGCGGAATCAAGCCATCTAACTCAATTGTCGGAAGCAAGGGAATTACCGGGCTGAATTAATCCAATTGTCCTCGCGGATAATTGAATTGGCTGAGAAATGAAAAATCAATAGACGCCGCGCGGTCGATTATAGCGACGGGGACAATGGCTCTTCAGACTCTCCGAGGATTGACGTGGGATCGCGTCGGGGAAAATTTGCTGTTGCTGTAAGCACGCGAATTGTCTGCGAACGGTAATTTAGTCGCCGGTGGTTTCGAGGTGGCGCGTGAACTTTAAAATTCAATTAAAATACAAAAGTGCGTCCGTTTCGTTCACATATCCAAAAGCAGACGAATCATCGAGAAGATTCTCGGGTCTCTCGGTTGATGCTGCACCGTGAAAAATAAAAGGGGCGTTTGTTAAGGCGAATCCCTTTGGGGTCGCGAGAGGTTCCGTGACTCGACCGATCTCTTTTCGCGTCCTCCCACGCTCGTCTTCCGGCGAGTTGGTCTTTGGTGCCGCCGCCGACAGGTTTGCAGCATGAGCCCGCATAGAGAGAAAGAGAGAGAGAGAGAGAGAGAGAGAGAGAGAGAGAAAACTGCGACGACCAAAACGCTCTCTCGCCACCCACCCGAGCGGCATGTCATTAGCGGTGTGTTTGCGGCAACGTAACAGTGACTTATGGTATTTGTCTCCCCTTGTACACGGCTTACGTAATACGGATCTCCATTGCCGGCCGGTTTAGTGTCGTCGCGTAGGTGAACGGGAACCATTCCGCGCGTTTTTTTCACCGTTTCGCTCGATGGAACGAGAGCCGGCACCCTGAAAGGGATGCCTGTCGTTCTTCGAATTTGGACGGAGGAATTGCCGCGACGCTGTCGACCGGCGAACATTCTTGCGCGGATTGTCCCCAATCCGCCTTAGATCAACAATCCTACATCGACGGCATAGTTTTCCGACCGAGCGATTAGCCGCCGCAATCGTTCCGACTCCTGGGTACTTCGTTTACCTCGCTTTTTAACCGAATGTCGGTAATTCTACAGAAAATCTATGTTGGAATTCTGTATCAATTCTGTATCAATTCTGCATCAATTCTGCATCAATTCTGCATCAATTCTGTATCAATTCTGTATCAATCTACCTATACCAATTCTATATCAATTCTATATAAATTCTCTTTCAGTTCTATATCAATTCTGTATCAATTGTATATCAATTCTATATTACTTCTATATGAATTCTATATTACTTTTATATGAATTCTATACCAATCTATATCAATGCTATATCAATCTATATCAAACCTGTATATATCAATATTAATTCTGTATCAATTCTATACCGATTCTATATCAATTCTTTGCATCAATTCTGCATCAATTCTGTATCAATTCTGCATCAATTCTGCAGCAATTCTGTAGCCATTTTGTATCAATTCTGCATCAATTCTGTATCAATTCTGTATCAATCTACCTATTCCAATTCTATATCAATTCTATACAAATTCTCTTTCAGTTCTATATCAATTCTGTATCAATTGTATATCAATTCTATATGAATCTATATCAATTCTATATTACTTCTATCAATTCTGCATCAATTCCACATCAGTCTATATCAATTCTATATCAGTTCTACATCAATTCTATCAGACGAATCCCAATCCAAGGGAAATAAATCTCTGCATGCTCCGAACAGACAAGAATCTATAAGCGCGCAAACATTTCTGCTTATCGTATAGCCAAGCTGTCAGCGCGGTCACCATCAATCTGCTGTAAATTGAATAATGACTGCAAAAAAGACGTGCATCACCGGGGCGGCAACAGCTCGGCTCGGCTCGGGATTGCAGCACATCAAAATTGAAAATCAAGTCAGTCAGCTGCGCGCGCGGGTTTACGGTCTACGGGAAAACAAACTGTGCGTTCAAGATTAATTCCGCTCGCCGCGGTTCTGAATCGCTCGAGTGTGAAAACAGTCTCGCAGTCGGCCAGCTGTCGGGATTCCAGGAGCGCGCGTGCCGTCCGCCGGCTTGCTAATTAAACACGACCTCTCGAAATGCAAATGTCGCGCTCGGGACGCGTGACGTATCGACGATACATCCTTCGAGGCTCCTGTTCGTCCGTCAACTTTGTGCCATGCACTTTTTATCAGCGAAACTCGCAGCTGCATTCGTTTGTACATTAAATAATGTTCTGAGAATAAATGGTGCGAAGAATTCGCGGGGAGAACGTTAAGAAAGAGGCGGCACTGGGACGGCCAGCTTTTGAGCAAATGAATTTTGTCCGCCCACGCGCATGAAATCGACCTCTGCGCACAGTTTCCGGCGAGCAATCAGACACAATGCGTTCCGGGAACGTTGCATGGGTCTAGTCGGCGTCAAAGTTTTTCCAAGGAGGCGCCTAGATGGCCGTCGTGACGCGAAGTAGCCACTTAACCGCGGCTAACCGCCCACGCCACGCTTCCGACAGAATTTCAAGTTCATTGAGGGCTTCGATAAATCATTCCCCTGTATGAAGTTGTTCCGGACGAGTCGTGGGCGACGCTCAACATCTCGGAATCTCGAAAATCGAACGGTTCGCACAGCGCCGTAAAACCGTACCACGAAAATTTACAAGTTTACAAGTATAAATTATTAGCTCTGTCACGAGAGGATCGCCTTTTTTCCATTTTTACGTGATCAATGAAAATTCACTCACCGAATCCCATCCGCACCTCCTCCTCGTCGTCGCTGTCAATATGCTTGATGCCAGCCACTTCGAAGCTCCTCGCGGACTGCTCCTTCCTCTTGCCGGAGTTCGAACAATCGCAAGTGTCCTCCCCGGTTCCGCAGCTGCAATCATCTCCTGCGCACCTGCATCCCAGCAGCGGATCATCCGTATCAATATTCCTGCACGCCGGACAAGGGAAGGTGAGGTCATCCAACGAAACCCTTTCGATCTTCCTCTCGACAGAAATCAGAAGATTCCCGATGAAAGCAGGCAGATCGTCGTCGCTGACATCGTCGACGTTCTGCAATCTATCATCCTGATCCGGCTCGCTGCCAACCTTCTTGCGCTCGAGGACAGCTTTGTCAAGTCTGAGGGGTGTCTTCAGGTCTTCAGGAGCCAGGAGTTTGCTCCTGGTCTCGCACCTGGCCGTCTCCTTCCACTTCTCCATGGTCGACGACGAGACTACCTTGGCGCACCTCTTCACTCTCGCGCGGCTCTCGTCGCCGGAAAGACTAGAACAGTTGCTCGAACTGACCCTGGTTGTTGCTGTTGTTGTCGTTGTCGTTGTTGTTGTTGTTGTTGTTGTTGTTTGTTCAGAGTCCTCGTCGAGGTCTGGCTTCCACGTGTTCACGCTCGACGTCGACCTGGACTTCATCACCGCGTGTCCAGCCTCTTCGGCCACGGTCTCGCGGCTCTCATTCGAGCTCTTGCACTCCAACCTGTCGATCGACCGGGTCTCCTCGCGGCGATGATCGATTGCGAAGCCCTCCCTGGTTCTTGCGCGAGGCTCCTCGCGAGATCTTCGACGAGGGCGCGTCGCCTTCACCGTGCTCGAGGATTGGGGACCGGAAATGCTACCGCCTACGCCCGACGAACTACCTTGACCCTTGCGAGACACCTCCCGCCAGTCCATGAACTCCTCCTCGCGGTCCCAACCGAGGAACCCTGGGGCCCTCATCGACGTCGTTCTCCAAACTACTGCGATCTGTGGACAGTCCATGGTGGAATTAGGTCTGCGAGGAAATGGGGTGTGGCAGGTGAGGGGTGGTTGGTGTATTGA
Organism: Halictus rubicundus; assembly: GCF_050948215.1. Taxonomy (NCBI): domain Eukaryota; kingdom Metazoa; phylum Arthropoda; class Insecta; order Hymenoptera; family Halictidae; genus Halictus; species Halictus rubicundus. Next base: position 14,821,561 of record NC_135157.1, on the reverse strand, counting down.
CTGGGCCTGGGTTTTGGTAAGGGATGTGTTCTGGGTTTGGGGGCAATTTTAGTATCCTTGATTCTCTTGTGCCCTCTTTTTTGTGTACCACGTCGGAACGATTTCTATTGACCTGTTGAGACATATTTTTATGACCTGGCTTTCTTGATGTAGGGTTTTAAATTTGGGGCTCGTATACTAATCTTTAAGCACAGGGCTGTGTTTAATGTGAAGAGACGTTTGAGTGGCATCGTTGGGTCTTTTATTGCCTACAATATTAAAAACTGAGCCGCCTCTTATAAAATCTTGTCATAAAGGTATTTCATAATGCTAGTTTAAATTATTTTTACATTTAGGGTCAATTTCTCCAGTGTTCTACTCCGTTGTCTATGTTTAGTTTTACAGGTGTGGTCAAGTTTTGAATTCTCGTGGGAGGGAGTGATAAGGTTTTTGAGGAATGATGATAACGGCGAGAGGTGTAGGAGGGGGAGGGAGACAGTGGATAGGACTTAAAAAAAAATGACAAAGGAACGTGACTCACCTCGACGGTATTCCGCTCGACGGTTTCACCAGCCGCCGCTTCGCCGCTCCCCGAGGTGGTTGCAACTGCAGCTGCGCTGCGTATGCAGAGGTAACATTCCCCGAGACGTAGTGCGGAGGCTTCTAGCTCTCCTAGTTGCAGGATGAGGCCACGTCTGCCCAACGTCAGAGGCCAGCCTTCCGGTACCACGGATTCGTTCCCCTGTAACACAAAATTAATATTCAATTTAATTTCACTGCGTCCGCCGATCAATTCTTCTAAAAAAATAGTGCATTTGAAACTGCATTCGTACTAGAACTAGGCTATTAAAAAATGGTTCACTTTGATATTATGCTGTAATCAATTTTCCTACTAGAAAGTGAGTGCATCTGAAACTGCATCACCAATCTGATCTAAATCATTCAAATCCGTTCCTAATTCATAAATAAGTTGACTCTGTCTTGTTTATGATAGACTGATTGCTGCCCCAATCGAAGCACTTCTCTAATTTATATAGTAGAGTATAAACTGGTTTACATTGAGCGCTCTACTCTACTTCCAGTGTTAATTATATACTTATTAAAGAAGAACTTCTCATGCTATAATAATTTCATTACCAATTTATGTCCGCCTATATTCTTCAACTGTTTCTTATTTTCCCACATTCTCTCCAGAAATTTCAATAGCGGCAGTATCAATAGAACGAATGTACATTTTCCATCGCATTTAATCTTGTACCATATAGAACATCGTTGACAACGAACGTTCTAATTAGTCGTGAAAGAACTCATAAGACAAGGGGTTAAATTCGAAGCAAGATGAAGCAAGATAATGTTAAAACTGATCTCCCGGTTATAATAAGTGAATATATATCATAAATAAAGAGCAATCTTGTTCGAGGCTCCGTACAGATTAAACGCTGTATCTCCCCTAAACGCGCAGGCCAAACAAATCCAAGAAGATTGAGCCGGTAAACACGCAAGAAGGCGATTCGCCCCCACCTTCCCACATCAATTCGATCCCTCTGCGGGTCGTTGAAAGGGCCCCACGGACAATCGTTCGCGATTAATTAAAACCAAGCCGGAAGCTTCGCAAGGCTAATGAAATTCCTCTAAATAAGTTACACGCGAAAGGGAGAGTAATTGCGGAGAGCCAAGCCCCGGCGCACGTTAATCACGCTGATTAGAGAGTAATCAACGGCGAACCGCGCCGGGGGTACGCCCAAAATTGAGGAGACGTGCCCCGGCTGAATGATGCTCATCCAGAGCCGGCCACACCGCCACAGTTGTCCCACGGTTTCACTCTGCATTCGCGTTACCCGCGAGAGACCGAAGGAATGCGGCCAGAATTTAATCGGCCCGCCAAATTGCGTCGGGGGCACACCGGTGCATCCGGATTAAAACACCAGCGAGTTTGCATCTAAATCGACGCATTACCCTACGTGATACCCGGCTCGTGGATGGTGGTTGATCAAATTTCTGGTAACGGAATTATTAACTGATAATTTCGCCACATTTTTCTGTAGAGGGGCTCCGAGAAGAGTACGGAAGTCGACATGCGATGCATTCCACGCTGTATATCGTCGACAAAAACGAATAAAAATGAAATTCAAAAATATCTTTATATTCTGCACTAACAACTCAATGAACTCCCACAGCTTTTCTGCCCGTTCGACGTACCGTTTTCTCTAGAAAAAGTCATGAAGATCAAGTAACATCAAAAGTACCATTTCTGCGATGCGTTCTAACGCCGCATGCCGACGACGAAAACGGGGAAAATTGAAGTAAAAAAATAGATTTATATTCTAGAATGACAACACAGCGAACTCCAAGAGCTTTTGTGCCCGTACGATGTACCGTTTTCTCCAGGAAAAATCATGATCAAATGTTTTACACGGTTCGCTCGAAAGTGCCATTTCTGAGATGCATTCCACGCTGCACATCGACGGCAAAAACGAGTAAAATTGGAATAAAAAAATAGATTTATATTCTAGAATGACAACGCAACGAACTCCAAGAGCTTTTTTGCCCGTACGATGTACCATTTTCTCCAGAAAAAAATCGGAAAGCAGAGATACTTATTTTTCGCGCCGTAAATCGTGGCGAGCGGCGTTACCAGCGACAAACTCGATAAATTGAATCCGCGAAACGTGAAGAACGTTTTCCGCGGCGTGCATCAGATTCCGGGGGCTCCTCGTCAGAATCTCTGAAAGGACAGCGTGGCTGCGCAGCAATGCACGCGCCCCCTCGTCTCTCGCCCACGTGCATCGATGCGCGCAGCCCAACGTGTAAGCAATTAGACGGCGCAACGCGCGAATAAAAGCGACCGGTAGAATGCTCACACCTTGCCTGCATACCAACCGTTGCAAATTAAACGGGACGAGGATTCGAAAGAGGTATGCCAGTTTTTACGATAACCACCTCCCCACACACCTACCCCTCTGCGCGCGCGCGCTCACGTCCGACACATATTGATCGTGGAAAAACAGATTCGATTACCATAATTGAACACAGTCGAGGTCGTCGCGTGTTTTTACCTGTTCTTACTGATTTCCCAGTTTTATAAAGGTTTGACCTATTGAACTGTGATGTGTGCTGAGCTATTCGAGTGCGAGGAGTCAAGGAGACTGCCTTCAGTCACTATTTTTAGCCAGGAGATGGATTACAGTGAATTCTCGATATATGTCAACAATATATATGTCTTGTCAGCGTCATGTATCGTCGAGGAGACATACCCGAGTTATGTTTACACTCCTCGGAGTGCGAGGCCCCTCACGGGGTATACCCCGCGGTAGTGGGGATAATTCCGCGACACTTACCATCCAGGTCTTCGCGACATATACAGAGAAATCACTGTATAGCGATAGTGTTTGTGTACATTTTCTTTGAATTTAAATACCGATAAAAATATGGGTACCCATTATCCAATATGAAATTTAATACGCCAATTCAATAAATATTTAACTAATTCAATATTTCCTACACTATTCGCGCTGATATATAATCCACCACAGTGCAAGCAATCAACAAAGCAAAGCAAGCATACAGCCCAGAGAAAAAATGTCCCCCAAGCTACAATGTCTACAATATAGAACGAAGTTATGTCACTTATTCGCGCTACGAGCGGCCAGGAATGTCCGGACCGAAATTAACTCTCAATAACACGTCCGCTAATGAACCGCACCTCGGCCCATTATGTCAATCCAGGAGATCGCAGATACGGGAGAACGTTCTCTTGTGTCGCGGTAATAAATAACAAAGATAATAAAGTCGCATACTCGAGCAGCGATTCGGGAGGCTTGTTGGCGGTTGACAGTCGAATTCCGTCGAGGTATCGATACCGATCATGAAAAAATCGATTCTCACGGGCCGTTGGTGGTGGTGGTAATCGGCGTGTGTCCGTCGCGCGTCGAAAGATCATATCACGCGACGGAAGAGTTTGCGCAATCGTACCGGGGAATGCGGCTTAATTAAGTCGCCGGTGTGCACATACACGGTGCATACACGGTATATACATATGTGTACGTGTATATATATACGTGTGTCGCGTGGCACGTGTTGCGGTTTCTTTGCGTGTTGATCGAACGTGCTGGCCAGCAGGAACTGGCCCAGATTCCGGGACTCGGCCGGGCCGTGAGCGCGAAAAGGACACGCGAACCAAATGAATGAACAATGCCGCTCGCGAACGCATTGTCTCCATTCTTCGACGATTATGGCGCGAAACTGGCGACTTTTCGGCCGTCCGGACAGCTACAGTTTTTATTCCGATATAGGACGACTAGATTTATTTCGAAACAAGAAAATCACTGTTCTTCTTTTGAAGTTCGCTCGAGTGCCAGAACCAGAGGTTATGTCATTCTATATTTTTCCAACGAAAGATGTCGCAGCTAGGTCGACGATTTTATGGTCACTCCTCCTAGGTTCCCTCATCCGAAATACGGCGAAAGCCGGTCCCGAGTCACCGTCTTGTATCGGAATCAAATTTTCGGAACTAGATAGAAATTCTATTTCACATTTTATTTCAATTCATTAAGGCAGTGGGAAGATTTTTTAATATTCTACTATTTTCAAAAGTTTAATATTTCACGGTGCTAAACGGGTTGAAACATACGGTGCCTGCAAACGTGTGTTCCCCGCGACAATAGTTCATCGCAGATCTTCCCCACAACTCCTCCACTCATGAACCTTTATCATACACTTTTAAGCAGTCATTATTTTCGGAACCGTTTCAAGTCGAGCTTTATGGTCTCTTCCCGGCAGGATCTAGGATCCAGCGGCTTAACGATCCGGAGCAAGGATCGCGGGCTGAACGGTTTGATTTACACGCTTCCTATCTCTATGTATTCCGCGCGGCGGAATGGTTCTCTCTGCGCGGGAGAGAGAGAGAGAGAGAGATATATAGGGAGAGGGAGAGAGAGGCCGGGGCGCGACTCGCGACGTAAATTGAAGGGCGCTGGATCGGTAAATCACGGCGCAGTGAAAGCCGGTTAGTTTCGGCGGGCTAGATACATCTCCCGCGGACCGTTTACCGCTAATGAGACACGCGGCGACAGCCACGAGCCCCGCTCCTTATCGCGTCCATCATAAACGTCCGGCCTCCCGCCGACACGCCGATTCTCTGCCCCTCTGTTGTCACCGGCGACGTTCATTGCTTTCCAACAAACTTACACCGGGACCCCCATCCGATCAAATCCTGCGACGTTACGCGTCCCTAACCCCATAGCATCTCCCTCTTTTGTCCGCGGGGCGGATTGATGCGTTCGATTAGCTGCACAGCTGTTTGCAACTTCCGAAATGTGATGCTGATCACCAGGCAGCGGAGCTTTGTGCAAAATAAAAATTTCCTACCTGATTTGCAACAAGCTGGAGTAAAATTTTCTTTTCTTTCTCAACTCCTCGCAATTTTTCATTGGACAGTTGCTAACAGAATTAGTCAGAAGACTAGATTCGGTGTTCAATAATAAATAGTGTGGATGAGCACACATTGAGCTAGTTAAATTTTAAACTTGTTGGGATACCAGAGGCTGCATTGACCAGAGGTTCGCATAATCAAGGTAGTAGTATAGGTACCGATTAACGCTAGAACTAGGATGTCAGATTTTTTCTTTTAAAATTTGTGAGGTTCTAGAAATATTTTCTCGGGAAATTTTTTAGTATATTTTACCTGAATGCTTTAAGGAGTACTACGGTTGACAATATTAATATTTCCATCTTCTCGTTGTGAATGATTTTTCTTTGAAAATTAATCATTTCGTGTTGATGTAACGAGTACGTGGTAATAAAACTTATCTAATTTTGCAAATTGTGTGTTCCAAAGCGCCGGCGTAAAGTGTTGTGAAAGCGGTCCCTTGGCTCTCCGATACGGCCTCGCGGTAAATCGCGACGATATGAATAATATAGCGCAACCCGTGTAATATTCTGCTTGGGAACACCGAGAGTTTACGAGCACCCGCAGCCGGCTTCACAACAGCCTGATGAGATCTTTCGGAGCCGCTCATTGTTTTGTCAAGCATCGCCGCGGCAGTGGTGGCGGCTGCTCGGCTTTTGCGATCCCAATCTCTCGCTGCCTTGCGTTTTACGAGCCAAGGTAGAGGCAAATTTTATGCAGTTTTTCAGCGGCCGCTGCGAACACTTGTTGCCCGAACTCATTCGAGACAAATGTCCGGGAAAAATCGATGGGAACCGATATCGTTTATATTGGGGACCCAATAACGCATAATTGTATTTTGTTAAAGCTGGATTTTACTTTACACTCTCGTGAGAAGTATAAACTTTACATCACTGTGCTTAATAGATTAAGATGTTATCGCACAAATTTATGGTAGAATGTTTTCTGTGTCAGATAAGGAAAGATTGTACTAATGTTAGTATCAAGGCCTACGAAAATTATCTGGAGCATCGTAATGCACCAGTTACACAATTTAGGATGTTCTGTAGAAATGTCTATATTGGAACTGTAAATTGATATAACAGTGACAGCTGCAGAACAATGCGCCTGAACGGACACATCGATCTAGAAGACAATCCGAGAGAAATCCAACGTGACACCACGTTATAGTTCACGTTATTGTGGCCGTGTTATTATCAAGTTTCGAATGTATGCCAGGTATTGGAGCATCAACAGCTCCCGGGTGCATTCTCACGGGAGGAGCGCAGGCCCCGGCTTGCATCGCGAGGCTATCGCGAAAGACTAAAGACAAATACACGCGGGTTGCCGCGCCAAATAGGGCCCCGTTGCGCCGCAAATGGAGACCCATTGTGGAGTCATTTGAAAAGCCGCAAAGGCTAGGTTCCGGCGCGCGTGTCGCCAGAAACGAGCAGCTCTAAAAGACGGCCTAACGTCTAATCTGCATTTTAAACGAGCCGTGGCTCTCTCTCTGCCTTCCTTGGCCTGCGCTCGACTAGCATCCCGCAGTGTTCCAACCAGCTATTACTATATACGCGGGACCCAAAATTTCAAACCCAGAAAAACGGTAGAGATTTTCTGGAAAATGTGAAAACGGAAATAATTTTCTGCATCCTCAAATTTTTTTCTAGCCCATTCAGGCTCATGGCACCGAACAGAGTTCGGGTATTCATATCCAATTGCTTGGTTTCATAGTCCTAGAGTAGATCCAGCCACCGCTGTCGCCGCTATGTCGCTCGATCCTAATCGAAATCCAGTGATCACCTAACACAAAGCCGTACTTCAACTCCCATTGCATCTGCAAACGCCGATAATGTCTATCGATTGTCCACGTGGACATGGTCAGCCAATGTTTGAGCTTGTTGAAGGTACACAGGCTTCCACTGGGAGGTTTGATGCAGTGTCCGGGGTATCAAACCATAATCTTATCGCGTTGTGCCGATTTCGAATGCTGAAGGTGTCCTAACCAGTTCAACGCTCTCTGTGTCAGCTGAAAAGCTGGGACGACGAAAAATAAAAATGTGTCTCTCTTAACTTATCATAGGAGTCGTATACTACAGCATAAGAATATATATTTGTTCAGGAGATTACATTAACATCCCCCAAATCATGCGAACTACCATCAGGCGCCTGAAATTTGTTTCAGCACTGGCTCTCGGTAGAAAAAGATTTGTTCTGTCACTCAGAAATGATTGAAAGCGATAAAATATGGTGGTGCTACGTCAAATCGACGATTCCAGAAATGGAGAGTATTTTTCTAAAAAGCGAAATGCTATTTCTAATTTGCTAGCGAAGAAGGAGTCAGGCTTTCCGACGGCGCCATATCCGCGGCCATAAGGCCAGACATTCTACGTTCCCGATAATTAGTCCCCGATGATATTAAGACGTCTTAATCCCTCCTCTGTCCATATTTCTCCGAAGACATCGTCCATCAATCTCCGGGCAAAGTAATTGCACGGTATTCCGTCATGTCTGACCATACACGACCTTATCTACTGAAAGATTCGAAGCTCGATAAAAGCCATTCCGCTCGGAAATTTCTAGCCGACGGTCCACGGTAGCGTTCGTCCCGATGAAATTAACGTTCCCAAGGCTTCGAGTTATGAAACGACAGCTCGCACAACTCTCGGCGCCATTGAATACGAGATTGCGAGCACCGGTCCCCGTGCAAATCTTCATTTCACCGAGATATTAATCGGTACGTGCATCACCATCTTCGGCGATTCGTCGCGGGAGGGTTGCGCAAGGGTTAATTACCGCGTCCCGGGACTCGCGAGGACACTAATTGCGAGTAATCGCGCGACATTATTTAAAACTCCACTTACTGGAATTATGCAACCACCTGGGGCAGGTGCGAGACCTGTGACGCACGAGGAGCTTTCTGAAAGGACTTTCAAGCAGTCTTTTATCCTTTGATTATGGCCACGTTAATGGGATTGCGTGAATCGACCCTTGCAAGCCTTTTGAAAGTAGAATCAAAAAGAAAATGATGAAACAGAAAATTCTCAGATATTCTATTGGTACGCTGCGGATTTTAATGCGAAATAAAAATTTGGATGAATTAATTCCAAGGTACGGGAGCTCCATAGACAGGTGTTTCTGTTACTATTAATTTTATAGGGTTCAAAACAATGCTGCAGTATTTTTCAAATCTTTAAACATTCTATTTATTTTTGTCATAAAATCCGTGTATTTATGAGCCATTTTTAGTTTATAATTTTAGGGAACCTTTTTGTTCAATGAGTCAAGAAGAAGATTAAACCCTTCAGGGCTGACATCATACTGACTCAAACGAATATTCAAAAATTGTTTGCACGAGGTCAAATTATTAAATACTATACATTTGTATATTTCTTCATGTACAATGTCCTTCATCCTCGGAGGGAAGTACCTCTCAGACCACAAAAATAATTAAGAGACTGGATCTGATTCTTCTTGAGTGAGCGTAAAAAGGCAGTCTGACACGGTACTGATTGCTGCCCGCCTTGTGGGAAAAAAGTCTCAACCCGAGTGCCATAAATCCCGTTTAAAGAGCGCTTAATGAACATTCCGTCTGAACGGCGACTTCTTATTTCCCTCTCGCGGGATTCGACGCGTCCCCGCAGTTGCACGGCCATTGACAAGTGTCTCAAGGCTGTAATAAGCGTTCGGGGAACGAATCCGCCGTTGATGAAACCATAAACACAGGTTCCCCCGCAGGTTCTCTCTCGCTTCAACTTTCCCACATGTGTACCCGCGGACGAGAGCCAGAAACCGTAGATCGCTTTGCGATGCGCTTAATGAACGGCTCGCGTGCGCAGGCGTTTCTCCGGCCGTGTCGCGTGTATCTTCGGACTAATTAAACGGGAATGATAAAAGAGAAAGTATACACGTCGAACGCCGCCAACCTGTCGGCCGTATATTAATTCATATAATTCCGGGAGTAAATAAAAGGGAAAACCCGCCGTAAAAGGAAACCGAGGAGCCGGCTCGAATGGCAGCTGTTGCCTCTAAAGCGTGCGAGTCTCGTAAAATCACCGCGGAAACGTCTTAAAGAACCCGGCGCGAGACAGAGGTCTCCGCCGGTGAAGCTGAGGACGTTTTAACACGGGACGTCTTCGCGGTGCCGCATTGTCTGCCGGGAAAGGAACGTCGAAGTTATGCTCCTTTGACGCGGCCGAAACCGCGTTCAAGATCGTTTTGTCGTGTCGCACAGAGTCGACAGAGGGAGCACGAATTCAGGGGAAAACAGTTACCCTCTCTCTGCCGGACTAGTCACGTGACACTGAGACGCATGCGCGACAGGGACGTAACGCGTCACGTGACCGGGCCCAGGCGAAAGCGTGGGGGTTAGCGCGGTGGAGGGGGAAGTTAGAGTGGGGAGACAAGTCTTGTTATGGCGAAACTGGTTTGAACTCCCACTCTACCCTTCCCCTTCCATCACTCAATTCCCCCACGCTTAGGGGAGTAACTCTTTCCCCTCGATTCGACTCAATTCTCCTGACTTGACAACACTGTACACAAGTAACTCAGAATGTCTCGCGATTCTTCTCGAAGAAGACATTTCAGAAACTGAGATATTAATGAAAATTACAGAGCCGTCTGATTATCGTAATTAATGTCAAGAATGCCGTATTAGTTTCTCCAAAACTGAAAACAATATTGCTCCGAATCGAGACACTAACCCCATCGCGTGCAATTTTCTTAGATAAATTCTTGATCGGTTTGATTGCTCAGTCCGATCGTCCAGCTCTTGATGAATCGCAGGCGACAGCTTCATTAAGCGATCGTCTGGCGATCACCGGGATCCTCTTCGGCTATCACGGACAGGTAGCGATCTCTAAGCGCGAACTGGTATCGATAGAGAGAAGGTGGCTCATTTGAGGCGACGATGCAATTCATTATCGAGGTATCTGGGATCGGCTGCGTGCACTCGGCTACCGCTCTCGAGCATTCGTCTCATGAATCACGATCGATTCATCGGGCACTGGCGTCGGTATCGAGTTAATAAGTCCGAGTCCCGTTCGAGGCGATCGCGGGTGCCGATTAACACGTCCCTGTTATCGCGATCATGGCGTCGTGCGACCGACTGTCGCGTTTCACCGGGTACGATCGGTTACACGGCTCTACACGCCATCTTCTTTCTCACCCAGTTTTCCCTCCCATCGAAATAAAAAATTCGTTAATCGCCAAATGTTCGATTTTGAACCAATCTCTTGAACATGAGACAATAATTTATGGACAAAAGGCAATCAGTTTGTGTTATTAACCCTCATAGGTTCCCTGGGGTAAAAATTCGTCTATTTTCACATCCAGCGGGACGGCTAATTAATTAATCCCGTGTGACATATTTCGTCAGAATTGGACACTGTAAATGAAAGTTAGTTCGTTGAGTTAAAGTTTAAAGCAAAACTGGATTCAATATTATCCCAAGCCATTTCATGCAACTATTTCTGAGGAGCGTATGGCGGTCAAAGCTAGAAAATTAATTTTCTTCGGATTGGAGGATTCTTTCTAGCAAAGAGAAAATATTTGCCTATGCTACTTATTTTTCAATCTAATCACATAAATGGTTACCCATGCGAGAATGGAACAAGAACACAGCACTCGTCCCTAGTGAAACCTGTGGGAGCTTATTAAATTCGCAGCGGAACGTGCAACAAATACAATATTGCAGATTTCCCGGCTCGTGACAAGTATGCGCAGGTGTAGAGGCAAAGACGCCGCCAGGTCGCAATCAATTGTCACCGGTGTGAGCGTTTGACATTCGCAACAGGTAGATTTACAGCCTGGGAACCGGAATTCGCGCGGTTGAATCAATTTGGTCGAAGTTATTGCCACCGCGTTTTCACATAAGCGCGCGCGCGCGCGCTCGCTCGCTCGCGCGCGAGAGAGGGCATCGCTTGTACACTGCTCTCGCGACTTTTCTTCAAGTCCGATTAATCATCGTCGCGGCTTCGGTTCCCGCGGGGAATTATACAACCGGTCGATCGTCGAGGAAAGTCAATTCTCTCGAAACGATCACTAAATTATCCTGAACGCGGTTTCGGCCGCGACCAAAGAGCATAACTTCGACAACTACAGCATAACTTCCTTTCAGTCTGGCCGACAATGCAGCTCCCCGAAGACGTCCTAAGTTAAAACGTCTTAAAGAACACGATGCAACGACCGGATGGAAGACAGGGGCCTGCACCGGCGACGTTGAAGACGTTTTCACTTAAAATGTCAAGAACATTGTCTTCCCATTTTTATTCATCATTCTCGTCAAGTAAATCATAAAAATCGTTAACCCGTGGCCACTCTGTGGAGCCACTAAAAATTGTCATTTTTGTTACTTAAAACAATTTTTACATTCCTCTACTTGTTACCTATGAACAGATATGTAAATCATTTTGAAAGTAACAAAATGTTGCATTGCAGCTCGGAGCTCAGGCAACGAAATGTTGTAAATGGCATTTCGAAGTCTTTCACCGACGTTCCAGAAATGAATGTCAAAGTTCCTCCAGCAATCAGAAACCTCATCGAAGACCCCCATTGCTAACAGATTGCAGAGCTGACACTAAACCTGTTATCGAATGATGCATATCCTCTAGAACCTCTAAAGACACATCTAATCGTTTAGATCGGCGAGGATCGATCAAGATGATCAAGTGACCCACTCCGAAAAAAATCTTCATACATCTTATCGAAGCTTCCTGTTGCTACCTGGTACTAAAACAGTAGTAGCACCATTAAACTTGCTATAGAACGGTGTATATCCTGTAGATTTCCATAAAATACATTTATGCGTTCAGATCGGTCAAGATCGATCAAGACGATCAAGTGATCGGGCTCACGAAGCCCTTGACACAGCTTACCGAAGCTACCTATTGTTACCAGGTTGCAAAACCGCCATTAAACCTGCTACGAAATGATGTATATCCTTCGGAATCTGTAAAGACACATGCGATCGTTCGGATCAGTTAAGATCGGACAAGATCGATCAACCTAGCCCGTAAGCTCTTCATCTTGCTTATCGGAGCTGCCAATTGCCACCAGCTGGTAGCAAAACCGCCATTAAACCTGCTACCATGCGATCTAGTGCTCATTATCTTGAGTACTAGAAGATGTACACATGCTTTCGGATCGAGCAAGATCCGGGGAGATTGATCGCAACGATGAAGTAACCCACCTGTAACGTCCTCATGTAGATTGTGCGGAGCTCCTGATTGCTACCAGGTAGCAAAACTACCATTAGATTACCTGTTGCCATATTACGTGCATCCTCCAGAAGATGTGCCCGAGCTTTGAGATCAGTCAAGACCCGGCAGGATCAAACCCAACGATCAACTGACCAGCTATGTGAACGCATAGTTTATCGAAGCACCCTGTTGCCATCAGGAATTCCCAGAGGTACATCAGTGGTGTTAGATCCAGGAGGATCAACCCTGCGATCAACTATCCTACCGCGTGAACTGTTGATGCAGTTCAAGTTCCCCGTTGCCACCAGGTAGCTGACTAACTTCGACAAATCCCCACCGTCCTCCAAGGTCCCATCGATCACCATCATCCAGCAACTTCAGCTACGCATCCAGCTCCACCGCAGCGTCTCGTCCCGCGAGGACACAGGTATCAGGTGTCTCCGGTCACCCGGTGCTCCCATCTGGCGTCCGCACCGAGCCAAGCCGCCTCTATCCGGGGAGCAGTTTTCTCTGGCAGAGAAAACCGGCGGGAACATTAGCAATTCCACGGGCATCCATCATTCGGCGGAGATAAACGACGCGACAGCAACACCGCGTCCCGGACCGATCAGATATCATAAACAGCGTTCTCACAAGTGACAGATAACAACTGGACACGAGTCTCCCGGCGGCTCGCGAAAGAAAACCTCCCGTGGCAACTTTCAACATTGTCGTCGTCGGGCCTCTCGGTGCCTCGATCGGTATCTCAGACCATAGCTGGGCCCCGTGTCAGAGATCGATCGAGGATCGAGGAACGGAATCGCGATCGGCTCGGAATTTCACCGCGCGATTTAACGCTGCCCCCCCCCCCCCGTCTCTCTATCTTTCCGTACGAGTGTGTCTGTATATGTGTGCCGATTCTTTTCCGGGTCGCGCAACTCGGCCCCATTATCTGATGTGACATTTCATGAAAATATGACGGGGACTCGCGCAGATTAGCCTGATCGACCGGAGGGGCAACGCGCCCGCCAGCCAATTATCGTTCTCACGGTGTAATTATCGCGATTGTTATCCGGCCTCGGAGGGGCGAGGCCAGCGAGGTCAGGTCCGAGGGAGGCACGACAGACTCGGACAGGTCCCGGCTGGTTCGCTCGGGTTCCAGCTTCCACATGAAGTCTTTGCCAATATGCGACAATGGGAGAAGTGCTGGCGAAACCGCACCCGGCCAGGGGAAATTCGAAAGCGAAAAGCTGCTCGTTCGTTCGGGGTCGTTCAACTTGGCCAACGAAAGCGACAGGTTCTTCATCGATCACGATAGTCAGCAGTTTGTTGGATGGTGGATATTGACGACTCAACGCAAAATAATCTGGAGATTTAAATAAAATAGAAGAGAGATTTAAATTTAAAAAGGCAGACTCAGGGAGGTTTAAATAAAAACTAGAGAAGTTCAACCAGCTTAACCTTCTAAACCTTGAACGAAACAATTACTATTCTCACAGTGGGATGGCAACGCCACTTCCATCTGTTTCCCACGAACCTGATGTGTTAGACATCCCCAGTTGCAAAGTGCTTATTAGAAGGTGCAGGAGAAGCAAAGTCGAATCTTGGATCAAGAAATGGAATCTCGCAGCCCGGAGATCTTGTTCTTATGGTTGTTATCGGCGCTGTCGAATTCTTTTTCTCCCGGACATCGGAAAGGACCGGAAGATAACATTGTCTCCTGGGAACGGGCGTTTAGAGGATTGTGAAAGCGGTGGCCAGCTGCGGAAACGAAAGAGAGTTCAGCCTCGCGGTCGATTTCCATGGAGGGGCAAGCTCTCGCGAATGGACGACCGGCTGCGAGACCCGCGGATTGTTGCTGGCTAAATATAGAGCGGCCACGTAAATTGCGTCGCTTAATTAGCAGACTGCCAATCATTTCGTTATCGACATTCTTTGTTCGCGGACGAGGAGCTGGCTCCCCCCTAGACGGGCGCATCCTGTCACTGATTATCGAACCGTCTGCATCCCACTAACTTCGCGGTGACTTCAACCTCTACCCTAACTTCCCCTAGCTAGACTATAGCGTGAACTCCAGATATAGTCAATGACCAAGTTGGAATAACTTCAAATCGACAGAGAAAGTTTTCCTCGTAGCTTCTAGTTGCCGATATCGGAGAGTAATATTAGAAATTAGTAAAAATTGAAAGACACCCCTAAGTAATCCCTGCTCGCTGCAGTGATTTCAATTCAAGTGGTAAAACTCCGCGAAGTTGCCACGCACGAACCTAAACGACGATAAAGCGCGCAGCCGAGGATTTCACCGCGAGAACATACTACCTGCGATATTTCCTGCAGGAGCCAATTAGATCGTCCCGTTCCGTTTCGCTGACGTGACACTCTAATTGTCGCGGATCGACGCGTGTTCCTCGAACCGCCGTGATTAATTATGACCGGCGGTTGTATCCGCGATCGGCTCGCGGTACAATTATTATAATTGCATAGGTGCGCGCGGCTCGGAGATATCGATGATCTCGTTGCGAACTGGACCCGACAGACGACGACCAGATACAGAGAAATGAAGACGGTGGCCGGGTGTCTAGACATCGGTATGCTGGATCGCGATCCTTATTGGATTGTCATTACGCGACGTGTTCGTATTGGATCGTTGGTTATCGAATCGGACGAAAAAATCGATCCTCGACTATCTTGATCGTTTTTCATTTTGTGACATCTTGCAGATGTGTCTGGAATATTTATTCATTTCCAAGGCCGGAACCATTAAAATACTGCTCGGAAGAGATTGAGAATTTTCCTTGACTATAGCAACATCGCCGTTCAAGGTGACGGCGAGTATACCGAAGCGGAAACATCCTTGCATCGCGAGCACACGGGAATTCCAGCATGTAATGGATTCTGAATAACAGGAAAGTGAAACACCGGTGCGAGGGACCAATCGATGGATTACCGATACGTCGACAGCAATAATTGAAGCAATAATCGAACCCGGAACTTGAGAGGAGGTAGAACGTTCACGCGATAGGGATGCAACCGTTCGTAATAACCGTTCAGCTGCGTGTATGCATCTGCAGAAGTTAGCCCCGGGTTCTGGGAAGAGGAAGATGCCCGATGCTCATCATGTCGCTTAAGGATTTCAACTTGACTCCACTCGGAGGATACTCTCTGGGACGAGAGCATGCCACCGGGATCACCCCGGGATACACGCATCAAGAACGCCATGAAGATCGAGTAATGAGTGGTTTACTGCTTCTTTAATGAATGCAACAAAGATTAATGAGGACTGCGAACATTGGTCACGTTGGGCGCAACGCGCATGCCACCAACGTGAAGATCGCAAGACGATCCCTCTCCTTGTTGCACACTTTTTTGTCCTTATGCACCCCGGGCTGTTGCTACCTTTTTCTCTACTTTCTCCGGTGGCTTGGATCTGTGCACTTTTTGCGCTAATTTTCAAACATTCAAATGTTTGTATTTTCAGCTATACAAATACTCAAATATTCGAATATTCCAAATTTAGAATTTCCCAAACTTCTGAACTATCAAATATTCCAACCTTTTACATATTCAATTATTCTAATTTTTAAACGCCCACTTGTCTTGTGTAATGTATGCGGGCAATTTTCATTTTGCATAAAGGTCCTGAAGCCACCTTTAAATCAATCAAAGACGTAAACAACATTCAGCACCGTTCCGTAAATCATCTTCCAGAACCGAATACATAAATTTTCTCGGTGAAGCATTTTGTTGAATAAACAGGCTATCCGGCGTAGTGTTTTGTCAACGTCTCCTTTCACGTTTCGGTATAATCAGTTTTCATGTTGGACACGAAACTGGGCATAGCAAAGCGGTTCCAGCGTCCTCGAAAACGCTATTTACATCTTGTTAGTTGCGTTCCATCGAGAACCAAGGTCCCCCTCGCTGAATCATTAACTGCAGGCCCACCTATTCTGCGTGCACGGTGTCCCCACGAGACGGATCGATGAATAATGAAACTCCTTTCATCGTGCTGATGATCGTTTGAGAGATCGCCACCCTGTTTTTGCCCGGAGTCCACCGGCAGGACGACACAGGTAATAACAAATGGCACGCAACCAGCCTGAGATGCATCGCTTCGGGTGCAAGCCTCCGACTGCACCGGGTATAGATCATTGGCTTGTGTTGTACGATCTTCTTTCGGTGCGCCAGGTGTCTTTCGATGACTCTCTTCCACGACTCTCGTGCCTCCCAGCCTGTCGAGCAAGATCTCAACCCCAGTGATCGACAACTGAAGATGTCTGAGGACCCCTGTAAATATAGTAATAAACTTCTTCTTCCTCGGTTAATTAAACGCTTCCGTTTCGATACGCTGGACATCGTCGCGATCGCCAGCCTTTTGTCGGTCATTTTCATGTAGTTACCCATGTAGCACAAGATTAGCTTCGCACACTGTGACAACATTCTGTTATTTTGTTCTGAATTCTTTTAGAGTATTTACAGAAGAAAGAAATATTATAATTGATTGATTCGTGGATATTAAAAGACGTACTGAATTTGCTAAAACGAATATACTATACATATGCCAAATATGGCTAAACTTTACTTCGGGAAACCAGAAATTTTCAACTCTTTTTTATGTAATCCAGTAGATTTTGGCGAGAAAATTCTGAAAATCCAAGTTTTGATTCTAGGTGATCAGTAGTTCGAAAGTTGTGCGTGTGTAAATCATGATTTTCATAGCTCAATAGCCCATAAAAATCATTTGGAGTATTAAATTGTAGACACTGGATGAAGTTGGCACAATTCGGAGCGAAGATTGTGCTAGGTATAAACGGTGAACGGTAGTTTAGAGCACAGGGAAACAATCTGTCGGCGGTTAAACAATTTATAGGAAAGTTTTACGGTAATCGACGAGCCGCAGTTTTCCCCTGCATTTTAACGGCGGGTCAGCTGAGAAAATCGTGGACATTAGCGTGATAATTCATTGTTAATTTAACGATCCGCTAGTCCCCCGAGCCGATAACGATCGCAGCCTCGGCGAAACCGAGATAATAGATGTACAATGCGCCGTAATATCGGAATATCGGAATTAACGACCGATTCATGGGAGTGTTAGCCGGCGATAATCGATTTGCCGTTTTACGGCCGCCAGTCGTAAACCTGTGTCACTGTGACCGTGGAAAGGTGTACCTCTGCCAGTGGCTTTCTGCTGATTACCGTACACACCTCTGTTCTTTATCGTTCCCCCGAACGCGAACTCGTCAACTATAGTTTTTGTTCGGTGACCTCGAATGGCAACTAGTCTGTGAATTTTGTGTAGATGATTCTGGAATGTTATGCAAACCACGGTTTTTTCGTGTGATCGAGAGATTAACAGTGCGAAGCTGTTTGCTATTTTATGCGTTTTCTCATTAATTTAATTTTTTAATTTTATCGACGAATTTATTGCCGTTTGCCAAGACAAATGCAAAACTTGGTAAATTATGCGACACACACACACATAAAATTGTTTTACACGTGTAGTTATTTGATGCACACTTTTTAGTAAATAATTAAAATTACCACTATATCTCGAATTAATGTAGAATATTGAATAAAACATTAACGATATCTGAAAAGTGACAATTAAGTATCCCATTCAGAATGAAAGCACACATTTGCTAAAAAAAAAAAACA
Organism: Halictus rubicundus; assembly: GCF_050948215.1. Classification (NCBI taxonomy): domain Eukaryota; kingdom Metazoa; phylum Arthropoda; class Insecta; order Hymenoptera; family Halictidae; genus Halictus; species Halictus rubicundus. The sequence continues at coordinate 14,803,366 of NC_135157.1, read as the reverse complement.
ATTGGCCGATTCGATCCAATACTTGCAAACAAATGCGAGCAACTCCTCGATAACGGACAGCAAACACTGACGCAGCATACTGATCTATGAAAATGATCGATAACACGGAAAACTTGTCTGACTTTGTGACTGCTGTCGTTGTTGTTACGCAAGCGGAACATTTTGTTATCGCTGTAGAATAATTAACCATAAGTTTTCCTCATAAGGTAATGTAAGAACTATAAATACGCACATCTGTTTTTTTTGGATCCAACAGCGATAAAACCTTGCGTTTATTGCAACTAGATATTACGGTTTCGTTGATTCTGAGACACGGAGGACATGTTGTTAATATTCGCGCAAGGGCTGCTCGTCGTTAGCAACATTTGCTGAGCTCATCTCAACTAATATTTACACTAGGCGGCCGCGAGAAATGTTTTCCTGTTAATGTTAGTTTATTCTTATCTTATCGGGGTAATGCAGCTGTTAGAACACGATGAATATACATATTGTTTCATGCGTGACATTCTTTTCGATACTTTTCACTGTGGTTGTGTTTGTACTGTTTATTTTGGGAATTGCGCACAACATCTGACTTACCCAAAAAATTTATTCCATTACAAAAAAATATTTCCCGTCCTCAAAAAATTTTGTAACACCGTCACAGACGATCAACGGTGTTCTACTTGCCAAAAAATAATTTATTCTGTGTATAAACAAAACCACTCACATGGCACCTCGTTGCCTCTTGATAAGTTCATGTGTCGCGCGCGTTTAAACAACTGACCAATTTGCACAAATTGAAAGATAGTCGCCGGTTCGTTGAAACGTGAATGCGTCAAAGGAACCTTAGCAGTTGTCAAAGGAATCGTCATCAAAATGCAAATGACCGCGAACCAGGAAAATAGAGCGAGATAACGCTTTTCGTTGCGTTCCACGGATCCACTTTCGTAATCGAGGTTATCAAGCGCTGGCTCACGGGCCGTGTAGGATTTTCTCAAGCTGCCAACATTGAAGCATGAGTCACGCTGACTCCAGCCGCTTGCGGTTCAAGCTACATTGGCACCAGTCGCGATCGTCACTCGCGATATATATATCAGCGAGTTTCCTCGACGAGTGCTGTTCAGTCGATCCTCTCACGAAAAACGGTCGTCATTTGGCACTGCACAATACTCCACAGGTGAGACCTCGTTGACTTTTAGTGTGAACTGTCACTAGAGGTACCGGTAGAACCAGCTGACTGGTTTGCAAGTTTTTGTGACAATTGCAGTGGCGCATTACTTCGCGTATTTTGCAAATTTTATTAATGTCATACGGCAGTTTTATGATTCGATTCGTTGTAAAGCAGTTGACCTCAGAGAGACCATTGTGACTTTCACCTGTACTGTTAGTTTCCTGTGTTTAGTTGAATAGACTTTTCTGTGCGATACAAATTTTCTACTCCATGAAATACGAATGGAATAAAAATTAATTCTTTGTTTCAGAAATCTCAGTAAGACAGAAATAGTGAATTAGAAAAGTTTTACGTTTTATTCGCTTATTTTTTTTTTAATGCATAAAGATTTAAATTCCTTGTTTCAGAAATCTCAATAAGTCAGAAATAGTGAATTAGAAAAGTTTTACGTTTTATTCGCTTATTTTTTTTTTTAATGCATAAAGATGCACAGCCTATTTTCGTTAGAGCAATCCTTGTTCTTTCGTTCTTTTTGGAATCGAGCTTAAGTGATCGAACAACAGGTATTTTCGTAACTGATTGTTGCAGGTGTCGTCGAGATGAAGCATCTCCTAGCTTTATCTGTTCTCCTACTCTCGTCGGAATGTTTCGGTGCCATGACTCCGGTGATCCACACGAATTCAGGACCTGTGCAGGGTGAGGTGAAGACTACCTTCTTGAACGCGAAGCCGTTCTCGTCCTTCAGAGGCATCCCTTACGCAAAACCGCCCATCGGAAGCCTTAGACACAAGGTAAAGCTCCGTCTAATTAAATTCTCCGGGATGGAAATGTATGTAGAACATTGACATTTATGATTATGTATCTCGAGCCAGTCGTATTTTATGAATGCGACATTGATTGTGACCGATACAATCTGCTTGACAAAAGCACCTGTAAAGGTAGCATTCAATCATAGAATGGAAAAATGATCAGTGCTATTTGAATTGGAAATGCGTGGTGAACAGTAGCCGGATTGGCACGGCCCAAGCTCTGTCATTAATTGTCTATTGTCACTATAGCCGCCGGTGCCAGCGGAGCCATGGCGGGCTACGTTGAACGCTACCGCGGACGCTGTTGCGTGCCCACAAATCGACGAGGCTGGTGGTAACAGATACGTAGGGGATGAAGACTGCTTGTACATGAACGTGTTCAGTCCTATTGTGAGTATAATCATCACAGTATCGTCAATGTTTTTAAATTAATATTAATTTAATTTGAATCTCCATACATTTCAATAAAGGTGACAGGCACTCATTAACTGAACTAGAAGAAATATTTAAGACTTTAGTGCTTCGTAGAATTTATGTTAATTTTAATAATCACTTTACACAGACCTTATCAATTCTTTAAAAAATTTATCCTTTAAATTTTCATAAAGCGAGTGCTTAAACAGAGGAATGTTTTTTAAATATTTTGATTTATCGTTGTCCAGACTTCGTTCGGGAAGTCTACACACAAAAAGGCAGTGATGGTGTGGATCTACGGTGGATCCTACAATGCGGGATCATCTCTGACAGCATTCTATGGGCCAGACATGCTGATAGAGCAGGACGTTGTGGTGGTCACCTTTAATTACCGACTCGGTGCACTCGGTAATTATCTCGGAATTTTAGACAGTGACTTAGTGCTTTGATATTGTTTTAAATATTTAGAGTCTTCGGTAAATGTTGAGACTAGTAGACAAATTGTCCAATCTTTATGAGATATTATATTGTACTGTCAATAACGAAAAAGTTGTTCACACGTTAGGATTCCTGTCGCTGGCTCGAGAGGAGGCATTAGGGAACGCAGGATTAAAGGACCAAATCCTAGCTCTGCAATGGGTGCAGCAGAATATCGCGAAGTTCGGTGGCGACCCGAGGCGAGTGACGATTTTTGGCGAGAGTGCTGGCAGTGCGCTGGTTCATTTTCATATATTGTCACCGATGTCGACAGGTATAGCAACATCTTCCCTAATTAAGCCGTTCTTGGACGGAGTGGTCACAGAACAATTTAAAAAAGAAATTAAGAACTTGACCCAAACTAATTAACACAAAATATTCGAGCCCGGGTAAACCTGCAAAAATGTGAAAAGTTTTGGAAATTTTATATTAATCGATGCACTGAAAATCGAAAGAATTGAACTATTGGAAATGGTAGGAAGATAGGGCCATGCGTCCTTGTAATGTTGCTATTTTTTCTGGAATCAGGATTGTTCGTGAGAGCAATTGCCATGAGTGGCACAGCATTGGCGCCATGGGCGTACCACACTCCCGAGCAATCGATGGACAAAGCGAAACAGCTGGCTGCCTTCCTTGGTAACAACGCGCAGGACTCGGATTCACTTTTGCAATTCTACATGAATGCACCAGCGAAGGATCTCGTAAATGGCAGCCAGTATATGGACGAAATTACACAAACGGTAATACTCATATTTTCTACTTTTTATTTATTGCAATTTAAACTTGAGCGTGTTGCTTTCTACATGGTACTACATTTGATCAATTTAATTGAAGACTAAGTGAAAACGAATTGAAAACTAAAATTAAATCTCAACCAGACCAGGGGACAAGTCTATTAAACCATTTTGGAAATTTCAGCTCAGTATACCATTCAGACCGACCAAAGAGTTGAAGAGTGCTGGCAATAGAGCGTTCTTCACAGAATGTCCATTAACGTTGTACAAAACTGGAAGATTCAATAGGGTGCCCATAATGATGGGCCACACCAAGGAGGAGGCTCTTGGTTTCACCAGACGTAAGTACAGTAAGGTCTCGATCTAAGCCGAACGGAGCTACACGATTTTAGTCAGTTCGCCTATCCCCTCCACTGGGGGCATACCCCACGAGGGGTCAAGAAATGTAAAGCCTAAAGAGGGGTCGGGCATACAGTGTGAACCACTACTAATCCAATTACAAAACTTCTTTATTTCTCATTTATTTTTATGGGACTTTCACCAATTTATTTGTGGCATTTTGCCAATTAAATTGACACTAAGCACGATATAATTTGAATGATATTTAGTGGATTAATTGACGGTATGTATTTTATTTTATACTTTCATGTTGCAGCTGGCTACACAGGCACTCTAAACGATACTTGGACAAACTTTGACAGACTGTTAGATATCGATCAGGACGTGTTTAACAGGTTCATGAAAGGCAAAGCCAAGCAGTACTCAGTGGTGAGTGTTCTTTATTTAGTTAAATATTTATTACTGTGGATTTTTTATGCGAAGCAAAAATTGTCTGTATTAATTGAAAGCCGTAGAAGCTGCATACACATTTTTTTTAATAACTACAAGATGAAATGAAATCAGATGAAATTAATACTATTTTTAAATTAATTGAATGATTCTTTAATTTTACGTTTGAGCCACTAATTTGTATTAGAAGTGCATATAAACCGCAGTCTATTTATTACACTGGATCTTTTTATTAATTGAAGTCTTCTATTGTATAGAATGATGAAGGAAGAAGTTATATGTTCATTGAAGATTTGAAAGAAAGAGAAATCGAAGACATTAACCACGTTTAATACTAACTTCTTGTTCTCTTGTTCACAGTTCTTGACTGACTGGTACTACACAGCACCGCAAGACCTAACTCGCAGGGTAATAAAGGAGGAAGATAGTAACTTGCCAATTTACTCTTATATTCATACCTTTGATTCACCGTACGCTTTACACAGACAAGGCGGAGAGAACTTAAACGGTACGGCAATCGATCTTTTAAATTCTTATTACGATAAAGATGGTTATAATAGGAAATAATTTTTGTTGCAGGAACCGCTCACGCTGACGACCTGCAGTATGTGTTCCACATTGCCATGACTCGCGAACCTACCGATCCCAAGGATCCTGTCAACGTGTTCAGAACGAAGGTGTCTGCCATGTGGGCTAACTTCGCGAAATGCGGGTAAGATTATGGTTTCTGGAATTTATAAATATATAGTGGAACCTTTTACCAATTTGTTACAAAATAATTCCTGGGAGATCAAATATACAAAATTTTTAGAATTTTTAGAAAACTCAATCTTCGAATTAGAAATTTGTGAAGTATAATTAGAATAGAGCAACGCTGCGTCGATTGACTCATTGTTCTGTCACATAAGAATGTTTTTCCAATTATTTATTGGTTTTCTAGAAATCCCACACCAAGCAACGACAACCCATCGAACGTAATTTGGCAAGAGTCTGGAGAACGTGGATTGCAAATGAACATAAACACTGAAGATAAGATGCAATCGCCGGACATATCTCAGGATGCTCGACAATTAGAACAATACATGCGGGAGACGATAGCATTCAAAACTCGCTGCGTATTACCTGCCTCATAGACACTCACTTCCAATACTTACTACCAAGAAATTCTAGATAGACTGCATATATTAAAAACAAATTGGTGGAAAATGACTGTATAAAAAATTTCCACCTGCTTTTTTTGAGGAATTGAAGATTTTGTTAAAAATCTTGTTTTGTGTTAATTAAAGCATCAGAACAGTACTTTGGAGAAACGAAACACTTCTTTAATCCCTTCTGTTAGTACCTAAAAAATTCCCAGTTCTGGATCACACGTCTGTAACAACTGAGATCTTCAGAATCTCCAGGAGGATCACAGTAGAATGTTTAGAATCTTTGGGATCTCTCAGAGATCTCTGGAGGGTCTCTAGAATCTCTAAGATCTTCAGAATCTCCAGAACATCTCGGGAAGATCTCTAGAATCTCTACGAGATCTCTAGGTGATCTGTACGATCTCCAACATCTTTAGTATCTCCAACATAATCTCTGGGAGGATCTTCAGAGCCTACTTCGCAAAGAAAGTACAAATTAACGATACACGCGCACCGCTGTTTGAACTATTTAGAATTAAGTACAAGTTCTGTAAGACATGATGTCACAATTATTTTATTCAGTGACGATATTAAATCCTCGAGACGCGGTGTTAAACAGAGAAACATTGACTTACACCACTTTTGCATCGGACGGCTCATTTAAGCGGCAACATGAGGCGTTGATAATTCCATCAGCGGATACAACGGGTCCATCAACGGAGAAACAACAATGTAAATGTATTCCGGCAAGAGGCTGTCCCGAGGACAATGCGGCAGCGGCGGGTTTCTTTTCAGTCTCCCGGATCGGCACCTGTTCCCTCGAAAGCGACGAGAGACGAGCGCGAAGAACGGTGTCACGAACGTCATTCCGGCGGCCCTATTTTTTATCGCGGCAGGAAAACCGGTCGCGAAAAAAATCGGGATGGAACGAGAGCTGGCGCAACAGAGAGGAGAGCGAGAGAGAGAGGAGAGCGAGAGAGAGAGAGAGAGAGAACTCGCGAGATGTTTTACGCCGCTTTCGCAAGAACGCTCTGCTCTGCGCCGCGCCGACTGCCGTTTAACCGGCTTAATAATTGCGCTCCTTATACGTGACCGAAGATAATTGTTTTTGCATAATCGGGATGGCTCTCGATCCGCACCGCGAGGAAAGAAATCGTCCACGTACCCGCGGCGGCACGAGAGAAATGCGTCGAACGCGCGAAATTGCGCATTGCGCAACAGCCTTTGCGGACTCGAACGCGGCCGCGGAAGAAGAAATCGAATCGGGATGATTAAGCAATTACGCAACGGGCCACGCGCTAATATATTGTTCGTCCCGTTAATTACCGGCTGGACACACTCGCTCGCTACTCGGAGAAAGCAGCCGAGCGGTCTCGGTTTGTTCCGCGGTCGTTTCGCTTTTTCGGCATCGGCGCGTTGCGAATTCTGGAACCGTTCCCGTGGAATTTGTGAAACAACTGGTTCTTCGATCGGCCGATCGTTTATGATCGTACTTTTAGAACGCCGCAAATGGAACTCGTAAATTCGCTTTTTTAATCGCGCCAGTAAAGTCGCTTGGTTCAGTGTGAGCGGGTTTTAAGTGATTGCGGGAACCCGGAGATTGTGGTCGAATTTTAAAACAGTTTTTTTTTAATGTACAAGCATCGGGGAATAGCAGAAAGAGTGTTAGTGTACCGGCTGCATTTTTGCTTCAAACAGCGTCAAACAGGAATAGGAAGTAATGGTATGAGTCTTAAGAATGCATTTTCAGGATGCTTTCAAACAATCAGGCAGCATTGACAATTTCGAGGAAGCAATTATAATATTGAACTCTTCAAACTTCGTCAAACAAGAAGAGGAAGCAACAGTATGAGTCTTAATTAAATCTTCACTTTAAATGTAATCGAGCAAGGCGATGTTCTCGAACAATGAGACAGGGTATTGCAATCTAGAAGTCTTCAAACACCGTCAAACAAGACAAGAGAACATTGTAACAATTTTATCTAAACATTTCAGTGTCGAGTCCAACACAATCCTACGAGGAAGCAAGTTACATTTAAGACACGCATTTATGCATGTGTTCCTGTTTGATATTGTTTGAATTGAAAATTGTACGCATCTATTCCTGTTCGATATTGTTTAAGATAGAAATAGGATTTGAAAATCGATCCTTCCTTTATGTCAAGATATTATGCTTCACTGTTGCAATGTTTGCATTTGTTCTGGTTTGATACTGTTTGGAAGGGAAATAAAAAATAAATTTGTGCTTCTTTGATATTGTTTGGACCAGAAATAAACCGTGAAGATTTTGTCTTCGTCTTCAGAAGACTTTGTATCTATCACGGGACGATTTCTGTGTGTTCGACAATGTTTGGTGCCCGAATAAAATGTGTTGACGTCATGAACTATAAAATCGTGGGATCGGCGGAAGAAAAACTTGTGAAACGGCGAGTTCCCCGGCAACGAGGCCGAGAAGCATCGTCGAATATACGATCGAGGGTGGTTGATCGATCGTCGAGAGGCTGCGATATCGCGAGTTGCGCCGATACTTCCGGTAAGTCACGCGAAAATCGAGGATCCTGCAACGCGTGAGAACAGAGGGCACCGCGCCGATGCATCACGGCCCGCCATTACAATATTTCAGTGGGGCCGTTTTCATTGTTCAAACGCCGCGCGCATAAAAGCCGCGGGGGGCCACTCATAAGCGCGCCGACCGGCAGCATGAATTACGACCGGTTTGCATACCGATCGCATCCACGTGTTCGACGACTTTCCGCCGTGCATATCTGGCTATTGATTGTTCCAGCAATTGATGAAAACTCGTTCATTCATCCCGCGGTATCGTGTCTCGACTCGGATGAATTAAGAGGATCGATGAGAATCGAGCTCACCGCCTCGATCTATTATAATAAATCTCGTTTACCGACCCGGGCGTCGGGGCTCATTGAAACAATCCGAGTGTATCAATTAAATTGTTCGCTCGTGTAATTGCTGCGCGCTGAACTGTGATTATGGCGGCTCGATTCGGTTAATCGGAGAATGATGCATGAGTGTAACGGGTGCGAGATGTTATTCGGGACGATGTTATTCGATAACGGGATTCTACATCTTCGCATGTTTAACCCTCCGCGGGCAACCTGGGTCGTTCATGACCCGAGCGAAATTTCACCCTTCATTTTCTTTCTCTTCGGTATTTATTTTTTCCTATTAATGCTTTAAACATTTGACGTCGTTATATATAAAAATACGTATTCCAGAATTTTAGAATTCTGTTTTATAATTTTAGAAATTTGCTGTGTTCGTACCAGGATTTCTGGCCGATTTTTCTGTACGTTCGTACCGAGTTTCTCTCGGCGTAAAGTTGAAGGGGGCGATAAAAAGCGGATCTAAAGATCCCAAACACAGCCTCCACGTAACGTTCCACGCAACGATCCACGGATCGCATGTGATGAGCACCCAAAACGGCTCGTTTCCAAGAAAACCGGTTCACTTAAATCACCGGGAAGCGAGAACTGCCGGTGGCGCGTGCAAATAAACCAATTACCGTCCCGACCTCCGACAGACGTATAAATTTAACGCTGCAATTACGTTGGTTACCGCGCAGCTATCAATCGGCGAACGATCGCGAGGTCTCTCGGGAAAGCGGCGTACAATTAGAAGGAAACCTTCGCGAGGAAGAACCGCGAACCGGAAATTGAATTTAGAGGTTTAAAGTGCCACCCAAAATCACAAAGGGTGCACCAGTTGAACAAATTTGTCGACTATGCATTAATTGCAAACAGAACAGTTTGATGCAATAAATACTATAGAAAATAAAAGAAGTGGAAGCGGGGAATCCATTTTGTAGAATTTGAATTTTGACAAGATCTTTCTGTGATTAAAAAGGTAAAGTTTGTGGAGCAGTGCGATGCACCTGGCGGAGCTTTTTCGCGGCAGAAAGCGCACGGTGAGCGAGCGATTTTCGCGCGGAAACCGCTCCGAAGAAGAAGTCGCGGAAAGGTCGGCGACGCGCGATTAACCTCTTCCCATTTAAGTGCAAATACTGCCGTGCGATAAATTCGACGCGGGAGAAATCCTACTGCTCGCACGCGAGCGAGCGAGCGAGCGGGTTCGAGAGTGTTCACCAGCGGGTTCTTTGAGACGTGGACCGTCTCTCTAGACGGGTAGCGGCGATGAAAGTGACAAAAATCGGGGGATAATAAAGAAAAATGCTCGGCCACTGTTTTCTCCTTCGGGACAGTATTTTTATTTTTCGGGGCGGTAGAAAGTTGAAAATTGTTAGGGCCATCGCTTCCTAGAAAGCTGCTACCTCCCAGAGCAGTCTCGCCAACACAATTTTTAACAAAATCCCCGTACCGTAACACGATCCAACGTCAATAGTCTACAGCAGATTAAATTTAATCGAGATCTATCCGATCTCACCTCTAACACCCATCACAAAAATTTTAGTCTCAGCGAAACAGTTCCGCAAAAATGAGCTTCTTTCCGACAAAGAGAGCAACACTAAATATTGATTAAACAATCTCCGCCTGGATTTTCACGCTGGATCCCAACGTGAATATTAGAAAGCTTCCTCCGCAACGACACCGAACGCAGTGCTCATGCGGTTCGTCGTTTAACCGGCATCGCTTAACGATCAATAAATGTTCGAGCGGATCAAGCGCAATATAAAATGTCAGGAATCGATCACACCGTGGCCCCCGGGGTAGATAATGATTTCCGCGGAACACGTAACAAATTGGGGCCCTCGACGTGCCCCGATCCTCAATTTTCATCGACCTGCGCGAAGCTCGCGTCAAACGCTACGAGGGAACACGCCGCGCCGCGCCGCGCCGCGCCGCTTTCTACTCATAATTTTCATTCGAACTATAAAATGATCGGCCCGAAAGTTAGGCGCGCAAAGAGGACGAAGAGGAGGTGGACGAAGGTGTGCACGCGTGCAGACGATGGCCCCCGCGACCGGTCGTTATCGGTGCACTTATCGGAGCCATTTCTCCGGCCGATTCGTAAAAGCGGCGAACGATTGGTCGTCTAACGATCGATCGGCGTCCTCTCGTACCATTCAATTTTCCAACGGGGAAAAGAAGGGCGGGAGAACGGCCGACCGGTTCCCACGCGACCGATCCGGGCCCATGGGACCCGCGATCCGGGGCCTCTCACGTTTACCCGAGTGAAAGATCCACCGATCCTCCGCAGATCCGCGAAAACCCCAGCGACGATCTTTTAACGCCTTCAAGTCTCACCGAGACACCGGTACAATCTTCTAACCAATCTATTTATTTATGTATTTTATCATGACTAGACTGGGGACTTTTGTGCAAAATAAAAATTGTCAAATACAAATATAACCACTAAAAATTGTACAGTTTATAAAACGTAGAATAAAGCTTCAATTTTAAACTATACAATTTTTAGCAATCGTACGCATAAAAATGAGTAGATGTCTCAGACTAAATGAGAAATTACAAGAATTTATTGGGGAAATTATAAAACGTAGAATAAAGCTTCAATTTTACTTTCCCTAATAAATTCTTTTAATATGTCTATCGTGTCAAATTGCATCTACTCGTTTTTATAAGTACAATTGCAGATATTTAGTGTACCAAAATAATGAATTTGCACATTTTCGAGTCTAGCGTCCGAGAATTATTTAATTCTCTGAGCGAGCAATGTCGGCAAAACCTTGCCAGATTTTCGCCGGACTATGTGGACGATCGAAACAGTTCGAAAGAGGCGTGAAAATGTCAACGTTTCGATCCGGGCCACGGTGGGCCTGAGGGGGCCCGATGGTTGGACGGGGGCCACCCTCCGGTGGTCAGTCTGGCAAAAAATCGTTTGGCGAGCATGCCCGCGAAACAAACTCTCGGAGCCGCGGGTAATAGCCCGTAATTGCAGGTGTTCCTTGTGGGAACCCATCTCCGCCGGAAAAATACTTTTAAGTATCATTACGCGATACTTAAATCCGAGATTACGAGCGGGCGCATTTAGAAAACCGTAATACCGCTAATGCCGGGTCCCCGGGCCTCGGTTACAGAGCGATTTGCATGCCGGCAAAGGCGAAAGTGGACGATGCTTCTCTTTAGGGAAGAGTGCAGTGTGCCGTCACAACGGGTAATCGATACTCGTCGCGATTCTATCGTAAATCATTCTGCGCGCACACACGGAACAACCCTGCCCCTCCCCCGGGGAACCCGGAACAATTTTTCCGCGGTCGTTACAAGGGGACAGTGTTGCCATAAATCTTGCGGTTTGCGCGGACAGTGTGCTCCGAAGAAGATCCGGAGGAATCAACGCGGTTGTCCAGATTTTGCAAATTGTTTAACTCTTCCGAATAAAATTGGACTTTCGGGTTTTTACGAGGAGCCTGCGATTATTTTCCTGTTCAATCGTATCGCAGTGTATTACAGAGTTAATGACGCAAGGTGAATCGCGCGTTTCTCACCTGACCGACTGACGGCGGAATGCGCGGTAAAACCGACCCGCGGAATTACCCCGGCGACGTTTACTCGGCGATCGCGTTCCGAGGAATTAGGCTCGGTTGTTTTGCCAGCTGGATGGGGCCCAGCTGGTGCTTCATAGGTCGTCTTCGCCGGCTAACTTCTTCGGGTTGCCGTGCACAGGGCCCCGCGCTTCAATCATCCACCTTGTCCGAGTTTCTTGCGGTCGTTGCGTCACGCGATCATATTTGTGGATTTTGCGAATTACCGGCCCCGACCAATCGGGGCCATTTCTACTATTACGGCGAAGCTCCCGAAGACTGGAGACATTTTATTCTCGGGAGAGAAAATTGAAGATGAACTCGTCTGCTTCTTTTACCGATTTGTTTCATGTAAATCACAAAAGAAAATTACCAACGCATTGAAATTCCGAACGCTTTAATAAAAATTGCACGAAACCCGAATAAAGTCTGTCCTGCCATTTCCAAAAGACAATGCACAACGGACACTTTCGCTGCTTCGTCGGGGGTCAGCATTCAGCGAAATTAAGCGGAAAAGGATTCCGGCCATTGTTCCCGTCGACGGACCCGTGTGTTCCGGACGGAGGTGGAACAAACGTTCAGAAACGTTCGCAAACATTCGCATAAGTGCCGTAACGCAATCGTCCGGGAAGAGGAGCGCACGCAGACAGGCCGGGGAGAGAAGAAGAAGAAGGAGGAGACCGGGAACAAATTATATAAAAGGACCACACACGGCGCACAAGAGGGGGAGGGGAGGCCCGGGAAGAACGGCGAGGGGTTAGGGGAGTACGGGCACTCGGCGCGAGCATGTGCTACACGCGAAATATATACGACTCCGCCGTGACTATGCCGGGGGATTTACCTTACGTCGAGCTTTGAATCGCTCGTTTAGGATGAAAAGGATCGGTGGCTCGACAGCTCCGGCCACGTGGGTGGTGCGACGAAGACGAGAGCCCGGAAGGATCTCACGGGGGCTTAAGGATTCGCGGAGATTTAATGTTATAATGCGTCGTCTCCGTGCGCTGCTTGGCAAATCGCTCCGCTGGGATCGTCTAACCCTTCCGCGGACCGACACGGGTCCGTTCTGACCCGCGGAAATTCCAATTATTATCATTGACAAAGTTTGGGAAAGGTTACACACGATTCGCGAGGATCAGACTGCGAATGGTTATAGAAATTCATATTTTTTGTTTCTTTTAATGACTCGAGTAAAAATTTTTAATATTTAGAGAAAAATCCCATCAGCGTGAATTTTATAAGACTGTGATACTTGTGGAAATTTATATTTTTGTTTGTGAATCGTTCAGAAACTCTAGAAACAATTTTATTTATTCTTTATTATGTGTCCTCGCTAAACAAGAATGTCAAAATAAATGATTGGGCTGTGTTACCTATTGCATCCCCGTGACAAAAAGCGGAAACAATTAAAAAATATTTGAAAGAGAATTGAGCATACTCTCTCAGAGAATCGTGGACGAAATTCCTCACTTATCCTCCATCTTTCCAAAAGCATTCCACATCGTTATAAATCAGTCGATCGTTCTGGATCGCCGGAGTACCGCAAAGATACCGAGCACACCGCAAAAACCGCCGATAAGAAGCCCACGATTTAATAACTCTCTGGTCAACAGGTAGTCAAACAACCGGATGCGAGTGATCAGCGGCCAATGAACAATTTATGTCCGTGGAATTGTGTATGTATCTTGATCACCATAGCACTCGATCGCCAATGAGAACAGTGCTAATAATTGCTTAATGATACCGCGATACGCCCGAGTGTAGACCAACGTTTCATGATTGCTGTCGACCACCGCTGGATAGAGACATTCGCGGTGAAACTCGAGCGCAGCGCGCGCGCGCGCGCGCTCGCGTTCGCGACGAACACGAGAAAAAGAATGATCGATACGATCGTAATCTTCGATTGCTCGGGGACCAATGTGAGAAAAGGATCGTCGTGACTGGTGCCACGCGACGATGTCCGCTACCGCTGCCATGCGCGCGGTGCTTGCACGCCGGGAAAGCGAAAGAGATTTCGCCGATCGATCGATCCGATCGATAAATCGATCCCGCGGTGTCGCTCGTCGCCGTCGTCCCCCGCGAGAGAACGCAATTACGCCTCGCGTGCGGATTTTCTCTTCCGGCCAATATCTCAGCTTCTGCAACCCCGCGGCTGCATTGTGTGCAACCCTAACAAATGATCCTAGTCTCGAACCCTAAGAAATAATCGGTACAAATCGGTGGAAATAATCTGGCTACCCGGTTCGCATGATCGCTGATTTTAAACTGGTTTCTCGTTTCTCTCCCGATTATCCCGATTATTTTTCTTTGCGAAAAATTGTATTTGTTAGTGCAAGGGTCGGTGTCAGGGTTGGTTTAACAAATTTTTATTGTGTGTCGAATTTAGAAATTACTATCTGTCATGGTCGCGCACAGAGTTAACTGGAAAGAGCAGCCGCCGAGCGACTTGTTCGGGGGAACTGGAGCAGAAAGGAGATTTCCAAAATTGCAGCCGCAGTCTCGATCGAGTCATTTCGATATTTTCTTTCGTTTTATTTTTTTCTGGTGGATGATTCTAATGCCAGAGCATCGCCCCGGGCGAGGAAGCGCCGTGAAAGGTTGCGGCGCGTTATCCGCTCGCTCTTGGACACCGAGAAACGCACTTGACCTGCTCTCCATACGCGAAGGTGCGCTGTATACTTAGCTCGAGCATGGTCGCGGCTATTATGAATATGCCGGGTGATGTACGACGCACCTGAAGGGAAGCCTTTCGCCGATGTTGATTACGAGATTTTATCGGAGTGGAAAGTTGACAACCGGCCGCGCCGCGCCGCGCCGCGCTCGATACTTCTCTCTGTCTCCGCGCGATTGATTCGTGCCGATTCAACGTGAGAAGCATACGCGATCACCGGCACGGTTTATTCCCGTATCCCGCACTCCCCTTCCCGAATGATATTCGCAAGCATTAGTTCAGAGTTGCTGGTTTTAACGGTCCGAACACGGAGAAACTTGTGTCCCGGGTAAGAGTCATTAGCGCGGCGTGCAAATCGATGATTTTGTCAGTGTCAAGTCGTTGCAGGAATATTTATCGGCGAAATGTTTGCGCCGGTATAAAGCAAATAACATTTCGGATTAGCCGACCGGTGGAACATGTTTCCTGCCGATTCATTCGGCGAGAGAGTCGTCAGGTGTGATCGAGAATGGAGAGACAGGTGCGCTTGTAATTAATGCGTAAAATTCTAATTGATAATTACAAAGGTGCATGTCAGAATAAACTTCTTAATCTTTCTCGGTTTGCACCACAAAACAACTCGGTGATGCACTAAGCAAGGGGTAGAACAATTTTTGGGGGAAAATGTGTGGGCACAATTTAAAATTTAATTTGAAATTTTTGGGGAGAAATGTGTGGGCAGAATTTAAAATTGAATCTGAAATCTTTGGGAGAAATGTGTGGGCAGAATTTAAAATTGAATCTGAAATCTTTGGGAAAGAAGGGTGGCACAATTTGAAAAATTAGAATTCTTAATGAAGAAAATTAGTTTGCTCCCAGCTCCTGTGGCCTGCGAGCTTAAAAATTTTATTTTGCACGAGTGTAACGTCATCGTCCATTTTCCAGGGCCCCAGGGGATAAAGACGATATTTTTATTCGAGGATCCCCGTTGTCAACATGGTCCCAGATCCACGAATCAGTTTCCTCGGCGAGACCCAAGCCCCCCGGACGAAATTCAACCGCGATTTATGGTCGTATAGGGTTCCGTAGGGGCCCGAAATCAACACCGAGGAACACAGGGGTCCGCAGGGCGTCGAAACGCAGATGACTATCGTCCGTGGCTTTTCTTACCCGCCGGGTATATTTATTATCTTGGACGGTTCTCGCGTGCTCCAACAGGAAGCATGCGTATTCATAACGTGAAACGAAGCAGCCGCGATTCTAATTGAAGGAAAGTGTGTCCTGTGCCGTGGGACCTTCGGCCATTTGGCCCGCTGGCTATTCCGCTTGACCAACGCTTTTTACTGTCGCTGTTTTATGAGCCGAGCGCGCGCTTTTTGTCGAGCCCTGACTCGACTGCTTCGCGTTTAGGCTTCCTTTAAAACGACGCTCGAAAACCTGTGCATACTGTGTACTTTGATCGTAGAGCCCCCGGAATTTGATTTGTGTCCATTTTACGTCTTTATATTAAATTAAAATTCCCGAAAGAATACATTTCTGTCACACCAAAAATAATCGAGTCGGAAATTCACTGGAGACTATCAAATTTTTAAAGAGTTTATGTAATATAAAGAATACAATTTTTAGAATTACTAAATAGAGAATACAGAACTGGAAAAGTCTAAAGAATTAATTTTATCAGCATTCGAGGATCGCACACCAGTGAGAAGATGAGCAGACGCGATGTCCAACGTAGGTATGACAAAAGGGAGAACTATAGGCGGCCCAGCAACGATCGATTCCCTTTCAAGACGCAAGTGCGCTCATGTCGAGAAGCACCGTTCGAACAGCCACAGTATGAAAGAAGGAAAATTGTCTGATGACCTGTACAGTTACGTCGGTGATCGAGGATCGCTCAGCTCTTGGTTCAGAGTTCGCGTTACGAGACAAACTTGTCGTGGAAAACACGTACGCTCGCAAAATGGCCGCTCCGCCGGTAACTAAAATCATTTCCTCTCAATCGTCGTCTCCCCCAAGGATCATCTTCCTCTCGATTTCCAGGATATACAAGCTTAAACCTTTCACTGTCCCCCCCTGACTCCCTCGGGATCAAGTTTCCACTACACATTTTTGTGTCACTGTCCCTCGCTCATTATTGCAAAGGGGATGTTTTATTAGAGACATTTCTGTGATCTTAAATTTTGCTCATTTTTCGATCATAATTATTAAAAAAAAAGAGGAGCCAGATTAACGCTTGAGTGGCCGGGACCAGGGTCCTTCTAGACCCAGTAATTTAAAGGCGATTTATTTCCTGATACAGCAAATTAATTTCTCCAGGTGTTCCAGGATATTTCGGGGCAATCAGCGACCGTTTGAAAATGCACGGAAAATTCAGTCTAGCCCTAAATGGCCCACCGAAGGTCCCCGAGGTATGCAGAGGCGAGGATTCGTCCGAGGACACTCGAAGCTAAACGCGTTAATGAATTCCTGAAAGGGTAGGCCTCGCGTGAGCCTCGGCAACACGCTCTCGGCTGGCGCTTTTTCTAGAAAGCCATCTTCCGAGCACACGCGGCAGGATATTCAAGCGTCGGAAGTGCCTCGAGGTGCTTGACAATTTAAGCTGCTTACCGAGCCACGCCGGGACCTAATGCGAAGAGTAACTGCCTCTGGATTAACACGTTAACTATCAACCAAGGCCCCTTCGCCGCTTCCTACCGGCGCACTGAAATGTATTTGCCACTTCCTGCCGGGAATCTTCGCTCGCTAAAGCCTGTACCGTTAGCGGGGAATACGCTTTTCAGGAAAATACTTCCTCATAGCTCTTTTCCAATTTCATCCAGTTTATTACCACGTAATTCAGTCCAATTTAATTCCGCGTATTTTAATTCCATGTAACCCATAATAGATCAATTTAATACCACGTATTTCGGTTCAATTTCTTTTCATCTAATCTCCTTCGATGTTAATGTATTTCGATTTAAATCATATTGATGTGGTTCGACTGAATTGATGTGTCTTAATTCGTAGCGTTTTCACGAAATTTAATTTAACCTTCCCGTCGTTGGACACGCGAAGGAATTTATTTGAAATTATTTTCGGTTAGCGGGCGACAATTGGATTAAACGATTGCATTCAAACGTTACTGACACTGCAAGGATGAGAAACGTGTGAATGGGTTCGGGTTTTCAGTAGCCAGACGCCGAGCGTCCATATGAATAGGTCTTAAGCTACTTACCACGCATTGAAGTCACCAACGAGACGTTCGTATTAACTCCGCGCCCCAGATTTATTGCGCGAAACCTAATTTTATAGCTCGCATTCATTTACCGCAGTCTAAACAGGCTTGCCCGGTGGACATTACAGTTTTACTATTCGCGTTCCGGTCCAGCAAAAATTGTTCAACGCGAACGTTCTAGAACCGCTTGCACTAGATTATGACAACAAACTCGGTTCTACATTATCAAACAGCGAACATTTATACGAAATCAAATTTTCTGAAGTTACACAGATCTACGGAGCTTCAAGAAAAAGATAATTTATTTATGACAACTACAGAATTACAGCTCGTGTATTTGAAGAAGACGTCGGAACAGCGATTAAGCGAATCAATTAAAACAAAAATGTCACAGTGTTAATAAACTTCTCAGTTCACAGCCCACCAGAAACCCGAACTCGTCCCAGCCAGGTCTCAGCCGAGTCGACGCGAGATAATTTCAGGGGATTACACCGACCAGGTTATCATTTCACGGTTTCAT
The DNA here is from genome assembly GCF_050948215.1 of Halictus rubicundus. Lineage (NCBI taxonomy): Eukaryota > Metazoa > Arthropoda > Insecta > Hymenoptera > Halictidae > Halictus > Halictus rubicundus. The sequence goes on along the minus strand of NC_135157.1, from coordinate 14,785,025 downwards.
TGCTCCTCGGTTTTATCTCTCTTATTTTCTGAAGGACCCGCAGCGGTCGGGTTTAAGCAAACACGAGAGTGTCAGCGTATTTTCGGTGTCGTCGTCGCGATATCTCAGCGAGCGGCCTCACTCCCAACCGGCAACAAATGGCTAGCGCCACTCCTCTGGCGAGAACGTACAACCTCCGCTAATTACTCGGCGAAATGAACGAGACCTTCCCCGTCTTATCTTCGCTGGAATATCGGCGATCAGCCGCGCTTCTTCGGGTATGAAGAGCTTGCAAACCCTGGCACTGGTTTCTTCTTGCAGATTAGCCAAGTGTATGCAAAACAATTTTTCGTGTAATAATTTTTCCGTCGAATTTGGGCCACTCAATTTTTTCCCTTTAATTTCTTAAATTCAGAATACACTTATGAACTGTTTAATAATTTAAACTGCAGCGAAGGGGCTGGGAATTTTACGCAATTGCGACAAGAATTTTCAGAAGAAATACGAAACAGTTAAAGAATTATTTTTAGCTTAATAAAATTATTGAGTGAACAAATGAATTTCTATTTAACTCCCGGTCCTCGTAATCGATGCAGACAAATTTTAATTTGCATAATAGCAGTCGATCGACTTTGAGGTTATCGTAAAACGAGAGAACGTTGAGGAACGTCGGATCTCGGCGTCTCCGCTGAATGGTAAATAAAAAAGGTAGCATAATGGCGGAGGAAAGGGCCACCGGGGGATTCCGGAGCAGAGCTGGTTGAACATATCGCCAAGTTATCAACTTATTCCATCTGGCGAGTGGTTCTTCAGCGGCGGCGAGTTATGCGTTATTAGGTATGTTAATGATTTCCTGTTCCGCGGGTCTCGGGCTGGCACCTGCGACCGCCTCGAGACCGTTTGCCGACTTAATCGTCGTGCGGCCCGATCCGTTCGCGGAGAGGGCGTAATGCCGAGAATAATTGGCCGTGGATCGCGAGTTAAGAGGTAACAAACGATCGGCCGGGATTAACGGGAGACGAATAAGCTGGCAACGGCAATTGAATGCGCGCCGCTCGCCCGGGAGTCCGTTGCTCCGGGCGATGATAAATCTGAGCGAACCACCGGGGTCCTGGTTGTCCCTCTTCCACCTTCCCTCCCTTTCCCTTCCCCGCCCTACCTTTCTTCCTCCTTTCGAGCTCTTATCGTCGGCCCTTCCTGCCCTATCGTTTCCGCCGTGCTCGCTGATTAATCGTCCGGCCGAAGACGAACCCCCCTCCATTCTTTTCGGAGCTACGTACAAGATGAGATCATTACAAATTAAAATTAAAAATTTAAAGTTTAGTAGTTGGAAACAGTAATGTTTTATTTCTGCCCCGGAAACGTAGCGAATGACGACTCGCACCAAGAAACGTACTAGCAGGGGTAGTTCAATAGAGTTGAAGAAAATGGTGATTGCCGTTCGGTAGTGCGCTAATTGCTCGATCGCCCAGAGCACACAGAGTCGTCGAGAGGATTTGATCTCTCGGGAGAGAGAGCAAACTCGGTCGACCGAGTATGTCGGGCAGAGCGGTATAAGCGTAGGTCCCGAGGGAAGAAACCGGGAAAAACGTCCGGTTGGTATAGTCGCGCCGCACCGGTGACCGGTTCGAGATTAATCGGGCAGATAATCGCGCGCGATGCTCGCCGTCGGAAAGAACCTAATGAACAAACACATGAGCAACGGGCCCCCGGTTGATTTATAGGAGACGCGGCCGAGAGCATTACGCCGCGCCGGGGCCCCTAATAGAACGCTGGCTGCGTGAACCTCATAAACGCGGCCGCGGACTTCTGTTCGGAGGATCAGGGACGATCGACATCCTTTCTAATTACCCTCGAATCGGACGCGATTTATGATCCCGTGGGGGGTTTCTTGTTAATGATCGTATAAACCATGAAATACCGCTCGCCGGGATCGAATTAACAGCGCCCGGCACATAGATTTCTGCGCCGGGAGATTGAATTCGGCGGCGAACCCGTTCCCGCGCATTCTATGGCGCTTGCGTATGATTTATTTCGGTTGGAACTCCTATTGATCCTGTTACAGCCGTCTGGAAAACGTTGTGCCGAAGCGTTTACTATTTACTCGAAGATAACAATTATTCATGCGATATAGCGCGAGAAAAAAATTGCGAAGTGCGTTGCACACATTACTGTCAATCCATCCTGTCATTAATTTATAATTGCATTTAAAGCAATGTACAATTCTGTCACTATCGTCAATTTGTGGAATTTGTTCAGCAACGTTCAATAGTTAAAATCGCACTGACTTATAAGTCACTGGGTAATTGCTATTTTGACCGTTTCCATGGGAGGCCCATTGTTTAGAATGGTAATCGAGAGGTAGTGAATTTTTCAGGACGTTCGTCAATGATTCACGTTTGTTCAGGATCGACACAATAGATTCTGCGCGGGCACAATACGTTCCTCAGTCGCAGCACAATGTTACGAAATAATATTTCCAAGTTTACGCCGGGCTCGACAACGTCCGTGACGTCTTTAGTAAACTAGTATCTGCACAATCTCGAACGTTTAAGTTCCCTTTGTCGCCCGACAATGGGAACTAGTCGAGTGTCTGACACGTGTCGTCTTATTCTACTTCGAGTCTCGAGACTTCGGCTTGCGCGCGGAAGACTTGTCTGACGTTATTATCACCGGATTATATTATCACCTTTTACGCAGAAATAGAATTAGTTGCGAGCAGCAGGAGTTACATAACAATTTATTTCTTAATCATTTCGGTCCACCGGAAATGGTACAACGTTCACTGAACGTCCACTGAAAATGGGGTAATAGTTTCTTTTACCGAATCTGCCGTTCTTACTGTTGGGTATCCTATTTTTACCATTTTGTAGTCTAATTATCAGTGGAGTTCTCAGAAAATAAATTCATAGAATTATTTAATTTTTAATTTTTTTAAGAGACTGTGCAGGTTCGATTTTTCACACAGCAGAATTGCAGCGATACGAATGAAATTTTGTTAAATAAATATTGTGGATTGGTGGCTAAGGTACCAATTGACCACTATGTGTATTCCAATGGTACTTGAAGGGGCCAACAAAGTGGGAATCGCGATTTCCGCGAAGTTTTCCTGGATCGGGGGCAATTCAGCCGATTCTGCGAACCCGACAGACTCTTATAGGATAACAAAGTGCATACATAGGAAGTAGGTGCACGAACGATAAGCCAATCGCGGGTCTACGGCTTCTTTGAATGACAGGAAGCGGAATACAAGTGGACGAACATCTTCGTCCATGCAAAAACCAATTGACAATTTACCTGTTTCTGCTGTCCGGTTACTGTTACCCATTACACGATGCATAATTTCAAACAGTCACCCGGACACCTTGCAATTAATCGCGACATAAACGCTCGAACCTAATCAATTTAAATTTTGAAAAAATTCAAGAATTATCCGTCGATCTTAATTATCCTATGCGACGTAACGAGCCTGGCAATTTTTACGATTTAGTCAAGAAAAATATTCGCTTGACAGTTCGATCGAATCATTCAACAATTTAGTAGTGAACGATCCTGCGAAACTGGTACGTCCAGATCAGATTATCCTGCGAGCAGTGTTTTATCTGCGATCGAGGGAGGAACCCAAACAATAAGATAAACCACGCGTGACACTCGATTATCCTCGTCCACCTAATTACTCCAAAGTAATCCCATCATCTAATCAATTAAAAGACCCTCGCGGCAAAAAGCGACGGACAGGGCGCTGATTAATTTAGTTCGCGGTCCGGTCCAGCGAGATCCGTCGAGCATGATGTCCGTAGAGCACTCTGGGACGTAGCAATTATTCCCTGGCGCAATTAAACCAGCGCCCGGGAAAATTAACGCTCGATGGAAGCGAGTGGTTTCGATTTTTCGTGCTAATTGCAAAAATGCTCCTATTTAAATTTAAATCGATGTCGATTGCAGCGTGCAATCGATCAATTTCGAGTTTCCAAAGGTGTATTTCTTTTTTATCGAGTTAGAAATCATTAGACTGCGGATCTTGATGCAAAATTTTCTCCGTTTGTTACGAGAAGTAGGGTTCAAATGAAAACGTCCTCCTTCTCGTAATAATTTTAATCGATTCGACGGACTATAAATTAATCGGCGATGATCAGCATTCTCCTTCCGGTTTTATTAACAGATGAGTGTCGATTTATCGCCGGCGACCGGCGCAAACAATTAAGAAATTGTTTCGGCCGTTAACCTATGAGGTCGCGGTGTGATTCATTGTCGGTGACGCCTTCCGCGTGCCTAATGCGATTCTAATAGCGGCGTGCGCGGATGTGCATCGCTTCTATTCACTTCCGCCCCCTTTGCGCATCCTCCAGAATGCACCGGTTCCCACAATCTTCGAACACAGAAACTTAAGGGCCCACTAAATCTCTGGTAGAAAAATCGTGGGCATTCAAGCGGTTGTAACTTACTGAAAAAAAATCGGACGGCGATCCAATTAGGCTCATTTTGTAGGCTGAAGCATCTACTTTTATCCCTTCGATTTGTTGTTTTTCCTTAAATGCGTTCGCATTAACAAAGTCGGAAGGAGAAGGGAAGATTGCTTTCTTTGTTCATAATGCTGCAATTTTGGATTTAAATACTTGTAAGGAATTTGAAAAATTTTTTTGGTAATTCTAGGTAGAATGTGCTTCAAGTTTAAAGCATCCCCTTTAAGATGACGCCTCAAAATTCTCTTTAAATGAGAAGTATGAGCATTAGAACCAGGGACGTTTTGTCACTTACAGTTTCAGACAGTTCTACAGAATTTGAAAAATTTTTTCCGTGACTGAGACAAATTCGAGCTTGAAGATTGAAGCTTCCCCATTGCAACGACATCTCGAAATTTGTTGTACGATTTTTTGTTGCGATTTTATTGAATTTCGAATGCGGTGTTTGAGAGCAATAATATTTTTGACTTCCATGTCAAAGCGATAAATGGAGTAGAATGTAAAAGTTAAAAGCATAAAGATTTCTATGTGAAAGGAAAACAGTCTAAAAATGTACAAATATATTTCCATTCGCGATTCGATTCTCGCCGATCCGAAACGAACGAGTCAGACCAACGGCGTCGAGAATAATGTACAAGGAGTTTCCCGGCAAGAATTATCTCCTCGACTCCACGTTAACACGCTTCAGGGTGGCCTACACTCGTCGAACATCGCGCTCGATCCTCGACCAGCAAGGATTTCGATCGAAACAGCGTTTACACGCGTCGTCCTCCATTTCGCTATCGGGTTTAGACAAGCGTAAATCGTGCGCGGGGCCATTTAATCGGTGCTTTCTCGCCGAATAACGAAATAACTCAGCGAGGCGGGAAAGCCACGAGGTTCGACGAGGATTAGAAACACGCGCGCGCGTGGTCTGCGCCTGAAAAAAAAAGAGAGCCAATAATTAACGAGCGGCTCGAACGTCGGACCACTTAATTATTATCGACTGCTAGCTATCCGGCTTGACTTTCCTCGCGTAAATTAAAGCGGATCGATGGGAGCCGGCTCGATTGATGAATCGATCGATTTCCTCCCGGTAAAACGCTCTCGGATCCGCCGAGAATTATCCTTTTAACCTCGAGTTTTTCCTCGACACTAATCTGCCTCGAGGGAAAATTAATCAGTCTGCGGAAATGAGGAAAATTTTCTACCAAACCATTTCCATTTCTGCCCTCCGTGGAAACGTTTTACACGTGTCGTACAAATGGGTGTAATAAGCAATATTAATTCGAGGCACATTAAATGGAGAGTTAGACAGTGTCTTTATTTTGTAAAATAATTTTTATCCCGCTCAACCTGCTTGGAAGTTTAGTCCGAGAAAAATTTATTCCTCAAAAATCATTTTTTTACCCACTTCTATTTTATAACATTTAATAATTTTTTTATGGCTCGACGGTTTTGGACCTTAGAAAGGTACACAAATTTTGAAAAAGGCACCAAAGAACAGGTTTAAAATCGAAGGACGAGCATCTGCCGCAGTAGTTCGACAGAAAACAGCCGTGGCTCGCGTTTCAGCATAATTAATTACGCTCGTTCCGCGGTAGAGGGTACGCACGCGTTGCGTTTTCACGCGGAACTCGTTTGGCAAGCTCGGACCCGGTTGCGCGTTTAATAACAACAACGGACGCGTTCGTAATTAAGAGCGGCCGGTAATGCGCGCGTAATTGAGCCGATGCCCGCGGATTTTTTCACGAGATAAAAACCAACGGACCCGGTTTCACTAATTTGTTAACGTTGGGATTACACCTCGAGGAATCTTGTCGCTATAGTACAGGACAGTTAACGGCGTTTGTAACTAGTTGTAAAGAGCAGTTTTACAAGATCCTCGTCCGAATGAGGATATACTGATTTTTACGTATGTCTACGACTTCCACACTTTAAATTATTCTTAAAATTAAACTCTTTTCGTATCAGCATAAAAGATATTTCAGCTCATAAAAATACCGGATAAATTATATCTAATATTGAGTATATTAATTGAGACACTTGTCAGATAATTTTAAATCACAAGATTCAAATATTCTAGTCGTCACTTTTAAGGAAAAATTAAAATCAAAGCTAGAAAACAGTGATATTATAGGTCGTCAACTGCCACAGCCAATGGCGCGGCGCCACGTGGCAGGGCGTGGCCTAGCCCCGCCCATTGTAGCTTTCTCCATCGGTTCTCACCGAACAAGCGATTCTCGCCGTTGCACCGACAGCTCGGAGTAGAAGGAAGTTAATAACGACCGACTGGATTTGTAAACGTCTCCTCGAAGCAACGGACTAATATCGTCGCTGCAGCGTGAAATATTAATCACCTTTAAACTAGTTGGGACCAGGCGAATCCTCGACCACGCATGAGCGACCAAAGGGTAGTTGTATCGGAACGGATAATTCCAATTAATAAGAACGAGAGCCAGCGAGAGCGCACGGTTACTCTCGAACGTTAATATCGGCCTGGCGATTATATATCGACTGTTTCGCCGATACTGCCCGACCATAAGCACGTTTCTATCTCGTCTTAATTACAAGGCAAGAAGGCGCGGCCGGTTTAGAGTTTGTTGCTGTTCGATGGGCAATGATGCTGCTAAACGTCCCGTTTCCTCGACGATCCTGACGCGTGAGAATATTAATCACTTCCAATTGGAGATGCTTTCAATTCTAAACATTTTATTGAACCTTAAAATTTCGGAGATTAATCCGGCACATTTTATAAATAGAGAAATTATGAACCTCTCGATTATGTGCCATCTGGAGGAATATTTCAGTAGCGATTTTTGTGGAAATTAATTTAAACTTTTTCATTTGCTAATTTATAACTATATTGTAGATTCGATTAGATGCCTAGAAATTTTGTTGGACTCCACAATTTCGGAACCGGATCCAGAAATAATAAATAATGAACCCTTAAGCAATCAGTCTATCGCAACCAGTCCATTAATCGATTTAGCGGTCTACTATCGGCAAACAAATTTTCTGACGCGGAGACTGTGTAGAGATTAAGATTTTCAGTGGTGCCGCGGAGTCGCCGCTTAAGTGCAAAGAGTTAATTATCAATTTTAGGTGCGCTCGCCGCCTTCAATCTCGGCCGACCTTTCAATATCCGCTATCTGTCCGACTGATCTCGGAAAAGTCAGCCGGCTCCCAGCTTTTTAAGCTGCGCGCCAGTGCCGCGGAAAGGTTAGAGCGATTTGTGACCTGCTTCGCGGTGTACTATAACCTGATTTTTCGCCGACCGATCCGGAGATAGTCCGAGGTTCCACTTTGTGGATGTGTTTATCGCTTTCGTGCACCGGCGAAGTCTCGGGAGAAGTGTCGGCGAAGTTTGCGTATCGAGCGAACTTTACGTAAACGGTCCACCGTAAGGTATCGTGAGGTAGATCGAAGAACGACACTAGCAACCAACTTTATGATAGATCAACACGATTTTACACTCTCGCGAGAAGTTTCTTTCGACGGGTTACTACTCGCTGCGCGCCGCGCCGACAGTTAGAATCGCTCCTGCTAAGAATTTCCAATTACTTTGGAAAACGGGATTGCAGCCAAGTACTTCGCGCTATCAGTCAATGTCTGCTCCTGCTACGAAGTTCCGTTGCTTGTTAACCCGATACTTTACGATTTCTGCTCGAAACCTTCGCGACGAGTCTGCCTCATTATCCCTTGGGACGGGATCGATCACTTAAAAAAGGAGGTGGATTCTAGACTCCAAAAATTGATTTTTCTATGGTTGTAAGATTGAAAGAATGCAACTTTAAAAAATATTTTCTAGCGGCTCAAGGATGCACCCGGATATCCCAAAAAATTCATTCCCGTATTGCTGACAGTTTCCCGGGGAAAAAATTTATAAAAATCACTTACTGTAGCTGTCTCTCGAGAATCTATTTTTCTTTCGCAATTTAATTACAAGGGATTGAATATCGTAGAAAATATTAAGTAGGTTACGAACGTTCGTTTGAAGAAATCTTCGAAAATCGTGGAGGTCCCACAGCCCGGATGCAGTTCTATCGGGCATCGGCAGACAGTTATCGTCGATCAGGTGGATAATCGGCGCGGCCTGGGAAAACGTGATTTATTAAGCGGGCTTCGTGGCCCGGCCGCTCACTGACCTGCCTCGTTATCCTTATCGACGAAAGAATATCGTAGGGGGACTTCCTGCTCGGCGACGTCACGTCCCTAATAAGATTGCGTGCTGAACAGAGCGATCCGCAGAGGACGGGCGCGTTTACGCGCGTGCATTTTTCCCCCGCTCGCTTCGCGGCGGGACGTGCGCGTATTTTTCTACGGAGACGTGAGCAAACCTCTCTCGCTCTTTCTCTCTCTCCCTCTCTGTCTCTTGCTCGTTTCTTTCTGCTCCTTACGTGGGGAACATGAGTAAACGGTGGGACACGTGCGTCGCATATGTACGAGCGACGCTTCCTCCTCTCGGCTTGCGAGAACGCGTCACTTGAACTCTTGCTAAGCTCTTTTCGCTCGAGGGTCACCGGTTTTCGAGCCTTACCGAGAACTTATGGCTGTGGTCCCGGCTCCCGGTCAATTTTTCAGGGAAACAGTCCTGCATCATATCTGACGCCTCTCGAAGTCTTCTTCGCTCAAAAAAAAAAGTTACACTGCGGATTTTTGTGCAAAATCAAAATTTTCAATTCTATAAAACCGAAATGAGTTTTTAATAATTTTAGGAAGACGAAAATAGTGTGAAAATATTTTCAAGTGCATGAAGGGCTTTCTATTGAATAAAACGTAATTTATTCAGTTCACTTGTACAGTTATACCGAATAGCATTAAAGGAAGAAATTAGTTTCAGCAAATTTCTCCTCGGCACAAAGATTTTAACACTCCGCTAATAAGCAATGGTTTCCCGAGGGAGGTTCTAGCACTTGAGCCACCGCTCTAAAAGTAAGGGAGGGGGGGGGGGGCTCGCGCGATTGGAATAAATTGCAAGGGGTTGGGGTCCCCGACAGGGTAACAAGAGGACAAGTTGTCGGACATAGTGTACGTTAAAGTTCGCGACTCGGGACGCGGGTTTTCTCGGCTGAATACGAAATTCGCCGCATAAACACCCGCCAGGTAGAAGGGTGTACGATTCTGGTTGCGGGTCGTCTTCGGTGCGTGTAGACACGTCGTGGACCATGCGGCGATCCTCTTGCCAACCGGAGAGGAACTGGTATCGCGATATCTCACGGCGGCTGCCGCCATTAAGCGCAGATTGCGCTTTCGTGGTGGTCTACCTATGGGGTTATTACCAACGACCTGCCACCCAGGATCGAGGTGGGTGTGCCGGGTACTCTCGGACCTTCTGCGTCGATGCTCCGTTATGCTAAGCAGCGAGAGCAAGCCCTTCGGCTTCTTCGGGGTTCGTTTACCCCGCAGGAATAACCATAGACTCGCCAGGGTTTCTTCCGAAGGTTTACACCTGGTTGCTGGCGAAGGGAAAGCGAAACTTATGGGGTGGGTGTAACGAGGCTGAGTGATAAGGATTTTGCTATTTTACATGGGTCTTTTGAAAATTGGTTCAGACAAAGAGATTGGTCGAAAGACACCTCTTAAAATTTTAAGAAATGTATTCAATAGATCTACATGTGTGAGAGAGAGAGAGGAAGGGAGGGGATAGCTTGAAAATTTGTTGTAAAACAGAGCCAAATCAGTGGATTAGAAATTAAGAGAGTGAGAGAGGGGAGGAGGTGAAAATTTGAAAAGTAGATCCCAAATCAGTCGATTAAAATGCAGGGCAGAGAGAGAGAGCATGGAATTTGAATCAATTTGGCGCGGAACAGAGCCGAGTCGGTCAATTATAAATTTAGTACCGTAAAGAGAGCGAGAGGGAGAGCATGAAATTTGAAACAATTTGATGTAGAACACCCGGCTGATTGGATGGTAATGGTGATAGAACGAGCGCGAGGCTTTATAATCGATTTCCTCGGTGCCGGACGCCTCCGACAAGAAACTTTCATTCTCGGTTTTCGATTTGCTCGAACACGTACTTTCGCTTCTTGCTCGGTCAGTACCACCTGTTACAGGACACCCTGTATGTAGACACGAATATAAAGCGGCGCGGCAACAGATTTCTTCGTTCCCGCCTCTCGTAAGCGGACCGACTCTCTTTTGCATACATTTTGTCGCCCGGCGCTGTCGCCGAGATAAACAAGCGGCTTAACGTTCCCGCGACAACCACGATATTCTTTCGAGACCGTAAAGTCGCGTACACAGCCCCGCGCAAGCTTTATGCTGTGCAAGGGCCGTGTACCGACACGGTGAAACGCGAGAAACAGTTTAGTTGGCGCGGGAAAATCGGGTTTTAGGCGGAGAAAGCTGTCTTTTATGTTTCAATCGGATGTATGTGCAATTTTCAAATTGTTTAAAGTTTATTGGTCTTCCCTTTTGCTACAGCAACCCTTAATTAACGAGCTGGCTGTCGACACAGATTGTTCTCTTTAGGTTCTTCGGGTTGCAAATTTTTGATATTTGTTTTTTCGTGGAAATGAAGCATCTATTTTGACAAGACTGTACACTGAATGCACGAAGCAACATTTTTCAGAGATTAGTGTTTTTGTTGGGGTTACAGGGCAGACTGTTTCATTTTATCTAATAAAAATTGCCCGAACCTATGTAGCCGATTAATTTGACAAGATAATAAAATTACACTATCAATAGACTCACAAATTTATGCTCGTATTGGACACATTACTGTGCAGAGATATATAAACGAACGACTATATCAACATCTACTAATGTCTTCATTTCACGAACACGAAATCAAGCGTATTTCAATTAGCACGGTGATAAGGACGAAATTTATATTTCTCGGACCTCTTACTGAGATTGTAAACAACTGTACTAACGTTTAGCACCGTTCCAATTTTTAGCAATAGCAAATCGAACGTAATTAGCATATTAATGAGAACAACATTTATCGGTATAAAACTCGACGGTCTTGAATCAGTCTACAAAAACCTGGAATTGCATAAAGTCCCGGCGCACAATTATCAACACCGTAAATTGCGAGGACCAAAAAGGGTCAAAATGGACGAGAGCAACAGCAACTTTCTACAAGGAATCGGCCGAAAGAACAAAAAGTACATCGCTTGCAACCTGAATATCGCCGTCTGGAACGCCGCTAAATCTCCTTATCTAGACAGCGAAGTTTCATAAGTCACTGTCCACCCTCATTAAAACGGCCGACCAGAAATCTTGTTCCATCAAGTCCGTGGAAAATCCTTCTTCTCGGAGCTTCTATTTCTCCGTGTCTGGGTTGCTTCACCCTGCCGCCTCACCGGGTGGAAGAAGAAAAGCGCCGATCAATAAGCCTATAAATCCCACGTACGCTTTGGCCACCGTAAGGAAAACCATCTATCGTTCTTCCATTCGCGGCGAGGAAACCGTTCTGATAAGGCAAAGGCTGGGTCGATGCTGCCGCGTATAAATCACCGACACTAATGACCCGAAACGTTGCTGGGACTATTCGCAACGGTACCGGGATTATAATTACTGTACCTCGGATCTTCGCATTTGTGCCGCGGAAAAATCGCTGACGATTTGTAACGCGACGGAAGGGGACACCTTTTTTTATTCACCGGCTGCAGTTGCACAGCCGACATGCAATTTATTCTCGGTAGATGGTCTCGGAGTATTTCCCACGATTTTTAACTATTTAGGACGATTTCTGACAGTGTTCTGAATTTTTTCCATGATACTCTGGAAGTCTGACAGTTTCTGGTGATATTCTGACAGTTTCTGAATATGTCTGATGATTTTATGAAAATTTCAGAATCTTTCTGAAAGTTACTCACTATTTCTGAAAGGTTCTGAACAATTCCGACAATTTCTGAAAGTTTCTGAGTAACTGATAATTTCTGAAAGATTACGAATATTTATGACTATTTTGCGACAATTTCTGAATGTTTCTGAATAATTCTGACAATTTCTGAATGTTTCTGAATAATTCTGACAATTTCTGAATGTTTCTGAATAATTCTGACAATTTCTGAATGTTTCTGAATAATTCTGACAATTTCTGAATGTTTCTGAATAATTCTGACAATTTCTGAATGTTTCTGAATAATTCTGACAATTTCTGAATGTTTCTGAATAATTCTGACAATTTCTGAATAATTCTGACAATTTCTGAATGTTTCTGAATAACTCTGACAATTTCTGAAAGTTTCTGAATATCTATGATAACATTCTAACAGTTTCTGAATATTCCTGATGGTTTTATGACAATTTCTGAAAGGTTCTGAATAATTCTGACAAAATCCTGAAACTTCCTGAACAACTCTGATGATTTCTGAAGGATTATGAATATTTCTGATTATTTTCTGACAATTTCTGAATATTTCTGACCAATTCAGAGCATTTCTGACAATTTCCAACGACTTCTAAAAATGTCAGCCGACCACTGTCGACTTCTGAGTATCTCTGACAATTGTGCAATTAGTACAGTTAATTTTCATTCCGCACAAAAATCTGCAATCTGCGGAGTACAATAGTTAGTGCGACAGTCCTCAAGGCCAGCCCAAGCCCGGAATGATCTAACACCGGGCCTAACGCGATCCGGAACGATTCGTTTCGGGTCGCGTCCCGTTGGTCCAGGGGCCCCGGTACGAATTCCCGGGCAGGCACGCACGCGCGTGAATAATGCCCGCGCACGCCCACGCTCGTGCCCCGAGGGCCCCGCTCTGGCCCCCGAGGGCCTGACGACACGCGCGGGGACACGGCGTGGCTAATGGCCCGCCGCGTGAAAGCCGGCCCCGAGAGGTGAAACAGAGAAAACGCGTGGGCGTGCGGCGGCGGCAAGCTGCTCTCGACCCGCGAGCCGAACCGGCGCTCGCGTTTCGCCTAATTAGCACTGATTACGACTTAATTGCCCCATCGGCGGCTATACTCGCGCGCCGAGATAGCGAATCGCCGACGATCCCGGGAACCCGGGCCGCGTTCCGTTTCGCGCGAGCGTGTGGGAGTGTGCGGTGGGCACCGCGCATACCTCAACGAAGGTATAGTAATGCGCATGAACTGCTGGACACCTTTGTGTATTTATAGAATCGTGGTAATTGCCGTTGTCAACGAATCGCTGGGAGTTTTTGCGAATTTACGAGTTTTGAGTGAACTTTTGTTTGGGCTAATTATAGCGGCGATATTTTTTCTGATCTATCACTGTCGGCAGTTAATGGGTGGCTAATTGAATTGTCAGAAAGGGATTGGAACAGACAAATCGTAGCGAGGCTGTTCCGGCAACGATTTGAATAATTTCTAAGGCGCTTTAACCAGCCTCGTCCCTGGGCAAGAAATTTCGCAGAAATGTTCGGACCCAGAAAAATCTAAGAGGCCAGTCATCATCCCTCTCTCACCTCCATCAACTTCTAATTCAATCTTCCCCGGGAGTGGCGGACCATTTCCACGTAACTCGAGATTGATGATCAGACCTTCGTGGCTTCCAGGAATCTCTCCTCAGTCCCTGAAAACCGCTTGTTAAACGCTCGTTACGAGCCTGAGAGAGCTAACCATCTTGTGTCACCTGTTTGGCTCATCCTCGGTGAGACTGCTCGTCTATCTGTTTCCAATATCTTACCATCGGCAGGGACTTGTAATTAAAAATATTGTAATTTTCAAAAATATTCTCCACAGACCTACCAAAACTTCCAGAATCAATTTCTAGCCTCACAACTAGACCCATCGATCGTTCTCCTAGTCCAGCGCCAGGGATAGTAACTCTAGACCAAAAGCCCTTCACCAGAACCTTTCCTCGGCACTGCTGAAAACATAGTGTCTCGATTTCCTCTGGTCACGCGACAGGACACTCGAAAATAGGGCATCGTGCTCGCTAGATCGCGCACAACGACTGAAACGCAATCTCGGTTTCGTTTCTCTGTGGATCGCGATTTCGTGCGATCGCGACGGGATACGCGGGCGTCGATCCGCGGCAGGTAATCGGATTAGCTCGCAGGTGTGTCGTTCGGCTGGATATACGAGACGAGACGAGTGACGCGCGTTTCGTTCTCGCTGGACGGCGACCTGACGTCGCGCCGCGTTGCACCGCGTTGCACCGAGTTGCACGGCCGTTGCGCCGCGTCGCGTTCGCGTTAAGCGAGAGAGAAACGATTGCATTCTCGTTAGAAAAAGGGGCTTACCCCTTTTAATCGAACGGGAAAAGAAACGGGCTCGTTGACCCGTATGGGAACCGAGTACGGCTTCCCTTGGCTCGCGTGCCAGCTTTTCGACGAAGCCGCCCCTAAATTCTGATTCGAGTGTCCTCTTTATTAACTAACTTTTTCGTCCCATGTACAGTTCCTCTAATCCTCGAATTCTTAATCTGGAACCATTTTTAATCATCTATAGGTAACGCTATATTTCTATCTGGCTGGTTGAAAATCAATTTTTGTTACGAACCACTCGGTAAATCAAATTTTAGGATTTTCAAGGCGCAAGAAGACCGTCATATGTTATTTTATAAAGATCTGAATGAAGAGAAATTTTGCTTCGAACGATTAAAAAATACCTCCTTCTAAAGATAAAATAAAAATACTCCTCCTAGTTATAATTCATACCTCTCGAGATCTTGTATTTTCTAATCTTATAAATAAATTCATATTAAATTTCTGGTTAGAAAATGTAATGTCTTTCGCGTTATTCTTTTTGTGGAAGCGAATCGTTATATGCTCAAGACATTAAGGGCTGAAGAGTATTTTTGCGAGCCGAGGTGTAAGAAAATCGGTTAATGTGCGACGGTCAAAGAAAGGGTTGGCCAGGGTAAAAACCTAACCGCAGTTAGCAGCAGTAGCGTTATCATGGCGGCGGCGGCGGCGGCGGCGGCGTCTAACGGCTCGAATCGATTTCGTGGGTTCGACGCCGGCATGGAACGTTGTAATTCCGCGGAGATAATGATGCATCGGATCCGTTTAATTTACTGCCGTGATTAACGATGGAAAGCGAGGTAGTAACCGAACATATATATTTCCTTGGGCAGCGTCTGCCCCCTTCTTCAGCCCCCCCTTCAGCCCCCGTGTCTCTATCTACCCTGACCTTTACGAGCAACTCACGTACCGTCGGCTTCCGGGAGGAAGACGTTTTTCGTGATGGATTGTTCGCCGTTTTGTCGTGTTTACAGCCGGGATTGAGATTTATTGTTATCGGGGGAGCGCGTTTCGTGCTGCCGACTATGCTTTAATACGGGAACCATACTCTCCAGGCAGACGTCCTTTGGCCAAGGATTTTATTCAGATCAGGAGGAAATTGAAATTTTGCCAATGGACTGCCCAGGGAAGAAGTTATGTGTGGACTGCGGATCTTTAACACTAGGTTTACGGGACCCGTCAAAATGACGGGTTTTAATATTTTTAATTTACGATCATTGAGATTGTGAAGATCCGTCTACGTGGAATTATTCAACACATTTATTCCTTTAGGTACATATTATTTAAAAACTGGCTACAATCTTGTACAGAAGCATTCTTCTTATTTTTACAAAGTAATGTAAAATACTCACTTTTAGTGCTCCGTAAACCTAGTGTTAAAAAAATAAAAAACAGGGCCCGAGTAAAATTTCTAAGTGGAAAACAATGCACTGATATTCTTTAATTTTCTTAAAGCTACCCATTTTCGTCACGAACGCATACAATATAAAATAAATATTATCCACCTGGGGTGAAATAGAAATTTAGTTTCTCTCTTAATACGTTTAATCGGTTGAAAATTATATGAAAATATTTCTAAATTTTTCGAAAGTTTGTACTGTTTCAAATTGCACCCACCTGAATGCATAAAATCTCATGATCGATTGTAACAGCCTCCACGTGCCAGAATAAAATCAGCAGCGACAAGGGAAAATAATGAAAGAGGCACACAGGTCCATCGATCATTCTAATCTACAAAAATGTATTACCAAGACCAAATAGGCATTTTCTTTCTTTTGGCTGGATCCGTTGGGAAATTCGTCTTCCGGTGGATTTGATCGGAAGAATGCTCGTTTTTGCCGAAGGCATTTTGTCCAGGGGACACACGAATTTCCAGGGGCGAAGAAGAAGAGCCAGGCGATTAGGTTCTAATCGGATTTGCCCGGGGCATATCTCTCGCGGACCACCCAGTCGAATGGAAACCACATCAACGGGTCCCATGATAGCCGGGGAACAGCCCGATGACTAATGGACCCGGTCGGCGAGGAGAGCTTCGGGAGAGAACATAGAACACAGAACACTGAACACAGAACACAAGACCGCGGCGGAACGATCCTGCGGGGATCGTGAATCCATTGAGGAACTATCTGGCATTTGCTTGTAACGACCTTTTCGTTCATCGGCCACTGTTAATGGAGGGAATCTGATACGGCCGAACAAGCGTCTATTAATTCCCCTTTTACGCTCGCCTCGCCAAGTGTTCCCGCGAACAATCGCGCGTGTCTGCGATCTTCTTGCGCAATCCCCTGCCGCGAAGTCGGAAAAATTCCAAACAATACCGAAGAAATTTCTCTATGGATAAATTCAGGTAAATTGCTGAACGATTACTACCGTTGGACAGGGATCGATAAACGATGACGGGACAAGAAGCGATTCGATTAGGAAAATTTCTACCACGAAAACATTCTTATCCATGGATCAGAGACTTTTAGAAATTGGAATAGATCACATGTGAGGAGGATTAGAAGAGAAAAAAAGATTTCGATTTCTTAGAAATTTTGTTTTGGAGTTTTGTACCTAATAAAAATAGTGCCGATTTCAAGCTGCGTTTCCAGGCCCTGTTTCGATGACCGAGGGCGTTCGCTGTTTCAGCAGATCAGATATATCACGATCATTTCTCCGAGGAGGCGTCTCCTGGTTGCAGGGAGCAAAAGGCGACAGGGTCTTCTCCAGTTAGCACGATAATCATCGGCGGACCGGCTGCCGGGCAAGAACGCGAAGAGGGACCGTGATTCCAGTTCTTCTGCCGGTGGAACAGGAACCGGCGAGCCGAAGCTGGCTGAGGAACGAACAAGAGAAGAGAGAGAGAGAGAGAGAGAGAGAGAGAAGAGAGAGAGAGAGAAGAACGTAGCATGCCGCTCGGCAGAAATCTCGCGGCGGTAACGAGGCGAGAGTGAAGACCGGTCACCGTCACGGAATTATCCAGGGTATTGTGCAATTGCCGCGGCGGTAATCCTGTCGCGAGGTTATTTTTGCCAAGGCGAGAAAAATGCCGATGGCATCCTGGCGCGCGCGATGTCCTTTAGTGTCCTGCCGCCTTGAACTCGCTGTACTCCGGAAATAAAATCCAGCTACCCGTTCCCTGGAAAATCAACTTTTTTCCCACAGGTCGATGTGCGTTGAATTTGTACCGCTCTCCGGATCCATCGCTTCCCAGAACGATGAAAATAGTACGATTTATGGGGTCCTCTAGGACTAGCAAACATATTCCATATTTTCTCTCAATTTTTTCTACGCGTTTTAGTGTTAATAACAACAAAATCTCTAATGGAACTGAACCATAATTGGTGGAAATTATGTGGGTCCAGTAATCAGTAGGTGAGTCGAGTGTCTGTCCATGGCTGACTGATTCTACTTACAGCAGAAAATATCTGGAATAATCATAAATACTTAAAAATGGTTAGAATAATATGATACAATGCAGGTGGGTTAATTGGTAGAGCGTGTCTGACCTCGGCTGACTGTTTCTACTTGCCGCAAAGCAAAGCGACGCGCGTGTGTACGAAATTAAATTTTTCCGAGCACGGTGTACGTTTGATAACATTTAAGAGCGAACCGTAATTGAAGAACTTATATTTGAAAATGATCGGGTAGGTTTTAGTTCCGGAGGATCGTTACCAGCTCGGTGCTGCGAGCAACCGGGCCCGAATAAATCCACAGACGACTCGCTCGCAGACTAATTGGTATTCCTGTTTCTTCGCGTAAATTCTCTGCCGTGGCAGCGTTACGTAACGAGCCTCGCGGAAGACCGCGAGAGACATAGCGGTACAGGTGCAACGCGGAATAATCAGCCGCTTTGTCCGACGCGGACACTCGCCCTTAGAAAACCCCGGGGATAATTAACCCTTGCAAACCTTCTGGGAGCATCAGGAAAACATTCCAGAATAATTCCCTTTACGTACGCACAGCGATCACAATTTTATATTCAATATCGAATCACAAATAGTCCATCTTTGTAAATTTATTGTAAGAATACGGAACGGTGTAGGGCAAAAAAACTTTTTGGAATGTGTTCCACCAAGATTCAATATCACCCGTGAATTTTTGTTGCATATTATGTTAAACATTTCGGGTACTATCTTCGCATATGTAACGTATGTACAGCAACCACGATTTTATAATTAAAATTGAGTCAGAAATAGGTCGTCTTCGGGAATTTATTGTAAGAAAACTAAACGATGTAGGTCAAGAGAATTTTTCGGAATCTATTGGAACACGATTCAGCTTCATACAGGAATTTTTGTGATGCACTAAATGGACCGCATTGGCTACTAGCTTCGCAACCATTCCACCGTCCCAATTTCCATGCACGAGGCCCACGTGGTCCACCTTACGCCCGATCCACCAAAAAAGGCGGTCAATTTGGACCCGAGAAGGATCCAAGGCTTGCCTAACGAACCTGCTCGTAAAATTCGATGACCCAACATCGGTTTCTTCCCCGTAACGCCGGCGTTTACTCGTTCAAGGCACAAAGTCGCCTCGCTTTCGGCGAAATCGCTGCAGCCCTGACGTGGGTCTTCCCCGATCCGGGTTTAATTGCCGTCGGAGAACCGGTGATTTTCTACGATCGACCAAGACCCTGTTCTACGGGGAACCGATGCCCCCGCAATTATTTCTTTTTCTTCTTTTTCCCTTCTCTCTCTCCCTCTTTCTCGATCTTCCCTCGAAGTCACCGATTCGAGAAGCGTCATTCCGCGCACGTCGAAGGCCACGCGACGCGTCGACGCATCCACCGATGCATCTTGCACTCCTTTTTTTCTTCGTTCCTTTTCCTCTTTCGTCGTCTTTAGTTCTGTCATCGTTTCCATCTCTCTCTCTCTCCGCATTTTCTATCCCTTTAGGACGGATACGGTGGTTCCTGGAAAGCTCGACTCCGGATGCTGATATCTGATCGAACGCTGTCTGGACGCTTTGATGCAGGATGCAATGGAGATACTGTGCTTCCTGCGGGAGGAAGTGTCCTCAGACGTGTTCCTCGAACGAAGATTTACCCATTTTTCTATTTTTCGATAGGTGGTTTAGAATGTTGAATTTTTAGCGAATTTTGCAACGCTATCTGACGTAGCTGTTCTCCTCGAATCGAAGCTCTCCGATTTTTTGGTATGCTGCAGACAGAACTGTCACTTACATATGAAAAATGTCATTTTTAAAAGAAATTAATGAACAGAAGCATATAAATTTTGTGGAGAAAGAAACCAGAATATTCTTGGTGTACTACTGGCATATCTATCTCAAATTAAAGATCCAGTAATCCTCTGTAGTATGAAACGGCCGGGCATCAAACGTGAGAACGTTTCGCTTAGGCTGTCCAGTTACGGTTGAACAGGCGAATATGAAAATTTGCCCGACAGGGTCGCATCAGCATCTATCAAAGCGGCGACGTGGCTCGTTAGGCTTGCGGAAGATTTAATTTGAATCCGCCTAGAGGTAAGAATCATTTTCCGCAGGGGGATACACGGTTAGGAAGATACTTATTTGATCCGGGACGAGGTCGTCGTCGATTCGAACGCGTGCGCGAAGCTCCAAGCTCCGCAGGGGGTTGCTAAGATAGATCGGGCCAGTTCGGTTAATAACAGTGAGAGGAGGCGGCCGAGAGTGAAAACATTCTCACGCAATGCAGATCTTTTTTATCATTTGTAGAGGAACTTTCTCTACGGTGATCGGCTCCGACACTTTTACTTGCTACAAAGTGCGCATGGACGTTTATGCATCTTAATCACTGACTTCTATCGTGGCCGATGCTGATAGCGTTTGCGAATATTGTGTTCTGCATTGTCATAGATTGAAAAGGCAGATCGAGTGTTCTACACCGGATGATAGTGTATTGTGCTGGAACAAAGATGTAATCGTTTCATCGTTTACAAGCACTTATTGATTTTATACTACCCGACCTGTATTCAATTGTTACATTTATGTATCTCCATGTTACATTTATGTCTCACCAAAAATTTGGAATTGTTCATTCAAGATCCAGTCCAGTTTTTTAATTATTTACTTCCTCTCTAAATCGCAATAGCAACTTTTTAACATAGACGTACCTTCTCGTTTACCGCTGAATATCTCCGCCATTTTGAAACACACTGCCTTAAAAAAAATTGCAACATAACCCCGAAAGTCACACTCACCATCCCCAAAAAGTTCAAAACCGTCCACCCGATAATTCCCCGTAAAAAAATTCGCGATCATCAATTGTCGTCGAATCCGCAGTACACCTCGGGGACCGAACGCAGAAGCTGCAAGAAATACCGGCGGCAAAGTTTTCCTAGAATCCCGGTGGAAATACGGCACTGTGCTGCACCTTTTTATCAATTTGATCTTCAGCCTGCGGGAGCAAACCGATCCCAGGGCTGCTCGTTGTTTTTCATCGCGACTTTTCTTCGAGGATCGAAAGAAACATGGAAGACGGAAACGTTTCAATCGAATCTACGATGTCCGTGAGTTTTATGGGGTGGAAGACATGTTCCAGGCTCCCGCGGGGAGTCGCCAGACCCATTGGAAAACCGTCGAAAGCTCCGGAGTACGTATTTCCTAGCGACCAGGCGTCCGTTCGGATCATGCAATATGGATGTAACAGAGTCGCGGCAGCCTCGAGTAATGAACCGTGGAAACGCAACTCGTTTTTGCCTCCTCGGAGACTCGTCCTGGCCGGTGTCTTTTTGCGCGGTGACAAGCACCGCCGCCGTTGCTTGTTTACAAATTGATAGTGTCGGCGGATCCGGGATTCCGCGCGCGATCGCGCCGATTTGTCGATCGTCCCAGAAATTCCACTTTTGCGCCGCTTCCAGATTTTCAAATTTTTCGAAGGGAAAAGGGCACCTTCGATTTACAAGACAATCCTTTAACTAAAGAACTTGTGGAAATAAATTGTCAGCGAAATAAATTACATTTTATGTCAATTTTTACGTGCTTCATAGGTGTACAATAATCTTAAAAGACAACCCTTAACCAGTTAACTGTGTTTGACGAGTATACTCGTCATGAAGAAATGGCAATATTTTGTGTCACGACGAGTATACTCGTCAAAACAGCTATAATAAAAACAGCGGTTAATTTTTGCGACGCAACTTTGGTACACATTTTTCAAAGAGGTCGCAACAGCTAATCGGTTAGAAGAGTCTGTGTACAGTAAAGCTGGTGAAATAAATTCTAGTTTATTTCAGTTTTTTAATTTTATAAAAGAAGAAGCATTAGTGCAGGCATCTGCAATTTAATCATAATTAGACATAAGTCGATTTAAATGTATGCTGAAGCAGTATCGATCACTGGAAGCACGAAATTGGTATATTGTCGCTAGACTCCAGATGTCATGCACTTATGTTACATACGAGTAGGTGTATTTTAACCCTTGGCACTCGAATGGCGACTCTAAGGTGCCACTAAAAATTGCTGTATCGTTATACAAACTATTTTTTACAATATTAAATTCGTTTGTACTTAATAAATTACTAAACACTTCAGTATTGTACGAGTAAATTGCACCGAGTTTCGTATGAATAACATGAAACAAAAATATATAGAAGGGGAATATTCTAGGTCGGAAGAAATCATTCGTTTTGGAGTTAAAATAGCATCGAGTGCAAAGGGTTAAAATCCTTAAAAGAGAACCGAAATTTCAATATGGCGCCATTAAAGTTTAATTCCGAAGGAAAACGCGCGGTCCAATGGTCGCAGATTTTTATTCCAATTCGGTCGGAGATTCGAGAAATTGCCGGATTCGGCTAATCGGAAAGATCGCGAACTATCTCGGCGCGTTTCCACGAACCAGTTTCCAGGTGTCCGAACGCGGAACCCACACCGTGGTGGTTTCGCGCGCGCGTATTTCGCTCGTATTTCGCGGGTCGCGAGAGAGCAGAAAAGTGTCGCCGCCCACGTGAGATCCCGTAATTCAGCGACACGTGTGAAAGCGCTCGGCCCAGCCCCGGGATTATACTACTGCGACTTCGGTGCTGCCTGCGAATCATTCCGCCGCCGCGCGGGTTTGCACGAGAGCATAGAAAATCATTCGTACGACCGGCCCCGAGATAATTCTGGTGTATACCAGGGGCGTGTTCTTCCTTGTTCGGTTTCGATTTCTCGAAGCAGAGCCGCGCCAAGGCGTTCCGATTGTCGCCATGGTCGCTCGCGTCGATCGGGACCCGATCGCCCGCATGAGAACCTATCGACCGTATAAATCGATTCCCGCCGGTTTTCACTGTTTGCTCGATTCCCGCCCCATGAGCTCGCACACACTTCTGGTGGCTACTTTCGATTGTTCGATCGAGCTATTTACACCGTGGCGAATCGATCCGCTTTTAGCCCGATTACCACGCGTTCGAGTCTTATAGGGCTTCGAACGGTGCCGGTACGATGAAATTTATCACGTGCGTGAAATGTTTTAATGAATAATTGGGAATCAATTTCCTGTAACCTCAATTTTTTTTTACTTTCGCCACAGGCAAAATGTATTCGGCGAAAATTTGCAGGAACGAGCGGCCATTCCCGGGGCCCCGCCATTTTCTCATCGATATTCGTGGGCCCCCTACGGAGCCTGTGGGCCCCGAGACAGGCCGCCGCTTTCTCCGCGATTCCCCTATCGCATCTTTATTGGCCGATCGGGTCCAGGTGCCGCGGTGACATTAAACACGCTTAGGATCGCGCCTAGGATCCTCGATCTTTCTCCTACTCTCTCGGCAAGAAGGCGCCGTGACGTGACGATCCTCCTCGGCATCGTTCTTCCAAGTCCAAGTCGCCTCGCGGGGTTCAGAGTTTAAATTTCGCGCGTCCACGCGTTCGTGCCGCGATTCGAACGATAATTAAGCTTTCTCTGACTTATTTCTCTCCGGCCTGGACCCCGGTCAGTTTCTACCGACTCGCATGTTTATTGGCACTTTATTCTCGATGCTTCGCGCGCCGGATAATGGCCGACCATTTTTAGAGAGACTACGGTCGCCGAGATTGAACTTGGACTTCCGGTGGAAAGTCTCTCGAAGAAAGCTTGATTCGTCCAATTTGTTACTAAAACAACGATTGTCACGTGTGTTTCATGAGTTTTAGAAGAAACAATATCTTTTTTTGGTCTTTTGTACATGGTCATTGATAAGTTTACCAATTTTTGAAATGTATTTAGATGAATCCAATGTAAAAGGTTTTATTAAACTGTACACAGACATGCAGTTCATTCTTTAAAATTAATTGAAATTTTCATCACTTTGGAAATAAATTACACATAAAATTGAACAAACGAGCAGAAGTACTTTCTCGTACTTCAACTTGCTTCAGAAATATATTCTTTAAAAGAATCAATTTTTTGGGGGACAGTCAGTACAACAGAAAAATTGCCTAAATCAATTTCCGAGCAGAAAAGAAATTAAACAAGAATGTCTTTCAATAATTTTAATAAATTACATCCAATACGATACTGTACAAAATTCTCGATCAGGTCACAACAGAATTAAATTGGACAAGATTGAATTCCATAGATTTAGAGACACAATTTGAAATATGTCGTTTCACTCATGACTGAAATTTATTTAAGAAAAATTGAATGGAAGAAATTGAGAGGATTTGAACGAGCTATGCAGGAAAATGTTGGAATTCCTGTAGGGACCAATAGGAAAGGGTATCTCGAGAAGCGAGCGTTCCTACCATTTCTCGTTCATTATTCAATAAAATGTCGCGGAAACGATAAACGTGACACGATGAATTATACACTGGGACGCGGTGTTTCGCGCTCGACAAAGACACAGTGTGGTGTATCCTGGTTGTCAGAGGAGCTATGCGACGGATAATATACGATGCTCGCTCTTTTCCACGTTAATGTGTAACGTGTACCCTGATTTATTTAAAAGAACCGGCGACCGATTCTCCCTCGCCGAAAGTAATTACGCAAACCCCTGTTTCGATGATGTATCGTCACCGTTACCCGAGAACAATGAGATCTTCAATCCTATCCTGCGGATCTACAATGCCTATTCAACGCTCGATATTTCAGCCGTTTGTTCATTGCGCGCACAAGAAAGTTGGAAAATACGTTTGTTCTCGAAGACTGTACGGAAAAATGTCGAGATCACTGTTTCGCAATTACGGAGCATCGAAATGCAATAACAGAGGCGTGCACAGATACTCGAAATTGGCATAGCGAGAGCTACAATACTACTTCTGTTCCAAAAATCGTTTACGGTCACTTGGAAGAACAAAACCTGGGCCTTAACTGATCCAATGGAAAGATATTTGCAGCTCCACCGATGCACCGATGCATTTCTGGGAAAAATCGAATCGGTGGGTGATGGAGCTCGATAAGGTGTATAAAATCGCCCTAGGAAAATTTTTTCCACCTACACCAGAAACAAAGTTATAACATTTTATAGTTACTAGATAGACCTTGCACAAATTCTGTCACAAAACTGTCGAAAAATTTAAAAAATTGGGGAAACCAGTGGCGATACGTCAATGAAAATTTTATGGACGAAAACAGAAGCTTTTTTTATTGCAAATATTTTCGAATTTGGATCAGTGGAAATCGAGCTGTAATATTATTAACACAAAAGTGATCTGAGCAGAGTACCCCAAGCCCTAGGAGTCTAGTGCTGGGATTCCGGCGTTCTAAAATTTAAAAAAAATTCAGAGGTGGCGTAAAAGAGAGTCTCGCAGGTAGACAATGAGGATGCCCCTATCCTGATGGTCCAGGTAACCAACACCTCGGAGGCGAAGCGTGCAGACGCAGGGTAGCCGGAGAGGCGGGCGCACGTTCGACTCGCTTTCGATTTCTTCGGTCTCGCTCTCGGTTTCACCGGACGTCCCCGGCCACGGGGAGGGAAAAAAGGAGGGGAAACACCATGAACGGTATATCAATAGGACGGCGACGATCAAATAGCGATAAATCTGCCGGTGGTACGCGGCCGTTCTGCCGTTCGATCGTGCGATCCGCCGCGGACGATCTATTCGAGAGAACGAAGCGAACGAACACACATGGGCACAGATGTGTGGCGCGGAGGGGTTCGGAAGGGGGGGGGGGGTAGCAGGGGCGGAGAAACAGAGGGAGAGAAGGGGGGTCAAAGGACGAAAGCCACCACCGTGGGATCCCCGGGTGAGATAAACACTGGCCCCCGGGAGCAAATCGGAAAGGAAGGAGAGCCGGTCTCCGGTTCCCCGTCCGGTTTCTAATGCCAGTCTTCCAGGAACCCGTGGAACCCGTCGAGATCGCTCGAATATATGAATGTCTTATGAGGGAGGGACACGCCGTGGGGGGAAACAAAAGGGAAAAGGAGCACAGGGACCCCGGGAATCGAGCTGGAAAACCGCAGACTTGCCTCTCAGACTCGTTCACCCTCCTCGCTGATTTTGATCTTCGCGCCAACTGTTTCGCTGAGCTTCGTCCTGGGGGAGAGAAACGATTTGGCACACCGTTTCGGAGGATTTACTCTACAATGATCCACGGGCACATTGATTTCAGTTGGTCTCGTACGCTCTTCTCGGACCGACTGCAATCAGTTTTAACACTTTGACCGCCAAACTAGAAACGTCAGAAATTCCATGAAATCAAACTAAGTTATTCAATGAAATAAAAAGTGAAAAATATTAAATGTACGATATTGAGTAGTGCTCCAACTTTCTTGAATTTTACAGATCCTAATCGGTGCAATGAAATAATTCCGTCACCCACATATGGGACGTGGCAGTCAACGCGTTAAAATAAAGGCGATCAATCTATCAACCAAGGGATTTTTGATCACCAGTGCTCGTGGAGGCGCAATTAATTAGAGATGAGGGCCCGACCCACTCTCTCTCTCTCTCTCTCTCTCCGAAAATGGTCACGGGCTCGATCAGATTCCGCGTGGTTCTCACGAAACAGAGAAGGACGGGGCGCTGTTTCTCGGGGCTCGAATTCGGTCAGGGAAACTAGTGCAGCAGAGCCATGGAACGGTGACACGACGAAGACGACTATCGACGCCGACGACAACAACGAGAGACGACGGGAACGATGCAGCCTGGCTCCGCGCTATCGGCGTCACGATCCCACAATAGTTCCACGGCCTCGTGGCTCCTGCACACTCGGTGTCCTTTCAACGCTGGACCCGATTGCCTCCCACTGTCACCGAACACAAACTTGGAACATGTTGGGATCGTTAACTATTTTATTCTGAAGATCACTCGTTGAGAACTGGAACGAGTCACTTGTTTCACCGATTGGAAAACTCTTGAACGTAACAGTGATTTTTATTGTCTCGATACTTGAATGTACGGCGAAGGAGTATTGCTCGCAATGGAGAAGTGAGGACGAAATTTGTTTCGCTGAGCAGCGATTTTAATTGTCGATGCAGTGTTTTATATAAAGATCCGCGTCGTATGATCGTCGTTACGTAATACGAGTTCCACCTAAATCCTTGTGCTAGAAAGTCATGCTATCAGAATTTCATATTCTAGCAGGATTTGCAACAAGGACTATAGTCAGATAATTGCTGGTTGTGATTTTGCATTAGCATGCAAAGTCCAGGGTCTAGACTCTGGACAATAGTATAGAACAATAGAACAATTAAGTGGAGAACTGACTGTACATGCTAATTGTAAGATTGGACGGTATGCAATTTTGGACTTGAGTGACTGAAAGATACAGAATCTACCTCGAAGAATGTTTAATTGGAATTTCTAAAACTCCGTGCACGGTGTTTTACAATATTTGGTAAGTTCCAGAATTATTGACTAGAAAAGTTATTATAGTTTGTTAGAGTTTATTAAGGTAAGGGTTTGGGTTATTGTGGTGAAGAGAAGGGTTGCAGGTTTTGAAGGGACACCGTGTATAGGCGAAATCCAAGGACAGTTTAGACGGCGAGGAAAAGAGGCAGAATCGACCACGAGGATCGGCAGATCGGGAACCGTGCGATCGTGTGACGGGCCTCGTGTCGACCGGTCACGGTCTAAGACCCCAGTGGGACCCGGAGGATCTACCTTAAGCCGCGTTCACACCACTAATCTATGATTCATCCGGCGCGAAACGATTCCTGTCGACACCGTCTCGCCTCTCGATAAACACACAATAGTTCCGCTAAACTACCACCGAGAATAAATTATACAACACTTTCCTACAACTCTCACACTGTTCGCTGCTAGCCTACAGGTCCTTGATGGCGCATCCAGTATTAAATTAACTCACCGCAAAGCGGGGAAAAATTACTACTAAAATTACAAAATTTCAGTATACGAACTTTCGCTGCTGTATGGTACAATAATTACAAATATCAAACTTCAAATTATTTGGGACATTTAAATTACTTAGTCTCAAAATTATATATTTGGAGGAATGACACCGAACCTGAAAATTTCAAAAATTATATAACCTTCGGGAATATGTAGCGCACATATGTCGAAAAAATAGTCTAAGGGTCGATTTCACCCCCTACATATGTACCATATATCCCCAAAATTTTATAGCTTTTCAATTTATAATTTTGTATACAAAATTTTAGAGAAGCCCGACTTATCGTAGTGTGAGTGAACATAGCGTTTAAGGGTCAAAACTAACGAGAAACCAAGGACCACAGGACCAATCGATCCTCGACCACCGTTCCAGGGTCTGGGAGTCCTATCAAACCGTTTAACATCCACCTAATTCCCACGAGCGCATGAAAAATCCGACTTTTAATCGGCGGCCGGTGATATTTAAATGCCTCGGCACACTCTCGGCCGGCTACCGCCAATCATCGTAATTATTGGGTAGCCGAGTGAGAAGGAGGGACTGCCATTTCTGGCATTGGTTGCGTGGAAAAGCCTCCGCGGTGTTTCTCGCAGTTCGAAAATTTCCTCTCCGATGGATTAAGCCGTCGGGAGAAATCGCACGAGGCGAGTGACATTAGCCGGGTAATTTAGCAAAATCGATACTCGCCAGGAACGTGACCAATCGACATGGTCCAGCTGCGGGATTCATTATCGACCTTCCAGGTGACACCGCGTCTACGAACGTGTCCCGAACCGTTGGGAACTTATCCCAACGAACGTACCAGAGAACGTGTCCCTGTTTTACAGAACGGATTTCGATGAAACTCGACGATGGAAATCTTGGAAAAATCCTGATCGACGACAGAACTCTTGGAAAAAGTGGAACAAACTGATTTTCACGAAACATGATAACGGCATCCCAAGAAAAATGCTCGACACATATATTTTTTATCGAAGGGGTGAACACAACCCTCAAAGTTTACCTTCAGGTTGAGGCACACTTTTATTCATTTTTTTATATTGAAAACTGGAAAGTGGGGGGCACTGGAATTTTTTTTAAAGTCTCTATGGAAAATTTAACAGCGTGAGATAATTTCAAAAGAAGAGATTTGTTGCAGTGGTATATTAAAAAATTTTCCGTATGCAGAGAAAACTGAGGTTCCAGTCAAAGAATTAAATTTGATTATTATGAAATAAAAGATAAAATAAATAACCCCAATTATTATAAAATAATAAGATAGAAAATAAAAATTGTCTGCATCGATTGAAACAAACAAGAGCAAGCAATTTGTTTCGTTCTCCAATAATTCCAATCAGTATATAGATTTAGAGAAAAGAAATTGATGCAACGAATGTCGACGGGAAGAAATTGGTATTTTTTAGCAACCACAGCAAAATTTTTGCGCCGAATGGCGAAAGGCACGGCGTGAACGCGTACTTAAGATCGAAGCCGACTAAACTGGGATCACGTAGAACCGGACAACAAGTTCGAGTGTTTCACGACTCGAGCGAGGCACACCCACGCTCGATCGGCCGGGAACTTATTCCCTGCGACGTATTATACTTGCGACATCGACCGGACGCGGAAAAAATGCGAATTAGCTGACATTCGCGGCAATTCGACGGTGAGTAATAGCACGGTGCTCGCTACTTCGCTCCTGGCGGCTCTTGTGGACCAACCGAGAGTCTGTAGAACGGTTTTTATCCGTTGATAATTTTTCGTGGTCGAGATATTTGTCGGAGTTATGCTAATGATTTGTTGGAACTGCAAGACGTATGGTGGCTGTCCGGAGTCCTGGCAAGAGGAAAATGGTACTTTGTCGGTTTATGATTGGTAAAGTGATTGTTGGGCCGTAGTTAGGTTTGCTTTGAAGTATTGAACGAGAGTAGAGAGATGCTATTACGCACAATATTTAGTTAGCGTAGTTGGCTTTATAAGAGTAAGTGTTGACTCTAAGAAAATGGTTGGCAGATCTGTGAAAGATAAATGCCAATTGGGTCTGTCGACTTTGATATATGAAACGAAAATGAAAAATGTGTAATAATAAACTTGATGAATGATACTTACGTAATAAACGAACGAATGAAAAATTATGGTGTTTCTTCGCGCGAGTAAATAATTGAACACGGTAAGGAAGCGAAAATGTTTTCATCCTGGTTCGAGGAAGCAGGTTAAAAAATGTCCGGGAGATTGAACGTTAGCGATGGAGGCGCATTGAAAAGCTGATAACGAGTCCATAATAAACACGTTATCGCGACGCCGGAGATTCCCGTTTCAATCCTGTTGTCTTTCCAGGAGTGTACACAGCGAACGGCGATCCGACGAGTATTATCATTTATCTGCGTCCCGATGTCACGACATTTATCTGACGCAGTGGAGATACCCGTGAGAATGCATCCCGCTGCATCAGAGTCGCGTAACTTTGGCGAGAACGTCTTCGCGAATCAAACTGGACTTCTCTCCTCTGATTTCAACAATTCATGTTCATTGTGTACATTGCTATTAGTAACTAAAAAATTTGGGTGGTCCAATCAAATTTTCATAGACGATCAATTTTAAAAATGAGGATCTGGATATGTCTATTTTTAGGAAATTTAGAAAATTTGAAAATTGGAGAACCTGAAGACGGGAAGGTCCAGAGACAAATCCTATCTCAGTGAGCCAAGATTAAAAATATATTCGTGCAATTTTTGGGTCAAAAAGAGATAAATTGTCGGATTTGGAGTATGAAGAACCGAGGGTCAAAATGAAAACCTAGCTGGAAACCTAGTGGCTGGTTCAGTGACGCGTTCAGGTCTCCTAGGCTCGTCCTCGTGATCGTTTCTCGCTCGCAGGCTGCCCGTGGTCCCGAGATCAGCCGAGCACAGGGTCGTAGGGTCGTCGATGTCGTGTCTCTGTTTTGCAACGCGTAATTACCAACAACGGGCAGGCACGCCGGGCCGAGAGCTGGCACGGCTGCCAGTCGACCGCCGCGCCGGCATTAGACGGATTTTTATGCGAACGCGTAACGAACGGCGTTTTGCATATTCTATGGCAACCGTCGATGCCAATGGCGGTGGGCATAGCTGCCGGGGCCAGGACATGTCCCTGTCGTTGTCGTTGGCTGTTGCCGTTTGCTGCGACTGCGAGCACCTTCGACTGCAAACCTCGCGGTTCTACACCGGTGGAGAACTCTCAGCGCCCTTCCAGGTTGCCGCTGGTGTTCCGTCACGCGCGACGACCTGGAAAGTGATAGTCTCCACCGCCTCCGGAGACGCCGATTGTCCTTTACGATCGCGAGAATTTATGCTTCGCCAATTGGCCGAGCAACGGGACAACCAGGGGACACACGCTCTCGCCACGAGCTGCTTATCCGGAGTAAACCGCAGAGACGGTTACTCAATAGCTTCATCCGTTCGGTCATTCGATTAGCTTGGGAAAAGGGCGATCCTCCGCCTCACCGTCCACCCTGTTCGATCGTTGGGTTTCGTCGAGAGTAAATGCACTTTTTGAGGTGGCCAGATTTAGACGCCTATAGTCTGTCGATTTGTGACAGAGGAATATTAGAAAAATTATTCTGGGTCTCTTTTAAGATGGTCAGGTTTAGACAATTATTGTAGTGTTCATTTGTTGCGGAGGAATATTAGAAAAATTATTCTGGGTCTCTTTTAAGATGGTCAGGTTTAGACAATTATTGTAGTGTTCATTTGTTGCGGAGGAATATTAGAAAAATTATTCTGGGTCTCTTTTAAGATGGTCAGGTTTAGACAATTATTGTAGTGTTCATTTGTTGCGGAGGAATATTAGAAAAATTATTCTGGGTCTCTTTTAAGATGGTCAGGTTAAGACAATTATTGTACTGTTAATTTGCAGTGGAGGAATATTAGAAAAATTATTCTGGGTCTCTTTTAAGATGGTCAGGTTTAGACAATTATTGTAGTGTTAATTTGTAGCGGAGGAATATTAGAAAAATTATTCTGGGTCTCTTTTAAGATGGTCAGGTTTAGACAATTATTGTACTGTTAATTTGTAGTGGAGGAATATTAGAAAAATTATTCTGGGTCTCTTTTAAGATGGTCAGGTTTAGACAATTATTGTAGTGTTCATTTGTTGCGGAGGAATATTAGAAAAATTATTCTGGGTGCTTTGAGATATGTAGAATTAGAGGATGCAAGCAGATTTTTTCTTTACTTCGTGGCTGTTGTGTGAAAATTATTTAAAGCTGCTCGGTCATCAGGTTTAGTCGAGATTAAGGGTTTCTTTTAAGATGGTAAAGTTTAGACAATTTTTGTACTGTTAATTTGTAGCGGAGGAATATTAGAAAAATTATCCTGGGTACTTTGGGATAGGTACAATTAGAGGATTCAAGCAGATTTTTTATTCACTTCGTGGCTATTGTATGAAAATTGTTTAAAGTTGGTCGGTCATCAGGTTTGGTCGAGCCGAAGGGCTCCTTTTAAGATGGTCAGGTTTAGACAATTATTGTACTGTTAATTTGTAGCGGAGGAATGTTAGTAAAATTATTCTGGGTACTTTGAGATATGTACAATTAGAGGATGCAAGCAGATTATTTCTTTACTTCGTGGCTGTTGTGTGAAAATTGTTTAAAGTTGGTCGGTCATCAGGTTTGGTCGAGCTGAAGGGCTCCTTTTAAGATGGTCAGGTTTAGACAATTATTGTACCGTCAATAAGTAGCAGAGGAATATTAGACAAATTATTCTGGGTACTTTGACATATTTACAATTATAGAATTCAAGCAAATTTTTTATTTACTTCGAGGTTGTTCTATAAAAATTGTTTAAAGTTGATCCAATGGCCAGGTTTGGTCAGGGGCTCCTCTTCTAGTACACGTCCAGCGAGACCATCGAAACGCTTCGAAGACCGTTGGAAAAATATCCCGCAAAAATTGCAGAGCATTACAAAGCAACGATAAACAACCGCAAGTGTCTCAAGTATCGTCACAGGCCGCCGACAAGCTAATCTCGAGTAGTCGTTGGTCCGCGTAGAACGTTGCCGTAGCGAATCGATCATCGACGCACGATTTTCCGTGGTCGATTAGCGTTTCCAGGGTGAGCATCGATGCTCATGTTCGATTCGCGCGACACGATTGACCACGGTGCCGGTTCATAAAGGCACGGTAACCGGGCGTCTGGCCGGCATTATCGTCACGATCGTAATAGGATAGTTAATGCTGGTGGGCCATGGGGTTCGTCTACCGGCGCGCGTTACATCGTCGGGATTACGGGGTTACGTAGTCACGTAGGACGAACACGTATGTATACATATACAAGCGGTGGGGGGGGGGGGATACATATGTATATACGGTGCCGGTGTAATTCGAATGAAAATTCTTTCCTCATGTTTTATTCGAGGAACGGATGGGCGGTCCTCTTTGAAATCAATTGCTGAAGACGCCGAGGAGGGAGCTTCTTTCTTTCCTGTATTCTTTCGCTTATGGTTCATTCTATCTCTCTCTCTCTCTTTCTCTGTTTCTCTCGGTGGTTTCTATGCGAGAAACGTAATGAATAGAGAGCCCCGGCCACGAAGAGAACAACAGGCGAAGGAGACGGAGTGGACCGCCGCGATCAGCCGAACCTCCTCCGCGGCAAATGAATTCAGTCATGAATATGTATCGGCCGCTCTCATAACTGAATTCATACCGTACCGGATCGGGATGTATGGGATCCACTCATGACGAACGGAAGCCGGCAACCGACTCCTCTTCTTGTTATTCTTCTTATTATTCTTGCGAGATGAAGGACCTCTTCTTCTTCTTCTTCTTCTTCTTCTTCTTCTTCTGGGGACGCGCTCGAAAAAGTGAGATATTAAAGGAAGTGGGTGTTCGTGGCGGTACCTGCTCATTCATTGTACAGTAGGACCTCGCTCGATGCGTGTTCGCTGAAATTCCTTAGAAATTCTGGAACTCGTGGTGGGGGTTATGGTAGTGGAGACACGGAGTGGGAAAAAAGGTTGCGTGATTGGTTACCTCTTCCGTGGCGCAGCCTCGATATTTGCACACATTTTCGGTCCCGCTTCGTGCAACCACCGAGGCACTACTGTATATAGGTACCATAAAGGGAATATAAACAAAAGTTTCGTTGAACCTTATCTGACATTGCTCCTGATTTGTACTTCATTTTATTGTCATTATTGAAATAAAATATACCCTAAAATTCCTGTTCGCAATCTGGTCTTTAATAAATAGCGAATTTCTATAACCTCAAAATCTTGCAAGAAAGAACATAAAATGATAGCATAAAAATTCTCGCCTCCACAATAACGTACAACACATTAACCACGTTATACCACACAGCAGAAATCAGTAAAAAATTTAAAGTACAGAAATTAAACTGGAAAAGGATTGCAAGGGAGAATACTGAGCAGTAGAACAACGTACAATACATTGACCACAATTTCCCAAAATTCCACGTTGCACCGAGCCATAAGGAGCCGCGATAAAATTGAAGCAACACGAATTAAAACGGAAGAGGAACGCAAGGAACAATCCCGAACACGAGGTAGAAAGAAATTACGAAAATAACAATTTAAGAACGGGGCGCAGGAGCATTTTTACGACATTTCGTGTTCGGTGGCTCACGCGAGAGTCCGCGTGCGCAGGAAAAGGCAAACATTTCCGTAAAATGTTTTCGAGGGATCCGTCTAACGGAACAATTTCATACGTGCCGGTCTCTCGCGCGTGGGAAGAATACGCGCGTGAGATCGAAGGTGTTTAAAAGAGATCCCATCGACGGCAATTGTTCAATTTAACGGCCGTAATGGACGTTCACACGAGCGAGAGAGCCGTGGTCGGCGACGTTGTCTTAAGGGCTGTTAAGGCGACTACCTAAGTGCGCCCGAACAAATTAAGGCCCAAGTGGTGTGCCCGCCGGTTCCACCGGTTGCCGCCCTCGTAAAAAAATTCCGACCGGAGCAGCAGAAGACGAAGAAGACGATGAAGAAGAAGAAGAAGAAGAAGAGGAGGCCCCGAGGTGCCGGCCTGGTCTCGATTTTTGCGTCCTCGATCGCTTCCGACGATACGGGAGCCACGATCCCGATCGAAACCGTACGTCAATAATCCCTTATCGATCGTCTCGGTGCTCACAATTATATGCTTCGACGATAGCACGTGAAAGAACTGTCTTTTTCTTTCTCTTAGACCTTTTGCTACACTTTCAGAGAAAATACCGTCGGCTAAATAATTCCGGATGGCCCAATAAAATTCGAGAACAGCAATGCTTCCGTTTTTTGGTTTGGATCTCTGATTATCTTAATTATCGTGGAAAATGTTTACGTTGAACCCTTCTTCTATTTTTCTTTAGGTATTTAATGGTCCCTTTTTAGGTGTATAATGTTTCTAGTGAGCTCCTGTGATCCTGTGATCGAAGCAGGAAACATTTTTATTGTGACGCTTCAACAGAACTGATTCTTTAAGTAGATTCAGACAAGAGTCAGACAAGGGTGTCTGCCCGTTACCTCGATCATTGACACTCACTTCAAAGACATCATAAAATAAACGAAATAATGCAACACTTGAGACTTCAATTAATTTACTAACAATTGATTGAACCATGAAAGGCAATGTTAGTATGGAATAAAATTCGATCACTCACGGGCGCAAAATTGGATCTTGTTCAATCGTAGACAGGGCGAAGAATGTACGTACCTGAAACAGAAATGAAAAGCTATTAGCAACAATGTTTTTAATGGACTGTTTATATATAGAGCAGTTCAAAGTTACGAGTAAGCAGACTAGTAAATGCGTATCTCTGGCCGAGTGCCATGTTGAAAATATCGTCGTCGGAGAGAGTCGAGAAATTGGTGGTGACTATAGTTAGCCGAGGCGTGGCGGTAGCCTTGCATCGATATTGCCTCTGGTGACAGTGGAACTTATTTCGGAGTCCCTCTGTTATCTCCGAACATGTGCAAGCTTTAATAATGTACACTCCTGGAATAAATTTGATACAATTTTTTTGTCGCATACAAAATTTTAAAAAATTGCAAATCTTTAAAATCGAGGGACAGCAATTTCCTGGTGGCTCAGAGATTGTGTCATTATTTGGATAAAAAATTCCACGAAAATTCCAAATCCTGGAAATTATGGAAAATAAGTTTCCCCAAGCACCGAAGATTGAGTGTTATGATTTACATAAAAAATTCTAAAAAATTGGAGGTCTTGGGGCTTATGGGAAATCGGTTTCCTCAAGTATCAAAGAATGCGTTTTATTGTTTGTATAAAAATTCCAAAAAATTGCAGATCTTGGGCCCCATGGGAAATCGGTTTTCCCAAGGATGGGAGATTGCGTTTCGAAACAAGATCCACCAGGCAGTATCATTAAAACTGTGAAAACGGGACCCGTTAGGCTCCCATTCTATCTGAATCTCGGCACACCGCCATCAAGATACCAAAGTCACCGTCGCTAAACGTATCAGAGTGTCGACTGTTCCTCGGGTCGGCGCAACTTTCATCGATACTCTCTCACAAAGGATTCCAGTCACACGGGTTCAGAAAAACCGGCAGGAATCACACAGGCCTCCTCTCTTACATCATATCAAAGTCAAGGAACTATCTTTCAAGGTATCTTGAGAGAGGAACTTCACCGTAGTACTAGTCTTCACGGAACAATGAACCTTTCAATCACGCTTTGCCACCCTCTCATTAAAACATCCCCAATTTTTTAATCAAACGAGCAAAAGACACGTTGCAACTTTTCTCTGGGCCTACGATTTTTTTCATCATCCACATATCTACCAAATAAAAAAAAAAATTAAAAATTAAACGAAAATTTACTGAATTTACGTGTCGAAACCGATAGTAAAATCCCGCACAACAATTATCTGCCCATTTAACTGACTAAAAATTTATAAATCCTGACGTGAACCGTCCAGAAGGTAATCAAATAAATTATCATTAAAGACAAAACAGTATACCAAACCTAACAGGTCTCCGGTCTCGAAATGACCGCAAGGGAATGGTCCTGTGCACAGGTGGTCCCCGTTGCGCAAGGATTTACGGCTCGAAAAGCGTCGTATAGTCTTCGGACAAATTCCGCGCGTTAAAATCCGCGCGAGTAAACGCGTTACGCAAGAAAGAGCAAGAGGAAGAAAAAGGGAGGGCAATTCCGTGACGAAACGCAAAGGCGATAAATAATTCGGAGATCCGAGCGGCGCGGTTGCAAATCTCGCGGATCCTCTCCGCGAGGGTAAGCCTCTCCTCGTTCAGGCTCGGCCCGTGACGAGAGGAACCCCGGAATATTGTTTGCCGCGCGCGTAATAAACGGGTCGCGGGACCGTCTCCCCGACGATAAAGTTACGAGGCGCGTTAACGAGATGCGCCGAGAGGGCTGACGGGACCCGGTTGCGTTTACGAGCGGATCGTAAACGCCGCCCCGAGCGGCCCGAGCGGCCCGAGCAGGCCCGAAATCGGGGCCAGGCTTTCCGACACGCCCACCGCGCGTACTCTTCTCTGTCCCTCCTCTTTTTTGCCTTTATCAGGATTTCGGGGCCCTCAGATGAGAACGGGAGCAGATGCTCGATAACGATGCTGATGGGACTGGTCCCCCCACTCTCTTCCCCTCTGCCTGCGATGCACATGCACTCTGGGTGCACTCGGAGACCTGGGTGCAAGCGTCGAGGCAAGTCCTTCGGTAGAATGGCACTTGTTATGCGTTTTTATATTTTTGGATAAGGATCTTCTTTCTTATTGTCTCGTTCTCTCAGCTTCATTTTTCAGCATCCTCAGAATCTCCAGGATCTTTTTCAAGTCTCCTTTGATCATTCTCTGACGATCGTTTACTCTAAGCCTTTCTTCGAGCACTCGTGTAATTCGATTAGAATTTGTCGCGCGGTTTTCGCGGACCTCTCGGTTCCTAATCAGTCTTAGGCTCGGCAAAAGTGTCCGGGTGGACAATACGCGAAATTGCCCGTTCCTTTGTTCCTGTATCCCCCGTCGCAGCCATAAAGGGCGCGGGGGGTACGGCTGGTGGGGGCTCCAGAGGAGGGCCCGGAGCACGCGGCGTCCTGTGTTCCGCAGGAGCCACCAGAGAATTATGTCCTTATTGTATGTTAATAGGATCCCCCCTCGCACGAGCCCCTTCTTAAAAATAGCCGGGGTGAGCCCTTCGCCGTCCGGTGGCTCCCTTTTGATCGGTATTTTCTAGTTTCTGGAACTCGTATTTTAGATAACGCCGGTCACGAGCCCGCCGCGGTTCTTTCGCTTAGTCTTCTGCGAAACTCTTATTATGCGTCATTGTTGCGGCCCCCGGCCGAATAAATAAGGATCTTAGGGCCGAGCCGAGCGGCCAGACGATATCGTCCGATCAAAATTATGTCGTCTTCGTATCCGCGGACAACCGGCGACAATCGATGAAATTTCATGAGATCCTTCGTCCCGTTTCCGGTTCGGCATCCCCCGCTACTCCCGGCTCCCTCCTTTATATAGATCCGAGCCCGCTCTTTCATCTCGCTGCATTTCCGGCGCTGTTTTCTCTGCAAACCGCTTTCTTCCTTTGACTTCTTCGAGAACCACCTCGTCGAGCCCGTTCAAAGGCGGACGCTGAACGATGCAGCTTCGGGATCAACCCAGCCGGCTTCTGCAATGTTTTTCTTTCGCTGATGGAGGACTTTATTGCTTTCATCCATTCGGGGCAATTACAATTATTATGTTTTTCCTCTGTGCATACGTTATTTTCAGATTTGGTTGATCAATGTACGTCACAAAATTAAGGGGCGCTTTCAACTAGCGTAGCTTCGTGTAAAAAAATCTTAGAAGGTTCTATCTTTGCTCGTTTTAAAGGGGGAAGTGACTGCTTTCGCACCCTTAAACTCTGCTTCCTCAAAGAATTTTTTTACATCAATAAAACACTCAATTCTGTACCCCTGCAGATGTACCCTTGTTTGTACTTAATTTTCAGATTGTAAGGGATCTTTGCAGGACTATAACTTCGTGTAAAAAAATCTAAGAAGGTTCTATCTTTGCTCATTTTAAAGGGGGAAATGACTGCTTTCGCACCCTTAAACTCTGCTTGCTCAAAAAATTTTTTTACATAAATAAAATATTCAATTCTGTACCCCTTCAGATGTACCCCTGTTTGTACTCCATTTTCAGATTGTAAGGGATCTTTGGAGTACTATAACTTCGCGTAAAAAAATCTCAGAAGGTTCTATCTTTGCTCATTCTAAAGGGCAAAGTGTCTGCTTCTTTCCCCTTAAACTTGGCTTCCTAAAAAATTTTTTTACATAAATAAAATACTCAATTCTGTACCCCTTTAGATATACCCCTTCTTGTACCCCATGTCCAGATGATAAGGGATCTTTGCAGGACTATAACTTTGTGTAAAAAAAATCTCAGGAGGTTCTACCTCTGCTCATTCTAAAGGGCAAAGTGTCTGCTTCTACCCCCTTGAACTTGGCTTCCTAAAAAAATGTTTAAGCATCCACAGCATACTGAACTTCACACTCCATTCATCTGAATGTTTAATAGTGCTTTAACTCTTGTTCTCACATTTTCCCTTTCACTATCTTCAGACGGTACATTAATAATGAATTCCTCGGGGATACCGGAGCTTGATGAGTGACCATTATACAGTCTGCAGACAAAGAAGAACATTACATTCATATCTTGCAGCGTCGCCGGTCGAAGATTAGAGAGTACAGACAAAAGAAGATCATATGACGTTTCTCACGCGGGACACCGCGAGTCCAAGGTTTCACTCGCTCCATCTGGAGACAGTGCGAAATTATCCTGACCCTAGTAGCGTAGCATTAGCATGGTCTGCGCGAAGAAAAAAAAAAGTAGCGCGGAGAGTACAATATACCATTAGGTGAAACCTCGAAACCCGTTCTCCTCTAGCTCGAGTCCGACGTGAATGGAGCGTTTACGTCGAATTTAGTTTTCACTGGCGGTCGCTCCGGCTCGAGACTCGTAATTCGGGTTAATTTAGGCTTTACTTTCTGCTCATTTGCGGTCCCTTTGACCTTTCCAACAAAGTAGACTTTAGACCAACAGCTAAATTACCGTGATCAGTGATCAATTGCCTCGCGCTGCTCGCGAGCCAAGGAAATTAATTGAACGACCTCTTAATGCTCCTTGCAATTCCATATCACTTTTCCCACAGAATAATCCCTATTCCATTCATTTCCACACCTCATAAATTCCCTTAAGATCCCCGGACACTAGATCGTACTTAATTAATTCTCCGACGGTCATCAGACACCAATTCATCAACCAATCTCCTCAACCGGCTTCTCGCAGTGCTCCATCAATTTTTTTTTCAAGATCCCAGCACGAAGCGTCTCAGTCCACAGATCATAAAGTCGATCACCCCGGTTTTCCTCGACTCATGAATTTCAAAGTGGACGCCCTGTCGATCCGGGATCAACCGACAAAGTTGATATTCTTCCTCTCCCCCCTGACACCGTAGAAAAGCGGTCCTGCATGCCTCCGCGCGCCGCTTCTATCATCTATTGTCTCTTCTTGCTGTGTGTCTCGCGCACGTGTATACAGGTATGCGAAGGCAGACAGCGCCTTTCGCAGCGTTGGCGCCGATACCAAACCGGTAGAAACAGGTAGTCCATCTAAGTCCACCGGGACAGACATGACACTGTCCGCCACGCGCACTATAGCCGGGCCGATTTTATGGCAGCGATTGTTCCGCACGAAACTCGACTGTTTTCACGTGTTCCATTATATCTGGCCAACTCTTTGTTCACTCTAATTGCCGGCCTGAACCGTGCCCCGAATTTCCATTTTCACGAGCGAATTTCGTGAACGACTTGTCCAATTAAATTTGGCGAAATTTCTAGGAGAAAACGGGAACGTCGAAGCGAATTTTGAAAGCTGTTCTACTAGTTCTACTGGACTAGTTCTATTTATTTAAAGTTGACTCTCTGCGAACTGCTAAATGGAATTCTACTTTCCTTTTGGAATGTTAAAAATTATGCAAAGTGTAGAAGAGAGGAGTTGAGTATTCGATACAAATAAAGCAACTTAGTCGCAGATAAGATCCCGAAGCGGAGTTCATAAATTCGTCTGTAAGAATGTTTACTGCGCGAAAAAACACGTTTGAAACTTACAATATCGGACAAAATGGCCGGTAAACGGAGCCTTCACTTTCTAAATTTTCCCAAGTACCGGCGGCACCGCGCGCATAAATCACAGCCACTTGCCCGATCGCAGTAAAAACTCGGGTAATAAGCCAGTTTTTTAATCAGCCCACTTAATCTAGATAGAGCAATATTGTCTGCCACCATTAATCACGGGGCCAGCGCCGATACTTTTGGCCACCGATGGCTACTTTCCCGCCAAGATCTCTGTATCTCGATCCATAGATCACCGGTGTACAGAAGGTGGGTGGGGGGATGGAGAGGGGGGATTTTTATTGCACCACTTTGCACCGCTTTGCACGGTTATGCGGCGAGCATTTCGCCTCGGCCCGCTAATTTTATTCGAAGCCGCAACTTACCGTCGTTCTCCGTGAAACTAATTGTTGCAAATTACAGCTCTCCGGTGTGCCCGGAGTTTTCAGGTTATTGAATGTTCGCGTTCAAAGTCCCCGATGCGAGCCGACAGATAAAGTATTTTGCAGTCACCTCGCGACCACTATGAAAATCGTTGCCGCCCTCCGCCCCTCTTTTGCAGAACGATCGGCCGACTAACCATGGCAAATTGAGTTACGGAGACGCACGGAAGTTCGCGTGAACCCCGGGCCGAAACTCGGCAATTTATGCGAACGGCTCCTGCCGGCGTATCGTCGACGGTCGATTACGCTATAGTACGGGGAACTCGCATTGTTGCACGGAATCCGGCCGGGGCTTCGGGGAAAATCCGCGATCGCGTTTAGGAAACCCGGTTTCGCAGCCGGAATTGGCGTGGTCGCTGTCAATCAAAGTTTCGTGGAACGATGTTGCCTGCAAATCATCTCGGCTTTCGCTAGTTAGCCGCGCGGATCAATATTCTCGAACTTTCACAGATTTTTTTCTTTTTTCAATATTTTAGCAAAAGCTTCCGATTTTTGTTTCCTGACAAATATTTTTGGGATTTTGCTCAAACTTTGATGAAAGGTTGTTCGGGAGAAATTAGGGGGAGTTTAAGTCATCGTTTCGCTGATTTCGAAGTTGTTTGTAAAATATGAGCCTTTGAATGTTTTCTAATTTCTGTGAAAATAGCTTGCACTTGCGAATTTTTATCTCGGAAACTATTTGAACAAACGAGTTGAACTTTCTTTTGTATTAATCTAGAAGGTTCGATCTATCGTAGACGAATTTTCTCAGATCGAAAAACCAATTTTCGAAAGCACTGGCATTTTTCAAACTTGGCAGATTCTCCCAGAAACGCGTAGCGAATTTTTATTTCCAAGCCTATCCGTCCGATTCGATAAAACTTTTTCACTCTGTTCGACGGCCATGTTTCCCTTCGGAATGGCCGATCGCCAGAACGTCGACAGGCGCGCGAGCATAGTGATTTCCAGCTTCCGAAACTATCGTAATCTCGTCAAACATAAAACGGCGAAGCGATCAACAATGTGTCGCTTGTAAAATCACATCCCACATCGTTGCCGGGAATTTACGGCAGCCGTCCAGCATCGCGTCACAGTTTATATGAAAATACTGTTGTCGGAAAGATAATAAAGGGAATGGGAACGCGGCGGAACAAGCGACGCGAACCGAGCAGAAAACGCTTCGATCGCGGGGAAGCGAGAGAAGCGGGGACGGGTTCGGAGCATAATGCGAGCAGATCGTTCGCCGCCGCTTATCTGGTCGCATTAAAGGCCAGAAATAGCCTGGGTACACGGTACGCCCCGTAAATAATTAATATAGCCGTGGATACCGGCGGACAAGACACCTAAGTGAAACGAGTCGAATTTTACGAGCGGTTCGCGTCTCGTCGTCGTCGTCGTCGTCGTCGTCGTCGTCGGGGAAATATAAACGCGACTCGCCTAATCGCGAGCGCACTTTGCACCGTTTCTCATCGGGCCGGATAACTTCTTATCGCGCTTTCGTTCGGTAGCGAGCGTGCTTTAAGGTGTAGTGTCACTGACCAGACCAACGCGATTATTATAGATCCTGTATTTTCCCGTGCGCGAGTGCCTGCGTGCGTGCGTGCGTGCGCCCTGAGGTGCGTGGGCTCCGTTTATTCGAGGAACGCACGCGCCCGCCCCGAATCGTCACGCGTTCGAAATAGCTAGCGGACCCCCTTGTTTTGGTATAGTGCGCGATAACAACGCCATTCCGCGAACAAACTACACCTTTTCGCGATATCGTTCACTTTGAAAATAGGCAAAACCGGAGAACGATCTATAACGGCGCCGTTGTGAATTTGCACTGGTGCCAGAAACCATTAAAATTGCATTCGTGCCGCAATAATGCATTCGTTTTGAAGCTTGAAGCATCTACTTTCACACTCCGTCGTTTCTTTTCCTTTAAAAAATTTTTCACATGCTGCAGAAAATCGGTATAGCCGGTAAAATAAAGGCACGATTTTTCTTGAAAATGCCACAGATTCGAACCTCTCTAAAACAGTTAAAAAATTTTCTCCGTGGCTGAAACTACCACGGATTTGAAGATCGAAGCTTCCCCTTCACAACGATTTCCGAAAAATTGACGTACGATTTTTTTTTTGGCTGACCTGTGGAACAAAATCGAAACAACGTTTA
Organism: Halictus rubicundus; assembly: GCF_050948215.1. Lineage (NCBI taxonomy): Eukaryota > Metazoa > Arthropoda > Insecta > Hymenoptera > Halictidae > Halictus > Halictus rubicundus. Next base: position 14,741,578 of record NC_135157.1, on the reverse strand, counting down.
GTTGTCCTCGTTGAGTACGAAATACGATTCTTCTTCAAAATGCTACAGATTAGAACGTCTCCGAAAATGTTAAAAAAATTTTCTACAGATTAAATCTGTCACGGATTTAAGGATTGAAACTTGATAACGATTTCCCGAAAATTGACGTACGATTTTTCGCAGTCGTTTTATCTAAGCTGCGAACGAAAGGCGTACTTCTAGCCGTGGCATTTTGCGCAGGAAATTTCGAGGAGAGAAGTGCATGATCACCGGGATCGTAGATCGTGTCGAACAAACGAACAACTTCGATTTACCCGTGGATCGATGATGTCGTCCCGGGAATGGCAACAATAAGTATTCCGCTCGCGGTGGAACGATCGTTTCGACACGGATCCTTGATGGTATGCGAGCTCGTTAAATACGTTGAACCGTGGCCGGAGAGTGCTTTCGATATAAGGTCAATAGCACTGGAGCGATAACGAAGTGCTAGCAGCGCAGTCTCGTCGCTCTTTTCACGAAGAGCCGCACTTCACCTATTTTAAAGCGTGCTCGGCGCGCAACAGACGCGCTTCATCGCCGCCCGTAAATGCATTTCCACGAAGAAAACCCGACCTCTGAATTATTTTATCGATTTAACCGATGCTAAACGTCCCGACGAAATTATGCTCTTCGAAAACGAAAGCGTACGCTGCGCTCAATTTTTGCTAAACCTCGTACACAATCTCATCGAGCACACTTGCGTCCCCGGACATAATTCCGTAAAACATTCTCACGTGATTTTCATCCACATTTATTCTACACTTTCATTTGGATAATTAAAAATGTTTCGACTGGTATACTGGGGTCTCTCATGACCCCAGATAATTTTCTGCACTCTCCCTACTGCGTTGCACGATAATTGCGAATATCACATTTCTTTGGCTTCATTAGAACATTTAGATTATTTATTCTTAACACTAGGTTTACGGAGCATTCAAAGTGAGTATTTTACATTACTTTATAAAAATAAGAAGAATGTGTCTATCCAAGTTTTCAGCCATTTCTTAAATAATATATACCTAAGGAAATAAGTTTGTTGAGTAATTCCACGTAGACGGATCTTCGCAATCTCAATAATCGTAAATTAAAAATATTAGAACCCGTCATTTTGACGGGTCCCGTAAACCTAGTGTTAAAGTATATAAATACTTAAAGGCATCTGAGAAAATTTTCACAGAATTTTTAACGCGAGTAAACACTATACCACTTAACGGTTAAAATATATTTCCAATGATTAAAGGGCTCCAAATAGCTTTAAAAAGGATTGAAAGCAACAGCAAGCAAGGACCTAAATGAATGCAAAGATTACCAACAGTAGAATAGACAGAAACATCCACCTCCAAATGATTGAATAACGAAGAAAAGGCCCTAAACGCGTGTCCCTAACGGAGCAAGTTCCACCACGCTTGGAACGCGCTCGCGTGGCATGGATCGCGTGTACCGGTTCGAAATCGGTTCGGGACGACGTTAGATCTAATTGGGAAACGCGTGCGGGCCCACTGGGGCCCGGAGAGGAATAAACAGCCGATAACGGGCGTGTGCGTCGGGGCCCGAAGAGGATAAACAGACGTCGGGAGCCCGCGGTGTACCCGCTCGCTTAATATGCGCATACTAAGCGGCCGCGGTGTGTGCTGCCGATGGGCCCGTTGATTTATTGAAAATCGATTCGGGCCCGACGTGCCCGACTACCGCCGACGGTTCCCAAGCCCCGCGACTCAACGACGCCGATTACATAATAATTACGGCTAATGAATTCGTCCGCGATAACAAACCACGGCGAGCCGCTTATCCGACGGCGCAAAACCGCCCCCGCGAGTCGCATTCTAGACGCGTTCGGCGACTACGCCTTTTCCGGGCGGATTCCAGCACGCTCTTTGTATTCCTGAACGCTTGCGAGCGAACTATAGTCTCAGCTTGTGGGAGTCCCCAAGGCTGACACTTCCGTGATCAATTCCAAATGGGACCGGGCAACATGTGCTGTGCCGAAGTATTTCAAAATTTACAGAAGGTCACATTACGCGATGTAAAGTGACGTCAGTGTTTTTGAAAATTGATTTTTAGATTAAAAAGATAGTGGAATGATAGGTCAGACCTTCTAGATTAATATGAAAGAAAATTCAACTCGATAGGACAGCTAGTTTCCAAGATAAAAATGGACGAAGATTGATTAAGCATGACCCACAACGAGCATAAACAAAATAAGATTGCGTGGCCAGTTACAGAATCAACAGGTCCCGGTTACCGAGGCAGGCAAACAGACGTCTTGTCTCCCGTTGCCATTATTCAGGTATGACGTTAATAAGAATACCGCGGTTCATCATCGTCCTATTCCGTATTCAAGAGACACAAAGTGGCCCGAGCGTCTTCCGGAGGGTCTCGTCGACGCCGCGCGGAGACGTAATATTACGTGGGCGGATAAGATCGCGGGCACGACCGGCGGATGGTTGGTTTTCGGGCACGAATCGCGTCACGAAGCACCCGTTTCCGAAAGGACAGAAACGAGATTTACCCCGGCTACCGGGGATCGTGTTACATGAACCCGCGTTCCAGACCAAGCGTTGACCTTTCGCAGATTGACGATACGGACGGAGCGGAGCCGAGCGTGCTCGCGCGGAGCGCGCACGGCCGCGGAAACGCCGGCTTCTGTCGGCGAGAGCCGCGTTAATGAGCCATCGTTTCGCGCGTCCTCTAATCTACACGGTGTTCCGCAATGGCTGACAAATCATTTCGACCGTAACCCTCCAGGACAACGTACCGAAAAAGAAAATCGCGACTTCGATCTTCCTGATCAATGCTCAACGCGTGTAAGTCGGATCAACAATAGCAAAACACAGAGATTGTTATTGTATGTTACTTGTGTTATTTTTAATCTGTTAAGAAAAGAAATTAATTTTTGAGGCAGAGAATTTTTATTTTTCATAAACATCTATACTCATCCGTGAAGATGTATGAACAATTTTCTCTCACCTGTTAACGAACACCCTGTATACCATCTCGCGTGGGTGAGCTTAACGGGGACCGAGATGCAAATTCGCGAGCGAATCGCTGCGCTCGACGCTGTTTATTATTCGCCACGTAAATTATGATCGTCGACGGCGTGCCGCGATGATTTATCGCGGGGGAACGCTGCTCCTGGACGCGATCGCGGTAGCGAGATCCACGATCGAATTTTCGGTTCGTCCGATAATCATTCGTAATTAATGTCCCAGCGAAACTGGAAAAATGCTCTCCCTTGGTGCAGCTGCTAATTGTGGACTACCCTCCAACTCTAATAGATTCGAATAAATGAAAGAAAATAATTGTAAAGAGTAGATTAGACATCGAAGTTAGGCTCTAAGAGAAGCTAATAAATTAAATGAAACAATTTCAAAGAGAAGATTAAATTTTTACTGGCCTCCGGAAAAAGCTAATAAACGAAACAAAATAATCTCGAAATCCAATTGAACTCGGCCAATTTAAAGAAGCTTGTATCAAAAATTCGATTAAAAATCTAGTACACCCCACCGTGCAAAGAAGAATAAAAATTCTGATTGCATCGCGGGATGCACTTCTCGGTGCATCGTCATGGCCGAACCCCGTTGACACGCAACACGCAATATCCCGTGTCGCCAAGCAAAATAACCAGCTCTCGAACGACGACCGCCGACTAATCCGTTTCTCCGGAGCATTGTGATATTCCCTCGTATACACAGCCCGTGCAACAAACAATCCAACCCCCGGTGCAATCCGCGCGATGCAACCGCCGCCGATTCCGAATAAATTGTGACACACATTGTTCATACGAAACTAATAAGCCATCGTTCGACTGCTCTCCCGATGCGGCGCAGAAGGGAAAAGAGAAAAGGGGACCGGAGGCCCCCCCGAACACAATGCATAACAAGCATTGTGTCTCTCCGCCGCCGCCCTGCAATTCCATTTCGCCGCTATATTGCCTCTATCTCTTATTCCGCTTATTCGTCCGACACGCAATCTCGCGGACACACGAGACCCGGGGAGAATGGAGAGAGAACGGGAGGATGTACAGTGTGTCCGTGCTTGGCGCTGATTGTACATTAGCCTGGACGTGAAAGAGTTTCTACGGCTGAACTTCGCTTTGACAACCCGGAAATTTTTAACTTTTCTAAACATAATCCTGCAGATTTTTACGAGAGGATGCCAAAAGTCCAAGTATTAATCTTAGGAGTTCACTGTTTCAGAAGTTATAAACACAGACACGACAAAAACGTATTTCCGAGCAAAACAACTGAAGCGACAGGAGGACCCTGTGCAGAACCGCAAACCCGACACGAAAAAATTCAGAACCGCAGCATAAAATCGGCGACGCTCAAAGGTTAATTTCCGCAAGAAAATCTCTCGTGCAGCTGCGGCGGTTTCCGAGATAAACAGTGCGCAGTGCGCAGTGCGCGGGTTCCGAGGGGCGAAAGAAAAGGTTGAAAAAGAAACGGTAACACGGGAAACATGTGCGCTCAATTATCCGGCTGCTTGGCTACGTACCTGACGATCGTGTCTACCCTACAAATAATCAGTGTCCACGGGGTAGAGAGAAAGAAAGAGAGAGACAGAGAGGGAGAGGGAGAGAGAGAGAGAGAGTAAGTGAAAATAAAAATCCGGGGCTACACGACGGTGAACCTGCTTGCGCTCGTCAATCCTTTCATTCACGAGCGCCATTATCTGTCGTACGCTCGATGGACAATCGACCGGTTGAATAAGCGGAGCCTGGACCGTTGCCGGTTGTGTATCGATCGTGTAATGGTTACTTAGACGGTGGACGAGGGGGCCAGGCGATAATGCGACTCTGATTCATTCGACGGCCAGATTAAAGGTTATCGGGTATCTGTGCGCGCCGCGTGCTTCGAATTCGATGGAAAAATCGACGAGACCCGGCACAGAAACGGATTGCGCAACGCCACGGTGGGAAATGGTTCCACGGTGATTGGCTGACCGCGCGGGGTGCTTCTACTGATTCTCTCCTGTCCGGTCGGCGAAGTATTATAATCGTGAACCCTGCGAACAGCTGCTTTCACTGTTTATTTTTCTGTGTCAGAGATAAAGGACAATTTTCTTTCACATCTTCGCCCCAAGAGATTAGTAACTAAAAGGAAAGATTGCTTATTAAATCTATATTATTAATGCTGTTTAGTCCGCGCGAGAAAGTTGGCACGTATTCATTGAACGCACGAACCAATTAAAATTCCGCTCGAATCCGGGAACCGTGGTGCCAACAAAAGCGATCGACCAACAGCCGCTGGGAACGACAATAAAGCGCAAGCTGAGCGTAACCGGTGATCAATCGCGGCCGCAACAATAGGAATTCGCGGGTGGAACAAGGCCCTTGTAAAGTCCTCGATCACCGCGTGACACGGTAGGAATTAATAACAGGAATTCGCGAAGAAAGGGTGGGCGGTACGTATGCCAGCGTCGACAGTATAGTTGTTTCTCTCTTTCTCGTGTTCCGTGGATTAAAAAAAAAACGATTTCGCGTTTAGCCGAGTGGTTGTCCCGCCTGTTGCGCGATAAATCGATCGCAGGGGGGAGAGGGGGCTCGACTTGCTCGCCAGTTGGTGGAACACGTGTAAGCCGATCTGTTCCCGACATCCTCCCGCGCTTCTATGAATTACCAGCACGATGATCCTCGAAAACGTCTCGATGAGAGCCGTTCTCCATTTCGCTGGCAGGTTCGCGAACGCTTCCGACGAGTTTGCGCCGCTTTTCGCGATTATTATTTACCGAAGCGGCCGTTCTACCAAGCTGCGACTGCTAGCGATGGAATCGAGCTGCTCGCAAGTATTATATTCACGTGACAGAGTTGTTGGAATTATTGTTTTCGTTGGAACATTCAATTTTTTCATTTGGGACTGGGTACTACGAATTAGTTTAAATTGTTTACAGCGCGATGATTTTTTTTTCTGGTTCTTATGTTTTGGTCATTTATTCTGTCAGGATCATTTTTGGAACCTCTTATGAACTTATAGAGAGGCAATGGTCACGATTCTGATTCTTATTGAAGACCATGTTGCTGTACTATATCGGTTCTAGTCTTTTGTATGCATTATTAATTTATTTCAGACGTTTCTTTGTACACTGGGCGGTAGAAATGTTTACCCTGTTAACGAAAGCAAATGTTTATATGTAAATTGCAGATTTTTATGCGAAATAAAAATTGTAGGGACCGCGGACAACATTTGTGTCTTTTCTTAATAATATTGAATTTAAAGTGATTTGACAGTGTCTTGAAATTCAATGCTTTTACTATTTTGCATTTTATCCATTGTCTTCTAAATTTCACATAAAATAATAGTCAGTCAGTCTAAGTATTTTTGAAAGATTGTTACTGTGGTCTCGAAGTTTCGTAACCCTGAAGACCAAGTGAAATCACTCAATCCGCTCGAATCCGTTGGCAGCGCGTTTTCCGTCTACTACTCGCAGCAGGCAATAATTTCTGGTCCATTAAGCGTCTCGCCGGTTTCCAGAAGAAGCGTAATTACCAGGCGCACAGTCTCCGATCAATTTCCCGAACGATTCATTAATTAACTCGAACGCGTAGCGTCGCACGATTTTAATCCCCCCGGTGGAAGGTTGGCTCGTTGTCGGCGTTTAACGACACTCTTGTACGTTCCCGGCGATTAGGAATGGCGTCGCGTACAGTATGTATTTTACGAATCCCAGTCAATTTCAATAAACAAGCTCCATTTCATAAATACAACCGAAGTTCTCTATTAAATCATTCCGCAACACGTGTTTCTTCTTTAATCTAACAAGCAATACACGATTGTGATAAATTTTGTCTGTGGAAGATGCACTTCGAGTGCAAATGGCTGAAATACAAACAAAAACGTGTATTTTCGATTTGTGATTGCTGTGGAGAGCATTGCTATTTTCTAGTCAGAAAAAATTTTTCAAATGCACATATGAAAATCGAAAAGACATTAAAAGTTTTTAAGGATACTGCAACGATTTTGCGGAAAAATCCGCAGTGCAGTGATCGCAATCTAATAGTGGCAATACATCTCTGTTAGACTTTCCATTCAGTTACAAAGAGTCTATCATAAATGTCATCTGAAGCTGGAGGTGTGAGCAACAAGTGCATACAGCCGTTCAGTATGCAGGGTGGCTACTGTTGAGTGACACTGGAATGCCAATATGGTGACGCAATTGGATGCTGGAATCTCTGGATCAATACACGGTAAAATACAAATATTCTGCACCAATCTCACGGAAAGGAAAGTTGAATAAATATTCATTCCCTTTTGCAATCATTTTGAGAAGTTGGAAGCAATGAGACGAATTTTGTTTCAAAATGAGGATATCACTATCCCCTCTTCTCCCTTTCTCTTCCCTCCTTTCCTCTTCTTTTTACTCTCGGTCCACTCGAGAACGAAGCCAAGCAGCACAGGTACCCTAATCCGAAACACGGCGAAAGCCGTTCCCCAGCATTCGCCTTATATCGGAACAAAACTGCATCCTTAACACTACGCTTACAGAGCACTAAGATTTCACATTCAATTACACAAACAACAAGACCTATTCAAATTTGTTGGCATTTCTCTTAATAAAAGAGAAATTTGAAAGAGAAGAGAAATTTTTTTTTCTCTTCATTTCTCCCAAAGAAATAAATTTGTTTAACAATGCACGGATGCATGTTTATTCTCGGATGCACTAGATCCGCGGTCCAGTCATCGCACGTGCACATCCGGATAGCTCAAGAATCGGTAAATTATGTGCACCCCGGAGCGCAGTGTTAAATCCGACGCGATTAAACGGAAACGCAGTCGCACGCGCTGCATTCCCGACCCGCGCCGCGCCGCGGCCGGCTCGTTGGGAGTGCATCGCGGCGCGGTGCATTGTTCTAGAAGCGGTCGGATGCATCGCGTGCAATAGCCCAGTTTGCAATACGAAGCCGTCCACGCGGCTCTCGCGAGTGCGGGGATCGGGGAGGATCGGAGAGGATCGGGCCCCGAGGAGACGCAGAAACACACGAGGTACATAGGTCACTACATAATCCCGCTAGGTACCAGAGAGTACATAAAGTAGGCCCTACGCGCGATTCCCGAGCCGCGCCGCCTTATAAAGAGGAACACAGAGGGACTGTATCATATTCCGTATAGCTCGTACAGTTACATGCATCACTGACTCGGTTCGAGAGCTGCAGCCTCTTTCGCACCACTATTGCGCTTGCACAAAATTTTATTTCGATCGGACCAATGGTTACTTAATTATTCTAATTACTGGTCCACTTGTCTGTTCTATATTGTGTATTCATTAGTAAACACCCTTATGCATTTATCGCATTTTCAAATTGGCAAGACGTAATATAAATAAAATTTAACACTTTACTGTCCGGAAAAATATTGATGGGCTTCTGAAACTATTAATAATACCAAGAAAAATTATTACATTGCGTTATCTTGGAGTGATTAAATTTCTACTGCCATTTACAAATTTATTCTGAAATCCTATGCACCGTAGATTTTTTAGATATTGTGCATATTGATATTGAATATTGTTTTTGAGGCCCCCAGCGCCTTGAGATTCGCGATAGGAAAACGATCGAGAAAACCGTACGGCCTAGACGCGGAAGTTAATTACCAAGGTTGAGCTCGAGATAATTTAATGGAGACGTGTACATTAGCCCTGAACGATGGTTATTAGGCGAGGCGATGAGAAGCTGGGAATTGATTCGGCGCTAACGGGCCCCGACCCATTGTACCATTTTACGATCCTATCTGCTGGGACCGACGCCCGTGAGATGACTTTCGTGCTGCGTTCGAGGTCGAATGGATCTCGACTGAGCTGAACCTTCATCTACAGAACCGTTTGTTGTAGTTCTTGATTTTTCTAAATTTCCTTCAAAAATATTAGCCTCGTCTATATTCAATAAATTACTAAAATTTAAGAAAGAAAATAAGGTAAGAAAAAGTCACGAACTAAATTATGCACTTCTCTGCCCCCCAACAATAGAAATAAAATCCTCGGACCAAAAAATCCAAGAGTGGACAGAAAAATTGAGAACGACCCGGGCGTGTAAATAGAGAATAAACCTAATCGTTCCGAACATGATTTGGAGACTAGCGGAGCGAGGGTCGCGTTGTGAACGAGTGCATAAAGCAGTTGCATCGGCCGGACAAATTGCGCCGGCGTTTTCGCGCCGTTTTGCAACGTGGGTCGCGTTTTATCGCGCGGTTACGTGCGGTTAATTCGAGAAGGGGAATATCGTTAACGAGCCGGTCCGCCGCGCTCGATACCGGTTAACATTTGCAGGAGCCAGCGCTGACACCGACGTGTAAGTGTACACGCGGCGCAAAGTGCATCGGGCGCATCGGGCGCATTACCGGGACCGGCCCACCTGTGTCTACACGATTGCCAACAACGTTCCCCGTCGAACGAAAAAAGAATGGGCCAACCGAGCACCGGGAACACGTGCTCCCTTGCGTTTTACGAGTGCTAACGCGATGATGGAGCGACTCGCTCTTTTCTCTTGTCCCTCTGTTCGGCGTACAGGTGTCCCGAGAATGTCAGAAGCGTTCGACGAGTTCGACGTCCCTTGCATTCTGTCCCCGAGCTATTGTCTTCGTCACTGCGGCCTGTTTTTCACCGTCGCTTCGCAAACGCGGCGCCGGAATCGTTGAAATGTATCTTTTACTGAACATGTGTCAACAGTGGAGAATATTTGTGATGTCAAAATTCTTTTACGAGCAGACTTCCCTTAACGGAGTGCATCATTTTTGTTACGACGAAGGTGGGACACCTCTGAGAATTTATTTTAGCAATACTGCTACCTTGGTTTTCGTCGCGGTACAAAAGTACTGCAAAAATTAATGACAATTTTGAAATAGAATCGGTTCAGATTTCAGAAGGAAACGGCTCGGAATGCGAACGACAACAGCAAATCACGGGACAGAGAAATGTCTCGCCGTAGTAATCCCGCGTCGTCGTAGTTACGTAACAGAGTGAATGAGAGTGTCAACCATAAATACGCAGACCGATCCCGATACAAACGCTCGCGCCGGCATGGCGTGGCAGCAGCGTGACGATTATGAAACCGCGTTTAATGCCGGGCAGAATGCAAATGCTCGCTCGATGCACTCGCTCCCGGCCCCCCTTGCATTTCCGATTGGTCTCGGCCGACGAACGAAAAACCGTTGAAAATGTCACCGACAGACGCGAATCAATTATCCCAAACGTTCGACGGGAACGAGCGGAAAAATCCTGCAACCGGTCCACCAACTCTGGGCCGACTCTCCATTTCTCTCTCGGCGAATTTTTCCGCGAAAAGCCGACGCGGAATTCCAGCGCGGTCGATGATGGTTTTATCGTAACGCGTCCCGTGTTTTTGTTTTCAATCTTTTTTATGGACAGGGATTTTCAATTTGTCCGGAACTGGAGGGAGACTCGGATCCTGTTTGCTCGTACCGGATTGATGTTAGTTTAAACGTTCGGTTTAACAAACATTTCGTTCGATGAACATTTCGTGCAAATATAGATTTTGTTCGTTACGCTCGTTCGCCAGTGTGTAACATTCGGGGGAATATTTATTGGACGAAAAGCAATTCGGTTTTGTGGAATGTTTTTTTAATATTGACGTGTAGTGATCATGCAGGATGGTAGAGCGTTTCAAGCAGCTCCATTTTCAGCTTTTTATATGTACATTTTTTATTGTTATTAGTCTTTGTTGTCTGGATTGTAACGCGTCGAAGGTACAGTGCCTGATCAACGCAAACCGATTCTACTTTCGCGACGAGTCTGGAGACTCGAACGTGTGGTAAGGAGCTTATGGCGATTCTAGCTTATGCCACGGGCTTTTAGCCAGATAGTTGATGATTGTGAAAGACGAAAACGCTATAAAATAATTTAATCGACAGCCTTCAGAAATCAATGATTAAGGACCGAAGATGTCCTAATAGATTTCTCTGTAGAAAATGGACTAGTCAATTTAGAATTAAATTTTGCGATGCATGTTGTACGCGGGACCATAATGATTCATCTAAAATTGCGAACTTATACCAGCTTACGCGAGCGACTCTGACAAATCGAATCACTCGAGGTAAGTACATTTGATCAACTTTGCGAAACATCTCTGAATAAATCGCAGCACTTCGTTGCACCGTACAATCTCCTGCATCGCATGCAAGGGTTGCAGAAAAGCGGTTCAAGCGGTATGGAACCGGCAAGACAGGAACTAGTCGGTGAAAATCGGCGCGGCAACAAGTGTCGCTCGTGAACACCGAATCCGTAGAACCGTTTCCGTCGGTCCGCGCTATGACTCGATAATTTCCCGAGTGTGTCGATTGCATCGGGCGCCGTTCACGATTTCCATCGATCAGAGGCAGTCGGGGCCGATCTGGCGTCGATCGTCGGCGACTAATCCCCGGATCAGCCCCGGGGTGGGAGCCTTCCCGCTTTTACCTGCGCTTTAGCGGGCCGAACAACGTGACATGCAAATGCCGAGTGTGCCACGCTATCGCATACCTGAGAACGCCGTGTCTCGGTGTCATGTCGGTGTGTCGAGAGCGAACGGCCGATCCGCTTGCGAAATCTTCGACGACCGGCCGAGTGAGTCCGGGTCCATGCGACCGTTTCTGCGTCGAGCAAAACCGACGACCGTTGACCCCTTCCGCACACGGGGTGTCCCCTTTCGATCAACAATATTCGCCGAAAACCAGACAGGGAAATTTGGTCTACAAAAATGCATTCGGGGGAGTAGGCAAGTGTAAGAGAACGAGCTTTAAAGAATTTTACGGAATTTTGGAGGGTTGTGGAAAATTAGAGGAAATAATGTGCGTGGGAAAGGGTTAAATGGAGACACTAAAATCGCACAGTGTGGTTTTTGTAATCATTTTTAGTGGATATCTCAAAGTAGAAATTCGAGGGCTCAGGATTTAACCCTTTGCACTCGAAGATATTTTAACTACAAAACGAAACATTTCTTCTGACTTAGAATATTTCGCTTGCATATATATTTGTTTGTGTTATACACATGAAAATGGTGCATTTTACTCGAACAATACTGAAGTGTTTAGTAATTTATTACATACAAACAAATTTAATAGTGTAAAAAATATTTTGAATAATGATACAGCAATTTTTAGTGGCGCCTTACAGTCGCCGTTCGAGTGCTAAGGGTTAATAGAAATTAGAGCGAATTAGAATAAAAATTAGGATGAATTGGAATAAAATATAAAGCTGATGATATTAAATATTCGATTAAAATGGAATAAGAATTAGAATAAAAATTAGAATGAATTGGAATAAAAATTAGAATAAATTAGAATAAAAATTAGAGTGAATTGGAATAAAAATTAGAATAAAAATTAGAGTGAACTGGAATAAGAATTAGAGCGAATTGGAATAAAAATTAGAATAAAAATTAGAGTGAACTGGACTAAGAATTAGAGTGCATTCGAATAAAAATGACAGTGAATTGGTGCGAATAAAATTGGCGCGAATGGAAAAGAATAGGACACCGAGTAGGTGAGCAGTATTGGATGTGCGCGAGCTTTGTCCTGCTCGCGAAAGTTTTGTTACGTATTTCGCTCGAGCACGGGACGAGGCGGCGGCGTGACTAACGATTATCGTTCCAGACGACTTTTCTTCTTTCTTCGGCCGAGAGAGCGTTACGAATACTATATATTCCGCGACGCTGCGGAAGAAAGTGGTTCCGAGGCGACAGAACCATGGGACGGGTCTATTCAGAAGAGTTACTTCCCTCGCTCTCGTTTCTATTCCGCTCGACAACGCGGAGCCTCGTTTAAACCCTGTTGCTCGTGCTCTTTTTTTTTCGTTTTCATTTTTTTCCCGCCTCTCGTTTGCGTTTATTGTCTTCCGCCTGTCGTGTGGGACACCGAATGGATTATTCAGAGTATTATTATGGAGATCATCGTGGTTTCCTGCGAATTTGCGAGCAGAGGAATTCGAGCGAAGCGTGACTCAACATGTAGACTTTTTACGTGATTCATAAGTGGGATTTGTGGGATTAAATACACGGTGGATCTTTCGTGAATTTATGTAATTTCCGAGGCTGAAAGAGGAAATTAAATGGTAAGCACGGTGAGTGTTATTTTTCATTTATTTGGCGCCGTTCATAGGACAATTTCTGTTCGCTATAACATGCAATTCTAACACAAAACATGCCATCAAATATCTGAAAAAGATACAGAAGATAGAAAAATGGTAACAATGCAAATTTTTAAATTTTCCCGAAGATTTTGCTAATAATGTCGACTCGAATATAGAGGGAAGCGTAAGACCAGGTTCAAAGAAAGCCACCGGAGAAAGTTCGCGTACCTTCGCGTTTCGGGAACAGTAATGCAAACTGTTTTTATGTAAGCGTGCACCCTTAGAGCTCCCGAGGAACGATTAACTGTTGCGACTTCCTGCTCGGAGCGAACCTAACCCGCAGAAGAACTCGCAGAAGCGAGGAAAAATGCTCTGTTGCGCAATCCAAGACAGCTTCCAACGAGGCGAGAGATAGAGAAAGAGAGGAACGCATCGATCCACGTCCGAATCGAACGCGACCAGGCGCCGATCGTGACGTTAAACGTCTCGTCGCGACCGAGCACAATTAATAACCAGCTTGGAAACAAAGGCAACCATTGTCGGGAATCGTCTCTGCTCCGCGAGAGCCGAAAGAAATTGAAAAACCCCTGACTGATGGCTGTGACCAGAAAAATTCCGTCGTAACAACGATACTTTATATTTTTATGGCGATCGTTTAATCTCTGCATTTTAGAGACAACCATGATTTGCATTAATTTTTTTTTTAAGGGTTCATGGAATTCTTTCGTAAGGGATGATGTCTTTTAAAGCACAGCTAGCCTTGAATTAATTTGTTCAGTACTTTGTGTGTAAATATTAAGTCTGATGATGTATGTATATGTTATGACAGTCTATAATTATGTAAGACTGCAATGTTTTAAAGCAAGCACAAATGTTTTTAGGTTCCAGCTGTATTGACTTTTTCATTATACAGACCTTTAGAAATCGACCTTGCAATAAATGCTACGGTTCATTCTATAAAAATTAGTGTTTGTAATCCCAGGTAAAAATTCTGGTAAAAATTGCTAAAGTTGCTAAACGTGGAAGATTTGAATGAAATATACGACAAAAATTCTCTAAATCGAAGAAGTGTTTGGTTCGACAGAAGCAGAGATCCCAGAGGAAAAGCCAGGGGTCACGGGAGACCCAAGCACAGTCTCTCCACCGTAAATCGATAAACGGTTCTGGGAACGTGAGTCAAGATGGACGTGCGGTCAGATAGCAGCCCGAAAGGGTGTTCGCCGATCGAGGTGAAAGCGGAGATGGTTTTGTCTGAACATTTACGGGAACACCGAGTCACTTTCGGTAATATAGAGATGGCAGGTCTTTCGTTCGATTGTAATCGTACCGAAACGTGTGCGGGCAAAAACGAGGAAAAGTTGATCGGACCGATCGTGGCCTCGTTGGCATTCGGTTTGATGTAACGTCGCCGCGACGGCAATAAAACGTAATCGAGGCTGAAGACAGCTATTAATCATGCTTGCGCAGACGATAGCCGCGACGGGGAGAATACGGAAAGAAAGGAAAACTCGAATCAATAATACTTCGATACCATTTCCCCTTACGTACAAATTAAATTAGAAGCAAAATCCTTTTTGTCTGAATGTGAACAATGGCGAGACTGTTCTGCAAAAATGTTTCTAAAATAAATGTTGAATCTCGCCTGGTCTAATTTTAATTTTTGCCGCACCGCATTAAATCATGTCTCCGAGATGCTTCCACAAAAATATAAAAATGCTGATTCCGAGCATGTCATACATTTCCTTGATTTATGTCGTGCAGTATGCATTTTCTTCTCGCCGAGGCGCGCAGGTCAACATTCGCGAGAAAAGATCCTGGCGACGGTCCAGGAGAGTAACTGACCTTGACCAGTCGGCGACAGTGCCAAGTCGTGACAAGAAACGCGCCTAATCGCGGTAATGGAACGCGAAAAATTGCAGTTCAACGAATTTTACTCGCAACACCCAGACGGCTCGCGATTATTCGTTGGCGTGGCTCGCAGACAGGGTTGAATTGAAACGGGGCGAGGGGTTGGCCGACGCCCACGCAATATATCAAGCTTGTCGGGCAACGTCTGCAGCCGGGCGAACCGCCGTTGTTATTCCCCGCAAACAACATTACGCCTGCCCCGTGTTTTTTCGCTTTCCGCCTCGCGTATCGCATCGACGAGCCAGAGATTTCCCTGGGCGTAGGGGATTCCGCGAAACCATCGAGAACCGCCTCGCAAAAACGCGACGTCGAACACTGCAATTATCTCGGAAAGGAAACCAGATCGGTTTCCGGCGGTTCGTTATCGTAATCGACCTCCGCTGGAAATCGACAAGTCTCATCTTTGGTTCGACTTTTCAATACCTCTGGGGGGCATTTTTGAAATTATTCTCCCCATAGCCCTGATTTGCAAATGTTCGAAATTACGGATTTTATAAGTTTCTAACAGGAACGAAAAATATCAGGAGGATTAACGAAGGTCGTATAAAATTAAAAAGATGATTAAAATTGAAAAGAAATATATTTTTATGGAACCACTGTGTGCTGCAATGAAAATTTATCTACTAAAGTAACAATTAAAATTTTAGTTCAAATAGACCCCCAGTGATTATAAGTGCGTCTTCACAAATCAAACTTTAAAAATATAGAAGAATCTTCACATTACTGATATAATATATCAGTATTTAGCTGAAATATTTCAGAGATACAAAGTACGGTAATAAGCGTGGCAATGTATCTGAAATAGGAATTGGTTCTAATGGAATTTCCCCGGAATTCCCGAATTTCAGCGGAATTGATTTTCATCGGAGAAGTTCCTCGACACTTCAATTCCCCATCACGGAATCGTGCACAGCTACCGAGGCTCAAAAATCCAATTTCGATGGTTGTAGGTTCGTTTCCCGAAGGAACGAGGGTTGACACGCGACGCCGGACACAGACGATGCGAGAAGCGCAACAAAGTTGCACACAGAACAGATTGCGATCGTTCCGAACGCGCCGGACTGGTTTTCCACGAAGGAACGGCTCGGAAATAACGAACCGGACGAGAAACGAGGAGGAGAGGAGAGACAAGCCGACGATCGCAGGCGCAACCTGTCATGCGAACCGAGCATAACCGGGGTCAAATGCCCGCTTCGTCGCGGATTATTCTTTTCCGAGACGCCGTTTCTGCAACGACGGCTGTTTCCTCGCGACTCGTTTCTTAAAGCGGGGGCGTGGCTGCTTGAACGTGAATGGGGATCGAAAATGTGGACGGATCTGCCAGACGATCTCTGGACATTGTTTCAGTCAACTGTTCGGCTTGTATACGAGAACAATTACATCTTCATTCCTTACATGGCTCTTGTGGATAATTCTTTAACATGTGGAACACGTGAATTCAAACATTTTTTTCAGTACCTAGTTCCTCAATTTTTAGAACAACAAAATTCTTCTCTGTCTAAATGGAGGCTGAAGAGTATCTCTGTATTTTTTTAATAATCAATTTTTCGTTCGTTGCGTTTTAAAAAATTCTTGAAGTTGACAGGTTCTTGAGAAAGTCTATTTCTGGTTTGACGCTAAAGTGAAGTTCCCTCTGGAATTATTTTTTTCGACTATTCATCCCTCGATTTTTGATACAAAAAAATTCTTCCCTCATTAAACGATGATCGAAGAACATACCTATATTTTTTTTTACAGTGGTGCTACCATTTGTTCAGTTTTAAAAAATTCTCTAATCTGCTGAAGCATTCGAATCGTTTATGGAGGTCCATTTTCGCCATGATACTAGAATAACAAAAATCCTCTTGATGATTGCTATGAATAAAATTATTTGGCACGCGGTATGTACTCTCTAAGAATGGAGGACGAGCAGAAAAAATTAATTAAAAATTTCCACTTTTTTCTACCGAATCTTTAAATTTTAGCAAAAATGTCACTTTTGTCATCGAAAAGCGATTTTCCGCTCCGATGGTCCAAAACGGTCAAATTTTCTCGGTGTGCTTCCAGCAACCGAATCTAACGGTTCCCCGCGTGATCAGATCAGGGAGTATCGAAACCTCGTTCCCAGGATTACAGTGATCGCATAATTTTCCCGGTATCCCCGGCACTTTTGTTTCCTTTTCCCGAAAAGAAATCGCCTCACGTGCGGAATAGCATTGCGCTCCTCTGCCGATGCAGCTCGGGGCGTCTAATGCAGATCCGATGGTGGTTTACGCGGTGCATTCTGCATCTCGTTGCATCCACGGAGATGCGGCCTACGCATATAACCTGGAACACGGTGCACGGTAATAACGCGATGCGAAATAGAAGCTCGCCGACTGATTGCCACCGTGTGTCACGGTTATGGCGTAGCCATACGATGATAGAAACAAGCCTCGCCTATGTCATCGACTCTCGATCACAAATCTTCGTGGCTCCGAGACACGAATTTTTCCGGGAAAGTCGCATGGCCGCTGTCGAGGGCAAATTAAACGAGCACCCGGCCAGCCAGCTTGTTAACGCGTCGTTACCGTGCCGCGTTCCTCGCATACTCGAGCCTAAAAAGTAAAATCAGAGTACACGTTCCATTCATACCTAAGAATACTCCGGGGCCATCGTCGGGCGAATGCCTCTAATTAAGAGATATGAATTATCTCGAGGCAGGAGTAATTTCTGCATCGCGAACACCTACAAAGAATTCAATTTAGATCGGAACCGGGTGATTTAACTTGATAGCGCTGATACTGTGGAAACGAGACTGTAATTGCTGTGGGAATTCAGATTAGCTTTCCATATGTATGCTAATTCTTGCGTCGATGGGATGCTGTGTATTACAGAAGTCGCTTTGAAATTGCGTTCATCTGTCTGCCCACGTCTCATCTCATTAAGATTATGAATTTTAATGTCGAATAACAAATTAGCTGGTGGCAGAAAAAAATCGAATACTTCGAATACTTCTTCTCCTTAGATCTTCTGATTTAAGCTCTAGAGGTGGACATCTATGTGATCAGTAAACTTAGAGGATCGGGATCATTACACTTTCAATTGCGTACGAATTTCGAAAAATGAAAGGAACGAGTGAAAAATCGGATCCGAAAAATTGAATCCTCGAGAATTCTAGAAATCTGAGAAGAACCTCCGGAGCAACATGTGCGTGATCAGCGGTCTTAGAGGATCAGAATTATGCAAACTCGACGAACTCACAGCTGTGATTGCACGTCGAATTCTGGGAAAAAATTGCCAAATTGGTAGGATCACGTGAAAAATTGATTCGATTTTCTCGAGAAGGCAGGATCCCCGGCTACCAGGAAAGAAGATCTAGATCCAGAAAGGAGAAAGGATAATTCTACAGTGACTAGGCTCGTAGTACCCTTGATAATAACCGCGAGAGAGCCGTCTGTTTGCGCTAGTTCGATCTCCGCGCGACCAATTACCAGGCAATCGTGTTATGCCAGTAATGAGAGATTACCGAAACCGGAAACGGCCGCCATTACGAAAGGCAAACAATGGCGTGGAACGTGCTCGACGGCGTATCGAACACGCGACCACGGTGGTCTCTCTCGTCGACGTAGTAAACACAAAGGCCGCGACAACGCAACGAAGGCAAATATCAACGAGTACGACGTCACGAACTATTGCGAAAAATTTCCCAGTGAAAGGGAAAACAAATTCGCGCGGCAATGAGACCTGCCTCTCGGAAACCAGAGCTTTTCAAAGCCAGTTACCATAATTTCAATCACGTCCTCGATCAAGTGTTAACGAGACACTTCACAGCAGGAAGGAAATTGTTGACTTTATTCCAGAGGATTTATTACGACTTTAAGACTGCTATTTATCTTGTAAAGTTGGAAATTGTGACACCGTTTGTACAGAATCAATGCACAAATTGAACCTGACTATTTTTATCGACTTTACATTGACTGCTAACTATTTCCAATTAAAATATAATTTTGTCTTAATAGACAGATTAAAAATCATTGAGTGTGTAGCTCCACTGCAAAATGAAAGCATTATTTTCTATTTTGAAAATACTGCACTACAGTTTCTCGAAGTTCAGTTCCAAAAGAATACTAAATTAATAGATGCAAAAATTAAATGTGATTTCTTCTGTAAATGAAGTTAGTAAATTTAAAAACGGAGGAACATTGAACTGTTTTAGGGTTCCCTGAACGCACATGAATTATTGCGGCGCACGAAACACAGTAGACCGGGAAAAAGAGTTGGTTCGATTAGGCAAGTGAACTTGGAATTTGAGCAGAGCGTAGGCTACTCGGTAAACGGTAGAAAGCTCGCGAATTCACAGTCCCTTCTCCGGATCATTGGCAAATGCAGCCACGCTTCTGCACAGGCAGATACGTGGCAAGGAATACACGTGAACTGCAACAACTATTCGCGTGCATAGATGCGCCGTGCAATAAATCACGGGACAATCGTCACGGAAGATCGTCCGCAAGTTCGCTCTGTGCTCGGTAAAACCGGAGGAAAAAAAGAAATAAAGGAAGAAAAGAATCGAACCGATGCCTGGTCTTCTGCCGCGTGTTCGACGATCCGTCGATAGGATGAAACGTTGCAAGGAGAACGCGACTTAAATCGTTCAAACGGCGAAATTTCCCTGCACGTTTCCTGCTACCGTGCTGCAACTGTTCTGACCATTGCTTGCCGTCAAAATCGCAAATCTGAAACCTGGGAAACATAAACTGGCTTGGAAGTCGCAAATGTAAAACTTTAGACACGCAAACTGGCTTCGAGATTGCATATTCACAGCCTGAGAAGCGTACACAGTCTTTAAAATTGCAAATCTGAGAGACATAAGCCAGCTCTTAGATCCCAAATTTACTGCAAATTTTAAACCTGGGAGACATAAGCTAGCTTCAAGATTCCAAATTTACAACACATTTAAAACCTGAGAGACATAAGCTGGGTTCAAGATTGCAAATTTGCTACAAATCTGAAATCTGAGAGTCATTGGAAACTTCAAGGTTGCAGATTTACTGCAAATCTGAAATCTGAGGGAACGTAGCTAGCTTCAAGATTCCAAATTTACAACACATTTAAAACCTGAGAGACATAAGCTGACTTCAGGATTGCAAATTTACAAATCTGAAATCTGAGAGTCATTGGAAACTTACACAGAAAAAATGCAAGAAGTTGCGAAAGAAAATTGAACAGCTGCAAATGTGGCACTCGCCATGTGTAGGAGCACGACAGATGAAATGTTGATATGTACGGTACAAAGGGATCATGGGAAGAGTAAAAATCGGCTTGACAGTGTTTCCAGTGCGGAGGCATTCTGTCCGCGGCAAAGTGCTCGAGGTCCATCGTGTCCGATCAGCCGGCTCGGTATTCCGGACGCTTGTGCACCTGGCAGCAATTATGATATATGAAGCGGCTCCCCATTCTGGGAACATGTCGGCCAACCAGCCAGCGAGTCGGCGAGCCAGCCAACCAGGAGGGAATGCGGCCCGTTCACGATCTACCTTTTCGAAATCGGCAGTTTCGCGAGCCGGCGAGTAACATCGCCCACGTATCGGCTCGATTATGCGCCATTAACCGCCTCCTTCCCCTTGTCCACCCTTCTGTACGCAACGCGCAACTGCCCCCGCACCCTGTTCCGAGCTCCCCTCGCAACTCCTCGTACCACCGTGGGTTCCCTATAGTACCCCCCTTTGTACCCCTCCGATCCCCCCTGGTGTTTCGCAGCAGCCTACCCCGTGGCCGTAACCACCTCGTGCTACCTGCCGAGAGTCCGTGGGCAGCGCGGAATGCGTGTATGCAGCCGGCCAAGCGGTTCTCGTCGAGTATTATCGTCCTAATACCGAGCACCAGAGCCAACACAGCCGTCTTTATTAGCGCGGCCAGCGGAGAGCGAGGTGCCGCGCAGCGCCGTTGTAAGCCACGACCGGCTCGCACAGTGTGCTCGTGCCCGATCTCGTAGGGAGACCGTGACAGTCGGTGCTGCTCTGTTGGTAGAGGCTGCACAGGTACGCCCACGCAGTTAGATAATTCATATCATTGATATTGCCTGGGCCCCGCCGGCCAATGCACCGACAACGCGCGCGCGCGCGCGCTACGTCACTCGGCGAACTGGGATCCAAGACTCGATGGGTGCATCGGGGACTTCAGTGACTGGGATACAACAATTCGAGGGTCTTCTGGATTTGGGGGCTGACGGTCCGCGGACTCGGGAGATTCAGAATCTGAGGGTTTGATTGCATGGGAGGTTGGAAACTGGTTTGGGGATCCAATAGTTTGGGAATCCAATGGGGATCCAATTCTTTAGGGATCCAATAGTGTGGAGATCCAAAGCTATACACAATCCATAAGACGGCTTGAGAAGGTTGGAGACTCCCAAAAATTGGGCCCAGGATACTTTTCTCCAGCCGGACACACAATTCCAATACTGAATCCGACGCAATTCGAGCGAGCCCCGCGAAAGTCCTCGCGAAAGCCGCTTTCTGAATGAATCCGACACTGATCGGTAGCAATTGCGAATAGCAACAGCAATAGTAACAGCAGCCCCGGTCGCGGTCCAGCGGAGCTTTCGGAGCTGGCTCCGCGATTCGTCAAGGCGTCGACGAAGAATTCGCTCGCGGAGCCGGACGCTTACTCGCGGCCACCTCGTTTCTATTCATTCCGAAAGACCGCCATCGGATCGGTATGCCCGGCGCGAGCCATTAAAGACTTTTCCCGAGCACCGGCAGCGATACCTAACAAGCGTTTATCCGACGATCGCGCGATCCAGGATAACGACGTATCCAGCGGCTCTTTGCGTTACCCCGCGCATATTTACCGCATTCTTTCGCCGGGCTGCCATTGGATATCGCCTAAACCGTGAACTGGAATCGATTCTTCGATTGTTCTCGTCCGTGGGGTTCAGCGACGAGGTGAGCCGTTTAACTGTTTCCCCAAAATTTATTGCCAATTTTTGGTACGCTTCGTACGGTTCGTTCACTTCGCACAATTGGACGGGTTCGTGTTTATCGTGCTGTTTGATTCGAGTGCCTCAGGTGTTCTGGGGATAGTCAAGTAGTCCAAGGAACGGGCGCATTGTGGAACAGGAACATTGTGGAACAGGCACATTGAGGAACAGGAACATTGAGGAACAGGCACATTGTGGAACAGGAACATTGTGGAACAAGCACATTGTGGAAGAGGCACATTAAGGAACAGGCACATTGAGGAACAGGAACATTGAGGAACAGGCACATTGAGGAACAGGACCATTAAGAAACAGGCACATTGTGGAATAGGCACATTGACGAACAGGCACATTGAGGAACAGGAACATTGTGGAACAAGCACATTGTGGAAGAGGCACATTAAGGAACAGGCACATTGAGGAACAGGAACATTGAGGAACAGGCACATTGAGGAACAGGACCATTAAGAAACAGGCACATTGTGGAATAGGCACATTGACGAACAGGCACATTGATGAACAGGAACATTGTGGAACAAGCACATTGTGGAAGAGGCACATTAAGGAACAGGCACATTGAGGAACAGGAACATTGAGGAACAGGCACATTGAGGAACAGGAACATTAAGGAACAGGCACATTGTGGAATAGGCACATTGAGGAACAGGCACATTGAGGAACAGGAACATTAAGGAACAGGCACATTAAGGAACAGGCATATTGAGGAACAAGCACATTAAAGAACAGGAACATTTTGGAACAAGCACATTGTGGAAGAGGCACATTAAGGAACAGGCACATTGAGGAACAGGAACATTAAGGAACAGGCACATTGAGGAACAGGCACATTGAGGAACAGGAACATTAAGGAACAGGAACATCGAGGAACAGGCATATTGAGGAACAGGAACATTGAGGAACAGGCACATTGTGGAATAGGCACATTGAGGAACGGGCACAGTGAGGAAAAGGGACGTGGATGAAAATATGCACAAGTAGACTGAAGAGAACCTTAAAAAGTACGTCCTCCAACAAATGACTGAACTGGACCACAATCTGCAGAATTGAAGCGACCATTAAAACAGAATAGACTGTAATCGTGGATTCGCAGTTTTAGCACACGATCTCGCGGCGAATCCTAATTCGCGATCGCAGTAAAATTTGTTTCGCGTTTAATCCGTGCTTTACAATCTCCTGCCTGAATTACACGCGCGTACCATCTGCTCATTAAATTATGGGCGGCAATAAAACGTCGGCGATAAATTGCGAAAGGTAATTGGATCTGGAAAACAGCGAGAAAGGTTAGGCTAGGAACGATCATGAAGGGAGAAGTAGGGAGAGGGAGAACGAAGAGAAAAAATGTTGGAGAGGCGAGAGAAGACACGGTCGAACAAAGCGTGTTTCCTGGAAAGGAACAGGAACGCGCTAATGAGATCGTGTGGCAGCGCTACAACGCATTTGCGTGTTACCTTGTAGAAGATAGAGGGAGAGAGAGAGAGAGAGAGAGAGAGAGAGAGACGTTGGTTTTCGAGATGAGAGACAACTGAAATAATTACGAGCCGCGGATTCGTACTTAATAAGTCTCGAGAGAGGCGACGCGATACACGCGAAAACGAGAAACTCGGCTAAACGGACGACGAACGACTCAAGTCCCTTGCCTTTTAGGTTGTCGCGCATCAGATACCGCGTGTCCCGGTGGAAAAAAGAAACGGGAGAAACATCGAGCGGAGCATGCTCGAGGGAGAGAAAACGAGTAAATGAATGAGTATCGAGGGAGTCGAGCCCCCTGCTCGAGAGCCGCAACGCTTCGCTGACCGATTCCCCCGTGAAATAACTCGATAAAACCGGGAAAGAACGTCGTCTGCTGGACTATTTGTCCTCTTTCTGCGGCTACTGTACCGTTCCCGCGTCCATTCAGACCCTGCTCAGAGCCCGCGATTAATTCCTCAAGACCGGAATCCTCCGTAACAGCCAAGTATCCAGAATCCTCCATCGATTTCTGAATATTCAATCGAAAGTCCACTTAAACGATCCAAACAGCAACCGATTCGAAGTTCCAAACATTTCCGAGATTACACGACCCAACAATCTTCGGGACTTGCATTACAGAAGTCAAACACGACTACTCGACTTCAGCCCGATCGAAATCGAAGTCAAACACGATTCACGATCTAGGACGATCGTGACCGTTGATTAATTCGCGGATTCCACTTCGGGGTCGCGAAAAACGGAAGCTCCGGGATCGATGGGTGCCCGGGAATCGCTTAGTGGAGGATTCAGTCAATAGTTTCAGAATTATAAAATGTAAGGATTGAAGAGTTTCGAGAATAGGGGATCCAACGATTACGATCCAGACCGATCGTGACCGTAGATTGATCGGTATCAGGCGGCCGCTGTTCCGCGAAAAACGGAAGCTACGGAATTCTCCTGGCCGTAGTTTTCGATCGGCGAAAACGGATTCGCCAATAGCGACCAATAAACTCCGGGCCGTGAGAAAAACGGTCTCGATCGGTTGGTTAATCGCGTCTCGATCGTGGGGACTCGACGTTCGATCTCACGCTCCGGCGATCGTGGATTTGAGGCCCCCTTAGCGCTCCGGGTCTCTCTCTCTCTCTCTCTCTCTCTCTCTCTCTCTCTCTCTCTCTCTCTCTCTCTCTCTCTCTTGTTATCGTATCGTTCGATGGGCGTGTATATCGTCCGCGTACAAGGTTCACGGAATGGGCTAACGTTGTTCTAAGGCCTTGATAGCTGCGTTTTCAGCGTTTCGAAACCGCTCGCGCCGCAACACGAGACGATTTTCGGACGGGTCCGTGTTCTACCGGCGCGGATCGTGCTAAACGGTTCGTGTTCGTTTGCTCGGGCCTCGTTTTTTCCTTGTCCCATCGTCTTTCCCATCGTACGCTCAGCTTCGAGTAGTATAATCCGTCCGGTGAAAACATACACACGGACGCGTCATGAGGAGAGAAAGAGAGAGACATGTGTGTTTTAGCACACAACGGTGTACGAACGCAGAAACCGCCGCGGATTACTTTCTCGACGGGACGTCGACGCTCGTTTCGTGCGATCGGTTAAGTATCGTTGATGCGATTTATTGCTCTATCGTACGGCACGCTTCGATCCGATGCCGGACCGTAAAAGGATTATCGGAGCATCGACGGCGCGAACGTTTATTGCACGTTCCCTTCATTCCGCGTAAATTACCTAGGAAAATATCGGCCTGCCTATTTCGCATCAACCCCCTCCACCCTCCAACCCCCTTCCCTCTCTTTCTCTACTCCTTCTTGCGCATGCGGCACGTTTCGCGATTTGTGGCTATCGCGAATAACGAGGCCAATTTGTTCCGACGTTTGTTGCACCGGGTGCTCCAGAGGGAATTACGAGGGCTGCTTGACAGAGGAGTGGGACGTAATTGATTCACGCAGAGATTTTTCGTTAACAAACATCGAGCTGGGGGCTGTGTCAAAATTAAAGAATAACTATAGAACGGAATTTTAACACTAGAACTACCGAAACAGTCAGAATGACTGGTGGATGATTTCTTCTTTCACGATTACTGAAACTATGAAAACGTTTTCACGCGAAATTTTTTAACCCTTTGCACTCGAAGCTATTTTAACTCCAAAACAAAACATTTCTTCCGACCTAGAATATTTCCCTTCTATATATATATTTTTCATGTTATACCTACGAGAACGGTGCAATTTAGTTGTACAATACCGAAATGTTTAGTAACTTATTAAATACAAACAAATTTAATAATGTAAAAAATATTTTAAATAATGATACAGCAATTTTTAGTGGTGCCTTACAGTCACCATTCGAGTGCTAAGGGTTAATATATCACTTCTTTGGAGTACAAGTTACCATAAAAATCGTATGAAATCTGAGAAAATTCAATCTTGCTGTTATTATAAAGGGATAAGTCCAAGTCACGTTTAGGGCTCGGTAGTTCTAGTCCTAATAGAAATTAATCTATATTTCATAGATTCCGTTCCGACGACTCGATATTGTGGGGGTTAATACCCGGTCGAAGGTGAAATCACCCAGCACCCGAAAAATCCCCCAGTCACCGGAAATAAATAATCCGAATAAACGCGTCGTATCAATCAACGAAATAAAATCGAGCAACGCGAGTTTCGCAGGCAATCAAACACCTGTCGGTTGTCGGCGCGCATAAATACCTCGGCTAAAATTTCCTCGATCAATTCAGGAATGCCTCTCCATCACGCCGAGCCGAGTAGAAGGGGTTGCAACGCTCTCGAAAGAGCCTTGGAGAAAGATCCGAAAGGCGATCGCGCGCGGCCATTCATGCCTCGCGACACAGTTTTTCGCGGCGCGTGTCTCCGGTAAAAAACGGTTCCGAGGTGGTGGCACAGGAGCCGACCTGTCAAACTCGTTCCGTGCCTCGATCTCGATCTCGCGATCCAGACCCGGCACCGTCAACGCCCTGAATGGAAATCAGATTCGGACGAGTAGCGGAACAACCGCGCGCAGCAAGCCGTTCCGCCCTTCACAGGCGGGTGCGCGTTGCGTAATTATTTCGCGTTCCGGCGATTCCGCGCGCGGAAACGATTGCGGAATAGGGTGCGGGAGGAATCGAGAGGGTTCACGGGAGCGCACCGGGTTCGTTTTAATTAATGCCGGCTGGAAATAAACGTGTCGGAAGGCCGATTTACGGGCCGGCAGCCCGTTGCTGTAGCGTGCCAGCGATTTATGGTAGCGCGACGTCGTTTCCTGATGATATTTAATACCGCTCCTGGGGAAGAGGGGCTAGGACGAGTTTTATTGGCGCTGGTTTCGTGCCCGTCGCCCCGACGGACGACGTCGTCGACGAGCATCGACGATAAACGCCCGTCGTCGCGGGTTTCTGGGTTATCGTATCGAATGCGGCTCTTGTCGACGCTTGGTAACCACCTTCTGGCAGTAGGATGTCGGAAGAGTGGGGGAAATGGTAGTTGATAGTTGCTGAACGTGGTAACTATTTTTTAAAAAATTTTTGCAAGAGATCGTTGTCGACTCCAACGCTTCTGTTGCTAATACTACAGAGTGTGGCAGGAGTGGTGGAAATTGAAGTTGTCAAAAATTTCTAAATAAAAGTTTTTTCAATGTTTGTACGAAATTTTTGCAACCCTTTTGAGAGCTGGGTTGAAATCAATTTTATTGGGTCGTAGAGTTAAATGAATAGACGAGCGAATGAATCAGCACTATGAACAGAAGAAAGAGAAAAGAATGAAGAAAATTAATAACTTTCTCAGTAGGAGGCATAAAAGAAAAGTAATAACAGAACAAGACACGTGGAAAGCGACGAGAATTAAAGGTAAGAGTTGATTGTCGAACACCGGCAGTGGTGGAATTTTTTCGACAAAATTGACGTAATTTATCAATTGAAAGGAAAACAGGAAAGTCAGTAATTGTCATACTGATTCGGTACTGGCTTCGGCCTTCCACTGTTTTATATGCTAAATGATTTAATTCCTATATTTAGTCGAATCACGGAGTCATTTATGGGTGGCAGTCAGCACATTGTGGTTCTTGTCGACTCACGGTTACTATAAGATTGCATACTGAATGGATATTTCGAGTCTTTCGCTATTCTCGTGAAATTACGAGTTGATTGCATTAATGTCGAGGCGCTCGAGTGTAATTTGTTCTGACAGCTTGGCGTTTTAATCGAGAAAGGCACAGAGTAGGAAGAATTTGTTAATGTTTGCTCAAGTATCGTGTCTTCAGTTCTGTGAACTTGGAATACGATATAATTATATAAAATTGACATTATAATCGTAACAAATTTTATTGCAATCCTCGGTCAATATTTCTAATGAAGGATATAATTTTAAACTCATAAGGTTAATTTCTACAATTTTTATACGTTTGTTCGAGAACTGTACAAATATCTTACTGTTTCCAATTCTTAATTTAATAAGAACAGAGTATCTCGAAAATTTGAGGACTCGAACAATAAAAGAATGTATTATTATCACAAGAATTTCTAAATATGAATTATGAAAATAAATTTCTGTCACAGAAATGTAAAGAAATGAAGAGTTTAATTGGAAGTTTCTTCTGCAAAAATATAATGAATTGCGAAGATTGATTGAAGGAGAATTCTGCAGCAAACAGTTGACAATGATCCAACTAAAGAAGGAAGAGACCCATAAATTGTGTGAAAGACGCTCCGTTGTGTTTGCCATTACCATCCGATTAGGGGAGAGATAAGAGAGCAGCTCGAGGACTGGAACATTCACCTTTATGTCAGTCTAAATATCGATTTGTATTCTAACATACAGCAACAACCAACACCGCATAACGGAAAGGGTCCTGGTGTCCCTGTTCGTGACAAAGCTCCGCCATATTCTCACGTTTTGCACCGCGAAAACCGCATGACCTCGAATTCGGAATTCTGTCACATTCACCGTATATTCCCTGTCCACCGTCGATTATCACCTCACGGTTATGCTAGCTTCCTCTATCATCGTGGTGCACGATATCGTCATAACTCGTGTACCCAGAGTCCTATTCACTGTACATTCAATGTCATTACAGTTTCGTAACTGTACAATGTTCGATGGCAACTCAGAGATAGGTAATAATCAATCTTGATATTCGATTTGGTGATCAATAATAATTTTGGGGCGAATAACACTACCCTGAAGTCTTGTCAATTTATACTTGAATTAGGAGAGTACTTCGCACAGGAGACTCCATTTATAAGTGCAAAACGAGGATGATCAAAATAGCACATTAATCACTCGAGTGTCAATAACCATAAACGCGAGCGCGAGTACTTTCGATCGATAAATCACGGTTCGAAAATGAATCATCCGGCAAGAAAACGTCGTCGAAAGAACACTCTGAACGAATCGTCGTCGAAAGAAAGTAATCGTCATGCAGAAAACTGTCTCGTAAAGAGAACGTCGGCTATAAATAGACGGTGGCACCTAATCACCGTCCTCGTTCTAACCCTCAAGAAGTATCGCGACTGATATAACGAAAGAGAACAATTTTTGATTTACTGTCGCAGAAAGTCCG
Organism: Halictus rubicundus; assembly: GCF_050948215.1. Taxonomy (NCBI): domain Eukaryota; kingdom Metazoa; phylum Arthropoda; class Insecta; order Hymenoptera; family Halictidae; genus Halictus; species Halictus rubicundus. The sequence continues at coordinate 14,712,633 of NC_135157.1, read as the reverse complement.
AGTACAGTCTCTCTAAAAAATTTTTTAATATAGGGTTTCACGCTCTCCACAGTGTCAAGTAGGAAAAATCGGAGAAAAAATTCGTTTGCCAACTCCTGGAACAAGCTCATCGACTTCAAGATGATCTAATACATCGACACAGAGGTCCCCAATCCCCTCGCACTCCAAAATCAAACCCTCCATCAGCCCCATAACTCCCAAAAAAAAAAAAAAACAAGAGCTGGAAGGATCACTGACCTCAGAGACCAGCAGCGTCGATTAATCCGAAAGAGTCTTCGGTCTGAGCCGCAAGGGTCCAGCACCACACACTGTCCACACAGGGTCCTGTTAACCACGTCCGGCCACGAATACAAATACCAACGAATCACTATGGTCACGACTCGTTCCGATCACTGACAAGTTCACGACGGTCACGCCAGCTCAAAGTCGCCCCGACAAAAACCGACACTCGAACGAATCGAAGGCAGCCACTCGGTACAATAGAATCCGTCAAAGCACCTTGACAGACTTCTCACGGTGCTCCACGGAACGCTGCGAGCAACGAAGCATCCAGACACCAAGAGCAAGCTCGGGATCTTGTCATCTCCGAGGATGGGATCCGCGTCGAGTGAAACAAAGAGGAGCTGGCTCCAGGACCGGGTTGGACCCGGGGGACATGTTCCGGGGCTGCGTCGGGGCCAGGCGAAAGAGGGGAGGGGGGAGGCTGGGCCGCGATGTACGACCTCCTTCGAGAAACTGACCTACGGCGAGCCGCTAGCCCCTGGGAGCTTCATTCACCGGCGGCCGGCTGAATGGGCCACGAGACGCGCGCCGAAAACCGAGCCGAGAGTGTTCGCGGAACGAGCCACTTCACTTTCCTCAAGGATGCGTCGGAACGTCGGGGTCCTTCGACGAATTTGCTCGGACCCGGCACGACGATCCTCCAAAAAGTCCTCTGACCAGGTCAAGCTAGAACACTGAGGCTCCTTCAACCAGGCTGCTGATATCCAACACACTGATCTTCCAAGGACCTGCGTCCCCCTGGTGTGTGCCAAGATCGTCAAGCTACCGTCAGGATACCAAGACTCGTTTTAGAGGATCCTGTGAGACGAGCACGATTGGGAGCCAACACGTTCATCCTCCAAGGAGTTGTGTCCCTCAACAAGGTGGTCAAGCTACCATCAAACACTCTTTCTAAAGTATTCTTTGAGACGAACACACTGTGTACCCAACACACTGATCCTCCAAGGAGTTGTGTCCTTTAACAAGGTGTATACGAAGGTGGTCGGGCTACCATCAGGGTGCACAGACTCTTTGTAAAGTATTCTTTGAGACGAACACACTCGGTATCCAACACACTGATTCTCCAAGGAATTGTGTCCTCTAACCAGGTGTATAGGAAGATGGCCAAGGACACCGAGCCGCCTTTGAGAAGGAAATTATTGGTACTCAACACCCTGAGTATTCAAGGAGTAACGTCTCCTGGCCAGCTGCACACAAAGATTGCCAAGCTACCATCAGAACACCAAGACTCCAAGAGAATTTGTTTAGACGAACATGCCTGGCACTCGACACACTGATCCTCCAAAGAACTATGTCCTCTAACTAAATACACACAAAGATTGTCAGGGTACCGTCAGAACACCTGGATCCCTTTTTGAGAATCCCTTCAGATCAACACACTGATCCTCCAAGGAATGATGTCCTGTAACTGGGTACACAAAGAGATTGTCAAGCCACTAACAGAACACCGAGACTCCTCGAGAATCCTATGATGAAATTGTTGGTGCTGAATACACTGACACGTCAAGGAGTAACGTCCCCGGGCCAGGTGTCGCGAGGATGGTTCAAGCTACCATTTTGTCACGGTTTCGTGCGATGGCGTTTCGATCACTGTATGGCGTTGAATGGAATGTATAATGGGACGAACACGTGTCCGGCCGATTGGTTCGCAGCGAGTATCCTGCGGAGGAGTTGCACACAACGCGCTGCGAGACGCTCGATCGGATCGTAACTGCGGCCACGACGGCAATGCCCCCGCGACGGACGCTTAAGCGCCGCCGACGCGCTCGGAACCCTGCCTGGGCTCCCTTCCTCCCCACCAGATACACCGCATCCCCACCAAACATACTACTTTTCCGACGGCTTGATGCAGACCCGGCTCACCCGTGTGTACGAGCCCCTCATGCCCGAGCACTGTCACCCTGAACGTGCTCGGCCAATGCGATGTTTATTTTGCTGATCGGAATATTCATTTTCAACCCTCTGCTGTCCCACTTATAATTGCATCAATTTTTGGAAAGTCGTCTCTTTCTGCAACGTTCTCAAACTTAGTAAGTTTCCTGTGGAATAGATTTTCTACGTGAAACAGTCGCGGCTCAATTTTATTTTATTTTACTGATTGGAATATTTAGTTTTAACCCTCGGTTATCCCACATATTAATTGCATCAATTTTTGGAAAGTCGTCTCTTTCTGTAACATTCTCAAACTTATTAAGTCTCCTATGGTGGATTTGATTTTCTACGTGAAACAGTCGCGGCTCAATTTTATTTTTTTTTTACTGATTGGAATATTTAGTTTGAACCCTCTGCTATCCCACATATTAATTGCATCAATTATTGGAAAGTCGTCTCTTTCTGCAACATTTCCAAACTTAGCAAGCTTCCTATGGTGAATTTGATTTTCTACAAGAAGAAGTCGTGACTCAATTTTATTTTATTTTACTGATTGGAATATTTAGTTTGAACCCTCTGCTATCCCACATATTAATTGCATCAATTTTTGGAAAGTCGTCTCTTTCTGCAACATTTCCAAACTTAGCAAGTTTCCTATGGTGGAAGTGATTTTGTACCAGAAAAACTCGCAACACAATTTAATTCGGTGTTTATTTTAGTGATTGGAATATTTAGTTTGAATCCTTTGCTATCCCATATATTAATTTCATCAATCTTTGGAAAGTCGTCTTTTTCTGAAACATTTCTAAATTTAGTAAGTCAACCTATGGTTGATACAATTTTTTGAATAGAAGAGCTAGGATTAAATTCTGTTCCTAAATTTTTTGCCAATGCTCTTCACTCGACTGAAATGACCATCAATTTAATTGACACCGAACTACCACTCGAGTACAACAAAGCTCAACCAGCGTACCGAATGTTAAAAACGACCACTATTGTCATTCTCACGCGAAACAGAATAATTTACAATATTCAAGAAGGGTCCGTAAAAAGCAACGCAGATCCTCCCTTTCGGGAGACCGAAGACAAAACAATGGCTGTCCAGCAAACACAATAAAAACCGAAGCGAGCACTGAAATATTGCAATACTTAACAACACGGCAAAGAAAGAATACGCCCATTCACGGCCCTCCATTCACCGGTCGTAAACAACGTCCAGCGACATTTTAATGAACAGCTGGTGTTAACGAAGCCTCAAGGTTGAAAGGTCAGCAGACAGAGAGTTTCAATGATACCCGGCGGTGGGGTGGGGAAACGCGGGGGAGAAGGATTTTCGCATTAGCCGGAGAGCGGAGGCGTCAGGATGAAAAATCACCGTCTGGTACAACAACGGGGGTAACAACCGCCATTCACCCTGCAGCCGGAACTTCGGGCGCTCTCTACCCTGTGCGAACTATTACCCAAAACCGTCACAGCCTTCCCGGCATCCGGCGTTCCCGCGAGCTGGCAGATACCGGCATGCTCTTCGAAATTCCCTGAACCAACAACCACCGGATAATGGAGGGCGTTGGGCTCTTCATTATTCGGTGGATTGCCACCCTCCGGCCCTGGGAGACAGACCCTATCCAAACTGGGAAGCTGAGAGCTCGGGCGAGTAAAATTACCTTACGTTCTTCTGAGGCGACGAGCTAATATTTAACGAAATAATAAAGTATCGTTTTGGGGAGTAAGAAATTGCAAAAGTTGAGATTAACAGCGGAATTTATTGAAGCCTTGTACTAGTTGAGAATGAAGCTTATTGGCCTCCTATATTAATTTATATTATTCTGAGGAAACTAGGAAATGCACAATGAGTCGATATCGAATCAATTTTGAGGGTGTAATAAATTGCAAAAGTTGAGATTGACAGCGGAATTTATTGAAGCCTTGTACTAGTTGAGAATGAAGCTTATTGACCTCCTACATTAAATTATATTATTCTGAGGAAACTAGAAAATGTACAATGAGTCGATTTCGAATCAATTTCGAGGGTGTAATAAATTGCAAAAATTAAGATTGAGTGTGGAATTTATTGAAGCCTTGTACTAGTTGAGAATGAAGCTTATTGACCTCCTATATTAAATTATATTATTCTGAGGATACTAGAAAATGTTTAACGAGCCAATATCGGATCAATTTCGAGGGTGTAATAAATTGCAAAAGTTCAGATTGGAGTTCTCAAAATATTGGAGTATTGAAATATTTAAGGCTCGAATCAAACTTTATTATTCCGAGGAAACTAGTAAATATTCACTGAGCCGATATCGGATCTATTTTTGGGTGTAATAAATTGAGAAGTTAAGGTCCAGAATGGAATTTTTCAAATATTGGAATATTGAAATATTGAAGCCTGGAATCAAACTGTATTATGAATGTTTAATAAACCAATATCGCGTTTATTTTAGGGTGAATTCCTCTCTCCTCCTCGGTTCTCATTCGAGAGAATCGAAGGTCAGGCGATTGCATTTGTAAAGGGGTAATCGAATAAATTGGAGTTAGGGTGATCTCCGAGGTATTTTGCGATTACCCGTTTTCCGGGCTTATGTAAAACAGTTGCACAACGGAAAAGGGCACCGACGGCACTCGCATTACGCCGCGTCCATTGTATAACTGTTTATCCTCGCACTTTCCAAAGACACGGATGAACGCGCGGTTCGCTAAACAAGAGCCAGTAGTATAGTCACCACTCTCTCGTCTTGATACTCCCCTGTAATTCCACTTGAAAACCGCCCTGAGGTATCCTACATACACACCGGCTACGATATTCTCACACGAACTGCTTCGAGAAAATCCTCCACACGATCGATCGACCGGAAAGTTCATGAATTTTTACTATTGCTTCTGCTGGCTTTAATGTTTCTGGGGATTCTAGGTTCTTTGCATATTATTGCCAACACACGCCGCTTCGACTATGATTAATCCTCCTGTAGCCTAGATCTGTGTACGAATTCCTATCCGTACGGTTTCTTCATACTCTTTGGATCAATTTGAAAGTGCATTTGAGTCAAAATTTTTTGACGTTTCAGGGCTTAAATTATAAGTGAAAAATAGTATTTTTTGATAGGGTCATTTCAGATTAGAAAGAATTATGGAATCGTATTAAAAATAATTTCAATATTCTCACCACTCCCAATCGCAAACAACGAACCAGTAAAAATGCTCGTCGCATTTTCTTATCGCTTCAGAACAGGAATTCCACCGATGGTCGAATTAAAACATTTTAAAACGTTTTAACGCACACAGAGCTAGAATCCCGCAATTTCAATAATCGCATGCCGCATAAGGGCGCCAATCGCGGGCAACAAATCACCGCCTAAGTAGCTGCTTATCGCGGCGGCACTCTCGCAATTAACATGCCCGAAGCCATCGATCCGATAACTCAAAAGAACCGTCTCGAAGTTCCCTCGCAATCGGCGCAAGCAGTCAAAACAACAACAAAGGGGGTATCGGGACTATTTACGAACTGGATGCTTTCAACAACTGTGAGCGAAGGGGTCCGATTCAAAGAAGACAAAAAAAGGGGATAGAAAGAAAAGAAAGGATAACTATAGAGCGCGCGCGCGCGCACACACACACACACACACACACACACACAATTCCACGGGAATCGATACGCATGCCGTTGCTAAAACAGCGACGGGAAGGTTTCGCGCGCGGTTGCGGGTGCGGGTGCGGGTCGTTGTACCTTCCGGTCCCGAGTCACGTGCACGAGCGAGCGCGTACACACGAGCCGTTCCCTTCTTTCTCCAGTTTCTCTCTCCGTGTTGGATAATGGATGAGTCCCGATATTTACATATTTTTCCATGTTCGTGCCGGGCACCGGTAGGTCAGGCGAGGTACAACCTAGCACAAAGTAGCACCGGGCCCCGGGCGCATCTGCCGCGGTTACAGTCACAATTCTCTCAGAAATTGACCGTCAGTTTCATAAGACTGTCACGATTGTCGCCGGCTAATTAATAGACTCTTTAACCCTTTGCGCTCGAAGCTGTTCCAACTCCGAAACAAACGCGTCTCTTCGGGCCTAAAATATTTCCATCGCACATGGTTTAATTCCTTCCATGCGTATGGCGCATATTACTGTTACTCGTGCTTACAACAGTTAAATTTTTATCAATTTTTTTTTACACAAACATAGCGAAAATTGGTTTGAATAACGTGGCAATTTTTTGTGGCACCGGAAATGGGTACGCACAATTTAAAGTAATAATGTATTCATTTCAGTGAATTAACACGAGACAGAAATTTTTATTCGGCTCCTGTGAACTGACACTATTATTATCAGTTCGTCAAAATCACTAAAAGAAGCAACAGCTATCCTCTCAACTCCAATTTCTTACAATTTGCAGAAGCTGTGCAATTTACTGATTATAATACACTTCTGCAAAAATATAACAAATAGCTTCACTAGATCGAGGAGAAATAGTGGGGAAATGCTGTAGTCAGAACGCCTGGGTGACGTCACGACGCTACAGTGTAGTCTCCCCCAGATAGTAACGCCTCGATTGGTGCCGGGAGTGGGGAGCCTTCCATGAAGCTATAGTGTAGTCTCCCCCACATAGTGACGCGTCGATTCCTACTGAGAGTGGGAAGCCTCCCACGAAGCTATAGTGTAGTCTCCCCCCTAGATAGTGACGCGTCAATTCCTACTGAGAGTGGGGAGCCTCCCACGAAGCTATAGTGTAGTCTCCCCCCAGATAGTAACGCCTCGATTTCTATCGAGAGTGGGGAGCCTACCACTCAGCTATAGTGTAGTCTCCCCCCTAGATAGTGACGCGTCAATTCCTACTGAGAGTGGGGAGCCTCCCACGAAGCTATAGTGTAGTCTCCCCCAGATAGTAACGCCTCGATTTCTATCGAGAGTGGGGAGCCTACCACTCAGCTATAGTGTAGTCTCCCCCCTAGATAGTGACGCGTCAATTCCTACTGAGAGTGGGGAGCCTCCCACGAAGCTATAGTGTAGTCTCCCCCCACATAGTAAAGCCTCGATTTCTATCGAGAGTGGGGAGCCTACCACTAAGCTATAGTGTAGTCTCCCCCACATAGTGACGCCCCGATTCCTACCAAGAGTGGGGAGCCTACCATGCTCCTACAGTACAGATCGTGACGTCACCAGTTACCCCCACTATTAGTAGATTGGTGGGATGGTTCTCAGAATTTTTGCAATAACGTCACATCAAGTATCAACAGATGAATGCTTTCCTTTTCTTCCAAGCAACCCCCACCAAAATCATCACCACTTTCCCATGTCATTCATTGATCCGAAGTGAAACGTTGGGCAAGATCCCACAGCGAATTTAATTTATAATTGAGGGAACGTACACGCGCGCAGGCGGGGTTCCGGTTGTCCCCGGGGCCAGAGCCAGAACCTTAGATATTCTAATCGGCGTGACGACGTGATACGCAATTAATCCATCGGGCGTCAGTGTCTCGCCGCAACGGCAATAATGGATATCGGGGACCGCAGGGGCCCTGGGCCCCGTACGACCGGCGCATGATTAATGGCGTTCCTATCAGTGCACGAACGCCGCAAAACGAAGACAAATAGCCTGCCGCGGACCTCTTTAAACGCGCTCACCGTGGATCCGCCTGTGTTCCATCGGAAACCGACTTAAGAGACGCGAAATTGCCCTGATCTTCCGTGGCTGCCGGCCTGGCCGCCGGCGAACTTACTTTTCATACTGACAGCGGGCTTTGCCGTGTTCTTCGCCATTTTCAGTTTACTCGATTTTACGGAAGTTATCTTATTTGAAGACTGAAAATGAGTACCGAAGGTGAAGGATAAAAATGGTAAGTAGTCTGCGGATTTTTATGGAAAGTAAAAATTGTTCTCTTCTTTTACTATTTATTGACATCCTCAAATTTCGAGTTCGTATTAAAATAATAGGAATCGAACTATCGCGTTTAATATATCCTGCACATTCATCGACTGCATTGAAGATCGTGCAAGTTCGAATTTATTCGAATGCTCGCAGACCTATCGGTGGATTCGTTCTGGTTGGTTTGGAGTCGCTCCTGGCGATCCAATTAATGAGTACAAGCCGAAAGGCTCGCGCGTCTCCGGGTTTTTCCAGCAGCACCGTGGAAAATTTCATTTTGATGCAGCTCGATTTATGATCCGGGAATCGCCTAGCCGACCAGGTGGCGATACGTAACGTGAGAAAGAGAGAGTCCTCGATATCCGCCGGTGGCTCGTGTATCTGGTAATTGAGTCACCCGCGGGTCAGGCCACGATTAACCGTGAATTCGAGGCGGATGGAGAAACGATGCCGATGCGGGGATCGTTTTTCCTGTTTTCGTGGAGCCGTGCGGGACCACGAAAATAGAAACAACGAGACTGCGAACGAAACTGATGGCTCTTGGAACCGCTTATGGCTGGGGATGCTACTCATTAGGGTGAACTAATAACTACAATTGGTAGTACTCCCCTCATTGATCGATTCTGATTCTTTAGAAAATTATCCAAACCACAGTTTATTTCTATCAGTAATTTTGGAAAGATCAGAAACGAAGAGAATATTTTTTTGATATATTTATGTTTAAACTGGTGCAATTTGGGGAAAAACAGTCGTACAGTAATAAACGAGAGCTCATTTTAAGGCTTGGGGCCTCTAGTTTTCTCTTCCATTATTCAGTTCTTTTTAAACAATTTTTTTCAAGAATGCTGTTTATTGAAACGCGTCTAAAAGCATTGCAAAATTTTTTCGTGAACGAATCTACCACAGATTTGAAGATTAATATTTCCCCTTTGCAACGACTACAAAATATTGTTAGTCTGTTTAGGCTTCTACCTTAATTCTCGAGTAAAACAGAAATTGATTTCCTATCTAGATAGATGTAATACTTTGAAAACAATGTAACAATTTACCGTTCGTGTTTCTCCTGCACCGTTTTGTCGTGAACGCGTAAAACCCACAGTCGAGCAACGATTAATTCCCCACTAATTGAACTAATGACTAACGACGTGAAAAAAAAACCACCTGAAAGCGATTCGTTCGCGATAACTCTTCAGAGAAATGCCAATGACCTCGCCGTTTCGAAAAAAGAAAAGAAAGACACGATCTTATCAAGCGACCAAGGTAAAGTATATTAACCCAGCATCATTAACTGCAGAATGTATGCACCGAGACCGGATTCTTCGCAAGTATAATGTTGCTGCGCCCGGAATAAAGAGCAGCTTTTATTCGTCGCGTTCAATTAAAACGCAGCCCTGTCGGCTGGCCCGACGGCGACCGTCCCAAAAGATACATCAACGTTTCCCAGAATTGTTCACGTGCAACCGGAAGGCCGTGCCACGAACTTCCCCGTAAAAAATACACCGAGCCCGGATAATATTGCCGACGCACACGCGCCATGATAAAAATCGCGGCTGGTAATCGCGGCGCTGGCATCGGGATCGCGAAACGAGTTCCTCCTCTCGACTGTGCTCGCAAAAATTCGCGAAGGATCATGTACGGGGTGGCGCGGAATTCAGCGACACTAAAAACCTCGAATTAAGATACACTTACACTTTTCTGCATCCCCTATTACTACATCAAAAAAAAAAAAAATATATATATACCAGCACACTAATCTCTCGAGGTCTTCCATTACTTATAAATTCTTTGTAATTATTGTAATTGCTTTAAGTTTAAATAAAATTTCTCGCCAAACGCCCTCGTTGGATCGGTCGGAAAATAATCCAAGCAAAACAAAATAGAAATTGTTTTAGGAGTAGATATAGAGCTGAGTTTAAATAGGAAAACACTCGAAAGCAGAGCACACGTGATAAAGCTGCACCCGGTATATGCACGCGTGCAAATTCCGGCTCCGCCCCCGCGAAACCCGGCGAAGTGCTTCACCGCGAACTTTCGCAAAGTTCGTGGCGTCGGATCGCGCCGCCTTTCTATGTGGCGACAGAGGGGGTGTTGCGGGGGTGTGGCAGGGGGTTGATCGACGACGGCAGACTTTTAATTGCACGGCAAGTTCTCTCGCCACGTGGAAGCCAGTGATAAGCGGCCTCCCCCCGCGCCCGCCCGACGTAAAAGCGCCGGAAATGGAACGGAGCGAAGTTGCCGTGGAAATTACGCGATTAAAAGTACGGAACGGATACAGGTCTTCGCCGCTGTCTTCCCGGAGCAACGACTTTCGAACCGAGTCCCGGCATCGATGGTTGCCGTGTTAGAGGGTGGTTCGCGTGCCGATTCGTCGATGGGGTGTGACCATTGTTCCAGCCGTCGCTCTCGGTGGCTGAAACCATCCCTATCCGGCCGCAAGTTCACCGAACTTCCGGCGGAATGCGAACGATCGCATAGTTTCACGCGAGACCGGCTGCAGATCGATTGGGGTTGGGCGCATTCTTTGCAGAAATGAACGTTTCGCGGGGGAGATCGGAGAGAAACTCCCATTTTTGAGGAAGCGAAATTGGAAAATTTTATTTCGCCCCTGAGTAGACGGATTTGATGCATAAAATAAATGACAGAAAGTCTTCCCTCGTGTTTCGACCCCCTGCGTTAAAATTAGGTCTTGAATTGATCGAAATCAAATTTCAAATAATCTTCGTGGTAGGAGAAATTTGCTCAGTCCATGAACATGGTAGTTGAATATAAAATTGTAGAATCAAGACAAAAATGAATTGAGAAATGAAAAATCGGGGAAATGGAGATTGAACAGCAGTTGAGAGTGCAGACTGCAACTTCGCAGACTGCAACTTCACCAAGGGACAGTTCACTTAACCTTCGTGACAGGACAATTGCGGATGATTGCTGGTCCGAAGCAGCAGACAATCATCGCGGCAAGTTATCGCGTGCCCATGACCGAGTGTATCGACGAAATCAATTATAAGATGCTAATAAACCATGCGAGCATCGGCGCGACGTTGGGATCGCGGGTGGAACGAGGATCGAGGATCTAACGAAGCGTTTTCGAGTGACTCCGCGTGTGGAACGGGACTCGCCGTTTTATTTCCATAATGATGTAACGCTTTCCGTTAAACGTTGCCGACGCGTTCGAACAATGCGGACGCTCGTTGCTCACACGCGATCGGTAATTACGCGTTCGAGGGATCGCCGGTGGATTCGTCGGAAGTTCGCGAGCGTGATCGTCCCGCGGATTATTCGCGAGCCTCGTGAGAACGTTGTTTGTGTACCGCGTTTATCGTTCGATTACCCCGATTCACCGTTTCTCCTACCGCTGAACAAGAAACGAGAACGCGCTCGAGTCAAGGACGAGGTAGGAGAAGGTTATTAAAGTAATTTCTGTAATGAATCACAGTTACGGTAGACACCTTCGCGACAGTTACAGAGACAATACTGTAATTGCCATGGGAACGCCTGTGGCAATCGCTATCGCCCAAATATTAAATTAAAAAATTTAATTTAAATTTATTTTCTGTTATCCAAGACATAACATATATTTCATAGCCTTTTCTTTAATACCTTGTTTTTGCTTTCGCTAGTGAAGTATATAAAATAAGTAGTAGTATAAAAATCAATGGAAATAAGAAATTGAGTGCATGCAATTACAGGTTTAATTGCAGGCAAAAGTTTTGGTGTATAACTTAATACCGTTTATTTCAGTCGAAAATTCTAAGGGTTTCGTGGTTCGGGATTCGAGTGTTTACGTTGGTGCAGCATGTGCAGGGCTGCTGCAGCTGCATCGGAGGCGTCAATGGCGGCAGGACTCTCCCCAGTGAACGACATTGCATAACCACGAGGATAGCTCGACGGCTGCAGCTCCGTAGCAGGACAGAGATAACATCCTCGGCGGTAATTGCGCGTAACGACCGGCGGGTACACATCGATCCACGTCGAAACAAGGTTGCCGGAAGACCTCGTCGATCAATAGGTAAATAGGTTAATCGCGGCGTGTCGTCCGTCCTGAATGGAGTTTCGAACGCTGGCCTAAACGCGCGCGCCTAAACGCCGGTCGCGCCGCTATTCACCTAAATTGCCGACGCCGGAAATCACGGGGTCGATGGACCCGAAACCGTCTCGGGCCTATTGCACGTGTGCGTTCCGCGTACATGTTAATTATTGAATTGAAAAGAAAATTCAAAACGAAGCTACAAAATTTGAATACTCGAATATTCAATAAGTTCAGAGAGTTCGATCTTGTTTAAATATTAAAACGGTCCCATTGTTCGAACAAATATGTGACCTTCACAGGTCAAATTAATTTTCTCAACATTGCTATTTAAAGCTATAGTAGACGTCGTTCAGAGACTCTAGACTTTGTTGCAATAGTGTTCAATGTACTGAAGCAGCTCGTCTTTAAACGGTCCGCGCAAAACGCGCGAATCGATGCTCCGGATGGAGTGAAATCGATAAGAAATTTACCGCGGGAGATGCACGGTGAAATCGGGAACCAATGAGCCGGATTAAACGAGCGCAGGACAATGAAATGAAAATACACCTGGGGGACAATCGCATGAGGCAGGTAGGTGGTCGGTGACACGCATGCTGCGTTTGATTTACGCGGTGTGGGTGCCTCTAGAGTCTAGACAATTTTGGGAATTCGAAAAATGAAACATCTGAGAAGAAACACTGCCTTGACATTACGTTCAAGGTCTACCATCGTTAAGCATGATTTTATATTTCTTGGAATTTTATAATTCGAAAATATTATGTACTTTGTAAATATTTTTTAGAATTTTCACTTGTGACACATTTGTGAAATTAAATGTCTCCGGGTATTGGGGGAATTTGAAGTAGATGTGTTGTAGAGGAAAACAATGCTAACAGACGAAGGTGTATTGTGGAACAGGTCTGCTTTCATTCATCTAATTATCTCGTAACAATACGCACCCGTGGAAGCCTGAGAATTGCCAAGAATTACAGGGCGTTGTGCTTCTATCGTTGCTCGTGATCGGTTCTCGTCATACGAGTTCGCCTCTCTTTCATAAAAGTTTCATGAATTGAATGCCATACCGCGATTCTCGTTCCACCGACTTCAATGGACTGGTGTAAAGACAGGTATATCGTGAATGAAGGGAAAGAATGTATGTGATCGGAATTGTTACATTGACGTCGGACGAAAAATAGACATCCTCAATTTAGTGTATACTGCTAGAGTACAAAAGTTCGAATCGATGTCAGTAACAAGTGAAGTTTCAGAGTCAAGTGAAGTGTGTACTGTTTCTCAAGGACTGTGCAAAAATTGGAATATAGGGAGACTTCGAACCGTTCAGATAAAAAAGTTGAATAACCCTAAGCTGATTCAGATACTATTCGAAACAATTCAAACCCTGTACAAAGTTCTAACAAAATTCGAATTTTTGAATAGAAATTTAAAGTTTTATGTAGATTCACCAATTCGTATTTAAATTAGAAATTCGAACACTTAATTAAAAAAAACATGATTCTCAAATTTTTAAATAGGAATTTGAAGCTCCAACACACTCTATTTCTAGTTGTTAAAATTTGGGTTTTAATTCGCAAAGTTTCAGAATTCAAACTGAGTTCTGATTTTATTCCTTAGAATTTAATAAATTGGAAAAGTTTGGTTGTTAAAAACTGGTCTGAAAAATTATTTTTGTAATGGTATGCAACCCCCGTAGGGGTTATCAAAAATTGCCGTAAGCCGATGGTCTTTCACATCGTCATGGCGGGGTATTGGTAAAAGTTTTCAACTAGCAATAATCGCACCTCGGTAGAACCTCATTGGTTACGATATCGCCACTGCGCAAAGCTGACTATCGCTTCTCGGCTGCCGGTAGATGTAACATTTGCTGCACACTTTGTCGAGCGAGAAACTCCATGAAGCCAGTCGCCATCTAGCGTTCGAGAGCCCAACTATTCGACTGCACCCTATTTTATGCGGAACCCACCCCTTCGCAATCCTGTTACCGTACGCTGAGGGGCTAAACACGTTACTCTAAAAATGCTATCAAAATTCTATTCACAAAACGTTGCACAAATAATCCATGAATATTTATTCATCCTAATATTCATCCTGAATATATCTCTTCAGTAAATTAATTTCAATTCTTACCACCGTGAAATGGTTCAAATAATAATTCTTGAACGTTAAATATTTATTTTAGAAAATACAAGATGATTGTAAATTTGCAGTATAATTGCAAAATAATTTATAAATTTATGTAGACTGAGAGAATTGCTGAAAAATTTGAAATGCAATTTTTCCGTAATTTTCAAAGAAAGTACAGACGTTCGTGCGCTGTGGTAAACAGTCAATTAACAAAACAATATTCATCGACTGAATTCATTGACACCGGTAACACGAGCCAAGTGAAAAGCAAATGAATGCTTCCCGCTGTCCTCTCGTAATTATTCTACCACGCATGGTAGCGAGATTTATTGTGGGTTTTTATAAGCATAATGGCGCGCGCGTTACCCTTTCATCACGGAGGCGCGTTCAAGCGAGCCTGTAAATACGAATGGCACACGTGTTCGATCACACAACTAGTTTCTCTCAAACTGATAGAGAAAAGGAGCATTAACGACCCGGCACCGTTCCACTTTATTTCCATTGAGGAACATCCAACAGATCGATCCGTCGCAATCAACTAAAATATTTTAATGACTCACTCAAATAGTGCCAGAAATTTACCCTTTATTCAATTTCACCTCAATTGAATTTTAAATTCAGTCAAACAGTTCCAAAAAAGCTGTTATTCAATTTTACTAGAATTAAATTTGACCCGGTTAATTTAATCCTAATTTTATTTAATTTCAGTTTATTCGCTGTCGTTTAATCCCGTCAAATTTAAACCACACTACGGACATTATTATCGAGAAACATATCAGCTGATCGAGCCCCAAACATCTGAAAAACGTCGCCGAACAAATTACAAGAGAGGCAGAACGGAATATAAAATGTTAACAGCGATTACTTCAAAACCGATCGAACACAGGGGATCGACGTAATGATAATGATTAAGAAATTCCTGCTTGGACACGGCTCGGGGCTCGCCGCGAGACCCGGGAAAACATAATTATTCCAATCACGATGCGATCTTGCCACGTGCAAAATTTCTTCCGTGAAAATCGCGCGCGCGAGCTCGCGAGCGGCGCACGCGCCCGATACACTTTCTCCGGCGACTTGGACATTTTCATACGCCCACGCTCGGTCGTAACCAGTGCGATATTATCGCGGAAAGCTTACGAGGTCGCAAGTTTTCCCGGTCCTCTGATAGAGACCGCTCTAATCGGCGCGTATCTTTGCAAAACGACTCCGCAAAAATCCCCGACTACAAATCGTTGTCCCCACACGGTGAAACGTCCGTTGAACGCTCCGGGAACATTAATTCGACCGTGGAAGTTTCCTGGACCGTGAAAACGACCGTTTCGGGCCAATAAGAACTGCAAGTGGCGCACTGGGACCAGCTATTGATAAGAAAATTCTTGAACAATGCCCGGCTCGCGTTTATTTCGAGATGTGTGCAACGGAGCCCCTGTTCTTTTCTGCTGTGCAATACATAATGGCCCTTCTCTCAAACGATTAAAGTGTTCAGTTCGTTTGCTAATGTTTAGCAAACTCAAATGTGTTTGTCTGAAATTGTTTAGCAATTTCTCATCAGAATTTTAAATTATTTTAATTTTCGAGAATTTTTGAGAGGTGAAACTCAAGTTGATGATAGTTCCCCTTCCGTCAATGAAAAGGACGATTAAAAAAAAAAAAGCAGAGAGCTCAGAAGAATGTTCGCAGGACCGTGACCCTGACCGAAGCGCCGGGAGTCAAGGTCCTCATCATCCGATTTTTCGTTGAAGCGTTTCACGCGATCGCCCAAAGGAGTGTTTCGCGATCGATTACGCGTCTCCTCGCGTCGTTCCGCGAATGATCCCTCGGCCGTCATTAGGCGACCGTGTGGGTATACGTATAGGCGAACGAACGAGATACATCAGCGCTACTCAATCTCCTTGACAATCAATCACAAGCGTGGAACTACCGAGAACGCTTTCACCGCGAGCGCAAGAGCTCTCTGTTTTCGTTCGACTGTCATCAATATCGGGCGGATCGAGCCGACAGATCGATTACTGTCGGTAATTATTTAATTTCCCCGAAGGATCGAGGGCTCTCGCGTCTCGCCGTGCGATCCCACTGCACGTCGATCCATTATCATCGAGCCGCGAGAGCTGCACCTGTGCCTCTCTCTCGCCTTATCGGCTTCCCTCGGCGCGGATTAACGAGCGCCGCGGTAATAAGTAGCGACGCTACCAAGACGCAGTTAGAGTTTCAATTACGTTATCCGCGGGCAGGCATAATGATAATGGTACTCCCGTGATTCCCCCGGTGTTGCGCCGCCGCATAATGAGCCGCTAAAAAAGGCATCTTACCGCTGAAGATGCCCCGGCCTCTGATCTTCGTGTTTCACCGTGCGAAGACCGGTCGGCGAACATAAAAGACACTCCAAATTCGTGAACTACTATATTTTTAACACTCTCATAATGGAAGACGTAGATTTTAGTACTCCACAATTTTTACCGCATCAATTAAGCAAAATTCTACATTTTTCCATCCCCGAGTGCGTGCGTCCCTGGGGGCGCGAGAAAAGTTTCCAAAAAATTATCTTGCAATAGATATGATTTTCTAAATAAAGAAATGGAAACACATTTTCCAAGGGGGTGCGAGAAATCAGTTGTAAGAAACAGGAAATTAATGAAAATATATTCACTCTATTTTTCTTTTAAATAAGTGCAAAATAACAAAAATTTAAAAATCGCAGAACGCGGACGTTAACATCCGAGATCTATCCGCGCTGATCTATTTATTACTGAACGCTTAATCAGCGTCCGTAAGAGCGGCGAGAACGCTAAGAGATGCACCGGGACCCGCTCCAACACGGCCGGATTAACGCGTGCATAATGAATAGCCGTGGGTGCGATCATTCAATTAATATCCATACCGACGCGACCGTGGAAAGTTGCTGGTGCAGTATATTCCGGCGCAACTATCGCGGCAACGTTGCACCAGCTGGCACGTCGCTGATAAGGGAACGCGAGCATACTTGTTCCCCGGCTTGTTCCTTCCGATAGATGCTAGAGTGGTCGCATTAGTTTCGCGGGAACGCATGACCTCGGTAATTATTGCGGCAAAGAATTGCTGCACGGCGAACTTGCGTTAGATTTGACATTTTTCATTTGGTCAGATTAGAAGATCACATTGATTTTTCAATTATTATCTTAACGACCTCTTTTTTACTAACTACTGATAACAGTCTTCAAATTTGGGGTAGTGTGCAATATTTTTCGTCAATATATTTCTTAAAGAATTTTTTTTCCTTCAAAAATGCACACAGTAATAAAACAATTCTTAAAATTGATCACTGGAAAACTATACAGATAAAATAGAGCTGAGAGACTCTTTGCAATTCCTTCAGTCACGATTGAGTATTGTAGACTCGTACAAGTAACGCATGCTTCGATAAAGAAATTTATTCAATAATTTCCCACGGAAGCATAATGGGAATAAAAAATCCGAGACCGGTCATTTGTCCCGGCGGAGGTGCAGTTACAGCCAATCGATCTTTCCACGGTCTTTTGACAAATTTCACTCGGCGCATGCTTTCACGGGAACTCGCGTCGAGCGTGCAGAAACGCGAGTTCCCCAAAAAATGCGCACGCATGAAAGTTCCCAATTCGCCGTGCAATAACGCGGTTCTCGATTCGCGTGTAATACGTAGGCGGTCAGCTTTCTTGCCACCGGCCCGTCAATTTCCACATCAATCGCATTATATATTGGCCATTTAAGGCACCGGTGATTTGACGTGAACGTTCCTGTAACTCAGCGCGCGGCCGCGTTTCAAAAACAGACGACGATCATGCTCGCGCTCACGGCCTAGCAATAATGATCCGGGGTGCACGGCCACCAGAAACAAGTTACACGGGCCGAGCAACATGTTAACGACGAGGCAGCAAGAAGAAGTCAACGTCGCCGGTGGAGCCTGCAGGGCTCTCTGTCCGCGGAGAGGATGCTGCTGCCGCTGCACTATGTCCGTGAAAGCAGAGACCGAGGCTTTTCGTCGGCAGAAATAGATCGGACAAAACGGAAAACGCACACGGTTACGAGAGATTGCTTTCTCGCGCTACTGTACGACCGCTGAATTTACGAAGACCACTTTCTCTATCCCGTTGACGTTATCACGCGTAACTCGGTGTCGGGGACCAGGAAAACCAACGTTATGTGTTGCCGCCACCATCCACAGGCCCTTTCGGTTCGCTAATACGTGCAAATTGTGCGGCATTAATGCCATACATTTCGAAGACAATAGACTGAAATCACCGAGCCGGCCGGATGGAGATCGATAGAGCCTGCCTTGTTGCTTATTCTTCGGGCTGACTTGAATTTAGATCGATCAAGTGCCCGCAACAAAGGATCTATTCTGCTCGGGAAATGCTGTGGGTACTGCACACCTGCTTGCTCGACGCTGTTCGCTTTAATTGTGATATACTGACTCAGGTTTTTTCGGAACTGTCAGGTCGAGAGGAATTGTTCGGCTATTGTTGCGGATGTTTGTGTTTGGCTCTGTGATCTTTGGGGATTGAGGGTGTTGGTGCGGTGGTTCCAGGTTTGGGAATTTGCTAGTGGAAGTTCACTGCAGGGTAAGCTGGCCTTTAGGGATTAGCATGGGACTCTGGAACGTTGAACAAATTTATTTAGATTTTCGTCCAGAGTAAATTAAACACCTTCAGATCTATTCCAGATCGTTCTAAGTCGTGATTCTGACTTTCTGAATGTATGACCTTGAGATGACCTTCTCTAATACAACCTCCTCAGGAGCCATTCTACTAATACGGGCAACGCAGTAATGAAAGATAGCAGAGCTAGATCGAATGCCGTGTTTAACAAGTGAAGGAATTAACGTCAGTGAACAATATTCAGTGGAATTAAATAGATGTAGACATCGGCGACTATGATGCCATTGAAAATGTTCTATTTCGAGTTAGGTTCTAGAGATTATTTTTGAGGACTGAGGTATTCTTCGTGGGGAACATTGGCAAAAGCAATAAAATTGAAAAAATATTAAAAATTTGATCATATTGAGCAGTTAAGAAAATTCCAAGCAAATTATATTAACAAAAATTTCATCGAGATCGCTGGCAAAAATTTAAAAAATTCAGGAGACGGATCTCGTTGGCTCGTGTGAACTGTGGACCGTTTATAGGGAGGATTAGCGACCGAGTCCCGGCGGATCAATCATCCAGCACGTTTCCATCGCAACGCAGCATTGTCGTTTCCAGCGTACCACATTATTGTTGGCCATAATTCGCGATCGGAGCGCGTCGAGAAACCTGGACGACCGGAACACGAGCGTGGCAGAGTCGGATGGCCTGTCGGGTGAAAGGCTGAGGAAACCGAGCTCCAATTAAATTGTATCTCCTTTAAGAGGACCGCTGTTACAGATAGCTCGCGTGCTGGTTGTTTAAGGCAGCAAACTCTGCTCTCCCCCGCGACTCGTAGCCTAACAGAGAGCCGGAGGAGCTCCGCGAACCGCTATACGGGGCTTAGGAAGCAGCGCCAGTTTTTGCGAAGGCCTACGTTATGGGGCTAATTTATTAACTACCTGGGCGAGCATCACGGAAACCGTACCGTCGCGTCCCGTCCTTCCTGTCCGCAAGAAACGCGCGCAATCTTCGTTGCAATCTTCGTGAAATGCAAGCAGTTTGATTCGTCGGGTTTCTTCGCGCCACTTTCTTGCCTCGGCTAAGGCCAGGCACCCTCTCGGCGTCCCTCAAGGCTGAACTTATTTTCTATGTGCTAAATAGGCTGTTCGTTACGCTGCCGCTGAAAAACTACCGGCCGAACATGCGACTGCAATTTGCTGTCAAATGTCCTGTTGTTCTTAGCACCACCGGCAGTAAACGGGCTTTGCGTTTATGACGCGTTCGCGGATTTCGAAACGATCACGCTGCGAAGTATTAATGGAGTTTTTAGGCGCCGTTCAGGAGGCGAAATAAATTATTCTTGTAACGCGCCTAATTGGCTCCGGCGTTGTTCCATTTTCCTTCCTGCGGCCACTGCGGCTACTTGCTATACCCGCCTAATTCTGTTTCAATTTGTTTAACAAGCCCGGCTCCAAGTGCGCTGATTAATGTAAAAATTGCGGTCGGCGGAGGCACATTAATCCTTTGCTAACAAGATTGAAATTTTATGCCAAATTTCATAACGTTTGCACTAGTGCGATTTTTAGGAACCCTTCAGTCAGTGGAATAAATTATTCCCGTAATTCAGGGGGTCTAATTGACTTCGGTGCTGTTCCATTCGACTCGCTGTATCCAGCAGATTGCTGTCTAATTTATTCGCAATTTGTTTAACACGCCGAGCTCGAGGCGCGCCGCTCAAAAATGATGCTCGAGTGAAATATTAACCCATTGCACTCGACTGGTGAAGAATGAGTTAACTATGGCACAGCGATTATTTTCAATGAACGAGCTCCTCCAATAATTCTTACCTCCTCGACCGAACGGGTTGCAAGAAAGTGATCCAAAGAAATGCTCTCGTGCGAACGGATACTGCGGAAAAATTGATTCACTTGCAACTGGGTGGGTAGTAAATTAATCATTCCCGGTCGTGATAGATATCAATGTCTCTTCGAAGGATCATTTAGCCGACGGACTTTTACCCGAAGAAAATGAGGCGGATACACAACTCCAGCGGGCGAGCCACAAACAAGATTGCATTCACGCGTGCGACCGTTTTTATTCGAACTTTCGCGTCGCTTCCTCAGTAAATCATGATTGGCTCGCGCTTCCTTGGAAAAGAGAGTTGTTGGTCGGATCATCTGGGTTTTTCATGAATTTTCAATCATTCGGGAGATTTTAATCAACCCGTGTAGAAAGTAACGCTGCGAGAAAGAGCGCAGAACGTCGGAACGTTTAATTAAATATCGAGAAATCAGTGGGAGGAATTAATTCGATTGCCTTCGGGCTAGCTCCTTTCGTCCTCTGTTCACGCATGAGAGTTGCCGCGTTTAGATTCATTTACATGATAAAAAGCGAGGCAACGGTAGTGCTAATTGCAATTCACGAGGATATCGCACGATTAAAATTTTGCAAACGCAGACTTAGAACAACGTCGCAGGAACTTTCAATGGCTCTGCTACATCGGACTAATCCTCGACAGCTTTTACGTCCGCGTCCACTCGAGGCACGCTCTCGAGCATGGAATTTGCACAACTAATGGAGAATAAACTGCCAAAGAGTAGGACACCGGGACCAACTGTCAAATCTCCGTCCACTCGAGTGCAACGCTACCAGTCCTGGTAGGAGTGCACTCCTAGCATGTTGCGTTCCAGCAAGTACTCGACAACTCTAATGAGCCTCCAAACACATCTCGCGCGCTTTCACTTTTCCGCGATTCAGTTAACCCTGCGGTCCAGCCGATTGCTGCACTTTTCCATACTGAACCGAACGTTCCATTCACAGACAAAAATTAAGCAACTTTTTGTGGTTCATTCACAGGAACCCTCAATTGAGAGGAAAAAAATTTCCACACGATTTCATTCACAGGAACCCTCAATTGAGAGGAAAAAATTTCCACACAGTTTCGTTCATTCAGTCTAGAGAAAAAATATTTACACTGCATAATTCTCAGATTCTCATTTCTAATTTTTATTTTGGAATTACTAAAATTATGAAAGTGCTTTCACAAGGTATGATTGACTCAATTTCACTGTCAGAGTAAATACTATTAGAAGTCTCGCAAAATATAAATAAATCCTGGGGTTAAAGGGCAAAGAATTAACGCAGAACCTACTGTGACCCCATCAAGATACTTCTGCAAGAGAAGCACCATTTCCAAGCGGAAACGGGGGTAAAGGAAGCACGTAGAAACGGAGAGTGAATCACAAAGCTGAAGAGGAAGCCGAGCAAGACTGGAAAAGAAACGTTGTCTTCGTCTCTGGCCCGTGGTTACGATGACAAGCAGCGTTGGTGTATCTTATCGCGATCTACCATCTGGAGGAACGCGTGCGTAGTTGAGCGTTTCACGCCGGCGAACCTTCCAGTTCACCAACTATTATTAGGCTGCCCTAAAAATACGTTTCATTTTCTACCAACGCGCTCGATGCTACTTCAGAATGGCGCGGTTAAATAAACAATAGCGTCAGAAGTAATCAGACATTAAGAAAACGACCATATCCTGACACCATATCCTAACAGAAATATAGGGGTTGGTCGTAATAAAAATTCGTAGAACGGCTACAAAAAATCGTACAGCAGTTTTTGAGGAGTCATTTCAAAGGGGAAGCTTCAATCTTCAAATCTGCGGTGGTTCCAAGTGGGGAAAAAATTTTTTCGTTTTTCTAGAGTTACTTGAATTTGACAATTTGCGAGATTGTTAAAATTTTCGACGAAAGCTACTTCCCTCTTCGCTGCGCGATGCGCAAACATCGTAGAGGAGAAAACAACCAAGTGCTCTGAAAGTAGAAGCTTCGCGCTTTAAAACTAGCCAAGATAGATGACTCTACAATTTTTTTTCACAAAGTTATAGCAAGTTTAAGCGTCGCCAGTTTTCAGCAAAATCGATCTCCGTAAACAAAAAGTTCGTCGTGCGGCATAGTTATTGCCACACCCTGGCAGGTCCAATTCCGTCCACCAATCCCATCATTCCCCGTCTGCTTTCCTCGGGGCGGCGATAAAACGCGAGAAACATCCGGCGCGGCAAGTTTCCTGACTTTCCTCCCCGGATTACGTAAACGCCGTCGGAGGTTCGGGAAAATACCACTTGCTTCATTTATCTTGAGGCCGGCCCTCGGTCTCTGTCGCGGATGCAGGAGAGCAGAGAAAGGCTGCTCGCTCGTAGAGATTGAATCTTCCGCGAACAATGAGCCGCCTGTGATACGCGTAAGCGATGCTGCGGCTGATAGCGGGGCCTCGCCGAAAAGAAAACCCATGAAAAACACTTTCAGCCCCGGCGGAAAAAGTCCTGGCTTGACTGGCCGACTGCCTCACCGACTATGCCGGCTTTCTTGCTTCAGAGCTGCGAGGCTGCGGCTTCTTTCTTAATAAATCATCCGAGAGGCTGCAGACCCCGGCCACAAAGGAAACGGAGTTCCGCGGAGTTCCTTTGTTCACCCGAACTCGCTTTAATTAATAGGCTTTGCGTGCTCCCTCTCTTCGCCGCGTTTCGTGTCACCCGTCGCGACCGCCTCGAACTTTCGGTGCCGGGAAAAGTTTGAAAAGTTTGATTTAATTAGGGCAGTGCAGAGAAGCGCTGGAAAAGTGGTTTGCGATGGGTGCAAATTTTGCTAAGGGTGTAAACTGTCTTTAATTCCCGAGAGCCTCGTCTGTCCCTCTCGGTTCAATCTTGTAAATTTTTCATAGATTCTGATTGAGTGAGTATTAAAGTTTAATTTTTATTTTAAAAATTGATCATGACCGTAGTCCTGTATTTTCCTAATAAATGAAGCAACATATTGAAGACAGCCGAGCGTATGAACAATAACGAGGAACGCTGGAGGGTTAATTGCGAGGAACGCGAGCCGATCGATTTGGCTGCGATTGGCAGTGGCAAGCCCGTATCCAGATCGAATCAGCGTAACAAGCGAACAAATATCTCGGGACGGTGGCCCGAGTGGCAGCCCGTTTGCTACTTCCGAGAACGTAGCAACAATTTCTGCATTTTAAGTGACAGCGTTGCGCAGCGGAGTGGTGGCCGGGGTAGAGTTTCTTCGGCAAATAAAGACTTAGCCACAGGCCGCTGAGAAGGGTCTCGATCCTGCAAGGGAACGGGTAAACAAGAAACGGTAGCCACTTCGAAAGCGAAGATGCCTAGTCTCATTGTCCCTCGCATGGAGGTCGATTCCCGTTTGGTAGCTGGCAGGCCATTAAACAAGTAGGTAGGTAGGTAATGCAACCAGCCGGGTACGTAACCGATTGGTCGCGGGTTAAGTAGCTGGTAGCCGCACGCGGATACTGTCTTCTCGATACCGATATATCATGCACTATGCGCCGTCCGACGTGTCGTCGTTTTCATTCGAGTCGCTTGAACCCTGAGGACGCTTTTCTAGTCCGATCGACGTTCGATAGAAATGTTCGAACCGAATCCAGAGTCTGCCGTTTTCGTATGAAGGCAAGAAGACATTTGCGAAGACGGATGAACAATTGAAAATGTCCCTGGTAACGTGTACACACACTATCCCTTAATGTCTTGATGCTGAAACGTGCAAAAGAGGAGCTAGAGACAGTATAAATTCAATGATACAACTTTTATTTTTAATTATTTTTGTATGCCACTGTTACCAATATATTCGTGACATTTTTCTGATTAAAATGATACCAAACACGATACCATTTCGTTCATATTTGCTTGTTTCATCCGGGATATAGTAGCACCTCGATTATCCGAACTCATCGGTGCAACACGAGTGTTCAGATAATTGAACAATTACCTGGCTAAATGTTAGATTATATCCTCACTGATCTGCCCAGTGAATCGTGCTTTAGATCGCTTTAGAGCTAACTGTTTATTGGAGATTTCAGGTACGGGTTCGGATAATCGAGGTTCCTCCACAATCGTCAATTGCACGAGCAAATATGGATCGAAGAATGTCGTGTTTGGGCTCATTTTAATCGGGAAAATGTCACAAATATGTTGGAAATGGTTTCATACAGAAATAAAAATGTTTCGAAGTCCAGTGCAATTGAACTTGATGCATGTAATGCAAGCACGAATGAAATGGAGGATCTTCAGGCAATGTTAAGATCATGAAGAGCATAGAAAGGATTCAGGACATTTTGACACAATGTGAACAATTGTTATACAACGTCAAGATCACGGGGAGCACGAAGTAGATTAAGGACATTTTTACACAATCTTTACACCATGTTCAGATCACGAAGAGCATAAATTAGACCGGAGACATTCATACATTCTTCAAATTGCAAAGGTGCACGACTCGGTCCCCGCTTTTCCTCAGCATCATATAAAGATAACGATCCGAGCCGCGTTAGCAGATCCCCGACGATTCGCCGCGCAGCAAAACAACGAGCGGCGTAACAAAAATGAAAATTCAAGGTATCCTGCACGCGAGAGAGCATCCTAGCAATCCGTGCGTGAGCTTATGCGTGCCGACCCTGTTCAACGAGGCTGTAAAATCGAACAGCCTCGCGCGCCTCCGTCAAGACAAATGCTTCGCGTCAAAAGGATTTCTCCCCGCGAGATTCCACCGGTGTCGACCTTGTATGATAATGAAACCGCGTTACCTGCGTTACCTGTAAGAGCTCCCGGCGCGTTGCTTTGTTCCGACTACGCGGCTCGATGTCTCGAAAGAGTTGCGACAAGTGTTCCGTTCCGCTCGATACACAGGGACGATGACGAACAACCATAACCCCAGGTCAGTTTTCTCGAATTGTTCGATCTGACCCCCTGAATCGTTTCTTTCATTGTCGGAAATGTCTGTCATACAAGCACTTCGGTTTCCTGTCACTGTAAAAAATTGATTTCACGTGCACGATTAATCTTCGAGTTAACAATTTTTGCAGACCGAATCCTGCGATCTCGAATATTTTTAGAAGAATTTGAATTCAGCTTGGATCTGAATAGACCGCAGGATGCTGAAGGAAGAGTCAGCGATTACCAAAGATGAGGAGCGCAAAAAACGCCAGTGAAAGTTCGTTTTTCCCTGGATGGAGGACTGCACACCGGTAGATCCAGGACATCGGCGTGGATCTACTAACCCAGGCGACTCGGCAATCCCAATCAATGCTCCTATCTCTGGCCACGTATCCCCATAAGTGCTCCCGTTTTTTCTTTCCCCTCCGAAGGCTACGGTATCTAGTCTTCAACCTAGATTCGCCGACGGTATCCTTCGTTTTCCGAACGATTGGGTTGACCGATCGAGTCTCCCTCTCTCTCTTTCTCTCTCTCTCTCTCCCTCGCAGAATCCCAATATTCTAAATGAGCGTCGCCCACGCGCTCGGACGTTCAGAGTCGCATCGTCACGGAACTCGGTCATCGATCTGTTTCTCCTAGCGAGCGAGTTATCGCGATGTATCGAGGAAAGATCGGGTTAATTTAATCAGTCGAAAATTATAGGAGCGGGTATGGCAACGTGAGCCGGGATCGAGATGATCGAGAAACCGGCCGATACGGGGAGCGTGGGCTGTCGCCGTCGATTTTCCCGTTTCTGCTCGAGGCGGTCCACTCTGAGCTGTTCTGGCACTTCAACAGGTTCGTTCGGACACAGAAATGAATTGAATGCACCTAATTCGATCGCCATTCGCTTAGAACCTTCTCTCGAAAAACGTACTTCCGTCGTGGGAGATCAGTTTTTCTTTCGACGAAATTGCTCGAATTCGATCGACTCTGGCGACATTAGAAAATTTTGTACAGATGTAAAATCAACGCGAGGTTGCAGATTAGAGTCTCCCCTTTACAATCCTGTTTAAAAATTTCATGTACGATTTCTTTTTGTACGAATTTTCTTCAGCCCCCACTGAAGAATGCTCAAAAGCAGAAAGCAATTTACGATCTTCCACTACCCCTCATGATGCAGGCACTCTTCTGAAAAAAAAACTAATTAAGGACTCTGAAATTAGAGGATTCATGCTTTGAAACGAGCTAATACTGATTTTGGTACGATTTTTTATGACCAAGTTATAGTAGCTTGAGTATCATCGACCCAGACAATCTTCGACGAGATGCTTCAATCTTGCGCACCAATGTATTTTCAACATTGTACAATGTAAATTCAACCATCCGAGTCGGTCAGACTGTAAAATTCGCTCGTATTGATCCTGAAGAGCTGAATCCTGATGCGGGACCAGTCCGTATCGTCGAGAGCAGTTATGCTTCAGGTTCTAAAGTCCCCGTAGCGAAGGAAGATGGTCGGATAGCGACGACAGAAATATATATCAGTGGTTTACAGGAACCCGCCGGAACCTGGCCGCGCAGTCCCGTAGTCGAAACCCGGCGCAGCCTTCAATCATTGTCAATCAGTTCGGACGAGGCACCGTTACCGGTGTCTTCGATGGTCATGCTCTCTCTCCCGCCGCTACTATCTTAGGTACACCTACTACTATTCTTTGGCGGCGGTGCCTCGCCAGTCCCGTTCCACACCGTCCACCTATACACACCCTGAGGACCGACTACGTGGATGCCTGCTGTCCGTGGTTCCTGGCCACCTGGCAGGCCTCTCGATCAGGGAGCTACGTGCGCGTTGCCTTTACCTTGCTCTACCTTCGTCTACCTTGCTCTATGCCATTCCTCCTGATCTGTGTTTCTACTTGTGTCTCTGTTTGTAACCTGGACTTGGTCTTTTGTTAGGTCCAGTCGTCTTGAGGAGGTTTTCTACCCCCATCAAGTCCTCAAGGGCCGTTAAAGAGGAATTTTCTTGTATACTTGTTGGTATTTCCAGGAATTTCTTGTATAAAAATCCTTAGAAAGATTTGCCCAAAGAACATGCATGACACTAAAATTGAACGAAGCAGCCGAAGAGAAGAATGGAACCTGGAAGACCACCTAGAAGCTACCGGGTGATGGAAATAGTAATTTGTACGCGAGACGGCTGATACACTCCCGAGTAGAAAGTCCGGGAATAATTTTTCGTTGCGGTGCGAAATAATTTCGAGGAACGGGAGAAACGTCGAAACGGAGATCACGAAGAGTGACTAGAGGAGACAGAAGAGAACGATGTCGCCTCGGGCCGTCCCGCAATTTCGAGAGGAGAGCTCGTTTCGTAAATCATCCAATCCTCGTGTGGACGGCGGGGCGGGTGATCGCTTGCCGCGAAATTATTAGTATTACGGCGAGAGAGCAGCCTTGTTATCGGTTATGTTGATACGGGCCGATTACGGATGCGCCGTAAACCAACGATCGGTGTAAACATTGGGCCGGGCTGGAAATCGCGAAACACGAATCGCGCGACGAGTCCCAGCGCCGCACACACCGGATTTAATTGGATCCAAACCTGGCTCTATCGAATTACTTGTCCGTTAGGTAATTCACTCTCGGCACGCATTCGACGTACTATCTCTCAGGGCCGCTCGTATTTAACGATCATTTCTGCTGCGCCGGGGACCGTGCCCCCTGTCAACCTAATCGACGCTGCATTTTTCTCAGCGGCAATCTCGTTTTCATATTTCAGGAAGACTTAAATGGCACTACTCCGGAGCTGGACACCCTTCAGTTCATTGCGAAATAAATGTGTAATGGGTCCGGGTTCTGCCAAGATGGGTTTCAAGCTTCCTCGGCTTTGAGATTTTCCTCGAAAGAGGACAATTCTTTATGGCTAGTAGAGAATGCTTCAGAATTGTTTAAAAATAGGAAGAGGACTCTTCAGAATTCTTTAAAGCTAAAAAGAGGGACTCTTCAGAATTCTTTAAAAATAGAAAGAGGAAGCAAATAGCCCCGAGAAAAATCTCAGAGACCAAAATGGTTCCGCAGTTTCCAAGTCTGTTTCGAGCTCGCAGAAATTTCCGCGCAGTCCAACTGAAAAAAAAAAAAAACAATCCCGGCTATCCAGTGCTCCGCGTTACCGCGGCTTCAAAATAGCAAGGCGCAAGGCTCGTTTCTATTATAATTCCGTTGCCGGCAAACCAGTTTCCCGGGCGGCAAAACGGTTCCCATCTCTCGGCTCGGACGCTGCGCCCGTAGGAATACTTTTGCCGGGTTGAATTCTATTAGCCGGTTGACGCGAACAAAGTGGCGTTCCCAAAGAAGGAGATCCCGAATCGTCCCCGAACAGCTCACCCGGGACAGGGGACAAATTTCCAGATCGACAGTGCCGGATCTTTCTCGTCGGGGCCTGGCGCGATCGTCGACCGACGACGACGACGACGACGCGCGGCGATCCGCTCGGTTACGCTCGCCTATATTAGGTAGAACGCGCCGGTTCTCTGCCTACCTACTTTCAGAAATTCTGCGCTAACGAGCGACGGAACACACACCGAGAGACAGAGTGGGAGAGGGAAGAGGCTCGCTCCGCTTTCCACCGGTGGACATCGCTGCCCCATATCTGCCAAATTGTCGTGTGGCCGAGAGCGCATCGTTTTCTTTATTGGCCGGCAATTTATCGGCAACGTATCGTCCGTAAATTCTATTGTGCCTCGGAACCGTGTTGAGACCGCGGGAATTTAATTTAGGTGATCAGGGTTTGCGGATACGATTCCCTTGGCAGTCTGAAGAAGTTTCCCTTTATTTCAGAATTTGCTTCAGCATTGTGTGACTCGAATAAGTTAGCCCGGAGTTATTTCTGACCCACCCCGATATTTCGCTACAGTTTTCTTTCGATATAAGGCGACGGCTCGGGACCGGCTTTCGTCGTATCTCGGATGAAGAGGATGAAGCGGAATAAAAAGCGTCACCTTATGCCGGAATAAATTTATACATATTGCCAGTCGCTCGACCTTATAATTAACCCTTGGCACTCGAGCGGTGACTCTGAAGCACCGCTAGAAATTGTTGTGGCATTATTTCAAGGAAATTACAAAAATTATTACGAAATATTTGTTACATTACAAAATTTGTATTTAACAGATCACTAACCATTTAAATATTATACGTGGAAATCGGATCAGTTTCGTATGAATAAAATGAAAATATTCTAAGACGGGAGAAAAATTTAGCTTTGGAATGAAAATAGCGTCGAGTGCAAAGGGTTAAATATTAAAAATATTTGCTAGCCTATTCAGACCTTGTACACGAGCCCGGATAGGAAAGGGTAGATGCATTTCCGTAATGCTGTTGTTGCTGGATTGCATAAAATTGCTTCTGCAGGAATTTCAAGATAATTTAAAGGAAATTGGAACAGTGTTGGATCCCTATCGACAGAATCAGCGCAAAAGCGCGAGGAGTTAACAAACGTAGTGTATGTATAGAAGAAACAGCCGTGAACGGTCGACGGTGGCCGGTGCCATGAAAATTGCCCGTATCGGCCGGAATTATGGAAACACGATACCCGCTAACGAGTTCATTCGGCTCGCCTAGTTCGCGCCGGGTTAATGGTCATTGTCGTGCCGCAACCGGCTCTTAAACATAGGAATTAACCGCGGCCCCCGGATACTTGAGTCAAATTGCTCGTTACCGGGAACGTTCAAGGTGTTTTTAATGGCGGTCACGTGTGCGAAGGGGCTCCGCGGTGCCGATCGCCGCGTGTGCTCTCGCCTTGCGCCTTTTATCCCTTTTAAAATGGGTTTCTTAAGAGACATCATCGCCGGGATGCTGGGAAACAGTGTATTCTATAAGGTATCCGCCAGATTTACCGGCTGCGTTGGAACTTGACCAACCAGTTGCTGCAGGATCCTCTGATCTTCGAAATTTCACACAGAATCCTCTGAACGCGTACGTAAGTTGGACCAATTTTACTACTGCGGTCCCTGGCCATAAAATTAGGGCCATTTATACGTTAAAATCTTCCACCACAACAACATAAAACATTCTGTATATTTGGAAAAATTAACACTCCGAATAATGGATGCGACAAAACAATTAGAAGTATGCCAGAAAGGGTGCATGTTGTAATGAAAGTAAGCACATTCAAATGTACAGATATTTTAGCAGTTAATAAAAATTATTATTAAATTACGTTCTGGCCTTCTAATTCCACTAATTTTTTTGTTTGTCAAAAATCGCTTCCTATGGACCACAATACCCCAACAACCCCCACGACATTTCATTAAAATTTTCAATCAAGTCCAAAAGGAAAAATAATCCAGTAATGCTCTCACCGTAATAACTGAATCAGGGCTCCCGCAGTCAGATTCCTGAAGGCCCGAAATCACGGATCAATCATAATCCTCCGAATCGCCTAATCAACCCTCCGCTGTCCATGCGCCGGCGATTTTCGGGCTTCCGAGCCGACCCCATTCATCGCGAGCTTTAATTAACGTTCACGAATCGGTGAGTACAGTCAAATTTGCGACGTTAGGTCGGAATGCCCTCTCGAGACACCTCGTGCCGCTGGCTGAGCCCTCGACTTAAATAAATTAACCCTCGAGAGGGCACGTGCTTCGACGCGTCGTCGCCACCCCCCATGTCGTTCTGCAGCATGGGAGATGGTTAACCGCAACTACAGGGGTTATTAGCGGCAATCGTGAGAGAGAAGGGTTGCCTTTCTCCACGACGATCCTCTCTCTCTCTCTCTCCCTCCCCTTCTCTCGTTCTCCTTCTCCCTCCCTTTCTCTTTCCGTTCGTGGATTCTTGCCCAGACTTAATTGAATTCCCCGGTGTTAATGGCGAGCACTGTCAGTGGGAGTGTCCTCGCGAGGGGCGAGCTTTTACCGTGACGGACCTTGAGTCGTTCGAGTGGATATAACCTAGCCTAATCGAATATTTTATGAGCCTGCTCTGGAATTCGAACTCGGACCCTTTGGGCGTTTATGCTAATGACGGAAAGCTTGTTCGCGAGCTCCGTTTCCTCGATGACTTCTTTCATTTCGGAAAGCCAAGAACGTTGTGAAATGCTTTGTAGAATACACTGTAATCATCTGAATAACTCAAAAATAATACAACAATATTTTTAAATTATTCGAGTACTCTCACTGCTTTGAATTTCATTGATCCCTCTTTCAAATTAGACCGTACTGGATAAAATAAAAGTATTTTTAGGAAATACGAATCTTTGAGGCGCGTCTACAATTTTATCGGACTTCGCAGGCTTTAATTACCTTTTTCTTTATAATATCTAACAAAGTGTAACAGCACTCTCAGTTCAATTTTCTTAGAATGAATTCTCCAATCAGTGATAGAGACTTTCCCGGAATTCGATGCTCAGAAAGTCAGCCATGAGAATAGGAGATTGCGCAAAGACCAGCAGTCTAGTAATTAATGAATTACGGGATTTAATGGGAAATGTGGTGTCAGGTCAAGTGGAAAGGCAAGTTAGGTGGAAAAGCAGCGGCAGAAGCATCCCCGGAAGACGCTTAGGGAGCAACGAACGTCCGCTCTTCCCGGTGCTTCGATCGGTTGCTTTCATCGGCGATTAAATCGGTCAGGCATTATATAAATAGCAGGCCGTGTCATCGTGACGAGCGGCGATAACTCAGATTTCGCAACTGTCCGCGAACTGGATCCAAGGTATCCGGCCATACTTGGACGTGAGCACGCGACTGATTACTTTAATCGCTTCGCGGAACAATCCGTCCGGCGAACGACATTCTCTCCTCTCTTTCACATTTTCTGCCTCGCGGACACTCCGCCGCGACCAGTTTTCACGTGCATCCGAGAGCTGTCATACAGACATAACCGGGGAAAAAGACGTACTCTCCGATACAACCGTATTATAATTAGAAAACCGTGATCCTCTCGGATAATTACTCCTTGGTGCAGCATTCTGCGTATCAACCTCGATGTAGATGGCAGAGTCTGAACTTGAATTTTCAGAAAATTAATATTACTCCCTTCTTTTTATTTGGGAGATTGTTGAATCGTTTTAGAAATGAAAATTGCCCCCAAATCTTTCAGGGAATTTTTGGTGTTGATCTTGATGGCACAATGGGCGTGTTATACTTTTGTACATAAGTGTGTCGAAAGGAGAAAACACAGAGACTCACCGTTTCGGAGGCGATGGTCTTCACTTCCGCGATCAGCGAAGCGGCCGGTGAGAGATAAGTCCTGAGGAAGTTCTCCAAGTTGCCGTGATAAGCGCAGACCAGGATGTCCCGGGCCTGTCGTATCAGTAGATTGATAACGCCATCGCCGTAAATCGGGCCAAGCAGGTTCCGGACCAACGAGGCGACGTCTCCGCGACCCTGTAACACAGGAACCCTTTCATCAGCGACTAAATATACAGGGAGCCCTTATCCCCTGAACAATTTTTATAGGGCCTGGGCGATTCCACAGATTCTGTAATTATTTAAGCACTCCCATTTCTACTTCATGCAATTTTCTTCCAAAAAGACAGTAGATGTCAGCTGAGAAACAGTAGGTCCGATCAAACTTAACTAACTTTATTTCAATTTTTCAATTTTTCATATTTCGAAACTATTTATGAGAGAAATTTATTGACGTATATTTATATTTTTTAAATTTTGAGGCATCTGTTTGCATTACCAATAAATGCTCACGTTGCGAATGCCATGATTTATACACGTGAGTTAGCTTGTCGGTAGCAAGCGCAGATTTACATAAAGCTAAACGCATTTATTATGCAATGAACATACGAAGCTCGTTTAACATCACCGACCTGTTCGCTACCAATAAGACAGAATATAAATATTATATAATTAGACGCGTAATGTTCGCGATTTGTTTGTATGTTTACGTAAGTCGTCGGACAAGTCGATGTACTGGTCAGAAATTGAAAAAGCATCGAGAACGCGAGTGAAATAATGGTGGATTGTGGGTGTTCGGTACAATTTTAGACCACTTTCACCAACTCGATGGATGCTCGCTCAGAATGATCGACTATCAACGGGCAACGTAAAACAAGATACTCGAGTATTGTTGGGATTTATCATGATATACTCCTACATCCTCGCAGGAGCAAGTGCTTGCCACAGTAACGCGATACGGTGTTCCTATCTCCCCGCGATTGTACCGATGCTTGAATGATTATCTCGAGAGTGTCGTTAGCTTATCACGATCTTGATGTCACGCGTGTAATTTCGTTTATTATCGAGAACAAAGCATTGTGGATCAATTTCAACCCCCAAAAATATAATAGTATTCTACATTATTAATCTTCGTACAAGAAATTGGACTCCAAGACAAATTAAATTATTAACCCTGGTGTAAACAATCAGGCAAGTCTATATTTTTATTAAAATTCTACTTGTTGAAGATTTGGATATTTTAATCGAACAACTCTCTATTTTTGGAATCAGCTTGCTTTGTACCCAGGTCTGAGCCATATTTGAGCCATAGTTCATGTTCAAGTGAAGGTAAAAATATTTTATAATTTTTTTATAAGTCTACGTGAAATATTAGGCGGGGAGTATGTAATAAAATTTTGTTGTACAATGCTCAGTTTCAGAAATACATAAATGAGCTTAACAATTTGTACAGCGCACGTACCACTGAATCGTCTAGCGTGTCTGTTCACGGCTGGCTGTTTCTACTTACACGAGCGAACAGTGACTTTTGCATATTAAACTTTCGAACTCGAATATTTTCGAAACGAAGCGTGGTATGAAAAATTTATACTCTTTCTTTCTGACTTGTTATTTCAAATAGATTCACTTTGAGAAAATTCTTACCAGACCTGATTAGGCTAGGCTTCAGTATTGCTCAATATATCTCCTAGTGTCCACTAGAATCACTTATAAACGTACTATTGAATTTATTTTACACATAGCACGGCTAACAAGAAAATTATTAACTATATTATCAATGGACGGTACTTAATTCAATAATAATTAAGATTTGAAGCTGTAAGAGGGTTCAGATCGTCAGTCGGTTCAACCAAACACACGTTCCTCTTCTGTCGGAGAAGGTTCAAAAGTTAACGCAACGGAACCGGGCGCAACGTATGCATTGTTAGCAGATTTAGCTAGTTGCCAAACGGCATTCCTGAATTACGTAATGCCCATGGGGGTTTTCCGCATTCTCAGAAGCTGGTAACGCGCGAGAGCCTACGGTTCCGGAAACGGGAAGCGCTCGACTCGAGGGGACAGGCTCGAAGTAACGGTCCCAACTTCTTCCATATTGTTATGGAATCATGGCCTACGCCAGGAGAATCTGTTATCGACGCCGATCTCCCCCAACGGTGAGAACAAACAAGGGGGAATAAATTGAATTTTATGGCAGCGCCCGGGACGACTACCAAAGACCCGCGCACGGTTTTAGGGAGGAACATTAATTCCGGCAGCATCCTACGACCTCCTCGCTCTCGGATCTTTTCTGCTTTCAGGAAATCCTCGACACTGGCAGAGCCTTATTGGATCTGCCACTGACGGCTTAATCAAAGAAACTCCTAAACCGGTTTCCTCCCAGTGCAAAATTCGGCGAATGTTCTTCGCCATTTTCTTTTTGTCCCCAAAAAAGAAAACAATGTTTCTAACAAATCTCTACTCGATAAGTTTTATTGGACGTTTCTTTAATGTGTTATTTTCAGAAAAATTAAGAAATCGTTGTAAAAATAGAACAGGTTCAAATAGGCGGATGTATGGACAAGTTTTCGAGAAAGAGTAAATTTTAAAAAATTTCTTAAGTAGTAATAAGAAAGTAGTAGTTTAATTTTGAAAGTAGTAATAAGAAATCAATTTTGAAGTACCGTGGACCAATGAAACGGTACAGAATGATTTCCGTGGATTTGAAAAGATTGTGAATGCGGCTGATAGCATAATTTCGGCGGCATTTCCTCTGATAACGCGATCTCGATTCGGATCTCACGGATGCTCGAGGGCGGAAACACGTGGGCGATCATGCTTGTGTATAATGGTTACTCCTCGCGTCCGTGCCCTCGCTAAACTGCAATGTTTATGCAGTCCGGCGTAACGACGCGACCCGGTATAATGCACCCACATCGCGGGTGCGCCGCTGCAGCACGACGCACGCCACTTGTCCGCTTTGGTATTCAGTATAGCTCGCGTATACCCAGATTATAACATTATTTTTGCTTCTTTGTCATTACCTTCCACTCATTTTAGTGTGCAGGCAATGTGTCAGTCAACAAAAAGAATTCTTATATTTTTTTACATTTCCATGTTTCAAACAGTGGCATAACTGCTTCCATCTCTGTTACAAACACTTAAAGATCAGTAATAGTAATCTTACTTTTAATTAATTAATTAATCGTCTCTTACTTTTAATTAAAAATCATAGAATTTTTCGCAAATGGCATAAAAATAGTTGAGAAAATAATGTAATTCATAGAAACCGAACTACACCGAAGCACGCTCA
Source organism: Halictus rubicundus (assembly GCF_050948215.1). Taxonomy (NCBI): domain Eukaryota; kingdom Metazoa; phylum Arthropoda; class Insecta; order Hymenoptera; family Halictidae; genus Halictus; species Halictus rubicundus. The sequence goes on along the minus strand of NC_135157.1, from coordinate 14,676,723 downwards.
GTATTTGTCTCCTAATGATTTTTCCAGAGTCCAGTAATAGCAGGAACTCCATCATAGCAGTACTAAATGTCAAACAAGGTGCGCCAGATCGTTTTCGTTTATCTGCATCGCATCTACTTTCGATCTCCACTCTAAGCAACAACAAAAAGGAGAAAAATACACGCCGGCCGGTTAGCAGGTTAACTATACCACCTCTCACACTTTTATCATCGACAACGGTGCGCGATATATATCGTGAGCGGCCAGGGGAAAAAAGGGGCAGCAATTCCGGCCCCGGCCATTCCCAGCGAATCTAACAATAACTGTTATACAATGGGGTAGCAAAGAAAGAGACATAATTGAATTAATGGCCACGGTTAGCGAGTCGACGCGCGGCTCGATCGCGGTTACAATTTGTAATGTCCCATTTACACCGGGCCGGCCTGCTGTTACGTGCTCGTAAACAAGTAGCATAAATCTGCCATTGTCTCGCGACCCTCGACTATCAATAATTTTCGGGCTAGGGGGGCGGCACGTCCCATGGTGTGTCGAACGGCGGAGGCATAGTTCTCGTGGGGTACACTAAAAGTCTCCAGCTAGGACTACACGTGTTCCGTGATCTATAGACTGCGGGTCTTTATGCTCAATAAAAATTGTATAATTCTACCAAACAAAAAATGAAAAAATGTTTCTTCTTTGGTTAAGTAAAACATTTCCTCTTCTGATAATTTTAATATGTCGAGAATCACATCATCGTCAATTCTTCTACTGTTTTTCCAATTTAGTATTTAACTTCCTTCGACATTTTCCAGATGAAAAATAATATATTGACATCTGTGAATTTTTTAAATTTTTTCTGCAATTTCAAATGCACAAAATCCGCATTCTGGGCGTACAAAAGGAATTCTTCCAATAATTTCTAACAATGAAACACGCCCGAGACTATTAGCAGGGACCGCGCGTTCTCACTCCCAGTTAATCAGCGAGCAAGCCACCCACACAATCAGCCGGGGAATTTCCAGAACGTGTCAGCCCGTGCTCTGTAAACGGCACCTAAATGTCACTATAGCGCAGCCTCTTAGGAAATCGCGGGTTCTGTCCAGGAAAGTCGGCAGACTGTCTCGCGGCCGGTGTTTCCGCGGGATAAATCACTCGGCGTTAGCACACCGAGCCATAAATACGCGATGGTAGATCAGGGCAGGGTCGTTCATGCGAGCAAACGCATTAATAAACAACGCGTGCCCGTAAGGTGAGCGATTGAAGCCACCGGCACGTGAACCGGGACTGGATTTATGCGTGGACCGTGGCTCCTAACCCTACTTGCTGGATTTCATCCCCCGCAATTCCCTTGGGGGATGTTCACCCTAACCCTAACGAGCCTTTTATGCACCGAGGGCTCACCCTTTCCCCATAAATTTCGACCTGACCAAATATTGCCGCTGACGAGCCCTCGAGTGGCCCCGTTATTCCCATAGCCTTACGGTGTTACTGATATTGAAGACACTAATTTTCCTAAACCCATTATATAGGTAAAAGTTAAAACAGTAGAAAGATAACATAATTAAATTTACTTAAGGAAGAAATTTTTGCCAATGGCTCCTTCCTACAATCTATGCTGGTAATGTTTATGTTCTAGCCATAACCGAACAAAATTAATCTACCAAAAAAACTTTGTGCATAACACAAATCATGCCTGAACACACTATAGAAGGTCTTGTAGCTCTACCTCACTCAGCTCTCCTGCAATAAATTCGCAAAGATGAGCTATTCTTGTTCAATCTGATGACACAGCAGTCCATCGAAGAATGTCCAATTTAATTCGAAAACAATTCAATTTCCGTCCGCAAAATTATTTTATCTGTACCACAAACGAATTTGCATGGTTCCCATATAACAAGCTCGGCTCGAAACCCAGCCGGAAAAAAAAAACTGTGACGAGACTTTGAAGTCGATGCACAAAGGTGTCTCGGCCGAGGGAATTGTATTTGACGAACTTCGATTGAACATTTTTCGGGAACAATGAGCCGAGCGCGTAGGTGGAGCGTGTCTGTCGGTGGTTCGCGCAAATCCCTGCAGCGAATACATTCATTAAACCCCGGTCGAAGGGGTACGGCGGAGCGGCGAGGAGGGGGAGAAACAAAAAACATAAAAAAGTGAGTCGAAACTGTCGGCACTACAAAGCCGAATCCCTCGGCATAGAAAGAACGCGAGGAGAATTGGGACGTCAGCGTGTGGCAGCGCGCAACCCTGCCCTTCGCGTTGTTCGTTGCTCGCTGACAGCAAAGCGTTCCGCCTGCGGAATTGAAATTGAGCGGGGAAGTACCATAGGGTGGGCCTTGATTAGCCTCTTTGTTTAACCGGCCGCTTTGTTTAATCGCGGCCCGTTATGCGAGCCGCGGTTCCCTTCACGCCCACCAATTTGCATTTCGTGCCGGGCGTATTTCGTCGGACCCGGACGAATCCGAGAATGCACCGGGCGATGGACGTTTCGCGAGATCAACCGGCGACATGGGAACGCGGGATGAAAGGGCGAATGGTGAGGCAGCAAAATTCGGGGCGAAATTATTTGGTGGTGGAACTGCGATCTATGCGAAAGAAATTTTTCCTAGGCACCAGATCCTTGCAATTTTTATTTTGCATAAAGATCCGCAGACTGGTGATAAGACGACTACCAAATCCTAGAGAGTAGTTCCTACGGCCCTGAAAGACTAAGACTAAAGGGCCAGTGGCTTTGGAGGGTCGAAAAACCCTACGGAAGGACAATAACACCCTTGCAGGACTCGTCAGTGGTTTCGGGTGACCACCCAAGCCCTCTGAGGGCCTTTCTATTCGGCAGCAAGGACCACCCACGTTCTCGAAGGACCCGCCACCGATTCCGAGGGACCAGCAACACCCTCGAAGGACTCCGTGGACCCAGAGGACCACCCAAGCCCTTGGAGGGCCTCAAGTTGTTTCCATGACCACCAAGGTGTTCTGGGAGCCCTTAGATGGGGAGGCCTCCCAAGGGGCTGCCAATACCTTCAATAAAAATATTGGATAAATCATTGGACAAGTCGGATAATAATTGAGAATGTGAATTGAAATATTCTGCACCGACATGAGCCAGTAAAATGGAAATTGAAATTAGTAATTGTTAAGGACAACTGCAAAAAATAAGTCGAAATGATGAGAAATTCATAAAAATTTACAATTCTCTTTGGCCCAAAATAAGATTCGAAAATTGGGGTCACCGATGACGTCAAAAAATGCTTCGAGTTCTGAGGGTTGAACAGCGTGCAGTCTGTAAAATGCAGTTCAACAAGTCAGCAGCTCAGCTTAATAAGTCGAAATAAAATTCGGAAAGAGTGCTCGACAAAGGAATTCTCGAAGATACGAGATCGGGATCGGTGTCAAATAACAAACGCGATTTCGAAAAATGGTGGTTCGATAGCGCCGGGAGAAATCGTCGAGGATCCCGCTCTGTCCACTATCGAGAGGAATAGTTATCGACGCACGGCGCAGGCGGCGGCGCGGCGGGTCCCGAAGTCGCATTTTGTCGATGCAAAACGGTCTTCCCGACGATATCTCACCGGGCTCGTATTTATTTAACGGCTCGCGGCGGCGAGTTTCGCAACGCGTCTAATGTAATCTCGGTAGATTTGTCTTCCCCGTAACGCGATCGTCGTCGCTCGAAAAGTCCGCTGCTCCATGGGAATCTACGGCCGATCATAATGGAAACAATGAGACGGCGACGGCGAGGACGAATGGGATGGAGGGGACAGCAAAGCGGGGCTCTCGCGGAGAGCCGGGACCAGAGGGGAGCTGATTTTTAACCGGACGGGAATAATACAGATCGTGAAAACATTTGTTACACGATCTCCCTAACCAATCAGCCAGACGTCCAGGCCCATTCTCCGCGATGCGTGTCTGCGCAATAGAATATAATTTAATACATTTATATAACTGACGGGTTATCACTCTCCATGGCGTGTCTGACACCTTCTTACCCGTGGCCTCTATTCAACGGGGCTTGTGGCGAATTCGCAGCCCGTCACTTGCGCTTTCGGTTCGCCAAAATGGCCGCTTCGAACGTCGCCTGTTCCCTCGAAACACTTTTTCCCACAACCAACTCTTTCCACTTTAACTCTACCGGAATGACGGGTTTCAAATTCTTTCTTTTACGGTACGCGAAATTTCGGAAATGTCTTCTTGAGAAATTTTTTAGCACACCTGTCATTTTCATAGAGGAATATTCGAGTTTAAATAATCTAATTAGCGTATTTCCGTGCATGAATGAAGAATATTGGTTCTCGAGTGGGGAGCTCGGTATAGTAAATAGCCGGCGTATCAAGGCGGAAAGAAAATACTCTTTCCAGAGTAAATACTTCAAGATGGGAACGCTGCGGGAGGTAGCGCCACGCCTTCATCTTCTCTTCAGGCTTCTCAAACAATCTTCCGTTGAACTCTCCGCCACCAAAGGGTAATCAAACGTTCTCTCTCTCCTTCGGATCATCCGTCAAGAGACTCGCCGAGTACTAGTTTCGGACGAAACCGACCGTTGCCGCTTTGTTTGCCATGGGAAAACAGCTGGTCGCGGTTTAAGTAGCCTAGATACATTTAGGGCGTGAGCCTGAAAAGTCTCCTGCACGGTTGAACAAATCCCGCGAATGACACACTGCTTCGTAAAACGTCCGAACAATTTCCGTGGGACCACTTTCGCCGATATTTTCACCAATCGTTAGAGCATCCCGTCGATCGTTCGACGCGTCGTAATTATCGAAAAATCGGGTCCGGGCGGATGGATCGATCGTTAATTAAATCGCGGATCGAGAAAAGCCATCGGAAGCGGAGTCGGGCAGGAGTTGCGCCGCGCCGGTTGCACAATACACCAGAAGCGGCCCCGCGATATCCATCAATACCTTGTTGTTTAGGTCGCCGGGGATAATGCAACGGACCACCGAGTCCGCGGAGACCATGAAGAGAGAGTTTCTCGAGCGAGACGGCCGCGCACCGTAGCAGAGGAGGGAAGAACGAGGAGACAGCATGGAAACGCGCATTAATCAATCTCCGCACGTGGAAACCCCCGGTTACCCGTGCCACAGACAGCGTAGCATAGGCTCTCGATAAACTTTGTAAATTGTTTTGCGGTGGACCCCGGCTGAGACGATGACGATGTACTGCCTTGTGCTTCGTCGTGTGACAGTGGTTTTTGTGTTACGACGCTGCGTTTGATTGAAGGAGGATTTCGAGAGAGCGGGCGACTCGGGGATCATGGTTGTACGGTGAGAATTGTTATCTTTTTCTCTTCATTTCTATCTATTCTTTTTATCTTTATTTTTCATTTAGTCAGTTCTTTGAGATTTAGAGCGACCCACTGTTTCATGTGTACTGTACTAATTTTCTAAAAAGTTTTTACTCAGAACATAGTTGTCTATCGACTGTTTGCAAATTATATTGTGTCATCTCGAAATTTTTAAATATGACTGAACACCTGCAATTGAAAAATGTTTTGAAATAGTTTCTCCCATGCAAGTTGCCCGAGATTGATCGCTCGAAATAAAAACGTCTTCGTAACGACCGAAGAATGATTTCCTCCCGTGACAGAGGCGTAATAAAGTTGTGAAACAACCTGATAGCGCAGCTTGATAGTTCACGACATTCAACATGTCCTCATGGATGCAGTCGATAATCTACAACCTGGCGGGGGGGCAGCGAATCCTGCTGACCCCTCATGCGACGACAAATCTTATCTAATCTGATCTGGGTTTGGGTTAGCTGCTCTGCACACAAGGTAAATGGTTATCGACTGCAGATTGGAGTTGGTCGGTTGAACAATTCAAAATTAGGGGAGGTTGCTAAATCTAAATTTCTATAATTGTAGAATAAAATATCTGACACCGGTGATTTGGTAGGTGGTGAAGGGTGGTGAAGGGGGGAAGTAAAGGAGACACCCTTCATGGGATGATAAACTTTACGAGCCTTTATAATTTGAATAATTGTGAGAGAAAAGACGGTGTTAAATTGACTTTTGCCGGAGAGGGTGATCGGCCGACTTGGTTGTCCAGCGTACAGCTTTATATGTCACCGTGATATTTGTATCTAAAATTGATTTGTTATCTCGGTTCCACGGCCCCAGTCGTCCGTCGATGGCGGAACAATGCTCGGCTTTCGTTCGGACGCGAAGGGAAGGCGACGCTCGAACGCCGCGGCGCGGAGCGGAGCGGCGCGCCGAGACGAGGCGCAATCGTTGCAAGAGTCGTGCAACGACGACTCAATCCAGCGCCGCGGTGCATTCCACGGATTTGTTTCCACTCAGATTACAACGGCAGATATCGGCGACAACCAGCCGATATTTCATGCTAGAAACGGCGACCAATGGGCGCCGTTAATTCCGCCGCGGTTCCACGCTGCCACACGCGAGGAGACGTCGCGTCGTACGCTCCGCGAAAAATCCGCGGACGCATCATGCCACCAGCGCGGCAGATAAATGAGCCGGTGTCCCCCGCGGAGAAAGTTTGAAGGGACCAAAGGTTACGTTTCCTAATATTTATTCGCGTTCGAGAGACGTTCACGTGCCTGCCTCCATTTGAGATTAATAACCTGACGTGCGCGAACATGCGGGAACAAGACGGACCACTCTAAACGGTACTAACTGCGTCCCACCAGGAAACAAAGCCTCCGCGACACCAAACTGTTTCCACTTCGGACGGACTCGCCAGTTCCTCTGTGATATAGTAATCCTATATTCCACAAGAATCATCACCGAAAGAAAAATTTTCTATCCGCTGTTGCAACGAACTGGAGTAAAATGGAAATTTATTTTCTTTCTGAATATATTTAATAGGCTGAACAGCATTTTTAAATTCAGCTAATGTTTCTACTGTTTTTAGTTATGCCTACTCATTTTTGACATGACAAAATTTTTTTTCTGTCTTCATTTTGCATGTATCGTCATTTTTTACCCTTATCCTTATTTTATTTCACTATCTGATCACATTATCTTCCGACTCCTTAAATATAATTTGTTGTATAATCTTTCCGTTAAAGATAAATTATTATTGCATCGGTTGATCGATTCTGCTAATAATACATAAACCGAATCGCCGTAAAAATCGCTAAGTGAAACGGCTAGACGTTTGCACAATTCCACATTCGTCGGACAGCGATTGAAACTTTGTTGGGGTCGCATAAAATATTCAGCGAACGAGCGCTAATCAAGGATAATTAAGGACTTGTAACTGTCCGGAGACCGGGCACACACAACACGCCCCTGCCAATAACATCTAAAACGCATTAGAACTCCGCGCTCGTTTCGCAATTGTTCGAAACGTTATATTACCACGGCGCGACCGGCCCGGCTAATAAACCACTGGGATAATCATTTCTGACAGTGTTTCAAATTAATAGCGTAGCTCGTTGGTCGGCCCGAGGTCGGGGATCGAGATTGACGAAGCCAATTTCCCAGGACGAATTAATAAACCGAATCGGAAAGAACAAGCTGCTTCGACTGTTATCATATCCGCGCCGCTCGATGTATCAATCTTCGGTCTGTCCGGATTTAATTGCTCGATTGCAATTAATCCGTTCCGGTCCACGGCCCGGTGCTCGAATCTCCGTGTAACATTGTAAGTTCGGGCCCGCGGGTCAACGGGAATCGTAAAAATCTGTTAGTTGCTGCTTTGCGGAACGCGTGACTAACTTTCCGGGTAGATTGCGTTCACTGTGAAACGGCCTGGACCTACCACGGCTGAATGACAGGTTTTTAATTTCGCAATTATTATAATTACAAATCTGCGGTCCTGGGAAATAATGGAATAAATTTTCTTACAGTTTCCCACATACATTTTCCCATATACTCGCCACGTTCAAGTTGAGACAGATCGAGCACCAGGTATTAGGTGCGTATCGGAAATTATTTCGAATGTACTATAGAAAAATATATATCGATAATATCTCGATAACTGTTAGGTTTAGGGCACATGTGGGTCAATACATTTTTATGCAGACTTTGATACTCCATCGATTCACGATCCAAAAGGTAGGTTGTTGCGTCTAAAAAAATCAAGGTGACCTTGAAATCTCTGAAACGCCTCCACCCGTACAAAATATGTTTACGTCATAATATTTCCTTCTCTGTACCATGCAAGTTTTGTTGGTATCATTTTTTCATATTATTACAAATAGTGGAAATATTCAAGGTGGTCACAGTTGTTGGTCCGGCTTGTATTTATTATACATAAAAGAACATATCCATATAAAACAGAATTGTCCTAATTCTCCCTTGATAATTTTACGTTATAAGCATCGTGTAGACTACATTTGTGCGGAGTTTCAAATTTCTACGACCTTCCCCCGCGAGTGTAAAAAAATCCTGAAAAATGCAGCAATATGAAGGGGACAAAAGCCAGAGAAAATGATGAAAAGTAAAAGGGGGATTCCAAAGCAAATGACCGTAGCATGACCTTCCAGAAAAGCATCAAAAGCATTCAAAGCACTGTCAACCGGAGACCGCGGAGCTGAATGGAGGCCGGTCTCTCTGGCGGGTCTAATTACAACATTTCTCGAGTTGATTGGCTGCATGTAAAGCTGCGCGTTGAATAGGACTCGGCGATGGGGGAGGGAAATAAAAAAAGGGTGTCGGTGAAGGTTGCGAAGAAAAGCTTGCCGACAAATGGCGTGACGCCGCGCTGCTGGAATGCCGGTGGTTGTTATCGGTGGTGGTATCAAGAATCCGGCGCGGGCTATATAGTACAGAGCGAGCGAATAAGCAAGCAAAGCAAGCAGGCAGGCAAGCAAGCGCCTAAGAGACTTTCCCGCTCGGGCAAAGAATCGGCGAGTCTGCGAGCGGGTCGCGGCGACGGGTCACGGTTGCGGCACCCTGTATATAGGACGGTGACGTCACCTCGCGAGCGGGTTACCTACGGAGTGGCAGAGGTGTATATAAAATGCATCCGGTGGGTGTGTCGCTCCCATACCCTTTGTGACTCCGGCTGGCGCTAGGAGCGACGAGGCCGCTATTACAAACGCCGTCGCGGCGCAGCGCTCTGCGCTCCGCGTTGCGCTGCATTGCGCTGCATTGCGCTGCACTCGGCTCACTCTGCTCGCTGTGTAAACGACCGGCCACGAAAGGGAAGGTAATCGTGCCCGGCCCGGGACTTAACAGATCCCATTTTGTCAGCCGGCAGCCTCAAACCGGCCTGATTCAACCTAAATGATTGCCAACCCGACGCTCGACCCGAACCTTGCGCTTCCTTCACCAGCACGGCAAGAACAAAAGCGAGATGCAGAACCGTGCCTCAAAAAGGGCCTCAACGCGTTTGCTACCACACCGTCACCTATCACGATCTTGCAATTAGATAGTCGAATTAATTTTATACACTTTTCTACATTCAGTCGTAGTGCGCAACACAATGTTCAGAGACTCCGGGACATCTTTCTGTGAAATTCTAATAATTCTAATAAGTAGGAAGCAATGCAATATTTTTGGAATATTTATGTTTAAATAGCACCTACTCATTTTTACTGTAAGTGCATTAAATCTAGTCTACTAATAAAATTTTACAGCGCTCGCTCGCAGCCAATGATCTGAAATGAAGTTATTGGAAAAAGAAGAAGAATTTGGCGGTCGGTTTCCTTGCCACCGGCGTCAAAAGTCGAATCGGCATCGCGGACGCACGATCATTGCACGCATCGTTCGAATTACAGTGATTACGGTTGTCGTTCTTGGAGCGTTTTCTCAGCGGGCTCTCGGCGGCGCGCGATTTTTCACCGAGCAGGAGAGAGTTGAACGATATCAGTCGATAAATAGGCGTCTCGTATGATCTGTCGCGTTTCCATTATTACCCGTTCCCGCGTTCGACGTTATATCGGACTTTCCCCTATTTGTTTCGTTCCACGCACCTATCGGCGCTCGCCTAATGCCGTTCGAGTCGATCATGGACGGCGTCGATGATCGACGAGGAAACTCTCTATATCATGGGTTTCGTTTCGTTTCATTTAGTATGACGGGGGCGCAGAAAATATCCGGCTCGTTTAATCGGCTCGATTTCTGTCCCCGTACCTTTTGCTCGTGCGCGTCGGAGTGTCTGTGTGTGTGTGTGTGTATGTGTGTGTGGCGATTCAATTGCCTGTTAAGTGACCGCCGGTTATTAATTGAGAGATCATTAGAGTCGGCGTGGTTGTGTTCGTGCTGAGCGGTTATATGAATATTATAAGAAGCTCATGACGTCGGTTAATGCGGAATATTATTCTCGACGCACAGGTACAGGTGTCTTTAATCTGAAATATAATTCTTCCCCGGTAATTATAGCTTTCCTTATCTCGAGGAGCATTTATGCAAATTTCTAGTTTTATAGCGGAGCTTCCTGGATTTATCGGAGCAATTGGTCGAAGCTAATCTAACAGAATTCTTCAATTATGTACTCGCATTCGGTTCTAGATGTTTTGTTGTTAACTCGATGGGAGTGGGAATTTCTGTATTCGAAATGCCTATTACATGTGTAGAAACAATTTCTATAAAATATTTTAAAACCTAGAAACAAAATTTAAACAACGCTGGTGCTCGACCATGCGTTGCAGTCTCGAACCCGGCCATTGTGATTCGTACCACTCTAATTCAAATACCCCCAACACTATACCTACTCGAAATACGTGAAAAATTAATCTTCTTATGAAACTAGCTCAACTCCACATTTGAAGATAAATTGCAGAACGCCTTGGGAAAAATCTGATCCAAAAATTGCTTCAAACGTTTTTAATAGTGCACCGATGACTATGCTTCTTTCCTCGCAGTCCCGACACACGATCAAGAATACTTTCTCAGCCATAAATGGTAACCATCGAGTGTACAGCAGGGTGATAGATCACGGATTCGACAAATTAAATAACGACAGGCTTCCGTCGCCATTATCGTAACATTTTATTACAGCGTCGCTCTTGGCGCGTAATTTTCGATCGGGCCGAGATGTAAACGTTACGCAAAAGCCTTGTAACGCAATTTTCCCCGAGTTAACGACACTTCTGAAGTCTGGGATTTCCGTTACGTAACCGGAATCGGGTGCTTGTAAGTCGCCGGCTAATCGGCGCAATTTGCGGGCCGACGCGACGTAACGCAAGAAAATCGGAGCGTCATTGTCCGGCGCTGCGCGGCGGTGTAACCTGTAACGTGTAACGTGTGCGACTGCCGGGGAAATGGTCGCGTGTAACTCGTTTGTCGGAATTAAAACGCTTCCATCACTTTCCTGCCACGGCCGGCTCCATTTGTAAACGAGTCCTGGGGTAGTTAGTTTAATTGCGCTGGCAGCAGAGACGACGAGCTACATTTTCTGTTGATTAACTTTTTCGTCTTTTGCTGCTCCCTTTACCCGATTAATTCTAGAAATTTCTGCTCTATGTCTCTAACCATTTGTTAGGAAATTTATTCCGAGATATTGCCAGTTTCGATTGACTGATTTCTGGGAAATTTTACTCGTTGTTCTCAGCTGACAAAATTACTAAAAATGTTATTCTTCAGTTTTAGCTGTTTACTTCCCGAATGTTTTCATTCTTCTTTTTCAGTTGTCTATAAAATTTTCTGGTATTCCTCGATTTTCGCTGATCAATTCCTAAACGTTTTGTTCTTTATTTGCAGGTGATTAATTTCGAGAATTTCGTGTTGTCGTGTGTGGTAGCAATATTAGTGGTATCCCGGTGTTACACAATTTATTGCCCGCTACTGTAATTGTCAGGATACGTACGAAACAGTTTAGCTTTTTATTATGTACAATATTAATTTCATAGAGAAAGCGTCGCAATTCATATTCTCGTTAACTTTTACTTTTGCGATTTATTACTGGGAGATAGAAAATGGATGTTTATCTTGGTACCAGGACTGCAGATTCGTAGCATGATTAAAGACTATTACAGAACCAGCAAACATTTAAATCGTACTGTTTCAGCCTTCTAGATTGAGCTAGCAAAACTGCGTTATGTCTTTCCAGCAGTTCTTCCCATCGGTCACTCTTTGCATTCGTCTACATCAATATCTCGCAGTATAAACAATTCTCTGGTCGAGGTTCTGTCGATGATCCAGTCATTGCGTCTGTTCCTCGTCGATTTCTTTCACTCTCGAGAAAACACTTGTCCCCCTCCAGGCAGTTGCTCCTTCCATATCCGTCTCTCTATATCTTGTCTCTTTCTATCTTCCTGTGCTGGATTGTTTTCTCTCTCGAGCCGAACAACAGCCTCGAGCGGTCGCATGCATCTTGCTCGCGGAAAATCGCGGTTTCGCGGAGGAAATCCGACTCCTTCCGAGCGGTGTACTCGTTCATCACCCGGCGACTTTGTTACCGGAGGGACGCGGAGCCCGTTGCACAACGCGATGTTCCGCTGCAAGCTGATTTACGGGCCGAGCGAGAGCGTTTCCTAGCCGCGCGAACAACGTGCCGAGCGGGATCGCGCTGGGGTCGCTTACGAACCCTGGCCTCCTCCTTCCGAACCGCTGATCCTCGAACTGCTCTTTGCCCAACGATAACCCAAAACCTCTTCCTTAACATCGTGACAGTTAACGTGGAGCACACTCGTCATGAAAAGGTGGCGGTATTCGACTGGTACACTCGTCACGAAAAAATTAAAAATCAGAAAGGTAGGAAGAAGAATTAGAAGAAGACGCGTCGCAGGAATTGGTGGAGAGGGAGGCCGCGAGCCCGCGAGCGAGAAACAAGGAGTACGCAGGGATCGGCAAAGCCGAAGAAAGCAGAAGAGGAGACAGACTTTCACCGGGGCCCCCGTTGGTTGCCACGACGATCACGAGGGATCGCTCGCGGTGCTCGGCTGCTTTTGCGCGGCTTGCGCAAAAGAAAGGATAAGGAAGGATAGCCGCAGCCGCCCTGGAGATCTCGGCTGGTTCAAACGGAATCACGCCGACGAACGAAATCCCGAGCTGGTCTGGATCTCGGAAACGTCCCTTCCGGCGACTCGTAGGTGGAAACTCGGATATCTCGATGTTCATACCGATCGGGCCACAGGAGCAACCACCTCTCGAGTGGTCCGACCGAGACCTGCCCGTTCCGTCCCGCCTCCTCTTCAGCTTCTTCCTCCCTCTTCCTTCTGCTTTTCCCTTCTTCTTCCGAACCGCTCGCTGTTCATTCTCTCCCGTAGCCGGCACCCGCCGGCCGCTTTTATTAACCCTGCGCCGACTATGTACACCCGGCCACGACGATACCGCAAATATTTGCCCGGCGACTTTACGCCGTTCCTGAACGCTGAAGAAGCAGGTCGCTGCCCTTTATAAACATTCGGGACGCAGCTACGGGAAACCGTCGAGTCTCGTATTAACCCTTCGACGCGGTAGCCCAACGACAGCTGGCTTTCTCGGCCGGCTCCCTCGACGTTCCCTTCCATTTTCTTCATCCACCGCCTTCGCGACGACTTTTCTCGTATCGCTGTCTTCTCAAGTAATCGCGGAATTCATTTCCAACCCCTTCTCCCGCGTCGTTGTTCCTGTAGAATTTTTGTAAGTAATTGTGTGGAATTTAATCGAGCTTACTGTTTCGTGAATGTTGCTTGCACTCTGGTCTCTGGATGCAGAAATCAAGTGAGATTTAGATCTGCTCCCTTCGCAAGGATCCTCTTCCGGTTTCTTAATCCACTAGCCTTCTTCTACCGGTTTCTGTATTTTTAAGTAATTTAATCGAAATTCCTACTTTGTAAATTTTGCTGGGACCGATGTGACCTCTCTTAAATTTATAGTAATAACTATTTGTAGATTTAAAAATTTTACTATCTCGATTTCTATTTACCATTACGATAGAGATGAATATGAAATATAACTTAATCGAATGATTGCATTTTTTAAGTGCACTTTCCACTTAGGGTTAATGTGCACATTCAATGTTCCAGATTGATCGTTTTTTTTTTGCCAGAGAGACTCGACTCGGTTCAGATGGGAACCGTCGATTATTTTGTAACGAACGATTTAGTTTTCAGGTCAGATTAACCAGAATCCACCGCAAAACCCTATCAACTCACCGACACAGTATTATCCCGCGGGACAGTTACGACAATAGCTGTGATCCCCGTCGAAACTCGGATCCTAACTGAAGTCAGGATTACGGAACGTGACGTCCGAGCAGCGCGGCGATAGTAACGACGACACGGCTATTAATTGCGCCGGTAATTGCAACGACGATCCAACGGGGATTATAATTTAAAGGGAATCGCGGTTTCAGTATCGCAACGCCGCGCCGGGGATCGGCTCTTTCGTTAAAACGGTCCGCGCGAACGTAATCGCCGCGTAACGTTACTTCTGATTCAATTAGTTCTCTTCGGTTAATTGCTCAACGTTCCTTATTGTTATCTTGCCCGTGGTAGGAGTTCGGTATTTATTGCGCTGCGCAATCGGGGTGATCGAACTGTGATCTAATGATCCTCGATGAAAAATGTATAGAATTATACGGAAATTAATGGTGTGTTGCTTGCCGTGTGCAAAAATCTCCTGCACGAAAATTAGAAAATGTCGAAGACAATAGTGGGAATACTTTACGGAATGCAGTTAGGAGACTATTAAAATAGCGCTATGAGCGGGGAGTGCTGAGTGATTTTTACTCCATTTAATTTAACTTAACTTTCATACGTTTATTTTTCTTCCTACAATTTTATAAAATATTTTGGTTTATTATAAAATGGGAGAAAAATCCACAAACAGATATTGTAACTGTCCCAAATAATTAACAGACTGTTCAAGTAGAATCGATCTTGCAGAGATCAGCAAAAATATATTTCCTACATCAATGATCCTATAAATAAAATATAAAATGTTATCGAGGTGTATGTTTTGCAGTGCGTCTCGCGTACGCCACGATTAACAATTTATAATCCGAAAGTGGCCACACCCACGGGAGTAAAATCGCTGAGAAGCGACAACACCGCGCCGTAAATCAAAAAGCAACGTTCCTCAATGATGGAAATTTCTATTCATACAGTCCCAAACTTCGGAAGGTTCGCTCGCATGCAACGAGATCGCTGAAATTGGCGAAATGAAAGCGCGAAGGCCGAACGATAGCTGTATTCTCTGAAGTTAACGATTTCCTAGTCTGTAAATGCGAAGACATCCAACCGCAGCGACTCCAAACCGCTAATTTTATCTAAGAACTTTCATCGTATTTCTTCGGTTTTCTCTCCTCGGGTTTTTCGAAGCTGTCAATGCGAAGCTTCCGCGAATTCTCTAGTTGGCCGGTTGAGTAACCGAGGATTCCATCACGTTCATTCAAAATTAAGAGACTCGTAAATAAATTCCTGGCACGTTCGCCGATAAAACAAAAGCTTCGAAGCCGGGAAATGTGGCTTTCTAAATTTCTCGAGAACGCCGGGTTTCAGGAGAATTTGTAATTTGCTGCTAATTGTTACTACCGTTGCACCGCCGATTATTGGATTTTTATTTTAATCTCAGAATTACATAAAACGAGCTCTCGATAATTCTAGACGAAACTGGAATCAGCAAATATATTTATTCAAGCAGGCACGGTGATGAAAATCGTGCAAATTCGAAATAATTTCGACGCAGTCAAATTGCCAAGAAGCACAAATTTTTCCCTCGCTAAATTCGACCGTCACTTCGCGAAACGGAAGCGCCTCGTTATCAGCCTTATCGCGATCGATCGCCCGGAAAATGGCAACGCTAACAACGCCAACATTCTCCTGCAGAATGCTCGCGTTCCAGGGAGGAACTATTGCAATTATCCTCGGCGAGCTATCGCGATGAAATTCCGGGGATACGGCCCGGCCCGCTGAAATATGAAACGTGAAAATAATTAGTCGCGGCGATTAGCGGCGCCGCCCCGATCCTCGAGGATATCGCAGGCATTAAACGGGCCCTGTGACGTTTCCATTCTCCCTTTCGACGCCGGTCACCCGACGTCCGGACGCGATTTATCACGGTTCCGCTTGTCCTCGTGTCGCGGTTCCTCTCGAGGATGTTGATTAATAATACTGTCTCCCTTGCTCGTACGGGACGGTGCTCGCGCCGGTGGTCTCGCTTAATTACTCCTCGCAAGATGGACGACCGCTCCTTTCAGCGGAATCTCGTTCCCTCGACGTGAAATGAACTGTTTTTTCAGTGGGTTGTCTGCTTTGCAATGAAAATGTCTGCCTCTCGTTCCTGATACTAGAAATTTAAATTCTGAATTACTTTTAAATTCTCATCTGTCCACTGCTTCGCACTTACTCATTTTTCCCAGGTGCATAAAATCCACCTAGTAATCGTGATGCTATTTGACAATTAAGTGCACACGGCTCCTCAGCTACTCCAAGAGACACTTCCGCGTCCTCAAAAAAGAACACAGAGTCCACCCTGACTTCACGGTGCCCTGTGAACTTCCGCGATCCGCCTGAGCAACGTCTTCCAGGTGACCGATCAAAGCGGAACCAGTCTCGAAAAAGCCCACAGAGGCTAGAGAGCAACGCGCGGCGCAACAAGCCGCAAATTTGTCGAAGATTTATCGAGCCGGTCGGCGTAACAGGCGTCGGCTGCGATATCCTCGGGCCGTCCCTGTCCGAGGGCAGCCGGAAGTGGCTCGGTAACTATAACGGAACCTTTAATAAACGTAAACGCGAGAGCGTGGCCGCGGAATCCGATCCGCGAGACGCGGGACAGGATCCAGCACTCGCGAGCTACACT
Source organism: Halictus rubicundus (assembly GCF_050948215.1). NCBI lineage: Eukaryota > Metazoa > Arthropoda > Insecta > Hymenoptera > Halictidae > Halictus > Halictus rubicundus. The sequence continues at coordinate 14,660,111 of NC_135157.1, read as the reverse complement.
CCATGCCAAAATGATCGCGCACGGTTCCGATATCTGCAATCGCCGTCTTCAATTTCCTGAGCGTGTTCAAGACAAATAATTAAATAACAATCATTCAAGAGACGGAATTTCTCAATTGCAATTTAATCGAATTAAATTGTCAATTCTCATCTATATTATATAACTAGACTGTGGACGTGCAAGATAAAAATTATCTAAGTCGATTGTGTGGCACAGAAGCTAAATGACAATGTGTTTCTTCTCTAAATAATTTTAATAGAATAATGTCACAACATTCTTGAATTCTTGTACCGTCTTCATGGTCCAATATTACAAACTTTGGATTCGGTTTGTGAGTACATGGTGTCCACCTTCCGTGAATGAACTTGTTGCACGAGAAGATGAACGATCATCGAGAAATAAGGGGTATAGTCCACGCGCTATCATTTTGGCAGGGAGTGTAGAGTCGGCGGGTATCGGGCCGTAGATTAGAGTGATAAAGACCGTAATGCTTGCGGTCAGGGGGCCTTATTGTGCGTGTCGCCGCGTCGGACAGCACAGTAAGCGCGTTCTGTCACTCGCGCGGAGCGTTTAGGAGCAGAAACCGGCGCGCGGTGCCTTTTGCAACGATATCCTGGCGAGTATACCAGCCACCGCGAGCGCACGCCCTAAGCTCGCGTGGGCGGAAACGATGCTTCGTCTGTTAGCGCGACCGTCCCGCGACCGGCTAACTTCATGCAAATCGGAGGGGACATGTAGCTCGCTATCGTGCCGGCTTCGACCTTAGGCTTGCTACCACTGTCGAACGGTACACTGGTTGGATTTTCTTATTTGAACCAACGAGCAACTACAAGCTCGAAATAGATCTTCGAATCGGAACCGATACATTCCGATTAATCCTCGCTTGTTCCTCCGTTCTGACCATTCGAATCGAGCATATTGAATATACTGCATCTTCTATTCTCAAAACTTCATCTTCAATTCTTTGTTAACGACATAATACACGTATCTATTCAGATTTGCGATTGTTGGTTCGAACAGTTTCCGCAGCCGGGGATTTGTCGTGTTAGCATCGTTAAAAATGAAAATGAAAGTTCGGTGGCTAGGAAGCTGCTGTCAGCGTGGTGTTTGCTCACGGAAGCGTGCGTCGGTGCTCGATGGGAAGTGTGCCGTGTTCCGTCGACAGGTACCGAGACTTGATCGCCGCTCGCGACGTTAATGCTCCCTATAGCCTGGAAGCAGATAAGCTTACGACGTGCACGACCGGTCCGCGGCTTAGCGTTCCGCTTTACGCTTTTGCCGTCCCTATCGTAATAAGCCGCGGCATCGTCACCGAGAACTCGGCAAGAACCATCGGTGATATGTTCCCCTCGAGAGACCTCCAAAGCCGGACGTCGCCCCATGGTCGGAAGGGGGTCAACGATGTACTGGATGAAGGATTAAAGTGGATTCTTTAACGAACCACCGGTGGAAGCCATTTTGGAGACTTTGATCAGAAGTGGAATATTCGAATCTGTTGGGACGCATGTCCATTGGGTTTTATTTCTTTTGGGCTCCATCTCTGTTGGGTGACATATCTATTGGGGTCCCATATCTCCTGGGTCCCATATTTACTGGGTCCCATCTCTATTGGATCCCATATCTACTGGGCCCCATCTCTATAGTGCCCCATCTCTCTATTGGGCTTCACATATATAGTGTCCTATCTCTATTGGGTCCCATATCGACTGGGTTCCATCTCTATTGGATCCCATATCTACTAAGTCCCATATCTATTGGGTCACATATCTACTGGGTTCCGTCTCTATTACGTCCCATCTCTATGGTGTCCTATCTCTATAGTGTCCCATCTCTATTGGATCCCATTTCTATTAGGCCCCATATCTATAGTGTCCTATCTCTATTGGGTCCCATATCTACTGAATCCCATCTCTATTGGGTCCCATATCTACTGGGTCCCATCTGTATGGTGTCCCATATCTATTAGGTCACATATCTACTGGGTTCCATCTCTATTGCGTCCCATCTCTAAGGTGTCCCATCTCTATAGGGACCCATCTCTATTGTGTCCCATCTCTATAGTGTCCCATCTCTATTGGATCCCATCTCTATTAGGCCCCATATCTATAGTGTCCCATCTCTATTGGGTCCCATATCTACTGGGTGCCATCTCTATTGGGTTCCATATCTACTGGGTCCCATATCTACTGGGTCCCATATCTATTGGGTCCCATATCTACTGGGTCCCATATCTACTGGGTCCCATCTCCAAGAACAGCATAATGACAAACGTTCTAAATTCCAACTTTCTACCAACCAGATTCAACTTTTAGCTACTTACCACAGGCTCTAATAAAAGGATCAACCTCGACGTCGAAGAAGAAGGTGAAAAGATGAAGACGGTTCTGGCTACGCCCGTGATAAAATCGTAAGAAGCAAGGGTTCATCCTCAGCGACACCATCGATGAAAAATGACGTTCTGTCCAGCACGAGCAGCAAAGAAGTTTTCTCCGGGAGAGAGAGCTCGAGAGTTAAATTACCCGAGCGACGTCGACCGATACTCTCGACAAGGTCCGCGTCAGCGCTAGACAAGACGACAAATATTGATCCTCGGGACACTTCACCTGACGGTGCCCTTCTCTGCCCCGGTGATTTTTCACCGTTGGAAAAATTCCTAGCGCGACAGAATCCTGGGAATCTTTCAGTGTTCTCAGGGCCGGAGCGGTACAGATTGGCCGTGAAACTTTATGTTTAATGCTGGTGTCCTCACTGTGAAAGTATACACACGAGAAAGAGCAAGAGAGAAAGAGAGAAAAAGAGAGAGAGAGAGAGAGAGAGAGAGGGAGAGACAGTTTAGCGATCTTGCCTAATAGATTCTAACGCGGACGGGAAAGGAGGATAGTTCAAACAGTTTGATGGTTCCTCGATAGTCGCGTGCTCGAGAGTGTTTTGCAAATATAATCAGCTCTGAATGCATGAATATTATACCGCGGCTTCCTCGGTTTCCACCGGAGAAACCGTCCTGGCGTGAGAAAATCCAATTTTTCTATTTGCCGCGCCTAAAAGGGCAGCTTCAAAGGCTCAAAGGCGCTCTTTCAAGTCGCTCGCAAATGAGACTGTGGATCTTCATACATCCATAGTATTTATTTATAGTAAAATTTTTCCTTAACTATTTCCTAGTATAATACAATTGTCTCCAGTTGTATACTTTATTAGGTTCTTTAGGTGAAGCTAACGATGAAGCTAACGTTGGGGACAAAATTTCTAGAGGACCCTCATACCCACTGTCACAGCATCAGTATGCCTTCTAGTTCCCGATGAAGCTCACAGTGTCAAAATAAATTCCAAAAGGACGCTGCTCCCAGAATCACAGTATCAACGTGCCTTCTGCCCCCAGGTGGATCCAACTTTGAGAACCCAATGCCAAAAGGTCCCAGCTGGCTCCAGAAAGAGCAAACAGCAAAGACAGAGGACACCAAGCCACGAAAGCTTCGGATCTTCAATCATTCGCGACTCCGCTCGCAAGGGGCTCCATGCCATCGCTAGTATTAGGTAATGGCCGGTGATTACAGTGTCGGGGGGGTCTCCGGTGTCGCATGACGGGGTCGGGGCCCGTGTCCACGGGGCCCCAGGTCCCCTTGAACGTCGCCGCATCCCCGCGGCTCTTCTTCTCCGTCTTGAAGAGGCGATCACACCCGGGCCGAGCCCTGTGACCCACATCCCACGCTCGCGGCACACGTCGGGCCTGCTCTTCCGCCACGAGGATGACATTTTCCACGTGGTTGTGTCTCCCGACTGGGGCCCCGAGAGAGCCGTCTCTTGTCGCGATGGGGCTCCACGATCGTCGTCGTCGTCCTCGTCGTCGTCGTCGTTCTCTTCGTCGTCGTCGTGCTACGTGTAACCGTGCGCGCCACTATCTTTTCCGACAAATTTATGGAGCCGGTTACGCCGTTATGATTGAAGCCCCCGGGACGATCGAAAGACGCCGCGTTACCCGCTCGAAAGTGGGCCGCCGTGTATTTATCTTCGCGACGAAGGGTTACCGTGCCTTTAATGGCCGCCTGCTGAACCCAGGATCAACAGCGACTGCTCAGACCTAGGATAGGCTGGTCCTCCGGCACGATGGTGGTGCTGGGATCGTGGCTCTGCGAGACACTGCTCCTTGCGACTCGGAGACTCCTTTGTTGAAGAGTATCATCTACAGGATTACGGTCTAACGACTTGGGCGATGAGCTGATTTAAAATCGTTGTAACAGCACAACGCATGGACCACATTTTGGGGTGGATTGAAAATATACTGTTTCTCTCTGTACGAAAACGAAAACTGAAAGGATTACATTGTCTCACACCAGGTTTGCATTAAACGGCTCAATTGATCCACAGGATTCCTAATAAAAAATCTGCTCCACCCAATACTGCAGGAATCCTCTTCCCAGGGGTTAACTTCCCCGTGAAGATTTCGCCCCAGCACACGTGGACCTCAAACAAATTTCAGGCGACAAGCAATCTCCTCGGCGCCACCAACGAAGCCGGAAGTCTCGGTTAATGAGTCCAGGCGGCGTTGATTGAAAAAGTTGATTGAATCGCGGGCTCGGTCCCGGGGAGCCGTTTTCGTCAACACGGTGTTTTTCGCGCGTGTAATAAGACACGCGGGGCTTTTTGCCGGTATCGCTCGTGTAGAAAGCACCGGTTGATCGCGCTTCACCGGTTTCTTTGGGCAAAGAAGGCCGAGGCGGTCTCTGGAAAGTCCCGCGAACCAGCCGGATGAAAGGGAAGAAGAAGAAGAGGAGGAGGAGGAGGTGGATCAGCGGCGCGTTAGCAACGCTTGTACTCCGTCAGCCACCACGACACCGGATGTCTTTCTTCATTAAAGACCGTTCAGACGTCCCGGTGTGTCGGGACGTCCACCTGGACGGCTCAATCGGGCGCAGAAGGCCCGGCAACCACCGCGGGACACCCCCCCGGTGCGAACAGGCCCGTTTTTCAGGTGCGAAACCGACGGATAGATCGCGCTCTTTCGACTCGCGATCGCTATCTGGCAGCGCAATTAAAGGTCACCCGTGCTCCGATCGAGAAACCGGGGATCCACTAACTCCGTTTCCATTCTGAGACTGTTCCGTTGACCTGGAACCCTCCTTGCGAGATCTTCCACCTTCCAAACCCTTAACCCTTTGCACTCGGCGCTATTTTCATTCTAAAACTAAATTTTTCTTCCGTCTTAGAATATTTTCATTTTATTCATACGAAACTGATCCGATTTCCACATGTAATACTTAAATGTTTAGTAACCTATTAAATACAAATTTTGTAATGTAACAAATATTTTGTAATATTTTTTGTAATTTCTTTGAAATAATGCCACAACAATTTCTAGTGGTGCTTCAGAGTCACCACTCGAGTGCTAAGGGTTAATCGTTGATCATCTTATTTAAAATAGCTGTTCTTAGCCTCTTACCACTAGTTATGAGACAGCAAAAAGGAAATGATGCACATTTCAGGGTCGGACGCAGCTGACAACCCTTAAAAGTCCCTATATTAAAAGCAATCTTCACATTTGTCAACTGAACTTGAATCTCACTTTTATCAATTTGATATAATTATCAACCCCCTAGAGGTTAATCTCTCTATGCAGCATTACAATTTTCGTACTTCCACTACATTTGCAGCCTGGTATCAAATCGATCTAATCGACATTTCAACTCCTCGAACCGATCGTCTACAGCTCACTGTGCTCGGTGTGGTGAACTTTTCATGGGAACAACTCTCGTATCATCAACTTCAGCTTAATCAGGCTGTCTTCCACAATTTCCACCAATCTTCGAGCAACTCTGGCCGCGGTTACAACGCCGACAGCGTTCTCGGAATGCGTCTAAATTTCCCAGCACACGAGTTAGCTCGTTCAAGCGTTCCATCACGACTGATTACATGCGGTTTAATCCACGCCTGGCAAGTGTGTTTCAGGGTGAGGCCAACCGATTCGAGTCGCAGCAGTTGTTAGTCGTTACTCGGAAGGCAGACGGATAATCAGCTCGTGCGCGATGGGAACACGCTATGCAGCCACGGCTGGGAATAAATATCGAGCAACGAGCGTAGACCAAGCGCATCACGGTGCATCACGGTGCATCCTTCGCAAAAAGGGTTCCGCGAACGCGTGGGCTCCCTCTTAACGATTATCCCTCTTCTTGCGGGATGTTTAATGACCCCGATCCCTGTCGACTGCTTCTTCGTGTCCGTACTCCCCGCTCCTTAGCCTAACCGAGACTATCAACAAACGTTGAGCGTCCATTTTACACTGAAATCGTATCAATTATTTTCATTGTTCCATTATGTTTCAGGTTTTCTGGGAGTATCGTCGAAAATTATATTCAAATTGGTATTGGAAATTTAAGGAAATTGTAGTTGTAGCTGCTTTAATATTTAGTAGAATTCTTGTGTATATTTGTCTATTTAGACATTTATTGCTTGTATTGTTTATGTGGTTATAAATTTTTGGGAGATTGTCTCTAATGTACTAGACAATAAATAATCTTTATTGCGTATTCATGGGTTTTATTAAAATTTTAATTTTGTTAGTGCTTTGAGCTTTTTATACGAAGACGGGTACGTCTGTCTTTAGCATACTCATTCTACTTGCAGTTACAATTAAACTTGCCCGTGAAGGTTTCTATGAAGGTTGTTCAACTGGATGGAATGTTCATCCCCTTTTCACGATTGTTGCTAGCGCTGCAAATTTAAAAGCCGGAACTTTGCTCTCTATTGTCTCCGATTCCTCTCAATTACATCACTTAATTACCCTCGGGTACACAGGAGACTCAACGAGCCATTTACACAGTACATTTTGCTCTTCATCCCCTCGTTTCTTTCGCCCTCGATTCCCCCAAGCAGTGGGACACTTTCACTCTCAACATCCGGTGACTTCTTCCCCTTGTAGTTTACTGGCACATATAGCACCCCAGTAGCATCAAAAACGTACTATAACGTAACATCCAGGCTTTCTTCCCAAAATCAAAGATACTCACTTTCCGTCTCGCATAACTTCAGACATACTCGTTATTTTCGCATAAAAAAATGGTCTCGCACTCTCCTAAGATCGACAAATCAAGCCACCAATTTTGAATCCGATATGTCCATTACTTTTCTCTCAAAAAATTCCCAAAAATGCATTGTCGATCGTCCAATATTCCTTTCGAAATTAAAGCACCTACGACTTTACTTTCGCATAACTTTGGCCACGATGGTTATTTTCGCATAAAAAAAATTGTCTCGCACTCTCCAAAGATGGACAAATCAAGCCACCAATTTTGAATCCGAAATGGCCATCACTTTTCTCTAAAAAAATTCTCAAAGTTGCATTATCGATCGTGGTCGAACACTCGTTCTAAACGAAAGAGAGTTGCGATTCCCTCGATTCCCGTGGCTCGTCAGCGATCTGTTAATTAGTCAGGGAAACATCTGGGATGTCAACGGCGTGGTACGTATCGATTATCCTGTTGGGCCCGATGCTCGTGGCAGAGTTTCGAGTCGATGCATGTAATTCGCCGGGGCTGGTGGGGATCGAAGCGCGATGTAAGCCTGTTTCGTAACGAAATTAACAAGAACGTAAAGTCGAGGGCTTCGGAAGTCAGGGTGGAACAAAGGGAAGGCCTCGAGGCGGCGTTGTTTCGTCCGCCACGAGCGGTTACGGTTGTACACGTTTGAAGGATTAAAGGATACGGTCGATTAATGGCCGAGCAACGCCGCTCATTGCCTTACCCACCAGGCTTTCGTGTGTTCCGCAGTGAAGAACGACATGCCCGGGATTTAGGACAAGCGTTGCGTGATTCTATTTCCACGGCACGACCGTAAGACTGTATGTATGTAACCCATATTCGTTTCGTTACCCGAACAAGGATGAATCATGACGATCGATCACGAATGCACGCTAGACGCAACCGAGCTCAGCCCCGACGTAATTGTCCCATAGACGTTGCGTCACGGCGCCTCAACGTTTTTCCCTTTACCCTTTGTCTCGACTCGAGAACCCTTCCAGGGTGTACTTCCACAGAAAACGATCTCTTTTTCCGTGCTGAACAGAAATCCTGTGAAACTCACGTGAGAATAGAACTTCTACAGAAGGTGTTTGCAAGGTCTCGAGCAAACTGCACGGTTGGTTTGCGAGATGTCGAGTTAACAAGATGTCGGTTTCACAAAAAAAAGGGGAATACCCTTAATAAGAGGAGCACGCGAGCCGGCAACAGTGTAGGATTAGCTGTCTCGTCAATCACGTTTACCGCGGCGATAGACAGGCGACAAAACGCTGAATAGAGCGAGGAATTGCCGTAAAATTTCATCGAACGAGCGGATTAATCGCCGGCAAATCGGTTTGTCACGGGCTCGGCAATCCGCCGTGAAATTCATGCGGATTAAATAATTCGTGCACGTCGGTTACAGGCCCGAGACCGTGACAAACGCGGCTCGAAAGCGCATCCTGCTCGCCTCGGAAGTGATCAAGACGTAATAAAGCGTGCGCGGCTCCTTTGACTCTTCACTTTCTTGCACGCGCATCTCACCAACCCGCCTGTTGACATAAGGGTTAACATCGGGCATCGCAAATAGAGAAATATGTGTCAATTACGGTTCCGAGAACCGCTTCTCCCAGATAAATCTCATCAAAATCGATGGGCCCAGTCACTTAAGCGTCTCCTTTACGTTTTCACTTCGTTAACTTGTAGGATTGCCAATAAGAAAATAAATACAGCTTCAATATCTCTCCGAGTTAAACCTCATCGAAACCAATGAGTCCAGGTGCGGTTAAGTGTTCCCTTTAAGACTTCAAAATACAGTTCCGGTATGCATCTCTCTCAGTTGAATCTCGTCAGAATCAACGGGTCCAATTTCGGTCGCTTAAGTGTTCCCTTTAAGTTTTCACTTCTTCAACATCGACAATTTCAAAATACAGTTCCAGCGAGGATCTCTCTCGGTTGAATCTCATCGGAATCAACGGGTCCAATTCCGGCCGCTTAAGCGTTTCCCTCGGATCTCTTCGGAAAGCGATCGAGAGTCTCGAAGACCGAGGGTCAGCTAATGGCGGTCCGTTCTGAATAAAACGGTCCCTCGGATCGTCCGTCGAACGTCCAGGTCCGGATGCAGCAAACGATCGACAGATGTAACCGGTGGCTGAGCCAGCGCCGATGACGTGAGCCATTAATTACCGGAAACGTGACCCGCTCGCCGGTGACACGCGCGGCACGGCTCATGTGCATCGGCCACTGCAACGGCAAGAAGATATCGTCGTATCACGAGCATCACGAAAGAACGTCGGCTCCCGAGGCTGGGCGTCTGTTAGCCAGCAGAGCTAGAGTCTCTCTTCCTCTTTCGTTCTGGCCAATCACTTTCTCTCGAGGAACACGTCTGGACGGTTCTCATCTAGCAGGGCACGTTCGCTCAATTTTCGGCGACTTTGGACTCGTTCGCGGTGCACCGAAAACGCTCGGGATTAGACTTTTGTCCTCGACGAGGAAGCTGTTTCCTCTCCAGGGAGCGAAAAAAGAATTGGTTTAGTTGATCGCTCGATTTCCTCCAATCGATTCCGTTCACAAACACGTGGATCGCACGTTTCGCAACGTTCTCGGACCCGAATTAAAATTGCTCGTCAGTTGCCAATATTGAAAGTTCCGCAACAAACCGCAAAATAATTTTCGGCGGAGGATCCAAAGTGATCCGCGGCGCGGCGGTCGGGGAAAAAAGTAGCCACTTAAACTCTCCGCGGTTTCGTGAAAGCCGACGTACCCGCGGATGCTTTCTCTCCCGGGGTTATTGCGATTTCGACGATTCTTATCACTCGAGTCGACGCTCGGCCCGATCGGAGCGAGTTTCACAAAAATTTCAACCGTGATGGGTCCCCGGTCGAGGCGTCTGTCGGCCTCTGACCCGCTTCGGAAATCGTAAAGGACGCATTTACTGCTCGATAACCGGGACCGTGTCATTGGGGACGTCGGCAGACCACTTTTGGTTGATCGTGATTGCCCGGTCTCGGGGGCAGTTGGTCAGGTGTCTTCCGACGGCTGTGAATCATTCGGGGTCAGGTGAGATACAGGTGCAATTATGCTGTGGATCTTCGTGAAAAATAAGGATGTCTGGCCGAGAGTTGAAGGTACAGGAATTCGGTAGAAATTTCTTCTTCGGCAATTCCAATAAATTCGAAGCGGGACATTCTGCAATTTTCGTTATATGAATACAATTTAATTCTTTCCGTTTTCTCAGATTGTATCACAATTTTCTTATTAACACATCTCGCGCCGGCACTTTGCCGCCAAAGTCTTACCGTGTTGCATTCATTCTTGCAACGCACGTTTTGTATTTTTGCGACGCACGTCTATCCGATTTTATTGTAAAAACATCAGAAAAACAATTATCCATCAATAATCCGTGAAAAACGACTTTAGTCGCTTCCCGCTCAAGATGTGAAATCCGCACAAAACGACTTTAAGGGTCAACCCTTTGCACTCGAAGCTATTTCAACTCGAAAACGAAACATTTCTTCCTACCTAGAATATTTCCCTTCTATATATATTTTTTCATGTTGTACATATGAAACTGGTGCAACTGACTCGTACAATACTGAAGTGTTCAGTAATTTATTAAATACAAACATATTTGATCATGAAAAAAATATTTTGTATAATGATACAGCAATTTTTAGTGACGCCTCACAGTCGCCATTCGAGTGCTACGGGTTAATGTGTACTTAATAGAGATACGAATTTTTGTCCAGCTTTGCGATGCTGACCCACTGTGCGCCGGCGGGGAAAAATCGAAGGAGAACGTGTCGAGGTATGGCCGGTCGCTAATTGCCACGAACGAGGCGGTCGTAGGCGAAAAAGGAATCGATCGGTAGACCGGTGGTAAACCGCAGAGTGCGTATCGCTCTTGAGGCGGCACGGCGCGGCGCGGCGCGGCGCGGCGCGGCGACGTGCTCGGTAAACCGCGAAATTTAATTGCTTATTAGCCGGCACGGCGGTTCGCGTGGGCTGGCATTGAATCTCGGGAAACTCGGCGACCTTGAAAGCCGATCTCAAGCAGAGGCCTATCGGAACGACGAGAGAGAGAGAGAGAGAGAGAGAGAGAGAGAGAGAGGGAGAGGAAAAACGAAACGTGGAACGTAACGCGCTCGATCCTTCTGGATCGGGGCCCGAGCGATACTTCGCCGGGACCGACGCGGCCCGAACACGCTGTAAAACATATATTTAACGGTAGTCAGGTACCGTAGCGAGAGGATTGTAATCTTATACGTTCGAAGTGGTGGGTATCGGGTGTTGCTGCGCCGAACTCCGGCGAATATTAATGACGAGCCGCTTTTTCGACGGGCCCGAAGATCTATGAGCAACGCGGGCGCGCGCGCGCGCGAGCCTCGGGAAAAATCGGCTGCAGACGATCCTGCGACGCGATACCGATAACTCGTCGATAATTACAACCAGATAATCGGCTACTTGTTGCACGATTACATCGAGCATGGCTGTTATTGTTATTAGTCTCTTCCTGCGAGAGGGATCGAGTTTCGAGGCCGCGCGCACACAGATCTTTACATTGTCAGTGCAGATGAGTCGATGATGAATCGTGTTTGATGTTGTTTGGAGCTACGTTCCTTTAGGGTGCTTCAGATCCAGAAAGTATCTCAGCACTAAATTTCTCGAGAAGTTGTTCATATTCGAACTGTTATAATTTCGTTAAAAGATATAGTACGATAATAAATTTGGACTCGTTTTAAAGCTTGAAGCCTCTACTTTCGCCATCTTTTGATCATTTTTATCCAAGATGGTTTAACACGATACAGCGACTGGGAAACTGAGGACACTTTTCTGGTCCAAAATGGTAGAAATTGAAACGTGTGTGACAGTATTGAAAAATTTTTCTCGCGACTTAAACCACCGCAGATTTGAAGACTGAAGCTTCCCCTTTGCAACGAGTGCTTAAAACTTGATCCACGATTTTTTCTAGCCGTTTCATCGAGCTTCGAATGAGAGGTATACAAAAGTGTAAAAATATTAGTTTAATGTAGAGTTTATTGTTAATCTCATGGGACAACTGGGTAGTTCAGAAAATTGCCCAAAGAATAACTGCACAAAAATGAATCTCCCACCCCAATGAAGCAGTGCTCGCTATGAATCGAGTCAGCTAGCATAACCTCGTTCAATAGAAATAAATGTACGTTAGTCTTGTGGGACGACCGAATATTTCAGAAACCTGCGATAAATGCCGAAAAATGCGCAATCTCTCTCGATCAGAATGAAGCAGTGTTTACTATGAAGCAGGGTGTAGTCGGGCAGAGTAACCTCGATCCGTTCTCGGGGTCTTTGTCGAGGCTGGGATCGGGACCATGATTATCGGGTTCGGTTGTTTGGGTTCGCACGAGCATAACCCGGAAACGGTCTGACACGGGACGGAGGTCCGTGAACGTTGACACCTTATTATCGCGTTGCCGGGGGCCCGGGGCCCGTTGATCATCGCGAGAAGAAATTGCCGGGGCCCGTTCGTCACGGCGAAAGTCGTCGGCCGGAGAAAAGAATGGCCCGGTAAACTATATTCCGATCGGAAGTCACGCGGAATAATCCTGGCCTGATTGTCCCTCTATCTCTCTCTCTCTCTCCCTCTCCCTCCTATGGATCGTAAGATTCGATCGTCGGCCTCGCGATCAGGAGAGCAGACCCGCCACGGTTCAATGAAGAAACGATCCTTTATCCGACACTCGAGAACTCCGGCACGTAACCGGCTTATTCAATATCTTCCATATTTAAACGGCCCCGGCCGGCCGATGCTAATAAAGAAACTAGAAAGGTACCTGTCCCCGTCCGAATCATGCAAATTGCGAACACACTTCCTATTAGGTCTAATAGGGTACGGCAGAGAACTGCATTTCACCCTCCCTCTCTCTCTCTCCCCCTCTCTTGCATGTTCCACGAAAGACCAAAAAGTAGAGACGTACAAGCGAAACGAATCGAGCGTCAGAATTTTCTCCGTAACACTTTTTTCTCTCGGGTCCATTCAATCCGTGTAACTGTCGCGTGATTGGGAATAGGAGGCTGATTGAAATATATTAGGCTGTCGCCGTGACTTCCGAGTCGGCAGACACGACACGATGTACAGATAACATCGGATTTCGTTTGGGACTGTTCGAGAGCTCCGTCGTATCGTAACGACGGGATATGCTGATGATATCGGAACGCTCGAGATATACGTTTCCAGGTCGAGTAGATATGGCCTGGCTGGAAACGGAGTTAACCGATATCGGGGAAATTATTTCGGAGTAAGTAGATCGATTGAACATTGATCAGACGCCGGAGACAAGGCTGGTAGATCGAGGGGAGCGATTCGGGCTTGCGTCTGTCGAAGGCCGATCAATGGAAACAAACGCGCAGGTAAAACATCTTGCGGGTATTCGTAGGCAATTGCTGAGAGAACGCGAGGTCTCTGGAAGCGTAACATCATCAATCCTCCAGCAAAGCAAGAGGATTCTATCTCAATCCTCTAGCAAATCAATAGGATTCTGGCAGCATCTTCAATCCTCTAGCAAAGCAATATGATTCTAGCAGTATCCCCATTCCCATGGAAAATCAATAGGATTCTAGCAGCATCCTCTATAAGTTGCCATCAGAGAGCTATAGTGCTAGGAGGATCAACTGCAGTGTCTTAACTTCACTGAAGACATCTGGAAGAGTAGTATCACTCAGTGTTACTGTTCTGGTCAGACTAAAAGAAAGCGAATAAGGACATCAAAAATATCAAAAATAGGTTAGGGTACAGTAAATGTTGAAAAATATGTGACGAGCAGGTAGCAATGCTAGAGGCATCAGGCAATTCCAGAGGTTCCAGCTGAATAAGTAGAATGGTACAGCCAGTGTTCAGACAACGAATCAATAGAAACAAACAGAGAGTCACAGAGAGAGAGAACACGAAGTCCTGGAAGAACTAGATCATTTCAGGAGTCCAGGTTGATTAATACTAACGGTTGCTCACTGCCTAGATCGAAGACTAAATGAAAAATCAAAACTAAACTGAGTAGACAACAGAAAACAGCTGAATGGAAAGAAGCAGGCACTGCAAAGGAATACAGAATCACTAAGAACAATAACAAACAGAGGGTCAACAGAGAGTTCCAGAATCGCCATCCGATTAAGTGGAATGACAGTGGGAATCAGACAATGGAGTATCCCCTAACGAAAAGAATTCCGCAGCCGCCAAGTTTCAACGTATCCTCGAAGCCTCTGAGCCTCGCTGGAAGAACCGCGGCCACGAGCATCGTACGCAGCGATCCGAAGTAGGTTCAACGATACCCTCGAGTCCGCTCGTCCGAGATTGTTTACCCGAAGTCCCACGCGTCTAATATGTCTCTAGACCCGGAGTCCGGTCGCTTTTACCAAGTATCACGCGACCAATCTTCCCGTTCCAACGAGGGAACACAGCAGCTTCCTCTCGCGGGTCATCGGTCACGACTCCCTCTCTCTATCTCTCTCTCTCTCTTTTTCTCATTCTTCTAATCCTCTTTAACGGTAGAACAGAAAAATTCTTGAGAGAGCAGTACGTCGCGGATTCCAGTTGGCGGAAACGAAATCGACGGGGCGAGTATAAGTGTAATTGAGTAATCATTACACGACCGGTAAATTCCGTTCGGTCGCCGGTGGTACATGCGTCCGAAACGCATTTACGTAATGCCACGATTTATATTCTATCAAAGGATGGAACGCGACCGGCAAGAAATTTACGAGCCGGGATGGGAAACCTATCCGAGGTTCGCGCGTGCTCCGCGATCGCCGGCGCATCGAGTTTCCTGCGCTCTCTCTCTCTCTCTCTCTCTCTCTCTCTCCTCTCCTCTCCTGCAGAGGCGAACAAGAAGATGCAACGAGCCGGGTCCGCAGAGGGCACGTGTGCAAGTGCGTGCACTCTCGCGGTCGTATACCTCGCGATAAAATGACGACACGCCCAAATTGTGTGCAGTTTTTCGAGTCTTTCAGGTTCCGAATTAATTAATTCAGAAAAAGAGAGAGACAGAGAGAGAGAGGGGGGAAGTATTTTTACTTTAGAGGAGAATTGTCACCTGATTAATTAGAATGGTGCAAAATTTAACAATCGTCGTAGAAAAGAGAAAACTGTGTATTCACCAAACCTAAAGAAGTCGAGCTACCGTAAATAATTTAAGGCCACGGTGTATGTAATAGTGTAAAGAACGAAATGTTTCTGTCGCAGGGTGCAAGCGCTTCTAGAGACAGAGCACGCACCGATCGGGAGAGAGGCGGCCGGTTTAATGGTGGTGGTGGCAGCCGCGGCGTAAAACCATCATTACCGCCAATTACAATAAATCCCGCGCCGTATTCCGCTTATCGTTTTCCGCGCGGAGGCGCGGCTTAATCTATAATCCGACGCGGGAGAGCTAACGGGCTCGCAGGTATGCGTGCCGCCGCGCCGCGCGGACCGAACGCAGAAGAGGATAGAGAGAACCTGAATAACACCGTCGCCGCAGTGTGTACCCGGTCACGCGGGTCGCCCGATCATTTTCCCTCGGCCAGCTTTCACGACTGATCACCGGGTAGCGTTTCAGCAACTACTCGGATTTACGCCACCCTGCGAACACGTGCGAAATCCACCCGATTTGCCAATTCGCCGATCCGGCAATTCTCAAGCCCCGAAACCCGAAACAAACGCGAAAGAAAAAGAATTTCTGCTTGTAACCTGATTCCCGTTTAAAGCAAACGGCACAAGTGGACTGCGAATTTTCATGCGAGCTCAACATTTTCTGCACCTGTTCCCGGGAGCAAGAGCCATTCAGAGATTGCTTTCCTTAATAATTTTAACCCTTTGCACTCGGCGCTATTTTCATTCTGAAACTAAATTTTTCTTCCGTCTCGGAATATTTTCGTATTTTATTCGTATTAAACTGATCCGATTTCCACATATAATATTTCAATGTTTAGTAATCTATCGAATACAAATTTTGTCATGTAACAAATATTTTGTAATATTTTTTGCAATTTCTTTGAAATAATGCCACAACAATTTCTAGTGGTGCTTTAGAGTCACCACTCTAAAGTTTTAAATCCTTGCTACCCATTTTCGTCGTGGAAGCACAAATCCCTCAGTCCAAGCATAATATTCGGAGAGTTCTTTTGTCTTCTTATTTTCTCGCAAGCAATAAAATATTTCGACACTGAAAGTAGGCCATTAATCGAATAGCTGACGCGTCAAAGGGCTAATTTATCTGTTGCCCGACGCAAGGAGTGAGCATCCAGGTCACAGAGGCTTTTTGCTCGCGTTTCAACTTCTCCGTAGAATATACAGAACAAGGTGAATAAAATAGAGAAATCTAGATTTGCATGTAGGCAGAAATACGCAGTCGATCAACGGCAATCAGCTGACAGGCGCGGCGGCCAGGCGCCTCGGTCCGGTGCTACAAAGTGGTGCACTGTCTTCGAGAGAGTATGGCAGCGCGCAGCGGACCTGTGCGGCCCGTTGCGCTCACCTCGTGGCACACACTTCCCGCGGCACATTGTCCACCCGAAGACAAGTGGAACGAACTTCGCCACTTCCGCGACTTTTCCTCGCCGCGGATATTTACGCGCTGTCCCGCGAACCGACGTACCCGCCACGGGAAATATTCGATTTTCTAGTTTGCCGGAACGGCTCTCCGTTGTCTCCGGGATTATTCAGTTGTCCGTTGTCCGAAGGGTGACGCCGCGGATTCGGTGCCTAACACTTTCGCTCGCGAGTTTCTCGAGATGGGGTTTGAATAGTGGAATCGAAAGCCAGACCATTGGCCGAACCGTTCTCGCACGGGTGTCATTGGCACCGTTGCTATCTCAGAATCGCTGAAACCGTGCGCTCATTCTTTCGGGACATTGTACGTGCTGGCTCAAGCTTCAATCATTTTCACCCTTTAGTACCGTGTGCTGTACAATTTTTCATCAGCAATATTTCTGAAATCGTCATCGGGATTTAACGATAAAGCTACCACCGTTTCACACACTTTATTTTATTTCAAGCACGTATACAGATTGCACAAAATCGAACTAAATATGATTTGACATTTTGATAAGGTAAAACATTTTAGTCTCTTCGAGTGCTCGGCAGGTTTAGCGTCAATGGAGTACATTTTTCTGCGGATAATTGAACTGCGGATCCTTATGGAAAATAAGGATATTTTTAATTTTTAAAAAAAGTTAAAAATCGTGACCTTCACTCGAAATTCCAATTTCAAGGAAATTTTGTTTCCACCATTAGTTCTTCTAACGTCTCAAAAAATCTCGAGTCGTTTAGTTCAGTTTCAAAAAAGTTTTCATAGGGTGTCCACTGAATTTTGTCCACCGACTGTAATGCGCCGTTGCACGGATGAAATTTCGTGGTCCATGGAGGAAGATAGATAGATCGGAGAGCAAGCTGGGATATCTAGGAACGGTTTCTCTGTTAGGAAAATAGTTCGTGTAGCCGGCACGAGTGGGGGGTTGGCCCAGGTTAGACTGGGTTCGCCGAGGTACTTGTTAAGGCGGACCCGCGGAGCCCAGAGGTGTGTATGGGAATTGCAGGTCGTGCTCATTAATTATATCGGACGTGATCTATCTGGACCAGACTCGGTTGTACGGTCGCTCTCGGGAGTCACCGAGGCAACGGGGTTTACAGGCGTCGTGTATCGACGCTGCCTCGAACCGCTTTTGCCGGATTCTCTCCGGCGAGCCGCGATGGAGACATACTGAACTCGGATCCCGAAAGAAATTGTCGTTGGAAAGCTTGGGATAGGCGGTGGGATTCTGTTCGGAGTACTAGACTCTTTCTGGCGATCGTGTACCGGGAACACACAAACCCGATGTACGGAATGACAGTGACAAAATATCCCTGCGATTTCTGTTTCCATAACGCGGTGTCGATCCTTCTGCGCATTTACACTTTCCCGGGCAACGCTGAACCGGTCAAAACCCAAGAAAATCCTACTTTCTTTGACAATGATTTCACCAACCGTGTCAGACCCGTTATTCACAATCGATTGATATCGTTAATAATACGGCTGCCCTCTATCTGTCTCGAGTCAGATTGATCAATAAGATAAATAGTCGGCTGTGAATTACTTCATTGCAACATAACTTTGTGGAAATATCAAACAATTCAGATTCGTGCTGAAATAAATATTTTCTGCGCCAATTGCAATTCCGTCTGCCTTGGCTAATATTAATGGAATTAATGAATTAATATTAGCACATCGATATTATCAAATTCTGCCAATTATTTCTGAAAATTTTTGCCAATCGTTCGAGACGATCTTCGTAGGAGAGAGATTAGGCAGACGAATTTGGTTCTTTCTCGCATAATGTTCGGCCAATCGGGACTCCGCGCAGCGTTTCAGCAAGAAGACGGCAATTTGCATGAATTGCGTCTGGCATCAGGAATTCATATATTCGCCGCGACTAATGCCTGAAAGCCCGGCAAGACAAAAGAGCCGGGGGTATCAAATATTATTGGAGTGGCGAGCGCCATTGTTTTTATTCAACGGCGTCCACAATGAACGCATAAATTTCGCAGTCTAGTTATTGCGTCGCGGAAAAGAAAGGAGTGTCCGAGTGTGTCCAGCGTCGAAGCGTTCGTCGTGTCGAATTAAATACGAATCGGAGCGATTCCGCGGATTTTCAATTAGACCCGCTCGTATTTCACCAGCGAAATTTACAGGGGCGGGGCTAGCCCTCCGAGGGGCCCCCGGGCTCGCGATACAACACGGGTGAAAAGTCTTTCTGCGAGAACGTTATCGGTGAATTTATAAGGACCGCGCGGTGCCGGGACACGCGAGGTCGTCCCGTGTTCCTTTCGATCGTTGTCTCCCGCTGAAATTCGCGTGGGCGTAACGCGGGTGAGATTGCCGTGAATTTGTCTCGTTTATCGATCATGCCTTATCGATGACAGTTCGCGAGGGAACATGACTCGTGGGATTCGAGAGACTCGCACTCACACACACCCGCATAAACACACACGACGGGCCTGTACGCGAGTTACCGCGGGCCAAGTGACAAACGACATCGCCGGGTTTTTCCGTACGCGCGACGCCTATGTGCGCCGAACAACGCGATGTACAGGGTGGTCCTAACGATCCAAGTTATCTCCTCTTGATGATGGTTATTCACGGTGACGTCGAAACTCGAAAATCTCCGCACGGTTTTAGGGAAACGTCGATATTGCTCGTGAGGCATAAGCTGGTTTGAGATTGTTATAACTTTTTTATTTGTTGATATTTTTGTCTCGTTCTTGGCAGAATTTGAAATCGCTTCTAGGAGATTGAGTATGGTTAATTTCGGTATCGAGTAGTGATTCGAAATTGTACAATTTCATTTCAAAGAAAGGAGTTTAATTGTCCCAATGCGAAAATGACAAGATTGAGGAGTAGTTTCAATGAAAAGAAATTCTAAAAAACATTAAAAATTCATGGCATTGCTGAACATTACCAACCAGGTGTATCTCAGGTAAAAAATTAAATATATTGTCAATAGGCAATATTCCAGAGAGAATATATATATATAATTAACAGTCAATCTGCCGGACAGACAATTTCATTAAATTTCCCCTCGCGCGAATAAAATACAGCATCTTGTAAAACGT
The DNA here is from genome assembly GCF_050948215.1 of Halictus rubicundus. Classification (NCBI taxonomy): domain Eukaryota; kingdom Metazoa; phylum Arthropoda; class Insecta; order Hymenoptera; family Halictidae; genus Halictus; species Halictus rubicundus. The sequence goes on along the minus strand of NC_135157.1, from coordinate 14,640,530 downwards.
CTTGTAGTCTCGCAAAAAGATAGCTCCGAATAAAATGTACCTTCCTCGGGTCTCTGTACGTTTATCTGAAACCACGGTCATAAATGTTTCGAGAGCAATTTGTTCCCAGAACACGGGGCCCGTTTGCGCAACGATGAAAGTCACTTCTAATAATGAACGAAAGACTGAACAGCCACCACCGCGGGAATAATATACGCGCGGAATATGACGTCTCGTAAAACGTCAGGCGAACGTAATCGAGAAAAATGATTTTGAAGAAAATGTCTCCGGCAAAGTCTTCGCGGCATTTATCGCGCGGCACGACCGTAAACGCGGCCGGGGCAATTCGTTATCAGAACACGGTCTCGGTTTGCGCAACGATAAAAGTTAATTGAACGATTCCGGGCGATCATTGTCAGGGCCCACCCTGTATGCAGGCGGAACAAGCAACGGCGTTAACCTCCCGCCGTATTAGAAGGCGCAGCCACCTTTCAATCACATCGGCGGAACAGTTGTAAACCCCGCGGCTAAACAAGTGTTCCGCGGAACAGAATCCCACTTAATTATTACACGGCGCGGATTGAAAATTACCTTTAAAATAACTGTGAATAACGACGCTCGTGACTGTCGTGTGCGAACGCCGGGCTTAATCGCGAGCGAGAGATTTATAGATCGGGCAGATCCCTCGACGCTCTGCTACCGAGAAATCATCGACACAGAGAAAGAGAGAGAAAGAGAGAGAGAGAGAGAGAGAGAGAGCAAAAATATAGAAAAGTAGATGGGGAAAGTTTGGGCGTTGTCCGATACTCTATTTATGTGGCGTTTAATTACTTTGACGTGCCACCGGCGAAATTGAACATAACACTTTTCTCGAATTTTTCGAGCGATTAATAGACCAGTGATCGTGGAGAAAAGTAAGAAGATGAATTCATTTTACACGTGATTCTGCAGTGCATGCAAAAGTATAGAATTAATTTTAGAAGGGGAACACTAACAATATAATTTTTCTTCTTTCTCTTTTCAGTTACTTAAATGAGATTTCCTAGTCCACAAAATAGTCAGGATGGCGTCTCAAAAATCCACAAAAATTCTTGAGCCCATTGGCTGAGGTAGCAATCAGACATATGTGGAATACCGAAACAAGATGGACCAATATTTCAAAACGATGGCAATTAAATTGATTAAAAGTGCATAAAAATTCTAGTTCCCCTTAAAATCGAAGAGTCGGTGTCCGCGAGACGGTGACAATTAAATCCATCAAGAGTCCAGAAAAATTGTTACTGGCCACGCAAGCGGAGAGCAAAACGAGACAATTTGGAGGCGGCGTAAGTCGGTCAGCGATCCGGTCATTAAAAGTCGTTTGTCCGGAGCAGCAGGTAAAACGTAGCCGTTGGAAACGTGGTTCGAGGGTCCGTGTAATTCGAACGTGGCCCGAAGAAAAAGGTATCTCGGGACCACCCAATCGGCCGCCGAATTTCAATAATCCCGGGGGATTCCGGCACACGGTGAGACGGGTTCGAGCGATAAATACTCCCGCGAGGTGGGCATAGTTCCTCGGGACGCGAGAACAACGCGTGTAAATCAGGCTCCGCCGGGAAAACTGGGCGTCGTAAATCATAAAGCAGGGAAGGATCGACACAAAAACCAGCCGCCGACGCTGCCGCGTTATGTTTCTTCCCATCCGGGGAAATTACGTTTTAATCATCGGTACAAGTGCATTAAGACCGCCGGCATAAATTACTAAGCAGGGAGCCCCGGCGCGCGGTGGTTTCTGCTGGAACGCCACCGCGTTTCGCGAGTGTGTACAACACGCGCCCGTGTGTGCGGTGCATGCGCTTGCAATTTGCTTTACTGCTCTCCGCCGGCTTCGCCGGTCCGCGGTAAACCGTTTGTGGTTTGTATTCAAATGGCCGTTGCACGCTCCTTTTATATACGCTGCCACTAGCTGGCTGCCATGCCGGTACCGTTAGATTCAATAGCAGTGCCACGGAGGGGCCGCCAACCGGGAGATCGATGTTATCGGGACCACGGTATCACGGAAAATCTCGCGTTATGAGTAATTCTCCTGTTTGCTCGCCGCCGGTAAACAAACGGAGCCACGGAGATCGTCGCCACCTTCGGACGCGGTCGAGCATGCTTCAACGTAACCGCGCGATTAGGTTCTTGCACGTTTGCGTGGTGCGACTGGTGGGCAGCGTTCCAGGTTTGTTATTGTTGCCGTGCTAGGTGGGTAGACTACCCGGCGATGACTATTCGCACCTCGGGCTGGTCAAACATGGTCAAATGTCTGGAGAACCGGAGTTCCTGGACGTTCGCTTGTTATTATTGATCGTATTACACAGATCATTTGCAAACTCCTTAGACATATACACAGACTCCATCACAAACATGCTTAGTGTACCCGAACAAAGTTCACAGTTCCTTCAAGGACAAAGGGAGCTTACCAACAAGACAATGTGTCGTACCGAAAAAACGTCTGGGTGAGGTCTGGATCAGTTTACTAACAAAATAACAGGTGTAAAAGCACCCCAAACAACCCTAAAAGGGAGTCGCCACTCACCCCAAGCAGAGACATCGCCTGCAGCGTCTCCTCGTTGCCCTCATCCTCCTCGCCCTGCTCTCCATCAGCCGGTTGATACGCCGTGCACACTTCCCCTGCCTCCGCTATCAAGGTATCGCTCGAGTCGCACTTGTTCAGGTTCGTGTCCTCCGTAGTCAACGTCTCCAGGGACACCGCCTCGTTCCTCTCTTTAGCTACCTCGCTGGAACTGCTGCCGACAACTATAGCTTGCTCGTTCATAGAATCCCTAGCATCTTCGTAGAGGGACGATCGACTGCTTCTCAGATCATTCTTGCGATCCTCGTCTAACAGCCTGGCTAGAGCTTCGTCGGGAGTCTCGACGTCAGCTTTTGGAGGGTTCGTCGGCAAGGTAGGGCTCTCCTCGACTGCCAGAGCTTCTTCAGCCACGGCGATCCTCTCTGTCGAAGCATCGCGCTGTTTCTCACGGAGATCCGCGTCCTCCGGTGACTGAGACTCTTCGAGGTACCAGGAGGTGCACTGTTCCTGCCGCTTCTTCTCCGACGAGGATTCGTCGCCTTTCGACAGAGCACCCTTGCACTTCCTAAGGTAGCTTTTCACTTTCTTCGTCTTGCTCTTCCGAGACTCCTGGTTTCTAGGCAGGGTACCGGTTTCCGGAGCTTCGCCGGAGGTCTCTGGAACGTCCGAGATCTTAGGAGCATCGTCGTGGGACCCTTTGGCTTTCGCCTCGGATGGATCTTCGTAGTAGGTGCAGGGATCACTGGACTCCGGAGCTAGGGTCCAGGTCTCGTCTTTCTCCGGCACTCGACGCTCCGCCGGTATCACCTGGAACAAAAAGTTGAAACGCGTTAGGGGATGTCCACTGGCGCGCACAAGGTCTCTCAGTCCCCTCCGCAGACTAAAAGTAACTTTTGCTTGTAGGGTCAAAAACTGGACTAGGGTGGAAACTCGGTTAGATCGAAACTGGGTTGCATTCGGGTTCGGACGACCCGAGTCCCGGAACTGGGTCAATGACGCTTGAATCGCTTATTGATTGCGGAGATTCGAGGTCATCGGCCAGCTAACTGGCTTACGGAGCGGCTTGATCCGTATCGACCTGCTGACATTGGTATTAGCGGTTTGACGCGATCCCACCCTAACTCAGAAAATATTCGTTAAATCATATATAATTCAGAACCAACGTTCCGGTGGATTTCTTCAGCAATCGCGTTCGCGGATCGATCTTGGCTAATGAAAGACCCTTTGTTTTCGCCGGTTGAGCGCGGTGGCGAACGCGAGAATCGACAGGCATAGCGATTGAAAAATGGTGGCGTAGAGGACGGAAACGGGTGTTGTCGAGAGCGGTGATTCGATTCGATTTCGCAAGAGAGGCATTGCGGAGTAGGCAGCGTTGCGGAGGTGCGGCGTACAACTGTATCAGCGGCTGTCGGCCGTGGTTCAGCGCCGCATAAAACAATGGGGCTTATAGTAAATATCGCGGACGGCGGCGCCGCCGCTAATATTAACCTCGAGGCGGTGCATAACGATGATATTTTACGCTCGGGGTTCGGCGGGCACCTTCCCGCGCGGCCGTGCCCATAAGATCCCGGTGAATACAACTTCCTCGCGTAATATCTCCGATTTCATAATGCCCGGCGACTTCCTGGTTTCCTGGATTCTGAAATACAACGACGCTCTGATCCCAGGCGAAACGCTCAACAACCCGTGAGTCACGGGCGGTCTGAGTTACGGAGCCGGGGCAACAACTCTCCTCTGCTCTTCTTGTGGTTCACTGTCCTCTTCACACGCGAGGATTAGCGTCAACTCGAACCCCCCGTACCCCGGCTATCGACAACCTGAAACAGCCCCCTTCCGGAGCTGCGCACAGAAGATTCGGCCACCCATCATTTCCGTCCCACCGTCCTTCTGTCCCATCTCATCCTGTCCTCTTCTTCTTCTTCTTCTCCTTCTCTCTCTCTCTGCTCGAGTCCGCCGTAAATACGATCTTTAGGATGAAACACGGTTATTTTCTAAATGATGCCCGAGAACGACCCGATCCCGTCCCTGGTTCACTGTCCTCTTTATGCACCGCGAACGGTATCGGCCGGGTCGTTACTTAACGTTTCTTGCACGGCTATCACGCTGCGGGCGAACCTCGCAGATGGATTGTTAACACTTCGGATGGACGAGTGGGACGAGCTACGATCTCTGCACCTTTCACGGTGCACCGGGATATGCGGTTACCGTGTGCGCTGACGTCAGGTGTTGCGTCACTTTCCTGGACAAATCACTTCATTATTTAGAACGTCTGGACGTGCTTTCCTTATTGTTGACCGCGCGCTCCCTCCTGTTCTTTATAGCTACCCATTCGCGTCAGATCTACGCTGCTGGGCCTGGATAGCCAATTTCGCATCATTTGCGGAAAGGTGGGAGTACAATCTCCGTTGGATTGATACATGGAGACATCGGTGGACCTTTTCTTAGACTCTTCCCCTTCCTTGGATCCTCCCTTTCTTGGACTCCTAGCTTTCATAGACCATCATACTTTCTTGGACCCCTACGCTTCTGGGAACCTTCCCCGTCCAGGGGGACGCTTCCCTTCTCTAGGCCCTTCCCTGGCTTTCTTCTCCCTAGACCCTTCCCTTCCGTGGGACCCTTGCATAGCTTCTTCCCTCCCCCTTATTTCCCCAGATTCACCACTTTCCTTACTCCTTCTCCCCCAGGAATTAAAAAATTCCCTCCGTAACCTTGATGTGTCCCTTCCCCTCGCTGGCACCTTCTACTCCCTTTTTCCCCTCTCGAGTCCCTTCCCCTTCCCTTCTCCAATCCCTCACCCAGTTCCCAGTCCCTTCCCCAGTTCCTGGATCATCCCCCGGTCCTTTCACTATAATTCCTAGGTCTCATTTAGTCCTCGTTCATATCTCCGTCGATTCACGCGCGATCAGCATTTAACCGAACGATCCTCCGCGGAATCGTGAATCTCCTCGATTCAGCTCGGCTCGCGTACATCGAATGTAAACGCGGAAACGACGGCCGAATATCTCTTCCTTAATAAGTCTGCCTCGCAGGCCGAGTCCGCGTGTTTTTCGCGGCGGGCATTCCGCGGATCGACGGTGCAACCCGGGCCAAGTTTTATCGTTCGAGGACACTGGAAGCGACCCCGTAGATTGAATCTCGGCGATGATGCGATAGCGAGATGAGGCGTGGGAGCGCGGAGCTAATCTTTCGAGGCGAAGGAGCTCATTCAAAGCGCGTGTCTCCCTCGTCTCGCGAGGCACCGTCAAGAGGGAAAGTTCTCCGCACGATGGACCTCTTCTGCTACCTCTTCGTCGTCCTCCGCCACTTGTACGCCTTTTCTACCGGCTTTAGCACGCGGAAAAATAACACCGCGAAGAATATTAAACGACTCTGGCAGCTTATTGTGAGAAGCAAATTGATGGAACACGCACACGGGAGTACCCTTTCTCTCGATCTCCCAGGAACCCGTAGATTTATTGTTCGAACGACGACGCTCCGCGGCCCGTGCTTGTACCGGCGTCTTTTTCTTGCCCCCCCCCCTCTTTTTCAGAAGGTTTTCGTTTCCCTTCGACACCGTTTACACAACGGATAGATTCTGTGGGAAAAACATCGCGCCGCGGGAAGAGGTTCTCCGAGGAGATATCTCATCGGATAACTAGGCTTGTTTATCGCGGATCTGGTCAAGCCGCGTCGAATCCAATTTCTATTGTCTGAGAATTATCTGCACGCGCGCGCGTGGCTGTAATTCTCTGTTTACTCGGCGGTACGCGCGCGGGTATCGCCGCGAAATTTATTTTACGAGACCTGGACACGAGCCAATAAAACGAAAATCAATTTACGCCCGACTGTAAATCATTGGAATACCACGACTGATAAAAGAAAGTCTACCCGTATTCCTCTAGGTTACGTAAAAGTCGAAGGAAAGTCGGAATGTGCGGTACGCGTGGTAGCCTCGTGCTAAAATCAATATTAAATTAAAAATCCCCAGAAATAAATCCACCAAATGACTCGGTGGAAAAATGAACAAAATGTCTATGAAAAATTCGCAATTCAGCAAGTGCACTAAATTTTGATTTTCATTTGTATTCCATTGATGTAGAAAAGAGTCAAGGGCTCTGTCGCGATGTTTCGCAACAGGAAGTGAAACAGATCATCGAGCAGCACGACGTAAAAATGCAGCGTCGCATCGTCGCTCACTGTCCCGGAGGATCGGCGTCCTCCCCGACCCGAAAACTCCGATTAAATCGTCAGAGCCGCGACAGCGAAGAGTAACGATCGGCTGCGCATGATCATTCACGCGATATCTTCTTTCCGGGCGAGACAAGGTGCTGCTGGACACGTGAAATCGACGCGTCGCGTCGTTCTGCGTCGCGCGATTCCGCGGCGCTAAATCACCGTTGCGCCGGAAGCGTGGGTGAGAGATGTGCGCGGGAACCCGTTAACCCTCTCCGTGTTTCTGCCGAGTATATTCGTCATGAATAGCTGGCAATTTTCTGTTCGGGGACGGGTATATTCGTCACAGAAAAAAAAAGTTCAGCTCCGTTACTTGGAGCGAAATGTAGGCAAATTAGCAATTTTATTACATTTTAGAATAGCAGTAAATATGAAAGAAATTTTATTAGTAGACTGCGGATTTTATGCATTTATGACAAAAATGGGTAAGCACAATTTAAAGCAGTGGACGTATTAAAAAGATTTAAGCGCACCAACGTATTGATTTTCGCTTAATAAAATAATTAAAGGTAGAAAGAAATTTTTATTTCGCTACTCTGTCTTGCAATCAATGCAAATATTTTTTATTTTGCATAAAGATCCGCAGTCTATTTATTAGTGTTTATTTAGATTTCGTAGAAATGGCGTATTGAGTGCGTTTGTTGTGGTTTCGTTGCGTTCGTTGTCAGTTGAAAGTAATTGTGCACGCAGGTGCGCGCTTTCAAAATTAAATAAACCACTGAAGGGTCAGGAAACTAAGTACCAGTCCTAGTAGACCGGCACCGGTAGTAGCGGTAACGAGAAGTTACCGATCGCCGTTGCGGCGTTTATAAATGGGCGCACCGTGCGTTGTGTAACCAGGAGCGCTAAAAGGGTGCACGAGGATAATTGCGTAACAATATTCAACGAGACAATGAAATATCGTGTAATGGCAAGCCGGAGGAGCGACAGTGCTGCGCGTTGCACCGGGAGCGTCTTTACAGCTGCTAGCTGGTGACGTATGTTGCAATTTTCTGACTCTGTGGATGCACTAATGACAAAAAAACTGAGACATTTTTAATGTCATCATAGTCGACAATGTTCCTGTCTAATTGAATCTCCAGAAAATTGATTAGGAGTTCCGAGATTTCTATGTCTTTACCAGAGGTTTGGACCTACGTCTGATACCCCTGGTTATTGCGTTATTTGTGTAAAGAAATAGTTCTATAGAAAATTATTGTGTTTCAGAAGATGAATTGAGATCCAACTTGGAATCCAACTTATGTAGAAAATTAATTGTAGTGACAATTAAAAATAATTGTAATAAATTATGAGTCCGAATATTTCAGGACAATTGTAGTATTGTCTATCCACGAGGCTCTCCGCCGCATAAATAAAGCAATTTCCGAGCATCCACCAACAAATCGCGGTTTACGACGAAACTTCTCGCGGATTAACACGACTCGGCCATAACGGTGAATTTAATCGGCCATTGGAACTAGATAACGCGCCCGATTACCAGGCCGAACCTTGAACAAGCGTTGAGTTAAGAGTCTCAGTCCCGTCCGGCGAGCTGGCTATTTAAAATCGTTCCGGAACGAGCGTCCACTCGTTCTCGCAGATTATCATATATTGAAAATTTCCGATTCCTACCGTAAATTACTGTCCCCGCGGTCTCGTTAAGAAGGAAATTATGCGAGCGATCCTCCCTGCTCGTATTCTACGACTAATCCCGGATGGGTAAAATACCGCACTAACAGTGATAAACAGTTGCGTATCCTGTTTCAGGGTAAATCGGGCGCGTGATGCAAAATTAAATAACTTGTACAACATACGCATACAATCTGTCGAAAATAGTGTTCAAAATAATGTATCTTTAGAGAGACAAATAAGAACAACAGTTTGTACAAATAGCGTACTTTTATCTCACTCGAACTGCGCATGGTTTATTGAATTTAATAGTAGTTCAAGTATTTTATTTCTCATGCCAAGGGATGGTGAGGAGTTTGGAACCAACCCTTGTACCGAGTAAACAAATTTTTCTTGCTACTTAAAATAATTTTCAAAATTTGTCTAGCTACCTAAAATACAGTCTGACACGAGCTGTGTTTTGTGTCCTATCTTCAGCAGTATTTCAACTATTTTTTTTTGTCTGATTCCCAAGGGGTGCCCGAGGTCCCAGAGGCGGCTACCAGAGGGAATCGCGCGACGATCGCGAGGATTCGCGCTTGCGGAATTAATTCCTCGTCGCGGAGCCGAACGGGTTCCTGGGAGAGGTACGCTTTCCTCGAGATAGCCGAGGGGAAAAGGTCTCAATTAATCTTCCTCGTCCACCCCCGTGCTTAGGTGGCAGCCAGCCAGCCGAGTCCGGTTCCCGAAGCCGGGTCCACACTCGTCCGGCGACAATGTTAATTGGTCCACGCGTAATTTATACATCGGTACTCTATCTGTCGGCCGGGGGCTATCCAAGCGGAATGGATCGCGTTAGGAAACGGTGAGGAGCGTCGCGGACGACTTGTTCGTAAATCACCCAGCCCGGCCGCGTTGTATGAAGAAACTTCCTCGTCTGCTCTCGACCGAGACCATCGGGGCTAAACGTCGCCTTGACCGTTTCGTTGCCATCCCCATTTTTCTTAACAAGTCCCAAAAATTCGGGACCCCGTTTTCCTGGTCAGTGACCCCAGAAAGATCCAAATTAAATTATTTCATAGCCGACCATTTTCACAGCGGTTTATAATGCTCGGGACCACTCACAGATTTATTTATTAATTTCTCAAACATATTTAGCACTTTTCTTAACAGGTCCCAAAACTTAGGGACCCCGGTTTCCCGGTCAGTGACCCCAGAAGGTTACAAATTAAATTATTTTACAGCGGACCATTTTCACAGCGGTTTATAATGCTCGGGACCACTCACAGATTTATTTATTAATTTCTCAAACATATTTTGCACTTTTCCTAACAGGTCCCAAAAATTAGGGACCACGATTCCCCGGTCAGTGACCCTAGAAAGTTGAAAATTAAATTATTTCACAGCGGACCATATTCAGAACAGCTTATAATGCTTGGGACCACTAGCAGATTTATTTATTAATTTCTCAACATTTTGCAATTTTCTTAACAGGTCCCAAAAATTAGGGACCCCGGTTTCCCGGTCAGTGACCCTAGAAAGTTGAAAATTAAATTATTTCACAGCGGACCATATTCAGAAAAGCTTATAATGCTTGGGACCACTAGCAGATTTATTTATTAATTTCTCAACGTTTTGCACCTTTTTGTACCAAATCCCAAAAATTGGGGGAGCCTCCACGTAACCATAAAATATATATATATTTTTTATTTTTATGAGTGGAATTTGATACTGAAAACGAAGTAATGAAGCCTTGGTAGGATAAACTGCTCCCAGCCCAAGAGAATCATGCTCAAAGGTTTCTCCTCGTTCAGGATACTAAGCAAACACACCGAAGACGCAGCGAGATCACCGCGAGAGCCTGCGTGACACAGCAAGAACATCGCTCGCTCGCGTAGAAACTTAATTCTGATTAACGACCACGCGTACGAGCTACCATTCGACGTTTACTTGGTGTTTACATTCTGTCGGGTTTGTTATTAAACCGGAATCGAACAGGAATCGATTGGGTGCCATAGAAAGCGGACTCTGAACTCTGACTTTGACGATGTACCTGCTGGATCATCGTGTTTAATATTTTTCAACGTTCAATCATCGAGTCACTTTGCCCATTTGTCTGGTCCTCGAGCCTCTCTATCCTGCTTTCCTCTTGAAATGGTAAAAAAACTGGTGTTTACTGTTGTTTGCTCATTGTTGGAAATAACTGTAAAGAGAAACTGCTGCGTTCCTTTCACGATCAATTATTAAATTGCGCGGTCGACTCCGAATTTGGAGACTCGGTGCTTCGATTAAACTAATCAGCAAACTGTGGATTTTATAAATTAGTGGAGTGGGGATCTTCATGCGGAACGGTCCATGGTAATTGTAAGATATGGTAGTTACGTGAAATTTTCTCTTTTAATCAAAAATTATGTAACAGTATCCCCAAGTACTTCTCGCGACTTTCTGTTTTTGCAAATAAAATTCGTATTGCAGGAAGAGTATGAAAGGAGCGCTCCTCGTCACCGCGAAATCCGCCTTCGTCAAAGGCGCCGCCGATCGAAAAACCGATCTGCAGGAAATTCGGAAACCGCGGTCCGGCTCGCAAGAACGTCGAAAGTTCGCGAGATTTTCAGCTTGCTTGGGTGGGCCCGGCGTTTCTTTCTCGCCCGAAAAGTTTCTCTCTTCTTTGGCCGTGAAACCCGCGCGCAGGACCCCGTGTACCCGCCGCGTTGATCCGTGTCTACCGGCCGATTCCTTGGCCGCTCGCTTTTGCCCGTGCCGCTTGATTATATCTCAATAACCTTATTTCACGAGGATCGGCCACGGAGACGCGAATGGTCCTCCGGGTGAAATTTAAGCTCGAATTTCACGAGAGGCTTCACGCTCGAGTTGCCCGAATCGGTTCCGTGGAGCCTCGATGTGCGGTCGATCGTCGAGAAATTAAAATCGAGCCGCGCATAATCGTTGACACGATGTTATGCCAAAGAGAGAAAGAGAGAGAAAGAGAGAGAAAGAGGGAGAGAGGGGCAGAGATGTTCCGCCGATTGCTGGAAAACGATCGAGACTTGTCGCCCGTTAATTCGTCCGTTTCGATCGTGAGCCCGAGATAACGATCCCGTTACGTTCCTCGGTAATTCTTGTTAATTAACCGGCGGTTCTTGGTCGATTTATTTCACACGTTCCCGCGAGCATTTGTCCGCGCTTCGCGAGAGCTCTTGGCATTTTACACTTCGTCGAAAGATTATTGTTTTATACCGGGCCATTTTATCGGCGCGTTTCCTTCACTTTTAATCAGCTTTCACTTCGTTTTCGGGCTTCGGCAGGATTTTTACGTGATTAATGTTGTTCATTTTATGTTCACGATGTGGCACAGTGCTGACCCACTGTTAATTTTATATTGCATCGTGAATATATCTTCCTACGAAATAAAAATTGTAATACACAAGAAGCAAAGAGCTTATTTCCTCTATTGTACGGTTTTAAGAAGCAACGCGTCGATGTTGAAGAGATTTCAAATTCAAAATACGAGCGGCGGTGTGCATGTACAAACAAATTTTCGAGCACGCAAACCGTTCGATTGGAATTTCCATCCCCGTTCACGGATCCCAATAATTCAAGAGTCTTCCACGGCGGATTTTACAGCGGGAAATAAATCAGGCGTGCAGCCACGATTCATCCGATCTCGTGTATTATGGTGATCACGTACACTCGTTACTACCGTAACGTGCAGGACGACCGGTACGTGGTTCGTAAATGAAATTCCGCTTCATCCGCGGCGAGTTATAATGGAAACCTCATTGGAGGCTGGCTCTGGACACTCGCCAAATTTCCCTCCACCCCCCTCCCCCGTCCGACTAGATTCACCTCTCGGTACACCTGATGAACCCGAACACACCTGAATACACTTGATTTTCCTGCCGAACGGGGAGTATAAAACGATTTTCCTGCTGGATTTCACGAACGACGAAACTTTGGGAAAAGGTAGTCGTTAGAAAAATATTTGGGGTGAAAACTGAGGAGATGAAAACAGCCATTTAATTTTTAACTGAAGATCACATACTTTCCACATTTTCATCTTATAACAAATTGATTAATTCATATCGATTCAAGGATGTCCTAAAATTCGACCTTGAGCTGACCTTGAGCACAAATCAAACCCCCAAATTACCCAACAACAACATATAAAACTAGCTTGACATCCCAGAAACGAAGAGCTGACATAAATGTTTCTCCAGTGATCTATCATCCCCTAAAGCAGCCACCCCCTGCAACCTAGAGATCGGGACATTGAAAAACCCTCGCAGTCACCACGATTAACACGGTGAGGGCCAGTTTCCGGGATATCTGTCAGCAGGAGCTCCCTCCATAAAAGGGAACGGGTTGTACCACGTCGAAACGCGGGTCCAAGGGCAAGGTGAGGCTGGAGGGTTGGAGTGCGCCGGGGGTTGAGAGAAAATAGAGAGAACGGGTGAGACGGCCGTAGTATAGAGACGACAAGGGGGTTGGCGAGGGTGCGCGGGGTTGGAAGCGGCGTACAAAGCGGCGGCGCTTTAAGGGAGAAAAAGCTTTTTGCTACTCGGGGGTTGTAGTCCCCGAAGCGACTTCCACGGGGAGGCTGCACCAGGCGGGGGGGGGGGAGGGGAGGTTAAAATCGATTTCAGCCCCACCCTGGATAGACGCAAGCTGAAGAGGGGCGAGAAGGGCGGAGAGGCAGTGCCCTCGATCCTTTGGCAGACACATCGTCGACGAGGCCGAGGGAGCTATACCGTGCTTTATAATAAGGTACTTTATCGACGACAACGCAGGTAGAAAATCAGCCGAGATATATCACTTGTCAGGAGCATCCTCACGATAGGTCTATCTCACCCAGGACTCCCAAAATCGAACCACTTCCTGCCGATTGAAGGACGGCCCTTTTGCCATGATACCAACAGTCTGCCTCGTTTTTTTTTCTAGAGCCCTTCCGACACCCTTCCCATGGTTTTGCGATTTTTCTTGTGTGCGGAGGATGTATTGGTATCTTGATAGTTTGATTTGTATCAAGGGTTGTTGCAATAAATTTTATTGAGGTTTGTCTACCAGATTTGTCAGGTTTAATATTCATGTTAATATTCAAACATTTTTACTTCGTTCAATAACATTTTAGTCATCATATTTTATGATTGAAAAATGTTTAATTAAATTGGATTGAATGTCACAATTTTGTTTACAATACTTTACTAGAATTTCACAGGCGGATTTAAACTGCAACCTGCAACTGCGACGAGTCAGAATGCAGCTATCGATTCAGTTTAAAGCAGCCTTCTTGCCCGAGAATCTGGGCCACACCCAATTTCGAAGCCAGCTTTATGCCAAAGGAGAATCCTGCCGGAATATTGAAACGGATGTTTCAATATGAAATTGTTGCAAGCACAAACAGCCCGTCAACGAAACCTCGTCTGTTATAAGATAATTGCTCCGCAGAAACAAGTGCGATCGTTAATATTAATACGTTCGTTGAATTCCGCGTTGAATTCAGAACGCGAAGCAATTTCACGTGTAGTTGAGTTTTCGAACGCGACCTTTCTCAATTAGTATTCGCAATTAAAACGTACAGAGTGCTACGTGGGAATGAATTGCGCTGTCGAGAGTGAGAGGGGGGAATGATTTTTCTGTGCTCGCTGGAACAATGAAGAACTCGTAGCGGTGTATAGAAAACACTTTGATGCAAACGGAAACATTCGAGTACAATGTTTGTTGAATCCTTTGGCAACGTGTGGGGAAAATGTAAAAATTATTTCAACGAATACATCTGCACAGTGCTTTCAATCTTGGCGCAACAAAACTTTCTGTGAAACGGATTTTGACAAAAGATTTTAATTCTCTTTCCCTTTGATCGGTCGTTACAAAGAGAACAGAACGAGTTCTTTCACAATTTTGCGGAGTTTTAGACGAATAAAGAGAAATAAATTTTCTTCTCTCTTGATTGTACAAAGAACAGAATTCTTTGATAATTTCTAGGTGACTTCTGGACAAATAAGTTGTCTCTTCAGGAATTCTTTGTTAATTTTTAGGTGACTCCTCAGACAAAAATAAAGCATTAAAGCATTAAAAGCGGGTTAAAGCATTTTCAGTCTAATGATATCGTCAACAGAATTTTTGCAACGCCCACGTCCGCGAAAACAGAGATAGCATAAGCGGGGGACTAGCAGCCGTTTCTTCTCACTGTCATGTCGCCCGAGTATTTGGTTTCCCTCGGCCTCGCATGCATAATCTTCTATCCATCAATTTGTCTATTCTGAAAACCAGTAGAGAAAGCCTCTTTCGTTCATTCAGACGGTGTACCACCGTTGAACTTCACCTCGCCGGGGACCAGTTTATTTAAATAGCAAATCGGCTGAGAAATGGCGTGGGATCTGTCCCATTAGCGAACAGTGACGTTGAAAAATTGAATTTCAGTCGGCGTTCCATTATCCGCCGGAGACGAGCTCGGGGATTCTGACTTTGTTAAAAATTCAAACCCGCCGTTTAATAACTCCATTCACCGACGAATTTCTGGGGACAGATCCGCAATTTTATATCCGACAACTGAAGGGGCAATGTGAAAGATCAGTGGCACGGAGAAATCTGCGAAGTCTCGTGCAAGTAACTCATTTTTAATGATGATGAATTTAGTCGGAAAATATCCTGAAGCGCAGTTTTTATGGATTTAAATTATTTTAAGATTCTAATATATTTGCTATTTGAAATTATATTTCAAGCAATCTAGCTTTCATCCTTTTGCAAATAAAGCCAGTGCTATGATTAAAGCCTTCAGTAGCAGGCTTCAAAATTACATGCAGATTAAAACGTGTACAAATTAATTTTGAGTTCCATAGAACATGTCGCAGACTTTCCGTTTGCGAAAATAAAATAAAAATCAATGCAACAAAAGCTAAGTATGATCCAAGGCAGAGATCTTACCCTAGAAATGTACCTTCTGCTCCGAGCGAGAAACCTCCTCACCCACGCAAGCATGGCGGCCGACCATCGAAGCCGTCGAGTAAACAATCAATTAACAAATATTCCAGTCACACACTGTTCCGGATCGTCGGGCGGCCAGCAACCTGGCCAAGTTTATGGTTTATTCCCGAGGCAGTTTGTAGTTTATTTGCGGTGTATTTATTCGTTGAACTGGCAGCCGGCCGCTATGAATAGAGACGAGTCGACGCAACGCTCCAGACGACGCGTTAACAAACATATCGACGTTGTACAAGCAAATATTGACGGAATAGATATCGCGAAACCCGTGGGTCGGCAGGCTCGCTATTCTTGGAGCAAGTGTAACCCCGACGAAACTTAAATAGCCAACTGCAGACGCGATTATTGATTCGAAACTGCATCGACCGAGGCTACCCTCGCGCGGTGCCGGCCGATGCACGGTTCTCTGTTGGCCTACTTTGACTCGCTAACGATACCTATAGCATAGCAACCCCCGGCGCTAACAAACTCGAGGCGCTATAGCATTTGTTCTGCACGCGCACGCAACCTGCCAGCGACCATTCCACTAGTTTTTGAGAGCTTACGATTCATAACCGTGGCGATCTTAATAAAATCTCCCACCGAAAGCCTCAACTAATAATTCACCCCCAGTGAAGCACTTTAATAATTTTTATCAGATACGTCATTGAAATGAAGCTTAAAAATCAACGTTTATTTTACAGCTTTTGGGAGTCTATAATACACAGCTCGGGAATTTTTAATCTATTTTTTAACGGTAGTAGCAATCTTAATCTTGAACCAAATAACCTCGGCACCATGATCTGACAATTTCTTTTAAAACTAACTATTACTCAAAAGAACAGAATTAGAGAGCTAACGAGCATATCAGAGTGTTTAAAAATTGCATAATGGATAGTACAGGTTAGTTCATAAAATTTTTAGTAGAAGAATCAACTCGGATTTAATAGTATATTTTCGAACTGCTTTTAAGTATGCACAATCGTTGCCAACAGACTTCCGCTCGGGAAAGTTTTAACTTCCCAGCCCTAGGTACGGTATAACCATCCCCAACCCTAGCAAACTGGAGCTGCTATTCACTCAGGCGACAATTCGACGTCTGCTGATGCGAAGAGCACACGGACTACGATCGATTCCTCGTTTTCACAAAGGAATACGTGACGTTTCACGCCGAACGGAAGTAACAAGCGGAAAATCTTGCTTGCCTGCCTCGCTAGCACGTCGTAAAAGCGCGTTCGGAACACCTGAAGCCTCCGTTCCACTTGGCAGAAAGAATTGAAAGAATGCACAGAATATCAAGAACACAGAGAATTGCTCCTTCGCGATCTTTACTGTTCATCTTGTTCTCCAACTCACGATTTTCCAGCTGACTATGAGATTCAACTTTTATATTTGACCTAGAACACATTCATCCATGACTTAATTATGGAGAATTTATAGAATTTATATTTCTGTGGACAATTTATGTTTCCACTTGTCGCGGACAACTTTCAATGCCCACTGCATCACAGAGTAAAATCCATAAAAATCGACGGAAGTTTAGAACATAAATATTCGAAAGAATTCCAGGCAGAAATGTCAAATTCCACGGTAGAGTATAAATAAATTGAAAGAACCCGGCACGCTGTGAAATACCGCGGGACATTTTAAAGATTGTTGTCGCAACAAAGACATCCTGGATAAAAGAACATAACTCCGCGGAGTGGCAGTACTTCTCGGAATAACAAACGCAGGCGTTTGTCTCGTAACTTTGAAATCAAGATAATCAAATACCGAGCGCGAAACGTTCAACAGATCCGCCGGCAAACGCGTATAGCATTGTGATTGAGTATCATAGAGAGGCCACGTAAACCCGTCAACGAGCTTGGCTACACATTTCTCAGGTTCCACGTAAAAGCGCGGGCCGGTTCCATTTGACCGGTGCTCGATTTTCCCAGCACGATCGTGCGGTTTGAATACCGAAACGGCTCGTATTTTTCTTCCTTTTTCTTTTTCGAACGCTGTCCATTACGAGAAACCACACGGTGCCGATACCATCGAACAGCCTACACCTCCGAACACAACGGTTTTATGTAATAACCATAGTCCGCGCACACTGTTTCACCGGAAACACGCCGATTTATGCTAACGGTCCGACGGAACTACGTTCTAACGATTTTTCGATACGCCAACGAGGATCTTAGACGTTGACACAGAGTCCGCTTCACTGTTGCAAAACTTGCAAACATTGCAAAGAACGTTCCCAGTTTGCTTTCTCACGTTCCACTTGAAAACTATACCTTATTTACGGATACAATTTTCGCCGGAAATATTTCGTTCTTTCCTTCAATATTTTTAACCAAAAAGTTGGAAATTCACCAATGAAATTCGTCATGGACACCAAGGTCATTCCAAGGTCAAGTTAAGATACAAATATGCAAGACTAGTACAGTACAGTATGTAATTTTTTTCAAATTTCTAATAAATTGGTTACCATTTCAGGAAGCCACGACCTTGAGATGACCTTCAGAGAATCATCACTATTACAATTAAATTCCCCTCTCAGAGTGCAATAACACTTCCCCGAATCATTTTCCTGTACCTCTACAAACCACGGCAGAATCAATGGAGTCAAAGTTGGGCCCATCACCTCATAAAAAAATTCGAAACTCCGCCTCCGTGAAAAATACCAAAAAAATTCAAATTAGTCAGAAAAATCGTCCTCTATGATCCCATTAAAAGTGTCCCAATTGAATCACGATAAACCGATCTGTAACTGCAGAAAATGGCATTGTTTGCTCGGGAAGCCTCCCGAGTATGCTATTAGGCCACGTTTGGCAGTCCCGTTGGGTATCCGGTAACAAAGGGGATGGCCGAGTTACGTGTCGAGCAGGTTCCCGAAACGTATGCTCGTAGTTCAAAGTGTATGGTACCTGTCGCTAATTAGAGAATCGGCGGGCGGTGCGCGATCGTGTATCGTACAGGTTGCCTGGGTGAGCTTTTGAGCGTTGTGGAAGGGGGTTGGTGAGGTAGCCACGGTAATTAGAAACGGTAAAATGAATTAAGCTGTAAGTGGCTTTCTCCGTTCCGCGAGCGGCGATAATTTATGCAGGAAAGTTCGCATTATGCCGCTAATAGGGCTGTTCCGACGATATATTTATAGAGCGGTTTCATAATACGTTGTACGTTATAGCGGAGCGATAATTAGAGGCACGCCGGGGCTACCACACACGGGCTCCGTACACCGTGAAACCAGGTAGAACTTTTCCCATACGTTTTTCAGCCGCGATAAACCTGCCCGACGCCGCGAGCATAAACGTCCGTGGACGCTGAATTACCGACAGGCCGGGTGAATCGGTTCATCGAGACGAGGTGTCTTTGAACCGCACCCGCACACCGGATTCTATGGACCGGGCCCGACACAATGGCCCGAGCCCCGGCCGGTAATAATCGTCTTTTATCCCGAAGGAATCGCGTGCGCGCCGACGGACCCCGGCAAATTTGAGAAAGCGGAATGATTGGTATAATTACGACCGGTAACCTCGTAACTTCAACACTCCGCTTCCTTACTGCCGTAGCTGCTTGCCAAGGAGTGTGTGCTCGTGTCCGCCACTTGTGTACGAACTTGTACTGTTCTTATTCGGGGTAACGATGATAGCGCTCGATGCCGCGGCTTTTCGCCCATGGAAATTATTGTGCGCCACTTTAGCCTTCGACAACTAGCCGCATGCGTGAGTTACGTTACTGCTGGACTCCGGGTTTTATGCATTTGGGACGAAAGCTGGAAACCATCGACCTACAAAATCGTTGTAGAAAGAAGGATGTTCCCAAGTGAAAGAGTTCACTCTTTCTAGTGAAACCAGTCGTTTAAGAAACTAGGTTTAAATCAGTGTATATCTTAAAACCCTCCATTTTTTATTTCAACCTCCGCCGAACCCTCTGAAGGAAAAATAAGCTTTCGCGATTGCGTAACCGATTTTCTATGGAGTCGCATTAAGCCGCCGCGAATTTACGAACGAAGCGAACGAAACGGGACAGGATTAGCTCTGATTCCCATTAAAATTCGCATCGGAGAACGATTACCTCACGAACAGTGATTCTGTCGCAACGACTTTCATCTTCGGCACAAGAAACACGTTCGCAGCCGCCCATCAGATCGCAGAACGGCTCACGATCCCCGCGGATCGGTGTACACCACGGCAAGTTACCCACGTTTCGAGGGACCATTAATTGGAAATGAGTTTGTTATACATTTTACAGGACGTCGGGCCAACGTCTCCGATCCGGGAACCAGGGAGCGAGCGAAAGGGGATGGGAACGGACGCGGGAACAAGCCGCGAGAGACAGGTTATGTTAGATTTATGTCGAAAGCATGAAAACGAGGAGCTTGTCGTGTCTCTCGGCTGCGTGGTAATTCGGTTATTAATTAACCGTGGCTCGTCCGGGATCCAGGTTTTTCGCCGATGTTCGAGACCGTTGAATATTGTCGTCGATGACGGAGAAAGCACACGCGATACAGACTCGTACACGGCGGTGAGCAAGCGATACACATTCGTGACATGTCTGGACAGTTATAAAACGCTTCGCAGAATTAATAAAAATCTGCGACGCGTTACACGATTCTTATAAACCGTATTAGAAAATTGATCGAAACAACGAGAATCAATGAGGGAAAATATGGATTGGAATTGAAACAGTTCCGAGTGCGACGGATTAAAAATTCTGTATAAGAGATAGATCGTGGTTTCGACGGAAATTCTCAACACCCCGTAGCAGTTGAAAGTGCCATTCCAAGTGGAGTAACGCGTACGCGGGAGTCGTAATGGCCGGTCGAAACAGAGTGCTTGAACGAATCGCGAGAGAATGGTCGAAAAGCGTGTAACAGCCCGGCTAAATTCGAAAGCTGCCGTGGCAAAACGCTTCCATCGGCTTCCGCGATTCGACGAGGAACGAAGCAATCGCCTCGCGATGTAATCGCGGAGGCTACTTTCTAGAAAACCGATTAAGTCCCGGTGCCCTAGTTCCGACGGGAGACCCGCAGCCGACGTAGAATGCTCAGAAAATGGAAAAGGAAACGTCCGGGGACCATGGGAGGGCCTCCATCTTCATCTAACAGCTCCGCCAACAGCCTAACCTTGCCGACACTCTCCCCTACGCCGCGGACCTTTTACATCCTTAGAATTCTACATACGATCAGAAACACTTTTATACCAAATCCTTTGGACAGCTAGAATTCACAATTTTTCAAAATTACACTTATCCCTTTTATGTTTTAATCCATTTCTATGGTACTAGGTTCATACCAGTCCAAACATAAAGGGTTATTTAAATATTTCTCTTCTTTATTAAAATGTTTCCATTCTGCACGATTTGTTTTCTCGATTTTATGGATATGAAATTGATGCAGTATACCTATGATATGCATATTGAAATGTTCAGTAATTGATTGCATATAAACGAGTTTAGCAACGAATTCCCTCGACAACAATTACCAAAGCAAGCTGCGCAAGCAAATTAAAATCACAGTTCGACGGTCCTTTCGATTAAAAACTCGTGCAAAATTCCTCCCCAACAATAAAAATGCAATTCGACGGAACCCGACACACAAACCGGCTAAAATGCACAAGCCCTAAAGCAGACTGCTTCTATAACTTATATTTAACGTTCCGTTCGTCCAGAAGCAATTCAAAAATCCATCCCCAAGACCCTGATACAACCCCCTGAAATAGGAAACGGATTTGCACGCGGTCAAAACTTTGTCGCCAGGTCGAATAGCAAAAGGCTGCAGAAAAGCGCAAGACCGTGACCGGAAATGTCAAAAACCTTGACCGGAAATTGCAGTAATTGCGGCTCGCCAGTTATCTGGCCGGCGCTGACACCGGAGGGGGCTAGGTGAGAACGAGTTGACAAGCCTAATGTGCCCTCGGATCGACTCTCTCGGTCCCGTTGACAAATGGACGTGGAGGTCCGCGCGACGTCCCCTGTCTCGCGGCCCGTGATCCATTTAGAGAGGCCGTGGTCTCTGCGTGGCGTTATCCACCCCCGCAGCGCATTTTTCACGGGTCGATAAGTCGAGTAACGGTGACGGGGCATGCGAGGGGTCAGGAGTTCGGAATAGGAGCACACGGAAAGTGTGTTCGCGTCCGAGGACAAGGTATGTATGTACCTTCTTCCGGCGCAGCAGCTTCCAGTCGAAGTGACTCATCCTGTTCGGCTCGTTAGCCTCTCTTTTATCGTGAGGCTGGCTCGCCGTTCTTCGCTCCGCGGCTCCTTTCCTCCTGTTCTAGCTTCTCTCTCGTGTCACCCGGCCGGTCGATTTATTCCCACGGTGTGCACGGCGTCCTGGCTTCTCCCAGAGAAACGGGCCCCGAAGAGAAGGAGAAAGAGAGCCGAACCGAGGAGAAGAGAAACAGAGAGAGAGAGAGAAAGAGAGAAAGATGGAGAGACCGGGCTAAGTTTCGTTGACGCGTCTCAACGAGAACGACCAAGACGACGAGCAGCAGGACGGACCCGAGGACGAGGAACACGACCGACACGAGACGCTATGGACTTTGCATTCCCGACACGGCATCCTCGCGAGCCTCCACGCTGAAATCCTCATTGTTCTCCGGCCTCGCGCCCGAGGATACGTGTCCTTGGTATGGACAGCGGCATCCGCCCACTCGGGATGCACGCGAGAGAGATCGGTACCCCGGGTGTGCAACAGAGAGAAAGAGCGCGCAGCCTGGGCCCGAGAAGTCGCTCGGATATTCGCCTTCTTCCCAAGGCCTTCCGGGCGATTTTTACTTCTTCGTCTTCTTCTCTACTTCGTCGTTTGCCCCGTTCCCTCTGCTTTGTTTCGAAGGCAGCTCGCTCGGACAGCTCGGGACCACGGCCACCACGTTAAAACGATAATTCTCGCGTGCTCCGTTTAATAACAACCCTCGCGAACGTTCATCGCCGGCCGGGTCCCTGCGGGATCGTTCCCGAGCTTCCCGTGGTTCGCGACCTCGCGATCACTATGCGGAGAACCGGACGAGGTATCCATTATACGAGGACGAGGATCACTATATACGGTGCACGACGCTCGAGAGGTATCGTTGAGACGTTGAACACTGGGGGAACAGGGTGGCACTTCACTGGGTATCCACAGAGCACCGACGGTCACCGTTGGCCGGCTTTTATTCGCGGACGATCGATGTGCCCGGGGCTAGGGAATGATCAACGCGACCTAAAAGCACACCCCTGAGTCGTCGTAGTCGTCGTCGTCGTCGTCGCGTGACACCTTTCCATCCGTCACGAAGGTCTCCCGAATTTCCTGCTCGAGAACCCGTAAATTTCCTGAACCACCTTGGGAGACCTTACCCCCTCCCTGGATCCCCACAGCTAGCTTCTGGCTGCCCGGAGAAAAGCACTATCGCACTAACACCATGATGCACCCGAGGACTGCTCTGTCGTCGTCGGCGTCTATCGACTGACCCGGTTTCCGGAGGTAGCTGTCGTCGAGCTAGGATTACACGGACCGTTTCTTTTCACTGAAACATCCAGGATCCAGAGGGCCGAAAGCGACATCCGTGGAAAGGGTCGCCGACGGGCTGGCATAAACCGGAGGATGCAGGGCGGCGTACTGTCAAAATATCTGCCGTTTCCACGGGAGCCGACACTGTGCCCGGCCCTCTACCAGCGGCGCACACCGCGCGGGCATGCGTGATAACGACGCCGCCGCCGGTACGCTCACGTCGACTCGACGAGGGGATAATCGAACTGCTGCCATCGACTACGGCCCCAGCCTGCCACCGTGAATGAAGCAGACGCGTGCGGGATTCGCTCTATGCTCCCGTATCAACTCGGATTTATCGGAACCGGCGAGACGAGCTGATTCTTCGATTGAAAGAATCGTAGGGCAGTTGGTCTTTTGGCCTCCTCGATTCCGAGTCGGAGATGGGGCGTCCTTGGATCGGGCTAGGGTTCGTTCTTACTCTGGAGATTGATTTTCGGTGGTGGTGGGTTCTTTGAATTGAAACCTTGACATTTGGAGACGTTTTCAGAGAACTTGACTCTGGGAACTTTGGAGCTCTGCGGTTAAGGCTCTGATGACCTTGGAATGCAGGCACTTTGTATTCCCAAAACCTTGGGTATACGAACCCTTTTTATTCCTAAAACCTTTGGAACATAAACGCCTTGTACTCCCAAAAGCTCTAGGAATACAGGCCCTTTGTATTCCCAAAACCCTTGGAATTGTGACCATTTGCATTCCCAAGTCCACTGGATTGCAGGCCCTTGGATTCCCAAAACCTTTGGAATGCAGACTCCTTGTATTCCCAAAAGTCCTAGGAATACAGACCCTTTGTATTCCCAAAACCCTTGGAATTGTGACCATTTGCATTCCAAAATCCACTAGATTGCAGGCCCTTGGATTCCCAAAACCCTTGGAATTCTGACCATTTGTATTCCCAAAACCCTTGGAATTGTGACAATTTGCATTCCCAAGTCCACTGGATTGCAGGCCCTTGGATTCCCAAAACCCTTGGAATTCTGACCAATTGTATTCCCAAAAGCTTTGGAATTGTGACCCTTTGTATTCCCAAAAGCTTTGGAATTGTGACCATTTGTATTCCCAAAAGCTTTGGAATTGTGACCGTTTGTATTCCCAAAAGCTTTGGAATTGTGACAATTTGTATTCTCAAAACCCTTGGAGTTGTGACAACTTGTATTCCCAAAGCCTTTTGCGAGGACTCGTAGAATCGTACCCACTTGCATCTCCAACGCTTCGAAGAACTTTTAACATTTCCCTAAATTTTGGGAACTGCGTTCCTAGTTCACCCTTTTGGTCTTCTTTTACTACGCGAACGTAAGCTGATAATTGTCACAGGTGTGTCGATAATAACTGACTGGAACAGTGTGCTGTCTTTCAGTCTTTTTTCTGATGATGAGGCAGGCAAAGCTGTCCAACAAAAGCGAAGCAGAATTTATTGGGTGCCGTGCTCGCGGCACTTATCTCGCGAATCCGCGTCGGCCACTCATTCCCCGTACTTTCATCTCACGCGAATTGCTTCGCGTGATCGCTCGCCCGCCAAGTGAAAATCCTACATATCACGGGGCGAAACCTCATCCCATTTTCGCTTCTCTGCGTTCCTTTAATACTGCCCGATTACGATTTTCGACGATAAATTCCTTACCGGCCGACGTACGCTTTCGTAACGAAACCATGCCGACCCTTATCAAATGCGATGCTTTATGAACATGACTCGTGCTCGGGAACACTTTGCGGTTCGCCATTAACTTCTCTGGTGATCCAGGATCAGATCCCAGTTAATCAAGTCTTTTCGCCAAGCACTTTTTCATAACCCCCATTTCGTTTCTATCACAATACAAACAGAAACAGTCAAAATGGAGATATTCGAGATTTTAGTCTAGAATGTCTAGGAGAATTGTAATTATGTTAGTGAAATCCCACTGCTGTTGAACTTTCTTTAATAAATTATATACTCTATCGAATAAGTTCTTTTTCTTTTAGTTCCATAATTAATCCTGCACCTTTCAGTGAATCCTCGAGAACAAAAATAATCGAAATGACTGCTTTCACTGTTCCGGCATCGAAGACCTGGGCTAAGTAGCTTGCAGCATTCGATGAAAATGATAATACGATATTATTCACAATGCATTGTGCATTTTGCAGTGAAGAAACTACGCTTTATCGGATTTCAAACAACGATTGTCATCGCCGAGCACACAGCTGCGATTCCCGAAGCTCGTGACTATGAAATCACTGTCGTCGGCGAGATGCAAGAGAAAAGAGGAGTTCGCGAACTCGGCTTTCGTTAGATCCCTTGTTCGTCCGGACGCTTTGATTCGTCATTCCCAGCTAGTGGTTAATTGAATGACTCTTTCATCAACGACCGAGTCATGTCACCACCGATGCCGGACCTCTCGTTGCGTTACGGGACTCGACACTTGCCCACGACGTTCTCCGTTATTCCTGCAAAATGCATCGCAGCGCAGCTCAATGGGTGCATCGTCATTGCAGTTGAAATACTACGAATTTCATGCATCTCTAATGAGCATTATCTACAACAACACGAAATTTCTGAACATCCCAAATGGGCAATCCAAACTCCCGTAGATCCAGGAAATTGCATTCCTCGCAAAGTGCATTCAACTATTAACGACAGCGATCACGTCACTTTTTGCGTATATCTCCGGCTCCGCACCAGGGATTTCGTTCAAAATGCAATACCGGGTAGTGTGTGCAAAATTAGGGGCACTTTAAGTCATCACTTTGTGAATTTCGAGTTTGTTTATAAAATACAAGCCCGAGAATTTTACAATTTTCGTCTATTCTTATTTCATGTACTGGCTTTAGTAGTTGCGCTTATCAATTTTTATCTCGAAAACTATTAGTCGGATCTGGTTGAACTTTCTTTTATTTTAATCAGGAGAGTTTGTTCTATTGTTATAAATTTTTCCAATTCAAAAATTTATCAACGTCGTAAGATACAAAGAAATTTATGTCTTGTAAATTTTGCTTGGTAGGACATTTTTGTAAGATTTTGAGGAAGTGCGAGTGTTTAAATAAAAAAAAATTTTGCAAGTTGAAGATGGAGCGACGGTGACCGTCACGAAGGTGAATGTCTGAGGTGCTGTGCGAGTTAGAAGTGTGCCGAATGCGTTCGCAGCAGGCAGACTGGCGCCATCTGTCCAAAGGAGTCTGCACCCGAGCGACTTCTTCCGCGTTTCATCAACAATGCAGTCTCCCGATCGTGATAGAGCAACCAGGCCCGCTAACGAGAAAGTCATCGCGAATTTGCATGCTAATCGGTCCGCGTTATCCGCTTCCTCCGCAAACGGCGAACAATATCGCGAACGGTTTATCCTTCTGGACTTCCTACAGGAAAACGCGTTTTCCCCCGATCGACACGGTTCCCAATTACTTTCGC
This sequence comes from Halictus rubicundus, assembly GCF_050948215.1. Lineage (NCBI taxonomy): Eukaryota > Metazoa > Arthropoda > Insecta > Hymenoptera > Halictidae > Halictus > Halictus rubicundus. The sequence continues at coordinate 14,614,340 of NC_135157.1, read as the reverse complement.
CTGTTAGTCGAACGGTTCACGAAAAAAAAAAAAATCCGTCCACCAATTAACTAATAAAAAGGCACTGGCTAAAAATCAGCATTTAATTCGCTAATGAGCCGATTGCTCAATCTTTATTGCTGTATTATAAACGATCCTAAAATTACTGTGATTTCCTCGTTGAACAAAATGACGTGACGCACTGACAGTCACTGTAATTACGCTCATTTTTAAATCGCAATTAGAACGTGAAAGTTTCTTGGATATTTGCTTCTTAATGCGAAACGAAAGTTTTCGGACGAATTCGCAAATATCTTCTGTCAAATATATCAAAATTAAGACTCGATTGAGTTTTATTTAATAATTCATGATTTGGAAAAAATTGCTACAGTGGGCTATCTTGATTAAAATAGAACAAAATTTTTGCTGATATTGTGTGCTGTTAAAATGGTTAAAGGCTTAAAGAAAAGATTCTTAAACACATTTAGGAATACATTTTTATGTATCTTCTATTTCAAATAAAATTGGCACAGAAAATTTGGTCTAAATTTTGTCCACTGATCAATTAGTGGTAATATGGACTTCGGTTAAGCTAGCAAAATTTTAGGCGACTGGAGTTGGACTCCACGTTCGACCTCCAAATTCGCAAATTGCGGGGGCGTAAGAGTGGTGCACGGTTGAACGCGGAACGTGTAAAGAATGCGCGCGGGCAAGAGCGCTATGATTCAATTACGGGGTATCCGGCATCACGATCACGTGTAAATCAAGATAAATCGGCCGGTGTACAGGCACTGGCCCGGTTCGACGATGTTGCGATACCGCTGCCGGATAGCAATCAAATTGTCAGACGCTCTAAGTGCGAATCCCGCTTCTTCTCTGCTCTGAATATACGGGGAGATCAGTGTCTCCTCTTCTCCCTGAAGAGAGCGACTCTCCATCTCTGTTCTTGAAAATTAGAGAATATCGACACCGTATACGCCGCCGATTATGCGCCGATGCACTTACAGGTCGAGATGCACTCCGATCTTTCGGCTTCTCTCGAGAGTTCATTTTTGGGAATTTTTTTTTTAACGACCCGAGTAATCCACCTTTATGGAACTTTGGAGAGTAGCTTGTACAAGTGTATACTTCATTCATGAATTTTTGTAGATGGCTGTTGTTAAAAATATAGCAATTATTAGCGATAATATTTTCGATTTTGAAATTCGTTTTAAACGACGCGTTTGAAAATGAGAATACTTCTCGGCTATCACTGCGGGTTTTAGATACGCTAGCATGAGCGATGGGATCCAATATCGCTGAACAAGACACATTCTTCAGCCATAATTTGATCTTTGCTAGTCGTGCAGTTTAGGCTTAAGAGCTCCCTGCTATGCCAAACGACGACGAATTTTACCTACTGCAATTTTTGTCCGAAGAGAATAATGCAATTTTATTAATCCTATAATTGAAGGAATAGAATTTGTGCCTCACGATTAAGAATTAAGAGGCATGAGAATGAGATGACTCGAGTGGGAGGAATGGATGCAGTTAATCAATTCCTGCGAATCTCCAGAAGATGTAAAATTCCAAGGAACACGGAATCTTCCAACGTCCGTGGACGATTCTTATTAGACAATGTTCCGCTTAATGGAAGGCGCCTTGAATCCATTGTCATACATTATACGGTTTCCTCGCATTATTAGTTCGAGAGCGCCACTCTAATTGCAAGCAGGATTTCAGGCTTCGTGTTGTTCAGTGTTTATTAGCACGCGAGACGCCCAATCATTATTTTCCCTCCAGACGCAGTCATTTTTCCCATATAAAAACTGGAAGGCGTGAAGCTTATCCTGCTTTCTGATCATTTCCCCGGTAATTTCAGGAAGCTACGTACCTTTTTCTGAATAAATCTCGATTGTACATTGTTGTGTGCAGAACAAGAAACAGTTTTAAAGATAATGGGATTGTCTTACATTCTGCACGGTGCATGGGGACTGTAGAAAATTGTGGAAACTTTGAAAAATCTTTGCATTCGAAATCTAGATTGCGGATCTTTATGCAAATTTTTAGTTCCATCAATTATTACATAAATTTTGAAGAGGGGAAATAGTTTTGGCATCGTTACAAAATTCCCGGAGAAAGTATCTATTAAACCACAAACCACAATGCAATGAAGAAGAATTTTAAATAATTTATAAAAATAGAGAGAAGATTGAAAGAAATTAAAATGAACACTGAGAAAATATTACCCTTAGTCTGCATAATTGAAAAAATAGAAAAACTGGAGTCTGAAGCAGAAACTCGACTAATGAATTCTTTAAGAGATTTCAAAATGTGAGAAATTTTTGAGATACAAAGAGAAGGCTTGCTAAATTTTCTACAGATTGTTACAAATATTGCGTGCAATTTCTCTCCGTTGATTGGATTTTTGGCAGAGCAGATTAATCGAGCGTCTTAATGAGCGCCGATAAAAATTACCTGTGAAATTGATCGCGATTGCATTTCGCCCGGAGTCGTGCACCTTTATACCTTTGAAATCAACCGGAAAGATGACGAGGTGCTTGTAATAGATAGAAAGAGAGGGAGAGAGGGAGAGGCAGAGGGAGAGGGAGAGAGAAGGAGGAAGAAGGAGAGGCAGAGTGCGCATTACGCTGACGCAAATCAATTGCGAAAGAAGCTTCCTCGCCTCATTAGGATCCTCCACGCAATCAGACGCGCGGCCACAATAGCACGTGCACCGGGGACCGTTCATGCTTGCTGCTTGAAAGAGGCTGCCACGCCATCGACTGCTGCCAATAATAATATCGCGTCTTCGCGGAACAGCCACAGTTCGCTCTAACACGAGAAAATGGCAATTTTCATTCGTGGCAAGAAAACCTCGACACCGAATACTAAATTCGAATATTTTCATTAAAAAAAATCATTTCAGTTACCTCATTTTCTCTTTTGTCTTCGTGAAAATTTAATTTCTTAATGCTAAACTTCCACTACAATTTAATAAATATTTTTTACTTTAAACTCCTTTTTTAATTCTGCTCACTTCTTTTAAATCGAATTAAAATAGTATTTCAAGATTGCAATATGCAGGAGCTGAACAGAAACGTTCTTTTAATAACAATTTCAGTATGTTTAGAATAGCAATATAATAATATTTTTAAATTCCTGCTACTGTTCTAAATCTCATTTCCTCATATTAATCATAAATACATAAAATCCAACTATTATACTAAACGTAGGCGTGGAATAAATATGCATTTTTCTTTTTCTCGTAGATAATTACTAGCTGTAAAAACCTTCTCTGAAAGAAATGATTAGGTAAGGATCCAACTTTTTCACTTTTTTGTGTCTTGAACGCTCTAACGATGATTTCACTAATGTGTCGAAAAAATTGATTTGCAAGTCAAGATTCGGAATCGTGTCACGAGTCACCTGACAAGACAACGTGTTAACAAACAGCGCTAAAGACCGTGCTCTCCGGTGATCACTCGCGAAATACATTAATTATGGTTTTAATGATCCACGACAATGAATCTGGGTCTTCGAAACCAGACCTATTCTGTCATGCGCTGCGTTCATTAGTTAGAAATAAATTAGTCGTCATACGAGGGAGATTATAATACCGCTTTCAGAAAGTTATCCAACACACTGACCTTCTTTCTTATTGTGTCTGACGATCCCTAATTGTTTATTTTGTACAAATAATTTCGGTGTCGCAGGTGAGATTGAATGAAATTGCCACAGAGTTATACAACACACTGACCCACTTTCTTGTTACGTCTGATGATACGGTCCACAATTGTTTATTTATATGGACATAATCTTATTAGAAAGCGTTCTTTGTTTGCGCAGGAGTCGTTTTGCTAAACCGGGGCGTCCTTAACTAACGCAATTAATGAGGACTCCTATGATCTGGACAATATCACTATTTAGCAAAACTAATTAATTAAATGTTAACCGAGTATAAACTGAAAATTTTGACTGCAATTTCATTTGTGCCACATTTTTAAATAGAAAGAGAAATATAGGGTACCGCAAATTTGAATACAAATGGAGCGAAGGAATAAGTGCAACTTCAAATTAAAATTTTTATGAAAATTGGATTGTTTACAAATTAGGTTATTTTCTCTGCGCAAGCCCTACAGTTTCCTTTTTCGTCCGGTTTTAAACACTTGTTCAGGGATGGATGCGAGGGCGACGGTTCAAAAATCCCGCAAAATCGATCGGTGTCGATTAATCCGCGATCGGAAGCACAGGTGAAAGTTCCACTCCGCGATCTGAGCGCTCAATTACATGTCCGCCTTATCTGCCGCGATATTTACATAAGAAATTGATACCTGCGGCCCGTTTTCCGCGTGCAGCCCCGCGGATCGGCCACTTTGTCCCCCACGCGCTTTAATCGTCGTGTAATTACACGGGCCTCGTTGACGAGCCTGTTATTAACGAACATTAATTGACCGGGCAGAGGAGGAACCGTTCCCGGTGCTTTGAATCGGTGAGAAAAGATGCTCTCCCCGCGTTCATCTTGGAAAAAAGAAAAACGCTGTTTCCTTAACGGTAGAACGGATCGGGAACAAAAAGTCCTGGCAAGAAGCTATCCTCGCGGATCAATGCTTGTAATTAATCGAGCAAACGGTTCGGAGAAACGAGAATATAATTTACACACCGAGAAACAAAATGACCGGCGGAAAAGTTCCGAGAAAAAAGTTGCATTTAGTAATAAAATTTTTGTAATCTGATTGATGGGCTCTGAGCGAACTTCACAATCGGGAACCTATCTGCATTCGCGTATATTTGTATTCTTTGCACTTGTAATATTCGTTTTAATCATTCTTGGGAGCAATCAGATCGGTTATTATATTTCGTTCAGAAATAACCCGGTTCCGATTAAATCTGCCTCATTAATTTTAACCTTATTAGTGTGCAATAAAAACATTTATTTTATGGATAAACGTTGGGTTGACCACAATCCTGTATATATGGAGCATTAAAAATTATTATAAATTATGTTTTCTGCCTCTATAGAATGTCCACTATTAATTTCATTTAATTTTACAAGCAAAGAAATAATTTCTTTTATATGGCAAGAACCAGTGCAAAAATTTTAGCTATTTAAAAAATCGTTGCAGATCGTTGACACGTACCGATCGTCGCAAACGAGTCGTAGGTCGATTTATCTGCGTCCTGCGGCAACAATAGCGAATTTTGCGCAACCTATCCCATTTTTCCGATTTCCACAGAGAATGATCCGTCGATAGGCTCATAGCGAGACCGGCAGATCGTTAGAAGTAAATCGTCGGTCGATTTATCAGCGTTTAGGTGCAACAATGGCGCGAAACGGATAATCCAGTCGGGTTTCAGCGTCGATCTATCGGTCTGTATCGCGCTAGATAAATAATTACGTAGGCAAAGTCTTCCTGCCGCGATAAATCTACGAGTCTCGATCCGGGACCGTGTCTGCTTGTTCATTGTGTCGTCGTCGTCGTCGTCGTCGTCGTTGTTGTCGTGCGACAACTCCTCTTCGTCGGCCTGTTCGAGACGGTTTCAGACCGCGTTTCCATGTTTGCGGAAACCGCGATATGCCCGCGCCCAAACAAAAGGCCCCGGGGCGCAGGCCGCTTATTAAAGAAACGAACGATCACCGGCGATAATTCGTAACAATAGGCGAGAAACCCCCATTGTACATTGTTTCCGATATACCCTATCACGTTTATCATCCGATTGATTTAGTGGCCGCGGGAAAACGAGCGCGACCGACCCTGTCGAGACTAAACAAACAAAAAAAAAAAAAAGAAAAGAAGCGCAGCTATCGTCGACGCGGCGCGGCTTGTCTAACGACGAAAAATCAACGACCGGAAGAGCGTGCCGAACGCTCTCCGAAACAATTCGTTGTTTCTGCGGAACACAGTTTCGTGGGGCTTTTGTGTGCTATCTTGCCGGCTAACGAGCCACGATTTATCGCCTTGACCTTAAACCAGACCGCCGCACATAGAGGTTACCCGTTAATTTGCTCCAATTCGCGAAAAATTACATTTCCCGACACTTTATACGTTTGGAAGCCCTATAGTGGAGGAAGGAACAGTCAGCTGGATGGGCCGATTCTATGGGAAAAACTGGACCTAAAATGGAGAATGCACTTTTTTTGTATGGTGGTTTGGTTACGAGGAAATTATGTTTGAAAGTTCAACAGAGATCCAAGAGGTGCGAGAAGTCCAAGAAGTCCAGAAAGTCCAAAATTTCTTAGGAGTCCTTACAATCCAGGGAATCTAAGGAGTGCAAGGAGTCCAAGAAGTCCAGAGAATTTGAGGAGTCCAAGAAGTCCAGAGAATTTGAGGAGTCCAAGGAGTCCAAGGAGTCCAAAATTTCTGAGGAGTCCAAGGGGTCCCAGGAATCCTATGAGTCCTTAGAGTCCAGAGAATCTAAGGAGTCCAAAGAGTCCACGAAGTCCAAAATTTCTAAGAAGTCCATAGAGTCCAAGAAGTCCAAAATTTCTAAGGAGTCCTTAGAGTGCAAGGAGTCCTTAGAGTGCAAGGAATCCGAGGAGTTCAAGAAGTCCTTAGAGTGCAAGGAATCCGAGGAGTTCAAGAAGTCCTTAGAGTCCAGAGAATCTAAGGAGTACAAGAAGTCCAAAATTTCTCAGGGGGCCTTAAAGTCCAAAAAATCTGTGGAGTCCACCGAAAGTCCATAGAGTATACTGAGTCCACAGAGCCCACAGAGTCCACAGAGTCCACAGAGCCCACAGAGTCCACAGGGTCCACAGAGTCCAATGACCCCATAAATTCCAAAGACCACAGACTGAATTCCTCCAGGAAGGGGTCAAAACTCAGAAATATTGCTAGGTCCAAGTGTACTCCAAGGGATCCAGGGGCCCCCAAAATTTCTCAAGCTTGAAAACACCGAAACCCGAACTACTTCGTGAAACCACGTCGCAAAACTCGCTGGAATACCGTCTGAAGCTCATAATTCTCGAACGCAACGAGCACAGGTACCCGTCGTACCGTTACCGGTTTTCCCTAGAAAAATTCCGAACGAAACGAAGAACAGAGCTTCCGTGTCCACCCGATAATTCAATCTCGCGGCGAGATCCTCGTTCAGATATCGAAAAGAATGATCATTAACAGTTGGAGGGGTCCCGGCGCGGCGGCTGTAGGAAGCTAGCGGGGCTCGATGATAATGAAGAATACTTCATAAGCATTTCAGAGGGGCACTTAATTGTCAGTTGATCGCTCGTTGGAAGGGACGAAGAAGAAGAAGAAGAAGAAGAAGAAGAAGGAGAAGAAGAGGAACGTGGAGGACAGAATAGAGGGAAGAGTATCGTACGATGTCTATGGTAAACGGACACCGTATCGCGTTCGAGCGTAGAAAACAGCTCGGGGTGAAGAAGAGGCGCGCGCGCTCTCGCACCGAGATTCGTATCTTTATTTATAATGTTATTAGAGTCCGCGTTCACACGAGTAACTGTACAGAGAGTCGCTGGCATGCGGCGATAAATTGAAACACTTCGTTCCCTTAGTTGGCTTCTGTGTACATAGATCCGGCGACGTGCCGTAGTAAACTATCGGTAGGCTGCGTTCGATTACGATCTTTGTTTCCCCGTGAGACCGGCACCACGCGACGCAGCTCACTCTGTTTTTCGGTGCAAAACTCGTAAACTCCTGGCGGAATGGCGAGGGGAGGGGGGCAGACCGAAGGAAACCGAGGATAGTTAACCTTTAATCGATTGCGCTTCTCCTTCGATGGCCCATTCAATTTCGCGCCGGGACGCACGCGCCGACAAAAATCATAATTTATGCCGTCTGCTGGACAAACCGGGAGCGGTAATGATAAGAGAAGCATGCGGCGCACGTGCTCCGCGAAATCTGCACACGGGATCTCCCATTATCTCGCGAAAGTATTTAATTCCCTCCTGCAAGCGTTCCTAGGCTCCTTTTTCTTCCGAAACTAGCAGCGAAGTTTGTTTGTTGTCAAATAAATGTATGGGATCTGCGGTCAGGTAAATATGGGGTAAGTTGTGTCTTTAGAAAACGTTCCCTAAATGATTCTTTCCTTTTTTGCCGTAACATATTCTAGAAGTTATTTAGGCCTTCAAAATGTGACAAAACTGTGGACCCTTAAAGTTTTAAAATGCCTCGAGTATGATTCAAAAAATGTTCCGACACTCTTTGACCACTGGAGATTACGTTAGGCTTTTTAAATTCTTCGTTCTAGTGTTTCAAAAAATTCTTTGACCCTTCAGACTCCATATGCCTGCATATAACTTAGGCTAGCGTTGCCTGCAGAGGTTCTTGCCCCCGAAGTCAGTGCTTCTAGAATGTGTCAGATTGTTCAGAAGATTCGGAGTAATTGGATTGTTGAAACTGGTTCGTTTCGGCCCGATATGCATCCGGTCTGTCGTCGATCGAGACCCGGTATCGTTCCAATCGAGACCTATATGCGTTGCATCCACCTATATGCGCGAGGACAGTCCATATCTCGCGCATCTAGCCCAGTATTCAGTGTAACTCAATGCATCATAACTTCAGCTAACAACTTCCTGAGCAACAGCAATAAATAATGCCGCGAATGCTTCCTCATTGCTTCACACCGTTCATCGTTTTCCACGCACCGAGTATCATTGTTCCTTCGAGACCAAATTGAGTCCAAATTCGATTTCCACGTGCAAAACGTTTGCGAATCAACGCGGAAAATTAATTTGTACAGCCGACACTCTTCGGCCTGTTCAAATTTCATTTTGCAGCGAAGTAGTTTTTACTTACGGGCGAAGTAGAAACGGTCGAGTTCCGTTAGGCAAGTTATCGGCGATCGTCGGCGTCGAACAGGAAAAATTCTAGTGTTGATTTCACGGGTGTGCGGTTATCGCGATTGTGTAAAACCAACAACGGCGCAACAGAGGAACGGGGTCCCACGCTCTCCTAGCGACAAAATCCATTGTGGGGGAATTAATATTAATCAACATGCGTGTTGGATATGCCGGCGCGGCTTGTATGCAGATGGGCGGCACAACACACGCCCGACAGAAAGTAGTTGTAATTGCGCGGACGCTTTGTGGAGCTCGAAGTATGATCGCACACCAATCAACTCGCGGGACGATAATACTCGGTCATTTCGGAGCGTTCGGGCTGCGGTTGGGTTACTACTCAATTTGTCACCGGCGGAAAAAAATCTCTCTCTCTCGAGAGAGAGAGAGAGAGAGAATCGCCGGCAATAAAAATTAGTCACGCCGAGAAACGTAGGAGACAATCACATTGTCGTTGCGAACCGAGTGATTCAATTCGAGTGGAAATTCTGCGACGGAGGTGCATCAGGTTGCTGCACTGTTTGTGACCGCTGGAAAAGATTCGGAACAAAATTAGACAAAAATCAATCACGCTGGAAAGCATTAAAGCCGTGGAGTGTGCATCAGGTGGTTTGAGAACGTTTCGAAGACGAATTTTGTTTTTGGAAAATCGACGAACAGAAAATTTCTAGAGCGTGTTGTCCGTTTCGTTCTCGAAAAATGGAACGCTGGGTAACATGAATGACCAGCGGTTTGCCGCGAGGCCTAACACGGTTTTACGTATTTCCGCGGTTACGTCGATGATTTCATTAACGGCACACGGCGGAACACCGTAATCGTACCTGAAACAGCCGTTCTATGAATCGCTTTTGCTGCGCGTTTCACACTTCGGCTCAAGAGTAATGATTCCGGACAAACCGATGCGCCGAAAGATTGCAGAATTTCGTTACATAAAATCTACAATATTTTATGAAGATTTCGAACAGAGTAAGTTATTAATTTTAAATCATTCTAGCATGGAAATAAATCGTAAAATAAGAGATTAAACCTTGGAATGTGTACTAAAATATTGTTATCGACCCAATACACATTTCTACTGGTAATTAGAAAATCAGAATAAATTGAGTACCGCCATATTTTACTGACAATATATCTCGATTTCCGCTTTAGAGGACTGGAAGTTTAGTCAGAAACATTGTTTCCCAAAGAGTAAAAATTGTCACAGTGGAGACAAGGAGCGACACGTGGTCGAAATTCACCATGGAATGTAGACATGTGGTGCAACAGCGTTGCGCAAGCAAAGAATAGCGTAGTCTAGACGAGAGATAGAGACAACCCGATAGCGATTCACGATCGAGCTTCCGAGGGAGCCCCGGTATTTTATCTGTGAATCTTCTGTTTACCGAGCTGATTTATTCTTCTCCCTTTATGACCGAATTCATGGTTCGATGCGCCGAGCGAAAGAGGAAACCAAGGGAAGGGAAAGGTAAAACGATTGCTCGTAACTTTCGGTTTACGGAATAATAAAAGATCTCTTTGGTTATTCAGACCATCCTGTTTCATGGAACCCGTTTGATTAAACAATCAGACTTGCCGTTCGTCTCGAAGAATTCAGCGGAAAACGAAAATACACGATTCGAAAGAGTTCCGAACGTGGTCCAAAATGAAATTGAAGCAGAGCTTAATTGCCAGAATAAAAGTCACCTTGTTGTCCGAGAAAAATTCTTTCAGGTCCACTAAAAGCTGAAATTTGTCTAATTGAAAAATTGCAAAATTATTTAAATAATGTCCTGCCTGATCCTTTCGTTCCTACAGCCTAGAATTGACAAAATGCACCGACAAACACGAGCAGCGAAAGAAGCGAGACCATGTTCCCCGTTTCCATATCGTCGAAAACAAACTAACGTCAGTGGCCGAAGTCCTACACAAAGAACGAGATCAAAGGGAACATCTCCTACGCGTTAGGCTCATTATACGGTCGGACATAATATAATTCATCGCGACAAGAACCGAGTTCCTCGGTGTACACGCGAGAGTACGAGAGGCCGCTGCCTGAATGCTCTTTCATTGTACTAATTTAAATTTTTCCGCCTAACGCGGCCAGGGCGAAAAGGAGTCCGGGATGAACCTTTTGTGCGTCGACTGCTAAGCAACTATCATCAATTATCTTCCGACATTGCTGGCCGAGTCAGCTGGCGCATCTCTTCGCCCGGAGTCCTTTGGCAGGAGCGTTCACCTCTCAGAGGGAAGGAGACAGAGGAGGCTAGAGATGGGCTCAAGTTCTTCGCAAGTAGGTTAATTCGATGAATGGCTGCGAACTGTCTTTGTGCATTTTGGTAAGTGAAAATAGACAGCTTCCTCGACACACAGCCGGAGAACGTTCCTGAAATTGGGAATTAATTTTCTAGCATTTCTTTGTTGCCTTTTTCTCGGTTCTCTCTAACATTAAAATTAAATCTGCTTGCTAGTACACCTCGACATTATTTTACTACTGTTTTAAACTATACTAATTTTGCGAACGGGCCAGAGTACTTCAGCAGGCATCTAAAAGAAGTCTCTGGAGCGTTAACTCGGATTCGCGAGCAGATATTGAACTTGATCCCATCAGTAAGCAACGAGCAACGGTGCTCGGTCGCGACACGGGTTCGAGACAATGCCCATTCCTGCCGTGAAATTGTCTTAATTGCGATTAAGGTTTTTGCCAGGCAGGCCGGAAGCAAGTCCCCCAGTGTACACGGTGCCGCTGTTTCGCTAACAATAAGTTTCTCTTGCCACGGGCAGAGACGCGACACGACAGGGAGAGAAAGAGAGAGAGAGAGAGAGAGAGGTGCTCTGTCGCCGATGAAACAAAAGGCCGCGTACCAGATCTACAGCCGGCGACGACAGTCTAGATTCTAGATCGGAATCGAGGCCTCGAGATACATCGTTCACTCCAAAATTGTTCACTCCGGTTCGCCCGTTTCACCGGAGTGAATTGAATCGTTGAAACTCGACGTGCACAAACCAGCCAGCCAGCCCCGGTTCAGAGCACGCCTCCATTATGCCGTAATGGCCGACGGCTAATCGGAGTAATGGATTGTCCTTGGAAAGGAACGGCCACTACGTTCGATTGTCCCTCGCTGCTTTTTCCCGGATTTTCACCCTTCTGCCCGGGTTCACGGGAGACGACAGTCATTTGACTAATGCCGAAGCTCCTCCGCGGTGACCTTGGAACGTCCTTCAACGCGATTCCTTCGTTCCGAGTCCTCCGAATCGCATTTTACGCTTCTAGGGCGAGGGAACCAATCGCTGTGCCTATATTAATTGTACTTATTTCTAAACCAGAAGGATTTTAATGAAAAAAATTTCTCTTACCGTAGTCCTTGGTCTATCCGAGGAAAAACAGTGGAACAAATGCAAAATAGTCAGTAGTGTGGAATGAAAAGTAGTGGAACAACTGGCGTCGACAAAGACGATAAATATCGTGTGACAGGGACACGGACGAAAATTCGACGAGTCTTGCCGGGTTCACTTTCTCCCTTCGTGGATTCCCCTCAAGGTTCCGGGCACGACACAATGACGATACTTAATGGAAGCAACGAGCCATGGCGTCCGATCACGCCGGAACACAGCCGGGTAAATGGTGGTGGGGGAAGGGCACGCGTTTCGTTTTTTCGACGGAATTTGCATAGCGCACCTTTCTCTGGGTCCGCACGAACGTTGCGACTTTGCAAGTCGGCCGACTCGAAGCGAGCTCGATTAATTAGCGGCGAAAGTAAGTGAAATTGCACGCGGCGCATCGCGAGCCCGAGAATCCTTTTGCTCGGATCGAAGCATCCTGCGCCGCCAACGGGCGTCTAAGAATGCATGCTAACCGTTTTTCTTTCTCTGTCTCCCTGTGTGTCTCTCTCTTTCTCTCTCTCTCTCTCTCTCTCTCTCTCTCTCTCTCTCTCTCTCTCTCTCCCTGGTTAATCATAATCGTTCATGTAGGCCGCGAGAAAAATGAAACGAGGAGACGTTTAACCTAAGCTCCCTGCTCCATTTACCGGGTTTCGCTTCCGGATCAAACTTTTTCATTGTCAGCACACTAAACTATGTTCTCACGTGCTGTTCGACATTGTAGAAATTCGAGATTTTCACCCTCGAGTGCCGCAGATTGCTTGTGAAAGCCGCTCTTTATTCATCTGCGGGCGCCATGTTGATAGTAGGCGATTGTCGTGGAAGTTACTCACGCTTTACTGTACAGCGGGATCGAGATTGTTAGGATATTAAGCAGGAACAATTGAATTTGTATCTGCGAAACCCAATTTTCATTCATCTGTATCTCGATTTTGACGGAGAATGATTGTCACGGAAGTCCTATTGTGTTCGAGACTCCTAATTATTAATGAACGGAGCAGGAACAATTGAGTATCAGCAATCTGTGAAACCTTGCTCATGCATAGGCTCAAACTTTGACACGTTGGCTGCCTGTCCAACAGTCTCACAAATTCTATAAAAATAAAGTAGACAATAAAAATCGAGTTGAAGAATGACTCTGAGAATGACTTTGCAGACCGTAATCAAATTCGCTACGTCCGGTGCGTTGCTGTGAAAATCCTTTAACAAACATGGACAATTATCCTGTCTCCCATTTTTGGTAAACATGGCATTCAAACTGTTAATAATTGACTCACAATAGGACATTCTTTGCAGCATCAGTTCTCAGCAACTTCAAAAGAGTACATAAAAAGAGAGAAATTCTACGGCGGTCTCTGTCTCATGCTTCACGAGCCACTGATTGAAAAGCCCAACCATAATCGTCTCTAAACACACGATGTCTTGTTCGCAGAGTTTTTCTCCCATTACTCGTCCTGTTGCTGTGCGCGAGAGTACGATGACTAGTCAGTAGCAGTCACCAAACGGTACTCTCGTAGCTATAAATCAAGATATCGTTGAGCAAAGTATGAGTGGATGGATTTTTCTGGGTGCCGCTTGTTGGGAAAGGTGCTAGAGCAAATTTGCGAGGCTGTATCTCTGCGTCAACACTTGTCATCTCCTTATGGGAGCTTTGTTTTGCTTACAAGCTGTGATATAACCTGCGCGAGATTTATGGGGAGACGTATCTTTACGGCACGAAGTATGAAACGTTCCGGTTCGGACCCTAAATCGCTCCACGAATTTTTGAATCTACAATTATTTATGAGTCCGCATGGTCGTGCATATCATACGCGTCTTTGTAGTTTGAACGGATGATTCTTTTCAAGCTTACGAATTAGCCTATCTCGACCTAGAAAATGTACAGAACAGTGAACAAATTTCTGAGAACTTTTTGGAGCTAGGGAATACTGTTGTGACGCAGCTATTGTCGTCTTTCGAGTTCCCAGCGAGCCTCTAATGGATTATTGCACGAAGTATGATCCGGCGGTTTCGATTGCGGGCTCGATCCCGGCGAAAGGGTTTTCGCAACAGTCTTAAACGAATTAAGAGGACAAACGGCTCGCAATGAGTATGCAAATGCAGGACAGACAATTCAGCCGGGCTCGTTCGTTCAACTGCGAGACTCATCTCACATGGCTGATCCGATCTGCAACGGCCGTGAACGTTCACAATAGCGATTAAAGAGCCATCGATCAATCTGTCCGCCTACATTCGTCCAAAGGAAACATTCTTCTCGGTGTTTCCACATTCGATTCACAAGTGCGCCGATAATGGAACAAATTATTTCAGATAAAACGAAGAGGCTACCGATCGTGGGCGTTATACCGATACCGACGGCCGGCGGCAATTAAATTAGCGCCGAGACGAAACAATTAAATACCCGCGCAGTGAGCGGAGGAGGATCGATTTTACTATCTACCCGGGAGCGAGGATGATAATGCTGAACAACATTGCGATACCGCGGAGGGGAACGTCAATCTACGGTGTTGATAAATCCGCGGTTCAATTGCTACCACGCTTATCTTTTCCTGAAGACGTCGGCGGCCATTGTGTTTCGCTCGTCGAAGATTATGGGCGTATTGTTATTAACTGTGTTCGATTCACGCTCTGAGCATCATAGAAGTATCTGGACTCCTCGGTTTAGTGTCTCTCTTCCTTTAATAATGTTATTGGGTCGACATACTCTGTGATAAAATATATAACTCCTACAATTTTTATTATTTTTACTTGGAAAAAGTCACACACGTGCTTCGAATACCAATAAATACGTATGCAAAATCTCAATGCAAAAGGTTAAACAGCTTTCTTTGAGAAAAATTCCTAACTCATCGGGAGAAGAACCCACCCCTTTCAAGACATATCCTATTAAAAATATATATAACTTATGCAATTTTGATTATTTTTACTTGAAAAAAATCGCACACGTGCTTCGAATACCAATAAATGCGTATGCAAAATCTCAATGCAAAAGGTTAAACAGCTTTCTTTGAGAAAAATTCCTAGCTCATCGGGATAAGAACCCACCCTGTTCAAGACATATCCTATTAAAAAAATATATAACTTATGCAATTTTGATTATTTTTACTTGGAAAAAATCGCACACGTGCTCAGAACACCAATGCATACCTGTGCAAAATCGCGATGCAAAAGGTTCACTAGTTTTTCAGAAAAAAATTCCCAAAAGTTGTGTGACAAAGCCTCGAAAACCAGGACACCTCTTGATAATAGTCGAGTTGAACTTTTGATGTCCGAGCGATCCGAGTTACCCTAATCGTGTCGTCCCGTTCGAATGGAAAATGGGGAGCAGCAAGCCTTGGACCGCCAGTTTTGAGACGTCCGGTGTACGTCACGAGCGACGATCGCGTCGCGAGGCCAATTGGCAAGCGTCTCTGAGGGAGCGCGTGATATTCCCGTGGGCAATTGTTAAGGGCGATAAGGGGCCAGCAGGCAGGGACTACTCCCGCGAAACAACCGGGCAAGGTAGTCGGGCGCGCGGCTCGAAGAAAAACGAAATAGATCAGCGCACGCCCACGCGGTGGTACGATGTCTCCGGGGAGTTCCACGACGGTCGTAACTACGATAAAACGGGGAAACGGTTCCGCGAGAGGATCGAGCCAGAGCAGGAGGACAGACTAGAGGGTGGCCCAGCCGTATTTATCACTCGAAGATCCAGAAGAGCGCACAATGCAACGCCACGGAGACCGAGAGCAGAAAGAGAAAGAGGGAATGGTTCCGACCATCGTGGAACGAGACGCGATGTAGTGCAGGTAGATTTATGGAAGGTGGGAGGCAGGAGGGATAGAGAGAAGGGGAGAGAATGAGGGGTGAGGAGAAGAAAGAGAGAGAGAAAGATGGGGGAGAGAGACTGTGTTTGTGTCGCAGGTCAGCCGTGGTTCACGGTCACGGGGACCAACCGCTGGACTAACCTAACGTAACCTGACTCGGCGACCGCAAACTGAATTGCAGAACCCCCCGAACCCGCCACAGCCCCTGATCCGGCTGTTTCTGACCGCCTACCGCTCCTTTCTTCCCGACTGCTCTCCAACAGTCTCCCTCTGGCTCGTCTACCCTACCTTTCTGACCTCCCACCCTCTCTTAATTTATTAAGAGGATGCTCCTTGCCTTGATACCGTCGAGAAACCCCACCTCCTTTGGCCCAGTGAGGATTTTTATTAGACATTCAGGCTGTTTCGAGTGCTACGACTATTTAGAGAATTTTCTGAAAGCACATTGTTACTGTGTAATTATAATACTGCTCTGACCCCATAGTGTCACTACGAAAGATTAATGTTTAAGTAAAATTACAACTCCAGATTACAATGAACGAATACCTACACCGTCCCAAGTGGAATAGTCCCTTACGACACAGACTCTCTTAGAAACAATTTCTATAATCGTTGTTATTTACTCGCATTAAAGCGCCGTAAAACGCTATCGCTATCGCAGATCGTCCCGCAGACATAGAAATTGCTCTATGCCATAAACAACCAAGCATAGATTGCAAACGAGTTTCATAACGAACAATTGGTAATTTGAAGTCGGCATTGAAGAAAGAACGATCATCCGCGTTGTGCAAAGACTTCTTTCGCAAGGACAACGGAAGATAACTCGTCAATGGGTGAGCGATCATTATTCACTCGAACTGATTTAAATGGCGAAAGTGATTAAGAAACGAGGTCCGTGGAAGGCCCGACAAATGACCGTGCTGTTCCAAGAATTTCATACAAAGAGAAGAGAAACTGCTGCAACAGTCTCGCCGATAGCCTATCACTCGAAACAACAATTCGCTGTTCGCCTAACATTCTGAATTACTTTGTTTAACACTAGATTTACGGGACCCGTCAAAATGACGCATTCTAATATTTTTAATTTAATATTATTAAGATTCTAAGGATGCACACATAAGAAATTATTTAGCAAATTTATTTTTTTAAATATTGCTAAAAATGTGGGTAGCACGTTCTTGTTGTTTTTATGAAGTAATGCAAAATAGTCGCTTTTAGTGCTTCGTAAACCTAGTGTTAAATACGCTCGTACCTTGATCAATCGTTTCCGAAGATTCAGGAAAGAAATTTGATCAACTAATGCTTGAAGATTACAGTGCAAATTTTGTTAGTAAGGACCGTTTCAAAAATATAGTAAAAATTTTTTTGTACGCTAATTGTTGCAGAATGGGGTATCGATCGATCGGTGAACAGGTATCCGAATCGTTCCAGAATGAAACAGAGGTTCGCCTGACCGCGGAATAGATCGTCCGGCAGGCCGATCAAAGTAATCCAACCCGACACGTCGTAAATTGCATTGCACCCTGCCCCACGGTTATATTTCCCTTCCGGTCTGCTGTACGAAATTTATTAGCAGGGTGTGCCTTTGGGTACACAGACCCGGTCATCGGGGAACCTCTTTTCCTTGATTGATTAAACACGCCTCACGGAGGCCTGTCGACGCCGTGTCCGCCAACGAGTCAACCCGTTCACCGGGAAAATTTAATGACAGGATCTATCGACAAATGAGAGCCAACGATACGCATCTAGAAGTGACACGTTAACATTGCTATCACCCACCACGGCAGCCACAAACAAAAATTCATACAGCCTCGCGATTATTTTATGGAGTTATTTATTTTATATGCGAACTTTGACTGGTATTTTTAGGTAACAAAATCATTTTTATTGGAATTTTTCGTATTAGAAAAAGCAGAAAAATCATGCACCTCATGAAGTATGTAAATATCAGATCCTGTACTTTTATCTCGAAAAGTGCATATTTTACGGAGTAATATAACAGAAATATTTATTGACAGAGATTTTTGTCAAACGGCTTGCACACCAGAGAATTTATTGGCTCAATTTTTGTTCGTTCATTCACAGAATTTATCGACTGTGTTTTCACACCCATTCATGAGATTAACCAGCTGGAAAAAGCTGTGGCTCGCACCACTGGCGATAATTTAAACAAATTGTGGTGAAATAAATGAAAGTGTGATCCGCATAAATTAATGAGCTTACCGGGCAAATTACAGGAAAGGAACTCGACCAGTTTGATCAAACGCACCGTGTCGAACAGAGAAGGAGAGATAAATAGAAGGAAAATGCACGCACGTGTTAATCTCGGAAATCTCGGCGGAGCGTGAACGGGAAATGAAGAAGTATAATTTCGATCGACAGTCAACGTGTTAATAACGATACCGGCGAGCGAGTTGCAAAAGAAGAAACGTTTCTCTAACGATAATTGCGTACCGTCTATCGTCGTGGTTCGACGATGAAACGGCTCAAGAAAGAATCCTGCGTGAGGGAATTCAATGAACCGTGCACGCATCCTATCGATCACGATGTATCGATACGAATCGATGGCTGCCGTAGAATCGTGATGAAAAAAGAAAAGAAGCGGTGCACGAGCTGAACGGCAATTATCCAATTACCGTGCTCGCATTAGCCGCGGTTGCAGTCTAATAATTGCATCGCTCGCGGACTTTCTGCGATGGCCGCTCGAATTTCAAAGTTCCCCGCAACACGTATCAAATATTTATGCTTCTAATAAATTGCTACGGGGCTTTTACTGTTTACCATAGTACTGGTTGCATTCGGATTTTCGGATTAAATTTTTATTACAAGAGAATACTTTCTCTCTTATATCCGAGAATTATAAATAATAATTGAGGACTGTTTCTGTGCATTAACTACCTACGGAAGAATCGACAGCGCAAAAAATTCGTACAATGTTCATTGCGAGCGGTTTTCCGGTCGGCGCGTTGCATAATGCATTGAACGGCCAGTGCAATTACAACGATCCTGTGACGCGATCTACGCGTCGAAGTTTGCTAGTAAAATACAACCTCGAGCGTTCGGATTTCACGCATTCAAACTCCACACGCATTTCTATTTTACGCGTTCGAATGTTACGCGTTTAAATTTCACGTGCTGAAATTGCAGGCGTTCAAATTGCGCGAGCTCGAATTTCACGCGCTACAATTCGCCGCGTTTAAAACCGAACGCGTTCGAATTCCACGCGTTTAAAATTGCAGGCGTTAAAATTCCACGCGTTGAAATCGCGAGAGTCCGAATTTGCCCGCGTTCGAATTATGCACGCGCGAATTCCACGCGTTCAAATTGCGCGCGTACGGATTCGACCGCGTTCGAATTAAGCGCGCAGCAAACGGAGACTGCGCACTCGCGTCCGCGAAATCATGGACGCACGAAATTACAAAACTGGAGCACGCTTACCGGCAAATTCCTGAGGCCCAGCCGCACCTTCAAGTACCTCTTCATAAACACTCGCCAGAGCACGTAAGCCATCGCGATTATCCGAGTTTTCCTTCTCTAACGATCCTTCGGGAAACCACTTTACTCACTATACTCCACAATAATCTCACTGTCAACGTTCGTACTCACTGAACACTTAGGGTTACCAGATGCTACGTTACTAAAGAAACCATCTCAAAATACTTTACGATTTGACCTGTTGCTTTAGTCTTTTCCATTTTCTAATATTACATGAAGTATTATTCATGTTGCAAATATTTCTATTTTTACTCTTTACTCTCAGTCCCTTGACTTAAATTTATATAATTACTTTCAGATTAATGTTTATAAATGGAATGTTATATGTTATTGAAATATAAAATTGAAAAATTGAAATGTTTTATGTTATAAAATGAAGATTATTCAACAATAGTCTTTTTTAATAAATCAGCTTTTAGTAAAAGGTCAGGGGTACTACTCTACTCGAACTAAAACCCGACGCGAATGAAAACGGAGTAGAAGAGAGTTTAATAGATAATTAATAATGGAGCTGACGCACCTCAGAAAAAGATCAAATAATCCGAAAGGAGGACATCTGGCAACCCTAAGCGCACTGTCCCTGTCGCCGCGATCGTTCGATTATCGAAATAACACCTCATCTCGATCCCGATCGATTTCGAGCACGCAACGCGCAAGCGCTACCTCGTGGTGTTCAGGCAATATATTGTGTCCCGTGCAGTAAAGTGTCTCCCGCAAATTTAGTAGTCTAGATAATCAATAATGTATTAAAAATCCTCGTTGGTGTTAGAAAAATGGTTGTTACCAAGCGGAACACGTGTCCCGCGCGTGAGTCACAGGAAAACGAATCGATTCCCGCAAGAGAATCGAACAACGATGAAACTTCGCGCAGAGAATTTGAGGGTTAGAATCACCGTTCACTTCGATCGGGACTGTTCCCTGCGATGCCACATTTAACCGAGCACAGGTAGGCACAATATCTGTCAAAAACTTACACGGTAAACAGTATACAACACTTCGAAATCGACCAACGATGATCTGAACGCGTAAGGCTCCGACGGTACACACAATCAACGATCGAGCGAGATTGGCGCGTTAATACGGGAAGATCGTTCGTGCAAAGTCGATGGTTCTCGAATGGACGTGATTCGATCTCCTACATAATTCATTATAATGTCCTGCAGGTAATTGTGTCCCGCCATGCATGCCAGCGATACTATCGCCGCCTAACATCAAGGTTTATTCGATCGATCGAAATCAAAATAAGTCGCGAACACTGTCACGTGTCTGCGGGCCAATTTGAATCGGAGAACGGTGGGTATTCCTCGATGTGCACAAACATTTTCTTCACTGGTACAAATACTAATACGAAACTGTGTGTTTCGCTAGAACCGAGTGTCATGTTTTAATCGACCGAAATGGAACGAGACTGTTGTTGACGTCACGGAACCACGCGAAAAAGCACATTTTGTAGAGCTTGGGAAATGACGATGGACCGTTTGGGATTGTTTGAGACTGTCACAGTGGTGTTGGAGCAGAGATACACGAGGATTTCGAAGGAACGACGCGCGTCGTAACACCCGTGCGCCTGACGGCACTCGCTGCCGAGATATAACTGACACGACACACGCAACTGCCTACTCTCGCGCTCGAACCGTGGAACGACGGAACGGGACGTCCGGAACGCCGGAACTGCGGAACGATATATACCTGGATCGCGTTTCAGCGCGACTTTAGGCGTGCCCGAGCCACCCGACGCGTTAAATGGGATTAAAGGGTGCGCACCCAGGTCTACGTCCCTCGAATCTTCGGTTCACCGAACTTTCACTTCTTACACGCTCCTTTTTCTCTCTCTCTCTCTCTCTCTCTCTCTCTCTCTCTCTCTCTCTCTCTCCGCGTTTAGCTCTCGACCGCCTGGCAATTAAAAAATGCCGGCCGGATTCTTTGGGACCCATTTAACGACTCAGCCGCCGCGGAAATTAATTGAGCGAGCTCGATATTAAATTGGAATTTGAGCTGCAACTCTCGTTTATCGCAGTCAATTTTTAGTTACGTTGTTCCATTTTATCTATCGAATTGGCTTAGCAACCTTTCTTTTTTAATTTAACATGGTCCACTTTTATCCTGCGAAAGTAATACTTTTCTAAGTAAATTTTTATTACTTAGAAAAGTACATTTTTGCTTTGACTTGTAACTTTTCGCAACAGAGATGTACTGCAATATTGATTTAACAAGCGTATTGTTGGTTGAAATGTACTAATCGTCATTTTAACAGAGGACTATTTATCCAGACTATTTATCTGTTAATCCAGCAGTTGGTACGCAACTACAGTTCATTAACCTTGAAACGACCTTGACGACACATCCGTTAAGCACGATTGCACTCTCCACTCACAGTGTATATTCCCCCTAGTTTCTTATATGGCCGATAACAATAAAGATACTTGAGAGAGAGACACCCTCCGCAATTAGGAGCATTTTTCTTATTAGGGCGTACCCATTTATGGGACCAGACGTTTACTAAACGCGTCCGCTGTCGCATCGGTGTTTAGGGGGGCACCGATCTATCGATCCGTAGATAACCTTCCCTACCCTAACGGAAAAAACGTTAAAGCTTCCCGTCACGCGACTATAATATCCGACAGTTGCAGTTCGCACGTAATGGCGTATCGGAATCGTGCATTTTACAATGAATGGCGGTTCAGCGACGCGTTTTTGCCGGTTTACGCGGTAAACATAATACTTCCGTGCAATCTGCTCGACATGGTAATCGTATCTACTTGCATCAACCGTTTTGTTCCTTTGTCGACACCGTTTCCTTTTTCTCATGCGAGTCTGCTATTTTATTTTTAGTCGTCCGAGACCGAACCGATTTTTCTCTGCGTTTTTTGTGGTTTGAGAAATTTCAAAAAATCCTTGGAGACTCTCCCATGCCTTTAGAACGCTGTCCAATTATTTTTATTGCTACCTGTTACACTTTTGGATTTGTACACAACAATTTGTACAACTCGATGTTCGTTTACAATTGTGTCTGAAGTTTTTTGTCTGCACGAATGCCGGTCTTGGAGTGGCTTATGAAACGGTCTGGGTCGTTTTAGACCCGGCGCGCGACGCAGGGTGAATTTCTCACGCGTCGATCTTTGTCCACCGCTGTACGACATCGTAAAACCGGCTGACGTCGATCGGCGAATAAAAAAGGAGCCGAAGAAAAAGAGCGAAACGGAAAAAGCCGTTTAAAGAGCAATATAACACCGGCGATAGTAATGGAGGAGAGAGAGTTAAAGCGAGGCAGCTCGTCTCACGGCGCAGCCAAAACAAACAGAGCTAAACAAGCGGAAGCTTCGATGGCCCAGCCACACACACGCGTGACTCCTCCTGTTTACATTCGCTCGTTTTCGCTCCGATGCTGCCCGCTCCATTTCCATTTTGCTGGGTGCATTATACGGTTGCACCTTGCACAGTGCACGTTGCAAATATGCACACAGACGCGTTGGATTTTAAAACGAATTTTCCTATTCATCCTGCCCTCTGATCTCCTCTTTTGATCCTGTTTATTGGTGTTTTCACTTGCAAGCTACTACCGAGTCTAAAAATTAACACTCCTAATCAAACTCCGTTTATTTTGATCTATCACAGGAGAAATGAATTGCTCATCCAACTAGGTACTTCGGCACTCGTCCCTAAATTTTTTAAAATAATTTTTTCATGCTGTTCGTGCATTGCAAAATGATTCCAAAATTGATAACCCCCAACTAGGTACTTCCCATGATTGCACCGACCGCCATGAATTTCTCCGCGTCGTTATTCTTCATCAACGGCGCAACAAACCCCATCGCTTTTTTCTGGGATCGTGTAATGGAGGACACGTGACCCGAACGAACCGTAAGACGGTTACGTCTATCCTCTATCTCGAGCCAGCTTACATCCGTACCAATTAATTTACCAGTCGATAAAGCATTGCGAGAGCCACTCTCGTTAACGAGGCCTAATCGCCGGCACAATTAGGACGAATAAAACATCCCCGTTATTGGCTATCGCGACTGTTGCCTCGATCCTCGCCAACCTCATCGATCCCCATTGTCTTTCTCCACCGTTTCGACGTTGACACTGTATGCCCCGTGATGCAAATTATACTTGACGTACAATGGGAATGAGCCACAACAGTGTTCGGCTGATCTAGAACGAAAAGCTGAACGTTTAGAAAGCGTTCGTCACATTACGAGTCGCAAACTTTTGTTTTTAACGTTCCAGTAGACTGCCGATGTTTATGCAAAATAGAAATTGTCTGCGTGCGTTGCGAGATACAGGAGCTATATTTATCTAGCTTCTGAATAATTCGAGTTGGTTGAGAATGGTACAACGGTATTTCTTTGGATTAGCTTCTACTGATTCTTATCATAAATGCGGTTATGCTCGTGGATGTACCACGAGGTTAATCGACGAAAACACTGGCAATCGCCAAATCCGAGTGATCCATGTTCGATCGGCCGTGGAGTAATTAGAGTGACATACCGTGCACGATACCAGAATTCCTCGAATGCCACGAGTAATTTGCTTCCCCCTGTTGCGAATTGCAAGCACGGCGGAGACCGACGGAAAAATAAATGGCAAATCGCCCTTGCCAGGCACCGCATAAAGACGGAAGAATGATCCTAGGTGTGTTAGGCGACGGAGCCTGGCCGCCGCCATTTCCTGCTGAATCTTTAATACGTGAACGCCGAGCCCTCGCGTGCCGTGAATTCACTCTCGAAACACGCGTCCCTTCAACTCGGGGTCTTTATCGACCCTTAGGCGTTCTCATTTGTTTAATATTATTATCGCGTTACAGAGAAGGTTATTGCATCCTAAGTGGGTCATCTTGCAGAAACACACGTGGCACTGGAAGCGGAGCTTTGAGAACTGACAACTACGTGGGACCCCTAAACTCTGGCTCCACTCAAGAACCATGTCAAGCCGAATAGGTACCGTCATCCGCAATACGTCCCGAGCCATCGCCTTGTATCGAACGAGAACTGTAGGAAAACTGATGAAATCGGACATTTCTTAAAATGAAGTAAAACGGTTAAAGATTGCTGATCGCAAGACGTGACGCCAAGCTGAAATGGAAGGCGAAAATTGTAGGGAATGTCGCAGCGTCCCCGGCGTTATTTCGAATGGACTATCAAAGAGGAGGCTCGCAGGAGGGTTGAGAGCACGGAGGGGGACGCTGAATCGAGAAAAAGCGAGGCACTTGGACGTCGAAAGGAAGACGACCCTCGGCAAAACGGTTTTCTTTCACGATTAGCGCCGGTGTCGCGGTACTTCCGTTCGGTCTCCGCCTCGCGCCACATCCTATCGCCTTTTACTTCTTCCCCTCTTTAATATTCAGCCACCGTTCTCGTAACCTGCGTTGTGCCACCGCCGCCAGCAACACGCTAGCACACACACAGACGCGCAAGCGTGCCTGTATATTGATGAACACGTGTGCGAGAGAGTCACCGCACGACTCGCACATGCACACACGACTCGACTGCATTCTCCGCGAGACAATGGGCGTGCCTACCTCACGTGACAGGCACGTGAGCACCCTCGAAAAGAGCCTCCCCCTGCTCACCTCGCCGGCCCCCTCGTACCTGACGTTCATTCATACCGATTCGTCCGTTTCGTGGGCGACGACGATGACCCTACACTCGCCTTGAAAAGTCAAGATGAATCGAACCCGCGCCGCGCGACCACGAAGGGCAGAAAGTGCACGCCCGGTCTCAGGTGAGACGCGTGTTCTGCCTTTTGCGTTAGGCTCTGGCTGCGAGGGAGCCAGGCGTTTCGATTCGGGGAAGTGTCGTGTCATTGGGAGGACATGCGGTTTGTCTATGGGGCCGGATACGGTTCGGTGGATTCGATTCCGGTCGATTTCCTGAGCTCGTGTCGCGTCAGGGTGTGTTTGATTGGGCCTTTAGACTCAATGGAGAATTTTTTTCGAAATAGATGAGCTCGTTTCACAGTCAGTCGTATAATTGATGGCGCACATTTTACATCAGAGAGTAACTTTTTTTATTCTCAATTACGAGACTTGCTTTCAGAAACCTGCTAATAGTGTACCCGGTAAAATATTGTGCAATTTACACTAATTAGAGAGCTATTAGAAAAGGAAAATTTAGGTAAATCATGTTCCACCGGACGGATGTCAGAATCGTTGTAGAAAATATGAAAGGCGCCGGCGTTGGCGGTGCCCAACATGGCCGCCACTTTCTTTTATGCAAACTATAGTTCCCTAGAGATACATCGGACTCGACTGTGCTACCAGTGTTGCTTCTAACGACTTTCTGCCATGATTTACCCTAAAGACAAGGCACCGAACCAATACACTTCCGTGTACTACGTACACTGTTACTGTAACGTTGATAATAACAATTTACAAAAATTGTGTACAGTGTCTGTATCACTGGGACAATGGAAAGGTACATTCGAGGTTACAAACAAACGTAAAATAAATATTGGAGGGTCGAGTCGAGGGTCCTTGGGTCACCAATACCCTTCAAAACGCGCCTCGCATAAATAAATACCTTTTAACCCACCGGTTCAGTCATGAGGCATCCCCTAACTCGGCTCCACGCATTTCAAGCATATCCCGAAAACCATCATGCAAATGGCATCGCCTCGCACGACATATTAAGTGTCTATAAACACCTCTGGTAGCCCACCTAGTGTTTAACGATTTAATAGCCGACCACGTGCCTATGATTCATACTGTGGAGTCCGATGAATTTAAAGTGGCCGTCGACTGACAGTCGTGGACGTGAGAATTAATATACGCGATCGGACGAGGAAGTCTCAAACCGGAATTGATCAATAATTAATCTTCCCAAACCCAGCGAAGTATAGTTAATCACACGAGCCTCTGAAGTAAATGAAATTGACTGGATTTAGAAGGATTAACACTAAACTCACCACAGCCGGTCTGTTTTATATATTTTATTCTACAAAGTCAATTTTCCCTTTTTTTTTTAAGTTAGTAGTCTTACTGTTGCAGGGTTGCTATTAACACAGTGGCGCAGTTAGGAAGAGGACAATCTACAGAAAGAATTGAAAATACAGAATAAAATTTCCTCAAAGGCCACTTCGTATTTTGATGAAACGAAAAATGGAATCGTTTCGTTTTGCAGTCGAGGTATTTAGAGTTGAAGAACGGAGTTCAGGTCGCAAGAAGTGACTGTCCGGAGCACAATGCAACGGCCCCGTGTCTCGAATCGATAAAGGAGCCGGCGTTTATTATTTCGCAAGGCAACCCCTCCCGTGTGAACGTTCCTCGACCCTCACCAGTTCGTGGCTCGTGGTTCGTAATTGCCGGGCAACAACGAAACGAAACGAAACAGGCGCGTCTAGTCGGCTCTATGAGATAGCTCGGCTCTGACTCACTCTCCCCCGCAACGAGAGTTTCAAGTTTGAACGCTTTCTGCACGCCGCCGCTCCGCGCCGTGCCACCGACATGTTACGCTTTACAATAATCGTAACGATCTACGGGAACGCGTTCATGAATCGGTTAGTTCCCGCGTTCAACCACCGCACAGCAGTGAAACGGAGTGAGCGTGAATGCTTGACCGCTACCTGGCGGACAGAGACCTCATTCTGGAAGAATTAATTGCCCGACGAAAGTGTTCGGACATTAGAACAACCTGGGCTGCGGTCTAGTTAGGTGAACATCAGAGAAAGGATTCGCTGCTCGTTTAAACCTCGTGCAAGCCTCAGAAAACCATTGCATGGATGGTTCCAAAGTACTTTGTTCAATTGCAATTTTTAACGAAGTCGAAAGGATCAATGTCTAGTGAGTCCTTAGTAATTAAAAAGTAGTTCCAGAATGAAAAGTTGGCCGCAGTTTGACAGCGTTGAACCCGCCAAAGACGTGATGAGTAGTCTTATTGAGGCTCCTTTTAGGCGCCGTTGGACAGCCATAAGTTGGACACGGATCCCGAGCGTGTGTAAGGAAGCGCGGGTAATTAGAGAGTAGATGAACGTGTCGCAAGACTGTACCTGCATGAAATGCACGCGTGTGCACGCGGCTGGGTTTTCTATGTGTATCACGCTGGAATCGTAACGTGCAACACGACTCGTGAATCACTGGGCTCTCGGCCCCGGGTTGAGCAAGAGGGAGTTGCTCGAAGCCACGAATCGACGATAGATAAACGCGGCAGATCGCATTATCACGATCCTTTGGGGACCCACGGGGTTATCCGGGTTAATCGAAGAACCCGGCCCACGGTGTAACGACGATTATTATTCGATCTGGCGAAATTTCTGCCGGGAGCGAATTCCCTTTCCCGAACGCACAAAATTGTCAATGTAAACTCCTATAGTATGTTCCACGTGTCAAAATGAAGGTTTCTGTAGAAATTTTTGTTGTCATTTAATGGCAGTATGTACGAGAACATATTGTGCAGTTAATAATAACTGTTTAATTTAATGCTGAACGATTCAAGACCGATCTGGAGCAACCGTGGTTCTTCGGAACCCAGCTTATTATCCTTAGCGGTCATTAGGCCGTCCAGATTAGCGACTTTTAACCAGGATCAAGCGGTTTTGCAATTCGCATTGTTGCGGAACGTATTTGCGTTATTAATAGACCGCGCGCGACTGTTAGACAGCGTTAGAACACCTGCTGAGTCCGCACAGAATGCGATACCGCGGAATGATTGCATAGTTCGCGCCGGCTATCCTTATCTCTTGTTACTGTAAATAGAAACCATTGAGTTTCGATCCTATCTGCTCGGTGTTTATTCAAAATCTTGGATAATATCTCTCGATGCTTTGTTTCTGCCCGCCCGATGGAGGACTGGTCTGTGTAATTAGCGTTTCGACAGTAATGGAACGCCCCATGGCTGTGTTTGAAAAGCGTTAGACACTGCGGAGATATTTATTATCCTATTTACTTGGTGTATTAAGACCTTGCGTTCACTTAATGTGGCCTTTAACGTTAATAATTGGGAGCAACAGTCCATAAATTACTCTGTATCCTTTATGGAGCAACATTTTTCATGTATGATATGTTCATGAGCCATTTGCATCTATTAGTCGTATTTTACAGTACGTTAATCAAGAGGTGTTTCATAGGATATGCGAAAAGAATGTTATGCTTCGTGATCAGTGCAGGAAGAGTGGAATAAACTGCTGAGGGTGGATAAATTAATGGAAACACAGTTTCGGGATTAGATAGAAGTTTATTGCTCTCTTCAATAATTCGATCACTTATTTATTTCTAAAAAGTTCAGATTTATTCCCTGTAGAAAAGTACATTAAAATTCACAAATCCACAAATAATGAATAACTACGACCATAGTTTCCGTTTCTACCGATAGGGGCCACTGCGCGCCAACATGGCGTCCAAGCCGACCTCGCGATTAAAATCTTGCAGAATTCGGTAAAAAGTCGTCACGCCTGTTTGCAAAAACTCGCGCAATGAATTGTTCACCGCCGGCGAGCATTATCGTCGAGACGGTGTTAACGGGAAAGCCTTCGAAAAAGAGAAAAACAGGCTTAATTATCCGAGGCGAGGACGGTCCGGTTTAATGGCGGCGGCGTCTGGATTTTTCGACCGGCTTGTTTCATTATCGCTGCGCGCGTGTATTTATGGGTGTCGAAGGTCCGTGGCGCGAACGGTACGCGCTAATTGTTAAGAGGCCCGTAACCCCGCGATGGTTTCTTCGTTATTTTCACTTGCAACCTCACGCTGAAACGCGCGTTGCAACGCCTGTTCCCGGCTATGTAAGTACCTGTCGTGGCATGCACCCGCCGGATATAAAATGTAACGCGCAAAACCTGGCCGAGCACGCCACGACGGGTTTGCAAATGCGCCAACTCCGAAGGGCTATGAGCCGCCATAATTCAGTCCTCGGGGCGAGAATCGTAAATCCGCGGAATGTCGAATCCCTACGCGGCCGTGAACCGTTAAGTAGCGCCGCGTCCATTATCTTTATGCGTCCGTTCCCCTCTTCATTCTGCGATAGATTTTTCGATTTTGGTCTGCCCTGACTCTACCAGTCAATCGAAGCACCCAAATTTCAGCAGAAAATGTAATCCTTCTAAAAACGAACTGTTTCTCTCATCTTTAAATTTCTCAAAAAATATTCTGCGAGCCCAATGGAGATCTAGAAAAATTTGCCAATACTTGGCGTATGGTTGCGAGAGTCTGAGGCAACAATTTCAAGGATGTGCAACGACAGTGCAGCGAGATGCATGTGTGGCACTATTGCCGGAGCATTTTTCGAACTTGTTACGACCGGGGCGGCGTCGACGGAGGTTTCTTTTCCGACAGGGTCTCGTCGATGGTTCGCCGAGGATGCGGTTAAATCGCGGCCAACGTTTCGGCGCCTGTGTCGATTTGTTTACTGCCCGGCCTACGTCGAAGCAACATTTACGACGGGTCTTTTTTCGGTTTGGCTGACGACGATATACACGCGGAGCCTGGCCGGCCGAGTCTGCTGTATACCCTTCGGTTCCCTTCGGTTCCCTTCGGTTCGTTCAAAGCCTCCACCTCGAGAGCCTTTGTCCTCTTCCATCCTCCTCCGCCTCCTCCACCGGTTCTCGCCGCGGCCATTTTCTTTCTCTTCGCTTTCTTTTCGGTGAATACCTACCAGCGAAGTAGACGCGACTTGGAAGTCCTGACGACGCTGTGGTCTCGAATTCTATAATACAATTTACCATCAACATTAGTTACTCGCTGCAAAAGATGTGCCATTATCAGACCGAGGATTTTATTCAGTTACAGTAATATTAGTAATTTCTATATCGCCCATAAATATTCCTCGATATTAACACATCTTGCGCGGGCACTTTGCCGTCAAAGTCTTACCGTGTTTCATTCATTCTTGCGACGCACGTTTTGTATTTTTGCAACGCATGTATGTCTATCCGATTTTATTGTAAAAACACATCGATCACAAAAACCCATCGATAACAATAATCCATCAATAATCCGTGAAAAACGACTTTAGTCGCTTCCCTCGCAAGATGTGTTAATAGCACATATTGCCAGCAAAAAGTCTACCTAGGAACAAATTTGTTTAGATAAAACGTTTGATTTGTACAAAAATTTGTGGTGAAACTCGCCCAAGTAATAACTTTCAAAATAAATGTCATAAAATTTCAACGATTCTCGTGTCACAGGATTAATCGCTAAATTGTCATTAGCCAATTTCCAAATTGTCAAAAGTACCCATAAAAATATTTCTGCAGCCATGGAGGGTTGTCAATTTTGTTGAATCCTCTGCAGAAATTAGATTGTGGAACCGCTGAAAAGACGTTGTGGACCACTGTGCGATCCCATGAGAGGAAGAAAAGGAACGGAGCCGAGGAAGATGAAGAGAGAGATAGATAGGGAGCGAACAGAAAGAGGAGGCAGAGGAACGCGAGAGAGAAACGGGTAGAAACGACACACGAGCGATGACTCATGGTAAAAAGACCCCGGTGGTCGACTACTCTGATTCGAGCGATCGTGCCACGGGATTTTCTACACTGTTTCTTCCCCCGGGATACCGTGTACAACGTTTCTTCCGTCATTTTCGTACGCAGGATGCTGCTACGAGGGCAAAAAGCTGAGAGCAGGATGGATGAGGTCAGTGTCAAGCGTCGGGCATTGAGATCGACGATCGCTTTTGATCTGCTGCTTCGATTTTCCATTGCAGAATGCAGGATTTTTCTCAATATCTGCAGAAACTATAGATTGACATCGTCTTGACGAATAGCATGAACGTTCTGGTAGTGTTTAGCTACCGTTAGAGCATCGGGATCTTGCAATTTTGCGAATTGAATCGTGAATTAGATCACTGGAACGACGAAACATTTATCGTCGAGTAGAAGCTGTAGCTGTGTTAAACGTGTAGAAGAGAAGCGAGCGAACGAGTATTTCCTCCGGTTCCCTCCAAAGATGATATCTCTTAAGAATCCTCGAAGAAAACAGTCCTGCTTTTGTCACCATCACCTAACTCCACTTAATCTTATCTTTCCTTTCCACTTATTTTCGCTGCACCCCTAAAGCAAAGTGGAGCCCTCCGCTGCACTTATTCAGCTCCTTGTGGTGCAATTTCTGAAAACGAGGATCCCCATAAAAATCCACAATGCAGTTACAAAAGTTCCATCCGATCGGACCACTCTCCATTCGCGAGGAGGACGACGCAGCAATCTCGCAGCGAAGAAAACAAATTCCAGTTTTCATGGGTCGATCTTCAAAAGCAAGAGAACTCAAGGTTCCCTACGAAGATGGCCGCGGCGGATTGCGCCGGGCCGCGTTTGTTGCAAGTACCGATGCAAACGAGATCGCGACACGTGCAACCGATCCGGAGGTGGACGTCGTTCCCGATTCGGTTCACCTTGAAAGAAGTCACCGTCGCCTTTGGTTTTTCGAATTACGTATGCGCGCCGCCGTGGCTCCATATAAATAATAATTCGATCGCCGGACTGTGCACGTCTTTATGCAAAACAAAATGCGTCACTTGCCAGGCAACAGAGCCAAACGGAAATTTACTTGTTCCATTGATAATCCTAATTACTGCGAATTATATGCTCTTATGATGAGTGGATCGAATTCAAAACTGTGAAAATATTCCAAAAAATCCACAGTCTGGTAATTACGAAAGGACTTTCATTATCTCAGGTCAAACCAATAAAATGCAACACTGTTTATTGCATAAATCGATAAAGGTTGAATCTGGCGTTAGAAGAATGATGGATTATTCCAGAGCAGAGATTTATGTCTCTGTCCTTGGAAATTGGCGAGCGAAGCCACGCCCTCGGGCCCCGGACCCGGGGCCCCGTTTTGGCGAGACGGGAGTGGGGGTGGGGAGGCCTGCGCGATAAAGACGTAACGCGACGCCCGGTTATGGTGTTTCTCGTGGGTGCGATTATGCTCCACGCACTCCGCGGCCACGAATTCATTTCGTTTCGCGTCTGGGGACGCACACCAGGCGACGCGACGCTTCTTATAAGGATCGAACCACCGTCGAATGGGAAACAGCAACGAGACACCGGGCCCTCGGCCTATCCCAAATCTCGTCCCGGAATTCGACATTAACAATTCAAAATGCCTCGCGACGGGTTTCACTTTCTGACAGAACGGGGATCGGCGTCGATACGATCTACTTGTCGAACAGACTGGCTGCAGAAGTGTGGAGGAAAGATTGATCTATGTAGAGACATATTTGTCGATATGGTAATCTGTACAAAATATTACATACGGTAGACACTGTGGGTTTTACGTATTTGTAACAAAAATGAGCAAATCCTCGTGCAAAGGATTGCATAAGGATTGAGGATAATGCGGATTCAGGAATCTGATATTCCTAGAACCCTCGAAGACAATTGCTATGGCTTCCTCGGAAAAAGACGCGTCAAATCGATGACACACTTCATGTTCCGCAGAAGTCGTACTTCACTGACTTCCGCTCAGGATTAATCGCTCAGGCGCCACCGGAGTCACAAACGGATCTCTTGTTCGTGGGGCGTCCGCGATCGTTGCGCAAAACTATGTATCGCTGCCATTGATCCGGCACAGTACACATTGACAAGATTTGTAAGACATGTCTGTGATCGCCTCGCGCGGTATTCATCAGGCAACTGGAACGCGTTACCCCCGTGTCCTTGAATCCTCCATGAATCTTCGGTATTGCGCGATGAATGGCCAGCTGAATGTCCCGTATTGTGGTTCTGCTTATGCGGAAAAATGTTATGCTCGTCATACTGGACACGAGCAATTCATCGGAAGCAGAAACACAAAGCAATTGCTGTTTTCCTGTTGGCGAAACAATTCCTCATTGGAAAATCGGAGCTCATTAATTCTTGGTTCATGGACATTGTGACCACTTTCGAGGCAAATTAAAATTTACTTTCGTATAAATTCGTTCCTTTCTTCAATAATGATTATTGGACTGACGATCCTTGTGCAAAATATAAATTTTGTGCATCCATTGCAATTTTGTGCAATTTTGTGTGTAAATTGTAAAAAATAGGGGCCAAGTAAAAACTCCTTTCTTTACTAATTTTAGCAAGTTGAAAATGGCACATCTTTTCGCTACTTTAATTTTTGTCCCAATTCTTTTTCTGTCAAGAAGAAAAATGGCGACCTGTGGGAACAATACTAACCGAGATGGCAAGAGGATGTTTTAGAATTCTGTGTTTTACGATATTGAGTAACGCGTTACTCAACAGATTGAGTAACAATCGGCAACGCGTAGAAGTGCTCTCGATTGTGATTCGAGCATTTTTCCACGACCCGGAAACATCGTCGCGTATCGATAGCGAGAACGAGGAACGGGGAACGTGATTTCTCTGAGTGTAATTATAGGTTCGCGGTGTGTCGAAGCGAACGAGCACAAAGACCGAATTAACGCAGGGCGGATGTGAGCCTCTCCATAATCGAACTTAGACAATAGGCACGACGACTACCACGCTCATCGACACGAACGCCGCTTTAAAATATGCGGATATTTCTCCGAATAGTAAGAAGCCTAGCCCCTGTAGCCCTGGAAGATCTCCCCGCAGTACATTTCCAATACGGCACGGAGAAAGTGATACCGCGGGGGACCAGCGAATTCAATCTGCATCGACAATGAATCGCGCCCCTGTTTATATGTTTTTCAAATCTCCAGGCCGAACCTGTTTCCTGTATTATTTAAAAGCAGTCCTCGAACCTCTCGAACACTTTTCTAACTGCTTCGAGATCAACCAACGAGACGTACAAAACGCGCCTACGGAATCATTGCACGTAATATCCTAATTTTATCACTGTGAAAAAATTTTAGGAGAAATGTACAATTTCCCAAAAAATATATTCGGCGGATAAAGCAATCGAGAAAAATTGAACTGTGCCGAAAGGGTTTAGTAAATATTGTGAGAAGCTAATAATACAGTCAAAATAAAAATCCCCAAGCCAATAAAGCAATTGAAGGTTCACTTATGCAAAGAAGGGGTCATAAATGTTGTTAGAGACCGGAGGCACAGCCTCACGGGACTGGAATCAGTGTTAAGCAGAAAGCTGAATGAGAGGAGGCCGCAAACGAGCGAAGACAGTCGCGGATAAAGTTTTATTGCGCAATGATCGCCGGCGAGAGACATAGTAAGCAGTCTTTCATAACTGTCGCCATGGCTGGCGCGTTTCTTTCTAATGGGAATCGGGGGGCGCCAGGACAACGGGAAATCGCGCAGGGCAACGATACCCGCGATAATAACGCGTATGCGGGACAGTGATCGATATTTAGCCTGGGACAAAGCCGATGACGCCGATCCAAGCCTCTGTCATCGGCGCGACCGCCATTACGTAATGCGAATTACGCAAGGCCGCCACGCAAGGATCGTGTCAGCTGTTCGGGCTGTGTTGCTACCAGAGAGTATCTCGGCGAGAGAACAATGCTCTTTAGTCGCTTTATCAGGCTCATTCGACCCCGGCTCCCCAAAACGTCTCGCTTTGGGTAGCTTCGAATCAATAGTCTGGCGTCTGACGTTCGGGACCCCATGGAAATTCCATAGATACCGGCGTCCCCCCGGAAATTAACTGCTGCTTCGTGTACTCTGTTTTATCTGGATGCGCGGTGTCGGACCGCGTGGAAAATGAGCTTCGCCGAAAATACGATAGAACCGCCTAACGCTTATCTACCAGGAGCATTTTGACCCTCTGAGCGAAAACAAATTTTATTTAGAACTTTAATTTAATAAATAAGCAGTAAATGAAAGACGTGGAGGATGAAGAAATTCGGTTTCTACCGTGACACGGAATTTTGTGATTCACAGAATTTTGTAATGGTGCTCGCCTTGGACAATAAATTTACTCAGGAAAAGGTCTTACTGTAAAAATCGGACACCTCACGCGCAACAGCCTAATATCACCGTACTAAATAATAAAGAGGCCCGTCACTCTGCTAAGGAGAACCGACAGGTCGTTCGAGGCTCCAAGAACCCAAAAACCATTTACAATCATTTTCGTCGCCGTACTCCGTTGACCCTGTCGTGCCTCGAACGATCACGAGGAAACAGAGTGACACCACGGTGCAGCGCGGCGGTGTCGTCTCGCGTCGTTTCGTTCGATGTGAAATTGAATTTCCAGCGCGTCGCCAATAAAGAAGATCGTCGTCTCTCGCGAGGGTGGCCGACGTCGGATATTTTTTTCTGACGAACCGAGAGACGTTTCGACGATGGCGACAGAGACCGATGGCGCCGATCAAGATATTTGACTTCTGACTGCCATGCCGGCGGGGTTAACTTGAATTTATGGGGAGGTCGCGAACCGACTGCCACTCGGCAAACCGGATTAAATTGCGTTTGCACGGTCACAAAGGGACAACGCTTAATGTCTGCCAGCTCGAGCTGCTCCCACTTAATTACCGAAGTTGCTCTCTCTTTCTCTCTCTCTCTCTCTCTCTCTCTCTCTCTCTCTCTCTCTCTCTCTCTCTCTCTCTCTCTCTCTCACTGCCGTTGCTTCTGCACTTTGCCGAGCCGAAATCACGGAGCAGCTTCGCCGAGATTGCTGTCGTAGCCCCGAAATTTGCGTCAGGCTTCGTTGCTTGAACGGCCTCGTTAAAAACCATGCTTAAAACTGCATACACACGTGAGAAACCAGATCGACTCTCACGATTAGAGCATTATATAGCAATTACTTCGTGGGTAACTGTACGTTGACAAGTCGGTGACGCTGGAGCACCGTTTTGGCACCTGGCGGAGCATTCTCAATGGTAACGCCGGAACAATGTTTCCAAATTCACGTAATCAATTCCCAGTGAAACACTACGGATCTTTATGCGAAATGAAAATTTCACAGCTTATTTGGTAAAACCTGGGACAAGGAACGGGTCCCACTTATCAATTAGAAAATTGTTGAACTTTAAAAATGTGCACTCGGCATAAAAGCATGAAGATCTAGAGATCGCTGGACCCAGCAACCGGACAACAATTGTGGTTGCAATTTTCTGCGTTTCGATGCGTAATCGGCGTCGATTTCGACCAGATCGTGTTCCATGGGTGTCGCTACCCCATGGTCAAGCGGATGAAGTAATTCACGGGTCGCAATGGTCTAACGACATCCTGCAATTAAAGTGGTTGCTTCGATACCGCTCGCGGTCGGAGCGCCGAGAAAGAGATTGCGCGCGTGGAACATGTATAGCGAGCGTCGCGCGAATCCGCGCTGGAATTCGGTGAAATCATTTTCACTCGTTACCCGCTTCCGGTCTTTCTCTAGAAAAATGGCCCCGTTACGAGGAGGATGCAACAACGCCGTGTATGACGGCGCAGCTGGTGCAGGCCGCGGGTCAATTTTCCCAGGCTTTCTATCTCACGGTTCAGTTGACATTGACCTCCTTCGCAATCAGACGCTCTTACCCATCAATATCGGACCGCTTATACGAGCATTCCCGGAATATTAAGCGAGCCACGTCTTGCGAACCGCAACGACAGAGTGCACGGTCAAACAACCAATTACTGAACTCGAATATTATTTGTCTCGACGGTGGGGGTAAACACTGGATTCAAAGGATGATCGTCGATCCGGTCGTTTGATTCGATTGTTTACTGGAATGACGGCATTGGACCGGCGTGGAAACACTGTTTACGTTATTCCAGTTACGAGCCAGAGCTGGATTGGAACGCTACTGGACCAATGTGAGCCCAGCTTCGAGAATAGAAATGTAATAATTAAATTTCATCCGATCAGTCTTTCCATAAAATCTGTTTATCGTGTTTTCAGGGACCTGTTTGCCCCGTTTGTGGAATTTGGAAAAATCTGGAACGCCAGAGTCGGCTAGTCGAGCAATTTCAATTTCGTCGAGCGTAATAAATGAAAAGGTCGCGTTCACGGTGGTTTAAATCGCGACGTAGCATGCGAGGCATTCACGTCACGCGAGGATTCGCTCTCGAGGAGATCTTGAAAATGATGTGCACGCGCTGGGCCCCCGATATCGCTGCGAGCGTTTCCCATTTAGCCATTCAATAACACTCGAATGTATATACTCGAGCCTGCTTAAACGATTGCATTATGATCATTGTATTATGCCCGACGCCGAGGATCTAGACAGACTGCCGTTGACCGATATCACGCGATGTCTGATACTCGAATGAGTAACTGCAGCGCGGATCTGTTTGCGTTCGTTATTCATTAGCTGCAGCTCTACAAAGAACAATGGGACTTCGAGTGTCAATTGGTGGACGATCTGGAACCTGAGAAAAGTACTCCCATTGACGATATTAATGCACTAACTGCAGTCTGCGACATATTAATGCGTTAACTGCGGTCACTATAAATGCATAAAGTCCGCACTAATTAGCAAGCTTAATGCCTAACACTAGGTTTACGGGACCCGTCAAAATGACGGGTTGTAATATTTTTAATTTACGACTATTGAGATTGTGAAGATCCATCTACGTGGAATTACTCAACAAACTCATTCCCTTGGGTACATATTATTTAAAAAATGGCTGAAAACTTGGATAGACACATTCTTATTATTTTTATAAAGTAATGTAAAATACTCACATTTAATGCTCCGTAAACCTAGCGTTAAGCTCGCTCTGTTCAGAAACATCGCACGATTTTTGTCAAAGTAGCATTTTAAATCGTGACTGTCACGCGCATAAATTTATAACTCAAAGGGCAATTTAATTATCGTCACCGAAGCGTAATTCAACCGACTGAATTGTCTATGTAAAATTCCGTAAAATCGTTTTATTGTCCGTTGTTCGCACGGTCATCGCCTCCGACGTGTTTCCTCATCGAGTCCGAAGGGAACGGCGAGAGTTCCCACAAGATCGGAAACGGTTAGATCATCATTGTCCAGGGTCATGGGCCGTCTAGGTGGTCCTCGTGAAAAGGCGGCTGCATAATATATGCGCGCGCGTTTTATTGCGGGCCCGCGGACAAACGCATAAAGAGAAGTCAGCCGCATTATACGCGACACGAGTTCAACAACACGGCTGTTGGTTTATCTTATTCGCAGCGATGGAATCAGGCTCGAACCGAGTCATGCTTTCATGTTCCCGTCCTGTGTCTTTTTTTATTCAGCATTTTACGCTCTGCGAAAATTCCTGTTTCCAACCTTCCCATTACATCTACTATTTATTCAGAATGAAAATATATTTGGGAAACATATTCTTCAATTTATTCTGAATTTATTCAGATTTATTGTTTCGTGAAAAATTTGTTCAGACTCGGAATTTATTCGGTAAAGATATTATTTGTTTTGAATCGGAATTTATTGGGACAGAATATTGTTCGGTAATAAAATCTTGTGTAATATTTTTTGAAGCACCGTGTATACCATTTCCACTCTTCCGGGATCACGTGCTACGCGTCAGCGTGTTTTTCACGAAACAAAGTGACAGGACGACGTTTGCACAGCGCGATCATTCATCGGGCGACGACAAGAACGACAAACACTGTACTTATCGATGTCCATAGTACAGATCGCTCGTGGCAGCGTTTTCCGTGTGCAACGCGAGCCTAAGAACCAGCTGAGCATTCACGTCTCGGAGCACTTTTTTCGCTCGGAATCGGAGGAGCAATGTAACAAACTCGTCCCGGCTCGTACGATCTTGCGAAACGGTGATACTCGATCGGCGGAGCATGTGTTATGAAGCGCGCGGACGTTGTTACAGGAAAGATTTATGGCGTCGCATTGTTAACGTTTCTTTAATGAATGCGAGAACCAGTTCGATGCACAATAATACCGAAGAAAGTGCTGCTAATGAAAGTGTTCTACGGGGCACACGTAATCCCTTACATCATCGCAATGGGAACTGTAGAATATTCGTCCGCGAGGACGCGGTTGTTGCTGCTAAATTGACCAAACGGTGGCTGCAGAAACCTGGGAGCAGAGAAAGCGAATTAACAGTCGCCACGTTAATTCCGAGTTCGGTGAAACTGCGAGGAGCAACTATTTTCAACGAATAGGTCTTCTGAATGAGCTACCTTCTGAATAAATTCTTGAACAGGTATTAATAAAAAATAAATTTGCTATTGACTTCTGTTAACATGTCTTCTTATACTTGAAAATATTGATATATTAATATTAGCATAAATGCAAGAACTGTAGTCTACTTGCAAAGCATACGTTCGCGGCAGTAGATAAGGCAGTACTAGACAGACATGTAAGTCTAGTCCTATTCAACGCATAGTAATTATACAAAGTTTTTGAAATAACTTTTTCCTCTTGGTGTCGTCACCTTTCGAGTGCCATAATTTCTTTAATTTAAGAATAGTTTGTTGTCAGAAGCTGCTGGAAGAAATTGTGAGACGGTTTGAGTCTGGCGATTTTTCCTTTGGGAAAAATGAGTTGTTGGACACCGTTCTCGTTTCGACTGCACTTATTCAGGTTCGTTTATCCGAGCTGCACTTTATAACGCCGCCGATACGTTGCGGCGTAAAAGAAGGACCGTGGGAGGCGAAGAGAGTGCACTCGCGTGGGCCTGTATCCTGTGCCACGTCCATTTGTCCCCATGTCCGTTTCGTTCGCCGACAGTAGTGTGTAAACGTTGTCGAACCGAGATAATCTTTTGGTGGAAAACGTGTCACCGTAAATCCCTCGTAGCGCCACGATCCTGTTCACTTTCGTCTCAATCCTCAACTGTTATTACACCTCCGGTCATTAAATTACGCGGCACTGTAAATTATCCAAAGAATTAATGAATTTTCAAACAAATTCTTTGGGAATCTACGCGGCGGAACAGTCGACGAAAATTGTTATTCACAGCTGACGCAGTATTTTGTTATTTCCCACACGCGCAGCATAATGGCCAGACAAAAAAGTAATCATACTTGCATGATTATTTCGTATTCTAAAAACAGCGTTTCGCGGACTTCGCCTTCGAACGTCACCAGCTGTGACTGGAAAAAAATAATACTCGTGCAGTCACATTTTCGCGTTGAATCGATATTTTGAACCGAACACTTTTATACTATTTCTCTTAATAAGGAAATTTACAATTCTCGCGAATCTTGACACTTTCAAAAGAACAACTTTTTACTGCTGTTCCAAGAAATTCATTTTCTATTCACACAAGTTCGTGTGACTCTTTTGCACTGAATAGATACTGATAAATAGAGAGTATGCATTCGTTACAAAAATGGATAACTTAAAACAGTAAAAACGTTAGAAGGCTTTAAAAATGCTGTCATATTATTTTCCACCTATCTGAAACCTATTAGAAAAAGAAAAATTTCCATTTCACTCCAGCTTGTTGGAATTCAGAAAATTTGTATTTAGCAAAAAGATCTACCGATAAAATTTGAAGCAGCGGTTTTTAACGCGAATTTCTTGATATTTAGAAGTTGCTTAAAAACAAAATGGAGCGTTCAATAAATGCATGTAATTTATGGTATAGTAATTATATTGTCGAAGATCGTTATCGAATCGCGCTCAAAGGTGACACTTAATCGTGTGTTATGTTAACACGTTGTTATAGATCGACGATCTTTACAATGGGAAATCAGGGCAACGTTTGTTTGAGATACGCCGGTACGTGCATATCGCGCTAGTCGGAAGAGACAGGCTCTTAGGCAACGTTTACTCTCGCGATCGTCAAAGTAAGCCGACGACGACCGAATCATTTGCACGCACGAAATTATACGCGTATTGTTGCATCCGCTTTCATTCGACATTCCTTTGAAAGAGAGATTATTATTACGTCCTACGGACACACCGGGAATACAAATGGAAGGCGTGAACTGTCGGCTGGGTAAAACGAACGAATTGACACGTTGTCCCGGATTATAAATCGTGTGTGGGGATGTTCCCCTTCCACTGACTTTGACGGTTCCCTATCGCGGTGAGCAACGATGAATTTGCTGGTAAATTAATTATTTGGTATGATCCCATTTGTAAGTAATGTTGTCGAGAATACTCTCGGTCATTTTTGAAACATTTAGATTAAGAAAACCTAATAGATCTCGAGATATAGAGTAACTTAATATTACTGTGGATTTATTAATCTTTATTGGGAGAATATGATATCGAAGGAAGTGGCACGAAATTTCATGCCACCCCTTTTGTTATCATGTTCTCCTATTAGAATTTTCTATTACGAGAATATGATAGTCAAAGAGGTGGCACGAAAATTCGAAAAATGTCGAAATTCAGTAGTATAACTCAACGACAAGTTGGACGTTCGGAAGAAATTGAGGGTGCAATAATTATATACGCAGATACGTATTTTCATTATATTGTCCTTATTTATTCATTTTCGATTCTTACATAAAGTGATCGTGCTAAAATGCAAAATAAATGTTTACATGTAATGTGGGTTGCGCGTCGGTAACCGTGTTACCGCACATGGTAATGTCCAGTAATTGACGTCGATATTGCGCATAGCAACAATTAATAGGACAGTACGCTCTTTTGTTTGCTCCATTATTTATTGTATCCCCGATATGCGATTTCAAAAATACATTGGGTCATCGGTCTGTTTTTATACCTCGGCTGTATCCAGAGATTCTAAAGCATCCTTATCAGCTGTCGATAACATGTGGCTACCTGTTTCAACGTTTCGCCGCCTCATGACGCTAGATTGATATTTCACTGCAAAACTTGCTCCATGTTAATAAATATTTAAAAAGATTGTTTACAGCTTCGGTACAATCTACAACGAGATATAGATGTAGGCCTTATGGGATTTCAGGGTGCTCGACAAAATGGTTGGCGATAGAAATTTTTATAATCGTTAAACCAGCAGAGATAATAAATTTATTAATCACTTTTGCTCGATATAATTACTCTTGGAGGATGTACAAGGATTCCCAGGATGCAGGCACCGAGCTTCAGACGGTTTTAAGTCTTTATTGCTCCAGAGCTATTTTATAGGACCTTGGTAATGGGAAAATAGAAAATATAAACATGGTAGGATAATTTCCAACGTGTTATTTATTGCAAGCGAGTTTGGGAAAGGTAGTTATCGTAATGATTTCGTAATACATTCGAAATATGCGATAATATTGTCAGACTATCGACGACCTAGCGTCGTCGTTTACGCGTGTGGTACGTGTACGTGTACGTGTGTGTATAATGGGTGATGACGCGCATACGAGCATGTATAATTGGAAGGTGTAACGAGCCCTTGAGAAAAAAAAAACGGGTCCTCCTCGCATCACGTTAAAAACTAAACTTGTATGCTGAAGAAGAGTATGTACAGAGTGGGTTTCACTATTAAATAGTAATGACCTTAAGCTACAAGTAAATAGCCTACACGATTAATGGAACGTTTCATCTCGTAAAAAATAGATTATGCAGAGCACCATGGTTTTTTTCCATTTTCTTCGTCGTCTTCTTTCTCCGTCAATCTTCCCGTTGATCGGACGAGAAACTTCTTCCTCTTCATATTCTTCTTCGTCTTCTTCATCATCTTCTTCTTCTTCTTCTTCGTCTTCTTCTTTTTCTTCTTCTTCTTCTATTTACAATTTGTTTTATTTGCCATACGCCGCGTTGATCGGAAGTAATGAATAACGTTGCTTGCAAGCACGTTACGGAAACGCGGCTACGGCTTCCGATTGGCGAGATTACAATGTCGCCGTCGTATAGGCGCGAGAAACAAACGAGGAACAGAAAACTGACTATAAATGTGTCGCGAAATTTTATGCCCTGTGCTCAGTCTTTCACGCGCGGAGACAATTTTCCCTCGCGATCCTCGCGGAACGGCTCGCCACAATTTTAACGCGACACTGAACCATGCAAGCATCAATTTGTAATATTTTCAATATTCTGTAATTTCTGCCCACAGCTCTCACAACTCGAGCACACCTAAATACCTCGAAAAATCTTTTTCGATTTCCGCCCGAAGCAATCTCAGCTTCGACAAATTACGTGGCGGTGGTCGTGTTGATTAGGCAGTCGTTTGAATTTCCCAACCACCTCGGCAAAGAAATTTCAAGCGAAATTCGTAGAATAAAATGGCGAGCCGTTCGCAGGAGCGTGCAAGAGGAAGGATTCCATCTCGGAGTCTTTGCTGCGTCGGATAAATGTCTCATTACCAAGCTCAAAGAACCGGAGGACCCATCCCGTTGAATTTTGTCTGGAGTCTTCTTCCCGGATTCGTCGTCGACTTACCATGTAAATCGCGAGACGATCGCCAAAGGAGAAGACGGGAAGCGTAGCAGTAAGGATTGAGAACGAGTGGGATCGGACGAAGGTTGAAGGGTACGAAACAGGTTCGAAAACGACCGAGGCATAAAATTTTCTTAAGACCGCCCACGGAGGCTCGAAAATCCCTTTCTTGATCATCCAGGTTTCCGAGACTCCCTGGCTCGGCCGTACAGAGATAAGTAAGATCACAAGCGTCATAGAGGCTCACGGGAGCCCCTGGGGTTAGAATAAAACGTACAAAGTAATAATAAATCGTTGTATACGGTGAGCATGTAGAGTGGTTCCGAGTTATGCGTGTCTCTCCTATGTTTCGTTGTGTGTGTTATGTGTGTGTGTGTGTGTGTGTGTTTCGCTAGTGTGTTCTGTGTGGTTCCTACAACTGTATCATCGCTTAAACGACTACCTTTCTCTTCGTTTATAATGTATAATATGTACACGCTACACAACACGCCGCTTGGTTGCCATTGTTCGGACACATCTCACGACCACGTGACTCCTTACCCTTATATCACATTTCGTATATAAGAAGGCACCAGAAGTAATTCTAGGTCAATCACCCCGCGGCTCGCGCCCCTGTGAACGAACTGTTGCGCTCGAAAGGTGAACGCGTAAGCTTCGAAAATTCCAAATTTTGGAATCTACAGATTTTTCGTACACTGGGAATAGTCTGAGAAATGTGCACAATCGATCGATAATTTCCTTATTATATTCTAACCGCTTGAACATTTGTAGCCATTACAAAAAAAAAAAAAAACCGACAGACACGTAAACTTAATGGACATTCGACTGAAATTAATTTAAACTTGTAATTCCTGCAGAATTACAAAGCTCCCTGCGCTGCTCGGAGACTTCAACGCCAGCGCAAGACACTGGACCGACGATCAGTACACGAGAGAATTAAATTTTCACGGAAAATATATATCACGCCTTTCATAAAAATTGTATAAACGTTGGAAACAACACTAATAAATTCATGAACTCTGATATTAAAATTTTCACACGTGTTCGAACACTGAATCTTTCCGAGCTGCTCGGAGACTTCGACGCCTGCGCAAGACACTAACAATCAAACGTTGTACGAACAAATTGAATTTAGGCGGAAAATACTCCAGACAGCTTCTACGATCCACGAGATAGCACAACAGTTCTTTCCTCAGCGTCGTCCTCGAAGACGCAACGTTTTCCTCAATTAGGCGAGCCACGGGTAACAA
This sequence comes from Halictus rubicundus, assembly GCF_050948215.1. Classification (NCBI taxonomy): domain Eukaryota; kingdom Metazoa; phylum Arthropoda; class Insecta; order Hymenoptera; family Halictidae; genus Halictus; species Halictus rubicundus. Next base: position 14,569,666 of record NC_135157.1, on the reverse strand, counting down.
CTGACGCGAGCTCGGCATCGACTAGGCACTGACGGCTGTCTCTGTATCTCCGAATGAAAGCAGAAAAGTGTACACAGACGTAGATCGATATAAAACTCTTCTCTTGGTCGCAAGAACTGGGGGTGGGGGTGGGGGAAAGGGATGAGAGAGGAGAGGACAAGTACAACAATTTCGCTAGACGAAAATGCTCCTCGACGATTTCGTCCGTCTAGGACTACGAATATATATATGTACAAAGAGGCGGTTAAAAAATAATTTCAAGCTACCGATGCCTATCGGTTAGTATTATCACTTTCCATTCGCCGATTCGCGAGACAACGCTCGGGGTTCGGGGATGAAAATTCGTTTTCGCAAGCTTCGACGAGACCGAAGGTCGGAGTCCTTCGTTTCTCGATTTGCTTTGTTCTTCCGTCGTGGGTCGAGAGGTTCGATGGAACCGATATAAACGAGAAATCGATCGTTCGATCGTACGATCGGTGGATGTTTATTGTAGACTAGTCGATCGCCTCTCGCAGCGCGGCTAGCTGCTCCTCGCCGAGCTTCACCTTGTCCTGGATCTCACGGCCGTCGACGATCAGCTTCGCCTTCATGTTGATGAAGTGCTGGTAGTCGGCGAACTCCTCGTCGTTCAGGTACTTCGACAGGATCGTCGAGACGTTCACGCTACGCTTGTCGATGTTGCTCTTCAGGATCTTCGCCTCCTCCAGCTGGTCCACCAGCTTGTCCCTCTTGCTCTCCAGGATTTTCTGCAATCGTTCAGTCGAAACTCAGAATTAAATTGAATACAAATTAAATTGACAATTCAATGGCGGTAGGAGTCAAAGAAAAATTTCATTCTTCCAACACCTTCACTGTTCTATCCAAGCACTGTTTTCATTGAATTCTCACTGTCAGCTGAAGTGTCACGATTGAGAGACGTTTGTGCATAAGTTTGTCCGGCGTTTGACCAGAGGGCATTGCGCAAGGCTTACTTGATACATCAACGCGACTTTCCGCGAACCGGATAAATAATTGTCCGCGCGGCCTTCCTGTTCGACAACTACAAATTATTTTGCGCCAGCATCGGAGATTATGCTCGCAGGGGAACCGTCAAGGACGCCGGGTGAATTTTCTGCTAATCGCGCAAACGCTCGATTGCCTGGTCATTTAAAATTCCACGATTTAATGAAGAAGTATCGCGTGTACGCGAGAGCCAACGATCGGCCAAGGCAATTTGATCAGCTATCCGCGATGTAGGGTATCCGTCCTCTTTTATATCGTCGATCATCGTTGCCCTTTTACGTTTGGTATAATTGTAGGACGCGTTTGGAGCGCCGGTGAAAGCAATAATACTTAGATTACATTGAACTTGGGGTTCGTTCTGGATGATTGGGTTTTGTAGGTGGCTTGGAGATTGTTACGGCTCGTAAAAATGTCTGAATAGTGAAAGGGCAGGTTAAATGTGAATATTGTAAAATATTTGTCGTGAAACTCTCAAAACTTTTCACGGTAAAAATAAAATAGAAACGTCTCCAGTCATGAACCAATTAATTTAATTCTATAGAAACTATCAGGCTACGCACAACGTCCACTAAAAAATACGGAATTCCCTAACACAAAACTGAACATAACTGACCACCACAGAGGAAAATAAAACCATAAACATTCTTCTGCGAATAAATTCAAGAAAGTAAGGGTTGATGAAGGATACAGGGACAGGATTGCAACTCACCCTTTCAGCGTGATCGGCCGGCATGCCGTAAAGAGCATTCTCGGCCCGAGCCAGCCTGCCACTTAGGCCCAGAAGAAGGCTGGTGATCTTGCCGACTTCCTCCACGTGAAGCCGATACTTGGAGGCTTCCGCTGGTCTCGCGACAGCGGAGACCCTCGTGGAAACTCTGGCACCGAGAGCTTCGTTCACCTCGCCCTCCTCTCTGACGGCGTCCTGTTCAGCCCTGAGGACGACCAGTTTCTTGTCGAGCCTCATCATCAGCTCCTCCTGCGAAGAAAATCGATTGCAGTCCTCGGTCAAGCTCCACCGAGGCTCGTAAACCGCGATTCCACGGTCACGCGTGCTCCCCCGGAAACCGATTACGACAGAATCGCTTTCCCGGTAACGTAACAAACGTCATAGTGGTTTTCGAGGTCGCGTGTGCTCGCCACCGATCTGGCCTTTACGGAGCGATCGAAAGTTCGAACGAATAGACTCGAAATAATTAATCCAACAAGAGAACCCCGGTAGCTATTTTGACGAAAGTTTGCGCAATTGTTGATTAGGCCTATCCAAGAATTTAGCCGGATCTCGTCCGTCATCGTTTTCTATTTTAAGGGAGAAATTGTACAGGAAGATTGGTACAGGTGTGCGAACTTACCTTTTTCTGCCTGAGATCGAGGCTGTCGGTTGGAATGACAGTGGGCGCCTCTTCTTGACGCAACCCCTCGACAGTGACATCCCTGGAGTATCTCGCGAGGAACCTTGCTTTTCCCTCAGACGTTGTAAAGTACGCTGACGTGGGAGATAAAGGGCTGACAGAGTCTGTAGAGAGTGGAGTAACTGGCGTTGAGGGTATCGACTCGTGTCTGTAACAGAAAAAGCATTGTCGAAATTAAATAGTGTAAATCACACTCTGCCCTGTCCCGATAGGAAATTCGTAGCAATTTATTTTCGCTACCGAAATTTCCAACTGGATAAAATCGACCATTGAAACTCTTTGAATATCGAAGAGTATTCAAGATTTTTACTATTTCTCTCCAAATTCTTGCATCCCCAATTTGTTAAATTTTCAATTTTCAATTCAATTCCTCTGTCCACGCGAAAATGTCGCGGTCGCGATCTTACATCACCGGCATGACTCATTGGCTCGATCGGCACGATTCAGGGAAGAGGGATCGTCGATTGATTCACTGTCGCCGCGCAGGAACGCGACTTGTTTCCGTTTCAGAAAAGTCCGCGATGGACGAGGTCAACGCGCCAATGAGTTTCAAGTTCGCGGAATCGGAGTCATACCATAGTATTCGCTCGTCCGCCCGAGATAAGAGCGGGTTTTATCGCGGAGAGCACGCGGGAGATCCGCCGAGAGACTCCATCGACGGAGGAGAAAGTGATAAAGAAAGGAAAGCTGCGGTAGAGTGACCGCTCCGGAGGCGATTCGAAAAGTAACCACGCCGATCGACCGACTATTACAGGCTCCGCCGGCTAGGCATAGTAATTAATGAAAACCGGAAGCGCGGCGAGCACGGTCGTTGCGAGTTTCATAGCCGTTTGACTCACGCGTCACGAACGTCGGCGGCAGGATGCACTAGAGATGGATTTAAGAGCGCCTCGAGTTGGTTCAAACACTGTTACGCTTCAACCCTCCGCAAGGTATCCGAGTACTCATCGTTCCAGAAAATTCAATTGGAATAATTTACATTTCAGGCGGAATAGAATTTTTCTACTCGAGGCTCCGTTCTCGAGAAGACGAAAGTTTGATGACGGTTTTTACTTGGCCCTTAAGGATTTGGAGTTGGGACCAAAAATGGGATGATTCTACGTGAAAAACTCTATCGAAAATGCAGAATAATATTTTTTCTTACGTGGCTCCATTTTGGAGAAAAATTAATTCTAAGATCCAGTAGGTACGCTAGAGTGTCTGATCATGGCTGACCGTTTCTACTTGCGACGTCACGTGTGATTCGGACTCAATTTTCTCGAAAACGGAGCGACGTATAAAAAAATGTTATTCTACGTTTTCGATAGAGTTTTTCACGTAGAATAATCCTACCTTTGTTGCAACAACAAATACACAATAAATAAATTAAAAAACAATATTATTTCCAACCAGACTTCACACCCACGTTCCAAAAAATATTAACCGCTGCTATTGATTGTTGTATTACAAATTCTAACAGTTTCCCGTTGTTTTTTGCCGGTTTTCCACCACTTTGCGAATTAAGGTGCATGCCCACTCGACAACAGGACCCTCGAGTCGAATTAATACTTGCCCACAGATTCTGTTACATGATTTCGGACAAAAATTGAACTCTTTCACTTGCTCTCCTAATGTGTTGACCTCTCGAGGTATCTCTAAGGAGATCCGCTTGTTTCCAGCGACGGGGAACGCACCACCCTAATTTTATCCGGCGGAACACGCTGTTTACGCGGAACGAATCGAATCGGTGTTAGCTAATCGGAAATTGCTATGAACCGCGGCTACCGCGGACGCCTGGACGTACTTTCCCGACCGCGTTAGCTCCATCTTCTAGGATCCCGTGGATCGAAACGATGTCACCGCTCGTCCGTCGAGCACTGCCGGAGAAAATGATGCGTAGACCACCGAGTAACAGGCCTAACAATATCATTTATGGCTAGTTACGCAATGATCTTGCGCCTCTGGTACTTTCTCCCGGCGCGTGCCAGCGTAAATGTTGTCCTCGAGCGATTGGGTTCCCGGGTGGACGAACGGAAATAATTGCTCATCAATTTTCGACACCGATCCAACCATAACTCATCCTCGACCGCTTTGTTCCTTAATCATCATCCTTCATCGTCTTCCCCTTGCCCTATACTGTACAGTTCAGATTGTACCATTACCTATACCCACCTTACTCATTCCTATTAAACTGACATAAAATTAAACTGTTATTCCTATTTGACCATTAGTTGATAATGTAGAACTACAATCAATGTAAATTATCTTTTTCTAGAAAAAAAATGCATAGAAATTTTCATAGAATTTTCTACATAGAAAATCATAGTGCAAGGAACCGAGGAAGGGTAGTCTAATTTATATAGCAAATACCCTGTAATATAATTATAGAATTCATAATACAATTGAAAAAGAAAAATACATGATTATAATACTGATTTATATATTAGGTACCTAGACCCTGTTCTAAATTATAAATTGAGCTACTCTGGCCTAGGAATCACGAGGATAATTTTTATTGTCATTAATTTGTAAAAATTGCGGGGCTCCCGAAGGTGAATTTAGGGAATACACTGGCCTGTCAGCTTGACAAGGGGGAGCATTTCCCGACCTTGAGAAAGGCGAACAGTCGGTGGCTCGTATGCTAGGTGATAAGTTACGGATCACGCCAAGTTTATTCAGCTGTCGAGTCCTGTCATCGGCTCGCCGCGGGGAGCACAGACCGGTGAAAAACGACAATTAAATCCCGACGGTAATTCGTTAACGACGCTCGCCAGCTACGCCCACGTGCGCTCATCGCACAATAATGGATCTCTGTGAACGATTCTCTTCGAACGCAGGATCGACCTCTTTAGCCGCGCGTCGACGATAGGGATCGGGTTCAATTTGCACTGATCCGAGACAATTATGTTTCAATTCTGTCGATTTCTCTTTGCAGAGAAATCAGAATTTCGAAATAAAAATTTCAAGGCACAGAAGCTTCTAATTTTCTAATCTCTGTTCTTAATAATTGTATACGGTTGGAAACACTGCAACAATATTTTCCAATTCTTTGTTTCTACTGTTTTGCCTTCTTTTTTCTCATTATTGCATAAAAGCAGAGGTCTAACGATGACAATACTTTACACAGGAATAAATATAAAAAAATAGGTGTACTAAAAGATGGCAAGATTCTATTGAACGAAATGAACACCGTCCATGGAAAAATGTTCGTTCTACATTTTCGATTGATTCTCGCCAATACCATTGTACGTTACATAAATTGTGCAACACAAATACAGGAAAATTAATCCTCGAGTCAGTCAGCGCGCGAGCATTAAAAACCCCAGGGGGAAATCGCGATCGATAATCAGCGAGGGCCATGTTTCCAAGCTGGTTCGGTGAAAGTGGCGTGGGGCAACCTGTATATGAAATATCGACGTTCCGTATCATCTAGGAAGATCAGATCGCGTTTATGTAACAGTAATGACAAGCTGTCTGATCGTTGTGCACGCTCGGATACGAGAATCCTATTTGTTTCGAAGGATAGGGGACCTGGAGTGAGAAACATAGAAAGAATAGCAAACAGAGGAGTGCTCTAGACACAGGTGACTAGGAAGTCGTCCTGATGACGTAATCCTTGCACTTGCAATGCCAACAGACAATGCTGTATTTCCTTGCCTTTTGTAGCCTTCTGTTCCTCTGTCCTTCCACTATTTTTTAATTGATTTTATTGCTCATCGTTTGCTAGTTTCTTCATAAAAATAAAGTTTATTCAGACCTTGTATTAATTTGCATCAAACGCAACAGGAGTTGTTTTGCTAATAAAAATTCATTTTAAATGGAACTACCCTCTGCACACAATTTTTCCGATACTTGAAAATTGATTAGGTGTTTTTACTCACTTTTTCTCTTCGTCAGCCCCATTCTCAGAGGTAGGGGTCGTAGGCTCCTCAAGGGACAGTCGTCTTCGTGGTCTCGGCTGCAAGGTCGCCTCCACCCTGAACAAACCGGAAACGTAGTCGGTGGGCTTCTTGTGCTCCGGCGCTGGAACTGATAGCAAACGAGATTGTTGAACGCAGGCACGCAACGAATCCCCCTTGGTGTTCGTTCGACTTCCAGGCACTCGGCTCCGCGAGAAGCCATAACGCACGCGTTCAATATCGCGGGAATGCAGCGACGAGTAATTGAATAACACGGCCGTCCATTGGGTTAGCGATTATTAAAAGAAAAGGTCGTCGCCCTCTGCGAACGTGCTCCTCCGTCAATGACGCACGATGCTGTGGGACCGTTCGTTTGCTTGAACTTGTCGCCTGTGGTTTGATAAGTAGACCACCGGTGTTTCTGGTGATTCATGCTTTTATAGTGCACTTTACGATCGGTACTAAAGTGACCACGAATCAGTATTGCAAGTTTTGTAAGTTCTAAAGAGCTGCAGCTGAATGAAAACATGTTTCCCTTTCGAAGAATTGAATTGAATCGAAAGTTTTTCCAATGACTTCGCAATCTTGTATTTCAATCTATTAATTTTAATTATATCTTAATGGAACTCTTATTGAAACTTACTGGATAAAATTTGTTTGTACACCAGCAGGATAAAGGGACAATTTGTTGAAAACGAGTTTCTGAGAGATGTGTGGAAACACATTGTCGAGAAGGTAAGAAGATAATTATGTAGATTAAGATTAATAGAGGGACCAACAGTGCTGCATCACAGTATGCATTCATTATAAATAGAAACGGTGAGTAATAGACAGACATATTAGTCAGACATGTACCTCAGCGTGCGACTTGGTCATTTTTCAAACGCGCACCTCTTCGAAATGAAGTTGTATAATTCCGCATTTTTTATCCTCCTCTTTCCATAAATTGCTGGAAACATTTATTGAGTCATTCGAATATTAAACATATTTTTCCTTCCACCTCTTGTGAATTTATCTCGTTAATCAAATGTTCAGTGTCTTTTCTTACACCTCTATTGATTTAACGATTGAAATATTCAGCACAACATTTCTTACACCCGTTGAATTATTAATATTCTATAAAACGGATTTTCATAGCAGAAATATATAATTAATCGTTCTGTCCAAAACGAGCCGAACACGAATAATTTTATCCATCATATTTATCCCGCAATTAAACTTTTATTTTCCACCAGTCTGATATAAAATTTGATTTAGTTCGACCATTACAAGCATCTGCACACCACAATAAATAATAAACGCCGCCACGAATGAAAAGATGCTTGGCCATTTGAACAAAATTTAATTAGATCTTGGCCACTTACGCACGCTTAAACACCATCCCCATAAAACGCTCCTATAAATTAATGTTTAGAACTTCCTGCATAATTAAACTTCTTTGGAACTACTTCCAGGCCGCAAAGGTTAAGGCTTATGAAACCGAGTACAAGTTCACCGAGGATCTATAAATGAAATTTCCATCTCGGATTAAAATTAGACCATGCCGAAGGTGCGAGAAGCGAGTCGCGTCTACAAGTTTCGAAATTAGCGTACCGGGTGCAACTCTGGTGCGTGCCCCTCTCTCTCCCAGTAGAAAATGCGATAAAATCGTCGGGCAGAAGAGGTCTTCGGAAGATGGGAAGTTTGACGATGCCATTAGCCGCACTAAATCTGCAGGCTTACGTTAAGTCGTTGAGGAATGACGACCGGGAATGCCGATACCGGCGATGTTTGCACGGCTTCTATTAGACATAATCGGCACGGACGCGAGTAATCCCGGATTAGTCTAAACCGGGAATTAAAGCGGCTGCGAAACGCGCAACGCGCACGCGGGCATCGTTCGGATCGGGTCGATCGGCAGGATATTTTATCCCGGCGATCGTAAAGCGCAATCTGGTTTCTCGACGTAAGTGGCTTCCGATTTGTTCCGTAATAAATAGAGTGCGAGTTTTATGCGTTTATGGCGAAAATGGCCGCGAGAGATTTCAAACAGAAAGAAGATCAAAGGAATCTACGCATCATCATTGTCGACCGAACGAAATCGGCGAAAATTGTGTGACGATCTGATGAAGATTGCTTGCAGAAAATTAGGAATTACAGTTTTTATTTTTTTTGAGATTACGTGCACCAGAGGGATTTAAAGAATAGTGAAATAAGAAGCTCAGTGCACAGCGTGTCCAGAAAATTGCACAGTTCTAAATAAATTCTAAATAAATAAATAAATTCCCAAAATCCTGGCCGTATGTGATCGTGTGGATGATAGTAGATTTGCATGGAGATTAACTTCTAGAATTAATTATCATTTGCATAGCAGAGATTTGCTTTATGGCTAATGGATTAAAAGACACATAGAAAGCGAAAGAAGCAAGATAATATTGGTTGCCAAACAGAAAATCAAAGAGTATTTGCGGTGCAGGACAGGTCTATAGCAGGATTACTCTCTCTCTCTCTCTCTCTCTCTCTCTCTCTCTCTCTCTCTCTCTCTCTCTCTCTCTCTGCTCTTCTTTGCGTCCAAGAAACTAATTTCTTGGTTAATAAACTGGAGCACAAGATTGCTTTACAAATTGGAATTCCATTACACACTTCTGAAGGAAATGTTGCATTAATTATCTTTAACTCTTGATGCACCTAAAGAATTAATTTCCCGGCTAATAGACTAGAATACAGGCCCATTTAGCGGTTTCAATTTGATTACACACGCTGCCGAAGGAAATTTTATATTAATTACCTTTAATCTCTATGCACTGCACGGATAATTGGTGCGTTAATATCGTGCGCGTCGAATTAGGGCAATGTTGACAATTAATTAAGAAAAAACAACTCTGTTTATTATTACATCCCGAATTATATACAAACACGAACACATACGTGCACGAATTCTATACAAACAGTGCTTAATTAATTTTTATACGTTTATAATCATAGCTCAATTCTGCCCTGTGTAATTTCATGGAGCTACTTCGATGTGTACTCTTGCGTACTGATACTGGAAGTTTGTGTTTTTAATTATTTTACAACCAAAATTCCTAAGCAAAAAATTTCAAAAAATTCTGCTATATTTATCTAAACAGTAGCGGAGGATCAAAATATTTTGAGAATTTCTGTGCAACAGATTAAATAGAAAAAGAGAAGCCAAGGAGTAAGAATCTGATTTTTCTCTGAATCTACCCTTTTGATCGAAGTGGAGGGTTGAAACATGGAGCTTAAAGTTTCTTTCTGGTAATTAATTTTTTAGTATTAAAAAACTTTCTTAACCATTTCATCAAGCCACGAATTGCACCCTTAAACGGTGTAATCCTTGCACAGTTAGCTACACAAGAAACTCTCAGCAAATGTTGATCGCAACTACCTCCACCAGCACAAGGATGAACAAAGAAAATTTCCAAAAACTACAAATGAACTCACCCAGAAGAGTAACCAGCTTGTCATTAGGATTAAGCTGACTCGCCAAATCGCGTCCCAACTCTTCGCACTCGATCTCCTCGGGCAGCTTCTTCCGGCACAGAGGCATCTCGTGCGTCTTCGTGCAGACCTCAGCTTCGGACGTCTCTAAGAGATCAGTCTGCGAGGCGGCGTCGCTGGTGGCAGCATTCACTCGCAGAACAACCTCAGTCCGTTGCATCAAAGTCAGTCCCTCGATCCCAGGCTGCGGAGACACGCAAGGCGACGCAGGCGGAGATGACTTGATCTCCTGCACCGGGGAGTTCCTTGGCGAGGAGGACGACGAAGCTTTGGAGATGCTGGAGATCGAGGACGTCGAGGACCTGCCCCCAGACCTGGATTTAGCTGAGGACGACCTCTCCACTCTGAGCTCGATCTCGTTGCTCTGATTCGATCGAACAGGCGAGCCGGACCTGTTCGAAATGCTCTCCGTCTGCGTAGGACTGGACACCTTCCTGCTCGTAGGCGATCCCTCGATCTTCGAGAAGCTGTTCGACAAACTTCTCGGCGAGATCCTTGCATCGGACGATCTGGAGGACGAGGAGGAGCTGGAACAGCTACCGGATCGTCTAGGAACCGATCCTCTGAGACTCTCTCCTTCGATCTGATCCGGTGACCTTGGGGGAGAGCTCGTCGGAGGCGGAGGCCTGTCCGAGGCTGGCGAAGTCTCGATCGAGGTCTGAGCTTCGTTGCCACGTGGCCAACTGTCCGTTGTTATTGTCATTGTGGTGGAGGTCGAGGATGTCGTGATGCAGGTCGACGCGGTGGCTGTCGACGTCGAGGTCGCGTTCGCTCGTTTCTCGTTGCGACGGTTCAGCAGCTCGATGTTCTGCGAGGTCATCTCGATCGTGGCGCTACGATCGCGGAAGAAGTCCTCTTCTAGCGACGAGGGAGCCTCCATGCTTCGGGAGTGCTTCTGTTGGCAAGAGAAATCGTTTTCGGTACTTTCAAGTTGGTAGGGTTGATGAGATTTGAAGAGATTTCAAGAGTTAGGGTATTTGGGATTGTAATTATTAGACTGCGGACTCGATGCATTTATGGAAAGAGCACATGAAATTTAACTTTAGAAAATGTCTAGAGGTATCTTTTTGCAAAGTCCGCAGTCTAATAATACACTCAGAATTGGGATGTTATCCTTAACGAGTGAATCAGGAGCCCTGCGAAGAAGTCAATCAGATCCCCCATGGAGAGAGGTTTGCTTGCCAATTCTCGTGCCACGTCTCAATTTTCAGAGGCCTCGTGTCACCGCTAACTAACCCTGTCAGGAGCCTAATCACCCTTGTCCCCGCGGTACCGCTGAATAATTGCAAGTTCGAGCATCACCAAACGCCATAAACCATGATTACCTCTCTGTTCTGAGGTAGGGGTTCGCAGCTAGCAGCCAGCTTCCTCCGTTCCCGCTCGAGTTGCCGATTCCTGTCGTTAAGAACCTCGACGCTTTGCGGCGACAGCCGTTCCCTTCGCTGCTCGTACTCGTGCCTCTTCTCCTGCTGCCGTTTCTCCAGGTGATGGTGATGATGATGGTGATGTTGATGTCGATCCTCGAGATTGTCGTTGTTGTTGTTCTCGGCCGTCCGTGATCTAGCGTCGCTCGCCTGGAGTTTCTTGTTCAGGTCGTGCGACAGCTTTCCGATCACCTCCGCCGAGTGGTGTTGCTGTTGAGCGGCCCGTTCTTCCAGCCGATGATGAAGAGCGTCCACGCTGTGCGACTTGGACAGCTCCGGCTGGTGATTGTTGTGATGGTGATGGTTGTGGTGATGCTGCAGCTGATGATGAGGCGTGACGCGCAGCAGAACCGGGTCGTCGTGATCCCGCGGCGGTGGCCAGTCCTCTAATCGAGACGTCGGAGACATTGTCCGCTTGTAGCTGCCCTCGCTATCGGGCGCCCCTCGCTCCCTCCTGTAGGCCAGATAAGAGGCCTTCGACTGGCTCCTGAAACGAGAAAATCGATACCGTAATTAGCATACGCTTTAACCCCACACGGTTCTGTGAACCGATCAAATAGTTCTCTAGCAAGTTAGAAATATTATTTCGTCAATCCTTCTTTTAGAGTATCTATTCTCGGCACAACGATAGTCGCACGCCAGACGAATTAAACGAGATGTCATCCGTTTCTGTCGGATCGCTAGAACGGACGCAGTTACCGCGTCTGTTTGGATAACTTCTATCGCGTCCTGACCCGATTCGTTTATTAATAACTCCCACAATTTTTCATCGACGGGTTTGGAAAAATTTGTACAACTACTTCAAACATGTACAAATACGTATAAAAAATTGCAATTTACTAAGTTCGATAGTTTTCTTAAAATTAATTTCCAAATATGACAGACCTGTGCGTAGAAATTCTCCCACCCTCTCGTTACCGCAAGACCCGATTCGTTTATTAATAACTCCTACAATTTTTCATCGACGGGTTTGGAAAAATTTGTACAACTACTTCAAACATGTACAAATACGTATAAAAAATTGCAATTTACTAAGTTCGATAGTTTTCTTAAAATTAATTTCCAAATATGAGAGACATGTGCCTAGAAATTCACCCACCCTCTCGTTACCGCAAGACCCGATTCGTTTGTTAATAACTCCCACAATTTTTCATCGACGGGTTTGGAGAAATTTGTACAACTACTTCAAACATGTACAAATACGTATAAAAAATTGCAATTTACTAAGTTCGATAGTTTTCTTAAAATTAATTTCCAAATATGAGAGACATGTGCCTAGAAATTCACCCACCCTTTCATTACCGCAAGACCCGATTCGTTTATTAATAACTCCTACAATTTTTCATCGATGGGTTTCGAGAAATTTGTACAACTACTTCAAACATGTACAAATACATATGAAAAATTGCAATTTACGAAGTTCGATAGTTTTCTTACAATTAATTTCCAAATATGACAGACCTGTGCGTAGAAATTCTCCCACCCTCTCGTTACCGCAAGACCCGATTCGTTTGTTAATAACTCCCACAATTTTTCATCGACGGGTTTGGAGAAATTTGTACAACTACTTCAAACATGTACAAATACGTATAAAAAATTGCAATTTACTAAGTTCGATAGTTTTCTTAAAATTAATTTCCAAATATGAGAGACATGTGCCTAGAAATTCACCCACCCTTTCATTACCGCAAGACCCGATTCGTTTATTAATAACTCCTACAATTTTTCATCGATGGGTTTCGAGAAATTTGTACAACTACTTCAAACATGTACAAATACATATGAAAAATTGCAATTTACGAAGTTCGATAGTTTTCTTACAATTAATTTCCAAATATGACAGACCTGTGCGTAGAAATTCTCCCACCCTCTCGTTACCGCAAGACCCGATTCGTTTGTTAATAACTCCCACAATTTTTCATCGACGGGTTTGGAGAAATTTGTACAACTACTTCAAACATGTACAAATACGTATAAAAAATTGCAATTTTCTAAGTTTGATAGTTTTCTTACAATTAATTTCCAAATATGACAGACCTGTGCGTCGAAATTCTCCCACCCTCTCATTACCGCAAGACCTGCTTCGCTTGTCAGTAACTCGCACAATTGTGGACCGAATGTTTCATAAAAATTTGTGCAAGTATCGCAGACACGTATAAGCAGGGTGAGGCAACAATCATGTGGTCGGGATCGCGCAACACCTAAATTTCGCGCGGTTGGTCACCCGTCCGAAATAAATCCGCGCGGAAATAGAGCGACAGAGGGACGATAGAGTTGAAAACAAGCAGACCAGGCTAGCCGATCGTCCGAAAATAAATAGTTACATCTGGCTGCGCGTCCATCGAGCAAGGTTATACTTGAATTTCCAGTGGCCCGCGGCCCGGGATCAAGTTCGTTCGAATTTTGATGAGGCTGATTCTCTCATTGGTATGGACGCCGAGCGTCGGGCGGCTTCTCTCTGATTCGATCGTTATCCGAAGCGTATTGTCACCGTGCTCGGATCAAGGGGCCGACGATATTCGTTTTCAACCTCGATCCCGATCCACGTGAAACCGTCGCGTCGGCGAACGCGTGTAAACACGTGCGGCCTTTTTACGAGTCGTTTCCACCGCTTCTCCTAACTTGAATTTACCAAAAAAAAAAATTTATACGTCAATTGATATACCTGTAAAAAATTCCCAAAACACTTTTGTGGTCGGGCGTGAATTTATAGACGTTAGATAAGTATAGATAAGTAGAATAGTGTAAAAAGATGCGGGCAAATATAGACATTAATTTTTGTGCTGATATAAAAGCGGGTGAAAAAGTGGGGAGATTTCGACAAATGATTGACGCGGAGTTTGTGAAATTTTTCTGGTCGATTAGCGTCAAAAACCGCGCAACCGCAGCATAAAACACGTGTTCGGACGTAAGAGAAATTAAGAGCGCAATTTCTCCCGGGACTTTTACTCCATCGCGAAGGTTGGAACTTCAGATATTTCCATTCCGTGTTCTCATTTGTCAACGCGTCTGTTAGACCGAGACGTTTATGCACGTACTATGCAAACACCCGACCGGTAATGTCTATATTTATCGGTCGTGGATCTGACGGCGCGAGACACATATAGTTAGCAGCGCAAAAAAGGGTTGTTTGCATAAAAGTGTGCGAAAGAATTCAGTAGAATGTGCCGTTCGCGCGCAGACAAGCACACCCGGTTGATCGATACGAGATATTACGGCACCGGTAACACACGGTTGCATAAACATAATCGCGGAAACTCTCCTCGCGAACTTTCCCATTTAATTTATTATAACGCGCGACGATATTTCCCTTTCGGCGCATAATTGACACCTAATTACGGGAGGACTGGAACAAAGTCAGTGGAACAAGACGTTCGTGCCGCGGCAGAGAAAACGATTCTCTACAGTCTCGCTTTATCATATCCCCGGCCGTTTAGTATAATTTATTTCCATATTTCCAATCGTGCATGGGATTGTCGATTCGGCTTGTCGAATCGGCCGCGATTCCGCGAACCGAACAAAGTGCTCTTTGCGAGAGAGTAAAAGCGCGCCATTGTTCTGGGCGACTTGCGAAATCTCACCGACGCATCCGAGATGATTAATCGCCGCTCGTGATTGATTAATCACGTGGATCACCGTGGATCCGAGCGGCGCTAATCGCGACCGGATGCACGGCTCGACGGGCCACACGCGAACGATCTACATTCTCCAATTTGTTACACAAACCTTCGCCACGATTTCGATTCATTTATTTCGTCGTAAACCTAGAACGCTCTAACAATAATCTATCGTTTCTATTCTGTTTCGATATTTTTAGTGAATAAAATGCAAAGAAAAAAATGTTTCCGTAATCTCAAAGGATGTGTGAATATGGCATAAGAAATTTATTAAACCTAGCCCGTCTGGTTTCGTTTAAACAAATTCCCAAAAATACCCTAGGTTCTAGCTATTTTTCCGCAAAATCTCGATAATACGATGATTTTATTAGTTGCACTAACTAATTACTCTCGCTTCCAGGATTACGTGACAAGCGAAGGATTCCGACACAGCAGGTGGGAAATTTTACAATAAACTACACGGCCGTCAGCATTAATAGGCGTTTCGCTTCCGAGTATTCGTAAATCTTTTCCCAGACGATTTTCCGTCGAGATGCGAGCGAAAAACGATCGGATCTCTCGAACAACCAATGGCTGCCTCCGACATCTATCCAGTATTTCGATTATATAAGAACCATCTCGTATTCCGTGCGAACCGCCCTCCCATTGAGCCTAGAGGAAAGTGTAACATCTGTTCCTAGCATTTTGTTAGGCACGAGCCGGAAGGAAAAAAGAAACCCACTATTGGGTAACCGTACTCTGATCCTGTTATGCTATCGAGATGATTGATACGCTTGTTTCAGCACTGTGCACTGCTTGGAAGAGCACGGAACCAAAATCAGTGGTTGGAGCGAAAGTGTCGAATATAGAAAAAAAATTGTTTAATCTACTGAAAGAGACACACAGAACGCATAAAAATCGGCAAAGTTGCACAACCTTCTAAAGACAGATTCGATAATGAATTCCAGATTGATACAATTGACATTTTATTGTCTTTTTGCGGCAGAGAAGCAGATCGGAGATAGAACCGAGACAGGGAGGTCCGTTTCGGCCACAGCTGACCAACTTTCCAGTTTTGAAATTCTTTCCAGTATTCTGGAGCGATGCTAATCACCGTTCAATTGTTCCGAGCCCGCCATGAATCACTCGAGCGGGACCGACGTTCCTAGATCGCAATCCTTAATGATTTATCATTAATTGGCGGTTGGTGACCGGCGGGATCCGACCGTCGATCGGTCGCATCGTTGACCGGTTTCCCCGTGTCTGTGTGTACCTACATGTATGTACAATACATACGTTATCTGGTATATCCGTGTCAAATTTGTCCGTCTCGATCGGGATCGGGGCTGACATTGTGATGTCAGCCGTGTCTGTCGGAACATCGTGTCACCGCGTGCCGGATTTACGGCGGCAGACAGCGAGCGCGCACACTTCGAAAAACGCGTGCGTGTAATAAGACCGGCGCGAAACACGGTCAAACATCAGCTGCGCCTCGAATCACTTTCCTCGGCGGCCGGATCGATCAGCAACCGAATCGAAACTCTTCATTCTTATTTTCGCATTCAGACTTCGATCTCGCCTGACACGAAACCGAACCCATTGTGTCCCTCTCCCCTTCGGCCCGTCGCTCCTTATTTTCATATTTATCGGCCGCACGCTCCCCGACAAAAGTTTCGTCCCGTCATTTTTATTTCAACCTCACCTACATTCTCGAACAAGAAACAGGACAAACCAAGTATTCAATCAAATCTCCGGCGGCAGCGTTTCGTTCGCCTCCGGATCGTTCAATGGAAGAAATTGATCGAGCAGATTATCCTCGGGTACAGTTAACTTGGATCGAGGGGAGGGGAGCTAAAAAATTGGCGGATCGATAGAAAATCGGTTCGAGACGGGATACCTCGCTGCGGATCGTTGTTTAGAGAGCGCAGCCGCCGTTCGTGGAAACTTCTTGCTCGCGGTTCACACGGCTGTTTCGCACCGGAATGCTCCGGCATCGGTGGCAGAGAGCCGATTTCTGTCCCGTTCTGCTTAGGATTTTGCCTGCCAGCGGAAAAGAAAGTTTTACCGTAACGAGGCGGCCCGAGCGAAGGACGAAAGTAAAGTTCGCGTCTCGATTCTAATCACGCGGACAGGTCGGCACGGTTTCGTGACCTCCTGTGCCGGCCACCTGTCATAACTCGATACGCGCGAAAACAACGTGTTCGATTGCGAAAAACCATCCTCCCGCCACCCGCCTACGGTAAGATAACCCTGAAGAAAGATCATTTTAAATTTTCTCATTTCGTACAAAAGTATCAAACCTGTTTCACAATTTTTATCCGGTTCACGTGATGATAAAAATCTTCCGTTTTTACATAATCTGAGCGAATAGCCTGGTTTTTGCGAGAAATATTTAAAACTCCTTTTCGGATGTATTTTTCCATGAAGAATGAAACTTTTTACTCAAACAATTACTGCGCAGGCGGTGGCTCGATTCCGCGACTCTCGAGTTAATTACTCAATCGGAGGGAGTCGGCGCCCGGCGCGCAGCGAGATCGAAAATGATCGAGCATCGGATGATCCAGTGGCTTCGCCGATATTAATTACGGGAGCCGGAGCCGTGAAAGCCCGGAACAGCGAACTATAGCGATTGTTGCGGAGTGCGTATACGCGGCCGCTGAATTTGACGAATCGCGTTTCACTTGACACACTTCGCCCGGTAGCCCGAACTATCGGCCTGCGGTATAGTCTTCGAATCAAATTGCGGGTCGTCGAAAGCGGTTCATTACCGCGGCAGGTGTAAAACGTAATTGTATTCCTGTTAACGGCCACGATCGGGATATACGCGACGCTTCGATAATTATAAATCACGGATCGGGAACCGGACGGTATAATCGATCGATCTCTCGAGGCCGAAGGCGCGGTGCGATCGGCCGCCGATCGAGATTCGTATCTCGGCAATCCAGTTCTATAAATCGATATGTTTTCTTCGATCGATCAATTACTCCCGACTGTCGTCGGGAACGATCTTCGGGCCGCGAATCGATCGGTTTTTATTCAAATCGGATCGGATCGGATCGGATCGGCCAGCCGCAACCTAGAAATTCGGAGTCGGGGGCAGTCGAGCGAGGATTCGCGCAAGAAAGTGAGAAGTTAAACATTGCTGCTTGAATTTTTAATAATAACGGTGATGTAGAAAGCAGTGCTTGACACTGTTGCTAGGATATTTTTACAATGTCGACTTGGATGTCGGTTTAAAATCTTCTAAACATAACACACGAATAACAGCAGTAATAATAATTACTTTAGGGGCACTTAAGCCCGAAATTAAAACAATAAGCATGAGCCCAGAAAGGAACTAAATTTTTTTTTTTGTTACCGTAAAAGGTAATGAGGATTTTATGCATTGAATTAAATCCTGAGTACTTTGAATATTTATTTTATGAGTATGTTCACCAGAATCAATAGAATTGTGAATATAATATAAATGAAATTGACGGTGCTTGGACTGAGTTAAATGTTTCAACAATTTGAGCACATCAGTAGTTACCATTTCTAAAAACTTGTAGAAATCTTCCTCGGAAGACAGGAGAGGGGTGTGACTTGAACAACATCGTTTCTCAACAACTCTCCGTCATAAAACATTTCCGAAAAAGAAGAAATAGATGAGAAAAAAACAAAGATATAAGAAAGGATACAAAAGGCTTGTTGAAAGGAGTTCCGGCAGCCAGAAAAACCGACTCAACAAACAGCGAGCCATCAATAATGCAAATTCCCGAAACCGTCCCCGGCGGTACTCGTCAAACCTGTCTCCCAGAAGAGAGAGAGAGAGAGAGAGAGAGAGAGAGAGAGAGGGAGGGAGAGAGAGGAAAAAAGGATTTCGCAACGTCTCTCGAAAGCCGGTCGCGGAAAAATGCGGGTCTCACGCGGCGGGTCTCAAAAGGATCGCGGCGATTCTGCTCGTCGGTGTTCCGAACTATCGTTCTTAGCCGTGAGAAAGAACCGGGCGATGAATAAAACTCTGCCGTCCCGGATCTTCGGGATCTTCGAGAGATCTTGCTCGATCACTTCCGCGAGTGCGCGCGTGCATCGCGAACGATATCGTCCCCGGGAATCTCCTTTGGATTTTCATGCTGCTCCTTTTGCTCTGACAAGTCCTTGTACTCTTGCAGTCTTGCAGGAACTTAAGCGTCGGGCACCTCAGGAACAATTTCTTAAAGTATATAAAATTATACTTTTCCTTTGAATGCTGTAGGAAATTTTTCAAGCTCCGGACACGTGAGAAAAATTTACTTAAAATCGTACGTATCCACTGGACTCAAAATTTTCACGTAACTGTGTCCATAATTTCAATAATTGTGAAAGAAGAAATCAGAAAGTCATTTTGGCTTTATCACACAGACGTCAGATAAAGTGAGCAATAAATTCCAAATTAGCTCAAAGTTCAATTGATTAATTCTGAAGTCGATGATAATTCATTTCTACGTCCAATAGATTTTTATCTTAGTACTCAAGCAAATTCATAACTAAATTTTAAAGGCGATACCAGTCCTATACATAAATGGAACACCGTAAAAGAGTCTTTCCGCTGTAATGAAAATTTGTCGGCCCTCCGTTGTCAAGTATCTTATCACCGACAGTGTCCAAGTACAAGAGTAAACGACAGACTCATGGGAAACAGCGTCACCGTGTTTGCAGGCTCGTTATCAGTCGTCGGAGGAATCGATACCGTCGTCGAAAGATAAAACATCGGCTGTTTATCCGGCGTACAAAGTGTCGGCCGTGAAACACTCTGTCGGCCATCGATTACTATGATACACCGGCGGATAGACCTGGCTACCAGTCTTCGACAGAAGTTCTCCAAGTTAACCGACCACTTTCATTTCGCGAGTCTCGCAAATCTCGATTCGGCGCACTCTCCGTCCACCTTCTATCCGTTCATTTTTCTCGGGGCTCTAACGACCGCGTTTTCAGCTAAACGCTCCGACCATTCGCTGATTCTCTCAACGCTTAGGCCTTTTTTCCCTTGTTGATCAAATTTGTATCAGATTTGTAGCAGGTTTGTATCAGATTTAGATCAGATTTAGATCAGATTTGTAACAGATTTGTATCAGATTTGTAACACTGAACCTACCGAGCACTAAAAATTGATTAGTTGCTATTTCAAAATTAGAAATAGTGTTAACAAAGGAATGTTTTCCATATGCAAAAATTGGCGCATCCGCAGGATCCTCAGCCGTTCCACTTAATAAATTTCGCGTCTCTATAAGGTGAGACGTTTCTTGCGGCAAGGAAAATTCACATTCGTGGTTTTAATTGATGTGGACATTCCCGCGCGAGCTCTGTATTAACGTTCCGGCAGAACAGCTCAGTAATCTACGGCTAACAGGTTCAATAACTTGGAGATAATATAACAATCCCCATAAACCCCACCGACGTTTTTACCGCTCCGTATTTCACTCGCGCGTTTCTGTCATAAACGTGGAACTGCAGTCGTAAACTGCAGCCTCCGTATTATTAACGATAAGATTTAATCTGAAGAAGCGTATCACGATTTTTCAATCGTCCGACGAGGTAAAAAGATCGCGACGATCCTACGCTGAACCTACGTCGTTATCATCGCGGTGTCTGGGCGGAACGAGTTTCCAGAAGCCCGAAGACCCGGAAAACGCATTCCGCGATCCGAGATAACAGTTATGACCGCTAATGAAGTTACTTAACCATCCGCCGGCCCACTTGGCGGGTTCATTAGCCGTGTTTTCCGCGTGCGGGATAATCGCGGGCCCGCGATTATCTCTTCCGAATTCGCCGATAAAACGTTCCCGTTTGCGCAACAAGTCGCGACTCGCCGCTGGAATTCCACCGTTTCTTCTCCGGTCGCGGAGTATTGTCCGTTTCTTTTCTTTTTTTTCTCCTTTTTCTGTTCCGCTGAGAAGGAAACACCCGTGACCAATAAAAATCCGGGGGAAAAAAGGCCGAAGCGTTGCGTAAAGCGGCGGATTGTTCGAGCGTTTAGCTGAAAACGCGCCGTTAGGCGAAAAATTAACGGAACGAACCGTGCCGAATCGAGATTCGCGCCAGACCACGCGGTATCCTCGCACGATCGTTCGAGGCGCGAACATACCGCGTATTTTACGCGTTTGCGACAAAACTGGGTAACCGTGTAAATTGAATTTAAAATTCTAAATTTACAATACAAATTTTATGCATTTCTTTTGGGACGAATCTCCGTGAAATGATCAAGGATAAAATCGTACGGCAAGTTAATTAAGCCCTCGATCGCGAGGCGGGAGCGATCGATCGGACCTCGAAAAAACCGGAGCGGGGGTCTCGCGTGCGCATTACCATCGCCGATAATTATCTGCATGGACCTCGCCGGGAAAGTAACGAGAGATAAAGGGGAAAAGAAATGGCGATATAGGGGAAGATAAGGAGGAAGAGAGAGAGAGAGAGAGAGAGAGAGAGAGAGAGAGAGAGAGAGAGAAGAAACACGTGTCGCGAAAGGGGTCCCGTGCGTGTGCAGTGTGTTACAAACGATCGCTCGTCGGAGTAACTTTGAAGCTCGTGTTCGCGGCCGGCGGCTCGTTACTTATTTCGCGAGAGCGGGCCTTATTACCGGGCCCCGTTTAAATTCGCGGCGGCTCTCGCATATATCGCGAACGCGAACCAATTTGCGGGAGTACTTTCGCCAAGCTCCCCGGCGCGGAGTCTTTCCGGTTCTACATCCTCCCGGCGAGCTTTTCCTCTCCGCCTAGCGGAAAAAATCGGAATAAAACCGAAACGAAAAACGGAATGCTTGCGGTATCGCGGCGCGCGATCCTGTGGATCGGCCTCGCCGCTAATTACGGAAGAATTCTGCACGCACCAGGTACTCGCAGGTGCAGAGAACCGGAAATCGCACGGTTATCCCGCCGCCGCGAGACTCTTGTCCTCGCTTACGCAATTTCGAGGTGCGTGCCCGCGATCGTAAAATTACAGATCTCAAGCTCTAACTTGGCCCGGGTTATGCAATTTTCACTCGCGGTTGCGCAACCCGGCTCGTTTGCCGGCAAGCCGCGCGTTTTGAACGATTAACTGGTCGATCGACTGGAAATACGCGAGAAACCTGGAGATCCTTGCAGGCCAGGGTGAACATTTGTCGGTGTTTCACGTCGTTTAGGATTGTTAATAACCTTTCGTTGCGGACGATCGCGTCTGTGTGACGGTGAACGTTTCCGCCATTGCAGATCTCAAGTTCGAGCTTGCTTTAGGAATTTTTTTAAAAATTTGTTACGCTATTTGAACCTCCACGTTTATTAAAGAATCCGTCACTGCAAGAGGGACCCGGAGAGTCCCAAAAATATTTAATCTGAAAAGTAAGAGTATGCAATTTTCGGTGGAGGAACCGACCGCAGAATCCGAGCTGCAATCGATGGTGGAGCGAGCATGCTTTCGCGGGAGCGATATTTATGACAATAATGCGAGAGAATTTAGTTACACGCGCCACGGACGTTTACTCGGCCGCATAAATTCCGCTCGTTACGAAAGTAATATGTTTCGAGCATTTCGCTCGTACAGCGGATATTAAATAATAATTTACGAACAAGCTCTCGATCGTCGCCTTCTTTCCTCTTTTTCACTTGGTCGATCATGCTCGAATTGGAAGGATAGAGGCGTGGCGTGCGAAACAGATGGCTTCTTTTTGTTTCCTCCTCCGTGGATATCCGTGGATATCTGTGTGGATGTCGATAACATCGCGAGGCGATCGCTCGCGTGCGATCATTTTTACGTCCATTATCCGGCTGGGTACGTGTTCCCTCGGATTTCCGGTATACGGCCACCGACGAGCAACGACCACTATCGATCCGATCCGCTGCAATTAGACGAGCCGATAACAGCCTCTTATCGCGGACCACTCGAACCACGATCGACTCTAATAGATAACCAATTTTATTGACAACCTGTTTCGGTCGGCGAGGCTCGCCGAAATATCAAACTCCACGGAATTCTCACAGGAAACCCTGCTTCACGTTGGAACTCTCGTGCTCGATGCAATTGGTCGTGAAATACTATGCTCCCGGCTTAATTAAACGCACGTCGAATGAAAACGAATGGACATTCTACAGGAATTTTAATTTCCACTTGCGTTCAGCGTAATCGCCGGTATGCACACTCTGGCGACCTAAAGTCTGAAACTTTTGCGTTCGTTCGCAAGAATTTTATCTCGGAACTGATTTCTTTTTTCATGCCCCGAATATATTTTTAGAAAGAATCTAAGTCTTTATCTTTGCTATAATTGAGAAGAAATAATCTGCGCTTAAAGGTTGTGGCAGCAAGCTAAAAGCAATTTTTAAAATTGTCTAGAGTGTCGCAGAAAATCGCAGAAAGAGAATTTTGTCGAGTCAAGAGAAAATGATAGTCAATTAACAGAGAGCTGTAATTACCAGTCGAAGAAATTCTCCAAAATCAGCAATCGAGACGGCAGACTTAAAAATCCCGGACAATAGACCCGTGAAGTTAAAATCGAACAAATTAGCGCGGCGCGTAAAAAATAATTGGCTCGGCCGGCCGGCTCGTTAAGCCGCGATTTATCGATAGAGACTGGCGGGGAGAGATCACGAGTCGGCGATCGGCGATTTCGACACGTTGCTAATTCACTCGAACCGAGTTTGATCACGCGTGACTCCTGCGCTGACTGGCAGAATGCGCCGAGCGCAGCGAGGACAGAGGCCAGAAGGAAGTGCAACAATTTAATATTTATGAGAGCGTCACGCCAATAGTTTATTCGCTTGGGTCGTCGCAAACGACCGTCGTATCCGGTGACAGAAAAGGATGCCGGCTCGAGCGAATCATCTGGAACGTGCCGGTGCGTGGGCGTGTGTCTGACCGAGACGAGCTGATATCACTTGCTCTTCTGGGAAGACACTTCGCAGACTACAAAACCGCACTTCAACGGTATAGCTAAATTTATGCTTGTTGGTAGACTGCGGATTCTTATGCTGATTGAACACCTACGTTAATTGCAAGCAGAAGTTTCTTTCTTGAATTAATTTTTAATTAAATTTTAAGGGAAATTTATGCTAAACGGAACCTACACCGTGCACTTTGTGTTTTATTTTAAATTTTTAAATGTTTACTGAAATCTCTTGATGCTACATGTCAGTGAACCTGGCATTTAAATACAGAATTGATAATGTTCTTTTTTTTATGAGAGAGTAGTGTACCCTTTTGTTAAATTGTTTGGACTTGCAAAAATACTTGGACTGTTATATTTTATTTTGTGGATTGTATCGATTCTTTAGAGTTTCCTTTTTGGTTTACAAACTATACACACGGGAAAGTTAATGGAGACTTGACAACCTCGTGACAGCTTGTTTCCAAGAATGGTAAAAAAAAAAGCAATATTTTCAACTTTCGAACTCAAAACTTGAAAATTTGACATTTACCGCGGCAGAACTCGTAAATTCTCTCGTCGAAAGTTCAAATCGGTGACCAGTTTCGTTCGCCTAAAATCGTGTGAAAGTAGAATTAGCGTGATCCGGTGATTCCGGTGATTTCAACGCGTGGTAAAGCGTTAGGCATATTTTCCGGTCTGAGACCACTCGGTCTTCGCGATTTTTTGTAAAGAAAACCAAAAACCGTATTGCAATAAAACTTTTCGCATTGTATTATACTACAAACGTACAATATACAAATATTTTTCAAGCCATTTTTTACTAACGTTGCACGTTAATATTAAAAATCAACAATTAAATTAAAAAAAATCTTTTCGCATTCTACGTTTCAAGCGCAACAAACCTTAAAATTTCTTTTAAAAAAAATATTAAAGTCGACTACATTTCGAGACGATATTTCGTCAACAGTTATCATTATTTCTCCTACGGCACTAATTTCCAAGTGTGGAAAGGCTTCGCCCAACAATGCGAACGTCCCAGAAGCCAGAAAAGATCGCGAAGAAATAATTCAACGGAACTCGATCGCGTTAGTTAGACTATCGATCGAGCGGCCCTCGGTCGGATCACTTTCTACGCTGGAAAAATCTGTTCGACAAAGGCCTAACGTAATCGACGCTCTCTCACGTGGCCCATTGTTTTCGCGAGAACATACGGCGCAGGTGTTAACTAAGGAAAACATCGATGCCTGGCGATCGACGTTTCAAAACCGTGCTGCCTAATGCAGCGACTGCGAGCGTATGCTAATACCAACGAGAAGCATTGTCGGAAGGCGCGCGCGAGTTTCTTCGACGATTTCGGTCGAATTGCCAGGTGTTCCTTCAGGGGAACCGGTCGCACGACCAACTAATTAGATCCTCTTAAGCGACGATGTTAACTGTTACTTAGCTGATATCTTATTGACGAGCTGAAAGCGAAAACAAAGGACGCCTTCTGTCCACCCGCTGCGCTTCCGCTTGCGATTGTCACTTCGGACGTGTTCGGGATGGGAAACGATTTAATGGCGGACCTCGTGTCCGGTCAGAAGGTCGAGAAAATCGTGTTTGGTCCTTTGTGTTTTTTAGTGTCCTCCGTTCATACAATTGAAGAAGTTTTCTTGCTGTATTTTGTTGTTGTTAAGATATTCTAGAATATAATCTCATACCCAACTATGAGGGCAGTTTTCACCCCTTTCAGTATGGATAATTAATTCAAGATGTAAGCCAAGAACTATTGGATCGTGTTTCCTATTTTAAAATCACCAAATTTTAAACGTTTTAAAGTCCGAAACGACCAAAAATCTCTCTCACAAATTTATTTTCGATATCTGGTTTCATCTGGTTTCCTTGTTTTCAGTGCGGCACGGAGAGGAAACGAGGAGAGCAAAAATTAGGAAAAAATTGCCTGGTTCCCGAAAGAGAACAGAGGATTCCAAACGATCCAATAGAGTCTTCTACTGGGGGTTCAAGCGAACTATAAATCTTCGGAAGAGGGATTGAGTCGAGGCGAGCGCGAGGTGCGCCAGGAGTCGACAGCGCAGCTCGATTGTTCGATTGTACGGGTACACGTGCCCGGTTTCGCGCCTCCGACGATTCCAACGGAGCTCCGAAGACGAAAACACCGAGTGAAACCGCTCCGGAAAGTAGGTAACCTTCGCCGTCCATCCGGGCGAACGCGTTTCGAGTGTTTCGACCGGATCGCGCTGGGATGAAAGTGCGTGCCTCGTCCGGGAACCGTGTAAACGCTTCTTCGATACACAGGGGACGTGTAATTCCTCCATGCTCGATATTTATCGCTGGGATCAATTGATTATCTGGACCCTTGGGCTTAACGAGCCGTAATTTATCGCCCGCGTTCAACGTTTGGCCAAACAACCATTCCCTCGGGTAACTATCCTTTATTGAGTACGAAATGAGAATTAAACGGGGGACAAAGTGATGATCAAAGATTTTCACTGCGACATTGTTCCGTTTCATGTACAAATTAATTTGTGGTCGCAATACGTTGTTAACCTGATTTAACTCCATTTCTGGCAACGCGGTGCTTCAAGCAATTAGGGGAAGACGAGCATTCTTGGAAGACGAGTTGCTGAGTCGCTTCATCACCGGTTATGAGAAGAGCAATTTGGTCCGAGTGGACTGTGGATTTTCCGCATTTGTGAGAAAAGGGTGGAAAATAGTTTGTGGCGAAATAAAAAATTTTTACATCCGTTGCAAGAAATTGGAACCCGGTAGAAACTGCTTTCCCCCTTTAATTACTCGAATCAACTAAAAATAATACAGTAGCGCTCTTAAATTCTTTTAAATTTGATAAATGCATAAACGCAGCCCAGTGATAAAGAAATACTGTTATATTATTTTCAGCTTATTACAATTATTACCAAACGAAACAACTGTCTATGTAGCCTTTGTATATTGAAATTAGTGCTGACAATTTTTATTTTGCACAAAAATCCCCGGTCCAGTCGTTACACACAATCCTCATTGCATTACACACGTCCCCAGTCACACCGTCCACTAAAAACAGGAAAATGTTTGTAATTTTCCCACCTCCAGAGAAGACAGAAGAATGAGCTGCAGTTGCATAGTTGTTAAGCCCTTGAACCCCAACGTAATGTGGGATAGGGTTTCGCCGAAGGTTTAAGGGTTCGGTTTTCTGTTGCAGATTGCACGTTGCGATTCGCCGTGCGGAGCAAGTTCAATTTTCATCGTCGAGGTTCGCGACCTTGCACGGTCGCGTGACGAGCCACGGTTTTCGACCTCCTGTTCGTGGAAGAGAGCCGCCTCCGCGGCCAACGTACTGAACGTACCTGCAACCCGCAACCCGCAACCCGCAACCCACCTCTCCCCACCTCCCACCTGGATAGGAACAACGAGGAGTACTGTTACAAGCGGCCGGTGTCTGAACAACGGATCGCCATAAGCACTTCGAACAGGTATCTCGCCGGTTTCTCGCGGCACTTGACTCGCAGCTAGCGAACAATCGATCATAACGTTTGGCGGATCGCGATCTGATCGCTGGAGCGTCGACCTTTACGCAAATATGCATTTTTAGGCGAGCGTCTACACGATTTACCATTCAACTCGATTCCGTAAAATACGCTGTGCACACTGTGTCAGTTTTAACGCGTGATTCCGGCGATCATCAGTTACTATGATCGGCAAACTGGATTTTACCCCGCCGAGCGTACCGGAATTCTTAGCCGCGCTCTGATTGGTCCGTCCCTTTCGTTAATGACTCGCTGAAACCCCGTACGTAACCAAAGAAACTAAATTTGTCCACTAATTCCTCGCGGATGCATCTTTACGATCTTAACCCTTTGCACTCGGCGCTGTTCTCAATCTAAAACTAAATTTTTCTTCCGTCTTACAATATTTTCATTTTATTCATGCGAAACTTATCCGATTTCTACATATAATATTGAAATACAAATTTTGTAATGTAACAAATATTTTGTAATATTTTTTGTAATTTCTTTGAAATAATGCCACAACGATTTCTAGTGGTGCTTCAGAGTCACCACTCGAGTGGAAAGGGTTAATAATAGTGAATTGAAAATATTAAGAAATCGGAGGATTTTGCAAGGAAAAATAGTAAATTTTAATGCTAAAGATATTAGAACCC
This sequence comes from Halictus rubicundus, assembly GCF_050948215.1. Taxonomy (NCBI): domain Eukaryota; kingdom Metazoa; phylum Arthropoda; class Insecta; order Hymenoptera; family Halictidae; genus Halictus; species Halictus rubicundus. The sequence goes on along the minus strand of NC_135157.1, from coordinate 14,541,843 downwards.
GCCATTTTGTCGGGTCCCGTGGTCCTAGTCTTAAGAGTTCCATAGAACGTATTAATATTGAAGCAAACGAATCGCGGAACAATGAAACCGAGCGACCTCGATCCGTGCATGGGTTTCCCAATGCAAATTGCGCCCAGGAAAATATTCAATGAGCTCATCGGCCACTGAAAGCGTTAGTATCGCGCGCGCGCGAGGGAAACCAAACGCGAACAATGGGACACCGGCAACCTCGATCCACCAGGATTTTCCGCCGTGAATCGGGGGGGAGCAGCGAAGTGTTATACTAATGGAGGATCGAACACCTGCTTATCAGGGAACACGACTGCGCGAAATTGGAGCAGATCTAAATAACACGCGCGCGGCGCGCACGGTGCGCGAGTTCTGTGAAGCTAGTTTCTATAAAGAGATGATAACCCGACGCGAGGGAACCGATCTTACGTGTTGCACGGTTGATTTAGAGAGGAAGCGTGATATAATTTCAGACGGATTCTATAAATATTTTCTCGTTGCTCGCGGGTCCCCGGACAGCTATACAAATCCTCCGGTTTTCGAAAGGCTCAGGCTGCGCCGTGAGACACGGCGCAAGAAGCGTTACGGTTTCATGCAAATTCAACCCGGTGGCACAGGTGGTGCGGATACCCGCATAATGAATTCCTAGAAACGATTTATCAACCGAGCGGTTCGGATAAAATGTCACCGGTCTGGATACCCTAACGAGATAATAATCCGCGGTGCCGGGGGAACTTTTCACCGCGCCATTTCACTCGACTTTCTTCAACCCCGTTGCAGTTGATGCACCGAGAATGAAATTCTGAATTGGCTCGAAAAAATGCTTAGCAGAGAATTTTTAATAATACCGAAAGAAATGAAAATAACGTGTGAAACTGTTCCCAGAAATTTCGAATGATGACCTCAGCTCTTTAAAAAAAAAGCATGATCGCGAAAACGTTGTTCGTCGGAGCATGATTTCGCTCATTCACAGAAGACAATTAAGCGTTTTGTGACGTAACCCCGGTAGTTAGCGCTACCAGCGAGTTTACGACAGGAGCTTGTCGTCATTAATTTGCCCGGCACTTAACAAACAAAAACTATTAGTCGCTCTCTCCTTGTTTTAGGCTTGTCGGGAACACTATAAGAGAATTACGGTTCGACCGGGTTTTCGATCGCTCGGGCAAGGAAGTATTATCAGCGAGTCTAACAATAGAAGGTCAAACGTAAGTTCAGGTAATTAGGCATGCAGGAGAACTTCGGGGTAAGTGGTATACTTGGGCGACTGGTATTATGGTGGGTACCTTATCAGTGGGAGAGGAATGGGGTATTTCGTACAACTAGACCGCAAACGTCCATTTACGTTTATAGTCTGCGAAGAGATACAAAATTTAAATCTGCAAAATGATGACTTAGAAATGATGATGTAGAAATGTTCCAATATTGAAGAAACGATTAAAGCATTATACTCGCACAGCGAATCAAAGAACGAAATTCTGTGTTGAAATCAATGGTAAAAAAATTAATACATTGCGACATAAAAGAAACACGACGAAAAAATAGCTAAAATCGTAAAATCCTTCACGGAAAATAAAAGAACGAGGCACGATCAGATAAGATTGAAATAAAATTGTTCCAGCAAGGAGAAACCTGCGAAAATGACACGAGGTCCAGATAAGGGTTAAACGAATAGCCACAATAATTAAAAACAGATAAGGCGTAACACGGCTCTTATCTCACGAGCTATAGTGCATGCGAAAAGGATGTCGGGAACGGCTGAGCCGGAGATCGTGTCCTTCGAGGCTATCATTCTCGTTCCACCTGGTCTCGCGCATAGTGATCACGAACTAAAATTCACCTGTTCGTTCACTAAAGAATATTTTTTCTTGCACTTGTGTGCTGCGCTCTAATGTCCATCATATTTCAAAATGATAAAATATATTAAAAAATCAACTGACACTATTTTAAATCGAGAAAAAATTCCCTGATGCACGAATTTGTTTTATATTTTAGATCCATATTTTTTCTATAGATAAAGAAGATATAGAAGTCTTTTTAATTTATTAGAAAAATAATCTTCAAGCAACTATTTTTCTTGGCGATTTAAACATTCCTACCGTGAACTCAAAAATTCAGATAAATGGTGAATTAAGTTGTAAAGAGGTGGAGTATTTTTTCCTCGATCATTTGGATCGATTGTGGTGTAATAAAACTCTTTGATTCAAGAGTTGTGCTTTCTCGGTTTATTTGAACGCCTGAACAGCAAAGGTTCAGTTCCGGACCACTGTACGACATGCACCAGTTGAACGATTAAAGATCAAGTGGCCTGGTCTCTCGAGAGAGTGTGCGTGTGTGTGTGAGAGAGAGAGAGAGAGAGAGAGCAGAGTTTACCTTCCGCAAATGAATGCCAGCGAAGGAATTCCGCTCATCTGCCTCGCGGAGGATCGAATTAGACGATTCCGCAGGCCCGAGGTTACGCTAGCCATCATTACATCGTCCGGAATTCGCACGTGCGCTGCTAGATCCTTGCGTTTAATCTATTAGCGTGCGCCGATCGCTTGCGTCATGCCTTCTACTATGCTGCTCACCGCACAAACTCGCTGGTTTACTCGCGATTATCGCTTGCACGTTTTTTTTTTTTATGTTTTTAGCGCGATAATTGGCCGAGGTCAGGATGTGGCACGCGATAATGCCATTTTTGGAACTGTTTGTCGCAAGTTCGTGTTGAACCAGGTCCGTTATGCTCGCAAACTTCGCCACACTATTTTTGCAGCAGATTTTACGAAGATATTCATTCTTTGCAGAGGAAAGAAAAATTAAAATACCACTGTGTCTATTGGACACAATATTGACAGTGTGAAAATCTGTTGAAGTTCCTGATTTAGGAATTAATTGTGGAAGAAATGGACCACGTTTTGATGGAATATTATATGAGGAGGAAACTGTTGAGGTCATTGAGATGCAGCTCTGACTTTGACTCGAAGAGAAACTCTCGAAAACTAGTTGCAGCAGGTTGCAGATTTCCAATCCATTCCCTTTTACTCAGTCGAGTCGGGCATAAATGTGCGAGTCGATTTTTTACCAAACAGGGATTAATAGATTTCCATCGGTTGCAGCAACAGTGACAGTGCTGCATTGTTCCGGATTTTTAAAATTCATAAGGCAAGGAGGCGAGATAATCTGTATCCCAAACAGAAAAATGTGAAAGAGAATCTACGTTGCGAAAATTCAATGGACTGGATAAACTAAGTCTAACGCGTAGAATTAAGTGGATTGTTGACTCATTAGGGTTTCAGAAAACGGTGAAATCCTTCCAGGAAGCAGCGTAATAATATTTTCGCAAGGATTACACACTGCATTCTTCGTAGTGTCGTTTTGCTAGACTTTGTCAAGCCAATAACACCAGTCAGGTGACCTGCTGTTGCTGGTTCGTGAGCACGACTGCAAAGAGGACACCGGCTATGTTTTCATGGATCAGCTATCGCGTATTTCCATTCAAGGCTGCCGTGATTCACGCCGTTTATGAAATATAATATACGCAATGCGGGCGGGTGCGCGACAGTTGCTTGCGCATTGCAATCATAATAACGCACCTCGTGACATCATTCCGCGATTACAATGCCTCTACGAATACCACGAACTAGGAGCAGCTACGAGTTTTCGCAATCTGAGAAAAATTCGGGTCCGGAAAGACCCAGCAATTTCATTTGCAATTTTTTCCCCAAAAAATCTCTAATATTTTCCGCAAATATCCAAATTCCAGTTGGGAACAACTGTGACAATTTTTTCGGCAACCTTGCATCCTTCGTTTTTACTCACAATTTTTTTATGGGGCAGTTTTAACATCGAACTAGCTACAGAAAAAATTTCAACCACGTACCTTCATTATTAAGATTTTAAAAAATTGTGAAACCTCACGGGAGGCTTTCAGGGACAAGCCTCTTCAGCCAAAGGCATTGAACAAAATCAACATTTTTTTCATAGCTTTCCACTCCTGATTTCCACTTGCAATTTTTCAAGGAAATAGCCTCGACATTGAACTACCTACAGAAAAAATGTCAACCACGTACCTTCATTATTAACATTTTAAAAAATTGTTAAAGTCGACCATGATTGCAAAGAGCCAGTACAGCAGCATATTAAGCGAATACAAGTGATTTACATATTCCAAAAGCTTAATGATATGCTTCACGAACTCTCGAAGCACGAAAACAATAAACAAAAGAATCCAAATGCCATAGTCCTCGAGCAGAATGCGACTTTCCACTCGCAAAACCAGCCTCTTCCGCAAAGCAGAAGCGAAATCGAAGAAAACAAAGGCCGCCGAATCTCTCCGGGCGCAGACAAGGCTACACACAACAATCTGCAGCGGCAAGCCTATCAGCAATCATGTTCAAGCGGAGGCCAAGCATAATTTGCGTGGAAACGGTTGTGCCTGGCCACCGAGGCAAGAGTATCGACGGATAACAGCGGCGATATTTCACCTGCGATCACTTTTGTTCCCTCGAGAGTCCCGGCCACGATAAAGTCTCTCTTATCAGACCCGCATGACGGCGTTAACGCGCCGTTATCACCGCTACAGCTCGCCGCAGGATAATGAATATTCTACGCGGAGGAATTTTCGAGTTCTCGCCCGGTTATCCTCGTCGATTTTTCGCTAGCATAAACGCCGCTTGTTCGTCCTTTCGCGTTTGGCCTCGATCAATTAGCCCGAGCGTCCTTGCTTCGGTTCCGGGAACACCGGGGAAATCCTTTCAGGAAACATCGCGAGGAGATTTAGTGGCCGGGTTCGATCCGAGTGTGTTCGCTTTAATTAACCGCGTAATTCATGTACCGGGAACAACACGGCCGGGAACACGGGTTTATTAACGGTGTCAACGTGTTATTAAACGGACGCCGAGCGTCTCTGGAAACGATACCGTGGGACTATTACCGGAGAATTATAATCTTCGGGCGGCGCCGCGGAAAACGCGTTTACGAGCGACGTTTATGCGAATTTCGAGACCCCCGGCGCTACAGTCCCCTGGTTAAATGAGTTTGAGAGGGCAAGGATATAAACAATTATCCTTCGCTTTTTATTATTCGAGAATCTTAAAAATGTCTCTGCGAATCCTGTTTGTTCTGGGTACCTTATGTGTCTCGCCAGCGAATCAGACGTAAAATTATTTTTTATTCCCATCGACATTCTAGTTATTACAGATGTTAGTGGGTCCTGCTATTTTATTATGGTACCGCTTCGGTGCTACGAATTTTTGTGGAAATTATTATACATGGTGGATTCAACGTACAAGACTGTGTCGAAAATGTGCAGTGCAGTTTCTGTGTATAGTGATTCAGCTACGAGATAATTGACTTTAAAAATATCCCTCTGATCGATTTTTCAAAAAATACAATCTTGAAATTTTCCTCCACTGGAAAAATTAAATTAACTCCGAAACAGAGCGACCTACGAAAAAATGTATTGCACATTTTTGACTTATTTTTGCACAGACAATCGCCTCCCACTCGATTCCCAGCTCATTTATCAACATCTCGATAAATTAGGATAGAGTGGATTTCTTTTCCACTTTCCTGGCCTGAATAAAGCCTGAGCATAGAAAGTGTATAGATTAGTATTGAAAAGATCAGTATAAGAGAATACGAACGATGGATAGTAGATAATGGAGAATGAACGCGCAGTCGAGTTAGCAAGTAGAAAGGGGCGTTCACTGATCGTACAAAAAGCAATTAACAGTCCAATGCACCCGTTTCCACCGTTCAGTATGACTTCGCGATAAATTTGCGATAATTGTGGGATTTCTTTCGAAAGGGATCTATCGGAAATGCGCGCGCGCTCTGGAAACTATGGTTTTACACATCGGCGGGAAGAAACCGCCGGTGCACTTGACATAGATTGCCGGCGGAAACCAGCCCCCGTTACGACCGGCTGCAACAATTTTCCTCGTTATATCATCAAATGTATCGCACGGTGTGTAGTCGTACGGATAAAATTCGTAACGGGCTTTTACGTAATTCGACGATGATCGCGACACGTTTCACCGCGGTTGAAAAAGAAATGTGTTTACACCGGCAAGAAAGCTGGTGCACAATGCGAACACGTGCCTGGTCGACTTTCTCGCTTCGCGGATACTGTGATTCGCCAACGTCCAGCTCGAGTGTACGGCTACTTGAAACCGAAACGTTTTACTCGTTCCTGGAACGATTCTATTAGACAACGCTTTGGAACACTCTTTATTCGGGCTAAGTATCTTCTAGGGGAATTTCTCTAGGTAATAGAAACCTCCTGGGGGCGATTCTTTGGGCAAAAATGCATCGAAAAGATGCAATACTATTTTTTCTCAGCGCTCTTTGTTTACGAGATAATCGCTTATTAAGTTCAGTGAGCGCGAAAACGGTTTCAGGAGAAGTAGAATGGGCCAGCCATGACCAGACATGGTTACTCTCTTTAGCGCTCTTTCCCGCTGACGTTGATTCATGATTAGACTGCGGATTTTGTGCAGTTATAACAAGATTGAGTAGATGAAATTTAAGATAGCGGGACGATTAACAAAATTTATGACAATACTTTGTGATTATTCTTATTAAAATCACTGGAGGTGAACTTCTTGTTTGATGTCCATTTTCTGCAACTGGTGAAAACAATTTTTGCATAAAGTTTTGAGTTTGGCAATGACAGAAACGTACACTCTAGTTTGCACAGATTCTAGAAGTAATCGCCTTCACTGTGTCTGTTCATGGCTGGCCATTTCTACTTCCACTGAAACCGCCTCAGTGTCAGGCGCACTTTTCAACACAATTATTTCAGAAACTAGTAGCCCTACGAAAAAAAGTTATTCTACACGTTCTCTCCAGTTCTGAAGGTAGAATCTCCTCACATGGAGTCCCCCTCGAATTTCCAAAAACTGACGCGGTAATCCTCAAAATAATCCCGAAAAATCAAGTTCCCAAGTGTACCAAACTCCGAATTGGAACAATTTAATTTTTGTGCGAAGGGTATGGGAGTCTGAGGGTCTCGAGATTCGCACAGGCAACGATCGAGGCTATTTCTCACTGTTTAGTCACCGTGTCAGTTGCAGATCGTTCACCGCGAATTCAATTCCAGAGTATCCCGCGAGTCGAGCGTGTCGGACAGCGTCGCCGACAAGCGTAGAGAAAGCGAGCGATCGGAAGAGAGAAAAAGAGAGATAGCGGGGCGGGGGAGGGGGAGGGAAGGTGACGGTGTCCATTAACGACCGATTAATCCGCGGCGTGGGAAAGCGTACAACTGTTTCCAGCGTTGACTTCCGCGAGCGCGGACACGCGTTACGTGTCGTCCACCAATTAAGGCGTTCATTACGTATTAATCGACGCCCGGGACCGTTATCGCGGACGTACGGGGGCCGAGCACGGGGTCACCCATGAATCACGCCATCGCGTTCCACGGAATACGTAACACGCCGCCTCCTTGGCAGAACCCTCTTTGCTTCACGGTCGTTGTTCGCACCTCTGCCAAGGACAGAGGAAGGAGAAGGAGAGAGAGAAAGAGAGAGAGAGAGAGAGAGATGAGGCATCGCCACTGTTTACACTGATAAGCAAACACCGCGAATTTATGCGCGGATCGATCGTTTCGCAAACGAACCTCTTGGATAGCAATTTTAGTTGAGGTGGGTACCTTCTCGTTGTTACCTTGCGCACCTGCTATGGCGCTGTGTAAATTATTTTGTGCTTCAGGCAAGAGGATTTTATTCTCATTTTGGTAGTGGGAGCAATCTTCAGGATTTTCTTAATTCTTTCTTGTTTTTATTTTGTCGAGTCAAGAGCCGAAAAATTTGACGTCAAAATGACTCGAATTTGTAAATCGACATTTTTATACGAGCGATTATTCCTCGTCGCCAAAATTTATTATTCCGAACGCTCGAATAATTTCGACATCACCTCCCCCACGATTTTATTATGTGATTTTCCCCCTTGGCTTCTCGTTAACATACGGAATCTATCCGGTTTGCTGGTCTTTCTCACGTGTCCGTTTCCCTCGGTTATAATTACCGGCGCGCGGATCGGGACGCAGCCGTATTCGCGCGACAGGAGTAATTAAGCATGCGATAACTTAACGCGCTAGCCACCTAATTAACAACCTTGCGACTCGTTCCCGAGTCGCGATCATCGATACTCGATCTGTCCGGCTGGGATGTCTTACCTTCGACATCTGCGATTTATACAGTCAATCTCGTAATTGATAGCCCACACTTTATGTCAGGATTACTCTCTTATTGATGGACCAAACGATTTCGGTCCTGTTTCTTTGATTAGCAAGACAGTTTACTAGATAATGTGTGATATAAAATTTTTGACAAATTGCGTTTAGTCTGAACTGCGAAAAACAATATAATAAATGTAGCTTTCCACAACCTTTTTATTCGAGTTTGTAATGAAAATTTTAAAAAGTGTGTTCTGTAGACATATATGACAATATTATCGAAATTGATCAATTGCTTTATGAGTTATGAATGATGAAAAATGGTGAAAATCTGCGAGTAAGAAAATTTCATTTCCTGGTCCTTGGACTACCCGCAAAATTTTGAGTGTGTTCTGGATTTGTTCCGAGTGTACCGAGTGGAGTTTGGATTTTTGTTTAACAAAGGAACTGCAGGACTTAAATTTGGCGATAAGCTTATCAACCTTTATTGATTTGATTTCTCGCCGAATCCTTATTAATCAAGTTCCCTCTAATTAGCAGATTTGTATAGTGGATGTTATCATAAATATACTGTACGAGCAGAAAATTATATATTCTTAATGAGCAGCGCGTCCAGTTTTATCGTTTTATTTTTCGACGTTTTCGAATCGAGATCGAGCCGAGTTTTTGTAGTCTTTATTTACAGGGGGTAGGTTGGTCCGCTTCTCGCTCGACTATCTGTTTAGCATAGTTGTTTTTATTACACCGGTACTCGAATCACGGTTTCAGCTAGTGGAAACCGAGCTTCGAATTTCGTATCAGCCGTTCATGAAATTCGAGACACTGTACGCGCGTAACGAATGCGTCATGAATGAATAACAACCAGTCGTCAAAGTGGGCAGTCTATGAAATATTCATTCACGACGTGCCGCTAAGTACACCGACTTCCAAAAATTATGTTACACAGAGACCGACAACGAAAGCCTTTCGAAAACGTTAGCTTCAAGGAATCTTGAACCTTGAACGAAAAGAAAATATCGTGAATCATTCTCTTATTGTCGCGTTACCAAAACTGTACTGCACAATCGTCTTCGTACAGTCACTAACAAAAATATTCCAACACTGCGTGATTCCTCCGACGCTGTACAATTCCGCGACGAACCAACAAAATTCTTTCTGCAGCAGTTGGTAACTTTTACTTGCTCTTAAGCTGTGGCCACATTGATGCGACATCGAGCAACTTTTTGTTGCCTCCTGTTGGTGCATTCTTTTTTTATAAAAATCAAATAAGACGGAAATTAAATGGAAATGGCATAGATCAAAATAAAATAAATCAGAATAAAATAGAATAAAACAGAAATAGAATAGAATAAAATAGAGTAAAATAAAATAAAATGGAATGAAAGAAGAAGGTGACGAAGAGTTGCTGGCTGTTGCCCCGGTGTGGGCACAGCTTTAGAATGTCGTGGACAATGCGAGCAGCATCGGGTGACTGGGACAGGTGTCCCAAGGCTTCAGCGGCGTTGGTGTGATCATGAATTTCAAATGATCCCGCTCGGGGCGAGAATATTTCGGTTGGTGGCGGCGTTCAGGATCGAAGGAACAATCGGTAGCCGTGGAACCGTGGCGATTCGAGAACATTGTTTCCGCGGCGAGAGATCAGTGTCAGCAGATTGGCCTCTTTTCTGGACCGAAGAAACGGGTAGCCCAGAAGAGCCGAGCGTAAAGAACACGTAGAAAGTATTTGTCATGGAGACGTAGATCTCGCGGTGGCATGTTAAAAACCGGGGAAACAAACTGCCGCGAGCGATCCGCAACAACTACTCTCATTTTCCATGGTCCGGTGAGCGGAGACAAGGTCTCGGGGATCCGAACCGGCACGGAGATGCATGGCTACGATACATGGGGGGCCATCAAGCGAAAGGCCCCCGTGTAACAGACGTTTGCCAGGCTCTGGGCGAAAAGAGGCGCCGGTAATTTGTGCGTTCATCATTCCTGAGGAAAACGGTCCCATCGATGTTCCCCTTATGGTTGATTTGAACCTGGTAACTACGTATCTTTCTGGTTGTCAATGATAGCCATTAGACCGCTGATTTTTCTGGATCCAGGAGAAAAATCACTAGATGAAGTTGGAAACTAGTCCTGCGGGAGGTACAAATAAAAACACGTTGGTAGGACGAGGTGTAGACATCGGAGAAATTCAAGGTCATTGTCCTGTTATTTTCTGTGTGTCATTTTTAAACAACTCAAATTTTTTAAGCTATTTTTAAATTATTTTGAAGACGATGGAGACCAGAATGAAGCGAAACGATTTGTTGTTAGCGGAGAATCGTTTCGGGCACGGACGACCATTATTTTCTTGACACGCTGTACCAGTGGTTTGCCTTTCCCGGGAGCACGGTTCGAGGAAGATCGTCTCGCGATTTTATCACTCCCCTTTCTGTCTCGCTCGTGATTTTCCTTCCGACGGGGACACAGCGGGGAATTGCGGAGATTATCAGGGTTTCGATGGATGCGCTCGCAGGACATCGTCCTGATCCGCCGATGACGCGTCTTTTCCTGATTGGTCGTCACGTGACTGGTGTCTGTACACAGCATCACGGCGAAAGTATTTAAGAAATTAAATTTTCTTCGAAAATTTTACGATTTGATGCCTTCGACTTCGGGTTTTATGCGGTCGTGTTGAAAATAAGTGGATGAAATACGAAAAAGCGAACACTGTTGAGGGATTCCAAGATGATGCGAGATTCCCAACTTTTTTCTTAAAAAACGAATTGACGTTTAGTGCAGTGCTCCTGTACTCGGAATTTACGTAGCTCCTGCGTCTTGAAATTAATGCAGAAAATATTTATTTTGCATACAAATCTGCACTGTGTTAATGTACTACTTAAAATTCTAAATCTAACAGAGAAATGTGCAAAAGAAAATTGACACCGAAGGATATTTTAATGGATCCAGATTTACTTGTGGCTCTCCTCAGCTGCCATAAATAATAAAAGAAAATATCCACTAACAAAGACTTAAATGCTATCATTTCCCCCCAATTTTCTAAACCTATCACGTCGTCCTCTTACAAATGAGCTCTGACTAATGATTGGCATCCAATAAAATTTTTCCTCCGGACAAACAACTCCAACAGATATGGAATGATATAAACATGATTGCACTTTGCACAACAAAGAGTGCTGCAGGAACATAATCATCCACTCGATCTAGTTAAGATGTGTTTATCCCCAGGTAGCCGTTGTCAATCGATGGAATATTACTGGAAAATAAAGTGTTCTCTTTTCGTTGCGATAAGTGCAGCGACTGTGATAATTACTGTCAGTGACGCATAGATTAGACTCTTCGAATCAGCTGGGTTTTTCGTTCGAGTAAAAATGAGTCGTAAGCACCGGTTTAATAAAATCGAGCAAATAGACGGTTCGTAGGGTAAAGGAGATTTATAGACTCGGTACTATATACACTGTCTTTGCCGTGTCGAATGGATAATGAACGCCTGATCTACAGGTAATGACAGTCATTTCCAGTCGACACTGTTTTTGTCTTTCACTTGTTGCAAAAATATTCGCGCGACTGATGAGCGCTGTTGCGTGGATCGTTTCGATCTGTTTGGAAAGAGAAAATTCAACTGGCAACAACAAACTGTTATTCCGAAGAATATCTGAGCCTGACAATTTTTATTTCCTACTAATTTAATATTTCAAAAATTCCTGAATTTTCTATTTCTATTTCCTTGCGCAATAAAATATAAATTTTCGGTGTCAGTGAATCATAATTGAAATTTTGAAATTTCAGAAAGAGTTCCCGAGAGGTCAGATTAATTAAATGTTTTAGTTATTTTAGAATTTTCGCCGTTCCAGCGCAGGAAACGATCGAAACACAATCACCGCGGCAAAAGCGACGGAATTCTCAATTCCTAGGCACTCACTATCACCGCGGGGAATAGTTCACCCAGGTCGAGGCTGTCGCCATTTGCTCACGGTTTGAAAAATACTCAAGATGACCGACAGTCTCGAGACCTCGCGTGCCGAGCGTTCCAATTTTACTTTTCCCGCGATTCGCGCGATTCGCTCGCTCGCCTCGGGCATCTGCACTTGTTGCTCGCTTATGGCAACGGTGACGCGTTCGAGCGGCGAGTAAACGATCGCTCCAGCGAGAGTGTGAAGTGTCGACAGTGGAATCACGTAATCTCTGGTCGTGAACAGCACCTGGTATTTACCGTGCCGAGCGAAACACCTGTTGTGGAATATTTGCGAATTTTTGGAAGCGAGCATAATTCATGAACTTTTTACTGCGGTCAATTTTCTACGTCTGATCCGATGCTGAATTTTTATTCGGTTGGAAACACCCTACGGTTTTATCGGAGTCTCTTTTTTATATGACAATTGAGAATTTTTTGAAACTGAACTGACAAACCTACTAAATTGAAACTTTGCAGTTTCGTTTATCAATCTTCGAAGAATGTACAGGATTTTTTTCATGGAGGAATAACGATTTTGTTCGAAGTTATGGCGAATTTAATGAAGAGTCTTAAAAATTCTTAGCAAACATTGAATAGGAGGTCTTTAAAAATACTGGATTTTTATGAAAACTGAATGTATCAAATTCAAATTTTGTCGTCTCGTTTGCCAATCTTAGGAGCACATACAGGATTTTTTTCGTGCAGATGTAATAATTTTCTTCGAAGTTATAGCGATCCAAACGTTTCTTAAAGAACAAAGACTCCATTTACCTCTCGGCTACAACAGGAGCGACCTCGCGGAACAAAAAATCCCCGCGCGTGCATAAAAAGCAATTTAACAGTTGTAACAAGCCACCGAGCAAAAAATGCCCGCATCATAGTGATCGCGATACTCATCACTGTTAGCTCGCGAAGCCATTAACGAGGCAGCAGACCCAACAAACGGTAAAAAGTGTGTTGGAACAACAGCTCTCGCTGCCGATGACGAAATCGTCGAAATGATCGAGGGGGCGATGAGCGTGTGAACTTTCTTGCGTCCAGGATTAATGAGAGGGAACGCCGGTAGCGCGACCGTTGACGCGGAAATAATTCTCCGGAGAAAATCTCCGAGGAATTGTAGCGTCTCCTCTCCGCGGTGACAGCCGTGAAATCCGCGCGCGAGTAGCAGCGAGTGCAGCGAGTGCAGCGAGCGCATCGAGCGCAGCTCGAGGATGGTGGCTCGTTCCAGAAATTAATGCCGAACCGGATGACGAAGACTAATTGTAAATGGTTCTGCCAATCGTGGGAATCCGCGCTGATTAAATCGCAGCTGCCGTGCCGGCTAAATGATGGACTGCCCAACGCAACGGTTCGCCGTATTAACGATTTCCTCGGAACAAGAGCGCACGGAACAAATTAGGAAACGTCAATTCGACGGGACGATTCACGCTGCGCGATACGCGCGAGCAACGCGGACGCGCCGTTCATGATTGACAATGCCCATCGGACGACCTGTTCCACGGAAATTGTTAACGGTGGTTCTGCGCGTGCGTGGTCGACGCGGGAAATCCTTATTTTTTAACCGAGAGAAACGCAGAGTGATCAAAGTTCTAGAAACAATTTTTCTATTGGAGATTGAGCAGGGGGAAAAAAAAAGTTGGTATTTATTTTAAAATTGTGTTTACTTTTTTTGGAATTTTTAAAATAATTGTACCCAGGGTTTAAATAAAGGTACCGTCAGACAGTGTCTAAACAGACGTAGAATCAGTAAAAACAGTACCCTAATTTTTAAAATCTCTGAAATTTTCCTGGGTGTATGTATAGAATATTCTTTTGGTTTTCAATTTTTGAATTTGTGTTGTCAAAGAAGGTGCGACTGTCACTAATATTCCAGAGACAGGTGTTGTCGCGAGAAGTAAGTAATCACGCTCGTGCAGCAGTAAATGATAGTCGAGCCTAATGCAACAGTATTATGCACTGCTTCCCGGATGCCTATAATTTCTGGTAATAGTTATCGCTGCTACCTTTCGCATGTAAGAACCCGGTGCACGCGAGATCCATTTCACTCTTCGGTCGAAGATACCGCAAAAAGCGCGATCAATCAAAAAGAAACTCTCGAAAGATTAGCCTAGATGCCAGAGCCCTTGTAGGTCCATCTAGAAAATATTATCTCCTACCATTAACTTGCAATAAATTGAATTAAATTACAATATGGAGGATGCCGCGTAACGATGATTGTAAATTCCATTTAATAACGACGAACGCGCAATTGCATACTAGAATAATTTCATTCGCTTAAGCCAAAATGCATTCGGCCCTGTTCAGCTGTGCTTAAGAATGCATAATTCTTGTTATTGTTGGAAAGCTGTACCGAATAAAGCAAGTTTTTTGTTAATAATATATTGTTTTGTTAATAAGTCTGGTTAATTCTTCAAGTGTGTTGATTTACGGTGGCTAGTAAGACTATTAAAGTAACAATCAATTCTTAAGTGTCACAGCCTACTTCCACCGAATGACTATTATTTTTCTATGCGGTATTTTACTGCATGTGAATAGCAAATATAAATTTACTAATATTCTAGATAACAGCATCTCAATGACGTTCACAATATAGCTCTCATAACCTGCATTCATTATTTAATTCCGCTGCGTATCAAATTTTTACAAACCGCGGCGCGAAAACTCATTACGATTGCGAAGAAATAAGAAAATTGGGAGCGACCGTAACGACCACAATCAAACGAAATCGGGTCAAAATAAACCGCACACGGCAAACACAGCAACAAAGAAGCGTCGCAACACGCGAGGAACAAACTAATCGTCTCGAAACAGTAATCCACAGCCGTAGCAGCAGTTAATCATTTCTGAGAACGAGGGATCCTTAAGGGGCTGAACGGTGTCAGTAGATGATTTCGATTAGAATTTCCGGCGAGGACGGTCGATTAACATGTAAGAGGAGCGGTCACGAAGAGTCTCGTGTGTAACCAGAAACTGCTAGAGTGTGTCTAGGACGATCAGAGACAATAATACGTCAGGAGAAAAGAACGAGAGAATCCTATCTCGGTGAGAGGGTGAGGGAGAGAGAGAGAGGGAGATGGATGGGGTAAGATTGCTAAGCATCTCGAGCGGAGGAGTAATGAAGCAAAATGGAAAAAAAGACGAACGGTGGGAACTAAATAGTCATTTCGAGGCGTCGGTAGACAAAGGATAACGGAGACGGCGATTTTTAAAGGCGGTTAATGGAGGCGGTGGAGCGGCTACGAGGAAGTCGGAGAGCGAACGCCACAGTCTCGGGCTTTGAGAGAGAAAAAGAATCCGATGCAGTTAACGGTCGCAATACGAAAGGGCATACTGTTAAACGCCTTAAAAGTACCGACACGCTGCTGTTACGAATCTATTCGTCCTGGTAGCAAAGATAGGCCGAATATCAATCGGTGGCCAAAGTGGGTTAGGCGAGTCAGGAATACCAGGAAATTAACCCTTTGCTCCCGAAGCTATTTTAACTCCAAATTGAAACATTTCTTCTATATATATTCTTTCATGTTATACATACGAAAATGGTGTGATTTACACGTACAATACCGAAGTGTTTAGTAATTTATTAAATACAAACAACTTTAATAATTTAAGTTGAGTGCTAAGGGTTAAAGTTTGCACACAAGTCTCAGAATACAGCCCCCTAATTCTTTATAATTGGGGAGACAGTGAAAATTACGTTTGACTTTGCCAAAATGTCACAAAATTCTTTGATCCAGCGTGATCCTTTGATCCCCCACTCGTGATTACCGTGGAATGGCGCTGTGGGAACCATTTACGACGTAGTAATTGCGAAATTGTGCACCCGAGAGAAAATTAATAGGAGACCAGTCCCGCCGACACAACGCGAACGAGACACTTGATCCGATCTCGCGTTCGCAAAAACCGTAAAAACCAGCTCTGATCAGGACAGAACTGCCCCGGAACCGTTAATCAGCTGGCAATCGCAGCCTAGACCCTTTAATCGCCGATATCTAGTGATAACGGCCCAGCAAACTAGCATCGTTTATTGTTTCTCGGTGCTCGCGAATCTGCAATTAGACTGGCGAATCAACTCTACGGACGGGTTTTACGATTTCTTCGAATCGGCCGCTCGTGATTTAATATCTGCAATCCTACTGTATCCCGGCGATCGAATCGGCGCCTGGATCGCCTGTTTTTGCGCGATTATGCTTCCCGCCTGGAAACTTTGATGCATTTTTCACGTCGCCTCGATTTTGTTTCGCCGAGATCGTTCTCCTCTGCTGCAGAAAATGTTCTACGATTATTTAAAAAAATATTTGGACGGGCTCGAACTCCCAAAATTGGAGAACATAATTCACATGTAGGCTGGGGATCTGTATGCAAAATTAAAATTTTGATCTTCTACTATTTCAAATTGCACAACTAATTTTTATTATAAAAGTATAAAATCTGCAGTCTACTCATAAGAATGGCATTTAAAGTTATAATGAACGTTTCGCTATTTTTATTATAATGTAAGATTATATAAAAAAATTTATTCCATCATTTTCCGTGGGACGAGTGTTTATAATTTCCAGAATTTTAAAATGAAAAATCTGGGACCGGTCATTCGAGGCTGGTGGGTCCACTGTTAATAATTTTGTTAGATTGCGATAAATTTTGTTGGGATGGCAATTTCCTCGAATTTTTTCAGATTCTGTCTTAAATCTTAATATAATATATTCGCGATATGTATTATTAATTTCATTAATTGCGATAAATTTTGTTGGGATAGCAATTTCCTCGAATTTTTTCAGATTCTCTCTTAAATCTTAATATAATATATTCGCGATATATTTTTTTAATTTCATTAATTTTTCATTCCCGGAGGTCACAGACCTTTCACTATGAACACCAATTTAGTAGACGTTGGTTCCGACGTGTTGACTTTTTAGAACGCCACCGCGTTCTCCGACGAGGACTACCGTGCGCGGGTATAGTGGTCGGAGTTCTCGGAAGCTGCGCAGACCAAACAAAGACTTTCGTTGTTCTTCCGCCTACGCTTTTGCTGGCAGGCGCACGCGTCACTGGCTAGCCAAGGTAAAAAAATACCTTCGAATCCGAATGGGTCCGCAACGGTACCGATCGTGAGGAGACTGCCGATAGTCATCTCTCGGCTGTCCTTCGTACGGGATCTTTTATGATAAGTTGCTCGATGGCTACCGGTAGTCGGACCTGACAATTCGAGGAACGTTGACAGCGATACCGATCGATCGCCGCGATCCATCACTGCGATCGAATGGTTCGGGGTCCCTGTGGCAGGCATGATCGATTGGGAGACACGTGGCTCTCGGAATTGTGATTGTCTGATTAATTGGTCTTTTGCAATACAAATTTTCATTTCTACAAGACTACGGTTGCATTGTTGCAATTCGCCGAGATAAACATTTACACGTTACGTCCATTTTATCCATGGGAGCGATCAGAGTTAGTAATAATTATTACTAGTTACCGGATAATGAAGTTCACTTCTCACTATCATAGTTAATTTTAATATTCATAGATTTGGGAGTGGCATTGATCTTAAAAGATGAAGGCAGGTTTAAAATTTATTTTGGTGAATTTTCATGAAGAATCTGAAGTGGAACACCTCAGGGAAATTTACTATGCTTTAGACTTAGCGGCGTTAATTTATTGTGAAGAATTCTCATAAACAGTCTAAAAATTTAGCCTAGAAGAATCCGAAACATCTTGGAGCCATTTACCGTGCTTTTTGTTCCAATAAGGAAGTGCTCAGGGTTCACACCAAGCCTGCGCTTTCCCATCGAGCACCTAGGTCCCAAAACATCAAGAAACCATTACCCACACTCTCACACTCATTACCGCCAATTACGAGACGCCCCGTCCATCTGGAAAAGCTGCTCTAAACCGAACTCGACACTTGGAAATCACAAGCCGGCTACTTAATTAAAATATCATTACTCACGTCCTAACCATCCGACACCATCCATCACCCATAGTACCCTAGACAAGGTTACCGCTCGAGTATCGATGTACAGGGCGACTCGAGGCCACTTCCGTCGCAATAGCAAACGATTCCAAAACCTGTCCCATAAATTCACACAATTTCAATCGCACGAATCAACCCCTTCTAAACCTTCACAATCCCAAAAATTTCGAGCCCATCATTTTGTCAAGTGTGTCAATATTTTCAATGTTATCAATTGCCCACGAATAGTTTGCGTCTTCGTAGAAGCGACTCGGGACTTCGGCACCACCCTGTATGGTTTCAGGTGTAGTTCCAGGTGATCGGAGGTCTCGCGGGGGGGCTCGCACAACTCGCATACTGAAATTACGCGTAGTTCTTTAATTACAGGCCGGCGATTAATCATCGCGCGGCCGCTTTCTCCGGGAGAGGATTCGACGCGCAGGCTTTTCCGGCAGGATCTATCGCCGGCGTTGAATCGATTACCTCTGGGGATCGTGGATCACCGGTCCAGAGGCCGGACCGGGCCCTGGAGCTTCCATAAATCAACCGGGGAAGTCATAGGACTGGGCTGCGGGGCCGTAAATCCCGAGACGTCTCTATCGTCCGGTCGCGGATGCACGCGCGGCATCACCGAACGTCCGGTTCTGGGCCGTATCCGGACCCTCGCGATGTTTAAAAACCGCATAACAAACACACGTTCACCGCGTCCGCTAATAATCATTTTAAATCATTTTAATCGAAAAATATCGTTGCTCATCGATTCTGTTGGAATTCGAACGATGCCATAGCACTTCCATGCACAAACATAAGGGATGGCACGAGGGGTCAGGTATAAGGGACGGTGGGACTCAGTCGGGGGCGTAAAGTTGAGTCTGCCGTCAGTCTGACTGAAGAAGTTAGCCCGTGCGGATCGCAGCAAAGTTTAGTCCCAAAGTCACCGTGTCATATACAGCGCATTTACTGTTCAATCATTATACCGTGAAACACGCGGATACACTGCGGCGTTATTAGAATAACGTTACTATTTGTAATAAAGCATATACATAAAGGGCGTGTTGTTTATTTCTAAAGACGCATACGGTACAAGGATCGTATCCAAGTCGTTAGTGTTACTGGATAAAGGTTATTTTCTAACAAATTCTGCAAACTCATTCGTAAGCGCATAAAATCCGGGAATCCAGCGACCAGACAGAACCCACTTGCAGTCAACGATGTTACGATTGATTGTGCAACACGTGCGCGATTTAACACGTTCCCGTCACCACCCGATATAGTGATTTCGAACAGTTCCTTCGGAAGCGTTTCGAAATCTTCTTTCGATTTTTCGGATCAGGTTCCCTTGATCCAGCTCGGTCACGATCCACGCCCACGCGTGTGCCGTCAGCCGGTGGATAGATGTTTCAATGTAGACGTCCGAGGGAATAGCGGGAACATGCGAATGCTATCATGATGTATACGTACTACGATTCAATGATTCCCCGACGCTCGTCGCTGTAGGGCTGCCGTTTGCTTGCTCGCAGGATGCCAGAGTCGACTTCTCGAGGAAAGAAAACGATAAGAGCGATCGGAGAGCTGTGTGCACTAGATAATCGAAAGCTGGACTTGTTTATTTATGATATTATAAAGGTGAGTCAATCGCGGGCCGCGTATCTCGCAGCCAGGGAAAATCGTCGCGGGTTATCGCGGGCTGCATCGTGTTACCTTGCTGGCTGTTTGAGGAGAGGGTGCAGCTCGGGAATTTAACGATAAGAATTTTTGTGCATGCTTGTTTTTACCGGGAAAAATTATTTCCGTTCGCGGTGCGATGATTAACTTCGTTCTACGTTCAATCGAGCTGAACAGAGTTTTATGGAGAATCTAATTTTTATAATTCTGGATTTATTTAGGTTATTTTTAAGCGTAGCAGACAGCGGAGCTTTATGCAGAATAAAATTTTTTTAACTGATTTGCAACCAGCTGGAGTGTAAGGGAAATTTATTTTCTTTCTTAATGTGTTGAATGTCTTCCTTGTTGCGACTCCTTCGAATTATCTTTTATCATTACGCAGGATTATTTCGATTCCTCTCGGTTTATTTGGAGCATTTAGGAGAATGAGTGACACGACCGTAAAAGGATATTTGATTATGAGAGACGCGATATATCGCGAAACGACACTGTCACTCGTACGTGAGTGGCGTGGTACAGATCCTTAGAAAGTTAGGCGTTAATCCTAGAAAGATTGAGCCCCGAGCGTGAGCAACTTATCTGCGCGCATACTAATTTATTTCCGACACCGGCTCCGAGAAATAATATCTGTATCCCAGACGAAATGTAACGTAGCTTTAATCACGTTCTAATCGATAAACTCGACTAGCTTCGGGCGTGGTCTTTAACAAATTACAAAATGAAATTACATGCAAATGGTTTCAGCAGCTGCCATAGAAATGTTCCTGCAATTCTTTGCAATATTTACACAGATGAAAAGCGAACGATTTTTAGGTGGAAAGACAAAAGAAAAATAAATAAAATTACTGAAGTTCTAAACTTAAAAATATCTTTTATGGGATCATTAGACAAAATCATTCTAAAAAATTCCAAAAAAAATTCCTGGCGCCAAGGGAAGCAAAAGCTATTTTCCGGAGGGATCATAATCAACCGACCATAGCCGTCGGCATTTAGGTTCGCAGTCCCGCAGGGATCGTTGCCCGCGTGTCGGTGAACCCGTGTCACTCGGCTGTCAATATTAGCGGAGCGCTTCGCGACGCGCTCGATCGATTCAGCCGTGTCTCGGGCGAAGTATCGAACCGAGAGAGTCGATAAGGATCTCGCGCGGTATTATGGGGGCCGATCCATCCGCTCGATTTTCTTCGGTTTCTCGGCGTAATTGGAGGAACGGTTGCCAAAGGAGAGAATTAAGCGGTCGGAAAGGATCGGCGTCCGGCGAGACCGACGTCGTAATTAATTAACCGGCCCCGTTTCCTCGAATCGGTTCAAACGTCGATTAGAGTCGCCGTTGCGACACCCCGGACTCGCCTAATAGTCGAGCCCGAACGGTTACGACGAAAATCGTCCGATCAAAAATCCTAATTGCTTAATTGAATTTTTATCGCCGTCCAGCGGCGAGATACTTGAAACCGATCTTTCGTACACCGCTTCGAAACGCGTTTAATACCGACGATTGGAAATTAGAAAACAGTCCCGATGAAAATCGACTGTTTTATAGGCGGCAGTAAATTCTCGGGAGGGATTGTAACATCGGAAATGAGTCAGTGCTGTCGCTGGTTGCGACCTACAAACACACGCGTCTTCGCTCCGAAGTGTATCTTTGCGCGGTCACGGCTTAATGGCCCGTTTAATTGGTCTATTGTGCGGGGACGTTGTGTTTCACTTATTCACTGGGTAATTCTGTCATTGGGTCACGAACAGGTCGTAGGGCTCTATTTTTTAGTGTAGTGCACTGGACTATAGCAACGGGGCCCTCTGAACGGCCATTTTGGTCTGTGACCGTCTCAATAATTTTAAACAGTAATTTAATAGGTGAGGTATGAGTTTTAGAATCTACACCTCAATCTGCAAATTTTTGTTTTAATTTCAAATTTATCTTGAAATTTATATTTTTATTTTAGTTGCAGCTGAATTTTAGTCGGAGCTCCTAGCAAGACAGAGTCGTTCGTGTGGCGAACAAGGGGCCATTATGTCCGACACAACGGTTTGCGTCCAAGGGAAGGAGAAGACCGGAAAAGCTGAGACGCTCCCAAGAGACACAGAGAGAAAAGAAAGAGAGAGAGAGAGACGAGCACACAACAGAGCTCGACTCCATCCGGCCGATTCTAATTGTTATTAATTGGATCGATCGGCCGGTGGACGGTGACTCGGATCGAGCGAGAACCAGATCGGTCGTCGGATAGGCAAGGTGGTCGCAATTAGAGTCCCGGGACACGGTAATTGAGCGTCGATAATGTTGCCAGCACGAGGAAAGCCGATCGCCGATACCGACGTCCCTCCCGAGGACGAGAATGAACTCTCGCAGCAGACACGACTCCGGGACTCTCTTGGGCCCCGCTGATTGAGAGATACTCTGGCCGACGTGGAAACGCTCGAATCCGAAAGGGCACCGGTGTTCTGGGCCGATTTTTCCCGGTAACGATCGCGTGCAACTGGAACGTGAGAAAAGAAGATTTTCTGGCGACCGTGCCCCCGCGATGAAATCGACGAAAGCCGACATTTTTCGCGGCGAAACGCGACGACTATCGGGAGCTGAAGCTCTTTTTATTTGAAACGATCCTTTTTCATTTCTACCGCACTAAAATACAAAATTGATCGGAATTGACTCCGTCTGGGAATTCAGAGAATCGCGACAATCTCTCGGCAGCAAATGAAGCACGGCTATCCGTGAAAATTGTAATGGACGCGGTGCAGAGTGAGATACCGGCCCCAGCAGTCGTTCAAGCTTCCGAGTAACGCGGAGCAGATAATTAAACGAAGGCAGAACCTAAGGCTGGAGTATCTTTCGTCAGCGTTAGATATAAACAATTACGGGTCCATTAGGTGTCCCGTCGACCAATATGTCTTCTGATAAACGCAGACTCTCGACTGGTTCTCCGTAGAGCTACACCCATCATTCCTTTCGGGTAGAACGCGACTCTTGGTATTCTTGCCGAGGTGGAAGGATTGAGGCTTAATGGTGCCGTCAGTTAATATTGGACAGTTATTGGACGGTCCTAAATGAATGTACGGTTTACTGCAATTTTAGCACAGCTTCCGTTCATTTTTCCTGCTGTGAAAATCATTGGGAATTGATTTGGAGTTTAACTGGAGATTGTTCAAAATCTCTTCACTAATTTTTTTTAAATTTTCCACTTCGAAATGGAGCATTAGAAATATTTAGAAAATTTTTGAGAGATTTTTATCTCCATCGGAATGCGTTTAAGTTTATTATCTACTCAGGCACCTAGACAAATACTTCATTCTTCTGGAAACCAGCTTATGAAAATGTATGCTTGCAAGAGGAGCTGCACAGTCTAGCAACAATAACCTCCAGTAATCTAATCATTTCCTCTGAAATTAACATTTACAAGCAGATTTCGAAGCATCCTTCGGATATACCGCAATCATTCAGCAGCCTATTCGCAGTTAATTAACAGAATAATCAAATGCTAACAGTAAACGCAACCAGAACTAATAAATCCAAAATTCTTACGACCGATTATAATCTCTTACACTTCTCGGCGAGCGTTCAACCCAAGTTTGAACCATCTTCGGCAAGAAATGGGTAAGATAAAATACAAAAGAAATGGGTGCTCTTCGGAGAACGCGCCTGGAAGCAGGCATGTTTCACGCGGAAAATTCTGAAAGAAAGTTTAAAGTGTCTGCGACAAGAGAAAGAGATCGGGATCTTTCTTTTCGGGATCGACGACACGGAGACAAGATTTCCCTCCGAAGTGAATCAAATCAGATAGGACGCGTCGTTAGCATCGCAAACAATGCGTGCGACGACGCGGCCACACGCATCCGCTCTAGACGCGAGTCTGGAGCCTGGCGTAATGAGCCGTCGCTCGTTTTCTGCCGAGATCGCCCGCGATGCCTCATTACCTTTCACGCCGGGACAGCCTGAAAGTGGCCGAGCGCGTCCGCCGAGCTTTTCGAGCTTCAACTCGCAAGGCGCCGGTCAACCGAATGCAGGAGACCGTGCTTACTGCGCCGGCATGCACACGCCTAATTCACCCTTACACTCCACCGTTTTTACTTAACATTATCCCTCAAGTCTATTCCCCACTTACTGCAACCCTTCGTCGCTGTCGTTCAACCCCTGTCATTCGTCCATACGAGGAAATCAGATTCGAGAATTCTTTTGCCAGCAAAATACAGAATTTTTGACAGGAAAATATTTTTGTTTTCTTAAATGAAGATTGGAGGAAAACTCTGAGTTTTTTGCAATCCTCCTTTCATTTGTTTGGCTTAGAAAAAAATTTGTTAATTGAGGAAATCAGATTAGGACGATTTGAGAGTCTCGGAATGGGGATGGCACTTTGAGAATTTTTTTGTACCATGTTGCTCCTGAGTTTTTGGAAAAAAATATTCTTGTGTAACTAAATGAAGGTTGATGAACATTACTGTATTTTTGTTATGATTCTTTTGTTCGTATCGCTTGAAAAAATTGTTTAATATGTATTTTGACAATTCAATATTGAATGAAGGCAGGACTTTGAAAATTTGTTGTACCCTTTAATCTTTTACAATCTTTTTGCAACTTTCTTATGGCATAGTTCTACTGTCAAACAACACGCAGAAAAATTGTTACCGCTGTTCCTTGGCTAATAACGTTTTCAGATTCCGAAATCCCGAGATTGCCGGCGCAGTCCTTGCAAAATCATCGGTGACAAAAGAATGAAGTATCCCAGCGTTTCATGTGGCGGCTGATTGTTTATTATCTGCGAATTTGTATGCAATTTGCGTGCCGCGGCGGCAATCGTTTCCAGAAATCGCGGCGTATAGCGACCGCCGCGAAAAACAAGAGGCAAAGGAGATCGCGAGCGACAGAGAGCGAGAGAGAGAGAGAGAGAAACCGTTTCGAAACGGTGTTGCAACCCGAACGGAACGAAACGACATTGGCATTTCACCTTTCTTGCAGTAATTCAGCCTCCCGCGCGTGCCCCGAGAGACTCGACGAAATCGAGCCGTCGAATAAAGTGCTTTTAATTGCTTCGAATCAGTGCTGCGCGCTCGTCGGGGGAAAAAGAAACGAAAAAGAAAAAAAAAAGCAACGGAAAAGAAAAACGAAAGAACAAAAACGGGTCAGCAAGCGATAAACCACGGGAGCCCATGCTGCACGCTCGAGAGTATCGAGGCACGAAAATGCACCGTTGCCGACGGCGAGAAACGGAAATAAATACGGCTGTCGCGTCGTAACGTGTAAACGTTCAATTAACCGGTTAAATATCCGTTTGATCCGGCAGCCGAGTTACTATCCTCCGCCGACTGTATATACAGGGTGTCATGTAACCGGCCGGCTACAACCGGGAAGCGAATTCTACACGAAAAAGCAAGACCGAATCGCAAAGTAACGTTTCTCTCCGGAAAATTCCGTTTCCAAGCTAATCGACTTTGCGCATTTTTAATTTACAATCACTTGCAAATTTTACTCGTTCGTTACCGCCTTCCTGATCGAAAGCATTAGCATTAGGACACTGATAAATTAACTTCCTATCTTGTTTATGCTCTGACCTCATTTTTACAGACACCAGAAAAATCTTTGCACACTCCTGTATACAAATGTGGACTGCACAAAAATTTGAGTGTAAATTAAAATTCGAAGTCTAATAAAATGATATAAACCAAATATATAGAAAACAATTTTTTATAGAGAAAACCCTTGCAAAGCATCATTTGTTAGAGAAACAAGTCAAATACAAATAATCGTAAGTTTCTACTTCTATCAGTTCGTTTACAGAACCCAAAATACCACAAGAGAAAGATTTATTCAGCCAACTAGATGATTCTTTATGATATATAATGAAATATTGTAAAAATAGTGTTAGTTAATATGGATGTACATGTACATTAGTATTTTACAAGCGCAACTATGTCGGAAATGCATAAATATCCGCAGTATAATAATAGCACTCATAAATACACAGCGTGTAAGAATAGATCCAGCAAGTAGAAACGGCCAGCCATGACCAGACGCACGTTAAACGATACTTACTCAACAGACGTGCACCACCCAAATATTTGAGCTCGTTTCTTTCGAAAACAGAGCCTCGTACGAAAAAAAAGTACTCTACATTTTTCGCTCATTAATTCACGTAAAATCGCCCCTTTTTGGTTACATTAATTTCGCAACGCTCTATATGATAATTAAACCAATTTTCATGCACAGTGTCGTACAAATTCGGCGTCACTACTTCAGACTGACATAAACCGCTCGAATAATTTTGGGATTTTATGCATTTACAAGAAAAATAAATGAATAAACTACAAAACTGTCGGGATATTAACAGAATTTAAGGACATCGTTCCGACTTATTAACATTATTAAACGGTACCGTACACTGTCGTTTAATCCCTGTCCCTCACACCCACCTTAAACAACTTTTACTTTGCATACAGGTCCCGCAGTCTCACAGTTGTACGAACCACGGAACACAACGCCATCCACGGGACCAGTCAACTTTCCATTAAAATAAAAAATCTCGACCCCGACCAATTTATATTCTCCCGCGATCTAAAAATACTGCCTCGATCTTAATAATCCTCAACGTATGAACTCCCGTGTCACCATAATTTTTTCAAAAGTACTGTACCCGAACGACAGGAAAAGGACACAAAAGAGTATCGGTATCGGGGAACGGAAACACATCGGCAAGAAAATATATTCACGTTTCGACCGAGAACCGTCAATAACCGGAGGGACGAATCTCGATCATCGTTCGATAAATAAAGCGTCCTTGCGTCGCCGTCGAGGATCACGATCGCGCAGCCGAAGACAAATAGAGCACGAGGACGGAGGGGGATATAGGGATCGAGGGATCGAGAGACACGCTCGCCGTCTCCCCTCGTTCGTTTCTGCTTCTTGCGGCCGTATCGAGCGGATAAGTTCCCAGGCTTCGCTCGGCCGGTTACTTCTTAGGCGTATACGTAAGCCGATTCCCCTGGAACCAGCCGATCTATACCAATAGCCGACGATCCGTATCGAGCGCACGTCCCGGCCTCGTCCGATGGATGGGTTAATTAAAACGGGCGCACGCGGAAACCCGAGGGAAGACGAACACGCCGAGCGCCGATCCTCCGCGACTTTTATTCTCTCTCGCTCCCGTTTTTCGACGTGGATTGTCGTCAACGGTGAAACAGAATTCGACCGCCTCGACGGACGCAGCCCATTTCGCCTGTCCGCTAATCTGACGGACACTGTCGACCCGGAAAAAGTAGCTTTCGATGAGGAGTCATAAGAACCGTGCTCCACGCTGCACCGGGAAAATCGAGTACGTCGATGGAGCAGTGTACCTCCATTTTTTAACATTCCTGTTCCGGCAAACAGTGTTCAGAAAACTTTCTTCGGGGCTTCCACGTCGACCAGATAATTCTCGTCTTTTGGAGCGAACGTTACCAGGCAACATGTCGGAGGAAAGTGCAAAAACGTTTCTCCTACCGCTTCGTGCATAAGTTCACATTCTTGTATAGGAACTTGCCAATTTGTTTTTAACCTTTCCAGCCGGTATTTTTGCGTGAAAATTTTCTATGAAACTGTCCGAATACTGTATCATATTCGAACAAATTTTTAGACAGATCCTGTTATCGGTAACATTCTTAAAAACTGTCAAAGTTGCCAATCTTTGGGCCTGTTAACTATTCCGCTCCGAAGGTTGAGAACTCTGATTTATTTCGATTTTTGTACTCGATATTTTTGGCCAAAAATTTTCTAGTACACAGCTCAAATAACGTGCTAAGTACCCCAAATTTTTCAAACAGATCCTTTCGCTATTAAAGTTTTTAAAAATTGTCAAATTTGTAGTTTGTTCGAGATTAGCCCCAAATGGAGTGGAACATTGATCATATTTTTTAACACCTTTTTGTTCAACCATTCCTTCCGAAATTTTTCTGATGAACACCTTGGACACTGTGCTGCATGCGAGTGATTTCTCAAGTATGTATGTCCTTTCGTCATCAAGGTCTTTAAAAATCGTGAAAGTTGCCGAACCTCCGGACATCTCCGAACAATTAATCCAACGAGAAAACACAAAAAAAAATGTTGTACCTGCTGCACAGACAGAACATCGACCACTTTCGTTGCTTCCTCGCTAGTCTGAGAACCTTGTACCCGGAAATGGGCCACGGCGGCGCCATCCGCGTCGTATCCCGCGGAATTTCGTCACCGGTAATTTCGGCCCGCGGGACCCGACTATTAACTTGTCACGATGATTTTTTGCCGGCGACTCGATACACGTCGCCCGCGACAAGAAGACTATCCTCTTGCTCATCCATCACTGTCACCGCGGCCGGGCTTCGACTGTCCGATAAACTTTCTACTTATCGTTCGCATACGCAAATGATAAAACGTGTCCGCGAGAAGATGGTGTCTAACCTTGTTTCTTCGGTCGATCGAAACAGTGGAATATTGAACTCCGAGATAACGAAACTCTGTAAGATAATGCTTCTGCGATGCACACACGCTTGTCGCTCCACCGTTCTTTATCTCGTTTATCTATCTTCTCGGAATCTGTTCGAGTGTTTCACGACCGCGATATGCTCTCTTAGATAATGAAAGAGGAAGCTGCCTCCACTCGATACCCGTCAATCGCGCTTCAATGAACCGGAACACGCTTCCTGGCACCTTATGCTACAACGATTCCCCGCAGATCCCTAATCTCCCGACCGAAATTCGCCTCCCTCGTGCAACAGAAGTTAACAATGCTCGAAGACCGGCGGAAATCTACCGTGAAATTCTTGATTGCCCTTTGTGCCCGCTGTACGCGAAATTGGGACTGTCCATTGTTGCTAATGCCACGTAATTTGGCACACTTCGACGGCAACATATGATTTGTCAAATTGTAGCCTTCTTGTTTTATGCTCTTGACTATAAAATTGGTACATGTCCCGTGCACCATTTTTCTGGGAATGCGATCAAATGTCAAACCGTGGTCAATTTATGCGACACGGGGCAATAGAAAGTTATTGTAAATGTCTGCGTCTATAGGATTTTTCTGAACAATTCTTTATACCTCCAGGAATTTTCGTTTCTTTTTCTTATTATAGTCGTATGCGGTTCTGCAATTTTTATGCTTTCAACGTTTCATAACAGGCTCGCTGTAATCGATTCTTTTATGACAATGTTCCCAGTTATACAATATTTTATTTGTGCTGCAACTTTCTAGTGTTTAAATATTTCTTTGTACACAAAGATCGTGAAACATTTTCATATCAATTTATTGACGAGTACGAAATCACTTTGGCTCCTCTTACCCGCAACACTATGATCGACGATGGCGACAGTAGCCGCGGAACTTGGTATGTGATAAAATTAAATACGCGGCGAGCATTGATTGAGAAATAAAATAGCCATCCGTCGAATCGTTTTTCCATTGGTGTTCATTATCGACGATATTGGTTTCAATAAGTCACCGGGTGCACGTGTACTCGACACACACACGCGCACACGCGCGAACACGTACGAAAGGATACGCAGGCTCGTAAAATTGCAAACCGAGAAAGCAAACGCGCAATTTATGATGTAAATATTTAAGGTCGTCACGTTGTCTATACTAAATAGATTTCTTTCTCTCGATTCCCTTTCGTAGAGCATCAGATTGATGGAGTGGTTGGCATTAAAAATTATTAAACGTCTGACCCGTGACGGACTTGTTTTAACGCGCGAGTCTTGTGGATATGGTAATAAACAAACCGTGACGAATGGTATCTAAATGAATGACTCGGGTTAATGACCTATCGGCTTCCGCCGAACAAAAAAATTGATCGCGGTTTCGCCGAGTCGTGAACGAGAGCCATTCCTCGCACGAAAGTTCGAGCAACGCGAAAAAGATAAGAGCAACAATATTAATGACTGACAAGCGTTCGACTATAAAAATTTTCTTCCTTGGGCAATACAACTACCGACGAAGAAAGATCGTAATTATTTATGTGCGTGCAACTGCTGACAAACAAATACTGAAACTTTTTGTATGCAACTTCTTGTAAACATACTGGAACAATTTATATACAACTTCTGACACATAAATGTAAAATTGAGGAACATTAGTGAACTTTATAATTGCCTTTGGGCACTCACTGTACTGAGGAAGCAGAAGATTTATGTTAACCCTTTGCACTCGGCGCTATATTCATTCTAAAACGAAATTTTTCTTCCTTCTTAGAATATTTTCATTTTATTCATACGAAACTGATCCGATTTCCACATATAATATTTGAATATTTAGTAATCTATAAAATACAAATTTGTAATGTAACAAATATTTTGTAAACTTTCTCGTAATTTCTTTGAAATAATGCCACAATAATTTTCTAGTGGTGCTTCAGAGTCACCACTCGAGTGCAAAAGGTTAACATAAATGACTAGGATAGTCATTTAATTTTTAAAAATTTGATCTCAACAAATTCACCACCAACGTTCCTTGAATGAAAAATTTAACAAACCACCCATACAACCAACTCTATTTCCCACTCTACAAGCAACAGTTTCACAAAATTCCTCGGAGCAACCGTCAAGTCAAGTTCACCCTAAAACCATCATTCCGTTAATGACTCGTAACAGAAACCCGGGTACCCACAGCACTATTTACACTCCGATTCGAGCACAATAAGGTTAAATCCGGCGTCGGAGCCGTCAAAACAATCGGTCTCGCGGCAGTTTCGCGCGAAGCTGCTGGTTCTAAACAGCTCGTTAACATCCTCCGAACGCTAACGGTTCCACGAATTAGAATGACAAAGGGGTTATCGCGGCGAGACGCGTCTGAAAACCACAGCGTATACCTCCGTATCCGGAATTTGTTGCTGCCGAAGACCATGGTGCTGATGCTGCCCACGACGTTGTAAATACTCAGATTCAACATCTGTCGCACATCGGCCGTTGCGTCTCCGCGGGAAAACGCCTCAGGCCATTTTCGTTGAACACTGGCTGCGTTTTCGGCTCGCGTGTCCCCGCACGGTGCAGCCAACTATCACACATTTGTCAACATCCTCACTTATCCGTGCACTCAACCGACGATCAATTAAAACCAGCGAAATCGACCGTGACGGAATAAACCCGTGCCGTAAGGTCGTCGAAAATAAGAGAACGAAGGGGTAAAAGGAAAATTGAAAACTGTAGAACACTTTTCACAGAGACAGTGCTCGCGATTGTTGACAGCTGTCAGAGCCGAGCTCCGCGCGACACGAGCTGCTCGAGCGCTGTCACCGGAATGACCGGCGGAGCGGGGCTCGCAGGCGGTCGGCGCGGCTGGGAGAGTGGGGGAA
This sequence comes from Halictus rubicundus, assembly GCF_050948215.1. Taxonomy (NCBI): domain Eukaryota; kingdom Metazoa; phylum Arthropoda; class Insecta; order Hymenoptera; family Halictidae; genus Halictus; species Halictus rubicundus. The sequence goes on along the minus strand of NC_135157.1, from coordinate 14,510,844 downwards.
CCTCGGAAGAGACCGAGCGAGCGCGACGAGGCCCGAGCGAGAACGACGCAGCCGGCGCGGCGGCGAGGGGAACCGAGAACGACCGAGGAGCCCGGGCCCCGAGCTTCGGGCCCCGGGCGGCGACAGGTCAACGCGTCTCATTATCTTCCCCCGAGATCTGAACCGGCAAACCGTACGCATGTAAATAGTAAGGGGAACGCTGATGCTCGCACCCCTGAATCGCATTAATGCTGTTGACAGGTCTACCTGGCACTACCGTGCTACGAAGACGCCGCTCGACGCATCGGGGGCCAGCAAACCGGTTTAATTCGACGTCCGGCTCTAATAAACTTCGAGATCCAGGATGGATCCTCGCAGATCAAACCTCTGGGTCTTCAGGGGTGTCTGTAGCCGGCCGGAAGAGACCTTGAATTTTAATGGGAACCTCGCTGCGAGCCAGGTGCACGATGTTATGTCACTTGCCATTCGCCGAAGGGTTGTAGAAGAGTTTTTGTGAATGGAAAACAGAAGTGTAACAAGCCCGAGTGGTGGTGCGATGTTCCTCGCGATTCAACGTGTCCAACGTGGTCTCGCATAGTCGTGGAACGCCGTAGAAAAGTTAAAAGCCGTGTTTCGCTGCGCGATGTCCTTCCACGGCGACTGCTTATCGCCGGTACAGTGAATTTAATCGAGGCCGGACGGCGTTAACAGACAAAGACGAACGCGGCCCGAACGATGTTGCGACACGACGCGAACGTGTCGGGGAAAATCTAATCGGTGGAAATTGTCACCTCGGCTGGCAAAGCCTTCGGGAGACTGTGGGAACTGGATCGACAGTGGTGGACGACGGCTGGCTAGGCGTTTTGCTTTTTTATCGACGCCATTTGCATGATTAATAAGCCGTTAACCTGTTGCGTGCCGGCGCTCCGTGATGGGAACGTTTGATGGCTCTTTTTATTCCCTTTGGGTCGGCGGCTTTGGTCGGAATTTTATTATTAGATCTGGTAAGCATCATATTAAATGTGGACAAATTTTCATAAAGAGATCGTTTCAGTAGTAACATTTGTAAAAATTGTCTAAAGCGTCAATTACTTGGGCTTAGATATCGTATCGATGGTCCCGAACGGGAACAGTAATAAGTAAAAATAAAAATATTAAATTTAATATCATATTAAATGTGGACAAATTTTTAAGAAGATCGTTCCATTAGTAACATTTCTAAAAATTGTCTAAAGCGTCAATTACTTGGGCTTGGATATCGTATCGATAGTCCCGAACGGGAACAGTAATAAGTAAAAATAAAAATATTAAATTTAATATCATATTAAATGTGGACAAATTTTTAAGAAGATCGTTCCATTAGTAACATTTCTAAAAATTGTCTAAAGCGTCAATTACTTGGGCTTAGATATCGTATCGATGGTCCCGAACGGGAACACAACTTTGACAATTTTTTTTTATACCGTTTCATTCAGTATTTTCAGTCAGAATTTTTTTGTTAGACAGTTTGAAGCCTGTATTATGCAGAAATAAATTTGGAAAAGGTTCCACCCACTGACACGGTTGTGAAAATTATTTAACGTTATCTCAGCTGCTGGAGAATCTCGCATGGATCGATCGAGGTTCCACGAAGCGGCGATTTTAATCGATCTCGAGGGATCGAGAGAGAAAAGGGACGGTCCCGATGAGGAGAGAGGCGGTTGAAAAGAGGGTCTCGACGAAGTATTCAGGCACGTTGTGCGTCAAACTCACTTACCTACGACAATCGCCGCGGGCTGTGCCGGTTTTCTGTGTTGGGACGAGCGGGTCCGGCCGATCCTGCCCGGCAGACCTGTTATTACACGGGAATGCGAAAAAGGAGGACCGGACCTTCGCAGATCGAGGAAACTGTTAAAAATCTGCGGCCGTAGCTGAACACGCCTGACCGCCCTTCGCCTCTAATAAACGTGGCTAACGTACCGAGGAAGAGTGGACGTGCCACGTATATAGAAAAGTTTCTCCTCTGCCTTCGTCGGGACCGCGGAGCCACGTCGATGGGAACTCTTCCCGAGATCGAGACAGAGAGAGAAAGATCCTCGACAGTTCGATGTTCGAGAAACGAGCGCGGGTTTACAACCAGAGAGACATCATAGTTATGCAACAAGCCCCACGGAAATGATGGTCTTTTAACCTTCCTTTCGTTCCTTCGTCTCACCACTTTGCGACGCCCTTGGGTATCGGCTTGAACACGCGTGACCTTGGACTAGTGACACTCAACTGAACGCGTCCTCTGGTGCCATTCGGGTGCATTGTGGAGTGCGAGCAAGCATCGGGTAATTGCAAACTTCACTTTGTTGCTACCGATTGCCCAAGATTGTTTTTAGAATATTCATCAGGCTCAAGGGGAATCATTTTTTTCACACCTTTGTAACCGATATTTTTGGTTGAAACTTTTTTGTTGGATAGCATAAACATTGCATAATGTGTAAATAAATTTTTATGAAGACCCTTCCATCAGCAACGTTTTGAAAAATTGTCGAAGTAATCGATTACTGGGGCTGTTGGACTGCATGTCAGATTCAAGGAGAAATTGGTAATTTTTTGTACAGCTTCGTACTCGATATTTTTGACCGAAAATTTTTTAGTACGTAGTCCAAATAACGTGTTATATACTCAAAATTTTTCGAGTGGATCCTTCCGTTATTAACGTTTTTAAAAATTGTCCAAGTTGCCCGTTGATTAAACTGTTTATCAGAGTAGAGAGGCCTAAGTCTTTGATTACTATTTTTTTCCGGGACAGATCGAGCATTATGTGCGAAAAAATGTTCAGAGAGATCCCTTCATTAGCAACGTTTTTCCACATTGCTTACCAAGCCCGTCGATACGCAGCGTGTAGCCAGGCGCCGAGATACAATCGCGGCTCGAATGAATACTTGGGCGATGTTTATTACGCGAAAAGGATAATCGCGCAGCGGAGGACCTCTGCCGGCGTCCTCGTCCTTTCAGCCATAAACTCTCGCTTCGTAACTTCGGCAGTTGTAACGTATAAATTCCACGTGTTCACGGCTACGGGCTGCTTTGCCCGCCGCTAGGCCATAACTTACGAGCGTTGTCCTCCTAGGAGGCGAATTACGGCCGCAGATGGTGCAACCCGCGTATCACGACCGCCGCACCGTGTAATAATCCGCGAACACCGACCGCCCATTTCGGAATTAATTCGCGAGTCTCGTTATTGCCTGACCAATCACTTCGAACATCGTGTTCGTTCTTCGATTTTCAAACGATCTCGCGGGCAGTCGCGAATGTCTCGAAGGAACGTCCATTAAATACGCGATCGCGAATGATATGCAATATTTAACAGTCAAAATAAGTACAGTCCTGTTATCTACGATGCGGACAGCGGGGTCGCGTGTGCGATGATCGCGTCCGAGATCTCCTCGATGACGAATGGAATCCACGGGGACGGAACGTGGTCCGATACCATCTGAGGACGAACCAACGAACCGAGGAAGCGACGTAAGAAAAGAAGGGAAAGGACGGGAGGGACGAGAGGGGCGAAAAAGAGGGACGGAAAAAGAAGCGAGCCGGACAGGCTGGTTTCACCTGATTTTTATGGCCGCGCGCGGGCAAAAGGTGCATACACGGCTGAGTAATACAGCGGGCGCAGTCGCATGTGCACCGGCACCGTTACTTTTTATCGTGATGGGTCCTCCGAGAAGCGACACCGAGCCAAAACGTGCCGGAACTCGAGGAAACGCAAAAATTCGTACCTTCTTCGGACCCAAATTGGACCTAATGATTTGGGAAAATTGGAATTCGTGCAAATAATATTCATGTTTAGCGAGGATCGTTTGGAACGCGTAGTCTGGCTCGTTAGCGCACAGGAAGGAGTTAAAAATGTATTTTCAGAGGAATTATTCTCTCCCGTCGGCTCAGACGTCTATTCTGGCGCCATGGGTCGGACATTCAACGAATTCACGACGGAAGAGACGGACATTCGTTCGCCAGGCCGGGCAACTTTCCAAAACGGAGCCAGACCCCTCGCACTTTCCACCTTCACAGTATTTAGATTGTAGAGTTATGGCTCTGAGAAGAAGACGCGCGCTGTTACGCCTGGCATTCAGTGCTCAAATGTCGCTGAAATCGTACAAATAGGTGATGATGTAGCGGAGAGTGAGGAGCGAGGCTTTTTCTGGGCTTGTGAGAAAATTAGACATATACCTTGGAATTTGTAAGCGAGCTTCAGAGTGGTAAGGAGGCTGTGAAAATTTTAAATACAACTTGAAAATCATTTATACTCGAAATTGTGGCTGAAATGTCACCAAGATGGTACAACTGGTAGAATCTTGCACAGAAAAATTTCAATTTTTCATAGGAATCCATACAGTGCTTGAAAAATAAGTTACAGAACAATCAGGAGCGCGGCTTTTCCTGGGCTTGTGAGAAAATTAGACATATACCTTGAAATTTGTAAGCAAGCTTCAGAGTGGTAAGCAGGCTGTGGGAAATAGAACTTGAAAATCATTTATGCTTGAAATTGTGGCTCAAGTGTAACAAGAATCTTGCACAGAAAATTTTAACTTTGCATAGGAATCCATACAGTGCTTGAAAAATAAGTTACAGAACAATCAGGAGCGAGGCTTTTCCTGGGCTTGTGAGAAAATTAGACATATACCTTGGAATTTGTAAGCAAGCTTCAGAGTGGTAAGCAGGCTGTGGGAAATAGAACTTAAAAATCATTTATGCTTGAAATTGTGGCTCAAGTGTAACAAGAATCTTGCACAGAAAATTTTAACTTTGCATAGGAATCCATACAGTGCGTGAAAAATAAGTTACAGAACAATTTCTCATACAGTTCTCATACAGGTCGCAACACGCCTCAATTCCCAACAAAGAAATCACTTATAAAAAGCAAAAACTCGCACAAAGTGCACATTCCTCTCACAATGCCTCGCGCAGAAGGTATGCAGATAAAAATACCGCGAAGGAAACTCGAGCGACTCCCACGAGCGATTCCACCGAGAGAGCACCGAGCAAGTCATGCACGGAAGGTAGCTGCTTTTTAATTACCCGGTTATCGGACGATAATATCCCGAACAAAACGCGCAGCTCGACAAACAACACGATTGTAGTCCTCGCTGCGTAGCCTAGGGCACTAGTGCTCATTATCAATTTCGTTATCGATGCACTTCCGTGGACAGCTGGAAAAACGACTCTGTAGAAAGTGCGTTTACACTTCGTTCTCGTGCATATGACAGATTGCGAGAACCAGGGCAGCGTCTCCGCGATATTTTTCTTATCGTAACGCAGTAGTGCTCACTTTTGCAAAATCCCGGAGCCGGAAGTAAAATTCCCTCCGAGGAATCATCCCGACAGAAACGCAGCCTGTCGAGCATTGATGGTCAATAAAGAGGTACAATAAAAAAAATTTCGAATACAGAAACTTTTGTCTTATTTTTTCAAATGAAGCACACCATTGGATTGCCGGGATTCGCCCGATTAAAACGAGTCCAAACACGACCCAAATCGGTCTACTTTTACAGACTTCGTACACAGCAATCGTGCGCATGTCCTTAATTTTGGTTTTTATTTTAGTCTACAAAACTAGTCCGATTCGTGTCGTGTTTGGACTCGTTTTAATCAAAAAAATGTCAGCAATCCAATGGTAATACGTTCGAAAACGTGTGACAAAAATGACTGAATTCGAAATTTTCTTTATCGAATGATCATCTTTTGCTTTCGCGGTCCCTCTTCGAAGTACGTCTGTCTCCTTTCCTCTAGTAGGTTTATTCTCTTTCCTGACACGTGCAATCAATTTTGAAACATGTTCTGGCGCCAGTACAGTGTCGACACGACCCCGAAGGGTCAAGCGAGCACTACCGTTGGTGGAGCGAAGGGAGAGAAAATAAGAAGGTGGACTCGATGGCGAAAGTTCGTGTTCCGAGAGCCGAGTAATAGGACACCCACGCAAAAGATGTGTATAGTTAGCGGGTGTACACCTTCGAAAACGAGCGTGGCCTCCCTATCCGTGCGTTTATCGGCGATCGGGAACGAACACGAGCCAAGAAAGACTTTCTCTCGGACCGTCCGAGATTCCCCGGCGCAGAACTGACGACCTTCGATGCATTATCTCATCGTTCGCGCCGCATCGCATCGGGGACCAGCTAGTCAAGATCGAAAACACTTTCTCCGCGCGAATTTATCGCGTCCGAGAGTGCTTTAAAATTGCATTCCCCTAAGGTCGACCTCACCGGCAGGCTTGTCCTGCCTGTCCGGGATGACACCCGCTGATTAAATACCTCTGAATATTTTTAACTGCCCAAACGGGTCGTCGGACGCGGACCTCTCTTCCGGGAACCAACTGTGGATCTGCGAAAGCGTTTTCAGGCGAGTCGCATTTTATGAAAATTTAATTCTGAACCGTTTTAGCTTGATTTTTATTTTTTGGTAAATTGCCAACACCAGAGTCTTCAAAACAATTTTATTTCGGTATTGTTTATTCTTGTTTAATGTTACTCTCACAAAGTTTAAACTGATTCTGTCCATCCCTATTGTTGAAAAAATTCCTAAATACCTCGCTCGCTCGTTGACGTCGTCAAAAATATGTAAAAACAACGGAACCGCTGTATGTTTTGGCGATAAAAAATTCTGTTCGGTTCTCGAAACAATATCAAACATACCCATGAAATTCGAGCTCGTTCCGTCAATCTCCCCGGCTAAAAAAAAAAATATCACAAAGATCTTGATTCTCCGACCATCAAAAGTCGCCCCGGAGCGTCGCTAAATATACACGCGGCGATCGTTAATGGGATCGTCGGTGGCCATTAAACCCGTGGATCGTTTCTCCGTTCCCGGAGGTAAATCATCGTCTGGGGGCGATGTCGGTGCTTTTCATACGTCCGTAACACTTCCGATATAACTGTCGTGTTGAACACGCGTTCGCTATTCCCGGAGCCGGTCGGGGTGAATCTTTTGTTTTTTCTGCATGTCCGGCCGATCTCGATTTGAACGGCGCGTTGGTATCGCGGGAGGAAAAACAAACCGCGAATCGCTGGCTCCATTGTCCATTAATCCTGTCGCGCGTCCTTTCATTTGTCGCCGCGGTTTAATAAATTCACCGTAGAGCGGCGCTCGTGTAATCCCGCGGCACCGAGCGTGTATACGCTCGCCGGCTCGCTGTCGATTAGATCGAGACCCGCGAGACGATCTTTACGGCTCCGGTGAGCTCACCGTCGATGTCTCCTCCTCGCCGAGACATTTTGCTCGACGGATTCCTTCTGTCTGGGTCATTCCGCTGAGATCATCGCCGTCGTGCAACACTTTTCGTTGCCCCCGCTTCGCCACTTAGTTGTTTAAAGAAAATAACGAAATTTGTTTACGGTTCGTAAGCGTTCGATTCAAGCAGGGTTGCCTTTAATCAGTCTACGCGAGAGGGGAGCTTGGATTGGTCTCTGGAGCACAGGCGTGCGTCCTCCAGAGCAGCGAAGCCACGCCCACTTAGGGTGATTTATGTGGAGGCAGTTTGCTGTCAAGGTCTGATGATATTGCAGAAACTGCTGCGACTTTCAGATGGCTTCAGACATAAGTAAAGAGGACATTGTTTTGGCTCCGTTGAAGTGGAGAGCAGCGTGACCACGCCCCTATTCAAGAAAAGTTTAAAACCACAAAGAAAAGTAATTCTTTTGTCAAGTCTCTGATAAGATTCGAATACGTTCGGCATCTGCTAAATTGCTTTCTATCAACCAAGGTCACAGAATGGGGCACTGTATTGAAGCCTGGAGCACCAAAGCCACGCCCACTGAAGGCTTCCAACGTACGGAAGCTACAATAAATAAGTCTATCGTCCGTGTCGAATTTGCAACGTTACGACCTCCTTTTTTAACATCATTTGTCCTGGAACAATGGCTCCGGGGGCCAATTAGGAGCCCGTTGCCCGTTTCGAGAGGTCGAAATTCAGAGCTCGAGCCTCTCGAGCGATCCTTTCCGCCTCGGGTTCGCCTTCGTTCCAAGCGAAGTGTCGCGATCGTCGGTCACGGAGAAAGAGTCCGCGGCGGCAAGAACAAGGCATCGGGTGGACAACAATGACAACGACGCGACGAGGAAGACAATGGGCAGCGAGTCGAGACCAGCCCCGACACCGGACACGGGCTCACGGGAGCGTCTCGAGGAACGGTATCCGCGCGGCGACACTCTATCCTACGAGTAAATGGTTAAATTGCCCGACATTATTAACGCAAGTAATTTACCGTTAGAACGCGTGGCAACAGGGACTGTACAACAAAACGTTCGGTTTTCGAGTTACACACATAACACAAGTCGATCGTTCTTCCTGATCGCGAGCGAGCAGGAAAAAAATTATATGCCATCGCTGTTGCTCGCACCTGGATAAACACGCGCGCGCGTGCGCGTATGCTCCACCCACACGACAGTCGACGCTGCCTTTCATCGTTGACGGTTCCATTCCGTTCGCGCAGCCCAGTTTTGTCCCCGTTTAATTAGTTCCTGTTAACGTCGATTCGCGATAACGTCTACTGGTTGCGCAGAAGAATTTTTCGTTCCATGTGCTGACACTAGAAATTAATATTTTTTGTCGAATTTTGAGCTCGGAGCTTTGCTTCATATCGAAGATTCATATTGATGAAAGAAATATACTCGTTTCGTAAGGCACAAGTCTTTCGTAGGCTCTGGAGCACTGCTTTGGCTCCGTTAAAATTGAGAGCATTTAGGCCACGCCTACTCAAGGCGCTCACATATAAGGGGAGCAAGATAGACGGCATTCTATCAGGATTCTGAAAAGGTTTAGATTGGTTAAGTTGCTCCTGGGACATTTTACATTCAGTATAGCAACAGTATTGCACCGTGGAGCTCTGCTTTAGGTGCAAAGAGTGCACTTAAGCCACGCCCATTTAGAACACTTGCACAAAATTCACATAGATTCAGCTGCTTCTGGACCTTTCCAGATCAGAAATGACTACAAGTACCTACCATTGCCTCGGCTCCATTAAAATTGACAGCAATTAAGCCACGCCCACTCAGAGTACTGTACACAAAGAGAGCAATAAGATTTTTATGTTGAGACCCCAGCAACAAAATTCAAGCAAATTTTTCTAGACAGTTCTAGATTAAAAAATCACATTGATGGGTCTTCAATGAGAACAAGAGCAACTAAACCACGCCCCTATTCTGGGAATCCAATACGATCCACTGATCCTAGTCTTCCATCAAAGATAAGAGGAGCTGGTTGGCGACGCTCGTTTCAAACAACGCGCGCAGTTTAAATGGGAGCCCGTTGTTTATGGTCGCCCCGAGAGATCCTGGACGCATCGCCGTTGCTCAGGGTAGTTTACGACGCCTCGGGGCCTTTATTGCACGGCGATTTCGCACGTGGCTCGCGCGACCACGTGTTTTTCCGAAGGGAAACGCGGGGACCACCCAACGCAATAATAAAGCCGTTCCGGAGACCGGGACACGTGCTGCCTGACGAGAATACGCCTCTGGAACGCGTGGCCGGCAGACTTGATCCCGTGCCAGGTCTCTCCACGATCTTTCGACCAGCAGCCCTGGCTACGGCCAAGGTGCTCGACCATAAGCTGGAACGCGGCGGTAATTTTTCGTGGTAGAGCCTGGCGAAAGCAGCTGAACGCAGATCGTCCGAGTGCAACGCCAAATTTTATCTGATCGGGCTCTGTTGGGTCCAGATGGGCGGAAAAGATTGCCTGACCTTCGTTGACCTTGGAGAATTTGATCTCGTAGGTGACTGCATTCGAAATGGGAGCAGAAGAGATTAAACTATCGATCGTACGGTGTTATGTTAAAGAATAGCCTTCACCCCTTGCACTGCTGTTCATTTTATACAGGTTCATCCGTTTTTAAACGGCCAAACGTCAACCAGCTATAGAGGACCCCAAATGGAACAACTTTCACCCCTAACACTTCTTTTGTTTCGAAGTTATTTCATTCAGTCTCCACGGCGTGCCCCATGTCAAAAAAACCAAGATCCAAAGGTCATACAAAAAAGGCGACTTAACAAAAAAGATGCCCCTATTTATTTTAAACCAAACAAAGGAAAAATCATCAAGATACATAATTGCAGTCCTAATATATTCAATCTTAAGTGAACGCAAAAAATGACGGGTTTTTGCAATTATCTAAAAATCAAGACCGAATCAAAAAAAGTGTTAGGGGTGAAAGTTGTTTCATTTGGGGTCCTCTATAGCTGGTTGCCGTTGTTTGTTTAAAAACGGATGACACTGTATATTTAATTTCTTCGAGGAAGAAATATTTATTGTACGCCTCCTCCAAAGGCGTCGACTGCAGGAAAATAGAATTGTATTCAGGTTCGAAAATCCTCATCACGAGTCTGACTCGAGGTTACAGTGCAAGGGGTTAATATTTTCAAGAATCTTCGTCCGCAGAAGGTTAAATGGGAAACAACGAGGACCAGCCGTTGTGGACACGTCCGAGGAAATCGTTGACCGCTCGCTGGCTGGAAAATTGCCGAGGGTCAGTGACACCCGCCAAGCAAACCGCGACCACTCGCACCTGCCGAAGACCCGTCGTGGAACCGCAGGTACCCGACGACCAACCTCACCTATTTGCCTCCGATGCGGCCTCCGGAGGTGGAACGCGAACGGTCGTCGCCGGTTGGTATTAATAGGACGAGTGGACCTATGTCTGTTGCATATACTCGCGTTCCCGGAAGCTGAGATGATTTTGGAATGGCGGGGAATGCGGAAAATTGGCGAATCGCGAGCCCGGGGCTTCGCGAAACCGGAGGAGAGTATATTTGCCTTTTTGGGTGTCTGCCGCGAATATCTGTCATGCCCCAGCGAATTATTCATTGCAATTGGTCGTTTTATTTCTGACTTAGCCAATTCCTTTGTAAATGTATAATTCGTATTCCAGCGACGAGCATTTTTGACCACCTATCTCGCTTCGTGGGTCCGACCTTGGATCCGCAGCTGAATTTTACTGCGCATTGTACAGCATCGACAAGCTCACATCTGGATCGTTAATGCCACGGAATTTATGCGCAGAGCTGCGTCGGACTCCGAAAATCTTCCTGCGCGCGGAATCTGGCAAACAGATGGGGGCAAACAAAGACACCTGGCAAACAATCGTTCCGATCCCGTATCTGGATTTACTCCGAACTCTGATTAGCTCTGCAGCGACTGTTGCTCCGAGCAACTTATTCGAACGATCATTTACTTTGCTGAACCTCCATTGTCGTAAAACCGCGATGGAAACTGCAACTTCCATCTTGTTTTATAAATAATGGAAGACCGCGGCGCAACAAGTTCAGATTTTGGAGATTGCCCGATTCTTGTAAAAAAGAGTCGACAATGCATAAAAATGTGTAGAACTTCAAGTACAATTTTAAAAAGGTGGACCTTCGCTCGATTTTTAAGATCCTTAACAGCTTGTTCTAATTTTCTGAGAATACAAAAAAGAAAATTATAGCATCATAAAATAGTAGACCGAAATGTCGGCCATCCACTCCCACAAAATTCATAAAACTCGTATTCTACAATTTTCACACTTCACCGACGTGTTCAACAGCTAGCGCCAATTTTATCGAACGATCAGGGACATGAGCAACATTGCTGTTCCAACCGCAATAAAATTGTGGCCTGAAAAAGTCGGCCACCGCTCCCACAAAACTCGGCAACATATATCCCAGAATCTTCGCACCACGTGAACGTGTTCGACACCTAATACCGATTTTATTGGACGAGGAACACGAGCATCGACAACATTGTAGCTCCGACTGCCATAAAATCGTGAACTGAAAAAGTCAGTCGCGCACGCCCACGAATCTCAGAAATATGGATCAGCTATGAGGACTCTGTCCGAGGTGAAACACCGATGTCTGTTCCACTTGCGCCGCGTCGAAGGAAGTGGAAAGTATTCCGCGGCGGAGGATTCCACGCGTACTTTTTGCCCCCCGAAGTGATACACGTCGCTCATTAAAACCGACCGCGACAGTATTGTAAAATCTCCGTTGCGATGATGTTCGTAGATCGCTCTCGAAACAAAAGCAAAGAAGAAACAGACGGAATCAGAGTCTAAAAGATCGAGGGCAGGGATTTTATTACGCAATTTATTGCGCGACCCGGCGCGCGGCGTCTGTGCGCATAATTTACCGAAGTGGCTCGCGAGAGAAAGTTATAATCGTTATAGTACAACGAGCGATTAATTAAGTCGCTATCAGCCGCTCCAATAACTGGCTATCTGTCGAACACACTGCCGCGGTAGGCGTAGTAGCGGTTCGTCGAGGAGAAAAGTTTATCTGCACTCGGTTCCCGGACTCGATAAATTCTTTGCGAGGCTCGTGTATCGATACCGAAACGATTAACTTCCTATCGATAAGGCTGCGAATATCTGTGCAAAATATTGCACTGGAAATGCTTGCTCTGAAATTTAATCTGAAATTATTGCACCTTTTACTTCAAGGTTCAAGGCTTTCATGTCGCAAGTAGTTGAAGTTAGCCGGTGAAATGTGTAACGAAACAATTTTCATCTGAAATTTGTTCTTTTAGTCAGTTTCAGTTCGTCGATCAATGAGATACTTAACGCGAGAAAATGGCCGCAACTGTCCTAGTTGATCAATCAGTCGGATATTGGAAGCCGAAAAAGTGTCGGGATTATTCTAGTCGATGAATCAATGAGATACTTAAAGCGAAGGAATGCTCAAAATTATTCTAGTTGATGCAATTATAAGTACCGGAAAGTTGTTACATTTTTCTTTCGATATAAGGCGACGGCTCGGGACGGCTTTCGACGTATTACCGATGACGGTACCTATTCGATTTGAAAGAAAACTGTGTAGTCTTTTTCCAGATATTCGGCTGTAGTAAAAAGCAAAAATTTCCAACAAAATTCTGAAAAAGATAACCCGGGCCAGTGACCAAAATATTGCAGCGTGCATTGGCTCGCGCATTCCTAGCGCGGCTCGCCGGGTCGCATTCTGATTCGCAGACGGCGGGGTTGCGAAATTCGGGATCGTTTTTTCCTCTCTTCCGTTTCGTCGTTAATCAGCCAGGTTAATGAAGGCGTGCTTCGCTACCAGTATCGCCGTCGCTCCTAAACTCGCTCGGAATTAGTCGGGATTGCATGCAATTGACCCCGTTCCTTAACAAGTCGTCAAACGAGTCTCGCCACGCACCAAGGGAGGACGTTACACGCTTTGGAAGGCTGCATAGCAGACGCATAGAGACGCATAGAATCGAATAGGGAGAGAGAGAGAGAGAGAGAGAGAGAGAGAGAGAGAGAGACTCAAAGGAGTGCACTGTGCACTACGAGTTCCTCGGCCGACGAAAGTACTTCTGCTGAAACGAATAGCTGCTCTCAGCGATTCTCTTTTCGCGTCCCGCCTCGGCCTACGTCGTTCTCCTTTTAATTGCCGTTGATAATTAGCAGACGCGGTGCGTCGCCGTTGCCTCACGCTGTTGCGCCACCGGCCGCCAAGCGTCCGCGTCCGCCTTGCGAATAATCGTGCAAACGCGCCGGCAATTAGCGAATATTATAAAACGAACGGTTCAGGTGACCGGGCAACGGCTGCCGGTACAACCAAGCGCAAAACCGCGCCTGCACCTGTCGACTCTTTTTTTAGCATCGTTTTAACCGACATTTTGCGCATACTGCAGAACCCTTGGAGGAACGGTGTTCCTGTATCTGTCTCGAACAGTTGTCACTGAGTCACTTTGCACATTTTTTGGAAATTCCGTAGTTCTTGGAAGAAACTATAAATCTAAAATATAAAATCTGAACGCAAATACTAATTTGAAGATAATTATATAGTAAATTCCAAAGTGTTATCCTACAAGTAAAAATTGTGGAATATTAATGTACTAGATTGTAAGATAAATTGTGCAATATTAATGCACTAAATTGTAGGCTAAATTGTGCAATAAATTTTATACTACGAGTATTTGTCATAACGTAAGAATAGTTATAGGTTCATTAGGTGCACAAGTATGATTTTTGTCTTCTGTCTCCAATTGCCCCTGATTAACGTGTGAAGGGAGAATGAAGTAGTAGTCTAATTAAGTGAAAATCTCGTAGATTCGATGCAGATGTTTTGTGACTGACTATACGATGTCGCGATACCGATACCGATCGACTTAATTGCTCGAATCGAGCAAGACAATAAAACCATATTAACCTCGGCACAAACGGTTCAATTTCGTGGCTTCCATCAACCGAGCAGCGTAATTAGCGATACACGTGTACCTACACTCGGTAGATAATCAATCATGCCGGTGATCAAGCAGACGGTATCCATTTTTCTTCGCACCGCGCCGGACGCTTCGCGATAGCGAACGTGACTTCTACGGTTTCGAAATCGCTTATCAATTGCGCTGCGATCGACTAAAATAAACAGACAGGTTAAACAAGCCATGAATTCCTCCAATACGCGCGATCGATCACGATAGCCGTTCCCTGGTGGCTTAAAGAAGAAAAAGATTATCAATAATAACCCTTGCCAATACTGCTGGCCAATAAAATTTTCGTTCGCAACGTTATTAATATTTGGGTCTCTGGCAAAGTTTAAGTGCACTCGATGGCGATAAGAGTTTCGAATCGGAGAAAAACAATCGTTTTAACATTCCTGCGTAATCTTGTTATTCGCGGACCGATTGTACCTTGCTACTGCGATTTTATTAATTAATTTCTGTGTTCCTTATTAAGCAGTAAGATTAGATCTCTGGGTCTGTGGATCCTGCTTGCTATTTTAAATTTAGTTTAAGATTCAGGTTTTCTATGCCTCTAGGATTAATTCAGGGCTGATCGTATGTGAGTGATAATTTATGTAAAAATTGTGTCACTTCCTTGCTAGATCTGTGCATGCTACAATTCTACATTTAGACTCCAACATAGATATTTTCGCAAATTTGTATACTCAAGAGGCAACCGGGCATCGCTCGGACTCCGAGCATCACTAGGTTAAAAACAAAACGAAACGATACGAAATACCACGAAAATCCATAAAATGCCACAAGCATCGGAACTACTGCTCCCTGCTCCAAGATAAAAACTCTTAATTGGTCCCATTACCTAAAACGACGATTTTATCGGGGCTCCGAAAGAAATAAAATCGTATCCAGGTCAAGATGGAACCGAGTTTCTAAAATCCTGTGAACCGTCCCTACCGATCTGATAATGAAAAATGTCCGAGGAAGACGGAGAATAACCTTTCCAGATTCTCGGCAGCAACAGTGTAACGAAATCGGACGAGAGCCGTGCTCGTCGTATGATAATACGATCCACCGTGTGCGCCTCTTTTTCTTCTCCAGCTATAGCCTTACACGATGTCACTCGACTTGGCCGAGAGAGAAAGAGAGAGAGAGAGAGAGAGAGAGAGAGAGAGAGAGAGAGAGAGAACGACGACGAGCAACCGGTGTTAAGCGATACCCGAGGCAGCCTGTTGGATAGCCTGTTGAGGTCGCGGTCTTGCCTTTATACAGCCGCAGGTGTTTCGAGCGAAACGAGTTCTCCGCTCGAGTCCGGAGAGGAGCAAGAATGATGGAAATGACAGAAAATGGGGGAACAAGGTTGATCTAGGTCGCTCGATTGTCACGGCGACACTAAACAGCTTCGTCTACGCCTAACCGCCTAGGAGCAAATGGCTGGAGAATCGGCTGCACGTTCTGTGACACTTGGAACGCGTTCTTCGCTCGGGTAATTTTTACCGTGGCGTTCAATTAGATTGAAATTGCACGGGACTTACTAGAATTTCCTCAACTGTACTCAATTTTTCGACGATTTTTAACGACCAATGTAATTTCGACGGATACCGATTTCTGTGCGGGAAGGTTTCCTGGGCTTTGTGTTCCGAAAGCGATCTATGGATCTCTGGGTCCAGGGAGAAGATGGGAACGAATCGTGTAAACAGCGGCCCGTTTAACCGGCGCTGTTTACGCGTGTCTGCCCGGACCAATTTACTCGCCGCCCACGCTCAATTATCAGAATTACACGCGTTTCTCAGAAAAAAGAGTTGTGTGCGTCCGACGACGGTGTTGCCTTGAGAACGCGTCGTCCGATCTGGCACATGATTGACGTACGCGGCTGATCCCGTTTCCGATCTGGTTCGCTTTAATAAGACCGTTCTGCAGCTGGGCCGAAGATAAATGGTCGGCGAAGGTCAACGCGCGCATCATCGGCCATTATTCCTACCTTATAAAATGGAGCCGAACTCGGTGGGGGTAGATGAACTCTCGGATCGCCGCGCGTCTTCGCTTGAAATACGTTTTTTCTGCATCGATCGCGTGATCCGGAGGCCGCAGGATATTATTTCCATTCTTAATCATTTTAATCCGGTCACTCGCTTTTCTTTTTTATATGAAGATCATTTCTTTCGGAGGTAATTATACACCTTTTCATGCCACCCTTCTACTATTAAAGAAGATTGTGGAACTGGTGAGAGTCAAATGCGGAGGAAGCTATGGTATCGCAATTAGCCAGGCTACCCTAAATTTGGTACAGGACGTTGTAAAAGCGAGCAAAAATCATCGCAACAGAAGACCGAGAGGTGAACCGCGATTGGATTACTAGATCGAATGGGATCTATGGCCGACTCATTTTTCGCCAACTGCGATATTATCGCAAGAAAAGTAAATCGTGCGATCACTCGAGTTTCGCTGATTCCGCTCGGAGAAACTTTAATATCCTGCTGCGGTCGCGACTGTAAAATGATGGTAAACGCTTAGTCATTAAAAATGGATTGTCAACACAAAATTGGCCTTCAAGCATGAGCGTACCTTGCGCGTCAACCCGGTAGGATACTAATAACGATTTTCATTATTTGCAAACTTCAAGCTCATGCAAACTGTGGAAAGAAATTTGTACGATTTGTTCAAGTGTATCGACAGGTTGCACAAAATTGTTTAATAAGGGATGAGTGACTTCTGCAGCAACTCAATGTTTATCGTCCTAGAGGTACCAGAAACCAGAGAAAAATGATTATAGAAGATTAATATTGATTTTCGTCTTTCGAAAACATCAACTTTTGCACAGCCTAATCTGCTATAAAAATTGCTACTTCTTCGCCTAATAGGAGCCCTACAAGAATATCAATTCATTGTCTAGCCTAGTCAACTATTCGATCCAAGTCGACGAAAATTCTCACGCGCTAGACTGCTCTCTTGGCGAGCATAATCGAGCGGCGAGGAACAGGCCAACACGCCCCTGGTGCCAACACGCGGTAACCTTTTTTCTGACATTTCTACCTCGTGGCTCGGGTTCGCCGGAAAGGTTAAGCCTTCGCGGGCTCGAATACCCCGAAGAAGAGAGGGACGAGGAGAAGAAGTCGAAGGAACCATCTCGTCGGCGAACGGTCTCGCCGCGCGATTGTCCGAATCGGCGACGTTCTTTCGGCGCAACTTTTCCAGTCTCGCATTACGTGGACGCATGCTGGGTCGACGGCCGGCGTGGCGGAGTAATAATTACGCTCGGCTCATTACGGCTGATTGGCCACTGTGCGAAATCACGTGTACGTGACAGCGACTGCGAACAGTCGGCATTCTTTTGCAAGCGTGCTTTCTTAATTTCTGTTTGACGTTTTCTTCCGCAGCAGAAATTGAATTTAATAAACATCGTGTGAGGGGTTTCTCAAATTTTATTAGTCAGTAATAAAACACAATTAACACTAGGTTTGCGGAGCACTAAAAGTGACTATTTTACGAGAATGTGTCTATCTAAATTTTTAGCCATTTTAAAAATAACATATACCCAAAGAAATAAATTTGTTGAATAATTCCTCATGAATGCATCTTCATAATCTCAATAATCGTAAATTAATGATATTAGAACGTGTCTTTTTGACGCGTCCCGTAAACCTAGTGTTAATACAGGGTGTTCCTAAAATGTACTTCCTTAAAAGGGGTGATGCCTAAGGTGATTTGAAGTAACTTTTTCCTTTGCGAAAATGTCCTCCGCGGCTTTGTTATTAACGAAAAACACGGACCAATCAAGGCGCGGCTCTGCGACAAGTCCCGTCGAGCGTGGCGTTGTCATTGGCCGAGCCGCGATCGGTCCCCTACCGACGCGTCCTGATTGGCCCGTGTTTTTGGTTAATAACTCTTTAACGAAGCCGCGGAGAACATTTCCGCAAAGGAAAAAGTTACTTGAAACGACCTCGGGAATCAGAATTTTCAAGGAAGTACATTTTTGAGGATTCTTCGTGTTCTCCTCCACGGATCTGTAACTCTTCCTGTCGAAGGTCGAGGTGTTCGCTCCGCGAACCGTGTCGCGAGGTCGGCGTCGTACGACCGCTCGACCGTCACAGAAGCCACGCTGGCCACCCAATCAGAGCGAGAACGAAACAAAAGAAAGGTGAAACGGCTTATCGGCCCGTGGGATCGAGTCTACATCCTGTACCCTTCGCCATCGCCGTCTCCTCCTCGCGGCGCAATTATTATTAATCCATCGTTAATTTCCTCTCGCGCCATCGCTCGAGTCCTCTCGAACAACGGCGATCCCCTTCTGGTGAACGTCTCGTGACCCAAAAACGTACCGATGGACAAAGAGGCGGCCGGACGGGTCACGAAACCGCCATCGACCCCTCTCGTTTCCCAATCCGCCGATTCCGAACCCTTAGGAAACCAAATTGCTACTTACTGTGCCTCCAGCACTCCTTCGCAACGCCCAGAGTATCATACTCTTCGTCACTGACTCAATATTACGGGGCAAGGTATTAGGGTTAAATGGAGACGCGAATAAAATCGATGCGACACCAAATCCGATCATCAGCCATGTGTGACTCCGGCAGGACGTTTGAATACTAAATTTGTCTCGCCTGGTGAATTACTGCCGATCCACGGTAGCCTTCGAATAAATTACACGCCCGATAAGACCGTTTCTAAGCCACGTCCAAGTTCAGAGAATTATGATGCGCAGTCCGCTAAGTAGATCACGCTAAGCTCGCAGTCACGGAAATAAAGTGAACGAGTCACCGTGAACGCGTCTCGCGAGTCGAGTGTCGCTCGTCCTCGAGGATCGATCCCGGGACTGTAATTTAACCGAGGTTTTTAATTGAAACGGCGCATCATAATCATTTCCGCGGGGCCAGATCGGCGACGTCGCGGCGTTTAGGGCCCCGACGACGGTGGACGCGATTCAGGGAAAGTCACACGCTCGTAAATCACCCGGCGGTAATGGGCACCGTTAGATTTGCAATGATAATCCGATGGTAATGCATGCGATTCGCTCGAGCGAGCGAACGAGAAGATAATTAACGACCGCGCGGTCTCTCTAACTGCGCCGAGGAGAGCCTCGAGAGCAGTTCGCCGAACTATCGGCACACCGTCTCCGACTCCCATGATCCCATGGGGGATTTACGAGTTTGCGGACTCGCCGCTGACGAAAAAGAATCGCCGTCTTCCCGTTTCGTAGCGACCTGGCCAACCATCCTTTTCGATGACCGCTCTCTGCTCGCTGGGTCGATTTCGACTATCGAATCACGAATTCGACGGCGGGCCCTAAACGCCCGGCCGCCATTTCTACGGCAGACCGTGAGAAACAATGGACGGAACCGTAAACCGCTCTGCCAAGGTTCAGGATAGTGTACCGTTCGACTGGAAGTCGTCGGGGAAGACAGTAAAACTGGAACCTAGATTTTTTTCAAGAATCTCTGACGTGTTTAGAGTTCTGATTGTTTATTCATCTCTCTGACCGCTTCTGCCATAATTGATTCGGCGAAGCAATGCTAGTCCACGACTTAAATCACCAGAGGACCAACGTAATTCGACAGGAATCTCAGTTTTCCAAATTTCTGTGTTGTAGTGTCCTTAGAGGATAGCTAGAGGGTCGACGACCTCCCCATCGATTTACGGATCTCTCCAGCCATCCATTTTGTAAATGATCAGTGAAATCAGTCAGACCTACTCTCAACTATCAGGGGATCAATATGAGCCAACACAAATCCCAGGTTTGTGAACGTTTCCCTAATGGCGACTACCGACATCTAAATGTCTAGCATCTTCCAGCGATCTATCGATCTCCCGCGCCACTTCCTCCAGAATAGATCCTCGAAATCACCGGCACGGTTCTCCCCGAACCTCTAGAAAATCGGTAAAACGCAGGAATCTTCTTTTTTGAAGTCCCCGGTGCAGCATTATGTCGAATGGTCTGCCGAAGGGCTGCCAAAGGGTTGTCCGTCGGTCGGTTCCCCGGCGATCTATCGATCTCCCGGGCCGTTAATAAGCGTCTTATCGACAACACCGAGGGAATGCTCGCGGTTACCACTGATTCCGCTGATCGATCTCGGGATAAGCGGCCGAGACGTCGCGCAGCGGGTATAATGGATGACGCTGCGAGCGCGTCGCGCAGGCAGCGACCATTTACCATTCAATTATGCCGCAATTACAGGATCGTGTGCGTTCCACGTTCGCAGGCTCCGTCCGCGATCCACGGTATCTCTAATTGACGACCGGTTAAACAAATGTCCGCGGAGATCCCCGCCGATTGCGAAAACCAGTACCTTCCAGAACGTTCCAAAAACCAAGCGGTGTCTTTGCCACTGATCATCGTCGGGGACGTTGCTGCGGTGCGCAACATCGAATCGGCGAATAAACGTCGCCAGGAATAATGTAACGAGCTTGGCAGAACGGCTTGGAAAACTGGCAATCGCGAGAACGCTTGCGAAAAGGGTACATTTTAACCCTCGAGGGCCTCACCGTTGACCAATTCGGTTTGTTGCTTGGGAATTAATGAAACGGCACGCGGATAACGCGATGGGGACATAAACAAAATTTTGCGGGTTTCTTGTTGGTTGCGACATGAGTGGGACGAGATAAAGACCGGACGTTCAATGAGGGAACACGGTGGAGCATAGCAATTCTGGACGCACAACGGACACTGTAAATACCATCAGTTACCGTGATCAATCTCGTCAAAATTTAACCTGACAATCGACATCTAAATTTCCAATAAATTGCTCAGTAACGACAGCAATTTAATTGATAAACCAACATCTCGTCTTCATAAAAGTAACACAATAATTTCTCTTGAAACCAGCACTCACAAGAATATCCTTACAGTTCTATCAATAGGCTCGTTACAAATCTCCCAATCTTCAAACTGTTAACAGAAATGTTAAGACTCACCCTTGAACAGCATGCGGGGGTGCAGGTCTTGGCGGGGGTGGCAGCGACTTCCTCCCAGGGGTGTTCTGTCTAGGTGCAAGCGGCGGCGGTGGCGAACTAGGCGAGCCGGATCCGCTGAATCTCTCGGTAGGACACTGTGGCTGAGGCTTCTGCTTCGGAGCGTCGATATACTTCGGCGGCAAGGCATAGTAGTTCCTCTGCGCGGCATCCCCGTGTCGTTGATGATGGTTACCCACGTACTTCGGCGGCTCGTGATACTTCTGAGGACTCGCCTCCGCAGGGAACATCTTCGAGTTGGCTTCGTAACCCGTCTTCACCGGGCTGCCGATCGAGAACGCGTGACTTGCGCCTTCCAGGTACTTGGAGGAGCTCTTCTGGTTCTCGGGGACAGGTAGATAGTTCGGTCTCGTTGACTGGTTCGCCTGGTTGCCGGAGGAATTTTTGTCGGCGCTCTTGGGCACCTGGGGCTGAGGTCTCTGACCCGAAGAAGACTCCAGTCTCTGGGAGGACTCGTTCCGCAATAAGCCAGAGACGTCGAGTCTGGAGCTGTCCACTCTCATGGACTCCTGTCTGATGATCCTCGGCTCGACAGGCACTTGGGGAGCAGGCCTCTGGTTCCCGGAATCGCTATAACGCTGGGAGATGAGATCAGGGAGCTGTGCCGGGGGTCTTTTAGCAAAGGAGCGTTCTTCGGATATCCTCCTCGCTGGAGTCACTCTTCCGTTCACCATCAGCTTCTGCGTGGAGGGGTATCTCAAGCTGGACCTGCCCGTGGCTACCATCCTGTGAGTGGCGAACCCGGCAGAGACACCGTTCTCGAGAACTAATTCGGATTCCGCGTGCTTCAGAGCTATGGTAGCTCTGACGAACTGATGATCTTGCTCCTGAGGAGTCTTGGTAGGAGAGTTGGGCGATGACTTTCCTGAAGGAGCCGACTTTTCGAGCTCTCGTTTGCTGCCGTGCTTCGACCTTCGCATCGAGTGTCTCTCCAGCTTGTGTCTGTCGCAGGACCTGTCCCTGGCCTTGGGCTCCTCGGGATGATGATTAGGCTTTCTCTGGGGGTCCGTGAAGCAGTCCTCGCTGAGTTCCGGGGGCGGAGGAGGCAGAGGATCGTCGCAATCGTGCACCTCGTTCTCGGTGACAGTCGGGGGTGAAGGTGGAGGCAAGTCTGGGCTAGGAACACGATCATTGTACACGTTCCTCAAGTGAGGTTTCTTGGGCGGCCTCTCTGGGACCCAATCATCAATGGATATAGCTGGGCCAACTATCACTGGACCTAGCAGATCCGTAGACAAACTACCACAGCTGTTGCTGTGCTGATGCTTCGGACTCGGCAAGTCCCCGTTACCCTGATTCTGACTTCTGTTAGCATTCTCCCTCCAGGCACCGCTGGCATAATCGGAAGCAGAACTAGCTCGTCTGGAAGACGATGGTCTGGGACGCGGGGGTGGCTGTGGTGGTGGACTCTGCGGAGCTGGAGCAGTTCCCTGGGCCAGTTGAGGCTCGGACCTCCAGGAAGCTTGATGATGACGCTCGTAGAATGACAGCAGAGCTTTCTTTTGTATAGCTTTCAGCGTTGGGTCGGAGACTCGGTGACGCTTCTCAGGGTCTAGGTAGGTGTAGCGCATTTGCTGCTGTTGCTGCTTCTCCAGCTCGTTTATGCGCTCTGCTACCGACATCTGGGGCGGCTGGGTGGACAGCATCCTGGAAGAAGAGAGGACGATTTAGGCGATTTTAGGAAAAGTTACTCGATCATGAAGCACTGCCTTGTTACTAAAATTTTTATGATCGTGGCTCGTAAAGGATAGTCGTGAATGTTTAATGGTACGACTGAGCTGGACTTAACAATAACATTATGGTTCTGGCATCATGACGAAGAATCTAAAAGCAGTCTTATTTCTCTAACATCATAAACAAAGAATCAGGCTACCACCATCGACCTTATAAATCGCTGAACACGTGTTCCGATTTAAAGTGTAAAATGTAGGTGTTAATGGACTTCGTCTTGCTACCTTGAAGACGGAGATGACTCCTGAGGCTGCGTAGTGCTAACAGGGTACAGTTTCCGCTGGCTCCTCTCTCGATCCAGATACAGCACGCTCTCGGAATGATGTCTCTGCGGAGTCTGGACTCTGGCACTATGAGCAATCAGCTGCTTGCTGCAAGACAGTCCATTAGCCTGGCTAACATCAGACATAGACCCGTGTATAGGATTCCAGGTCTCGGGACTCTGTGGACTCGTCGGCTGACGAATAGGGCTCTGCGGCATCGGCTGAGTCAGCGATCCGTATTTATCGTTCTCAATCCTCATCGATCCATCCCACTCCGAACTGGTCTGCGACTTCTCCAACGATTCCTCGTCGATGTTAGACTCCTGCCACTTACTCTCGCGAACCGTCGACACGTCAGCAACGTTAGTCGAGGAACTACAGTGGCTGATCACTGCAGGCAAGCTAGATCTTCCCTGGATCTGCTTGTTGCGGTCGTTCATGGAGACTTGCCACTTGTCCGGCCATTTTTCGCTGTGTCTGCCCTTGGTGGTCGGAGAGAGTCCGGTGCTGCTGACGTCGCTCATAGAACCTTGCCATTTCTCGTGGCAACCGTTGCTCGATTTTTGAGGCAGGATCCCACCGTTCACGCTGCTCACGTCCGACATCGATCCATGGTGCCAACGGTCTGACGTGCTCTGACGTGCCGGCAGGCCGCTCGAGACGCTCACGTCCGACATCGAACCGTGCCATTTCAGGGTCTCGCTGCTCGACGCACTGCCACTCGAGGTGGTCACCACGCTGTCTCTGCCCTCTCTGGAGGTGTCCTCCCAGGTGGACGTTGGTCGCTGTGCTACTGCCTCGCTGTCTCTTCGCAGTCTGGAAGATAGAGGTTGAAGTTGGATTAATCGTGTATGAGTCGAAGAAGAAGAAACAGCGTTTGCAAGTGGCTGCGGTACCTGTCGAGGAACGGGGTGTTCGTTGTGGAGTCCACGCTGGAAACGTAACTGTGGTAGCCTTCGGATTGTGCGTAACTGGCCTGCTGAGAGTGCTGCACCCTTGTGTATTCCTCGAGACCTGCTTGTGTCAGCGTGGCCTCCCTGTATATATCCACCTGCGTCAACAAAATTTATGTTACGATTAATAGAAAATATACAATGCAACTGCACGCAATATTTAATGTTTTACATAGGAATTCAACTTCATTTCTCGGGGCAGATTCGTGTTACTACATCGTGAACGCGAGAGACTTCGACGCGTGGTAAGACGAGCACTTTCGAGATCAGAGTGTCTGACATATTGTTTATCTAACAGTTCGATTAGAAGGTAAACAAAATTAACGGTGTCTTAATTTTATACTGAACATTTCTACTGTATCCAATTTTTCTAAAATAATTCACGTAGAAATAAGTAGAATGTTTTCGTTGTAAAACAGTTTAGTTCGATTGGGTTTAAACCAAAGTGAGTAGTATTTACCTGGGACACCTGGGGATCCTGATAGCTCCTAACATAAGCCTCCAAATCAGCATGGCTGAGGGTCTGAGCGGTCTGCTGCTCGCGTTCAGGCGGCGATGGGACGACATACTCTTCATCACCCAAAGCCTTACCCTCGCGATCAACACGGGGCCATAATCTCGGCTCCTCCTCCACGTTAGCCCTATTCCGAGACTCGAAAGTCTCCGCTGGGATCTTCTCGCACCGCTCCATGACGGTCTTCAGCTGCAACGAGGAAAATCGTTGTTCCGTCTAAGAGCCATTCGAAGTAACTGTTAGTGGTATACCCTAGTAGCCATCCTAACCGCGTGTACGCCGACTGCGTAATTCCTTACGCAATCGCGCGTGTTCGAGAATCGCCATAATCCGACTCTTAAAGCTAAGTGTTTCGCTTTTTTGCGTGGCTATGCGCGTCGTTCGATTGAAAATCGATTTCAACGGTCTAATTATGCTAACGAAGAAGTCCTGAATCCTGTTCGAAAGAAATCAACGGATTGAATAAAATCGTACTTCGATGTTTTGAAACAGGCCGAGATATCCTTTCCTTGCTTTTCCCTCGAAATTCGCGCACCTCAGGCAAAGTGTTACTGGGTCTCGGTGGACCCCATGCAGCGAACAACAGGGCCCGTGTGTGTTGCCACGAAATTGCTGGCCTACTTCGCCGGCCGGCGACGATTATGTCACCCGCGGAGAGAAAGGAGGGTGCGCGGGTGTGGGAGATTAATTGTGTTCGTCGTTTTAGGGCGCAGCACGATCTTGCCAAGGTTCTGACCTACGTCGGGGCCCGATGCTTAACGCGACACGCTCTCGGGGCCAATTAAACTTCCTGGGCCCGTCGTGAAACCTCGCCCGCCGATTCAAACACGCTGGAAACAGAACGATAACGCCTCTCTCCTTCTTTCTCTTTCTCTCTCTCTCTCTCTCTCTCTCTCTCTCTTTCTCTCTCCCTCTCTCGTGACTCGTTAACACCGTCGAAAGCGCTTCGCCTCCTTGCAAATGAGTTTTCAATTTCGTAACCAACCGCGACGCACGAGTACTCGCCACGCCGACACGTCCACGCGGACGAATTACCTTACAAAACGTAATTGGCACGGTGACGTATCGCTTTCGGAGAAACGCTGAGTGTTTTGCATGCGCTCGGAGGATGAGTCAATGGTCTACCAATAGGAGTGGAGGAGACCGAGAAAGTG
Organism: Halictus rubicundus; assembly: GCF_050948215.1. Classification (NCBI taxonomy): domain Eukaryota; kingdom Metazoa; phylum Arthropoda; class Insecta; order Hymenoptera; family Halictidae; genus Halictus; species Halictus rubicundus. The sequence goes on along the minus strand of NC_135157.1, from coordinate 14,485,110 downwards.
GAAGCCGGCAGCTTTTCGTCTATCGGTTTGTTAAAGAAGGCCGTATTTCAAAATTGCAGAGAGAAAAGTGAGCAAAAGAAACAAATACTAAGCTTTCAAATTTCTTCCAGAAATAATCTGATATTAGATAAAACTTGTGACCATCAACGAATCTCTAATTCATCAAATATGACAAAGAGGGGAGGTCAAAATCCAAGGGGATACGCGTTAAAATACCAGCGAACTTTCAGCGAGCACTGTTAAATAAATTGGTCGTAACGATTCGGCTGTTTGCGAAGGTCTAGCGAAGTTCGTGGAAGTTACGGGGCCTTGATATTCGTTTTGGAAGGAAATAATGATGGATAGGAATGAGAATGGACGTTACCTGCTGCGTGAACGCAGGATTGGGCCTCTTCGTGTGCGGTCTGGTGTATTGGGCTGGCTTCTCCTTCGGGTAATTGGTGTGATCGGTCCAGGACTTGGAACGATGGGATCCGCTGTTGTGACCTGCGCCGTGAACGTCCTCGTCAGGGTGTCTCTCCGGCGCGCTGGGCCACGACGGGTATTTCTCGTGGCCAGGCCCATAGCAGACGCCTTTGAGGCTCGACGCGTCTCGGACTGGTGGCGTTGGCGGTGGCGACGCTTCGTCTCTCTCGTTGAGAGGCAGCGTGAAACTGTCAAATCCGACGCTCTCGCTGTACCTGTTGCAACAGAAGAAAATCATCCGTCATTTTCACCCTACGAACCCTCATCCTTCATTCACGCCTCCCACTCTTCATCTTCAAACTTCTGCGCGAAATTCTAATACACCTTTCGTTTATTTAGCACGTTGTCTCTCGTGTCATATGTCTCTTAATGCAAATAAAATTGCACAAACTTTGACAAACACTTGCAAACACTCGTGAATAAAAGTACAATATTCCTTGCTTTTCACGAGTTCACAAACTAATATATGAAATAGATGAATATCAGAATATGACAAAGAAAAATTCTACGCAGGAAGATTCATATCATAAAACTGTTTTCAGAGCTGATAAAATTGGTGCAAACCTGATCCAACTACAGCAAACGCTCGCCAATAAAAGCACAATATTTCCTTTTCATTTTATACGTTCACAAAGTAATTTATAAAATAGATGAACATAAAAATAGGAAGGAGAAAAATGCTACACAGGAAGATTCATATCATAAACTATTTCCAGACCTGAGAAAATCGATGCAAACCTGATCAAACGACAGCAAACGCTCGTCATTAGAAAAACACCATTTCCTGCATTTTATACGTTCACAAAGTAATTTATAAAATAGATGAACATAAAAATAGGACAGAGAAAAATGCTACACAGGAAGATTCATATCATAAACTATTTCCAGACCTGATAAAATTGATGCAAACCTGCTCAAACGACAGCAAACGCTCGTCATTAGAAAAACAACATTTCCTTTTCATTTTATACGTTCACAAAGTAATTTATAAAATAGATGAACATAAAAATAGGACAGAGAAAAATGCTACACAGGAAGATTCATATCATAAACTATTTCCAGACCTGATAAAATTGATGCAAACTTGCTCAAACGACAGCAAACGCTCGTCAATAGAAGCACAACATTTCCTTTTCATTTTATACGCTCACAAAGTAATTTATAAAATAGATGAACATAAAAATAGGACAGAGAAAAATGCTCCACAGGAAGATTCATATCATAAACTATATCCAGAGCTGATCAAATCGTTGCAGACTCGAACAGACGCCTGCAAACACACGCCAAGAAAAAGACACAGCACTTCCTGCATGTGATAAATTCCCGAGGTAATTTATAACATAAATGAACGTGAAAATAAGACGGAGAAAAATGTTGCGAAGCGAGATTGGCCCTGCGAGCCACCCCCGACGCCAACGAAATCACCTGCGCCCTTCCATCAGCAAAAATGCATTTACCCTGGCGGTCTCGGCGCTAACTGTTTCCCCAATTTGTCAACCGAGCTCGCTAATGTCTCGCCGGCACAATCAACAAACAAATATCCCCGTAGCCCATCCGCAATCAATATTCATTAGCAGCGTCGGTACGACGCGAAATGACAGTGTAATTTCGCTTGGCCCCTCTCTCTCTCTCTCTCTCTCTCTCTCTCTCTCTCTCCAGATTAACGTCGGGCAAAATAAGCAAACGCGACCGTCGCGCGTCGGGTCCATTAAAAGTCCCCGGCATCCTAAGCGAATAAATAAGGACTAGCAGAGGCAGGCGAAGTTTTGCCGTTCCCCCGTAATTATACGTCGGGCGATATAGTGTTCGGGAGACGTGGAAGCGATCCCTGGGCGCGACCTCTCGCTAGATTAGCTGAATGAATCACCCGTAAAACGCTATAGCCCGGTAGCTACCGGAGGAACGGGTATTACCCGTGTTCCATCCCGATGTCATTGAACCACTTTATTACCGGGATGCGTGGCCGCCGCATAATTTATGGAATAGTCAACAAGTTCAGCGTAACTGGAATCACGTATAATCAGGCTATAATTGCAACCGTCGTTACCGGAGGTCCAGGGGAAGCATCGCTGGCTGCCGTTGGCGACCTAATCGCGAAATCTAAGTGTGCCGGGACTAATACAGAAAACGTCTAATTGGCTGCCAAACGGTATCTCTTATCTGGCCCCGCAAAAAACCTGCCCGCCGGAGAACCCAACAACCGTGGAAACTTGTCTCTCATTAGCGGAACAATTAATTCCGAAGTAATAGGGGTTGATTCGACGGGTGACCCTCGGTCGCGGAATCGGGCCAACGGCCCAATGTCATAAACACTTGCTGCAACACGGTTGCGAGAATTCCATCTGTTGCAATTCGGAGCATGATTTTATCGCCGAGCGTTGCATTTCTCTCAACTATGTTTACGTTCCAGGTAAAGTGCAGATTGAACGTGTGGGTCGATCGTGTCGTTGCATTAGGATGAAATGCGGTCACGCTGCCGAGAATAGACTGCGGATGTTTATGCAAATATCTGTAACATTTTTGTGTAATATTGTTTTCTGGCGAAGGAGCCGAGGAAATCGGTTGTTTCGTTATTATATTAACGGGAACCTAACGGTGACGAGTCGAATTAACTTATGTTCGTTATAATATTTATTTTTCGTTGTGCTCTGTATACTTGGGCTTCCGAGAAGCTAAATGATTAAATGAAAAAGAGAAACTGTTTGGAAGTCCTAAAGAAAATAATTTACAATTGCATTCTTGAAATGCTACAAACACTCGGACCAGACACTGAAGCAAACTTTTCTCCAGGAATACTGTGATTAAGGGCAATTAAGTTAAACACACATGAAACATCATAGTTCCTGAAGCTTCATTCACTTCTTCCGCAGTCCCCTGCCATTCCACAATAATACAACCCCGTCCATCGCTCTTTACTATCCACAATTAACCGAAGCGACCAATTAACCTCCTTCCAGCCCTCACGGAAACAAAAAAAAACCAAAGACAAAATTAGTACATTACTCATATTTCTTCATCGCAGTGTGCTGTTACAAACTTCGTTCAAAAAATTGATTAGATTCCCTATTAATTCCGCAGTTTAAAAGCCTATTAGACGAACCAATGGGCGACATATTAAAAGGATTCCTAGGGGAATCGATGCTTGCGAGTTCGGCTTAAGAAGAAGCAGAATGAGGAAGAAGAAGAAGAAGAAGAAGAAGAAGAGAGGTGGAGGGTTGATTGGAGGCCTGCGTACCCGCTGTCGTTTTTGTAGCCAGCAGTATTCTTCTTGTGACTCTCGTTGTAACCGGGAGCCGTGGGTTTCTTAGCCTGGTTGCCAGGCTCGTGCTCCTCGGCGGACCTCCTGCCGTCGTTTCTGCGCCTGCTGGTATAGTAATCGTTTGGTAGCGCCGAGCGGGACGGGCTCTGCTTGAGGGCATAGCCTTCCGGAGGATACGACGTGGCACTCTTGAAATTGGTAGGCTCGGCCCCGTGGCCGTGGCTCGCGTACTTGTACGGGCCCGGAGGACAGGAAGGTGGGCCCGGGGCCTCATCCTGGACTCGATATCCTGGCGGCGACGGCTGCAGTTCCGTCATCGTGTAACCGACGTCCCCGCCATCCGGGATACACCTGGAACATCCAGCAAAAACAACCCTGTTAGCTCCGAACGACCCTCTCCGTCGGCGATTAGGCTCGATTAACATCCATTCGATTAAGACGCAACTCTCTTTCTCCTCCTCCTCCTCAAGACAACTTTAATTACGCAACAATCTTGTCGTTATTACGAAGTCATTATTAGACGGATTTCATTAGCAGTGGATCAAATGTGAAATATTAACACTAGGTTTACGGGGCCCGTCAAAATGACGGGTTCTAATATATTTAATTTACAATTGTTAAGTCTCTAAAGATACATCCATGAGAAATTATTCAACAAATTGATTTCTTTGTGTATGTTATTAAAACAAAAATGGCTAAAAATTTGGACAGCACATTCTTGTTTATTTTAGAACGTAATATAAAATAGTCACTTTTAGTGCCCCGTAAACCTAGTGTTAAATTCATTTGTGAAATCTAAAAAGATTTTTCTATTATTTCCAAGTCGTTGAAATTACTAAGAAGAGGAATTAATTAGTCCATATTATTCAACAAATTGATTTCTTTGTGTATGTTATTAAATGAAAATGGCTAAAAATTTGGACAGCACATTCTTGTTTATTTTAGAACGTAATATAAAATAGTCACTTTTAGTGCCCCGTAAACCCAGTGTTAAATCCATTTGTGAAATCTAAAAAGATTTTTCTATTATTTCCAAGTCGTTGAAATTACTAAGAAGAGGAATTAATTAGACCGTTTATCTTGGAATGAATGCAGAGAATTTTTATATCGTACAATGAATTGTAGTGGAAGGGGTTAATTTAATTTGTTTTATGGAAATGGCCGGATCCCGGGATCCACGGTGATCCAGCTGGATCGCGTGCCGGTGCGAACAGCGTTATACTAATCAATTTGTTCGCGGGGAGAAGTACATTGTCCGGGAGTAGGCGCGAGCTGGTAGAATCGAACGCTAGGCGTGTCCGCGTCAAGATAAAATCCGAGGAAACCTCTCACCGGTGCGCCTTGTTTAACCTAACAGCCGCGTTCCGGGCCCGTGCGAACTATAATGAGCCGATGCTAATAGCGACGCCGTTCTATCGGCGTCGATCTATAAACCCGATGCAATCCCATTCCCAAATTACGGCCTAATGATTCGCGAGTACACAGCACAGGCGAGGCCGAGCCTCATTGACACCTTGCTAACAAGGATCGATTGTCTGGTAGGTGGGGCTCGATGTTCCCACGTGTACAACCAGTGGCTGTGCTCGAATTAATTAGAATTAGCTGTTCGAACACCGTGGACAGTTTTGTGCATTTATGTACGAATTTTTCTGGTGTTAAATTTCTTGCAGGAATTTTCTAATTGAGCAATTTTTTTAGCTTGCTCCAGTGCCTCCAGTTTTTATGAACTGAGCTATGCAAAGTTGGAATTGTGTGGAGTGATTTGTGGGAATGAGAATCAACGTGTAACGGTCTGGTTAATTATTTCGTTGGCCGAACTGGGGGATATAATTTTGGTGGATTTTTGTTGGAAATTGGGCACGTAAATTTTATAGATTTTATATAATATTTCATTATTACAATATTACAATAGAAACAGATGACCACATTTACAGCATTTGTAGATTTGTAAATGAATGCCTAAAGATTTACAGTCTAATTCGATACCAGAACGTGATATCCTTTGTACAGTTTTAATCTCGAAAGGATTTTGTTGCAGCACATGTTTAACATCGACCTGACAAAAGGACAATAACAATTCTGAACGGAATGGTGGTTTTAGTAATCCGTTTGGAAGCTGTAGATAATGTTTCGCGTCGCTCGAGGAAAAATTCTGTTCGCCGTTACCGCGGTCTGAAGTCTTAATCACGATCTTAAAAGGATTCTGTTGTAGCGCTCGGTTTAATTGATTTCATGAAAGAACGATAATTTTTAACACAATAGCGGTTTTATTAGGAATCCTGTTCGGACGGACGGATCTCGAAGAATGTAGTAAATGAAATTTTATCTCGGACATATGTTCGGTTCAAATTTTAATAGCCACTCCGGGGAATGCGTATTGCATTGCACGGAAATAGAATTCGAGGAGAGAATGCGGAGTCGTTTCGTTGTTTGCGTGTAATACAGATATGAACGCAGCAGCGGTAGCATGCTGCTCGAGTGATTTCAATGCGTGGTCGAGCGGTGTCGCTCTGGGTTACGCATAGCAAGCGAGCATTCCCCGTACGGCATTAATTCAACCAGTCAGGTATTTTAGTTATCTTTCTTACAGTCATACTTTGTGAACGTAATCGGACCAATTAACCGCTCTAATTTCCAGAAGGCAGACTCGTAAATTTCGGTAGAACAGAAAACCCACGTTAGCTCCTTTTCCATCCAGCGAAATTGATCGGACAAATTGATGCTTCGAAATGTCATAGAACTCTTTTAATACCACTGCTTACTTAACTTTGCTTCGCTGAAATTTCAATGTTCCGTATTACTCCCTTTTCCGTACTTGAATTGTTTATTTAATATTTGCCCAGACCCGATCCTTTGTTTTTCCAGCCAAAAATTGCTATCGACGCTGTTTCGCGAAGCGCTGGAGACGGCAACATGTCGCATTGACCGTCATTTAGTTGGCGAAAGATCTGGGTCATCCTTCTGCTCCCGAAGATTCGCGGTTCGACGAACAATCGGCCATATATCATCGGTTATCACGACGGATCCATTGATGACAGAGATACGGATAGAAGGCTCCGTCCCAGATTCTTCCTTGTTTTGTTCGGTGGCCGTCGTGTCCGAGCACAATCGGCCGTCGTTACAATGACGACGATCAAGATCGATGACGTTTACCACCAACGGAGGAAGAAGAAGGCATCCGAGAGACCGTTTTCTTCCTTTCTTACGGTGGAAACACGTTTCTATGGTCACCGGGTCCGAATGAAATCGTGAAAGGGAGACGGAGGAGAATGTCCCGCGGGCCGGACCTCGTGACGATGTATATTTATGTTTATGCGCATATGCAACCGACATTATGGCGGCTGCTACTTCGGAGGATGCAGTCGCTGGATCCCGAGTTTTTCAGAGGACCGCAAGTTTGTTGGGAGGGGAGCAGATTTCTAGAAAACTTTTGTCAGAGCCATCTAGTTGGAATAATTTTATTAATTTTGTAGGAAGTTGTAATTTGTTTCCAAGCCGTAGAACAATTGCAGGTGTCCTGGAAGGGGAAACAGAGTTTTGGGGAGCTTTAGTAAAATCTTCTACTTTTCAGAAGGTTTTTGGAGCAATTTTCACGACGTTGTGATTTTTTTCCAAGTTATGGAACAATCGTAGGTGTCCTGGAAGGTGAGCCAAATTTTTAGACAGCTTTTATTAGAGTCCACCATTTTTGAGAACGTTTTTAAAGCACTTTTCACAACGTTGTGATTTTTCCCAAGTAATGGAAAAATTGCAGGTGTCCTGGAAGGGGAAACAGAGTTTTAGGGAGCTTTTATTAGAGTCTTATATTTTTCAGAACGTTTTTGGAGCAATTTTCACGACGTTGTGATTTTTTTCCAAGTTATGGAACAATTGTAGGTGTCCTGGAAGGTGAGCCAAATTTTTAGACAGCTTTTATTAGAGTCCACCATTTTTGAGAACGTTTTCAAAGCACTTTTCACGACGTTGTGATTTTTCCCAAGTAATGGAAAAATTGCAGGTGTCCTGGAAAGGGAAACAGAGTTTTAGGGAGCTTTTATTAGAGTCTACATTTTTTCAGAAGGTTTTTGGAGCACTTTTCACGACGTTGTGATTTTTCCCAAGTAATGGAAAAATTGCAGGTGTCCTGGAAAGGGAAACAGAGTTTTAGGGAGCTTTTATTAGAGTCTACATTTTTTCAGAAGGTTTTTGGAGCACTTTTCACGACGTTGTGATTTTTCCCAAGTAATGGCAAAATTGCAGGTGTTCTGGAAGGGGAAGCAGATTTTTAGAAATTTTCTGTAGTGTCCTAAAAAGTGTGGCATATTTCAAAAATTTACTACAGTTACATTCCCTTTTTGGTAGCATAAGGGCTTATTGGGCTGTTATACACTTCTTCAAAGTAAAAATTCAAGAATTTACTGCAAGCGGCCATTGTATTAAAGCCACTTCCGGAGGTGCCTCTCACAGGCTCCTCGACCTTCCTAATTCGCCTGAATCGACGAATAGAAATAATTCGCCAGAAACAGAGCAACCTCGAGAACACAGAGGACGCATTCGACCGTGAGGTCCGCTTGGGAACACCGCGACAACCATACGCGTTTACGAATTCATTTCGAGAGGAGTATAAAAGGGGACAGGGTAGCCGTGAATCGTCCGAATTCCCCCGGTATTATAAAACATCGCGTATTTCAGTCGAAAAAGGCTCGTAACTCTGTCTCCGGCGGGTCTATTCAGGCTGGTTGTTATTATGCAAAACTACGGCGCCGACACGCCCACCATAACGAATCCAATTTAACGCACGCTAAAGATCCGTGAGTTCCTAGTGTGTACCGGTCCGCAGCCGCAGCAGCAGCGTGTGTGCTTTTATGTTCAATTTATTAGTCGTGAAAGCGACTGCTTGGACCGCGAACGGTTTATGGTCGTTCGTGCTTTGTCAAATTCGAGGGTCGCGCCTCCGTTCACCAAAATGGCGGGCGTTGCATCGCTCGTACAATATCGCTAACTTATTACGACTTGTCAACGCGTACCCCTGCCGTATTTATCAACACCCGAGAAAGAGAGAGAGAGAGAGAGACAGCCTGACACTCGCTCATTAGCCTAACCGAGAGCCGGATCGCTGCTAACTCGCGGAACGATCGCTTATTATCGGTTTTTACAGGCCGGGGGCTCATACTCGCGCATACTTTCGCTCGTTACTAAATCGTTCGGGCATTTTGCAACCGTTGAAACCGCGGAATGCGTATGCGATACTTCGCACTGGACGTCTTGCCTTTGTGTCTCGCTACGCGATCCTTGCGATACCCTGCTCTCTCGGCGGATGCTGTTTCGGATCGATTTGTTACGCGCATTTTGAAACTGCCGTCCGGGCGAAGGTTGATCGCGAATGCAGCTGGAAATGCGCTTATACCGGCGCCTTTTTTTGTGGGAAATGTATTGCTGCGGTTTAATGACGTGTAACAACGGCGTTCAATTTTTTCAGCATTTTTAAGGATAATTGATTGGGCTCGTATTAATCTCTGTTCGTGCTGCTACGTTGGACGGATGTGTGGCTGTAATAGATTTTTCGAAGGGTTCCAAACGAGCCAGAACAATTTTTTAGAATCTCCAGGACTTTCAGAAATGTGTCACAGCTTGGAAAAAAATTACAACCAATTATGAAATGGTCGAATAAAATTTTAGTGAAGGAGTAATACGTACGGGCCAGGTAGAAAACGTGAAAAACGTTGCCGGGATCAGTGACAAGAATCGAGGCCAATTATCCTGATGCCTCGGCGAGTCGCATGACAGCGGACAACAAAATATCACGGTGCAGTGGTTCTTAGTAATAGTTTAATAGTAGTTGCAGTAATCGCATTCTACCTGATTCTGTCGGCGCGCACGCAACCCTAAAGCCGGAACGTGTAATTTCAACTGTCGGAACCGTCAAAACTACCAACGAGAGAGTCATTTTCACGTGGAGGGGGGACGTCTGCCGGGATCGATGACTCGTCCGGACTCTCGGGAGAAGCATCATCTTACACAACAAACGGCCGAAAATTTTTCTTCGAACAAAACTCATGATGCAACCGGCCCTTCTCTTCGGAAATTCTCGGCCTTTTCTTCGTGAAAGGAAATTGGTATTTAATTTTGGTAGTTAAATATACCTTTATTATTTAGGTATTTCATTTGTTTCGAAAAATATTTTTCTTGGTAGCAAACAGTTCACCCACACTCGTCTTTTTATTTGAATAAGGTTACAATATTAAATAACGATTCTTTCTAAGGTTACTTAAAGGACTTAAAATTAGGGACGTCAAATCAAAATGAAATTCTAGATAACACAGTCGCTTTCCTTAAATTAAGCATTTATATCTCGTGTAATTTGTGTCAAACAATATCTGTGAAGATCAAAGGCACTTTGCAAAGGTCGAGATAAAGGATAAAGCAGTCGCTATAAATTCTCCGTAAATGAAACAATAATTTGCGAAGATATCAATCTCTTAAAACCGTGCATACTTGATAATCCATAACTGAGAGCGGCCCTTCAGAGAATACTTGAAAAGCTCATCTGCATCCCCGTCCGCACGCGGCACATTACAGCAATGCCTCGAAACCCATCGGAATAACGCGGCAGTAATACGAATAGCTGGATAATATTCCGAAGCGGCGTAGATACGGTGATTGCATGGGATGCAACAAAAATGATGAAACCGATTCGAGTATCCTTGAACCTCTCATCTCGCTGCCATATTCCCCCGTTCGATCGTCAGCAATCTCGGCCGATAGTCTCGCATTATAGAACCCTTAGCAACAGTTTAACAAAAAGAGACGCGCATGCCAAAGTAATAGTGTGGCGGTTTAGTTGAAATCCTGGAAGCCGTTTTCGAGATTACAAACTGAGCAGAGTCGGGATTCCATTGGAACGGCCCGAGACGAACAGAGTCGGATGGCGGTGATCAGTATATAATTTTTTACCCGGTCGGATTCTTCCGTGGAATCGGTGCACATGGCCGCGGTATAGTGGTCGAAACGCGATCGAGGGAACGAGATTACACGCGCGCGCTCGCGAGAACGATCCTCGCGTTTATGAATCGCGTTTCGTCCGGGGGGATGGGGATGGGGAGGGGCGGGAGCGCCGGGGTTGGCTAATAAACTCATCGGAACGGCGCGGAACAGCGCAACAAAACGAACCGGCGTGCACGCGAGCCTAAATTATCAGATCGTTGCCGAGGCCCGACGAAAAACGAGCAACGAATCGGGCCGAGCCTGTCTGAATGAAGCTGGCGAGCGCGTGCGACAAGACTGATCTCAATGGGACGCCGGCGGAGTGCAAAACGCAGCTGCAACGATGCAGTGGGGACAATTCGGTATGGGAATATCCTAGGAAAAAATCTGGGGCGTACGCTGCGCGATCCACGATTCTAAGCATACTTTATTTTCAAGTGTTTGCTATGGAAGGTGTGTGCAACGAGAAGGACACAAAATGCACTAGGAACTAGACAAGACCAAAAGCTTGACTGAATCAGTGAACCATTTTGCTAGTGGGCCATTTTGAGATATTCTGCTGGTGCTTCAATCGATTGTAAAATTCAGGTTTTTACACTAATTTTAACCCTTAGCACTCGAATGGCGACTGTAAGGCGCCACTAAAAATTCCTGTATCATTATTCAAAATATTTTTTACATTATTAAATTTATTTGTATTTCATAAATTACGAAACATTTCAGTACTGTACGAGTAAATTCCACCATTTTCGTACGTATAGCATTAAAAAATATGTATAGAAGGGAAATATTCTTGGTCGGAAAAAAGTTTCGTTTTGGAGTCAAAATGGCTTCGAGTGCAAAGGGTTAAAAGCGACCGATGCCCCATGAGATTGGGAAGAATTTATTTAGGTTTTCCACGGTTTCTGCAGAAATTCATGGGACACCGTACGGAGGAAAATGAGGCTCGGCCTAGCAAATTCCACGGGGATGTCACACACAGCGAGGGTCATTCCCTCGCGCGTCCTGGCCTCGAAACACTATACCGCGCGCGCAAGCCACCGATTCCGCGAACTTATTACACGGCCGCCTAACAAATCCACTGACAGCCGTTCCTCACCGGCCGGGATTCCGACGGTCGCGACCTTGCAATCCGAGTCGGCGCGATAAACCTGTTGGCAGCCAGGTGAGGAAAGACAGAGCGAACAGCGAACAAGGGCGGAACAACCCTCCCTTGTCCCTTGAAGGGACGAGCGCGCGTGCTCCGGCGGATTTATCGCGGCGAAACTCGAGGCGACGAGCGACGGCCTGGCTCGCAATTAACGCTCGTGATTTAGGACCGACCACTTCTGCTACCCGGACCATTTTGCTTCTCCTGCGACGTCTTTTTCTCGGATAATTATTCGGTTAAGTGGCCGCGTTTGTTTCTTTTTTCCAGGATGCAAAGTAACTGCTTGGTTGCGGTTAACACTAGGTTTCCGGGACGAAATTATGTTTTTTAATTTGTGATTGTTGAAATTGTGAATTCTATTCTCTGTATTGATTCAGGTTATGTCCACCCATTGTCGTCCGAGATGCATAGAATCCGCGGTCTATTGTATACGCTCGTTTCTGGGTCGATACTGTTACGACACATTTATTCCTGTGTCTGCTCAGTGATTACGTCTCTGAAAACAGTAGTATGATTCCGGATATAGCATTATCGCATGAATTCGTCTATTAGAAACTCGATCGTGCAGAACAGACGAATTAAATTTAACTATCCAGCCGGACTGCCTCGAAACTAGGAATCATTTTGCGTTGATAGTCATCGTAAATTTGCTGGAAACGAGTTTATTTGGAAATGAATTCGGAACGAATGCATTTAGAACGCACGTTACGTGGTTGTAGCTTATGTCTTAGAAGTCTTGTCAATTACATAAGCGCTGTTTCGAAGTGTAGTAATTATTCGAGTGTGGAACTCTAGGAACCGGTAATCTCCTACGATTGAAACTCGGATTTTCGGCACTTTCTCGCCAAAATCTACAGGATTGCATAAAAAAGAGTTAAAAATTTCTGGTTTCCTGAAGAAAAGTTTAACCGTGTCCGGATCTCTATTAAAAGTTGTATAAGAACCAGCTAAAGAATCTGTATCTAGTTCTTTTTGTATTAAGTTTCAGATTATTCTAATAATTATGTGCCAGAGAACACTCGTTATGTTACAAGGAAATCATGTTAAAATTATAATATTCGGGTCTCTATTAAAAGTTGTATAAGGACCCAACTAAAGAATCTGTATCTAGTTTTTTTCGTATTAAGTTTCAGATTATTCTAATAATTATGTGCCAGAGAACACTCGTTATGTCACAAGTAAATCATGATAAAATTATAATATTCGGGTCTCTATTAAAAGTTGTATAAGAACCAGCTAAAGAATCTGTATCTAGTATTTTTCGTATTAAGTTTCAGATTATTCTAATAATTATGTGCCAGAGAACACTCGTTATGTCACAAGTAAATCATGTTAAAATTATAATATTCGGGTCTCTATTAAAAGTTGTATAAGAACCAGCTAAAGAATCTGTATCTAGTATTTTTCGTATTAAGTTTCAGATTATTCTAATAATTATGTGCCAGAGAACACTCGTTATGTCACAAGTAAATCATGTTAAAATTATAATATTCGGGTCTCTATTAAAAGTTGTATAAGAACCAGCTAAAGAATCTGTATCTAGTATTTTTCGTATTAAGTTTCAGATTATTCTAATAATTATGTGCCAGAGAACACTCGTTATGTCACAAGCAAATCATGATAAAATTAGAACACATGCAACACTCTGCACCGATCGTATTTACGTCACAACCTAACACATATTTCCCTCGTAAACGCACAAATTGCACAGCCTGATTATCGTCCTCTGAGGCACAGTGAATCCACGAAGATCATAGTCCTGAGACCCGTCAGCATCGCAAGGATCAATTAGGGGAATAAGGAAGCGGTGTTCACGCGTGTCCGCAATTTTTAAGCATCCCGAAGCTGTCCGAGGGGATCGCGATACGCTCGAAAACGTGGAAAGCAGGAATTCAGGCATCATTGGCCCATAATCATCGAGAACAAATGTCGATCTCGGGCACGTAAACGGGAGTAAATGAAATATTCCGCGAACCGTGATCAACGTTCCGCCGTTGTTTCCGGCAGCCGTTCGCCTGAAAAGTCGCGATTACCGTAAATCTTTTCTTACGCAACGGCATTAAGAGGCCGATATCAGCTTTTACACCGGCTCCGCGCGTGCTATCGGCTCGCATAAATTCGCGCACGGTGCCCGTCTTACGATGCCAGGCCTGCCTGCCTGCCTACGAGCGCCATTTTCCGTTTCCGAGCTGATTAACGGGCGCAGATCCCAAGGGATCAACAAGTAACGAGGCTTTCCAGCACAGTCGAGAGATTACCGGCCGACACCGCGTCGAACTGCGACGATGCTTAAGTGCTTTACACGCGATTATGCGCAGGCTAATCGACTTGCGCAGAATTTCGTAACGAGCGAGAACCTGCTTAGCCCGGTTCGCCAGAGAGTTCGAAATCGTGTCGAAAAATTGACCAATCCCGAAAAGTGGGACAAACTGAAAGCAGAATAATAGTTTTGCATAATCTTGTTTCTAATAAAAATCGGTAGATTAAATACAGAACAGTGAAAAATATTTTACTTCGAGATTTATCTAGTATTTCGACATGACTCCGTAATTTATGTAAAACCAAAGCAGCCCTATCGTAAAGTGCAATCTTCCGTCACCAATTTAAGCCCCGGAAATTTCAAAAGTTCCCGTAGAAGTACATTTTGAAATCGTCTTGGATCTCCCCCTCTCCGTTTCGCGGCACTGAAGGCGCAATCATGTTCGCCGGGAGCGGAGGATCGCGAGTCCCACGATACGAGGGTGTTCGATCGATAGTTATTTACGATCACATATTAATCTCGGCTTCTCTCGCCGACAACGAAATCAGAAAGTTCGTCGGCACCGAAACGGTACGTATCTTTCGCGCGGCGTGCAAAAGGTTCGTGATTTCACGTTACATCACGTAATTAATGCGATCCGCGTTCGTCGATCGGGCAAACACACGTGTAATTCAGGGGGGAGAGAACGATCGAAAGCAAGCGTAGCATAGTGCACCGTGACCGAGCCGGATTTAATTCTCCGTTGATCCGCGCGGGCTATTTTAATCGCGAGGCAACGCGGAATTAATGGCGTCGCTCGGGCATTTATCAAGCTGCCCGGTAGATAAAGACGTTCCGATGATGCCGAGGCGTGCGATATAAACTCCGCTATTAAACCGGTGAAAGTTTCGACCGCGAAGGGATTCGCTATTTATATTGGATTACCGTTTAGACGCGTTCGGTACGAGCACCCGAACGAATCGGGCCTGCTCGGGCCTGCACGACCTGCCCGATCCTTGACGACCATCTCCAGAGAACAAACTCCGAAGCTGGCTCGATTTGTTCACTATTTACCTATCGGAGAGCGTTTAAGTGTTTGTTCGCTGCGATTAACAGCTCGGAATCGTCCATGGGAATCAAACTGCTCAGGTATTAAAGCTCGACCAATGGCTTCATCGATGGAAAAGTCAATTATGTTCTTTCAACCGTTGAAACGTTCAAATGTACATTTTTACTGTTAAATATGACAGAATCTCTATTTCTAGAAGTCACGAATTAAAATGAAATAAGAATCAATTTAATTTGTCGAAGTCAATTTATACGAAATCAAGAAATTTACCTAAATAGCTCCATCGATAGAAACTTCAAAATACAAGCATGACTCTTCGATAAATATGAAAAATCCGAGCACAGCAGAAACGGAGCGTGGGAGAAGGCTCGCGAAAAAAATCGAGGGAACAGTATCTTCGAGGATCTCGGAGTTACGTTTCACCGGCAATTTCACCGCTCGTTCTGTTAATTTCCCGGAACAATGGAAGACTGTAGAGAACAACGTCGGACTCGAAAACCCCACGGGTACCTCCCACTCGGACGGAATCCTCGTGCAGCGCGCCACCCCCGCGCCGTTCGACGGCTATCGAATCGTAATCGATTCAGCCATTTTTCCGGTGGGGAATCCACGGATCAGGAATAATTGGTTGGGGATCCGGCTTGTTCCGGATGGGACGCGATTCACGACGCATCGTAAAAGGAAGCAAAGGAGCCGATGGAAAAACAATGAAGGTCAGCCGGCGCGGGTCGCGTTCCTCGCGTCGACACCGGGGCCTGCTGGGCCCACAGAAAAAGAAATTGACGAGGAATGCGGGAGGGGGCCCGTTGCAGAATGCGAGAAAGACGTACGAGGGGCCTTATCGTCCCCGCGTCTATTTCTCGGCCGCCTTGCAGCGGTAAATTCAACGCGGGCCCTGTCCCCGGTCAGCGAAGACGTTCATTATTGCGCAAAAGCACCGGCAGATAATCAGCGAGACTCGCACGTTTTGCCAAAAAATTGATTTGCAAACTACAAGACAATACAACGTTCGGAGGAACGCTCTTGTTTTGATTTTTCTTTATTAACCTTTTGAAAACCTGGACACTTTCGTTCGCGATTTTACTTCCTTCTGTATGAATTACTCGACATTTTTCAGCAGCTTCTTGGATGAAAGCATAGCGGTATAAAAATTGTTTTAAATAATAGCAGGGCAATGTTTAGTGGCGCCTCACAGAGACAAAGGCAGCAATAATTCTCCGAACAGTCCACAAACAATTCAGGACTAATAAAATCGTCGAGATTCAATTCGATTTCCTTCTTAGCGAACGATCGCGTTGATACGGCCAATGAGTCCCGGTCCCGGGCACATGGAGGATTTATGCGTGTTCGGGATTCGTATAATTCGGGACACCTTTTCGGGAATTCGGTCAATTTGTTCGGGGACGAAGCGACCGGGATGCTGAGAGAATTGCGAGTGCAAACATGCAGAGTGCAGAGTGCAGAAATGCAGAAATCCACAAATGTAAAAATTCAGAGTGCAGAATGCAAAACTGCGGAGTGCAGGATGCGAAACTGCAAATTGCAAGAATGCAGAGTGCAGAATTGCAGAAATCCGCAAACGTAAAAATGCAGAGTGCAGAGTCCAGAGTGCACAATGCACAATGCATAATACAGAGTGCAGAATTTAGAATTTAGAATTTAGAAATTGTTTTACATAATAGCACGGCAATTTTTAGTGGCGCATCACAGCAAACACAAAGGCAGCAATAATTCTCCGAACAGTCCACAAACAATTCAGGACTAATAAAATCGTCGAGATCCAATGGCGGAGGTCTCCGGCTACCTCTGCAGTGGCAGAGACAGCGAACAGTTATGTCTTCCGTGGAACAGGCGACGGTGTAAACGCTCGCGAGACATGAGGAGCGATTTACAGGACAATCCGACAGGAGACAAACCAATCGAACGATAGAATTCGACGTCGGGGACCGTCCTACGCCACTGGGCGTGCACAATTCCAAAGGCTTCCTCGGTACGCCGGCAGGATGCACGCGTGGCCTGCATTTTCTAGAGCCACGCCACGGAGTCCCCGGCTACCGTTCGGTGCAACTTAAGGGCCCACGCAAAACCGTGGCACGGCCCTGCCGCCAACGCTCCGGCTGGCTCATAATTCTGCCAGGCCAGCCAACAGAAAAAATCGAATCGCGGCCAGATTTCCATTCCGCGGCCCACGGATTCCTGCGAATCGCTTCCTCCCGGTCCCTCGACTCCTCTTTGAATAAAAATGTCTAGTACAATAAATCTCTCGGGGAAGATGTTAAGTCCGATGTTAATACGTCGCTGATTGGATGTTTCTATTAGTGTTGGAAATATTGCTGAGGATTTTCGTAGTCATTCACAGATTTTGCGAACTTGTAGCAAAAATATGTGGCATTTTAAAAGAGGAGAGAGAATAAAATAATTTAAGACCCCAAACGTATTATTTTCAACTTAAAATTATTTACGTCATTTGGATAATCGTATTAGGAATCGTTTGGAACTAACATTTGGAAAGTTTGGAAAGCCCGTGGCATTGCAAAATTAAAAAATATCCTTATTCGATTTGAAAGGGGGAAGTGCATTGTTTTCTTCGCTTTCGCCGACTGAGAGGTAAACAGGTATAATGAGTGGATACCTTGCCCCCCCAACAGGAAGAAGAGTACCGGTAAATGGTGTACCGTGTAACCGAGCTTATCTGAATTGATTTCAGGTCGGGTTAAAAAGGAGCAACGGTGAATCGATTATCATCAACTCGTTCGTCACCCGTCCCCGGTTACATATTCAAGTCTGACTCGAAAAGGATCATGCTACTGCACGACCACGCGACATCCTAGCCACGACGCTCGTAAGACAAGTAGATGCTGCACGTTACAGGGATGGAATTACGACGGAAGAGTAACTGCTGCGAACTGTCGTGCTGTTTCGTGAGTCTACTGCCATCGGGAGCCGGTGTTAGCATGTGTTTCGTGCGCAGTTTCGCTTGCGAGTAGTCCAATTACAATTGTCAACGACCATTTACTCTGTTTCGTTAAAGAAACGTCGTCAATAGAACTGTGGAAATTTTATATTTATTTTAATATTCATTCGCAGAGCGTAAATCGCGTAGCCCTCTCGGAGAGCTCGGAAAAATCCTAATTTCGCATGGAGATCGTTCTAATAATAACAGTGCAACCGTCATTCCCTTCGTCGTCGATCGGACCGGCCATATTTCAACGTGGTCTCGCGTGTTCGCGCGCGCGCGCGCGCGAGTTCGCATTCATACTTCATGTAACGCGGCGACGTCACACGCGGCACACCGCGCGGGAATTTATTATCCGATGGATCATTGATGCATAAATAATCGCGGTACAACCCGATACACGGCCGGATACCGTCCTCAGTCAATTTATCAAGGTTATCGAGGGGCCCGGCCCGGGAGCGTCGATAACGCTTGTATTAACGACAATCAATTAACGGAGCAGAGTATCCCATTGGAAGAATTCGAGGCTGCCGTGGGACCCGGGACATAACTGTGTGCCCTCTCCCACACCTGGGGATTTTTCAGGTGTGCGTTGCTACGCGCCCGCGTGTGCTTGTGTTGGTACACATGATCGACGCATATTTCCACGTGAGAACGACGCCGTTCGACGACCGGCGCAAAAACACACGGCCACTTTTACAGCCGCGAAATGGGCCGACGCCTGATCGACAAGCTATGTCGAGTTTTATCGCGCCGATATATCCGTGAACGTCACTCGGTAAACATTCGACGACTACCAGCCTGCGATGATGTAAGGCGGGCTTTCAGCTAGCCTGTTTCGCTCCTTTACATTCATTCCGGGCTCCGAGAGTTCACGGACCGACGCGAAATAGGACCCAGATTTATGCAGGCCGGTTAGCGAGAACTCGCATCGGAATAGGCAGGTTTCGAAAATCATTCAACATAATTCCACCTCTTTTTTTAAAGCCACTGTCCGCGCGTCGTAAAGTGCCGTCTTTCGTCTTTAATTTAAGCCCTCGAACGGTAAAAAATTCCTACGGGAACACGTTTTAAAATCGACTCAAAGAGAAACCCCTTAAAAATCGACTCAATCTCGATTGAGCTGATGGTCGAGATTTGATCATTTTTTGACACGCTCTTGCAATTTGTTCCTAAACAAAAATATACCTGTCAGAAAGTGGCATCTTTCACTTTTAATTTAAGCCGTTAAACGTCAAAAAATTCTCACGAGAACCCATACTGGAATCGACTGAAAGAATCCCCTGAAATGTATTTCTTTTTCAACCAAAATGCCCTCTTACATCTTTAATCGAGGCCCTCAGAAATTCGAAAATTCCTAGACACATTTTTAAGTAAGCGCCAAAAATCAGTTCGTAGTAATTGGTCGGAGTCGAATTCGCTCGGAGAGCGCGTTCCGATCGAAAATTTCAAAGGGACGCATAAAGAGAGATTATCGAGCGAGTACCGAGCGGCGAATTAGAGAAACACAATGGCGTATCAGGCGATCGATCGATCGGCCGCAGAGAGCGAGCCTATTATTTTTTCCCTCTGGCCCGCGAGATATATGATCCGGTCGATCGTTTGAAGTATCAGCGGGATCTCGCGGTCCGGAGAAATATGCAGATAGATAATCTGCTTGGGAACAAATGGACGGGCGATTCGACGTGTCGTAAAACTGGCCGCCACCGCTGCGACGTCGGATGGAAGTGTTATCGAGTCCCATCGCCGCGGAATAATTGCTACCGAACGGACACTACACGCTAAATAACAAATTACAGCTACTCGATTTTTACCGTCCCGGGGCTGCAGGGAAAGTTCTTCCGCGCGATAACCTAAATTCTTCTATCCCTCATTCTCTGCCTCTCGTATTTCAATTTTATTTGACTTCAATTTTTCTGGTGGATACAGTCGATTACGAAAACATTTATGCGAGTTTTGCATTTCACATCAATATAAACTTTGGAAAAACGCAGATTTTCACGCGTAAAAGATGAGCAGTTGAATACGGAATATTGAATTTTTCGGATAAATGTTCTCAATTATAGGGCAGAATCAACGTTCCCCGCAAAAACCAGTCCCGAGCACCCGATTGTCAATAAACACCGCCATTAACAACCACAGATACAAAACCCGGCTTCACAAACACAAAAATATGCGCATAAATAACGTCGATTATTACGCTGAAATTTTCTTTTCTCCGGCACAAATCAACGAATTACGGATTAATTTCACAGCGAGCACCGGAGAGGTCCATAAATTTAATTAGTATACGAGTTCTGTGATGATAAATCCTCGGGTAAAAATCTGCTTACGGGTACGTTTAAGAAAAATCGAGGAGCCTCCACCAGCTCTAGGCTCATCCTCCGCGGTGCGTAGTATGTATGCACCGGGGCAATGCAGCTGCACCGGTTGCCGTCCATTACGGCGCTGGGACCGGCGAATCGATTTGTCGGAGCGTTAATTAGCGCGTTTCTAGCCGGAGCGATCGCGAATCATGCGAGTTTACGAGGACCGTCTGCCGGCGACCGGATATCGCCACGATACCGATCCGCCGGCTCGATAATCGCTGTTTTCGCGTTTATCTACACTCCGGCAGGAAGGGAAGCCAACACAGAAAAGGAGGGTGGGAGGGGGGTAGTTACCTGGAGAGAATAAATAAACTGCTTCGACTTCATGGAATTATTGCGTTAGTGCTCACGGTATTGAATAATTCGACGAACACGAGATCTGTATCTCTCCAAAAATATTTTGACATGTTCAGAACATTATCTGCGATGCAACACAAAATGGAGTTGTACAATCACAGTGAAACCGTAATCTGGAGCATTTTGCTCAGGAAAATTCATAGAATAATTGTGTATGAGAAACAATTGCAAAATTGTTATTGCCAGAGCACAGTGCGTGCTGAAACAGAAAAATTCGCACGAGGATCGTGAGGAGTCGAAGATCGACGGTTGTTGAAGCTTGGAGAGGTAAAAAGTGGAACATGAATTGAGTTATTATGAGAATCAGCTGCGCAATTGTTGCAGTTGAAGAATAGGAGATTCTCAGACCTAAAAATTCGTTCTCTTCAACGTCCTCGAAGTCCGCTGATAGACGGCCGGATATCGATACCGATCCACCGGCTCGATAATCGATGTTTTCGCGTTTATCGACGCTGGGGCAGGAAGAGAGGAGAGAGAGAGAGAGAGAGAGAGAGAGAGAGGGAGAGAGGGCAGTTGCTAGGAGAGAACGGCCCGGGGCCGTTACTCCAGGAAATCCTACGCGCGTGTACGCGTCGCGAGCGAACAGCACGCTGTTGCGTTTACGTTCGCGTTCGCGTTTAGCCGCGTGTGCTGTGTATGTTTAGCTGTATTCTTTTCGACGCATTTAAGCGAGAGAGGCAGATAAGGCCTGCGATGCGACCGTGGGAGGAACCAGCCGCCTGGATTCCTCCGGCCTGAGAGCCTTTCCTCGTTTCCAAGCCGCGACCTATTCCGCGGGACGAATTTATTCGATCGGCTGCAACCGGTCGCTGCTTCCGGATGCGTGCGTTGCACCCAGATGTTTCTTTCGGAAGCCATTGTCTCCGGGTGAATCGTTAATGTTCAACGAACCCGGAAAGACAGCTTGTTTCCACAGAATAAGAAACGAGAATTTGGTACCGGTTTCGTTTTAATGCGCGGACGGCTCGGATGATTTACAGAAAATCTTGGCAATTATTTTTAATGTCTAGACGAAGGATCTTTACGCGAAATAAAAATTTTCTGCGTTTGCGACCGAGGTGCAGGAACTGTACATTTATTTCTCGTTTTTATAATGTTCGTATGGTAAAAGTGGTACAGCAGTAGTTTCTGCAGTAGTTTGTTTACTCATTCTGGTCATGAAATTTCCAGTGAATTCGTAAAATTGGTAGAAATGCTTTCGCACATCGTCAGTTGGGTTAGACCGTGGGTCTACGCTGCAACTTTGACCTTGCAATTTTAATAGCAATTTTTAAAAAATTTTTTGACCCGTTACCTAGTAAGCTAACTCGGCCAATATCCAAAGTAATTCTAGATCTTTTAAATTTTACAGAATTTTAAGGAAGTTGTTGGCTTCTAAACGGTCTGCGACCACAATTGATGGATAATCGGTGAAAATTTGATGGAGAATCGTCATCGATCGCATTTCCAAGGGTCCTCGCGATAAGATCGATGACTACGATTCGTCCATAAGATCGCAACGAAGCATTTCCCCGGTGAAACCCGAGTAATTCGACGAGTTTCGCGATCGCCGGTGTAGGGTTCCGTATTTACGGCGATCGGGGCTCGCGTAAACTCGCGTCCCCCGCGAGATAAATCGGCGAATCAGGGATGGAGGGGTGGGGGGTGTAGCAGAGAATGAACCCGACCGGTCAACAACGCAGAAGAGAGTCGCGTGCTGTTATTGTTGATCGGTTTCGGTCGCGTGAAAGCGCCTGTTAATCAGCCGATGTAATACGGGCGCGTAATGTTTCATGCATAACCGGGCGAGAACGGGCCCCGTCCCGCTCGAGTTATGGCCGAAGCTTTCGAAAGGGAACACGAGCCCCCGATCGGACGATCCTCGGGACCGAATCTTGATGGAAATTACGAGCCGTTTCTCTCTGTGTTTGACCGTCGCGCGTCCCGTTGTAACTCACCTCCCAAGTTTCCCTCTTTCCCCTCTTTTTCACCCGGTTCCTGGACCGTGGTTTCCTTCTTAGCGAACGATCGCGTTGATACGGCCAATAAGTCCCGGTCCCGGGGACATGCAGGATTTATGCGTGTTCGGGATTCGTATAATTCGGGACACCTTTTCGGGAATTCGGTCAATTTGTTCCGGGACGAAGCGACCGGGATGCTGAGAGAACTGCGAGTGCAAACATGCAGAGTGCAGAAATCCAGAAATGCACAGATGTAAAAATGCAGAGTGCAGAATGCAAAATTGCGGAGTGCAGGATGCGAAACTGCAAATTGCAAAAATGCAGAGTGCAGAGTGCAGAAATGCAGAAATGCACAGATGTAAAAATGCAGAGTGCAGAATGCAAAATTGCGGAGTGCAGGATGCGAAACTGCAAATTGCAAAAATGCAGAGTGCAGAGTGCAGAAATGCACAGATGTAAAAATGCAGAGCGCAGAATGCAAAATTGCGGAGTGCAGGATGCGAAACTGCAAATTGCAAAAATGCAGAGTGCAGAGTGCAGAAATGCAGAAATGCACAGATGTAAAAATGCAGAGCGCAGAATGCAAAATTGCGGAGTGCAGGATGCGAAACTGCAAATTGCAAAAATGCAGAGTGCAGAGTGCAGAAATGCAGAAATGCACAGATGTAAAAATGCAGAGCGCAGAATGCAAAATTGCGGAGTGCAGGATGCAAAACTGCAAATTGCAAACATGCAGAGTGCAGAGTGCAGAAATCCAGAAATGCACAGATGTAAAAATTCAGAGTGCAGAATGCAAAACTGCGGAGTGCAGGATGCGAAACTGCAAATTGCAAAAATGCAGAGTGCAGAGTGCAGAAATGCAGAAGTGCACAAATGTAAAAATGCAGAGTGCAGAATGCAAAATTGCGGAGTGCAGGATGCGAAACTGCAAATTGCAAAAATGCAGAGTGCAGAATTGCAGAGATCCGCAAACGTAAAAATGTAGAGTGCAGAGTCCAGAGTGCACAATGCACAATGCATAATACAGAGTGCAGAGAGCAGAGTGCAGAATTTAGAATGGCAGAAATCCAGAAACGTATGGAATGCACAATGCACAATGCACAATGCAGAAATACGGACTGCAGAATGCACAATTTAATAATTTAAAGAAGTCCGAAAAGATCCGAACGATAAATTCCAGCAGAATAGCCTTTTTGATCCACGGGATAATAACAGCGACAGAGTGGAAGGGGGTAGATTAATTAATGCGGAAGGAGGTTTCACAGCGAGACCAGGTGGAGGAATTACCGCCTCGGGCGACACGACCTTGCCAATGTCCGCGTACGTACCTAAAGTATCGTAAAGGCGTGCGCACCGGTGACGCAAGAATGCGTGCATAGAATAATGCGCGCGTTATTCAGCGGGGTGGCGATTTGCATCGCAATTTTTGTATCATACGGAGCACCACGTTCGGGCGAGTACGGTAGGTAAAGCGGCATTAAACTGTAGCTGAAGCGCGCACCGAAGCGTTTCTGTAAATATTTTCAGAATTTATGCGAGCCGAATATTCAAAATTGTACATTCTTCATATTCCCCTATTTCAATCCTCGAAAATCCAAATAAAATTAAATACATATCACAGTAAATAAGAAGCAATTTTTTGGCACTAAAAATGCAATTTCACATTAAAATACCAACTCGCATAGTGATCGATCCCCATCTTTACCTCTGCGAGTGCACAAGAACGAAACGAAGCAGGAACCAGAATAAGAAGAACAAGAGGAGGGAGAATAAGACGTGAAGTCACGCAGTGACGCGTGTCCGCGCTAATACCGCCATTAGTGCGTGTCCGGTGCGGCTTAAACAACGCTACGCAACCGACGGAAACGAGCGGCGCGTAGGTACGCGAATTTATTAATTGCTGGAACGCGGTGCACTCTCGCAGTTCGCGATGGCAGTCGCGGCAGCCTCCGCTCCGGTGCAACCCGCTTCCTTATCGAGAAAAGGAGTTATCGGGGATGACGTATCGGCCGATCGGTATCGTCCCGCTGCGCAACTATGGAGCGGCGAGTTATCGAACCGCTTGCGTGCTTCATCGCGTCAAGAGAAGCCGAAGGGAGGAAAAGCCCGCGGGATCGTACCTCCTACGGCGCGACCGGGTTTCTATACACGGACGCAATCAAAGAACACCGACTCCTTCTGCTCTCGGACTCGGGAACCTCTCCGGCTGCAGGACAAGAGCCCCGGGGCTGCGCTGCGCTCGAACGACCAACCGGCTCGCCTCCTTTTGCACGGACGCTTCCTTAGAATTTAACCTCTGACGATTTTTATCGTCAAATAAATGCTGGTGCTGTAGCTGCAATTTTTGTTTGAGTTCTCCATCCATGGGAATTTTTGGGTTCGATGATGTCACATGCTTTAATATTGAAATAATGGTTGCAGTGAACAGAATACCCCAAATGCAAAGATGAAATAAAATTTGATACATTGAAATAAAAATAATTTAAGGAGGAAGTATTAGAGATCATTATATTGAAGACAGCAAGTTGATTACTCGAAGATCTGAAGACACCGAGCGAAGATACCGCTTGTGCGCGCGTTGAAGTCTCCGGGCGACCACGCATCGAAGTCTCCGGCGCATAGTATTTTCAGAGGCAGAGACTGGATGAATTAGACTATACTTTTACAGGAAGGGAAACTAAATTGTAAAGACCTTGTTTATTGATTCTTTCGTTGCAATTTTTATTACAATCTTACAGTAGAAATTATCCGAACCTCTACGCAAATACCGGACGTGTGATAGACATTTGTGATTTAGAAACGATAAAAATTGAATTATTTGAGAAAGTTCGAGAATTATATTTTTCCCGTTGAAAAAAATCCTCGTCCGCGTTAAATTTCGTCTGGGACCGTTCGAGACTGGTTGGGAACAAGTCGAGGTCGTTCTCGAGACTTTTCGAGAAGGGACGGCGGTAATGAGCGCCGGTTATTCGCGGAGAGGCCGTTCCAGTCGAAAGTTAGTGTACCGGGTGAAGAGGCCCTCGTCGAGCTGCGAGTTGGGGCCTCGCGGGTCCATGGGGCCCCGTGCGTCTACGGCTAGTAGAAGGGACCTCGGCGCGACCGGAGAAGAGAAGAACCGGTCCTTCCTCGGTCTCGTCTCGCTGCCCATTGGCGTAGGACACCGAGCGTGGGTGCTAACCGAAGACTATACACTTTTTTTCCCGACAATCGACCAGGCTCTCCTAATACGACCTACGTTCCTCGTTAGCGCCTCGAACAGAATAATCACCTGGCAATGTTCGCCAGTTATCCGGGATAACGAATAAATTCAATTTAGTCGCCGGGCCCGGAGAGAACGCTAATTAGTTTCTCCATCATTCACGGACAACGGATAAATTCGATAACTCTTATTTTCTACGATATTTCAAGTCGGCGATGATTTGCACGTTTCCCGGAAAATTATTCGCCTGTTTATACGTTGTTTACTACCAATTCGTAACGTCCATTGCACAACAGTGTATACGGTTAGAAACAGGTACAGTAATTGTGTAATTGAAATGTCTTGTACACGTTCAGAACAATGAAACTCGTTTCTATTTAGGTCTTATGAATTTATGAATTATTAATAGTAGCATATTTACCGTTGACATTCATTTTTCTTTTTGCTGTTTTCAATCTTCGTATGGTTTCTCCCCTTTCACGCCGTCGTGCAATTTAATTATCTCTTTAATTCAGTTATAATATACTGTATAATTGCATTGCCTGTTACCAAACCTGATAATCAATTTTAACACCAGCCTGTCAAGAGTAGAGCCTTTCATTAGTTAATTTCTGGAGTATTTAAATCGAAGGTCGTTTAAAAAATCGCAAATCGAAGGTCGTTTAACCCGCGTCCACAGATTAGTCGGCAGCTCTAATCGCCGGTGTGCTTACACGAAAGGCTTCGTAATTGCTGATAAGATACACCGGCGTTAATTTCGATCCGGCGAGCATATCCGACAGAACGCGCAGAGATGCGCAGAAGCGATTTCAGCGCGCGGTGTTCTCCGAGCGTGGAATCGAGGTAGCTGCGTTTTCGTGGATGACCTCCCTTCTGTGCTCCTTCTCTCCATTTCGGTCATTAACCCCGAATCCCTTTCGCGCGATACCAACACCCGCAAAAACCAGATAGCCCGGCCGTGCGTCGTTACATAAGCGTATGATGAATGCAGGAGTAACTGTATTGCGGCCCGATACTCCATCGAGAGGTACCCAAGATCCTATCGAGGCGATCAAGGGGGCCCTCGATAAATGGCCGGCAACCTGAGCGGCTCGCCGAGAACGATGAATAGGGGAGGGCTCTCTCTCGCATGAAAGGACATTTTTGTTCGCCGGAACGGACCTGCTAAATGCAGCGGACTCGGAATGGTAACGCCGGCAGCGTCGCTCTCGATGCAAGCACTCGGTAGCAATGAGCCTCCATTTTTCATGTATCTATTTCATCGTTCGTTCATCGAGGAGGTGTCCATTTTGTAAAGTGGTCGAGCTGAAGAGACTTTGGTTGGGTAGCGGTAGCGAAAATCTTTTATTCTATACTTCGGTTAGTTTCAATGTCTCTGACAAATTCAACCTTACCGAAACAGCAGGTTACATAACTCCGTCCCGTCCAGCATAATCCCAACGACGTCCCACTGTCCGTCCCATTGCATAACCGAAAGCGTCGTCGCCTCGCCATAAAAGAAGCCACGATCCCCGATCTCTGGATCCATGAAAATCCGCTTGCCCGTCGTCGGAGCCTTCGGCTATCTTTATTCCCCCGATCGTAACTCGGTAAATCACCGGTAGATCGCCAGTGTCTTTCCGTTCACGGTAATTGAAGCCACCTACGCTAGGCAGGCGGCTAGCCGAACAGATCGGAGCTTCCGAAGCGGACGTGGATGCACTCTGTGCACTCTGCTGCACTCCGTGATGCACCGTTAGACGAGGACGAAGACGACCACCACCCTCCCTCTTGTCAACGACTGTCAACATGAGGAGACTGCCCTCTCTCGCTCCTCGCGCACGCTGTCTCTCGTTGACAGACGCTACTCTCTTCGGCTTTGCTCGCTTTGCTTTTGCTTCGCCCGGCTCGCTCGCTCGCTTCTCTATCGTACACCCACCTGCGTCACCGTCGAAGAGGCAGAGGTGAATCACGCGTCCCCGGTTGTGTATAATTCACGCGAAGTGGGGGCCAGATACTGTTAACCGCTGTCAACCGGTGACAGCGGAGACGCTGCCATCCCGGGGACCGGGCACCGCGAACACTTTTTATCGGGATCGCCTAGATTTCTGATCGGACAAAGACAACCGCGACCGCCTGGGTCAACGAAGAGTAATCTCTATCGATCGATCGACGTTCCCGTCGATACTGCCCGATGCCTCTTTATCCAAGGAATCGTCTATATTCGCCGAGCAGACTGTCGCTCACTGTTGTGTAAAATTGCT
This sequence comes from Halictus rubicundus, assembly GCF_050948215.1. Taxonomy (NCBI): domain Eukaryota; kingdom Metazoa; phylum Arthropoda; class Insecta; order Hymenoptera; family Halictidae; genus Halictus; species Halictus rubicundus. The sequence continues at coordinate 14,456,901 of NC_135157.1, read as the reverse complement.
ATCCAGTTGTTCCGAGAATTTATGCGAAACAAAAAGTGTCTATATTACCAAAAATAGTAGCCAAATAGAAATTTTAATGATTGTGAAAGGTATTCTGTTACTTTATGTGTAAAAATCGTTAATTCACCGACCTCCAGCAATTCAATCATCCACCGCGGCATCCAATTAAGGAGAAGTGAAATGAATGTCTTGCAAACAACGTAAAGATACGTTGTGGCGGGAAAGGTTCGCTGGCCAGCTTTGAATTTTGCGTACACGTCCCACGGATCGCGTGCAGCCGGGAACGAACGAGGCTAAAAATCCCGGAAAAATATTTACGATCGCGAGCCGTCGGGGAGATTAAGTCGCCGCGAAACCAGCCATTAGCCGGCACTTTCTGTTATTCGGCTGTAAAGCGAACAATTAAGTATCCGCCGCGGTCCGAGCGCAATTATGTGTCACGCGGAACATGACCGCCTCCGTTAACCCTGTTCCCAAGCCACGCTCGAATCTCGGCAACCGGCACGCCGTTTGTACAGCCAGCCAGCGTACACGTACTACCTACTATTTACAGTAAAAGAGATAAACAGCGGCTCCTTTCGCGCCTGTTTACGGTTACTCGCGCAAGCCAGATCGGAATCAGCGAAAGAAACACGCGTCGCGGTTCGCGAGCGGCCGGCTTTGCCATTTCCAAGCGAACTGCGCGTTCGAATCATGCTCGTCGTATTCGAAATTCGAACGGCCCGCCCGAAAGACCTGGAATCGGTTATTATGAAAGTTGTGAAGATCAATGTTACAATCGACGATTTTTAAAAACGTTCCGGACGGTAGGATATTTCTGAAAAATTATCTGAGCATAACGGAGGGTCCAGACTGTATAACAGAAAAATTTCGAGTAGAAATACCAAGTAGAAAGATGTAAAAAAAATTCTCAAAATCTTGTTCTCATCCGGGACTCACACATACGAGATCGATATCACAGTCCAAATAATTGTCAAGCTCGACAATTTCTCGGAACGTTACTGATCGACGGATCTTTCTGAAAATTTGTTTACCTATAGTACGGTGTTCAGACAGTCTATCCGAACATTTTTGTCCAAAAATACCGCCTGGAAGGGTACGAGAAAAATGGCGAAAGTTCTACAACTTTTGAAGCACAAGCTGACATGTCCATCAAGCCACAACTATCACAATTTTTAAGAACTTTCCGGATGGGCGGATCCGTTTGAGAAATTATTTGCATACAGTATACTGTTCAGACTATATAACAGAAAAAATCCGATTAGAAATACCCAATACAACGGTGCAAGAAAAATGATCAAAGTCCTGTTTCCACCTGGAAAGGAAGGGACTTGATCGTCTACGTTGACCACGTGACTGCAGCATCTTGCAGCAGACAATTTTAATTTGGCACAGAGATTGCCCAATGTATCCATAAATTGTCAACGCAGTTAGGAGTACGATTTGAGCTTAGGTTTTTTCGGATCGGCAACACTGTTCGAGGCGGACAAATTATCGGAGCCGTGGGGACGCTCCTCGGGTCCGGTCAGCGATCGGGTAAACGTGCAATTACTAATTACAGATAACCGGCGATGCGAGTAACGGAACCGCGGCGCGGCCACCGTCCGGGGTAATTTAATTAACGGCAATTACAGCGCGGCCCGCGCTGATTTATGCGTGCCGATGGGATCGCGACGTCCGCGACGAGACACGGGTCCTTCCTTCTTCTCCGTTCGCCGAGTGGAGAACCGAACACTTTCACCGTATCCGTAACGCACCATTATGCGTTTTAAATCCTCCGTTAATTGGCGTTATCCGCGCGAAACGTGCCTCGAAAAACGAGATGCCCGATCGCCGCGGTTCTACAGAGACCTGCGGGCTCCTCCCGGTAGCAGATAAAAGGCCGGCCCCGAGAGACCTCGACAGCGATACGCACCCTAAACTGCCAATCAAAGTGTCAACGCTATCTGGAGTACGGTTCCCCAGGCTACCCTGGCTACCAGCTCGAAGACAGCACTCATCCCTTGCGCCCGTATCGCCCGTAGACGATCGTCTTGGACGTTAATTGAATAATTTGCATCCCACCTGTCCGGATCTGACGAAACACAGGCGAGACGGCCAGGGCTGTGATTAGGTTGTCCCGAGTGTGAGGGACCATTTCAGGGACCCGACATTTCAGAGCGGTGGATGTCAGGGTCCACTTTTATACACTTGATGAACCGCAAATATCAATTAGATAATTGACTATTAGGCCTGTTGATTTTTCATCGCGTAAGGTGTAGGACTTTGGCCATTTTTCTTACAGCTTCCTACCCGGTGTTTTTGGATGAAATTTTTCCCACGGACAGTCTGAACACTGTATTACATGCAAACAATTTAAAAAAAAAATCCTTCCATCGGAAACATTTTTAAAAATTGTCCCAGTGTTATAGCTTGCTTATCGACTCCTCATTAGGTTCACAAGGTACTGGACTTTGACCATTTTTCTCGTACCTTTCCACTGGATATTCTCGCACGAAACTTTTGTTGATAGACGATCCGAATACTATATTATACGTAAATAAATTTGCAGACAGTTCCTTCCATCAGTAACGTTTCTGAAAATTGTCGAAATTGTAAATTATTTGGTCTATCGTATGAGGTCCAACTTTGGCCATTTTTCTTGTACCTTTCTACCGAACGCTCGTGGACAACATTTTTCAGATAGACAGACCCAACATCGTATTACATGTGAACAAATTTCGAGAATGATCCCTCCGCCAGCATCGTTGCTAAAGATCGCCATAGACTACTTCGCGAGGAGACTTGATTAGACGCGAGAGGTCTAGGACCTAGTTCAGCATCTCGGACAAGAAGGACAGCCGGTGAGGCAAGTATGACCGGATCTAGGGGACGTCCAGGGTACGTCCCCGGGTCCTTGGGTCTCTCCCGCTGAGGAATTTCACCTAGGCAGAAATACACCCTGCGAGAGTATCGAGGGAGACCGGTTATTGCTCGGCATTCCTGACCGTCGGCCAGATGTCATCGGCCAAGGCAACTTCGCGGAAAAAGGCGACCGTGAGGACATCGACTTGAACGCGACGGTATCGGTTTCAGTCTCCGAATGCCAAGAGAACCACCTGCCTCGTCTTCTGGGATCGCTTCTTCCCGCGATCCATTCACCGGGGCCGCGCGGCGAGAAGAACGAGAAACCTTGGCAACGAAAGAACCGACCGCCCCCGGTATGATTTGCAATTAACGTCGACGAGGAGCTTGAACGCGGCTGACAGGACACCGCGCCGCGCCGCGCCGCGCCGGTGGCTCGTCAATTCTGCTTCGATAGAAATTTCTACGCTCTCGGCTTCTTTCTCTCCGCGCAGTTTCAGTTTCTCTATTTTCGCTCTCCCCCTCTCGACGCTTCTAACTCTACATTGTTACGCGCGTTCATACGTGTAGCCAGCTCGGCGAACGCTTCCTAATTGCTGTCGCCTACGTCCGACGACCCAGTTCCTGCTCTCGCTACATCATTTTTCAACTGGATACATTTTTGACCGGGGATAATGGCGATTGTAATTGCGTCCCGGTTTCGAGCGCGCTGGATCCTGGGATTGCTTTTGAGGATGACTTATTTGCAGCCGCCATTGTTCCGAGATAATGAGGTGACACGAGGATGGGCACTATTGCGAGGCTAGAATCTTGATGGAATTTTAGGATTTTTGCTGGTTGCAACACTGAAAAATCGAACGGCTTCGACACGTGCTGATTAGAAATTCGCTGCGGTAGTATTATCATAAGAGTGATGATTTCAAATTTTGTATGGTGCTATATGGTGATTACCTTAGCCACCCCGGAAAATTATAATAAGAAAGAATATATGCGGTTGCTAGGCGGAGAACTCTTATTTCGTATTTCGGCAACTGATTTGATTCCAGTGGCAGTGGGTGGCAACGGGTCCCGCAACCCGTTAACCCAGAGGTCAACTGGGTTAGGGGGTTATGAGCGGCGATTTCAAAAAGTGGCCGTCACGTCTCCAAGGCCAAGAATGCAATCGGCGCGGAGTACGTCTCTTTCTCGATCCGTTTCGAGGCGTTTCGGGCCATGTACGGCTGCCAGGTGAGCAAGAAGTGGTCTTTCGAGGATCGACGACGAGCAGCCGAGAGCCGTATGCGGCAGAGCGACACCTCTTTCGTCGGCTTCAGGGGCTCGACACGTGCTGCTCCAGAAATCAAACGCGCCCGGAAAAACCGGCGGCGAGCGTCCGCCGATTAAAATAAAAACCGTCGGGCCCCCGAGGCGGCCGGGCCTCGTTGAAAACACCAGATCCGAGCTTTTTCGTTCTTATCCCGGTCCGCCGTCCGATCGCGCCGCAAAAAGACCAGGCGACGAGCCGGTGCGGTGAAAAACTAATTGCGACTTATCGGGGCTTTGATCAAATTGCCTTTATCTCGATTCTTTGGTGAGATACTTACGAAATGGGAACTTTTACGGGACATTTTTCCAAATGGGACGTCATTCGAGCATCCTAGCTGGTAATCATTCTTATTAGGCAGACAGATCAAAGTGTAGGACTTTTACAGTGAATGAAAGGTCGATAACCCAAATAATTGACTACTTGCACAATTTTTAAAAAATTTTCCGGTGGAAGGATTTTTTTGAAAATTTGCTTGCATGAAATGCAGTATTCAGATTGTCTGTCGGAAAAATTTCGTCCAAGAATTCCGGGTGGAAAGGTTCGAAAAAAATGGTCAAAGTCCAATGCCTCTTAAATGTCACGAGAAGTGGATAGGCCAAATATTTGACTACTTGGACAATTTTTAAAAAGTTTCCGGTGGAAGGATCTTTTTGAAAATTTACTTGCATGTAATGCAGTATTCAGATTGTCGGTCGGAAAAATTTCGTCCAAGAATTTCGGGTGGAAAGGTTCGAAAAAGATGGTCAAAGTCCAATGCCTCTTAAATGTCACGAGAAGTGGATAGGCCAAATATTTGACTATACTTGGACAATTTTTAAAAATTTTCCGGTGGAAGGATTTTTTTGAAAATTTGCTTGCATGAAATGCAGTATTCAGATTGTCTGTCGGAAAAATTTCGTCCAAGAATTTCGGGTGGAAAGGTTCGAAAAAGATGGTCAAAGTCCAATGCCTCTTAAATGTCACGAGAAGTGGATAGGCCAAATATTTGACTACTTGGACAATTTTTAAAAAGTTTCCGGTGGAAGGATCTTTTTGAAAATTGACTTGCATGTAATGCAGTATTCAGATTGTCGGTCGGAAAAATTTCGTCCAAGAATTCCGGGTGGAAAGGTTCGAAAAAAATGGTCAAAGTCCAATGCCTCTTAAATGTCACGAGAAGTGGATAGGCCAAATGATTGACCACTTGGACAATTTTTAAAAAATTTTCCGGTGGAAGGATCTTTTTGAAAATTTACTTGCATGTAATACAGTGTTCAGATTGTCTGTCGGAAAAATTTTGTCCAAGAATTCCGGGTGGAAAGGTTCGAAAAAGATGGTCAAAGTCCAATGCCTCTTAAATGTCACGAGAAGTGGATAGGCCAAATGATTGACTACTTGGACAATTTTTAAAAAATTTTCCGGTGGAAGGATCTTTTTGAAAATTTACTTGCATGTAATGCAGTATTCAGATTGTCGGTCGGAAAAATTTCGTCCAAGAATTTCGGGTGGAAAGGTTCGAAAAAGATGGTCAAAGTCCAATGCCTCTTAAATGTCACGAGAAGTGGATAGGCCAAATATTTGACTATACTTGGACAATTTTTAAAAAGTTTCCGGTGGAAGGATTTTTTTGAAAATTTGCTTGCATGAAATGCAGTATTCAGATTGTCTGTCGGAAAAATTTCGTCCAAGAATTTCGGGTGGAAAGGTTCGAAAAAGATGGTCAAAGTCCAATGCCTCTTAAATGTCACGAGAAGTGGATAGGCCAAATATTTGACTACTTGGACAATTTTTAAAAAGTTTCCGGTGGAAGGATCTTTTTGAAAATTGACTTGCATGTAATGCAGTATTCAGATTGTCGGTCGGAAAAATTTCGTCCAAGAATTCCGGGTGGAAAGGTTCGAAAAAAATGGTCAAAGTCCAATGCCTCTTAAATGTCACGAGAAGTGGATAGGCCAAATGATTGACCACTTGGACAATTTTTAAAAAATTTTCCGGTGGAAGGATCTTTTTGAAAATTTACTTGCATGTAATACAGTGTTCAGATTGTCTGTCGGAAAAATTTTGTCCAAGAATTCCGGGTGGAAAGGTTCGAAAAAGATGGTCAAAGTCCAATGCCTCTTAAATGTCACGAGAAGTGGATAGGCCAAATGATTGACTACTTGGACAATTTTTAAAAAATTTTCCGGTGGAAGGATCTTTTTGAAAATTTACTTGCATGTAATGCAGTGTTCAGATTGTCTGACGGAAAAATTTCGTCCAAGAATTCCGGGTGGAAAGGTTCGAAAAACTGGTTAAAATTCCTATGCTTCTTGAACGTCACGAGAATTGAATAGGCCAAATAATCGACTACTTGGACAATTTTTAAAAAATTCTGCAATGGAAGGATCTTTCTGAAAACTTGCTTGCATATCATACAGGGTTCAGATTGTCCGTCAGGAAAATTTCGTCCAAAAGTTCCGGCTGTAAGGATACAAAAAAAAAATTGTGAAAATCCTGTACCTTTTGAACAGGACGAGTGAAAAGGGTCCAGCGTTCGAGAATTAAACAAGAAAGTATATGAAATGAATTTGCCTATGTAAACTACGAGATGTTGTTCTAGGACTGCAACAGTACATTCTAAAATTGCCGACAATGGGCTACCGATTACCCCTAAACATTAACATGTTCATAGCGGAACCTAATATTAAGGCTTGTAGTTATATCCACTTGTATTTTAGAGATTGTAAATTATCTATTTAAATAATAACTACATTTTGTAATAATGTAATAATAATCTATTAAATTGTAATACCACACTGTAAAGCGAAATGGACCCATTTAAGGGTCTAAAGAGCTTGAATAAAAAAAAAAAAAAAAAAAAAAAAAAATTGCCGACGACCATGAGGAACAGCGTCACCATTAACGTATCCAAACGAGTCAATCATGGTCCCGAACTTTTTCGGCATCGTACGAAGAGCGCGCGACCGTTCGCGTTGCTAATGATGTTATGAGCGTTCTGTCATCGTCCGGATTCCCCCGATCACTCTGCCCGAAGATCGGAGGCTCGGTTTTAGGGCCGCATGCCTTCGGTCGTCCTCGGATGCCTGGGGCAGGATGCCTCGGCCGAGTTTTTCCGCGGTTGCTTACGGTGACCGTAGTCTGCCTCTCCGGCCGGTCGTCCTCGACGCGAAAGAAACCTCTCCGTCGCGTCGTTTAATTTCGTCGACGAGGGACGTAGACGGAGAGCGCAAGTCGGCAGCACCGGGGTGCAGCGTGCAGTCGGTCCGGTGCGGTCTCGGTATCGATCGCAATTACCGGCGACGAGAGAGACCGGGCAACCGGCAAAACGAGCCGCACAGTTCCTTCACGGCGAGAACGCGGAACAGCCGAGAACAGATGTCGTTCCGAGGAATGCCGACCGCGGGAGAGCCTGAGAGAAGGCTCCCGTAGCCTGCTGGAGCCTCGCCGTGGAGGAGAGGCTCCTCTCCTCTCTCGGCGAAGCTTCTTCCTCGTTTATTCCCGTTCTGGAACCAAAGACGGGACTCGCGCGAGCGCCGTCGCGTCGCGTCGCTTCGTTCTCGGAACGGGCTCTCCGACTGATATCTTGTCGACGGATGCCCATATTTTTCCCCCGGCTCGCTCGCTCGCTTCTTTTCCCTTTTTTTCTTCTTTTTTCGTATTCCTCGAACCCGTGCACGCCTGTCAAAAGCTACCTGCCGATGGCTGCTTGCTTTCTGTTCACCGACCACGGCGCGCGGCGGCTACTACTTAGGTCGACCACGATTTATGGACACTTGCCCCGGCCTTGATGGAATATTTTTCCCGACGATCCGACGCGAGGCAAGACCCCGCCGGACACCGTCATCTGTCTGATAGGGCGAGTCTTGTTTAGCCGATGATCTTGCCGCGCTTGTCAATTAATTCGATCGGCAGAGCAAAACGCGAACTCGCGAGAGACCGAGCGGTTTCGAGTGTCCACCGGGAAAATACTTTGCGCCAGATTCGTTCGGTATCTCGCAATTGTTGCGGACCATTTTTATTTCGGGTAATAATTTCTCTATGAATTGTCAACGTTAGAAGTTTCATTTCAGCTTTACCAGATCGGTGACACTGTTCGAAGCTCTTCTGAAAAAAAAAAAAAACGATAATTCCCATCGTTCGTCTTCCACTGTTCCACGAAAAACGCATACTTCAAACGCCTCGAATTGCAAGCTCAAAAACGGATTCCGCTCGGCGATCTGCCATCCTGTTTCGAGGTTTAAAAAACCGCTATAAACGCGTGACCAACGACCGAACACATTTCGACCGTTCGAATCGTTTTCTCGATTTATACCTCTCGTATACAAGTCGAAAGAAAGCAACGGGACCGAAAATGACAAGCGGTGATCGCGCGATTAACGGCGGCAGGACGGTTTCTCCTGGATCCCTGGATCGGGGGCTCGCTTTTCCTCGGCAAATGACGCCGGATGGCATTTCGATCGGACGGCGATCGCGCTGTCGATTTACGACAATTTGTACGCGGTCGTGTCGCTGCCATTTAAGCGTTGCGCCACGACATCATGCGCACACTTCCCCTTTTTTCTCTCTCATTTTCTTCCTTTTCTGTTCTTTTTTTTTCCTTCTTCTTCTTCTTCTTTTTCTCCGCGCGTCGTCGAGACACGGTTCGCGATTCTCGCGACAGGGATTATCGACGACCGTCCTTCTTTTTCTCTCTCTCTCGAAGAAGGATCGAGCGCGTAGTCCGGCGATCGATCGATCGAACGCCGAGCGAGACTCCCACGCGTCTCTGGACCACGAACCACGAAAAAAAGCGTACGCCGAGCGTCGCGCTTTCTCTCCATTACCATCGATGATGTATCACCCGAAGGTTCGTCAGAAATTACGACGTGCACGGGAACACGGGACAGCGAATAATCGAGCCGTTGCGGCTAATCGACCCCGTCGCGAATAAATTCGGTGTAATTGACTGCGGCTTTTATCGCGCGTCTCCACGCACGCTCTCTCGATTTGCGATTCTTTTTTACGCTGGATCAGGCGCCTCTTGCACCCACTTCAATTTTCTGGATTTTTGTCGGAGAGACTGGACAATGTGACAACAGTCGAGGGATTTAGCGGACTGTTGAGGGATTGAGACGGATTTGCAATTGAAGCGCACCTAAATTTAGAGCTCTGAGTATTTCAGCACTGATGGGTCCCCCAATGAAAGCCTCTAGAAATTCCCTTACTGGAAAAATCTCACCATTTCTCTCATAATACTGTTCCAGACTATGATCCCTAGGTATCTAAAGACATTCGAAATTAAAACGCACCTAAAATCTAGAGCTCTGAGTATATTAGCACTGATGGGTCCCCCAATGAAAGCCTCTAGAGACTCCCCTAGTAAACAAATCTCACTGTTTTTCCCAAAATACTGATGCAGGCTATAATCCCTAAGTGCCTAAAAATATTTTAAATTAAAGCGCACTTAAAATCTAGGTCTGCCAGTATTTTAGCACCGATGGGTCCCCAAAAGAAAGCCTCTAGCAACTCTCCTACTGGAAAAATCTCACCATTTCTCCCAAATTACTGATCCAGACTATGGTCCCTAGGTATCTAAACACACTTGAAATTAAAACGCACCTAAAATCTAGACCTCTGAGTATTGTAGCACCCATGGGTCCCCCAATGAAAGCCTCCAGCGTCTCCCCTACTAAACAAATCTCACAATTTCCCCCAAAACTCTGCTCCAGCCTATGATCCCCAGGTATCCATCACAGAAAAAAATGCAAATTCACGACCGAAGGTTCCCAATTCCCAGTCATCTCCGAAGGCCATTCGAATATAAACCGCAAGCGGAACGGAACCCGGCTTGTTTATTAACCGAAACAGTGTCGCGAGATGCGGAAGAGGTATTCCAGCGAAGATCGCGAAGTTCGCCGAAGGAATGCCAGCCGAAGAAACGTTTCGCATGACAGACGTCCGTCGTTGGGCGATAAATCTCTTCGGCAAACGTACACCGTGACGCGTCGGGACGCGTAGACGTTCCTCCTTAATCACCTTTTTCAATTTATTCGGTTACGAAAGGGGAAGAAGACGCGGTCGTGGCTCGGTGTTTTTGCAGCGGACGCGTCGCGTCGTTGCACGGGCTAGGTCTGGGGAGTAAATACCGTTTCATAGACGAAAGAAAGTGTCTCGGATCCGTTCTCGGAAGCTCGCGGATATGTAGAACAATGGGCGGGGTACCGCAACGAGCAGGCGCCCGATTTAGATCGACGTCTAATATTCGAGGAACTCCGTGGCCCGAGGAGTAAATCGTTTTATGCGGCAGGTGGCTACGGGTGATTGACAACGACTGCGCCCAGGTAAGCCGTGTCACGCTCGGTGAGCGGACACGTCGCCGATCAACGTTTATTAGACGACAATGGCTCATTAGGAATGATAATTGCGTTGACGTGCTGGCAGCTTCAGCCGAGCTTGGAACGCTGGCAGGCCGTTCAGACAAACAGGAAGTTCGACGATCGAATTGTTTAGGATCTGAAGAGGTACAAGTTCGATCGTCGAAAATTTTAACGAACAGTTAGAAGACGTTCCAAGCAAACGTTCGATTGGAAGATCAATTTTTCGAGGATTCGGGGATGTTCATAATTTTAATGAACGACGAAAGGCGTTCCAAGCGAACATTGAATTATTTTTACAGAACATTGAAATTTGTACAGATCCTCGAGGAGTTCATTCGTCGAGCGCACCATTTGCAATGACAGTATTAAAAGCGCTGTTAGTCGATCTCCGAAGATGAAATTCAAGGCTCGCAATAATTCTTCGTCGTGCAGCCGGCGCACCGTGAAATCGAACCTGGAAGACCTGGGAACCGACTCCGAGGCGCAGGTGTGGCTAAACGTTCTTAGCGAGCAATCATGCGCTATTAAATGGTGCAAGTCCCTGGCAGAGAATATCAGGCTTGCGAGTTGTTGTAACCACGTCCCGCTAACGTGCAGTCCTCAAAGAAATTTATGCGTGCGTATCGAATGACGGCAATTACCTTGCATTAACGTCCACTGTGAAACTTGGGAAGACGATCGGTTTCCAGAGCTTTTCGTAAGGGTCGAGAGACTATGGTCCCGTTAGGCACCAATCGGACAGCCTGTACTTTATCGCTTTAGTGCCTCTCTTTCGTCAAATGTTACGAGTCGTTAATTCCCTTCTATTCCGATTTCATTGTTTCGCCGGAATTGGCTCGATTGTTTAGGCTTGACACTAAAAATTGCTGTACCCGTTATTAGAAACTTCATTCGGGTACATATTATTGTAAAAATCTAAATAAATCGAGAGCTATTATTTTACAAGCACACTTGAATGTTCTAGTGTTGGTATCGTAAGATTCGCGATTGTAGTTATCACGGAAAAGTAATAATATCTAGGTGTAGGGTTACATGCAGCGTACAAAAAAATTTGTCTACGATACCGAATCATGTCTGAATATACTGCCGCAAATTTTTTATTCGTACATCATTCTGCTCTCTCGTAATAAATTCGCAAAGATGAGGCACATAAAAGTTCACGTTCCAATAAAAACCGTATCGGCCACTTTTAAATATCGTTAAAATCGAACGACTCGCGGATAAATTACTTCCATCGCATTGCAACGGGTTAAATAAACTAAAGAAACCACGCACACTTTGAAGCACCACTTAGGAATGAACTACGAAACAAAAAGGTCCATAAAATGGTTGGCTGCATTTGCATCGCCTCGAACAAAGCGCGCCGTTGGCACACATTCGACAGCTCCAGGGGCGCATTATCGCAATTATGCTCGCGCGGAGCAATTATGAGGCGTTCTGTGACCTCGGGAATCGGATCAGGCCCGAGCACGACCCGTAATGCGTTTCTTTCCGACCCAGCTGAAGAACCGCACTTTTCTTCGGCAACCCTCCGAGAATCTGCTGACAATCGCGGTTCTTAGACACTGAGGGAGACGCGGGGGGCCCCCGCTGGCTCGTGAGAAAAACCGGGAATGTCGTGGAATTAATTGAAATCAGCATAGCTCGGCGCCGAGGCGAGCGTTCCTTCGTGGAAACGGCTTGACGATTAATGGCCGGGATCGTTTCATTCATCGCTTCGTCGTGCCGCGAGGTGGGAGAGGAGGATTAACGTCGAGCATAGTGCTAAAGGTCAATGCCGCGACGACGCGGCAAGCCCCTAACTTCGTGTGGGAAGAATTTCTGCCTTCCTTTGCATTTTTTCGCCTTTAGTCACTCCCCCAGGGCCGGCCAAGCTTCTTGCCTCTTCGGGATCGACGCTGACGGATTCGCGGGACTCAATCGATTGAACATGCCGCCCGAGATTTTTCGCGAAAGTCGCCGAGTCATTCGGTAGCCTGATAGGATGTATAGTACCAAGTGGTGAATCTTTATCTCCTCTGGGGAGACGGACGCGAGAGAAATCAGGACCGTCTGGCTTCCCCTCGGTGTTTTATACTTAAACGCGCGAGAAAAATTCTGGAAATCTTTGGACACGTTCCTGGTATCGTAGCACCAGTGGGAGAATTTTTTCAGATTTTTGGATCGGCTACTTTGGTCTTGGGAAAATCAAAATGTGAGAGTTTGTTCTATTTTTCTTGTTCGACGCGTAACTAGATGAGAAAATTTTGCGAGTAAATGAGAAGTTACTGTTTAATTGTATTGGGAAATTTTTAGTAGGTATCTGACACTGAGACCTGTGTCGTGGATTTTTTTCAGATTTTTTAACTGGTCATTTTGGTTGGGGAAAATTCGAAATGCGAGTCTGTTCTAATTTTCCTGGTATATGCGATACGTGATTTTATGGGAAATATTAAAATACGAAGTCACTGTTTGATCACTGTGGGAAAATTTAAGTGTGTTTCTAACATTGAGACGCGTGTTATGGAATTTTTTCAGATTTTTAGATTGTTAATTCTGTCTGTGAAAAATTAAAAACGGCGCAATTGATCAACTACGAGAAGCTTGAGCCGGATACAAATGGAACAATTTTGATATATTAAGTAACCCTTAAGTACCTTTAATTGTTCCGCTGTATTCAATTCCATCTACTGTCTATCGTCACAAATGTTCATCACAATTAGATGCTCAACGTGTTAACTAAAGATTGCAAGCACTTTACGCTAAAACCGTCTCGAGCCACGTCCGAAAAGCAGCTCGCAAATAAGAATGCTCCAAGCCCGGGGACACTTTTTCCGTCGGTCGCGCCCCAAGTACCTACATCAAAGTAACCACGCCGTAAAACTGTTCTTCTGTCGCCCTTATCTGCGATTCGAGCAATAACACCTGACCTCGCCTCGCGATTTCAGCTGTCGCGTTCTTCGCATGCTCTCGCACTCAGCTTTATCGAGCCTGTCGTGTCCTCCGCGTCTTAATTGCGAGATTCGCGGAGCCGACGACACCCATTTCGGTCGTATCTCTTTTTCATTCTTTTGCCGACCAGATTTTTCTCCTAGAAACCGTCCTTGCGCCCGTGATTGCCCCGTCGACGAGTCTGCCAATCGCGAACCCTTTCCCGAAGGTATAAAGATCTCTCTCTCTCTCTCTCGGGGTTCGGCGCGAGAGTTGCTTTACGATTTCAGGGAAACCTTGAATGGCGGATCTGAGCGTAGGCCAACGAATAAACCCCGATGCATTGTGTTTTATTGTTGGAACCGCGTAAACCGCGTATCTCTATGCGCGAGAACGTCGCGACACGCCCACGCGACAAGCGTCGAGACTGGTTTACATGGAGCCAGTTCGGTCTCCGAAATGGGCAAACCGGAACAAAAGCGGAATTGCGACAGCTCCGTGGTTCTGCCATGGGCTTTGATCGATGCTCCGAGTATCCTTTCCCTCGATTTTTGTTGTCCTTGCGAGCACCTCGCTCGAGAAACCGAGTGGGACACAGACGTCTCTCAGGGCTGCTTTCACACCCCAATTTAGCTGAATTGGTGCACGTCATGACAAACACGTGTCGATGTAATACATCATTTTTTAAGAATAATTTCGTTGGTATGTTTTACCGGGACAACGAATAACAATACAACATGCAAAACCATTCGAGCAATTTGGTCATCACTAGACTGGGGATGATAATAAAAATTGTCGACATTGTCGAAATAAATAATGCAACTATTACATAAACAGTATAAATATAGCGTGAAGGATTTTTATCGAAAAGACAGATCCCAGATCAATTTAAAATAAAAAGATAATTCCTAATGGCCTGGAATGCGCGAAATTACTGTCAGGATATAGCCATCGACAAGTATTGATTCTACCGTTCTGAAGATCGTAGACACGTCTTGAAAATGGATAGAACACTTCGGAGGTATTTGCTCGGGGGATTATGGTTTCCTCGACAAACGATCTCGCGTTTCATTGACTAAGAATCCGCGACCATAACGGAAATCATGCAGGTTCCGAACGGGTACTCGCTATCTACCTCGCCGTGTCGTAGATAACGAAAATAGTCATAGTAATTGGGACCAATAGGAAGGAGGCGTTCTACGGTGCGGAGGCTCTCTTTTAATCTACGTTGCATTCCGAAACGGTTGCCGAGTTCTACGATTCCCGGCCCCACTTCTTCCTGATTCCTTAACGAGGGAAAACTCCGATCTACCCGAGGCGAACCGTCAATAACATAGTGGAAATAATTGCGTATCCCGTGGCGGGTTTCGATGTTTTCGATCCGCCGTCCAAGATCATTTTTCCGAATGGTTAATTAACCGAGACACTGATTTAAGAGCGCCGGGAACGCGTGTCCCGCTGGCAGTACCGAGTTTTGTATGCGATTTTCCTCGGAAAGTTGTTCGGCGCTCGTAAAATCGAAAGTGAATTTATCACTTTCCGTGCTGGGATCAGGGGAATTGATTGGTTTATGGGCGGACGGGAGTGACGCGCGCCTAACCGGACGCTTGAAATCGATAAGCAGTATCTCGGTAAAACCACACCTGCAATCGATAGCCAACAAGCGAGTTACGTTTCCCGGCAATGAAGTGCTCCTTTTACGAGGACAACGGGAATGGAGTCTTGCCACTCTGAGGACGGGGAGCATCCGGAAAAAATTCATTTTTTGCGCTAAGTATCGCATAACTCATAACCGAGTCGAGACAATCAACCTAGGCCGGACCTGCGACTCGGGTGGGAGCAATTAATCCTTGTGTGGTGTTTAGGAGATTTGGATATTTTTTGCGTTGAGTCCATGTATAGAGATTCATTAAATTAAGTTTAAGTTAATACAGGCAGAAAGTGAATCCAATTGTTGAGAAATGAACTTGAAGTTAACAGAGTCGGAAAATGAATTCACTTGTACTGAAATGAACTTGAAGTCAACAGAGTCGGAAAATGAATTCACTTGTACTGAAATGAACTTGAAGTCAACAGAATCAGAATGTGAATCCAATTGTTCAGAAACGAACTTGAAGTCAACAGAGTCAGAGAGTGAGTACAATTGTTGAGAAACGAACATGAAGTCAACAGAGTCAGAAAGTGAGTACAATTGTTGAAAAGTTAAATTGAAGTCAACAGAGTCAGAAGGTGAGTTCAGTTGTTGAAAAATGAACTTGAAGTCAACAGAGTCGGAATGTGAGTTCATATATTGAAAAATTAACTCGAAGTCAACAGACCCAGAAAGTGAGTTCACTTGTTGAGAAATGAACTTCAAGTCAACAGACCCAGAAAGTGAGTTCACTTGTTGAGAAATGAACTTCAAGTCAACAGACCCAGAAAGTGAGTTCACTTGTTGAGAAATGAACTTGTAGTCAACAAAATCAGAGAGTGAGTTCACATGTTGAGAAATGAACTTGAAGTCAACAGACCCAGAAAGTGAGTTCAGTTCTTGAGAAATAAACTTCAAGTCAACATACCCAGAAAGTGAGTTCACTTGTTGGGAAATGAACTTGTAGTCAACACAGTCAGAAAGTGA
Organism: Halictus rubicundus; assembly: GCF_050948215.1. Classification (NCBI taxonomy): domain Eukaryota; kingdom Metazoa; phylum Arthropoda; class Insecta; order Hymenoptera; family Halictidae; genus Halictus; species Halictus rubicundus. Next base: position 14,440,889 of record NC_135157.1, on the reverse strand, counting down.
TCACCATTGTTGAGAAATGAACTTGAAGTCATCAGACCCAGAAAGTGAGTTCACTTGTTGAGAAATGAACTTGAAGTCAACATACCCAGAAAGTGAGTTCACTTGTTGAGAAATGAACTTGAAGTCATCAGACCCAGAAAGTGAGTTCACTTGTTGAGAACTGAACATGAAATCATCAGACCCAGAAAGTGGGTTCAATAGTTGAAAAATTGAGTTGCGAGCTGGCCAGTACTATCAAGTGCAAGATCCCAATAAAATTTCCCAATCGTACCGCGGTTTAAAAAATTGTACGAGATTTAAATGAACGAGAAAAGAGATCGACCGCAGTCGCCTAACGCCAAGTATGTCAGTACCGAAGCAAAAGTGAATCAGTTCCGGTGGCAGAAACGGAGTCTGAAACTCTATGGTGGTTGGGTTCTACTTTCTTCTTCTTTACTTTCTACCGCAATCTTCCGGGGCTCTATGTTTACCTCGAAAATAGACTGTTTCATGGTTCTCCTGTGTTCGTTAATGAAAAGGAGAATAGGAATTACAAGTTTATGCAGCGGTAAACGATCCTCTCGAGGGAAGGCTTGCTCGTTTGCGTTTCTCGGATTCGGACTCTCGGCATTGACTGTGAAATATTGAAACACGCCACTCAACCTTGTGGAAAATCTTTCTTACCAGCACCTTATCCTCCTTCGAGTCTTTCGCGAAACGCGAAATAACGAAGGTGTTCCGTCGAGGGCGTCGTCTGACCTTCTAGACTCGAAAAATCTGAAAATCTCCGAGAATTACTCGCTGTACTTCACGCCACGAACGATTCCTTTGAATCATAAAGTCCGTAATATGTCGTAAATAATCCGCAAGGAATTCAACAATTCTATTATTCACCGAGCCTTCGCGGGAGTTCGGTGTATAAATAAATCGGTGACGTTCTCCTTTAGTGCTGGACTTAGTAACAATAAAACTCGATTACCTCGTCACTCTTACACGAGTACACCATGTTCATAGGCATCAAATTTCTCGATGAAATTTTTATTTATTAATGCTTCAAACCGGATGGTTGAAACGTACCTCACTTCAAGGTCCTAGTTTATTTCTCTCAAGTCTATATAATATGTAGATTATGGATTTTTATGCTAAATAAAAATTGCTTGGTCCCAGGGACAAGAGCCATTTATGGATTACTTTTTTCCAAAGTAATACTCATTTCACACTGAATCTACGAACCACAGCGGAAGGTGAACTTCTGGTTCCGTTTCGCTATACGCAAGAACGTGTTGAGGAAGCCTTGGAACTATATTCAGATGAATTTATTCATTGAATTCGCTCATTCAATTTATTCAACACCCTCAGCATCGTTCCGCAGTTGCCAGTTTCCTGATCGAGTCCCAACCATCTCCCACTCAGTTTTTACGGCACGAAAAATGTTTGCACAAAACCTGTACGAGGTTTTCAGAGAACGAACGTGACAAAACCCGCGAGGTGTCCAGAAATTGCCAGTCCCAATCTCCCGCGGTACATTTCTTCTGTTCCGTTGCGTAAGTTATTGCGCAATTCAGCTATCCATTCCCGTGGCAATCTATTCCGGCGCGGCGGTAACCGAAGAAAATCGAAAAGGCCGTCGTAAACTCGGTAGGGCATCTATCTGGAGGATAGAGGAACGTTAACCCCGAAGGAAGCGCCGAACTTTAGACACAGGAGCTAATAGAAAATTCCAATCGATTCCTGCCCGTAAACCCCTCCCCTCTCCCCCACGAAATCCTCTCTCCTCGAGAAGTCAGCGGACACCGGGGAAGGTCCTTCGAAAAAATCGGCGCGTTCATCATCGAAGAGGTCGGGAGAGGGAGATCTAATCGAAGCGGAGCGCTCGTAAAGCTAAACAGCAGCGGGTGTCGTTAACTGTCCAGGTTCCTAGGACCATGGAATGCGGCCGACATCGCAGCCCGGTGTGTCTTCCTCAGGGCATCAGCTTCGCGTACCGAGCTTCTGCCAGCCTGGAAAGCCCGGTGGAACGGTCCGAGGACCAATAAATGTCACCCGTGGCCGCCGCTAGCCTCCTTAATCGATCGGACGTCTCGATCGATCGCCGTTCCCGATCTACCGGTCGAGATCTGACCTTCGAGATCCTCGCACACGACACCGGTACACGTCCAGCCACCCGCATTTCCGGTTGACCCCCAGACACGACCCTGTCCCTCATTTTTTGGGTTTCCTGCCAGGTCACCGCTTTTGGTGCTCGGATCAAGCACATTTTTGAAATTCAGATTTAAACGAACGAGTAGATTCGATGAATATATTTATTTCAACAGAAATAATTGTAAAACCTCTGTTAGGTTTCTTTGCGAGTGTAACAAATGGACGGGGTATTTGCCTGTGGTATGCTTTCGGAAGGCAAAATGGCTGCCACGATCTGAAAATCCACACATTCCCATTGGAATTTTGAGGATGTGTTTCTGAAAGACTATTCTACAATTCAGACTATTCATTTTTTCCTAAATAATTTTTAACAATTGTACTGCGGATCTCTGGGCAAAATGAAAATGGTCTACGTCGATTACAACAAACGGGGACTAAATAGACAATTTTTTTCTTTCTTTAGTGATCGTAACAGTTTTAAAGCAATTCTAAAATTTGTATTATCTGTTTACCGTATCATACTCGACCGTCTCGCTTTTGCTATAAAAGCATATAAAATCCGCGGTCTATTAATAACGCCGACCGCTGATAGCACCGTCGACCTATTAAAATTATTGGAAGTCGTTAATATTTACTTGGTTCAAGTGGCTCGCTACTGACGCAATCAATTTAGCATAAAGATCCGGCAGTCTGCTAATAACACTGAAAACCTGGGCGAAACCAGCGAAGAAAGGAGATCGAGAGGCTCCGATCGAAGGATCTCGGATCGGGATCCGGCGAGTGAGTATTCTAATGAAGATCGTTGCCCGTGAAACGAGGTACTCGCCGGTGACGTCGGCGAGGGTAGGAATCCTCGGGTACACGACTCGGTGCGTAATTGCCATAAACAACCGGCGTCCTGTCGGACGTTTTCCACGTTTCTGGAATGCCGTGTACTCCGGGCGCGAGCAGATAAGTGAATAGCGAAGGCGAGTAAATTAGCTCCCCCGTAATAGACTCGACGCTTGGCGAAGGAGGTGCGGCAAAGGCGAGGCAAAAGCGAGGCAAAAGCGAGGCAAAACCGAGGCAAAAGCGAGGCGAGGGGACACCATAAGGTAAATAACGTCGCCGGCGTCTTCCCCATTTGCTCGGGTATCCGCCTATTCGCTATAGTCCTCCCTCCGATCCCCCCCCCCCCACCCCCCTCTCACTCTCTTTCGCAGAATCCTCTTCTTCCTCTGCCTCTTTCGACTTTGCTCGAGTCAAACGCGATCCGATGCGATGGCGACGCGTCGCGAGACCAGGAAGGGAATCTTTCTCGTTAATTAGTCCGGCGTTAATTTCACGGAGATCCCGGCGAGCCGATAACCACGCTAACCGGTGAACCGTGCCGACGCGACGCCGGCACTCTTCGTGGAAGAGTAAGCCAGGTATTCGATACGTCCCGCGCGGTTTTCTCGCGGAAGACTCCGTTTCTCACGCAGCCGCCAATGGAATTTTGATAATTAATCGACGCGATTAGCACGCTATCGTAACGCGCTCTCGATCCCGTACGAATCCTGGGTGGGAATAGAACTTATCTCCGAGCGATTGAGTGATCGCCGCGGGACGTCGAATTGAGAGACGCCGCTTATCTACCGAGATAAGAAAATGTCCACTCGGAGCGCTAGCATGGTGTCTGTCAGGTGTTTGCGAAAGCAGACTGTTTCTTTGTGGTTCTATATGCTTTTTTGAACTAGAGAATTTAAAAACATTTTTTTCCCGTGGCAGAGGAAATTTCTATTTTTCAGTTTTATTTATTTCATGGCAACTAAAATGAGGGTAATATTTCTCCCGCGTTCGTCAAAATTGATTGATTTTTGTGACCATCAAAAACTTGCAATATAAAAATTATCTACGTCAATTTCAAGGTACAGGAGTTGCATAAACATTTATTTTTCTTACCAATGATTTTAACGAGTCGTAATTTTCCTAAATTCTTTACACAATTCTACTGACTTGTACTGAATCTATTGAGTATTGCCATAAATGCAGAAAACCGTAGTAACGATTAATCCTTTGACACCTGGCGCGGAATAACTGTCCCGTGAACTGTTCCACTTCGCGGGCAGAGGATTGCACTAATTATGCACAAAACGCAGCGTCGGGCGAGCTTCTAGGAGTGCTGGGAACACACAATCGGTTGCGTGTGGCAGCTCGGCAGAGTAATTTCTTGGTTAGAGTGAATTAACCAGTCGTACCGTAAGGATGACACAACGAACGGTAGCGCATCGCTAACACGCGTCGCAATTAACCAAACGAGAGTGGGTAAGTAGAAAAAAAAAACAACAAATGGTAACGAAAGGGGCGGAGGGGAGGGGAGGGGAAGAGAAAAAGGAAGACTCGTGAAAAATGCATAGCAATCCCCTACAAAGGCCTGCGAGAGATCCTGGAAATCATTACGACACGGTGTCGCACCGTGCCGACGCGTAAAACAAAGAAACGTTAGATGCATCCGTGAATAACAGAGCCAGCCCCGTGTCTAAATGTTCCCACGTGTTACTGGGTCAGTATACTTTTTAAAAGCGAGTACCGTACAGTCACCTGAACCCGTAGATTATCTGCCGACTTCTACGAACGCGCCTGGGATATTCGGATGCCTGACTTTCCTTCGAGATACGCGGTAATTGGTGGAACTTTTTAAATAATTGCTGCAAGATCTTTGACACGCTAAGCGACCAACGTCGGCCCCAAAAATGCCCACAAACTCGATTAACCAGGGTAACCGAAAGTAGACCAAATTTGTGAAATTAAAACTTTTGCTCAAAAATCCTAAAAACCTCAATCAAATTTCATTTATTCCAACACACCACGATAAAAATTAATCCCTGAGCTTGGCGGAAAATTAGTGTCACCTCTACTAGTCTAGATTTTTATATGGATCAATTTTTGGAATTTAAAAGCTCACTGCTCGGCGCTTTTAATTCTAATTGAACATCCTGTAGCTGATTCAATATTATTACTTACGTCAACAACATTTTTCTCTGTCCACGTTCATCGAGCACCGCGCCATTGTCGTGTACGAGATAAAAAGTGTTCGAACGTACCTGTAACAGAGAAGACAAAAACCAATTGTAACCAATGAACCAATTTTAAAAAATATTAATAACGACAGAAAATTCTTTAAAATTTTTTCGCAGATAGTTCGATACATGTACCATCTCGTGAAAAATTATCAATCAAAAACAAAGACTGCAGGGTTATCAAAAAAATTAATATCAGCCTCACTCTTTGGTTTCACGCCTGTTCTGCAAAGTACCTCGTCAAATCCAACAGAAGAAGCTGCCACCGATCCAACGGAACGTGCTAATTACCCGGAGAGGCGAATCGATGTGAACTCACCGAACAATTTCGCGGAGGATCGACGCGAGCGTTATGGTCGCGACCTACGAGCAACAGCATCGTCAATAAACTAGCACGATTTCGACTGGCGTTCGATGACTCAAAAGAAAGGGGTAGTGGGGCGGTAAGGCGACCTAGAGAGAGCGAGAGAGAGAGTGGAGAGGAGAGAGGGGGAGAGGGATCGAAGCAATTACATGGCACCGATTAGCGAATGAATCGTTGTCTTAATGGGCGGCGGTGGCGGTCCGCTCTGGCACCGGCCGGCGAGATTAGCATTAGCCGGGGCGGCGATCGGGGATCAACAAATTGCTACCAGTTTCTTGGGACTTTTGTTTCGCCGGCAGTCACAGTTTATCGACGATTCGTCGAGCGTTATCGCGGCACCGGCCGCACTTACGTCCATTACACGTCCGGGATAATTACACGGCTGGAACCGGGCCCATCGACGGCCACCGCTCGCGGTAGTTACATTTCACGGCTAATTAACGTTTGTCCCTATCGGTGGATCGTTACCGGCCCGCTCTGCGTTGCTCCATCTCGTGCTCTCTGCGCCCGTGTCTCCCTTTCTCGTTCGAGAAAGATCACCAGCAAAAATCGGCGCACGAAACTTGACGGTTTCGCGTGCGATTTCCACGAAAGCCATCGCGATGGCGTTGCCACGGTGGATTGCCGCTCGTAAATCCCGCCACTTACCATTACCGTTACCGAGCTGCCAGCCTGCCAGCCAGACTGAGATCGGAGACCAAACAGGAATAAGAGAGCACCGCGAAATTGGGAGGGAGAGAACCGAGGAAGACGCCGGACGATCTTCAGCGTGTGTCGCTTATCTCTTCTGAAGACGCTGGAGACTCTCTTCGTCGTAGGAGCGGATGAGACCGTAGATCTGTCTAGGAGATGGTCTTTCACAGTGTCTGGAGCGAGTTTACGCTGCCAAACAATTTTCAAGTTGGTCGTTCAATGATCTTTAAAGAAGGATTGACTATGTGCATGCATTTAGTGCAATCTGATCTTCCGAAGCCGGAATGGGTCATCTTGGGGAATTTTTTACGAGAGAACGGAACGATGTAGGTATAAAAAACTTGTTCCAGTATATTCAGGAATGTTTCGGTGTCGTGGATGAATTTTTTCGATACACTGTGTTTAATGGTTGTTATTAGAAACTCGTTTGCAATATGCAGCATGCACCCGTGCGAACGTGGCGCCCATCGCTAGAACATCTCTTATCCTTATTCTCTCTCTTTCTCTCTCTCGCTCTCCCTTTTCCTTTGATTTATCTCTGGCTTGTTCTCCACGGAGAAACGACCAGTCGACGTCTACCAAGAAAGATGGCTGTTACGGTTTAGTTTGTCTGCGACAGAGAGTTCACCGGGACGAAACCGCCCACGAACACGATCCCCTCGACGTCACCTTCGCTCTTCGTGGCGCCGCGAAACGTCGCGACGCCTCGTCCGAGACACAAAGCTTCAGTTTCGCAATCGTCTGGGTCATTGTGGAGAAACGGGAGAACCCGTGGCCCGCCTCTCTGTCGCGGGAAAAGGGACTGGTTTCCATGATGGAGGGTCAAAGGTCTGCGCGACAGACGGGTATTAGGAATCCTGTGAACTCGTTGAATAGGTTAATTGGATTGAGTTGTCCCCGCGGAGATCCGGGTGGGAACGTGAACGGTGGATTAAAGAGATTCGATTGCTATCTGCCTTTGATCGTCTTCGTTAACTCATTTAGGAAATCTGCCTTAGGACGTTTGCAGGTAGCTTCGGTTCTTTGTTTAATGAGCATGGTGGGATTTAGGCAAGGATTTACGGACCTTCCATGGTTGCAAAATTTAGGGTCCTCAAGTTCCAAGGCTCACAAGATTCGAGGATTCAAGGAGTCAGGGTTCCGAGGACTCAGTGATCCAAGGTTCCAAAGCTCCAAAGATCTAAAGTTCTCAAAGTTCCAAACTTCTGGGGTCCCAAAGTTCCTAAGTCCTCAATGTTCCAAAGTTTTAAAGTTCTCAAAGTTCTCAAAGTTCTCAAAGTACTCAAAGTCCAAAATTTATAAGGTTTCAAAGTTCCAAACTTGTGAGGTTCCAAAGTTCCAAGCTTCTGGGGTCCCAAAGTTCCTAAGTTCTCAAAGGTCCAAAGTTCCAAGCTTGTGAGGTTCAAAAGTTCCTAAAGTTCTCAAAGTTCTTAAAGTTCCCAAAGTTCTACCAGTTCCAAGCTTATAAGGTTCCAAAGTTCTCAAAGTTCCAAGCTTCTGGGGTCCCAATGTTCCTAAGTTTTCAAAGCTCCAAAGTTCCCAAAGTTCCAAGCTTCTGGGGTCCCAATGTTCCTAAGTTCTCAAAGGTCCAAAGTTCCAAGCTTGTGAGGTTCAAAAGTTCCTAAAGTTCTCAAAGTTCTTAAAGTTCCCAAAGTTCTCACAGTTCCAAGCTTGTAAGGTTCCAAAGTTCTCAAAGTTCCAAGCTTCGGGGGTCCCAATGTTCCTAAGTTCTCAATGCTCCAAAGTTCCCAAAGTTCCAAGCTTCTGGGGTCCCAAAGTTCCTAAGTTCTCAAAGGTCCAAAGTTCCATGCTTGTGAGGTTCAAAAGTTCCTAAAGTTCTCAAAGTTCCTAAAGTTTCCAAAGTTCTCACAGTTCCAAGCTTGTAAGGTTCCAAAGTTCTCAAAGTTCCAAGCTTCTGGGGTCCTAATGTTCCTAAGTTCTCAAAGTTCCAAGCTTCTGGGGTCCTAATGTTCCTGAGTTCTCAAAGCTCCAAAGTTCCAAGCTTGTGAGGTTCAGAAGTTCCTAAATTTCTCAAAGTTCCTAAAGTTCCCAAAGTTCCCAAAGTTCTCACAGTGCCAAGCTTGTAAGGTTCCAAAGTTCTCAAAGTTCCAAAGTTCTCAAAGCTCTCAAAGTTCCAATGTTGCAGTGATCCAAAGTTCTAAGGTCCCAATGTTCCAATATATTTTTCATTATGTAGGAAGTATGCTCTCCGCTTCAACCCACAACAGAAGCTTGCAATTAATTTTCTTTTACGTAGAACATCCCGTATTCTTTCAAGTACCAACTGTATCTCATGCAAAATTTTATTCCTGAATTTGATTATCGTGCGACAGGAAATTTTAATAATACCCAGATTCAATGCCTCGAACCGAACGAAGTATTGCACAAATCTATTGATAATTTGAATAAAGGAAGACAATTGGGTGGAAGTTAATGACCGGTCGGTATTGTGGCGTGGCACAATAAAAATGCGTTCGCACGGCATGATGAAAACATTTATTTCCCCGCCCCGGTGGAATATAAACCGAGAAACATAAAGTCTTCGTTTCTCCCAGAGAGCTATCTAATTAGTCCAAGAATTAATCCAAGAAATTGCTGTAACACCGATAACGATACGGAACGTCTTCATTCACGCTCCTCGTTCGAGTATATCTCGCACAAGGCGAGGTGTACTCTCGCAGGGCTGTTCCTTTTCCAGCACTATAGAATTATTGATGCAATTAGCAAGCGCAGATAGAAACGCTCTGAACTTTATGAACGGTACACCTCGATCCTCCGGCTCTCGCCATGCGATCGTTTTCAATGCGATACGCGCGGTTAATTATTGCCGTCCGCGCGATCAAGTTCTTATAATTGTAGCGGTAATGAAACTGGTACGGAAATCTGATTACCGTGGCGCGAGCCGATCGTAACAATGTGTCGGATGTACTATAACGATTGGCAGCGGAGACGAACGAACTACAGGATCTATTTCTAATTTTAATAGGCACTATATTAATTTATTGTTCGGAGATCCTTTGGATTCAAAGTTTGATCTTGAACTAGTCGAGCTAAAAACGTTTAATTCCACAGGTTCATCCATATTTTAATTTACGACAGATGTGTAACTCTTTTTCCCGTGGCGCGACACAGAGTATCCGTTACAGTTTCCCCATGGCCGCTTTCGACAGTCCCCCATCAAAACACGAGGAAGTCTCTCGGATGACGAAACGCCTCGGCTCGTCGAGCGGTAGCCGTGTCACGGGTCGATAAAAATCGAACCCGTCAATTGACATGCCACGAAGATAGATCGGAGAACAGTTATGCATTAATTGTATAATTCAAGAGCCAGTCAGCGGACCGGGCTGTTACGCAACCCGAGGTTCTACTGTCCTATTGTCCTCTCAGGAGACGTCGACGGGGCCGCTGCGCTATGCTGTGTCAATCGAGCTGAGCCGTGTCGACTCGAGAAACTCACCGCTGCCTGCGCTGATGTAATTATATTCGCGTTCTATTGCGTACCGTCATCCGCGATTGTATAATCCGAGCAGGGTTGCGCAAGGGGCAAAGGTTATCGTCCCAGGTACCGAAACCCACGATCGATAGACCACCCCGGGAAACTCCTCTCGCCGTTTGGTCGATGCGGACTTCCGGAACGCGAGACTTTCGCGACGCCACAAGAATCCCGACTGCGTTCCATAAAACTTATGAGAATTTCCTGTTGCCAACCCTCTCAAAATAGTCACGGGATATCTGCGAAATTGGGTTGGCATTTTTGTCAAACGTCAGACTAAATGCCGAAAGTCCAAAATTTTGGTCAATTTTTCGGTTGGAATTTTAAGATAACTAATTATTTTTGTATCTACTTCAAGTGTCGAAGGGCTATACCAAATATAAGAAATATCAGTTTTCGAAACGGTGAAGATCGCGTTGAACGTCCGCAAGGAACAAATTAAGCGGAGAAGGTCACCGATAGAATCGCCACTTCGTGGAACGTAGTACACGTATCTCTTTCGACTACTTCAAGATTGAAGAACAGGATTTAGGAGGCTCTTGACCAACTCCACGCTGAATCTTGAAGCGAGCATCGCATCGAGCACGCCGAACAGCATCCAACCGTTCACCTTGAACCCTGAGCCACGGGTTCAAGTGGTCGGAGACCATCCACACACCGTGCTCAGCCGGGCAAGAAGTGGCCATCATTGTGATCAAGCGTTATCGTCTCGATGAGGTCACGGCACCCGGTACTGGGCCAGCATAGTCAAGCTGTGTGTGGATTTATCTGATAATACGCGACTATTATTGGATAGATTGTTGCTCGTGAGAGCTGCCGCTGCGTAGCTGGATCCTGCTGATCGTCGAACGGTTCGAACGTCGGATGTGGGACTCCTCGTGGCATTCTTCGGCAACTTGTTATTGGTAGTTGCTTCTGGAATTCCCGTGCTGCGCAGCGGACTCTTCGAACGGATACCTCGAGATCCCCGGAAAAATACGAGACGCTGTCTATAGTTGGCGACAGGGACGTGCCTGAGCTGAATAACAGTCCAGGACTGGTCCACAAATCATTCCTATTGGTCCCTTTGTTTTAAATGTGGGTACGGACATTTTCCGAGAATTTTTACAGCTCTACTTAGTCTACCTTCGTCTCGGTGTGTAAATTTACGGAATTTTTGAAGTCGTTTATTTAACGCTAGGTTTACGGAGCACTAGAAATGACTATTTTACATTACTTTATAAAAATAACATGAACGTATCGATCAAAGTTTGTAGCCATTTTTTTAATAATATATACCCAAAGAAAAGGATGCATTTTTACAATCTCAATATTCGCAATTTAAAAATATTAGAATCCGTCATTTTGATGGGTCCCGTAAATCTAGTGTTAAACAAGTAAAAATCGAAGGGCAGAAATGCACGATACTTAGTAGTCCTTCAACCTTCTATTCAAACTTGATAGAACGAATACATTGATATCAAAATTTAGTTTCAAGTTCGTGTCAAATTCGTGACGAGTTGGAATAAAATCTGATTGTGCGACAGTAAATGGTCTCTTTTCGGGAAGGGATTGTTAAGGACGACGAGGTCTGGTGGGAGAGAGAGAGAGAGAGCGTGCAGGGCAAGGGGTTAATTTCGGCGATGAAATGCCGGTTTGGAGAGGCCAGATTGAGAGTGCAGAGGATCATCGAGCGGTTTCGATCGGTCGAAGAGGACGTGCGTAGCCGGCTCCTCGAAGCTGGAGGTTAGCTAACGGTGCTGCAGCCAAGTAGCAAACACGAAACCGAGCTAAGAGGAAGACGCGAGGAAGAACGCCGAAGAAGAGGGGAATCATGTTCCACGGTTTTTACTGTTGAGGCTTTCGGGCACGAGTCCTGTCGGGATTCTTTTTGCACGCACTATAACTGGACGGCACACCGACGCTCATTTCTATCTTATTTTCAAAAACGATTAGCGGAATTTGGGAATATCATTTCCAACTGTTTGGCATGATTAAAGGCTCGGCATTTGTCTCTTGCAACAGATACAGAAAATTTGTCGCTATATTAGTGAACAAATTCCACCATTAATAATGTGAATTCTGGGTCTTGGAAGTGTCTCGAAAATTCGCAGTCTGCTGACCATCGGGTCTCTTCGGACCCACCCAGAATCTCCGTCTACGTCTCGATGGAACTTCGAGAACCACCGCTTTCGTTGAAAGGTTAGTTTCTTAGGTGTATCATACTGAGTTCTTCGGTTGTATAAAGAGAATTAATAAAGTCTCCGATCACGTGACACACCGCAGGCAACACAAGCCCCGTGGTCTGCGCAGAGCGGTTTTCCACGACCCGTTTGTTCTCCGCTATTCTCCACAGGCTGCGACAGTTGACTCGCTCGTGTTATCTGTCCCGATTCGCAACCTCAGCCGCGGGCCACCGTCACGATCCACCGGAATTCTCCCTTCGAGGAGAAACTTCCGGATCCACGACTACAAGCTTTCGCTTTCCCCCTCTCCCGGGAGGAGGGAGGAGAGAACCCAGCCCGCCTTCTAACCTTCGAATTCGGAGGAATTTCTCCGAAGGGTCTTTGCCCAGTTTCTCTCCTCCAGCTCCTCCCTCTCGGTCCGTAAATGAGCAAAATCTGCAGAGGTTCATCTTGATGGCTGGCAGCAGGCCTTTAGGTGGTTTTAAACATTTTTTAGCGGAATACAATCTTCATATTTTCACGACATTCTCTTTTGTCGAAGACAGCTTTCGAAGCACAGTAGAGGAACAGCAGGCAAAATGGCCTCCAGAGAGGCTTCAAAACAAGAACGAGCTGCGGAGTCTCGAGTTGTCCAGCGAATATAAGATTTCCCAGCAGGCAGAATCCCTTCAAGACGCACATAATGTAAAAGGGAGCCCTAGGACCACCTGTACCAAACTTTCCGAAACTCAACACCTCTTCCACGTGACTTGGCCGGCCTCGTGCATCGAACAACAGCGACGCGTTGTACGCTTTTTGTTCCGAGTTCCACATTTCTCGATCAAACACGAATACGGACGGGGCTCGTACACGAGGGACATACGGGACGCAAGGGACACCAGAGTCCAGCCAGTACGGATGGAAGTATGGGTGGTAAGCTGAGAAGCGAGGCAGGGTCCGGCGGGGTCCTTCGAATATAAGTCCCAGACATCATTCCCGGGACCACCTGGTAACCAGGAATTACACGCATATATATTCGTGGGCCTCGAAATTCCTCTGACCTGACGCTGCGGGACCGAAAACGATCATCAGAAAATTAGAAACGCATTCGACGTCCTAGTACCCTTAAATTCTTCTTTCCAGTCAGTTTCGCACCTGACCTATTAATTTTTGTCATAGACTAGGCTCATTAGACTGGGGATTTTTCTGCGAAACGGAAACTTCGATTGGGATTTTTTTGTGTAAATTCTTTCGATCAATTTACTGTGTTGTCTGCACAATTTTTGTCATAAATGCATCGAGTCTGCAGTCTAGTAACGACCCGGCAGAGTATTCGATCCCTCGCTCGAGCGAGCCAGGCGAGCTGCCCGAAAATGGCAAAAAACGCGGTCTAGCCGCCGCAAAACGGCAAAGGTTGCAAGGAGGATGGAAGGGTTAAGCCCTAAGAGCGTTCTTCTGAGAGCGGCGAGCGGCTCCGGCAGATCTCCTTTGATTTGCGAAACATCAATCTTCGTAATTTATTGCCGGTCCGGGCTGTCGGTGTGGCAACACTGCCGATCGACGCCGTAACGCGATCCTTTGCCGACCAACGCTGGACCAAAGATCCATCCTATGTTTCTCCTGCTGTTGCCGGTGCTCTTCTTCTTCCTCCGGCTGCTGGCAGACCAGTGGCTACCTCGATTCGATGATAATTTCGGACCTCGTTACGCTCGTAATCGCTCGGCCATTACCGGTGTCCCCGAGCTGCATCTTGTGCCCGAGGATTCGCGCATTAGTTAAGTAAATTTATTCAACCGCGTTCACCGTTGCTGCAACTGTATTTTTGCGCCGCGGTTTTTCGAGGCTGCGATCCCAGATGCTTTCACCTTTTCAACCTCCTTTGCATACACGCAGCCGATAGGCGATTGCCGGCGGACCCTTTGCCCGTGTGTGCGAGCGTGCGACGCGCTAACGTTGCTGCGACTGTTCGCTAAAAATCGCTCGCGACCAAACCGCAGTTTCTTTTATGCCAAACAGAAATTGTCCGAGTCGATCGAAGGATGCAGGAAATGGTCATTAGATTTTTCTGTGAAATAAAAATTCTCTGCATCGATTGCAAGAGACACGGGGGGATATATTCGAGGAACTATGCTGTGGATCTATGCGCGAAAAAGTCGATTATTTCGACTGCGTTCCCCGGTTAAACGGAACGGGCGCACAAAGAAACGGTCCCGCCACCTACGACGACCTCGCGCGGATCGTTTGGTCTCTCTGTTTCAAAGAAACCGGGATCAAAGAGGAAAGAAATAGAGGGGATAGAAGGGGGGTGGGGGAGAAAGAGAGATAGGGACGTATCGTTCTGTTTCTTTTTCTGTTCCCGAGCTCCCCTCCCTCCGTCTCTATTAGGATTTACGGTGCCCGCTCGGGATTGGAGCCGTTCTTGCCGGCGTTCACGCTGCTTGAACGAGTTTTACGAGTCGTGTCGATTTGCAGATCGGAAAGGTTGACCCGTTCGGGTTCTTTCGTTCACGCTGCCTCGTCAGCCCCGGCCGGAGCACGACGTCTTTAAACTGCTCGAAAAGCAGTTTTACTTTACGTCCGTATCAGAGTTTACGGTTCGCACGACCCCGATCCCGCGGATCTTAGAGGCCATCACGACGATTTGCATGGTTCGAATGCCGTTTTCAAGGCGTGCCGTGCGCTTTTCAGACTTCTCCCCGGAGCCCTCGCTCCGACTTCGCTGGCTCGCTTCTCGGCTTCTTTGCCTTTCTGCCTTTCTGCCTTGCGCTGCCTGCCTGCCTGCCTGCCTGCCTGCCTGCCTTTCTGCCTGTCCTTTCGGGATCGACGAGAGAGAGACCGGAGCCGCCACGCCGCGCCGGCAAGTAATGGGCCCCGACAGCGGAGCGGCGTTAACGACGCGCGTAGTAATGCGATTTCCTTCGCCCTGGCGTTCCCCTTGCACCTTGAAACCCCCCTACACCTCCCCATCGCATACTCTGCTCGAAGTCGCTTGTCGACTCCCGAGCCCGATTCCTTCGCCACCCGGTTATTATTAGATCCCCATTTTCCACCTTTGTCTCGCTTACCATTTTTACCGATTTTCGTTTCTGCTGCTGTGAAGGTTTTCAACCATTTTCGGGTTCAGTGGATTGGTCCTCAGAGTCCTTTTCAGAGTGCTCGAGTTTAATTAATGTTCAGGAGATAAGTAGAAGGATCGTGCCTGTGAAAAAATGGGGCAAAATGGACCTGGGCAATGCCACTCGGGGCCTAGGTGTCTCTTAATTTAATAAATTCTTGTTCTGGACTGTGTTTTAAATTTATTATGGTTCACTAATTAATCGTGAATTTGAGATCCCAGGGAAATTTGAAGTATTCGAAAAGAATTTAAATTTGAAGTATTTGAAGAGAGTTTAGATCTGAAGTATCCGAAAAGAATTTAAATTTGAAGTATTTGAAGAGAGTTTAGATCTGAAGTATCCGAAAAGAATTTAAATTTGAAGTATTTGAAGAGAGTTTAAATCTGAAGTATCCGAAATGAATTTAAATTTGAAGTATTTGAGGAGAGTTTAGATTTGAAGTATCCGAATAGAATTTAAATTTGAAGTATTTGAAGAGAGTTTAGATCTGAAGTATCCGAATAGAATTTAAATTTGAAGTATTTGAAGAGAGTTTAGATCTGAAGTATCCGAAAAGAATTTAAATTTGAAGTATTTGAAGAGAGTTTAGATCTGAAGTATCCGAAAAGAATTTAAATTTGAAGTATTTGAAGAGAGTTTAGATCTGAAGTATCCGAAAAGAATTTAAATTTGAAGTATTTGAAGAGAGTTTAGATCTGAAGTATCCGAAAAGAATTTAAATTTGAAGTATTTGAAGAGAGTTTAGATCTGAAGTATCCGAAAAGAATTTAAATTTGAAGTATTTGCGGAGAGTTTAGATCTGAAGTATCCGAAAAGAATTTAAATTTGAAGTATTTGAAGAGAGTTTAGATCTGAACTATTCGAAAAGAATTTGAATCTAAAGTATTAAAAAAGAATTAAAAATTGAAGTAGGTATCCGAAAAGTATTCAAATTTGAAATATTCAAATGTAATTTAAATTTTAAATATTCGAAAAGAATATAAATTTAAATTTGAAGGGATAGGAGCAGGTAGAGAACAATCTTGCTTTCGTCGCTGAACGGAAAGAACTAAAAAAGAAGCCGTGTTTTGTTGATAAAAATGGTACTGAACACAGCTTGTACTTCCTCTGCTCCGGTACACGAGTTTGCGGATTTCCAGCCAGTCATGGCGAAGAATAACACACAGAACACGACAGAACAGACTGTCCCCGAAACGAATGAATGTCAAGAAGAGAATCAATTTGCCACAGTCAGTAGTCTAACACGTCTTTCTAAGAACGAACAACATTTCGAAACGGAACCAAAGTAAACATAGAGGATCTGTTCCCACGCTGTGTCGAACGAAAAACCAGTCCGTTATCAGAACTTCTGAAGTCAATTAAGACGAAGCAAATTGAAATGTGTTACCGTATCTTCGGCGAGCTATGAACATAGTATAATATAATACAGTTACTTAGAAATGTCTACTACCTAAAGGCCCGCCGGACAAAAAAGAGACTGACGATACGAATCTAATTCTGACAATATCAAACTAACGTTACACCTTAAAAAGCGGCTCTCGAAACCATCAAATTGTTCAGAAAAAAGTTCATCGAACCAAATAGGTTTCGAACCAAAACGGAACGTTCTTCGAGATTGTAAAATTCAAATGAAATTACTGTAAAATTGTTGAGATTGTTGTTCAATTGAACTTAGGCATCTAAATAAATGAGCAAATAATGCTAAAGAGCACAAAATGGAGCAAACGACTTTGCTGGTATAAAAAATTAATAGAAAAGCAATGCATTAAAAAATTTCAACATAGTTGCAAAAATGGCACCGGAAATACTGAATTCGAGATTGGAGAAGCACAATCCAAAGTAAACCACCAATCAAGCAAGACAAAAGGAGGCGCCCCGGTTCCACCATAAATACATCCCGAAAAAGAACCCACTTTCAAGATTTGACAGTGCATCATGCGGGTGCAGGCAAAAATAACGGCGCAGTCTTTAACGGGAAAGAAAGGCCCACGATGAAACGGCACAAAGCGAGCCGATCACGAACGCGATTATTCCCGTAACGGCATTTCTTGCGATAATTGAAGAAGGATCGTGCTGCGTTTCGGCCAGCAGAAAAATGCCTATAAAGACAAGGATGATCCCAGCGATTTTGCATCGGCACCATTCGATCCGTCGATCTCTTAATTGCGAAACCCGTGCGCGCGGTTCCGACGGTACATCTTAATTCGGATCAAGGATCAATTTCAATAACTCTTTTATCCTCGAAAAATTCTCCTTTATTTCCTACCACAATTTCGGATTACAGAAATAATTTCTGCTATTACTAAATTTTCCTCTAGCCAAGTTTGTTTTGTAATCAATTTCGAATCCCCCAAGTTAATCCCCTCTAAATTTTTATAAATGACTATTCCAATTTCGCGTCTCCAGTAAAGAATTTTACAGATTAAATCTGCCATTTAATTTGATCGTTTCATCGAATTTAATGGTCTCCATTAATGTCTCCATTAAACTCGAAAGACAAGGAGGTCCCAGATTTTGCATCAGCGCCATTCGATCCATCGATTTCTTAATTGCGAAACCCGTGCGCGCGGTTCTAAAGGTACATCTTAATTCGGATCAAGGACGATCGATGTGTCACGGTACCCCATGGATCCCTCTCGTTGCTGTCGTGTTCCGCGTTCGCCGTAAACCGTGCCGACAGACCGTAACCACACGAAACAATAACAGGCCATTTCGCAATTCAACAGAAATGTCAGCCGACGACCGGCCGATATACAATTGCCCCGTGACAAACTAGTCGAATTATAGCCACTGCCAAATATGGCGGTCGGATCCGTGGTTTAACGTGGTCACGCCTCGACGTGGTCTTTCCGAGCGTTTTGCATACGCGATTTCAAATTGCCAAGGACTATGCGGGCCTCTCGCATGCTGCGAAAAATTACGCGAAGCTGCAACAGCTGGAAGACCGACGGTTTTGACTAGATTTTGAGTTCACCGGGGAGAACGGTGAACGGAAAATTTTTGCAACTTTCGATTTCGGTGAAATGGTCGGTAAATACGCGAGCGTATTTTCCGCAGTCCGTCGATGAAAGTCTTTCGATTTTCAGACGAGGAAGAGCCGGATCGAATCGATCTCTTAATGATAGTTTGCGTTCCCGGCGGAAAATAAAATAGGCCTGCCTAGAGCGGACGGAGGAAATTGAACCGTGCAAAAAGTAATTATTTAATTGGTTGCATGACGAGGCTTGTACACACAGCTCGTTACATTCGCTTCCTACACTATTACGTGAAAGCCTCCTAGTAGCGCGACTTCCGACTGATTGAATGCGAAGATGACATGTGTTTTCGCTGCTTCACGTGCGCACACGATCGACCGATCCATGCGTACGCGTGTACGTAGTACTATGCTACGTGAGCGTAAAATTAATTTTCTGCTCTCCGTAGAATCAATATTGAAGCGTCAGAGTATTAGATTATTCCTAGTATACAAATGTTCCTTATTACCCTAGCCTCAGTCTTCGATAATCTGGTCTTTCGAAATTGACTTCATTATCTTTAATACCTTGTACAAAAATATTTAATATTTCTAATAATCTCGTATAATCGCCTTTAATGTCTTCCATAAAAGTTAGACTGCGAATCTTTTCGTCTTTAATACTTTTAATAACCTTGTAATTTCCTTTAATAGCCAAAATACACTGCTTTATGTAAAATAAAAACTTGCTGTAACAGCAAGAACTGTAACTGATTGCAAGAAACAATCTCTTCTAAGAGCTAAAAGTACATTTTGCCATAAATGACTAGTAATAGGCTTCTAATCGGGATAAAATTTTTTCGTCAGCATTTCCAATGTCTGCTATTATTTCTTAGATTCCTGACCTTGGAAGATCTTGAGGATTATTTCGTCGATCACACATGAATTTATTTAACTGTACGCTTGCAATGTATGTGATAAAAGATCTGAAGAAAATGGAGACCACTTTAACTTCCCCAGAAATACTAAAAAAAATTTTAAATCGACAAAAGGCAATTATTATATTGTCTAAACAAATTCATCTATTCCTTCTTTCATTTTCTGTCCACACACTAATGACTTCCAGTAATCTAATAAATTCTAATTAGATACATTAGCTTAGAGAGAACAAGTGATTGCTCCCTGAATAAAAGAAAGAACAGTAAAATCGTGAGTACAATTTGTATAAAATTGTAAAAAATGGACCTGCTCGTATGAAATAAAACTGGGTGTTTGACCACCATGTTTACCAACGTGTTGTATCACCGTTCCCCGGCAACGTTGAACAATTTCAATAACAAGTCCCTTACTCCGGAACAGCTCTTCGCTTTCCCAGCAATTAATCAACGTCACCGGGCCACAGATCCGTGTTATCGTCGATAAACACGGCCGTGGCCGTGCGGAATCGTCGGTCTCGTACGGGAATCGCCGTCGGACACACGTGAACAGAACGATTAATCGACGCGCGACTGGTCGTACAAGGGTGTAATAACAAGGTCGACCTTAATCTGCGCCCTGTCAACGGCGAAAAACTTTCTTAATCGGCGGGAGAAAAATGGTCCGCAGCTTTCTCCGTCTCCTGTCCCCCCGAGGAATCGCTGGGGCTCGTGGAAGCCGCGCTTCCGGGCCGATCTGAATATTAAATTGTCGCTGATACATTTTTCACCGACGCCACAATCAGCTTACCAGTAATTTTTATTCCATTGACATTTCAAAAATTCAGAGAAGGTTGCAATTTTAATCACAGACAATTGTACGACACAGGGACACAAAAATTGAAGCCACGTATGGACTCGTGCATGAACAACAATGATGTGGACATATAGTTCAAGATGGAGTTCGATGAAAATAAAAATGTCCTCGTGGCTTGCGTAATTTCGAGATGTTTTTTTTTTTTAGCGTGCGCCAGGCGATAAACGAAAGTGACTGGGGTCACCGGTCGAGCTCTCTGCTCCGTATTTGGCGACGCGTGCATAGTAACTCACGACTCGTCCCTAAAGCGTGATCCACGGGGTTCGTGCGCCTCGGTTTTCCCACAAAAATCCATCGTGGATAACTGTAAAACGGCCAGGCGAAGCGAGCACACGTGCGCGAGCGAGCGAGCGAGCTCGAGCAGCCCGCGGCCACGGCCGCAAACACACCCACTCCCGGCGTCCGCTAATGGAATTACCTGTTCGAGTTTACAGAAACCCATAACTGGGGTTTGTTCTAGGAACGGGGGCCGTGCGAACACCACGATAAAACGTCTGCGTAAGAACGCAACCACGCAACAAACGCGTATTCGCGCGCGAGAGAGTCGCGGAAATTATCCCCATGGGCGACAGACGACCTTCGATCCTCCGACTTTTTACAGGCGGGAAATCGAAGTCGATATACGGTGCAATCGATAGCGCAATCCTTCCGGCACTGTTGCAAATTTTTCGGGAATTTTTCATTGCTTGGATCGTTTTAAGCAAGAGGTGGATTTATACTTTAAAATCTGCCCCGCGGTTAGACAGAACATTATTAAAATTAAATACTGAAAATTTATTCCTCGTGGACGGTTATTTGATTTTTTTGAAGTCTCCAGAGCGCTAGTGTCTGACAATATTTAAATTCACCCGGACCTCGTGCCTATAAATTTTGTTAGATCACATTTTTAGAATAATTTTTTTTTCTGATCGAACATGTACCAATCCAATTTTATGGTCACAAGCCGAGTGATTAGATGACGTCATATCCAAAAATAACGATTACAAGTGTTAAGCGTATCGGCAACAAATTTCCTGCGTCATTTTGCGCTCCTAATTTCGAATGTATAAAGTTATTACTAGCATCGAATTGTTTCCTGTCTCGCGATGACTCTAATAACATAGGATCGAGTGAATAAAGCACGGATAACGTTTAGCGCGTACTTTTTATAGTGAAATTGGTTCCTGTATTAGGTTACAGCGCTGCTGGATCAAGCTTTTTCAATTAGTACAGCCCGAGGATCATCTGGATTCGACGAGCATCCGACTCGGAGTCGTTTTATCACGCGCATTTAAAATAACTAAACAACATACTGGCCGGATCGTTAACCTCCGCTTTAAATGGGGATCGGGCTGCGTCCACGGAGCTGTAGCGGAACGGACCGTGAACGGTGTAAACTTTTACTGCGATTTGCACAAGAGCGCACGGAAAAACCTGATAGAATTATGAACGCGGGTCGATTTTTATTGGCCGTCGAAAATGTTTCTCCAGACACAGGAGAAGCAATCAAACTTCTGCTGGAATGAGCATCTTATTAAATACATTAAATTCCTCACTTCACAGTTTAAATCACTGTCGACATGAATTTCTTTCTTAGAATCATAGGACTATCCTAACAATCCTAGAACCTATTGCTCAATAAATCGATGACGCGATGCTGCGTCTTTGGCTACTGGAGACGAATAATTTCCCTTTGATCGACCTTTGCAGTCTGAATCAATTTTTATTTAAAATTTAAAAAATTGTATTTTCGCACCGCTAGTAGCGTTGAAAAGTTTATTAAGGAGGCGTTTGATTGCTCTTGGAGAACGCTCTATTGGAATCGGGGAATAAAGTTATCAATTACGCGATGTCGTGTACGACCGATGAAATGATCAAGGATGTAGGCGCACTGTTCATCCGCCGCAGATCTCCGCGGGCTTTATTCATCCGGTGTAGCGGTACATCGAGAGGAAATAGCGCAGAAGGCAATGGGCATAGAAGAAACACGCTGCTATACGACTTCCAGAACCGTCAACCTTCGATGTTTCCTTTTCCCATTCGATTCGACACGGCGCCCGGTAACTGTGTCTTATTAAGCGAGTCGCGTCCCACTGCGAGCCTGATCGCTACCAAGGGATACCTTCCGCGTGATTTCGCGAAAGAACCGGCGCAAAAGCAACTGCGAAGCCGTTAACTCCGTTAAATACCGTTCTAGCGATCGATCCTACACGACGGATCCGCGTCGGGCTTGAATCGTCCAACCGGTCGCAAGAAGTTCATCAAAAAGGGCTCACATCGAATTAACAACTACCGCAAACGAACTGTTAACTGCGCGACAACCTGTATCATAAATAGACTGCAAATGTACCTACTCGACTTCTTCATTTTCATGCCGAACAAAAATCTGCATTAATTACGAGGCACGGAAGCAACGTCGCTGTTCGTTCCTTCGTTTTGCATTGAATGTATTCATTTTTATCATAACTGCTTGAAACATGCGGTCTATTTATCAGTACATCGTTGATCTTTATGCGATTTCTCGGATTCATGACGGAACCCAATAAATCTTAATATAATTGTTCATAGGTTAATAGAATTGTTTTCTTTCCTGTGTTACAGTACTTCCTAGGGACTATAAATGTACGAAAATGTGTTTAGAGGCACTACGGATTGCGAAAAATATTATGCATCGTAGGAACCTTCCTTATCGACGGATCGCGTCTCCGGAGACTTCAACGCCTGCACAGGGCATGATCTCGACGAGATCACGCGAAATATTGACAGATAGCTCGAATTAAATGATTTTCAGTGATGAATATCGGTTGTTAACCCTTTGCACTCGAAGCTATTTTAATTCCAAAACGAAACATTTCTTCCGACCTAGAATATTGCCCTTCTATATATATATTTTTCATGTTATACATACGAGAATGGTGCAATTTACTCGTGCAATACCGAAATGTTTAGTAATTTATTAAATACAAACAAATTTAATAATGTAAAAAAATATTTTGAATAATGATACAGCAATTTATAGTGGTGCCTTACAGTCACCATTCGAGCGCAAAGGGTTAACATTACTTTCTCATTGTCCGTGTTGTGTTCAGAATTCCGCGAAAAACTGAAGTCGATCGGAGCTATCGAAAGATTGCATCAGGGAAGGAAGGGGACACTCGACTAACGAAATGAGGATTCTGGGCAGGTCCATCGGCTTCGTGGGCCGTTTAGGTGGATCCTCGCCGAATGGATTGGTGGACATCGAGCGAAACTTGCTGAGCAAACAGCGGGAACTCGTTTCCGTGGGACGGTGCACTTCCACGCCCACGCGGTCTTGGTTCAAGGTACGAGCACACACGTTTCGATACGGAAGGATCGGGCCCGGTTCGAACGATCAAACAATGCGCCCGTGTTTCCGTGTGGGTACCGCGGCGTGTCGGCTCTGTAACCGTTTAATCCCACTAACCGGAGAATCTAGAACCCCGGATTCTAGCAGAGCCCGATGTAACACCGTGGGAGCCAACGACCTCGTTTCACGGTTTCTTCTCCGTGAAAGTGATCCGATATTACGAGAGAGCGCCGAGAAAGAGAGAGAGGGGGGGGGATCGCTAACCCTCTGTTAAAGCAGCCTCGAAATCCGCTCGAGATCGCGGCCTGATAGATCGCGGTCATTTGTACGCGGGCACGAAAACGTTTGTCGCTTGTTTGCCGCGTTACGCAACCATAAACGTCCTGCAACGGACGTTTCGCGGACGGGAATGATTATTGCCCCTCGCTCGCCCCCAGGCCAATATCGTTGCCATAACCGAAGGTAATAACGCGAGGGAAACGTAACCGGCGGACGTCTGTCGCGTTAATTAAGCTGAGGGGATAATGAAAATGTTCGGGCCGAGGCTGACATTCCTAACGTCCATTAAAATGATCCTATAATTGTGAGGTTGATCGTTTGATGGATGGAGACTCGGTGGAATGATACCTTTGCTCAGCAAATAGTCGGCGGTTATCGCGTTAATTGACCGGAGAGCACGAGGAGGATGTGAGGAAGTGAGATACGAATTTTATAGATTGATTAAAATTATCCTGCGAATGATTATGAGCAGATTGCGGATTGTATGCATTTGTGGGCAGATTAGAATCCAGAAGTCTTATCGTGATGGAACGGATTTTCGAATGATTTGAGAATAATTTCAGAGTCACTCGAGGAACAAAAGATGGAAGACTGTCGAAGAGCGGGAGGCTCAGCCTCGACGCGTTTACCGTTAAATCGGCAGAGCGGTTTCCACAATTTCCCCATAGTAATTCGATCGTTCCGCGGGCGGAATGGTTCGACGGATAACGCGAAACCCGTCATTCCAAGCGAAAGAACGGACGCAGAGCTCGGCGGAGAGAAGCCCCGAGGGCGAACGCCTCGCCATTCCGCTTCACTCCGCTCCGCTCTGCAGCAATGAATCATCCGGTTAACGCAGCCTGTCTCGTCATTACTTTCCTCACTGATCGTCGACTTGCTCGAGACCAGTCTCGCCGGCTAAGGTCAGATACGAACGCGGGAACGCGACTTTTCGATGGAATGCGTTCTGATACGCCGTGATCTAACGCGATCTAGCATAACTGGGATCCTCAGGAATTGTATGGAAAATCGCCCCGAGGGCGAACTATCTTACATCTCAATCACTGGGGATCCAGCTCGCCGTGAATATTCAAGAATAATTACGCAAAGAACAGAATTGAACTGAACCGAATCGGTCATTAACACGTTAATTCTTCTAACATGAAAATTAATGAAAAAATCGTGTTAGAGCTTTACGACCGGATCAGAGCAGACCCAGAATCGTTTGGCAAGTGTCACAAAACTGTCTCAAAAAATACCGACCAAGAGATATAATTTTTACACGTTCTCAGAGTGCCCTAAACCGAGAAGATCCTCCGGCGAAAGCAACCGGACGGGCGAACCGGAAACATTCTGCGGGATTCGCAGGCGTCGAGTTTCAATTTATCGATCGCTGAATCGAAGGACTGAACTGTCCCAAGAGGCTGCCCGAACCCCGAAGAAACATCGGCTAAGAAGCCGCAGACTCGTTAGAGGCGCATCGATCAAGGATCGACGGAGTGTTCGCTGGATCACCATCATTTGCTTCTATAAATCCATATTCCCGGGACACTAAACGAGGTTTTAAGACACCTACCGTGGCATTAATCGCGACGGGGTAAAACGAGCAGTGGAACCACGGGAGATTGATGGTTCAATACAGTCGTCCGGGCTCACGGAGAGGTTAAGCGTCGTCTTCGGCGTCGAGCGTGAATTATGCATACGAGGGAACCTGGAGGGAACCTCGAGGGAATCTGAGGACAGTGCACGCCGGGTCCAGATACAGATTAACCACCGTAAATTCCCCCGGAGTCATTCGCCCCCTCGTCCGGTCGACCTCGAGCGAAAACACGGCGTTGGACCTTCTTCTGGAACAGCAGAGAAGAGGACGTTTTGCTCGAGCGTCGCAGCTTAAGTAGCGCCGCGTGATCGAGGAGGATTCCAACGGATAATCCTAGTTGGTAGCCGACCTTGGATCGGATCCTTCGCAAGCAACCAGAGTTAGTCGCGTGCCCTGCAAGCTCTGCCCTTCTCCCGCCGCCCCTCCTCGCTCTTCAGCCTCTGACATCATTAACTGACGCCGGAACATGCCGAGTTCAAGCGTCTCGGTATTAAATCCTTCCGCGATGGACAGACCCTGCGGTTTTTGTGGTCGCTCGCTTCGACGTCGCACCCGTGGGCTGGAAACCCGCCTTTAGTGGCCAAAATTCAATGTTTGATGTTTGTTTATTTTTAAAAAATTTTTGTACGATTTTTGAAGTTTTTCGAAGCGGTCAGAATGGACCCAGACGCCAAGCCCGAAGGATGGATAGAAAAATAGTGAGATTGCTGCGGATTAGTTCCAGCCAATTAATTTTTTAAAAATACTTTTCAGTACTTAATGAGGACAACTTTTAGCCATAAGTATTCTTAAATTTTTCCATTTAAAATTTCTTCGGAAAGAGCTGTTTTCTCGAACAAGAGCTGAATGTCAAGTGTCTGAATCGTCCGGGGAGCAGACGAGTTCAAGAAACTTACTGTTAGCTCGTGGCCGATCCGCCCTCGCTGCACTTTGCAAAGTTGAGTCACTCGGTCTATAGGTTCATCGGCGGCAAGATCGAACCAACAGATCGCCGACGGACTAACAAGTCTAATAAAAGCAGCAGACACGGAGAAATGGAAAAGACGCGTGCGACATACGAGACGCGAGTGAATGAAACGATGTGGGTCAGAGAGTCCTTGCACGCTTTTCAATATTTATCCGACGTACGAACGTTCAGGTACTCTCTAATGATATTCCGGAGGAAAGAGTGGAAGGCGTGTCTCTAGTAGAACCTAGCAGACGCCCTTGACAACGAGCCTTGCCCTCAAGGTTTTTTCTTTGCCGCTTCCTTTCTCGGATTCGTCGCTTCGGGCACTCGTTGTCAACCGTGTCACACTCGATCCTCCTTCGAGCCGAAAAATTCTCACGCTATCGTCGAACTGCTCGATTGTAAAAATAATACAAAATTCCTGACGGTGTGGGAAACCATCAATATTCTCTAGGGACAGTTAAATCTAGTCTCAGATTTTTATTTTCCAAAATGACACATTTATCCGTCCCTTGGAGAGAAACTCGGTTGTACCACTATACAGAGACTCGCCGCTTCAAAAATTATTTAAACATATTTACAGGTTCGTAATGTCAACAAAACAAATGTCATTATACTCGGGAGAGTCTGTAGAATATTTCTACACGAAGAACGCGTCGATAGCTGTCATGCTCGAGGCGCAAAAAATTCCCAAAGATCACTATTGCGTGGGAGGAAGAGACAATGTCAAAGACGCGTTTAGCTGACGACACGCTCCAGAAACGTGGTTTTCACTTTCGCCGGATGATCTAAGTGCCAGAGAATGGAGTCGAAAGTCTAGCGAGAGATCGATGGATCCTTCTGAACGGCTCGCTAACAAATTCGCGTTCCTCGGTGTCTCGTGACGAGGGATCATTCGTCATCGGTGACCCGGTGCAGCGGGTTTACCGAAACTCGTTGGGAAACAGGTTGTTTATTATATTATTAAACAGTTATCCGGGTGGCGGGATCATTTATTATCAAGACTGAAATTTCTTATCCGTCGCACGGGGAAAAATATTTGAATTAGCCGCGAGATTAGGGCACTACAGTTTTGATGAATTCTACCGTCCAACCGGCGTATTCCTGGCTTTCTAACAAGTCTCTCGTTTGAAAATCACCGACGCCTACAACGTCCACGAGCATGAGCGGCTGTTACGTCATTTCTGGCTGATTGTGAGACTACTTCAGAGTCGGTTGGTATTTCTGGATGTCGAGGGGAATATTTCCTCGGCTGCTTTCCCCCGAGATGATATCGATAAATGCAACATTGCGCGGAGAGAAAATCTGCTAATGCATCGCGACCGTTTCAGGCCCGAAGTTGACGGGGTTATCTCGAAGAAGTAAGTAAGTAAAATATGGTTCAGAATGTTTCAATTGTCCCTTCAAGATAAGCTCTGCATTGTGCAATTACCGACAGAGAATTTCTGTAACATATTCTGCACTCGTGAACGTGGAAATGTAATGCACTCTGTGCATTGGTTCGGCACTTCTGTCCAAACGTATTAAATTTATGCCTGACATTTGCGAATGCAATTTATTATTGTCTGAAGGTTTTCTTCGTTTTTTAAAGAAATTTATTTTTGAAAGATTCTTTCACACTTTATTTTTTATTTATTTCGTTCCTTACATACTTTACATTCTTCACGAACTACACACTGTATTACCTACGTTTATACTATTTCAATATTTCATTGTCAAATCGACCTGGCACGTTGCGAGGGAACTACAAACATTTCTAGACACTTCTTAAAATAAAAGAGAATTCATAGACAGTTCTAAACGTTATCTCTCTCTGACAATTCGAGAAAGAGCCGACAGCCATTTTGAAGCGAATCCATCGACGTTTATGCGTTAATATCGTTTTACCAAAGGGGACTGGATGCGGGGCGCCGGTGCTTTTAATCTTCCCGCCGGTCTCCTAATTATAAACTATTTCTTGGCTGTCGCTGTGGTTTCGCGGATCGAAAGAAAAATAAAAACGACCACCGGCCATAAACGTAATTGAGCCGAATGGTAGGCGCGCACGGCATTGAAACGCGCCGCCATACGGCGTCCCATGACTACTAAATATTCGCGAACCGTGTATACGTGGGAACACGTCCCGTTAATAACCGAAGAAAAACTGGTAATCGCGAATCGCTAAGAAAAGGATTCCAGGTACTAATGAGCGAGGGCTGTGCACCGCGCAAACGTTTTTCCCGCGGGATAATAAGGGCCGATTGATTCGTTGCGAGAGAGCAGCCGCCATGATTGCTACGCGATTTCAATGATTCGAGTGCCGAACGAATCGGGAGAGAGAGAGAGAGAGAGAGAGAGAGAGAAGCCTGTTTTCTTGGCGGCACGGTGCAACGGAGGCAGTGCTTCCTTCAGCAACCGTGGAACGGGCCGGAAAAAGGACCGGTATCGAGGGCGGTCTGTCATTATGTCGTTCGCCTAATGGATCTCTCGCTCACTCGGAAATCATAGAGCTTAATGCTCGCGTTTACCGCCGGGAGTAACTAGTTTCGACAACTTATTACTCTCCGGGAAAAACCGGCCGATCGCGATCCTAGTCAAACAGTCGCGTTCCATCATCTTGCGTCCGGCTTTTGACAAACGACGGGACTGCGGATTTTTATGCGGAATAAAAATTATGCAAGTCAGTGAAGACGCATCTCCTCTATTAATAATTTTCATAAGGCGATCGTCGCAGGGTTTTCAGGAGCACGAGCGAGCGAAAAGCGTGCAACGAACCTGAAGAATCGGCCTCGAATCGGCCGATTAATGGGAAAGAGAGTTCGCCGACGATCGTGACGAAATCTCGAATGGAAAAGGCTCGATCGAGGACCGATATCTATCGCAATCGATCGCACAATGATCGTCATCGGGTTCGCGGTTTCTGGCCGTGCGCGGCGGTAGATTCGAGGGACTCGCGGGACCGATTAACCCGCCGTTATCCGTCCAGAGACAATGGAGTCGTTCTAAATACCGGTTACCGATCCCGTTGACCAATCGAGAGTCGGTGGTTGTTGCTGCACCGGGCTCTGCGCGCGAGGAGATCTCGTTTGCTATGCACGCTGAGAATGGTCGCTCCGGCAGACACGTCACCAGACACAACGTCGCTCTTGTGCAACATAACCCAGATACCCGGGGAGCACGTTGCACCTAACCAGGGGGAGAGAACTCGCGTGGACACGCTATGCGAGGAGAATGCCATTCAAATCTTCCATTAAAGAACCCGGGATATATCGAAGATTAATGCGTTCCTTTTTTCCTCCGGGTTTTGTAAAGGAGATGGAGGATCGAGGATCGTTTCTATCGTCGCGTTTGAGCAACTCGTCTAGGGCTGACGAAACCGAGCGAGCAGCATTTATAATCCCAAGTTGGGCTATTTTATAATATCTCTTCGTCTCTTTGTTGTTGATATCACCTCGTACTATTAATCCATTAACGCCCACTACGTCAAACTGGACTGAAACTAAAACACCCCCGTGTCAAATGTCTATGTGTTTAACAGATTGTAACTTCGAGAAAAAAGATCAGAAACTAATGTACTTAGGCTTGTTTGGAAGCCGTAAGTTGCTCCCATAAGTTGTCTTTAGCTGAGAATTTTTTTCAACGCGCAACAGCCTAGAAAGCGAAAATGGAGCATTTTCTTAAAATATTCTACAATTTTGGATTCTATCGCCTGTGCAGAATTTGGAAGTTTTTTTTCGAGATTGAAACCACCGCGAACTTGAAGAACAGAGCCCCCTCTTTACAATGAGATTTCTAAAACTAGGGTACGATTTTTTAAAAACATTTTATGCCATTTTGAATGAAAAGTGTATCACATTATCCTCGCGTAAGTGGCACACTTCCGGATTCAAGTGGGCGTACGAAAGTAAAAAATTTGTTTCGAGATTAAAATTGATGTGAACTTGAAGGTTGACACTATAAACTGCCGGCAACATGCAATGCGAAATTTCACACCGCCGTGTTAACCGTTTAAAAAGTTGCTCCGCCTCTCATTTCACAAAGCATTGATTAACATACCGAAATCCAGTCGGACAAGTGTCTCGCCGGCACAAGCACTGACATACGAAGATCCAGGTCAGCGCAGCGATGTCACAATTTGATTCGACGATTTGATCAGGTAACGCGAGGTCCACCGCGTTGAGTCAACGACAATTAACCCGCCGAATGAGGTGTAAAAACTCGGCCGCGGGGGAACTAAAAACGGTTCGTGGAACGGTTCAAGAGGCGAAGGTCACCGAGTGACATATCCGAGATCGTAGGAAGATCTAGGTTGCCGCGGGCTACGATCCGAACGAAACTGGTTTCCGTTCCCAAACCCGAACCCGAGTCCGAGCCCGTCGCTGCCACTAGGGAACACGAACCGTCGACCTTCCCGTGCACCTCTCGAATAGCTGCACGCCTTGGATCACGCAAGGATCATTCTGTGCTTGTGAACGACACGGGAGTCACAAATTTTTACGAAGGAAGATCGTTGGTCGACGTATCCAACCTATCGCACTAAGACATGGAGGCTTCGCTATCTATGCACTTCTCTGGAATTTGTTGTGAATTTCTGGTGTTTGCAAACTTTTACACATGGACAGGAAAAAAATGTCAAAGTGAGGGGAAACATGGTGCAATCGAATGCAAGAAACCGCATCTTGAAAGCTCCATTTTTTCCGAAGAAAAAAAATCTCAAAGTTACTGTAAGCAAATTTCCGACCGTATCATCTTGAATCTCGCATAGCTTCGACAATTTCTACACTGTCCCCGTGAAAAAAATGTCACATCTAGGGGAGACATGATGCAATCGAATGCAGGAAACTGCATTGTGATAACTTCAATATTTTCCACAGAAAAAATTCTAAGCAACCAGAAATTGAGAAAAGTAATACAAAGTGAACATTTCTATTCCTCCGACCGTTCCTCCTTCGATGTCGTATAGCTTCTACAATCGTCATGCTATCCCCGTGAAAAAAATGGCACATCCAGGGGAGACACGATGCAATCGAATGCAGGAAACCGCATTGTGATAACTCCATTATTTTCCACATAAAAATTCTAAGCAACTGGAAATTGAGAAAAGTAATACAAAGTGAACATTTTTATTCCTCCGACCGTTCCTTCTTCGATGTCGTATAGCTTCAACAATCGTCATGCTATCCCCGTGAAAAAAATGGCACATCGAGGGGAAGCATGATGCAATCGACTGCAAGACACCGCGTTTCGAAAGATTGCTTAGCTTCCGCAGGAAAAAATGTCAAAGTCAGCCGAAGGTATCTCGCGATCGGAAAGATTAGAGCCTGTCCGCGAGTTAGACGCACGCAAACGCGTACTTTCACCGATCTATCGCCGTGGCACGTGGTGTCGATCGGCCACGGGGTCGCGATCGCTCCGTCCGGACTTAATACCGAGGCAATTACACGTCCTGGAATCAGGGCCACACGGTGTAATACCAGCCGGACCATTTCTTCACTCATTCCGCGTCGATTATCCGTGCGAGACGTGCGCCGCGCCGGTGCTGTCGCGAAATCGGTTTCCATCGTCTTCGTGTGCCGGTTACGAAACATCCGCCGGCTGTTAGAAAGCTTTTTATCCGACGACACGATAACGCTGACGCAACCCGGTGGAATCGTTGTTGAACACGATTTTCGCGTACAGTCCCTTGCCGATAAAGCTCCGGCGAGGGCAACCTTGAGAAATCACTCGCAGGAAAAGTCGAGGAGCGGACAGTTTGAAGCGTGGCGTTCGATAAGGGATCTGGGCGGCGATAGACGCGGGGAAACGGCCCGCGGACACGAATCGCAGCCGCGAACGATGACATTCCGGGTACAATAAAGTCCGAAAGAACACGAGCGAACGCTATCGCTACCCGGTAATCTCGGCTTGCCGGTAAACCCTCGACTACAAGCTGCCCTCCGACGTTTTCCGAGTACCCGGCGCGGGTACCTATACACGGTGGGTCAGCAAGAACCTACATCCAAAATTAACCCGCGTTTATACAGTCCATTACAGTTCTTTTTCTGTAAGAACGATTTTACACTGACCATCGACGTTAGAAGATCGTTATTTGTTTGACGATGTTTGAGCGGCCGTAACTTTATGGAAAATGATCGCAGGATGGTCTACCTAGGCTCGTTTCGAAGCGTGAAGTCTCTACTTTTAGCACAGTAAGGTATTCTTTGTGTAGGACGTTTCTAGTTTCAGGAGTGGTCCGAGGAAGGAATGACGACGTTTTCTTCTTGAAAATTTTGCAATCTTCAGGTTTGAATCGATGCGTGGAAGCGAAAAAATTTTTTACAAGATTGAAACTAGTCTCGATTTGAAGACTGAAGTCTTTTCTTTCAAACGAGATCTTAAAAGTTGAGGTACGATTTTTTGTTGACGATTTATGGCACTTTCAATGAAGTGCGTCGTTGCATTTTAATGAGGACGGTGTACCGTCAGGTTTAAACGAATGTGGGGGATTCAAAAATTTTTTTTCGAGATTGAAACCTTCATAGACTTAAAGAATTAAGTCTCCCCTTTGGAATGAGGTCTTAAAATTTTCGGTGCGATTTTTTTTTAGCCATTTTATGGCACTGTGAATGCAAACTGCACACTTTAATTTTACAAATTCAATCTAAAGAAAAAGAACAGTACATTTCCGGAGACGAATGGAATCTATGGGACACTATGGGACATCTATGGGATCCGGTGTCTATGGGACACTTTCCAATTTCACTAAAGCTTCTGAGGAACCAAGAGGATCGCTTCCCAGGTCCCCAATCTGCATAATCTCTGAACGCAAACTGCATAAAACTTGCGCAACAGTTCCCCGGTGAAGCATTAGTCCGATTCCACGTGTAGATGCATAGAGGCTGTCCCCTGGTCACGTTGGGCAATTACACGTTACGAGAACGAAAAAAGTAGGATCCACGAGATCCCCGGAGGATCGCGTCCGCGCCATTAAGCGTCCGTCACACGTAGATCAGTTTCTCCGGGAGAAACTGTAAGGGAACCGCTGGCCGGCATTTAAAAGAGAAACGAAGGCGGACTTCATCAGCGCATCGGCATGCGATAATCTGTAGCAACAGAGCGATTCCCCGGACGGAACGGCCTAACGAAGAAGTTGCTCCCTCTCGCTTTCTAAGCGCGTTCTGTCACGCGTGCTGCGCGTCCCGTCTCGTTCCCTGGAGAAGGACGGCCGGCGTCGTCCACGGGAACGCGTATCGGAATGCTGGATCGTTTACCGGGAACAAGGGAATATTCCTTCCCGACGCCGGGGACGCCTCGTTCGTTTCCTTTTTCGCGAAAGTTTCCCCGAACCCCTTCGCACAGTCGCGTGCAAGCATGTCGTTTCGATGGCAGAGAGAAATAGAGACACGCTGCGGAACGGGGCAGAAGGATCCGCTCTGGCCGAGAATATTTAATGGCAGGGATCCCGTAGGATATACGGGGTGAGTCGACAAGAACCTACATCCGAGATTAACCCGCGCTTCTTGCGTTCGTTACAATATTTTTTCAGCAACGGCGACTTTACGCTGACCATTGGAGTTCGAGTATTGCTGAATTGTTTGACGATGTTTGATTGATTGTAACTTTGTGAAAAATGATCGCAGAATCATCTATCTAGGCTCGTTTTAAAGGCCGAAGACTCTACTTTTTGAGGAATTTTTTCGGAATTTTTTTTTGTTGAGAACGGGCCGCAAATCGAAGATGGTGACTTTTGTCAAAATTTTTACACTTTTTGGATTCAAATGAATGCCTGCAGGTCAAACAATTTTTCTCGAGATTAAAACTAGCATGGACTGGTAGAACGGAGTCTTCCCTATGCAATGAGACCTTAAAAATTGCGATACGCTTTTTTCTTGACGTTTTATCGTACTCTAAAGGCAAGGGTACCTACAACGCTGCAGCGTTAGGATAAGGCGATGTTCGTTCGAGGTGCGATAAAACGGCGAAAAGAATCGTATCAGAATTTTCAAGTGCTCCTCATCGTAAAGAGGAGACTTCAATCTCGAAGCCTGCGAGGGTCTGAACCTTGAGAAAAATGTAGAAGCTGGATCACCGTATCGATCAAATTACAGATCGCCCATAAACCGTCGGGTACCGATCGCGCAGTTAACGGAAACGCTTCACCACGGGTAACCGAGGAACGCCATTAACGCTTTACACCGGATTACCATATCCCATTCGATTCTGTTCGATTTATTTGCCCGGCGATTCGATTGGTCGCTCTCTTCCTTTTCCCCCCTCCGGCACTAATTCATTAATCCTCTGGCAACCGATCGCGGACGCGACGGATCTACGAGCGAGCGATCAGAAAAGAACAAAAGACACGGCCGCCAAGACACTCGGGGCCCGGATCGATCGGTCGTGAGAAGCAATTAGAAAAATCGTCGAGCATAAAATCGCGATTTCCCCGTTCCCATGGTGTGTCCCCGAATAAAATCCGGATCCCTCGAAAAATACGCGGATCCGATTCTAATTAATTGCATTATTCATAGCCGCGTCGCATGAGTGATTGCCGGTGCGGCGAGGAAGGGAGGGAAGAGCGATGATAATTACGATTCAGCCGGCGTGACATAAGTACCGGCACGCAAAACCGCGTGCGTGCGAGGGGAATCTGCGAAATCTGCATAAACTCGAGACTTCTCTGCTCGATAGCAAACGAGGAGCAAAGAGAGAGAGAGAGAGAGAAAAAAAATGGTAGCAATGAATTCGATAGAGATCGAGGCAACGAAAGAGAGAGCCAACTATTGAGAGAGAGAGAGAGAGAGAGAGAGAGAGATGGCTGTGTGTATGTATCGTGCGTGGAACAGCTCGCGTGTCCGCCGCCGGCTTCACGCGAGGAGGTGACAGTGAAAGTCCTGAATCACATTCCGATTCCGAGAGAGAACTATTAATAGCCCGGTCCCCCACGACCAGTCCTCCGAGACGCTCGATAAGGATAATCGATTGTTCCGCCGAGCTAGGACTCCTCTTAATTGAACGCCGGATCTCGGCGCGGGGGTGGAACGAGATCGATAGATCCGACTCGGAGGCGAGATGGTTCACTTGCGGTTTACTTACTGGAAACGAATTTTTCGTGGGCGACTGTGACAATGAGCACGCGTGGTAGACGTACCTGGAACAGAAAATGATTAGGCTGTAGGTGGCTGCCGAGTAAATTAGAGCCTTTCATTAAGCGGCGATTGTTGCCGAGTCATTTTGTACTGGAGGATCATTGTGGGTGTGACAAAGTGTTTTAGAAAAAACTTTAAAATCATCTTGTAAATTGAATTCATGCAGTAAGGAGCCCTACGATTCTTCTGGAAATGGTAAAGTAGTTTAAATTGAGCAATTTGAGCAAATTTTAGAAATGGCGAAGTAGTTTAAAATGAGCAACAAACCAAATAATGTCCGATCCTAACTACTGTTATAATCCTTTCATTTATGCCGAACGTCGTTTAAAATAAATCTCGCAGCTCCCGAGCAATCACTGTACACAAACTACCAAGCAATTAATTAAGAGACACTGAACAATAGCAAGTGTTGAAATGCGTACCAAATGTGAACGGGCGTCTGATGGGTCCGATGGCCCGCGTGAATTAGGCTTCCTGCGGTAGAGGAATGGGGAGCGTGCGATTTTAAATGTATGCACATAATGGCTACGCGGAACGCGCACGTGGTAATAAAAAATGTTCGTTAAAGGGTGTTGCGCTTGTTTCGAGCCTATCTCCGAAAACGTCAACCAACCGGTTCTGGAATGTCGAGGAAATCTTTGTCAACGCTTGTACGTCGAATCAGCCTTGTCAATGTCAGAGATCGTCCAATCTGTACACGGATCGATACACAGTGTGAGTAACACAGTGCTTGTCTTATCTGCTGCAAGGTCAGATAAAGTGTCATAACTGATAGCAGCTATCTTGCTAGACATGGACAACAAACGACTGCAATCACTTTGCCAATCGGACTTAACCTCTTGCATTGTGATCGTACAGTTGTCGCTGTTATGTTTGTCCTTCATAATTTCCTATTGTAAGAGAGAATTTATGTCTAGTGTACTGTGTTTTATTTAATGATTGAACATTAATGTGACAGTTAGATTTTATTCTGATTTGACAGAAAATTAATGATATGCGTATTTGACACTGTAGCGTAGACAGAATGATTGTGTAGACTGATGATTTTATATTGAGATAATTGATTTTTATGTGTGAGCGGCTACTTTGAATTTTTACTATTTTTTACAAGGTGTTTTATATTGTTTACCATTTGGTTCCTATCATTCTTTATTATTGGTGGTATTAGGATACTGTTTGAGGCTTCCCAAGAGGCACTGGATATATTCTCTACAAATGCATAAAAATCACA
The DNA here is from genome assembly GCF_050948215.1 of Halictus rubicundus. Lineage (NCBI taxonomy): Eukaryota > Metazoa > Arthropoda > Insecta > Hymenoptera > Halictidae > Halictus > Halictus rubicundus. The sequence continues at coordinate 14,404,724 of NC_135157.1, read as the reverse complement.
GTCTAATTATTAATTTGTTTTAGATGTTGCTTTGGCTCCAGGCTGCTCTGAACATTTACTATTTTCTTTAAAGTATCGATGCTTCCAGCCTGACGATACATACTAACCAAACAAATGGAGTAAAGAGTATAATTGATTCATCCATGGTACATTGCGTTACAATAATGAACAAATTGGATCCATGCAGCTCTTATTTGCAATATCAACTGCAATAACGAAGCTTATTCAAAAATAGCTCAGCAAAGCGATTTCAAGGCCCCATAACCGCAAGATAAAAATTCACCCAGCAGTTCCAGTGTTAATAAACTTGGATATCTCTATCTCGAATCGATATTACAAGGCAAAGAGTTTAATCGTTAAATTGACGATCGTCATGAACTCTTCTCTGCCAAATAGTCGACGACGAGTGTCAGTCGTTAGGAATTATTGAGGTACGAAGCGTTCAATGATGGCCGATTGTTCGAGCAACAAAACTTCGAGTCTCTATGCCAACTGTCGAGAGAGGGAGACAGAGAGAGAGAGAGAGTGTACAAAGAGAGAAAAATACGGTTTCATGCGTAAGACAGTATCGCCAGCAAACAAATTGCAGTGCGCGAGAGGTTTCGTTCGCGCCGGACCAAAACGTCTCGGCGTTGATTTGCTCTGAAAATAAAATCGGGCGCGAGAACCTTTAAACGGCGGCCTCTCCTCGCAACAATTACGCGCAACAGCCTATCAAGGGAGCGCAATTTGCTCTCGGGAACAGGGGCAAAATGGAGGATCGAAGCTGTTCGCGTGATCGGCGCGCCGTGTGTCCTTCCTCGGCCGTCCGCCGAGAAAAACCGTCCGGGAAACTAATTCCCGATTCCGAGAACGAGCGCGACCAAAAGCGTTTTTACGCTGATCGAGCCTCACAATAGGAGATCGAGCTGCTCGAAAAACTAGAGGGTACGGAGGGCAACAAAAACAAAAAAAAAAAAAAAAGAAGGAATCGTTACACTTCTCCGAACGAAGAGCAACGAACCTGACCGAGACTAGACCGAGGACAAGGCCAGGAATGTCATGAAACGACCTTCGCCACCGACACGTCGAGCTGTCTGCCGAGAAGCTTGCCGGATGAGCGCACTCCTGCGCGACCCTAACCGTGAGACGCGATGCTTATCGAAAACGCGAGGTCGGAGAGCAACGGAGAGCCTAACGACGCTGGGACGGTATGTGATAAGCATTGTTAATCTAGGTGGACGAAAAAGAAAATATGTATTTGAAATATCGAGGTTCAAGGATGGTGTTTCGGTAAGAAAAAGTCGCTTTCCAGGCCATTGTGCGGCCAACAGTTGCATCGGGCCGGTGCACTGTGCGTGCGCGCACGCCAAGGCGAGTGCAATCAACGCGATCCACGGTAATCACAAGTTGCAACCGCCAAATGAATGATTTTAGACGTTCAATGTCGATTGATGTTAGGGGGGCTAGGGAACTATAGGTGTTCAAGCGGTTCGAGGACCTTAATGATGCATTTTGTGAAGAATAAGAGCAAAGCAGCATGACAGAGACATTTCTGTGTAATTTATCGCGAAGCTGTTATGGCTGCGTGAAAAGTGTATTCACAGAAGTATGCAATTTCTGGTATTTTATTGATTCCGTAAATCGTTTATGAATCTTTTTATATTCTTCAATATTCTCCATGTACTTCAACCAGTTGATTTTATAGTTTAGATGATTGCAGTTGCTTTAATGAGTATTCGCGGATTTACAATAGAAAGATACCAACAGAATTTCAATGACAATTAATTCGACTGAATTTCGAACGAACCGTCTCGTGAAAGGATGCTTGCGCTCGCCACTTTCAAAAGAGAGCCTGTCTCACGCGTGGCACCGTATTTTCAAGCAGATGTGTGTCACATCTGTGTCAAAGTTGCAATTGGCAATTTCGATGTTGCGTGACTCTGTATCTTTAACGACACGGAAATATGCTTTTTTAATCCTTAATTTGAGGAATGCGGTGTTACTTGCGACCCATATATTCCCTGCCGAAGACTGACTGAACTGTTACAGTGCCTGTCGAGGAGGGAAACACTGACAGTTAGTGAGATATGAAGAGAGGATGCGATTAAAGGCATGCAGTTCTTTTAAACGTTCGTTTCGTGCTTCACGCATCCTCTTCGTTGCCTCAATTCCATTTTTATGGGGATCTGTCAAGCGTTACATGCGACGTATAGCAATCTTAGAAAAGCCAATTTATTTCTTAATCACCATTTTTCCACAGATAAATATTGCCGCCACCTTTATATTTTTCACATCAGAGATCGCAATAAACATCTCACCGGCAAATTCATAATTTCAAATCAATTCTCAATGATCGCGAATGGTCTACAAATGAAGCACAGTAGAACGAACAATTTTGCTACAATGTAACAAAGAAACAATGCTCCATTCAACTCGAATTTTTCTAAATGAATTCCTCGTACCCTCAGTTCCATAGATTTCGAAGAAAATCAATCTTGCACGTTTCCTGTCGCACGAGTCAGCTGAGAATGATGAAAAAATTACGATAAATTCTGCAGACCATTGCACAATATTTCAGTCTGATAGGGACCCTCGTGGCCGGTAAATAATGGCCAACAAGTGCACAAAACTGCGCAACCCAGTCCCCATATAAATAACGTTCTTCTGAACCATTCATTCAACTGCGCTTATCAGCTTATTCTTTCCGTTGGAATTCTCAGTATGATAAACACTTGTCGGGGGAACGTGACGACAACCGGCATACAGTGTTCGCTAACAATAGAAAAAGTGCTGGTATCAGGCTAGCCGGGACTGGAACAAGGGAGCGAGGCGAACGTTCGTCTGAATCATGGTCGATAAACCACTGTGGCAGTATAGCGAGGGCCGGGGTACGTGACGATGCCGTTGACATTCAACGTCGGTAGCGGCACGGTAACGCGTTCGTGACAACGACAAAAGTGCATCGCCGTGAGAACAATGAAGGTCCGCCGGGCTGCAGCGACAATAAGACCAGCTGCAAGGTCGCCGATGCGGCCGGATGACTAAAGCCATCTTAAATCACGAGACCAATGATTCAGCACCGAGGCATCCGAACCACGACCGGAAGCGACCATTGCAGAACCGGGCTGGACCCTTTTCTCGGCCCTCGATTTAATTCACTATGCCCCGTGACTCAGGACCGAGGACTCTGAACCATTCCGGCGACGTTAGGTCAGTTGAAAAAAAACCAATCAAACAGTTGCCTTTCGTTTCTCGAGAAATTCTGCTGGAGCTTCTATCGGTTAGGGAATCTCTTTAAAAAATTGCAAGCAGAAAAATTTAACGCGCCATCTTTTGTTACGATTTTATCGCACTCCGAATGACAAAGTGCGATAGCGTACCAAAGAAAAATCGTATCACAATTTTTAAGGTCTCGTTGTAAAGAGGAGACTTCAATCTTCGAGTCCACGTAGGTTTCAACCTCGAAAAAAATTTTTTGACTTCCACACGATCATTTGAATCCGAAAATGTACCACCGACATTAAAGTAACGTGACATGCTTCGTTCAAAGTGCAATAAAAAGGCAATAAAAGATCGTACCCTAATTTTCAAGACGTCATTGTAAAGAGGAAGCTTCGCTCTTCAAGATCACCTTAATTTCAATCTCGAAAAAAATTTTTTTACTTCCGTACACAGACTTGACTCTGAAACTCTGTAATTACGCACGATTTACAGAAAGTATGAAAAATGTTTATTAAAATAGATCTATGGGCCACGATTCATGGAATGAATTCTTTACTTAAAAGTTCTGTGAGTCTTGCGACGTCTGGTTTTGAGTCACCCGACCGACAGCTGCTGGATGCCTCGCGCGTGTCGAGTGTGCGTGCATCCCGATGCAATTGCGCTGCAAGTGACGAGCGACGCACACGACGAGACTAGAATGGTGATCCAGCAACGCAACGGCGAACGTAAACACTACGCAGTAATTCAGTTTGTGCGACTGACATTTTTCTGAACGCTTAATCCACTCGACTGCTGAGCCTTTTATTGTCGCGCGACGATACGACGACGAGAGACATTCTTTTAGTTTATTGCTCGGTAAATCGTGGGATGTAGGTGTACACTTTGACGTTTGGGATTTTTATCGAGCCGGTGGGAAAGTTGTTTCGTAGAAACGTTTACACATACTCGCTATGATCGTTTCTCTCCGAAGTAATTAATTTTATCGAGTCTATCGGCTGCGGGAGCCCTCCAACTCGAACCGAGTAACATCAGCCGACTCGAAAGCGACCCGAAGCCTAACCGAGACCCAGATCGTACAATTGAAACGTGTCGTCGCATCGACAGAATAGTCATTCCCATTGGTTGGCGTGCACAATCGAACGCAGCAATCCATTTACACACTCGGTGACGCTTTAACCCATTTTGTACCAATTTACAGTCGCGAGGACGTCTCGGCCTAAGGCTTCCCGATCTCGGTCCTGTCCAAGCCGTACAATCGACCACCCAGAAACACCACTTGCCCCTGTCAACTGAACCAGAACTGTCCCGAACATCTTTCTATCTCCTGGGACACAAACATCGTCCACTAGCACCACGGTGCCAAGAAGACCACGGTAAGAGTCCACCAAAGCACAAAAATTACACGTTTCCTATGCAAATATGCACCGCACAGAATTTACAAAATACTGATAACTGGCCTTCGCAATTTTATGCGCGGTCAAAATTGTTTATATTAATTCCAATATACAGGAGTCACCTAGACGTTTTCTTAACTTCTTCAAGAACTCTAATAACGTTTTTCTAATAACTCTAGTCCAACGATGACATATCAAATTCTGTGTAAAACTGCACATCATGTTCTGAGAAACATGGAGAACTTTGACAAAAGTAGAAATTCTTTCAGATTTAGAGTCGAAAGGGATCGAGACAATGATTGGCCAGGTAGCTGGGACTTGTGAGGCGATTTTTGCTAAACCTTGCCTGGAGCTGAAGAGGCTTGCATAACCCCCTCCCAGGGCCCCGAAACTGGGCGCAGGACCCAAAGCCTCGTTGGTAGCGCGTCAGGAAAGTGAGTGGATCGTCGCGTGGGTCGTGGAGCGGGTTCAGTGTCAGATCCGAGACGAGTACTCTCATCTGGCATGCATAAAATACTTCGGTGGCGCCAACGTGTCGGCCAGCTCTTATGCGAGCCTCCTTGTACACGTAGCCCGGTGTTCCTCCGTCTTTCCTTCTCCTGTTCTCTTCACCGTTCCCTCTCTTCGTCTTTCTCCGTTCCGCTGCCGATCTCTTTCGATCGTTTTATCCTCGTCTCTCTCACTCTCTCCCTCTCTCTCTCTCTCTCTCTCTCTCTCTCTCTTTCCTTCTCGTTGCTGCACAGGCGAACGAGCCGGCAGGTATGCGGATTTTTATGCGCTCTTTTATACCCACGCGCGTTCACTAAAAATAATCCCGGGTATATCGAAGACCAAGCATAATGAACGCCGATCGCCCGGCGAATTCTTCCACGGCTGATCCCTTTTCATGCAAGACCACGCGCGCTTCTCTTCCCTTTTCCTCCAGCCGTTCTCCTCTTCGCTTCCTTCCTTACTTCCTTTTTGCCCCTCGGCCGCCACCCTAATTCATTCTATAAATGGAGAGCGGAGAGATGAGCGACGGGGAATTTGATGGAGACCAAGGGTTCAAGGACGCCGGACCCCGCACAGATGCACACGCCCGGTGAAAGCGTCAAGGTCGGTCCGTGATCCGTGTTACACTTTCGTCGAACCGTTACCATCTTTTTCTACCTTTTGCCCCGAGAAACTCCGTTTTCGTACGCGGGAAATGGGTCAGGCTTCTTGCCGGTGCTAATTGAGAAATTCAGATGAGAGATTGCCTTACACCTTCGCCGCAACACGATTTTTATTTCCGCTTGTTGTTGCTTCGCAGAAACTTTTATAGGAGCTTCTGCAGGATCATACTAATTAGTGCATTGGTACAGATTTTTTTTAATTTTTAATCAGATGATTTTGAGGTCACCATGCTTTGAACAGTTGATAATAGTCACTGCTAGATTGAACGGATTCTGTTGAAAATTCAACAGGGCGTAGTGCATGTAAAATAATGGGTAGTTTAAGTCATCATTTTGAGGATTTCCAATTTGTTTATAAGCCCTTTGAATTTTACAATTTTCCTGCTCCCCGGTAACTGATCTTTTGAGATTAAAGAAGCTCATTAAGGAGTGCGGTGCAATGGCAGTGCATTTGAGGAAACGTTGCACATTTTCCGGGATAAAATTGAATACGAACAGCCACAAGGAAAAGTCATCAATGTACGCGGTTAATTGAAAACGAGGAGAGGAACGATTCAGGTATTCGAATAGGCAGGAATCGATAGGGAACATGCTCTATATCGAATTAGAGCCGGCCGCTTGTGTACATACCGGCGTAATGCAACTCCTCAAATTACATCCTTCTATTGATTGCTACCTGCCTAACGATCCCTCACCTTTCAACTCTCGCCGCGATCGCGTTCCCGTGGTTGCAATCAGGGGCAAACACTGGTTACGCTTTGCTGGACTTTCAATGCAACTTGGAATGCCCTTCGAGCGCTTACCAACCGTGAACCCCTTATCTATTTATTCCTCGTGTGTAATGGCATTTTAGATTGTGCACCCCCTTTGCCAACTAAACGTTCCCGGACCGTGCAATATCGCAACAATTCGCTTTACGCGAACGCCGATCTCCGCAAACATTCCGATCGCTTCTCTAAAAACATGTTCACTGTTTAACCGTTCGCCCTCTGAACTGGAATATTTCCATTTTGACTTTTATTCATTCGATGGATACGAAATTGTACAAGAACATACAACAAACAACCTTTTAACGTCTAAAGAAAATGAAGAAAGACAGGTCTACAGAATAATTAAATTACAAAGAGAAGGAACAAATGCGCTCCGCCAAACTCCCACGAACAATTAATTCCCCTCGAGGCGATATAAATCTGCGCACATTCCCGAACAATTGTTCGTCTGAAATCGCGACCCCTGACCCGTTGGCTGCACTCGGTGCATCATCGAAGGCCGTCGCGCGTCGCTCGAATAACGTTCACCGTCGCGCGCGTGCATCGAACGCACCGCGAGTGCATCGCGCATGCATCCCGACGCGTGGGCGATCCTCGAGAAGGCTTTTCATATATGGCGAGAGGAGAGTGCACGGAGCTGGAGCGCGGGATGCGCCGTTTTATTTACGACTGCGTGTACCCTCGCGCACGGTATCAAGCGCGTCGATCATTAGCAAGGACTCGCGATGAGCGGGTACGCGGTTTCGGCCCACGAACATCTGCCAGGTTGTTCTCCTCGTGGAACCGCCTCCCTCCCTCCCTCCACCGTAGCCTCTCATCGCAGAGTGCACCGAATTATTTACAGCTGCCAATTAAATCGACGAGTAATTGCCGCCAATTAAAATGTTTCGTCCGACCATTAGGGCCCGAGAGCGCAGCTAAAGCCGCGCGAGAAAGCGCCGAGACCGCGGAACACGCGTCGGCGTCAAGGAGATGGTTCCGGGAATGATTTCTCGCATCCTGGAACCAGATCTCCGACGCGAAAACAACTTTACATGCGCCGACGCATTTTGCCCGGTTTTCTGCGTTTTAAAAGTGCCATTTTCTTCTTCTCGAGAAATGGGCACTTAGGTGCTGGATAACTTCTGTGCTGGCGTAGATTGTGTTTTCATATTTTATTTGTATATTGAATACACACAGTTGAAACTTTTGTAGAAATTTTTATCACACGATTTTTAATATAGAATCCACGATTTTTGTAACGCTGGTTTCGTTCGTAAGAAAATTAGCTATGTTCTGAAAAATCGAATGTTGGTCTTCTCCGCACGTGGCAGCCATTTTGAAGGCATGAGCCCTATAATCTTGGAAATTTCTGAAAAAAGATGAGCAACATCGTCCGTTTGTAATAACTAATTTCGTTTGTATTACGTACAGTGATTGTACGCTAATTTTGCAAATTATACAAATTGCAGAAAATAGTGGGGAATTTGTCGGTCTCCAGAGAAACTCATCAAAATTGTTGTATGTCCGAGTATTTTTAGATCGCCAAGGTGGTCGAACCTCTTAAGCAAGCCCCGGCTGCTCGCATGCTCGCATCGAGAAGCATTGTCTTCGCGGGACGATGTAATTTATTGTAATCGTTCGAGACGCGTACAAGATATGCTCGTCGTATATCAATGAACGAGCGCGTCGCGCACGATCACGCGCGTACCACCCCGAAATCGTTTTAAACGAAGTATAATAACCCGTGGCGATGGGAACGTCGATCCAACGCGCCGCACAGCTTCGACTATAATTCCGTTGTTGCCAGACAAAACGACATAAATTACGTTCTTTTCAAATTCCTGCTTCCACCTTCGGCGACCCCTCTTGCATTCTCCAAAAAACAAATCACGAGAAAATGTATTCTCAAACAACTTTTCCTTCAAGAGGCACCGTAAATATTAATGAACTGTCCTCTTTTCACTCGTATATTTTCTGTATTCTATTTTACATTTTGCTCTTACGCTATTTTGCATTTTAATTTCACTTCATATTTTAATCTTGCATATACTACTTTATAGTCCATCTCATATTTTAAACTTCATTTTCATTTTATTCGACACATTTTGTATTTCATATGTTTCGCTACATAGTGAGTTAATGAGAAATTGTCATTTAAAAATCTATAAATTGATCGCACTGAAACATCAAATTGACACTAACTGTACGACATTTAGAGATGCTTGTCGCACGAATGCAGCTGCACACATCAATATCTGACATGCTCGGCAATGTCCCTGATCAAGGCAATTTATAATAAATTTTTTCAATCTTATCGCACGGTCGTTTACTGATGCACTGCGGCCGAAAAAACGAATAAATCCAACGACATAATGTTAGCCTACAAGAGATCTTGAATCTGCGGAGCAAGAAATTAATGTTTAACACTTCAAATTGCGTCATCTGGAAAAAAAGGGAAAAAATCAGTAACGTACGTCCACCGGGCCCGCGGCCACGAAATTATGCAGCGAAGTCATCCGCGGAATGCAGAAGACAGAGAACTTCATTCGTCTTTCGCCGCACGCCTAGCAACAGAGACTTCTGAAATACACGCGTCCGTTGATGATGCATCAGCAACGATCACGCCCCGTTCCACCGGTGCTGGAAATGCACCGAATGCACCCGAGGGGAAACGGCCGAGGTGGTGATAATTAAGGGGATGCAGCGCGCAAATTGCAGCAGAAACGATTTCCACGATTTCTGTTTGGCCGCGCCGATTGAATAAACCGTGCAATCCGCCATCGAATGGTTATTAAAGTGTCTGGACGCTAGAACACACTGTAAGACGTGTGTAATTGTGCGACGATCGTTTTTACCGTCTGTTGCTTACTGCGTTTCGCTGTTGCTCGCAGTAATTTCGCGTTTTTTGCGGGTCGAGATAATTTTTACTTTTAATTGCATTTTTCCGGTGCTGTATATTTGCGATCGTTATGGCGTTATTTGATCATTATCCCGTGCCCCTCCCCACGGTGTAAAAAAACAGGCCAAGTAGGCAAGAGTTCCACGATGAAAATAAAATTTCGTGATTAATGGTGATTGGAAATGCGTGTGAGAATGCAGCCGATGCAACGCGGCGCGCACTGCTTGGTTTTTAAAGATTCCTTTTGGGCAATTTTAATGTTGACCCTTTTATTTTCGTGCTTTAGCGCATTTTTATACATCGCGCACTAATTAAGAGCGAGATTATTTTCCAGAACTTGATTCTCGATGAATATTAATTTTCCAATTTGCTATTTTTAGCTCTTCCCTGCGCTGGGGTTTCTAACGAAGTTTTCTTCGAGATTGCGGGGACGTGGCATGGAACAGAAAGTATGCACGCCGAGGCTAAAAAGGAACGAACGTCCACGCGTACGCGATCCGCAACGAGGAAAGGAGTAGTTACAACGTCTCGAGGAAAAGACAACCCTCTCAACACGACATTTCCTGTGGGAACTTCCTCTCTATTAGCTCCATTAAATGTAGCACTCGAGAGTGGCGCGCTCCCGCTGCGCCCGGCCGTTGTAATAACGTTTTCCACGTTGCACTCCATATTAGGTAACGTTTCTTACATAACCCGGTCGTTAGGTAAGAAAATTCGAGCAGCATAAAGGCGTAAAATGCGGGCACGAAGCCGATCTTGCACGGGGAAACGGGAGCTGCAAAAGCTGTGACATATAAACTGTATGGGGCAACAGAGGTACGATTCTACAAGAGACCTTTAACAGTAAGAACGATCCTTCGACGAACGATTTCTCATAAGTCCGCAAGATCTGAAAATTGCATTAAAAAAAATCTCTGTCGCAATCTTATCGCTTGTGTACACACGATTCAAATCTTATCGACTCCAAAGTCCGACATTCGGTTCCGCAATTAAGGGATCGATTGTACGGCGATCGACCTGGATGATAAATCGGGGTGATTAATCGCGGCTTTCTTTCGGCAGATTTTCGGTCGAATTTCAGGGATTGGTGGACCGCGCCGGTTCCATTAGGCCACCTGGCCCGCCGATACGATTACTCATCGATAAATCGACCGCGTCGTTTCACCTGCCCGTATCCGCGTTTCCGTGGACGAGCCGTCCGGCGCGGAACCGCCGACAAAGTGCATTTTTGCACGTACCGCCGGGCGATAAATTCGCCAGAGAAGGAGGACCTCTAATCTGCCGACTGGTTATCTCATCGCTGACGACGACGCGGCGCTTTTGCACGCGGTCCTCTCCGTTTCTTCTTCCATTTCGGTCCCCCGCGCGAGGAATTTCGCGAAACGTGCGCATATTTCCCGCAGCCGTGTCTCGAATTTCTTGCAGCATCGCCGCGGCCGCCATTTTGTCCGCGAATCGTCGTCTCTCTCTCTCTCCTCGAACCAGCTCATTTCCGCTGTTACTCTTCAGGTGAACTTGAGACGTGATTTTTAAGTACAAAAAACAATCGTTTTGAATTGAAATGCAGGTGTCAGTTCGGATAATCGAGGTTCTACTATATCGTGGATTTGAACGAGGAACTATGGCCCAAATGACGTCATGTTTGGAATCGTTTTAATCGGGAGAATGTCACGAACATGCTGATAAAAGTTTCATAAGATTGTGATTAATGAAGAAATTGTTTAATCGCTAAACCATTGCCTCACCGAAGTGAGTCACTAGAAAGGTTTTCAACCTCCTTCAAACTCCACTCGGTCGTGGCTTGTATAATTCGTTTTTGAATCGACGCCACACAGGCACAAAGTGCTCTATCATTCTATGTGCACAACCTTTAGCATTGTCAGAGTACAGACATCCAGTAAAATTAATTAAGAGCTGATTCGATCCAGATCGGTGAGTCAGAGGGACGCTCTGATCGGGAGCCGACCTTTTCCCGGTTGGTTCGCACAATGTGGAGCAGTTTATAATTTACTATCACGGTTCCAGGTGATCACGTAACAGCGTTCTCACGAGGATAATTAAGGCGGCGGCTTTCGTTAATCATTTGGTAGCCCGGCGACCCCACGAAATACCAACTTCGAAGGTTTAACGCTCGCGCTGGTACGCGGCTGGCCTTCGGGATCGTTCCGCTCGTATTCGCGGCCGTTGCGTAATCGCCTAACAACGATCATGCTGCTCCACCACCCTGGTAGCTTCCCGACTACCAGGAAAGGCATCAAGGAGAGCGTGAAATCGAGCCGGCTCGAAAATGTCGCTGGTCACTTCAAACGGGTTCTCGTGGACACGAACAAGCTACTCCCGGTTTCAAGTGTCAATTATCATCTTTATAATTGACTACTTACTCCGCAACGTCCGCGGAACTGTACTGCACGTGAAACTTTGACACCCGATTAAGATAGATTAAAACGCCAAAAATTAGTAGATAAATATACCGTTATATTCGGGAGGCTCTCCTCTATCCTTTAAACTCGGATAGAACCTTCTAGAATATTCCGTTTTTCTGCCAACTCGTTTTGAGCTCGGTTAGCCAATCACTGAGCTAGTCCGTCGAATATTTTAAGGAATGCAGCCGCAGTGGCATGCATTAGCCAGTCCCGCGACTGGTAGGAAGTGGTCACCGCAAAAAGGAAAGTACCGGAATCCTCGGAAAAATCGAGAAACGAACGGAGCAATACGCGCCTAATCGGTCCAGGAAGGTTCGATTAATTCACCGCTCCTCGCCGAGATAACAACGGAACGCGCATCCAAAATTACGATACCGATAACGCTCGCGATCTCGCTGAGTGCTCCGTGAACATTTTCACTTTTTTGCCCGGTCGAGCATTCCTTCGATCTAAGGTCGATAAACGCCTCGAGTTCCTCGATAAACACGTCAGGCCGCGAGGAGGAAAGTAATTCGCCGGTAACTTGTATCAACGGTCCAGCGACAGATACTAACAGGCGACCGGAATCCACGTTGGGGGGGGGGGGGGAGACATCACGTGGCCGACAGGCCGATGCAACGAATCCAGCATCGCCGGGCATCATAATTTTATCGATGTTACATTCCAGACGGAATGTCCGTCGACTAGTTATCCGGGCAACGATACCGCAGCCATTCGGTATCGACGATGTCCGAGGTGCGTAATGGTGGACGCCATAAACTACTATCGAGAGCCTCGGTTTCGTCAGCGAGCATTGCCCTTTGTGCACAACCAGGAAATTCCTGCTGTTGCTGGGACAGTATTTTCGTCTTTCACGGAGAAAATCAAAAACAGGTGCCATTTAGAAAAATTTGTTCCATATTAAAATTGATATATTCCAAAATACTAGTCTCCACTTAAAAATTACGATTTTGTGCACATTCCAGGCCGTGAAAGCATCAAATCTACATTACGATTTTTCTATGGATTTCTATCGCACTTTGAACGGAGTATGTCACCGTACAAGTTAGAAATGAACGTGTGAGTGTCGATAAATTTTTGTCGAGATTGAACCGAACGCGGACTCGAAGATTGAAGCCTCCCCTTTGCGATGACCGTTCGAAAGCTGAGCTGCGATTTTTATTGCGCGCTTTACGATGCTTTGTCAGTGAGAACATCGGCACACTTCGCGTTCCCCATGGTTTCGACTTCACGAACGTGGCGAACCACGGCGAAGTGAAACATAAAACTTCGCCGGGATCTCGGACAGGGGACGTCTTGCAACGTGACGTCGTTACTTCTGAAAGGTTATCCGAGCGAGTCGACACGTCGAGGGCCCCGGAGTCCGGCGGTTCATCGTACCGGAACCGGGGCCACATTCCCCGGTGCCATATTTACGGCACTGTGTCACATTGTGGCCAGCTGAAAACGACAGCCGACGAATAGGCGAGCGGGAGCGTGAGATTGATCCACCTCGCGACCCCCGAGGCCCATGGGAGCCCATTGGAATTGTACACCGTGTCCTTGTTCGAACGGTACATTCCATAATTGTCTCGTGAAGTACGAAAAGAATGTTTACCCGAAAGTCACGTGGTAGAATGCGCCGGTAACGATTTTTATTTTCGCATTTTCGTCCTCATTTGGACGATACGATAGTTGTCTCGTGAAGTAAGAGACAAATGGTCAATTAGATGTTGAATGGTAGGAGCTAATATTCGTTAGGGAAGACGATCTTTTTAAGAATATTTTCGAGAAGTCAGGCTGAGATAAACTTCATTCTTTAAATGGAATTATGCAGGCACGATGTCAATTATGTTACCAGGCTGAAGGAAAATATTTAATTAGAAGCGCACATTAGTGAAATTATGCTGGCCGGTTTGATGTTAATGTGCACAATTAATTATCTCGTGAAGTTCGAAACGATGTTTTGCGTAGTAAGAAGTGGCACACCCCTTGGTGAAGATGATTCTTTTCTTTTCTTGTAGTTTCTTAACTGGAAAAGATAAGGCCAACAGGTTCCTCTTTTTCAGTAGAATTATGAAAACTGGAGTCAGTGTATTAATTATCTAAATGAGTATAATCAACCAAAAATTTATCGGCAATTTTTACGTTAAAATTCGCTGGTACGAAGCCACGAAATAAATCTTCCTGCAAATATTTTTTTTTACACAAGGGGCTTGTGAACCCAATGGTAAATTGGAGAAAAATTCAGGAACCCAAGAAACGTGAGTTTTATCTAAATGATATAATCTAAAAATGTTACAATGCAACCTACGAAAGATCGATTTATGTTTATTTTCTATAAAAATAGTGTGGGTATACTGAACAGTTCCGACATGATTGAGCGTGATTTAAACACCCCGTAGATGTTACAGCCCCGAACAAAACGGATCGAGGGTCGACACGAAACGGTCGTGTCCTACAACGGAGATAGATACGGCGTCCGCTTCTGACATGCACTCGAGTGCCAGACGTGTGGGTGATTCTGGCCTGATGCATCAGGATGCAGAGTGTTCCCGGATCGTTCTGTATAATGTTAAATAACGGGACGGTCGACGATCAACGCCGGACCAACGCGACCGTGTACAAATAACGCGATACGATGATACGGGCAACGGACATGCTCGTGTGTTTCGCTGTTGTGCACGGTTTGAGCGAACTGTTGCTGTTGCATCGCGATTGTCGTGTGTCGTTAACGCTGCCCGTGACAACTCGCATGTCAATGCTCCCTCTGCACAACCAAACCTGAACCTACACGAATTTTATCACACGAAATTTTGTCGAACATGATTCAATGGCTTCGAAAGTAAAGTGTCAATTTTTATTGCCACCTTTACGTCATAATTCGAGGAGCAGACAAGTGACATTTTTACAGTGGTAAGTGAGTGTAATGAACATTGTCTGTGAATTTTTTCAAATTTTTTGCCGAAGTGCGTCGTAGTTAAAAAATTACTGAAAAATCATTTCCTACGTTGTGCACTTGAGGTGGTAGAACGAATGCTTGCACTTTTATGCGGATTTTTTATAGTAATTCGAGGAACAGACAAGTGACATTTTTACAGTAGTAAGGGAGTGTAATGAACATTGTCTGTGAATTGCTTCAAATTTTTTGCCGAAGTGAGTTATAGTTAAAAAATTACTGAAAAATCATTTCCTACGTTGTGCACTTGAGGTGGTAGAACGAATGCTTGCACTTTTATGCGGATTTTTTATAGTAATTCGAGGAACAGACAAGTGACATTTTTACAGTAGTAAGGGAGTGTAATGAACATTGTCTGTGAATTGCTTCAAATTTTTTGCCGAAGTGAGTTATAGTTAAAAAATTACTGAAAAATCATTTCCTACGTTGTGCACTTGAGGTGGTAGAACGAATGCTTGCACTTTTATGCGGATTTTTTATAGTAATTCGAGGAACAGACAAGTGACATTTTTACAGTAGTAAGGGAGTGTAATGAACATTGTCTGTGAATTTTTTCAAATTTTTTGGCGAAGTGTATCTTAGTTAAAAAATTACTGAAAAATCATTTTCTACGTTGTGCACTTGAGGTGGTAGAACGAATGCTTGCACTTTTATGCGGATTTTCTATAGTAATTCGAGGAGCAGACAAGTGACATTTTCACAGTAGTAAGTGAGTGTAATGAACATTGTCTGCGAATTTTTTCAAATTTTTTGACGAAGTGTATCCTAGTTAAAAAAAAAATACTGAAAAATCATTTCCTGCGTTGTGCACTTGAGAAAGTAGAAGTAATGTTTGCACTTTTATGCGGATTTTTTA
This sequence comes from Halictus rubicundus, assembly GCF_050948215.1. Taxonomy (NCBI): domain Eukaryota; kingdom Metazoa; phylum Arthropoda; class Insecta; order Hymenoptera; family Halictidae; genus Halictus; species Halictus rubicundus. The sequence goes on along the minus strand of NC_135157.1, from coordinate 14,389,104 downwards.
TAGTTACTCGAGGAGCATGCGATTGATATTTTTACAGAGGCAGCTAATTGTAATGAACATTGTCTGTGAATTTTTTCAAATTTTTTGGCGAAGTGCATCATAGTTAAAAAAAATTCAGAAAGACACTTTCAACGCAACAGCGTTTCATACACTGCTCTGTTGCCCACGATCAAGCTCGATTAATGTTCCTCGAGTGACAGTGGCGCCACCCACGTCGCAACGAAACCGAAATCGTTAAAAGTAAAAGGCTCGTTGTCTTCGAAACCCAACTTCCATACCGATTTTCTTGAAATCCGCTCGGGGCTCGCAGGGAAGAGGATCCGCACGGCCCCGGACGCGCTTTGAAAGTTGCGAATCTGGTTTTTCTTCTCTCGCAGCAGGACGTATTAGCAGCCGTCAGCAATTACGTGAGTCCTCGTAACGTCGACCGGCGCGAAAGCCCGGTCGCGTCTTGTCGAGAGTAAATCGGGAAGGAGTCAATGCCCTATGCCCACCGACAATCTCTGTATGGTGTGTAGACGCGTGTATGCGAGCGTCGAGTCCCGCGAGTGTGTGGCGTAGAAGCAGGACCGTAAACCTGACGGCGAAAACCGGCGATCGCCGGCGACGATACCGGTGCGCCAACAGATAAAGGTGCGAACGCGACATTGACGCTTGTCCGGGGACCGTAAAGACGAGCCGTTCCTGCGCCCGGTACAAATTAATGCAAATTGGATGGGGATCGGGACCTTCCCGATCGTTGTCTGGGAATCGGACGCGTAAACGAGAGGCCAGCCGATTTTTCGGTATGCAAAACCAAACCAGGAATGCCGCTCCTCGCATTCGCACGCGACTTTTTCCCTTTGCCGACCGCCGATACGCATCTGTGGTTTATACTCGATATAAACCCCTCCGGGTCCGGAAACTGTTGGAATTGCCAATTTTTTTTAACTGCGATGCACTTTCCAAAAAATTTTGAAAAAATTCAGGAACGATGCTCAACACGATGACTCGCTGCCATAAAAATTTCAATCCGCTACTCCTCGAGTTACCAACAAAAATAAGGAGACAAGGATAAACAAGGATCATCTACGCATTCCAATTTTTTTCAGCAATTCTCTCGAACTAAAAAATCGGAAAAAATTCCCAAAAATATATTCCAATGTCCTCAACATGTCAGACATTTTTCCCAGAATTTTAGTGCCCGATTGAACAAGAATTAGACAGAAAAATGGGCAAAATGTGGCGCGCATTTCTTCCATTTCATTTGCGGAAGGTGACGTCACCCGATCGATCGGGACGACAGCCGATCACAAGAAACGTTTGTTTTCGCATAGATCTATCCGGAGATAGTTCCGCGGGCCGGCCATTACGCCGTGGAACAGGCTTTGACGCGTGTAATTTATTCCGCGGCGAGCGCGTGTCCGGAGCGCGCCGGTATCGGTCCCGGTCCGATGAAAAATCGGCGAACAACGCGATCCCGCCGCGTGATTTATTCCCATAGTTCGATGACGGATTAGGTGTCGCGCCCTTTTGCACGGTGATCTCTCGCCGGAGTTCATTTTCCTGCTGCGAGACGCGTTTCAGTTGTCTCTATTGTTTTCCTTGCGTGTTCCGTGGACGAAATTCGAGAACAAGCGACCTGGACCATTGGGCTTTAATACGGACAATATATAATATATAAACATTTTTACGGCATTAACACTAGGTTTACGGGACCCGTCAAAATGACGGGTTCTAAAATTTTTAATTTAAAATTGTTAAGACTAAGGATGCATACGTGAGAAATTATTTAGCAAATTTATTTCTTTGGGTATATATTATTTTTAAAATATTGCTACAAATTTGGGTTGCACGTTCTTCTTATTTTTATAAAGTAATGCGAAATAGTCACTTTTAGTGCTCCGTAAACCTAGTGTTAAGTGCTGACCATAGTAAAATGATTTTAAAACTTATCTGGCTAGATTCCCTATTCGAAGCAACAAAATTTAAAACAAATGTCCTGCAGCCTTCAGCTCCAGAGGATCCTTTAGCTCCTTTAGTGTCCAAAATTATAAGAAACTCTGAATTGGTACAAGTAAATTAAATTTGGTATAAATCGCAATTTTTGCTCGGAGTTTTAAGAATACCGCGTTAAGGGAGGGTTTGCTATTTAGATCGTCATCTGTAAATCTACGGATTGATTGTTACTGTAACACACGGAACGGTCCTTGTTCCCAAAGTGTTAAGCCCCACGGTTCGCTAACTAGATCCGAGAGAACGATGCGTTCCGCAATGGCTTCGGTTTAGAAGGGCCGGTGTGTCGCTCGAAAGGGGTTGCAAGTGTTCGGATACCGTACTAGTGGCTGGAATGCGTCGCCGACAATGCGGGCCACGTGTTTTATTCGCCGCGTGTGTACGCAGCAGCGCACAACGTACATCGATATACATACTCGACGCGCCGTCGAAGTAGTATGCTCCATCCTCGGACAGACAAGGAGGTCACTGTCAGCACGCGAGAACGAACCGGACGAGCCGCGCCGCGCTTTGCAACGGTGCACCGGAAAACTGGCTGATTCGGCGATCATCCGTTCGATCTGCATGATCGACAAGCGATCGCTCGGGCATCGATCCTGCTGCGATGATCCCGTAATCCCTGGGACGATCATTAAACCGGAGAGAGGACCCAGGCAATTTTTACAAAACAGAATTTATCATCAGAGGACGAGCCTAGGCCAACCTTTCGATCGTTCACCGTTGATTAAAATCGTGGAGGAGCATGATGATCCTGTTACGGTATAGTTACGAGCTTGCGAGACAGAGGAACTTTTTAGTTGTGAAGTTGATCGACGAATCGCCGTAACCTAATTTCCGGAGCAGTTGCGGCGTGCTACAGAAATTTCACGGTTTCGCAATCCGAACGAGGTAGCTGACAATGGGTGTTTGTAATCGTACTCGCTGATTACACATATCGAAGCCGGTGTTTCGACGGGCGGCTCCAGCGAATCGGCAGAAGATGCTCAACTCCGATAGACCGCGCGGCTCGAATTGATCGATTCATAATGATGGTAATAAGTAACCGAGGGAAAAAGTTAAAGGCAAGATCTGTTAACTGGCGGCGCGATCTGATATCGTTGGAATGCGATGGATGCTTGTTCCTTCTAATTGAATGCTTCTTCGCGGGTTTCTTGCGTAATGGAGCTCCCTCCGCGTATAATACGTATACGGACACGGACTGCTCCGGATCGGGCCGATCTCCATCATTGAGTCGCAGCTATTCGAATCGTTTCATCGGAATCATCGATGTGTGGTTGACACGGTTCGCTGTGCTTGATAGAGGAACGCAAAAAGAAGGGGGCGAGGATCGGGAGAGAAGTCGTCGGACACGGTTCTCTACCAGGGACGCGCGGTCTTGCCTGGTAACAGGCCGGTGTCATTCTCGATTTTACAGCGCTATCAAACCGTCTGACCACGATCTCCAGCCGTGGTCTACAGCCTGCTAACATTTTTCCACGATCCCTTTCGTCGAACATTCCCTTTCCGAAATTCTTCCCACCTCCGGAATCCGTCGAATCGATTTTCCGTGTCGATCGTTCTCCCAGAGTCGCAGCGCTCAGAACCGATCGAAAGCCGCAGCCAGCGATCTAGTCGATCCACCGGTCCGTCGGGATCCCGATTCCCAAAGGGAAATGAGGAATTTCATCACCTGTGGTCGCTCGCCGGAAATATCAATTTCTTTCTCGCCTAACGACCACAGCTGAAACACCGGCGCGGCGGTCGGGGTTCAAAGAACTTTTTAAGCATTCTCGTCCGTATGCACCTGCAAATGTTGGTGCAACGGGAACCGGGAACGGTAGCAGGAAGGCACGCGCGCGCGTGAAGGACGCATCGGCGGCGCATCGATGCATCGATGCAGGCTGTTGCATACGCGTCGATGGAACGGAACTATCGGACGGGTTACCGGGTTATGCGCGTCGAGGCGGGTACACTGCCGGCCAAAAGTGCGTGGACACTTTCTTTCAAGTCATCGGAGAACGTGACCAACCCTTTTCAATGTTGAGTTCGACTCATGAGTAGAATACCGATTTTTATTCAAAATATTTACTGCTTTCCATTTGACCCTCCACTTCTTTATTATCTAAATGCGGTGCTTCCTTGAAAATGGCGATTCCCGAGGTCCTTTCAAGCAACTTTTTCCTTTGCGAAAATCTTCTCCGCGGCTTTGCTAGAGAGTTATTAAAGAAAAACGCGGACCAACCAGAGCGCGGCTACAGCGGCCGGATCCCGGCGCGGCCAATACCAGCGTCCCGCTCAGCGAGACCTGTCCGCTGTAGCCGCGCTGCGATTGGTCCGCGTTTTCCTCGTATAACTCCTCAACGAAGCCGCGGAGAAGATTTTCGCAAAGGAAAAAGTTACTCCAAATCACCTGAGGAATCACGCGTTCTAAGGAATTAAATTTTCGGGATACCCTGTATCGACATTATGCCGACACTGTAACGAATAATTCTTCCAGAATCGTGCGAATTATCCGCGAATAAATTCGCAAGGTATCGCAGCTTCTCTTGCGATACTTTTGAGCGGCCGTGTACTTCTTCTTGCTTGCAAAAGAGATCGCAGAAAGGCAGCGGCCATGCTCCTCGTAAACGCGATGTTTCCTGCACACGCTCGCTGCTCGCCGAGCTACTTATATAGAGATAAATCGCCATAAAGCCCGTCGGGCCGGCAACCTGGCCAGATGCTCTCTCGCGGGGACCCGCGAGGAAACGAGAACATCGGCCGACGAAGGAAAATATGGTTGTTGCGGTGTAACGTGAGAAATCCCGGCGTGAGATCCCCGCGTTCACGGGCCGTGCATCACCGTGGCTCTGGCCACCGATCATTTCATGGCTCTTCCGCGCGACCCGTCACCGGGCACACCGGAAAAGATCCTCGCACCGTTAGCACGCCTTATCGGACGGTTCGAATGCTGCGTCGATATTTCACGGTGGCCTGGACTCGCGATCATGGGGAAACAGGACTGGTTCTGGACCGAGGATGACGCGAGCCGATCGGCGATTCTATGGGTTTGACGACTTCCTGCATCCTCGACGGGCCACGCAGACCTCCCAGATACGCGGTCGATTCTCCTGGAAAACCTCACGTCTCTATACAGGGTGTCCCGAAGATGCACTTTCCAGAGAGACTGAATCTAGATCCTCAATAGACTCTAGAGACTTTGTGAATCTCAAGAAGGTCCTGAAGATCGTCGAAGCATCCGCCATTTTTACGACGCTATTATCAGTGTTGCGATCATTGACAGTTCTGATCTAATCAATTGTGTCCAGTCGGTCGACTGATTTGCATCGATCGAAATGAACGACAGTCCACTATGAAATGGATCCTTGTCAGGCGAATAAGCCATCGGGCAGAATATATTCGTCACAGAGAGCATAAACAATTTGCACAACCAATTACGGCTGCGGGCACGACTGTACTAAGCTCAGACATAAATAACACCGTATATGCCACAAATATAGAAGATTACTGGAGACTATCAACATTCGACACCGCTCTATTAATTATTACCGTGACACGCTTCAACATCGTAAAACAGCGGGATACCGTATCCGTTCGAACAGCTGCGTGAACCTAATGAATATGGAATAGTGAAATTGGCTGAAATCGATCCCACCAGAATTTAATTCAGCACTCGACATTTACGGCTCGCGGTCGAATCGCTTCCGGTATGAAAAACCGCGGCGCAGGTTCGAAACGGTCCATGACAGAATCTGTTCGCCAGAGGTTCCCACGTGATAGATCGGGCAATCATGGGTAATACAAACTGTTGCTCGTAAAATGGATAGGTTTTTATTAAGCGATTTATGTCATCGATGTTATCGGCGCGAACCGGCGCCGTTATCCGCCGATCGTTACGCAACGCACGCACTCGCGTTCATGGGATAGGTATTCCCGCGTGAATTAATATCGGTCTTTTTAGCGTAATGGTCGCGTAACGTCGCGGAACCGGCGCGGATAAATCGATTCGGTACGCGCGATCGTTCTCCTAAAACACATCCTGCGCCGGGGAATACGACGCTCGTAAAACCCCGACGAAATTGCACGTTTCTGCGCCCCGTCCGATATGCAATCAGTCTCCCGTTTCGAGAGAACCGGCGCAGAACTGTCGACAGTATGAGAAACGTCTATTGTTGCGGACGGAGTATCGATCGCCGACCGTTTTCGCGGTGCATCGATCCCGCTCTGCGAGTTAATCGATCCGGCGATAAACCTGGAAAAGGAGATCGATCGATTCCCGCGCAATCGGTAGTTCAATCATCGTGACCGGCTGAGGAAAGCTCTGGCAATTGAGGTCAATTCTTCCCTGTTGCTCGCAATTTTCGACAGTAGCAGAGTGGTACAAATGTAAATTATTTTATATTTCGTCAAATCTATCTGGAAATTTTATGAAATAATTAAAATTTCTTTTTTAATTCTGGGAAGGATCCAGCTCTCACCTCCTTTGAAGTGTATGTGTAAGATTGAAAGCAGTCACGGTTACAAAATTCGTATGATTTTGCTCGGTTTATACATAGTGGGCGTGGTCTCAAGCCGAGTAGGCGTGGCTTAGTGGCTCCCAATATTAAAGGAGCCAGAACAACGACCTACAGAGCTATGTATACAAATGTACTGGAAAGTATCTAGTTCTTAACTACTGTGAATATAGCAACCATATTAAATTAAGTTTCAGCAAGAAGAATTGCAGTTAAAATTAACAATCTGCTTTTGGTGACTGTTCTAACCAGGGTCGATGATTCATAGAAAGTGCTTTTTAATAATATAATACTCGTTTTTCCTGTCCATTACTCGCCACCTTGGAATCCGAGTTGGCGTTCACCTTTCCGCCATTTTGACAATGCGGGAAATAGTGATTTACTAGTGAACAGAGTGTGGTATCGAGGAATTTCTTCATTCGCGGGGGTGTGTATCACTGCGTTCACTTTTCTTCAGAAACTTCGGCCCTGGCAACCTCGAGTGATTTAAGGATACGAGAATGTGGTATCGAGGAATTTCTTTCTTCGTTAAAGGTGTGTGTTTAGTCGAGAGTAGTGTACCAACTTGGAACCTGATTTCGTATCACCTGTGTCCACCTGTTGGCCAACGGCCCTTGACAGCTTGAAGGATGTTGATTTAGGTTGTCCAGCTTGCGGGTCGATTTTCCCCGAGCGTTTACTTAGTATCGTTTCTAACAAAAGCAGATCGATGTATGAATAATTTATTCGGTCGGATCGAGTTATAAATCGTGGTCTATATGGAGATCGGGGAATTTAGTTGTCATCGATTTTCTCGGCGAGATGATAGCTCGAGAGCCTCGCTGCCTGGACAATATTGATTTATACGCTTGTATTCAATCGATTCGATGCTGGAGAATTCGATCCTCGGTGTCACTTATCCTTGGACCGTCAGAAACTTATTTAAAGGACTTCGATAATAATGACGCAACGAACGACAGTATTTTCTTTTTGGTAACTTTATGCGTGACTTCAACCCCCATCGGTTCATTCTCCATTCTTTCTTTTTGAAAAACCATTCAATTTAATCGAGTTGCACGAAATGTATGTATCTTATCTTTGATATTATTCATTAATATTAATATCATGCAAAAATATATTATGCAATACCATAGACTGATTCTACGTAAGAAACTGCGTCGAAAACGTTAAATAAATTTTTTTCGTCCGAGGCTTCATTCTCGAGATAATCGAGCTCGAAGATTCCTAAGTAGAAATGGTCAGCCATGTACAGACACGCTATGCAAAAATTCAAACTCGATTATCCCGAGAACGCAGCCTCGTATGAGAAAAATTCGTTCTACATTTTCGACGTGTCTTTTCACGTAGAATCACCTCCCAGAATTTACAATTAAATACGATAAACAATAACTGCAATATAGTAACATTAATCTGGTTTACGTCGTTTTCCTTAAGCAAGAGTGTACCAAATGGAGAAAAATATTAGTCTCTACCATAGATCACTTCCAGGAGAGGGGAAAAATTTGATCTACCAAGGTGCACGACCCCGTGAATTAAAAAATTGCTCCCAACAATGTTCTCGGGTCTCTAAATCATTTTCTTGAATTATATCGCATCTGAAATCGTGGAAATGTTTCTAGAGCACGGTCCACAAAAGTGAACGCAACCTCTGTTTCGAAGTTGACCGTGTATCCACCATAAGATTTACACCCCTGCCAGATTCCATTCCCCATACGAAGGGGGGCTCACAGGCTAAACAAACGCGACTCGGACCAGACACGCCGCAAATTGCGGAGCGTACAAAAGGAAAAGGTTAAACTCCTCGAAGAGAGAGAGAGAGAGAGAGAGAGAGAGAGAGACCCGGCTCGACACAATCAAGTGCGTGGGTACCCGCGAGCGGGTACAGCCGGTACTCCCGCACGCGGCCGTCGATACTTATCGATTCCGCTAATCGACATTAGCATTCCAAATGTCAGTCCCCGGGATATAATCGAGCGCGTGCACACACGTGCGTGATCGAGTGTGTCGGGGAGGGTAAATCCTACATCGGAGAAAGTTTACGACAGCGTCAAGCTAATGCTAAGCACCACGCTCTGTTCTTCGAATGGAGATGAACTGAAACATTTCGCAAATATTTCCCCTTTCATCCATTAGTCAATTTTACAAGTTGCCTAAATCGAAAAATCTTGTGTTGGTACGTTCGAATAAATTGAACACTTAAGGGATGGAAGACAGAAATGAATGACACTGATCTTCATTTTTTAATTTCGTTCCATTGACCCTTTAGGATTTCCTTAATCATTTATTTTAATGTTTCAGCATCGATAACTGGAGGACAGGGTTTGAATCTGTGCTGTATGTTTGCTAAAAATGATGTTGGATATTGATCAATTGTGATCGACCGAGATTTGTGCAGATCGAGCTCGCTCCTATCTCGATATGACAGTGCTAAATGGTATCGAATCGCGTTAACGACGCACAGAGGGATCGATTTTGCCACTCGGCGATCGCGGACGGCCTGATCGATACCCGCACAAGATCGATACCACCGAGTCTATTGCATCGATTACGATGCAGGCACGAAACTTCAAAGCACCGGCGAAATTTATCGGCCCCGCAATGAGACATTGATCCGAGAGCCGCGCGATCATTTACATAACGCTCCCTAATGGCCGCCGACGGCCGATTGATGCTAATTAAGCGGCCGATGGGCATCGATCACCCTCTTTACTTTCGTCTGCGCCGGTGCAGGGAGACAATGGAGACCGGGGGGATTATGAAACTCTGATTCTTATGTGGGGTATTCTGGGTCTTGTTGCCAACAGGTCATTCGATCTCGAGAGATTTCTCGATCGCGAATGTCGTACCACTGAGAGAATGATAACGATCTGATTTATATTGCTGGCGAATGTTATTATACCGGGGATCTTTATGCACTAGAGTTTCGTAAAAATTCTATGCATACGTTACTGAATTACAGACCAATTTTTAGATTTGATCATTTTTCATTCGGAGGTGCTACTGCTAATAAATATTCCGCATAATTGATTTTTTGTACAGCAGTATTTCTTTATGGAAATAGGAATTTATATATTTACGAATACCTTGAATTTGTAAATTTGTACAAATTTCGAATCGAAATTAATTTTTACAATTACTACTGTCCCAGCAGGAAGTGTGTATCGCAAAGTAGTTGAGGAGTGGCACACTTTTGTTAAACTATTCTTGTTGAAAATTTCTCTTTGGAATAATTTTGAACAGCAGAAAGTGAGAGACGATTAACTGGCGAATTATTTTCTGGAGCACAACGGGCCAACGGAATTAACATAACAGTTATCAAACGGGTCAGTGGTCGGCTGCATTGTCTGGCACTGTCAACGATAAAACACTTTGTTTCTCCTCAACAGTCTCGCAGTCTCGTTGAATAGCATTATCATAATGCGACACACTGCGATTGTCCATGCTCTGAAATAAAACAGATACACCTAACGAAATTGAACTTATGAGACAGGCTAACACCCTGGCGTGCATACCTCGCGATATTACGCAATGCGAGCGATTTAGAGTTCTCGAGGAGACAATTCGTACAATTCGGCGAAATGTGTAGCCGAGAAAATTGTAGATTAATATTTCTGGCGAGTATCTTGGAAAGCAGACAGAAAGTGATATTTTGCATCGTAAGGTGAGACTAATTTTACATTCGCGTTGCTACTTGTTCACCATCACCCACATTCCAACAGAAACGCAGCGAGCTCGCGACATTTCCCCAGTGAGCCTCAAGAAAATCGAAAGCCGCTTAATTAGCTCGATCGACGGCAAAAACGATATTGACGAATAGAAAGCGACGATTTTACGCGTGGAACGAGTTTCGCGATTCTGTATCAGCGGCAGTGCATCAAAATTCACTGTGGGGAACTAGAAAACGTCTATTGCGAAATTTACTGTTCATCGTTTATTTCTGCCAATGATATTTGTTGTTTTCATTTTACACAAATTCCTTCACAAACGTGTCTTTCATCTATACTAGTCAATTCTCATTGACTTCTAACAACCTGATCGGACTCTTCACAATTCCCCCACCAAGGGGTCTTTAGCTCCTCCCACAAGATATTATATTGATCAATCATACTGTAATTAACATTTTCCCAGTACATCCAGTTGAATTCAGAGACTTGAAGATTTCCAGTGCTTCTAATTAAAACAATACTCCATATTTCGATAATAAATTCGCACAGAGGGCGTGGCTTACACTCGATAGGCGTGGCTTAGTGGCTCCCGACTTCGATAGACCTAGAACAGTTGCGCTCCCATTCTTCATCTATAATCTATACTTATTTGTTGACACTATACTGTCGAAGCAATCGATTGAAGCTTAACTTTTGTCCATATAGAATAAATTTTCATAATATTAAACAAAAATTGAAGAAAAGCACGAGTCTATGCTACACCTTATCAATTCTCTCCAGTATTAATTTTCAGAAGCTAACCAATTTGCCAAACGAGCATCCCAGTGGAAAACCACGGAACAAACTGAACCGTGTAATTGATAAACGCGCGGCGCAAGTGTCGCTGCACCCGAGCCGTTATCGTCGCGGCATAAAACCGCGAATCGGAGGGAAACGTTTCGCTATCAGTCCCCCCGGGAATGATCCCAATATCCTGGATCATTAAGCCTCGTCCGCGTCGATACGAATTTCTGGTTTACGACAGGCGTAAAGTAGAGCCGCGCGCGTCCCTGTTGTCGCGTCGCGTGCAACTTCCGCACACATGCAACCGAGGAATGCAGTTTCGCGCCGATGCGTGTGGCTCTCGGATAAAGAGTTTTACCCGGGCGGGACCCGTCGCGCCGGGTATCGCAGGGTAACAAGACCCGACGGCCCGTATCGCGATACAATTTCACGCGAACAAGCGAAAAAATGATCGCGGGAGAAGAGGAGGAGGAGGAAGAAGACGAAGAAGAAGGAGAAGAAGCGTAGACGAAACACCGCGCCGGAATAATCCCGCCGATTCTCCGGGCGACCCGGTTGTGTCAGTACGAGCACGCTTCGCGGATTCTAGCCGAGCGTAATACCGTTAAGCAACGCGAAAATAATGAGATTGAGCGAATCTGCTCGAGGCCGGTTGCCAGCTATAGTATCTCTGTCGTAATTCGTCTCGGATGCACGCAGCCCGTGGAAACGTGCTCGGACGGATCGGAAGTCGAATCTGTGTCAGCGACAGCTCGGATCCTTGCGATCCTCCGATGTGGATAACTGTTCGCCTTCTGGGGAACGATTCGGTGAACGTGATGCTGCTGCTGCTGCTGCTGCAGCTGGCTGGTCGATAAATAAATTTAGAGAGCGTCGAGATTTGTGTCATTTTGTGTCGGAGATGTTTCTTTCTGCAGATTGAGGTTCTATCTTGATTTGTTTCGAGACGAGCATTCTCGGCGTGTTAGGCAGAAAAATGGGAATGTATATTTATAGAAAATGTAAAATGCAATCAGCATCATTTCTTGAGGTGAAGGGTCTCGGACTGCCAATGAGAAAATGTTTCTTTTGTTTTTTTTTGTTTTTCAGTAGAAAGGATATAAAATGCAACGCGCGTACCCTCTGTCGAAGGTCGAGTCGAACCATTATTCCATGGTGGTAAGTCGAAGCGACCGGCCCTCTCGTCTGCGTAGAGGTAAAAATGACCCTTCGAGTGTCCCGCAGAGATACTAGGCCCAAGGGGCCCTAGGGGGTTGAGCTTAACGGGCCCGTTGACTGTCGTGTCGCACCTGAAGGTTTACGACGGGACAGTCGCTATTAAACTGGTAGCTAGGACGCTAAGAGCGCACGTGTTTACTGAAACCTGAAGTAATAAACTCCGAGGACCCTGACTTTAATATCAATTCGACGAAAGCTGGAAATATATGTGCACACGAGCTCGACACCTGAATATGTCCGGGCTAATTCTTCAAATTAATTCGAAAAATTAATATTAGATCTGAAGGAGGCACTCACGTGGGAGAAACAGTAAAATTTGTCTTCTCCAACATTCAGGAAATTGAGACCTGAGACTCTTCATCTTCTAAGAAGTTTTGTACCATCCGACAATATTAAAATTTCCTCAGCATTAAACAAGTTAGCAAAATTTTTATTGTGGTCTTCGTCTTTCTAGGCTTTTGTCTTTCTAACAATATTAAAATCTCAGTATTAATTCTCAGTGTTAACAAAATCAGGAAAATATTTTATCGAGAAAATCAGCTTTGCAGGCTATAAATGGGTCTGCTCCGAATTCGTGATGACGGATTAGAGCGCGCAGCGTGACGTCACTAATTTTCGGTTTGTTTGCCGTCGAGTCTCGCCCGCCATTGTGCCAGCGATGGAAAGAAAGAAGGTTGCCGGGAATGGCCGTCGTCGGAAGTGACGAAACAATCTATGAGAAATATTTCCATGGTCTATGGGTATCCGGATACCTACGCGGGACGCATTGTTGCGGTTGACGCAGGTATTCTCGACCCCCGATTGTTGACTCAATACCTGAACCAGTGCAAATAAAGGCGCTGGTAGAGCGAACGAGCAACTACCATAGTCCCACCTCTCCTTTTTCATTCTCTCTCTCTCTCTCTTTCTAACATTAGTTGTGTCTCTCGTTATAATCCAGTATAAATTAGCACTAAACCTACCGATCCAACCTACTAAAACCAGCTCAACACTTTGACTGCCAAACTAGAAACCTGAAAAATTCCATGAAATCAAAGTGTTATTTAATGAAATAAAAATTGAGGAAAATTAAATGTACGATATTGAGTAGTCCTCCAACTTTCTTGCATTTTACAGATCCTAATTAAATTTGGTACAATGAATATATTAACGTAACAATTCATTTTAAAACATATGGGTGACATGGCAGTCAACGTGTAAATCTTTGAAAGTGTCCTTAAAATTTCTAAAATTGTCAAAAAATTTCAGACCCCTTCAGTCCTGTGCTGGCAGTTATAGCGTCCACATGGAGACATCCTGTATTAGAAAATAAATATCGAAATAATTCTGAACAGTTGTCCAAGAATATCTTTGTAAAATTATTGTCCAACGCTGTTTTTGAAATTGCAAGGAATTGTAGAGTTCAAAATTGAAACACAGAATAATTGAAGAGGGCCCAAGGGACCGAGAAGGATTCCTTGTTGAAGCATTATGAACGGGATCTTAGAGGCCCGGGGGCCCAGGAAGAGGAGAGGGGGAAAGAGAGACTGTAAAGGAAGAGAATTCACAGGCCGCTACAAATTTGGCGATCGAACGTGCGGCGATTGCCGAAGCGGATTGCGCGAGGATTTCCAGCTGGCCACAATGAGCTCTTCGTCGCGCGAAAACTCGAACGAGTTCTCTGTCGAGTTCCTGGAAATCGTTTGGCTATCGGCATTCGCCGCGATTGCTGCTCCTACCGGTCGATCGAGATCGTTCGACGGCGCTAATGAATCTGACAAATACCGTTAATTGCGCCGGGATTGTTGCAAAATTTACGACCGATCAGCCTGGACACTCGCTTACGTCCAGGCGGACTTAAATCCGATACTCGCTCCTGCAAAAATCTGCTTGGTTCACTTCGATCTGAATAAACTTCCTCGATGAGATTCCAAGAGACGAGAATAATGATTTCTACATAAATCCATATTGATCGTTTCGATGCTTCTGCGCGGAGGTTATTGTTCGAGTCCAAATAAAATTTCTCAATGAGATTCTCGAAGAATAATTATTTTTACATAAATTGATCGTTTCGATGCTTCTCCTACTTTAATGATCGCAACTCACGGTTTGTCGACGCTCGACATAATAAATACCTCAGCTATCTGCTATCCACTCATCTTATCAACGTTAAATTTGCACGTGCCACAACAATCTTCGAAAGCAGCTCGTTCGATCGTCGGACGCTCATAATGTGTTACGTTAACACGCTTTGTTGCATCGTTTAACGAGAGCGCGTGTTTCCAGGCAATTTTCAGCGGAATGCATTTCAAATCTTGAACTCATAACTCACTCCTAACCACGTAATGCTGCTAAACTCGAACGCGTACAAAATCTCTGCAACATGAAAACTCTCGTTGCCCCGATACAATTTTCTGACCTATGCTTGCCATTGAATCAGCAAAAATTGCAAATACCTAATTTCACAATTTTTAAGCTATTCGACATTATTCCAGCAAATATTTAGCAAAATCGTTCCGGCGACGTTTCGCAATCTCAGGGAACACCGTTGCAGAGTTAATTTGAAGGATCGTAGGATCAAATTCCCAAAAATATCGCCGGCAATCTGAACCGAGGGGTTAAACGTGCCGGGGCGAACGAGGGACAAGTAAACCGAGGGAACAATACTGAACGCTCGCCGAAATAGCGAAACACGAGACCCGATTCGAGACGAATCACCGACGCGAGAGTAATCGCGGCGCAGCGATACGTCGCGCGGCCAATAAAACCGCATAACAAAGCGTTTAAATTTATCACGGGGTTCGCTGCGCGGCGCGCACGGTGTTCTCAGATTATTACGCGGCCGCGCTGATATTCCGATCGTGCGCCGTTTCAGGCTTGACATTCAAGGAATTGTCTGTCGCAAGTGCGCTCGGCTTTGCGCAATTCCACGGAATACAGGCAGGAAACATTACCCCAGCGATTTTCTTAATTCCAATACGGTGTACCGGCGTGCCTGCGCGCTAAGGGATCAACCGAGGAACCTCGTAACCCGAGGGAAACAAAAATGCGACAGGACGAACAAGGACCCGGGATGCTTGCTTTTCTTATCCGTGGAAAATGTAATCGCGGAGTAGAAATGAAATAGACAAAGTTATTTCACTGAGGACCTTTACGCGAACCAAAAACGTCCTGCGTTCGTTGCATCGAGTACAAGTGAAATATATTTTGACTCCTGCGGATTTTAATAAATAACGTTATCTGCAAGCGCCTCTGGTAACGTACTATTTTCCGTAACACTTTGTCAAGAGTGCACAAAATCCGCAGTCTAATAGTTGCAACCATTAACGCGAGTTTTCTCTCGTTTTCTACAACCCGCGGAATGATACATAGAAATCTAGAGACCGTGGTTATCAGACTGCAGACTTCATGCAACTATGACAAAAACGAATAGGTGTAATTTACAACGGTGGAAAAATTGAGAGAATTGAATAACGTCGATATGCTGAATGCGAATTTCACGCGCCCGCGACAAGAACGTGCAATTGAAAACAGCAGAAAAATTGCAGGATTCTAATAACGTCGTCTATGCGCAATGCGAATTTCACGCGTCGGCGAGAAAAACGTGGAATTTAAAACAGTGGAAAAATCGAAAGGATCTAATTTTTATTTTTCGCGGAGACCGGTGTCGGAGGACGAGGAATTTCCGCGAAAAAAGCGAGCAGCCGTCCAGCCGGTACAGCGATCGCGACAGATATCCGCGGCTCATCGGAGCGAGATGGAGCGCGTCAAGGACTATCGGCCGCGAACAAAACCGAGCCGGGGGGGGGGGGGAACTTTACGCGATCCTCTAATGAATTTGCGCGAGCTTTCACGCGGATTCCGCGGTTCTTTCGTCCCTGTGAAAAAGAGTGGCGTTCGACACGAAGCCGGTGCAACGATCTATGAAGTCACGAGAAAAAGAGTCACGTACTTGTTACACGATTTGAGCACAGTTAATCATGACGGACGAAAGTGAACGATATCTCGGTGAAACGCCGATCTACATGAATCATTGCGCGGGGAAAAAATTACAAAACCGTATCGGACTTTTTTCACAGGACAGATCTGTGGGAGATCTCTCTCTCTCTCTCTCTCTCTCTCTCTCTCTCTCTCTCTCTCTCCCTTTCTTTGTCTGGCGCGGTTTGAAATCGGTTCAGCGACCCGCAGTCCTTCGGCTCTGAATTTATGAAGTCACCGTTCCGTGTTCGTTTGATTGGTATTGTGTTATAGTTGCACGTGTCTCGGCCGGGCAACTATCTCCTCGTTAATTCAGAGTGTATCGAGCACCGGGCCTCGGCTCGAACAAACCTGGCCGACCTTGCTCCTCGTTTACACCTTCGTTTAGTTTCGAGGCGAGCAAACACGCTCTTTGGTCCGCGTCAACGCACGGCTCGGAGAGCGAGGTACACGCTTTCTTACTTTCGAACTAATCGATCGCTTCACGGGAATCGACGGAAAACCGGCGACGATGATGGACACCTCCGAATACCGCGATTAGTTACACTCTGGTTAGCGTAACGCGACGGTTTTTCTGGGCGCGCGCTGCATTCGAGCGCATTTTTCTGCACTCGGCCGCTCGCGTATGCGCTCGCACTCTGCGAAGAGAGGATCGAGCAGAAATATTGACAAGAGGGACGTTTTAGAATGTTTAGCTATCGCGACGGGATGCATAATTCCAGAGATCTCCAGAGATCCTATCTTGTTTTATTAGAAAATTTTCTAAAACACGAAGACAGTTATTTTATTTGGATAATTTTGGAGAAAACATTTATTCAGAATCCTTTAATAAAAACTTCGTCCATTCTAGGCAAAGAATGGACCGTTTGTAAAAGTCCACGGTTCGTTCACGAATGTTCGAATCGCTATAAAAATGTTTTTCCAGCCTGCTACCAAAATTGGTACGATTCCAGTTGCTTCGGGGTCCGTACTTTCTATTTCGAGTTTATCGAATTTGACACCATTCCCCGGGCACCGTTTCCGACGTTAACGTGTCGGGGATACCTAAATCACGCCCACCGGGAGCGATCACTATCGAAAATCGTGCACAATGCACCACCAACGGGTTCGGGAGAGCCTCTCGAATCGAAACAGGCCACGAGATCGTTAACCGTTATCATTCCTAGATGCTCCGATCGTGTCGGACAACAGCACGCTTGGGCGCATCCGCCAGTCACATACTCCGGTAATTACTAATTAAAGCAATAATGGTATTATACTCGCGCCGGGTATCGGAATCGACATAGCGGCGTCCACGCATCGTCGCCCGCCTGCGGAACAATCCTATCTAACGATAGAATCGCAATTCATCGAGCATACGTGTTCTATACGATTCTGGGTAACAGCGATCTTATGAACAAAAAGCGTTAATTACTCGCGATTATGTTTCGTGGCGTAATTCCTTCAGATTCGTTCATATCTGGTTCGTCCGAGTTACTTCCACAGGATGTTTTATTTTGCCGTTCGAATCTTTGTCGGAATGATTCTACACGAGAAGGAATGATTGAGAAGAGGCGTGGTCTGAATTTGAGTAGGCGTGGCCTAGTGGCCCTCGACTTGGACGAACCATCTACGGAGCAACCTGTACACAATTTCTATACTGATCTAAACAATTCTTATTTGTCTTTTGGAATCGATTCTTTTTAGCTTCCCCCACTAGTTCTCTTTCCTTAGCTCCGCCCACAAATTAAGTCTCATAACCTCCAGTTCAATTCACAAGGGAAAGATTTCCAGTTGCTTGTGACAGGAACAAAATTTCCAGAGCTCACAACAATTCGCATTCACATAAGGGGCGTGGCTTGTTCTCAGCAGGGCGTGTCTCCGATGCTCCTGTCTTTAATACAGTCACAACGACCTTCCAAACTGGTTCATGCTCACTCTAGTCGATTACCATTGTTGTATTGACAACGATTTCCCTTGATTAATTCCCGGCGATCTCTTTTAGGCTCCTCCCACAAATTTCTTCTTCGATCGACGATATCATAATCAACATCTGATCCAATTGAATTCAAAAGAGAAACTTGAAGGTGGTCCTGATTTCGACTCGAGTTTAATCAAATTCCTAGGCTGAAGAATAAAACGCAACGTCGCAAGGGGGCGTGGCCTAGTGGCTCTCGATTTCAACGGGGCCGACGCGAGGCTCTTCAAGGCTCTCTCCGATGGCTGGGGCAGATGACCGAGCTCGTGTGAGACGAGGAAAAATTCCTTGTAGCGAGAAAACGAAGTCGAGACGCTAACGGTACCGCGTTATCTCGTCTCGAGCCTTCTCCGCGTCGAAACGAACGTTCGAATCACGTTCCAAGAAAGGATCTCCACGATTGTAAATTGAGAGAGAGAGAGAGAGAGAGAGAGAGAGACTCGTTTAACATATTATTCGACGCGCGGTTTTCCTACTTGCTATCTGCGCGCTTCTCCGCAGCGACGACGCCTCAGGGGCAGAATGCACGTTCATCTAAACCTGAAAAGCTTGCCGATTGCGTACAAGATCGACCGGCTATTGGGATTCCGTAAGCGGCAACTCGCTGCGGCCTGATTTCAGCCAAGGACTCGCCGGGGATTTTTTTCGAGATCACCGGCGCCGATAAAGTTTGATTTTCTAAGGCGACGCGGAGCCTGCTCGAGCGCGAAACAAACACTATGGAAAGGAACCGGACTCCGCTCCTCTCTCGCGCGTTACAGTGAACGTTCGGCAGCCTTATCATTGACCTATCATATGGAAATGAGCAGATAACGTATTGGGTATGGAAAGGACAATATTTAACGGGGCCCCTCGAGAGAGAAAAAAAGAAAAAGAAATCCCGTCCATTGTTGCCCCGGATAATTTCCTTTGTCAGTATTCTAGAAGAGATAAAGCGGATTTTCTGAGTTCGATACCCTGCGTGCTATTTTTGACGATTGACGTGTGTAGCGGAGCTTGAAGCGAGATATGAAAATGCGGTTGTGATCTGGGATTGTCCGAGATTGCATTTTATTGTTTGAAAGGGGGCGGGAGTGGTTGACATGTTACTCGAGTTGTATAGGCGAGAGGTCGATAGGCGACTCTGCGAATTTCAATTTTTATAGCGCGATTCTCAAGATTTCAAGGCTTGAGACCTTGACACATATAATATTGATTTTATCCTGCCCCCTTGGGATATTGTGGGCGTGGATCCGAGTAGGCGTGGCTTAGTGGCTCTCGAATTGGGTGGAACCAGGGCAATGACCTACGGAACACTCTTTGCTTATTTTTCGTCTTTACTAGTACATCCTCATTAGATTTTTTGACAAGGATTCTCCTTTGCTTCTCGCACCAATTTTCTTTTTCTAGATAATAATATAATCTCTCTTTGATCGATAATATACAAATTCAAAGTAGGAACATTTTTAATATTTCTACTTGAAACTTAACGAATCTCATTTACAGAGACGGTAGCTAGAGTGATTGGAGAAATGGAATAACTTCAATTTCCAAGGTTCAAGGGTCGACATCTGAAGGTTCGGTACCTTGACACTCCGGGATCGATTTCGAACAGCTAAATCCCGATTCGGGACTATTGTAATTCTCTCCTCTCTGTCTCTCTGTTCTCGTCGCTTCGTTATCCCACATACTGCTGGCCCGCTTTTAATCTCTCTTTTTCTCCCGACGAAGGACATCCGGTCTCGACGTCCGGCGAGCATGCGAGCATAGTGCAGGAGCAACCGGCCCAGACGCGCGCCAACGGGAGGCCGACCGGATAGAGAAACGGGCCCAAGAAATGCTCGAGATGCCCCGAGATACGCAACTCGGGCTCCAAAGCGCGGATCGCAGATCCCGCGGTCGGATAGCGTCATTCTTTTCGAATCGCGAGGCCCCCGAACAATATTTTGCATTAAACGTCTCTTTACAATCTTCGAATTGCACTGTGTGCTCGAAATCGGTGAGAAATCGCACCGGGGAACGAGTTCAGTGATTACGAAAGGATTCGAGGAACTTGAAGAAGAATAGGTGACAAGGAGTCTGGACTAGAGTACGATTCATTGTTTTTTCAGTCGTCTAAAAGTTTGCAAAGTACAAGGAAAATATTTATTAACGCCTCGCCTGCTAGGATGATCATTAAGAGGATTCTTAATGAGTGTGCAGTATTGTAACATAGACATTTTCCAATGGAGAAAACCCGGAAAATCTGTATCATAATGAAACAGAAACTCCACCGAGCACTCTAAGTTTTCCACAACAAGCAGCTAACCTAACAGCAGTTTTGTCAAAGAAAATGTCTCTATTGCTACGAAATTAAGTCTGCTAAACAACGACGTACCTCCGGCGCAGGAAAATCGTAAGAAAACATTCTCACGAGTAAAACCGACATGTCGAAACGCCTGATTAACAGGGACCAATTACCCTAAGCCATTCGGGCAGTGTTTAGCAATTCCTCGCCGTAAAACGGACGCGCTAACCGGCAACAATTCGCTGTTTTCTCGGGACATTGTTGTTCACCAGGCTGATAATTTCAGGGCTTTCGCGTCGGCAACCATGAGCACCGTGGGCGCGCGGCGCGCAAGCTCGATCGCTAAAGAGGCACGGGCATTATCGCAAAGGAGTCATAACGAATGATACCTCTGGCGGGGACACAGCGCTGGTATCCTCGAGGCAGATAAACCGTTTCAGAGAAAAGTGCGTGCGCAGAGCCCCGGGGCGTCTCGAGTATAGTTAATTTCTCCCGAGTAACTGTATCGCGTTGCCGAGCGAGAGAAGCAAAAACAAAAAACTCCCCCCCCAAAAAAAAAATCGATTATGAAGCCGGAGCACGATACAACTCTGAAGTGTCGTGTTTCGTTTCCGAGGCCGGAAAAGTCGTGGCTAGATCGGCAAGTCACTAATGATCCGACCATTCGTCATGCCGTATCTCCTCGCTCGCGTTTAATGCGCGTTAATACGAATTCGCCCGGTTCCGAGCGTCGGGGTATAACGGGGATACACGCAGGCATACACAACCATAATGACCCACGACGCGCGAGCGAACTGGAAAAAATAACCCGCGCAATTTCGCCGACGACGAGGCTGACCCGGAATCCGCGAGTCTAGCCCAACTTACGCCGAAGAACTGGAACGTGTGTGCCAGTCAAACTGGATCTTCGAGAGGCGATCGGTGAGAAGAGCCAGAAACCTATATTTACCGGCGAGCATCGCATAATCAACGAACAAACCCTCCCGCGCAACTTCTTCGAGTATACCGGGAAACTTTTGCATCCATGAGTTCGTGGGTCGGAGATTTAACCGCGGAGGAAACACGGTTTTCCCCGGAGATCGGAACGAATCGTCTAATTTGCGAACACTTCCAGCTGATCGATCTGCATTCCCTTTGATCTGATCGGCTCTAGCAACTTCAACCTTGAAACTTTAAATCCACTTAAAGTTCCAGAATTGAATTAAACGTTTCTTCTTCTTTTTTAGAATTTATCTATCCAACGTTATCTACCAGGAATTCCGCATCGCCTCTCACTGTGGCGAGCGATGATTTCATTGTTAGGCCCGACTGCACATCCCTCTCAGGGTCATTAGAATCCAGCTATTAACACAATCTAATTAAACATCCTCGGAACCCACCGTACGAGTTATTTATTGTCCACTTCGCCGAGTTTATACGTATGCAATAATCGATGGATACACACGTGTGTACATATGTATATATATATATGTAAATATATATATATATGAACGTTAACTGCTGGCGATAAAGAAGTAGCCTACAATACCGTGGCATAGCTCAGGATAAGATTCTCAAGCAGCAAGGAGCCTAGGAAACCCCGACGACTATTACTCGTCGGAGTAACGCTCGGCCATTAAATTACGTATGCAGCGGGTGATTGGTAAAACAGGTGGTTGAGTATTGATTTAGAAGCGACCGGGTCCCTCGAACCCGCCGAGGGAAAAAATGGAAAATAATAGATAAATGCAAAACAGAAATTTGTTACGGCGCTTAAAACGCAAACTTATTTCCGTGTCGAATGATTTTAATAAACCTCGGAACATCGCATCCTCGCCCTTGGATCCCTCCTTAACCCTTCGACCTCGGAGCCCATTTTTGAATTTTTAAAAGTCGATAAATAAAGCTGTGATCCTAAGCAGTATCAATTTTATTTGAAAGATAAAGATGTATACCTCCTCTAATTCTGATCATTTTTAATCGAAAAAAATCACACGCGTGCTTCAAACACGAATAAATATCTCCGCAAAATCCCATTTCAAAATGTTCATTAATTTGTCCGAAAAAATTCCTGAAGTTCGAGCACACACCCTCGAATCCCTTCGACCTCGGAGCCCGGGCCCATTTTAAAATTTTAAAAAGTCGATAAATAAAGCTGTGATCCTAAGCAGTATCAATTTTATTTGAAAGATAAATATGTATACCTCCTCTAATTCTGATCATTTCTAATCGAAAAAAATCACACGCGTGCTTCAAACGCGAATAAATATCTCCGCAAAATCCCATTTCAAAATGTTCATTAATTTGTCCGAAAAATGTCCGAAGTTCGAGCACACACCCTCGAATCCCTTCGACCTCGGAGTCCGGACCCATTTAAAAATTTTAAAAAGTCGATAAATAAAGCTGTGATCCTAAGCAGTATCAATTTTATTTGAAAGATAAATATGTATACCTCATCTAATTCTGATCATTTTTAATCGAAAAAAATCACACGCGTGCTTCAAACGCGAATAAATATCTCCGCAAAATCCCATTTCAAAATGTTCATTAATTTGTCCGAAAAAATTCCTGAAGTTAGAGCACACACCCTCGAATCCCTTCGACCTTTCCGCTCCTTTGGATTTCGCCTAAGCTCTGCCACGAGCGCGCAAACTGCGCGATTAATCAGCCGGCGATGACGTCGTAGGAAGCGCAATACCCCCCGGGCGATAAATCTCGTTTAATTATCGGAGCTAACGAACGCGAGGAAAAAAAACTTCGATACCCTTTGAATCGAACGGTTTCGCAATTCGCGGGTCCGCCATGATGGGACCCACGGGGGAAACGTTTCAATCGGATCGGACAGAACGTGATCGCAATTTGTACCCGCCGCGTTGCCATTCGGTAAGCAAATTCGTGCGATAGAGATTTGTCTAAAACGGAAAGTGAAAGGCGTCGCGGTTGCGTAATCGCTCGCGAAACGTATTAATAATTATAATTCACCGTTCGCGCGGTGGTAGCGTCGCGAGCAGAATGTATTCATTAGCGGAGGGGGATGGGAACAGAGGTTGTTTATTTAAAGAATCCTATACATGTAATTGCACCGAGGCCCTTTGATTACCGTGAATTAGGCTCAATTCATGGCTGGCAGCCGGACGGTACGGGTCGGATCGTCTTCAATCGTCTTCGTTAATCGACCGACCCATTCGGTTCATTAACACTTTCGCCACGGTGTCGTGATCGCGAACGAGCAACTACGCTTTCGTGATAAAAAGGAACGTTTGTGGTGGTTGGTCGGACGATAAATAGACTGAGGATTTGAACGATTCATGAGATACGTTGATGGGGAATACGAAAAAATGGCATTAGGGAGTCAATGAAGTTGTATTTTTCAAGCTGCCGGCTGCATAACCTGGATGTGGGTTAGGTCGATCTGAAATGCATCGTGGGCCGTCGAGTGTGCAGGAAGCCCGTGCACGTGTGCATTTCTGTACGTATTTATTGATGATTCAGGCTGAAGTGCATTTCTATAGATAATTAACGTGCCTTTTTATAGAATTTGGAGCAAACGCGTATAAAACTGCAATAAAATATGTGCTAGGAAACGTAGAAAAGTGCATTAGCTATTATCAAATGAAATTCGGAATATACAAAAAGCCGGAAAATTTTTTAAAAATCAGTACAATGACCATCCCTGCATTTCTAAAACAAGATAATTTTCTACTGCCTCAAAAAATGGAACCTCCTACAAATTTAAACTTTCAAACAGGAACAATAATCATACTAACTTCACAGAAACTTCAACCTTATAAAAAGGAATGCCATAACGCATCTCCTTCCTAAATTGACCATCAAATGCTTGAATTATTCAAAAAGTTTCTTTTTCCCCGGTGTTTGAGCCTAGCACACGTGACCTAATTCCTCGAATGTTTTCGCCATTTGAAAAAATGCTCGGACAGCAAAAAATTAACGGTATAAACGCGCGGTTTTATTGTTGTTCTTTTTGGTAAACAGACGGCGAAAGAGTTGAACGATTTGCGTAAATCCCGTTCACACGATCAATCCGGACTGTGTGAATTCCGCTCGGTTCAAAGAAACAGTTTAACACCGTGAAAGTTTTATGGCCTCGAGTCGTGCAAGTGACGCGTTACGAAGAATCCACCGTATACGGTGCCCCGTCGCCACGGACGGTTCTACTTTAGGTCCGCTGAATGATCGCGAGCGTCGTTGTTTCCCAGAAACGAGACGTGCTCCGTTCATTGACGAATCTCGGGCGACTGAAATCCGAAACCCCGTAAGAGAAAAACACGCGACCCGAATGTACCTCACATAAGAACACCATACGGGGCTTCGGATGAACGTGCGTGCCTCTGTTTACGTTCTACGTGTCGCACTACCTTTATTTTTGCTTCCTCTTGAAATTCGCGGGATTTAATCGCGATTTAATCGAGGTTTAATCGGTATTTGATCGCGACTCTGCCTGCCACGATTTTCATGGTGTGCTTCAATTTCGTCGACCCACCGTTTCGAGCATGATCTACCAACACAACAAAGATTGTAAACAGCTCTCCCTCTCTAACGCTATCATTACAAACATCTGAGAATCGAGGCAAACGAGTCAAGCATGGACAGTGCTCGAACCAAACCGGTGCGTGCCGATTGAAACATTTCGCTAAACGCTTAAAATTCCGATTTTTATCTGACCGCTTGTGCGAACCTCGCGGGAGAGATTGGTTTACCCTACTTTCGTCGCTTTCCACGGCTTCCATAATTGCGGTAACAACCCGCATAAATTCTCCTCCTCTGTCCCGAAAACTAAAATAATTCCTGGTTATTGCTCCGGTTTAGCGACACTCTCGGAAACCATGCGGAAATCGCATTTTCACCCTCCGGCTGCAGCCGCATTTTTGTCGACGTCGTCCGCATACTGGGTCGTTTATGTTCTCATTATTCTAGCGTTTCAGGAAAATCTAAAAAAATTCTGGGACGCGTATTGAAGCCCCTATTTTAATCGCTGGAACCGTCAACTATTCAAAGCATTAAAAATATGAATATCGAAAGGAAAGAAATTCGATAGTGAAATTTGGAATTTTCCCGGTTGCCCACGGAGGGTCAATTTTCTTTTTTTTTTTTTTTGGATTGTTGGAAGTGTAAAAGTTCTCATTATCTACTATTCTAGCGTTTCAGGAAAATCTACAAAAATTCTATGACACGTATTGAAGCCCCTATTTTAATCGCTGGAACCGTCAACTATTCAAAGCATTAAAAATATGAATATCGAAAGGAAAGAAATTCGATAGTGAAATTTGGAATTTTCCCGGTTGCCCACGGAGGATCAATTTTCTTTTTTTTTTTTTTGGATTGTTGGAAGTGTAAAAGTTCTCATTATCTACTATTCTAGCGTTTCAGGAAAATCTAAAAAAATTCTGGGACACGTATTGAAGCCCCTATTTTAATCGCTGGAACCGTAAAATATTGAAAGCATTAAAAATATGAATATCGAAAGGAAAGAAATTCGATAGTGAAATTTGGAATTTTCCCGGTTATCCGCGGAGGGTCAATTTTCTTTTTTTTTTTTTTTTGGATTGTTGGAAGTGTAAAAGTTCTCATTATCTACTATTCTAGCGTTTCAGGAAAATCTAAAAAAATTCTGGGACACGTATTGAAGTCCCTATTTTAATCGCTGGAATCGTCAACTATTCAAAGCATTAAAAATATGAATATCGAAAGGAAAGAAATTCGATAGTGAAATTTTGAATTTTCCCGGTTGCCCACGGAGGGTCAATTTTCTTTTTTTTTTTTTTGGATTGTTGGAAGTGTAAAAGTTCTCATTATCTACTATTCTAGCGTTTCAGGAAAATCTACAAAAATTCTATGACACGTATTGAAGCCCCTATTTTAATCGCTGGAACCGTCAACTATTCAAAGCATTAAAAATATGAATATCGAAAGGAAAGAAATTCGATAGTGAAATTTGGAATTTTCCCGGTTGCCCACGGAGGATCAATTTTCTTTTTTTTTCTGGATTGTTGGAAGTGTAAAAGTTCTCATTATCTACTATTCTAGCGTTTCAGGAAAATCTAAAAAAATTCTGGGACACGTATTGAAGCCCCTATTTTAATCGCTGGAACTGTAAAATATTGAAAGCATTAAAAATATGAATATCGAAAGGAAAGAAATTCGATAGTGAAATTTGGAATTTTCCCGGTTATCCGCGGAGGGTCAATTTTCTTTTTTTTTTTTTTTTTGGATTGTTGGAAGTGTAAAAGTTCTCATTATCTACTATTCTAGCGTTTCAGGAAAATCTAAAAAAATTCTGGGACACGTATTGAAGCCCCTATTTTAATCGCTGGAACCGTAAAATATTGAAAGCATTAAAAATATGAATATCAAAAGGAAAGAAATTCGATAGTGAAATTTGGAATTTTCCCAGGTTATCCGCGGAGGGTTAATTTTCTTTTTTTTTTTTTGGATTGTTGGAAGTGTAAAAAGGAACCGCGATTCTGTCGTCGGATTAGACGATCGTAAAATTGCCGGCGAGTTCAAAGTGGCAGACGAGACTAGCAGACGAGGCTTTCACTTTAATTCGTTCACGAAAGGCCGCGACCCGACTCGAATCGCTTATCCGATCGATATATTAGTCAACCCTCGTACGATCCTCGGAAATTACACAATGGACGCGATACTCCATCCGTTTGCAATTTTACCGGACAAATTTTCATTCATAATTCCGCACAAGTAATATTCCGTGCAAGCCTCTGATGCTTCTAAGAAATATTTGCAGACTGGTTAATATAATTCTGTTTCTGATCAGATTTTTATGTATCAACTTTCTTTCACATATTTTTGAACCCACTTCCTTGACGTCAACGTTAACTCTTTTATTGTGGTGGACGAAGCCATTCGACTGTGAAACTGAAAGTTTATTTAACGATATTATCGTGTACGTTCACAGTAGGTAGAACTTTGTTACATGGTTAAAAAGTGCATTCTTTCAGCTTGAAAATGACTATGGTTAAATTTTGTTTAGCCAAAGGAAACCGGAAATAAAAAATATCGAACAATAAAATGTCTGATTAGCCTTGCTACATCTCCAGTCGTTCAAAGATCTAACATATCTCGGAAACCAATGCACCTAAATGAATAAAATTTTGCTCGCCTAATCTTCTCGAGACGAGCAAGAAACCCTGCTAATTTTAAGTAAACTAGAAACAACGAAAAAATTGTAGAAAATTATTCTGTGCGCAACTGTGCGATGACTTCTGCCCGTCTTGTTATCATTTCGAGGTACGCGTCTATCGCGGCGATGTCTGCCATAATTAACCGATGGGAAGGGTCGGTCATGCTCCCAGTATCGATGACCGGCACGTGAAGGTTCCCCGTACGGGCAGGATCCTCTGGTTTCTTAAAGGCAGTCATGATTCATTCATGAGACGCGGCTCGGATTCGATTGCATGCGCGAACCTAACCGGCCGAGGGAAACGAGCGAGAGAGCCTCTCCGCACACCACAATCGTAGGCGAGTTTTGTGATCCTCGGATGTGTGCACGCATAGAGAAAGAGAAAGAGAGAGAGAGAGAGAGAGAGAGAGAGAGAGAGAGAGAGAGAGAGAGAGAGAGAGATAGTGGGGAGTACATAGAACTCTCTTGGATAGCAATTTTTCATTCCATTCTACCGTCAACTATCGGGGCCCCAAGGTCGACGGAACTACACGATATTTGCCGTTCAGCCGCGGCCAGTAATTCCATTATACTTTTCCCATTAGCTCACAATGGCGTATTGAATCGGTTTAATTATTCGGTGCTCTCGGGAGAAGCGAGAGAGAGAGAGAGAGAGAGAAAGAGGGGGAGGGAGAAAGAGAGCGAGAGAGGGAGAGAAACGCAAGCTGCTGCGTTCTCGATCGCACGAAAAACACCAGACGCTAATCCTCGGCGTTGCACAAGCTGCTATTCCCTGAGAACGAGTATACAGTGCTGTGCAAAAGTATTCGCACAGTGGTACAATCTTCTGCGATACACATTGATTCCCAGCTCATTTTTCACGACACAAGAACTCTTCACTAGAAAGAACATTCGGGAAAAACTGCGCGATTGTTATTTAGAAAATTTGGCACGCTGGTGGAGACAAGTGTAAAACAAAGTGTAGAATGTTAACTTAAGTATAGAATATTACATTAAATGTAGAATGTCGAATTAAGTGTACAATGTTAAATTAAGAGTTAAAAAGCTCAGGGAAATGTACAGAACGTGTTGGCCTTAAAAATGCAAAAATTTGTGAAATTGTCGCGAGGATTGGTGTTTCCTTTCCGACAGTCTGTAAAAATTGTTTCGGCAGCCAGTAGCCTAACAAAAATTGCGTCGAGTTGGTAAACGTTGTAGCGAGCCGATACTTTTGCCCAGCACTGTATACAGCGAGCACCTCAGGCGGCGTATTCCAGCTCGAAAAACGATCGTGTCGAAACGCTGGAAAAGGAAGCAAGCGTCGACCTTCGACGCGAGGAAGAACCTACCCACGGATTTATCGACGAAAAGGTCAAGGCACTCGATCGACGCCGAGATGTATCGAGCTGGTGTCAAGGCCGGCACGGGGAACGTTCGGAGAACGTCAATTTTATATTCTTTCGACTTTTGACAATTTGATCGGGCAACCAGCCAAGGGGCCTGTTCAATTCTTAAGCCGCGTTCACATCGACTGTTCTGCAAGAACGCAGCGCGATCAAGTGTTTCAAGAAAATTCTCCAACGAGAGAAAATCGATTACCTAACGAATTCCGGACGCTCCAAATAATTGGGCGACTTGGAAGATCAGAGAGAATCTCGAGCTGACGGTTGAGGAAACGAGGATACTTCCAGGCGTTGTTATAAACAATCGGAACGAGGGAAAGTGACGCTGCCTGGCAGGAGAGTAACAACCGGTCGGGAAATGTTCGGGGGGCCTCGCCGTGAGAAAAATTTCCTGAGAATGTTTAGCGTGCTGTTAATGGCGGGTACACACAATCGAGGATGCGCGCAACTCGTGCCGCGATATCCCGTTGTGAGCTCGTTCTTCGTACACCGACAAACGTGGACGTTGAATGTGGATGCCCCGACATCGCACGAATACCGGAGGATCCGGCGAGGATCGTTATCGCGAGGCGTTTCTTCGCGCGAAAGAGCCACGGCTCCGTTAAAATTAAGGAAACCTACGCACACACGCCTGACTCTCTGTTTTTACTTCTAACGGTGCTCCTCGTTTCGACACTTCCTCAAAAAACGGATCCTA
Source organism: Halictus rubicundus (assembly GCF_050948215.1). Lineage (NCBI taxonomy): Eukaryota > Metazoa > Arthropoda > Insecta > Hymenoptera > Halictidae > Halictus > Halictus rubicundus. Next base: position 14,359,553 of record NC_135157.1, on the reverse strand, counting down.
CGCCGCCGATTCTAATGCTAATTTAGGTTTGCGTTTAACCCTCGTTCGGTCCTCGATTTCACAACTTTGGCCTATGGTTGGGAACACAGTGGTGAATGCGTAATAAGCGGGCTGCGGATCTGTATGCAAATTCGAAATTTCTTATTTTCGAAAACCGGAACTAGGGACGAGTTCAATTTATCGGTTAGAGAATTCCTTGTTGATGTTCGTTGCTGTGCTTGCAGTTTAAAAATGTGTACTTGAATACGTGAAGAGTGAAATTAAGATTAAAATTAAGTAAAGATCGGCAGGCTGATGATAGTTGTGGAAACACCCCTGCAACAATTCAGGGCGAGCACGTTCGAAGAAACGAACACAAAATTAATATCTAGAATTGTAAATTCAGCGATCCTACTAAAAATTGTACGCATCTTTCAAGTACGGGATGCTCCAAAGATCCTAACAGCCACTCTCTAAACACAACAAATCCAACGATCTAAGATCCTAAACTACAGATCCCATTAAAAATTTGACGGTCTTCCCTACACCACGCTCTGAAAGTCCAACGACTCTAAGCGAGGATTACCGTCACCATTGCCATAACGTTTACTTAATTCCCTCGGAAAGGCGAGGCTTACGTTGCCATTGCATAAGAGATTTTTGCCACACGTGGAACGACTTTCGCAGAGACCAAATAATTCTTACCGATCCTGAAAGCTTCGTTACACCTCTCCCGACACAAACCATAACCCTTCATAACAACGTACATGACAACGAGCATGACAACCCTGCATAGAACAATATTATCACAGATGCGTGAGAGTTACAAACGAAAGGCAGATAATATTTTGTTCCAAACTAGAACGTCCGAAAATTACTTCAAATTCGAAAATTATTGAAAATTATTGAAAATTATTTCAATACTTGAAAGAATTATAAATTAATGTAAACTGGCCAACTTTGGTCACCTGTGGACACCTTTGGGCGCTGTACACAGTCGAAATGATTATCACATCCAGGTGAGACGCGAGGTCGAATGCAGCAGGTGCTCGCGAGCAAAGTATAAGGGTTCTTTTTTATTCGAGTCGACGAGGAGAACGGAGTGTAGAAAATGTTTACTAGATATACTTTCTATTCTTTTATAATGGAAGTTTTATAAACGAAACTGAAGGTGAACACATTGACATGAGCATCGAGACACCCAAACATGTTCTACATTATTATCCCTATACTGTCTCATAGATTCCCAAACCATATTGACGGTGGATATAAAAAAATTAATAATTCAATAAAACTGTATCACTACTGTTCGACTGCAGATTTGCAAAATAAAATATGTCTGAGAAGGGGAGTTACATAAAAATAGATTTCATAATAATTTGATTAGACCGTAAATGATGTACCAGTAATATTAAATTCCATGGAAGCATAAAATCCGCCGTCTAATCAATACTATATACTTAAATTATATCTGGAAGCTAGAAGACCGTCGGTCAGAGCATCTGATCAACAAAAACAGCTGCAAAATATTTTTCAATTAATTTCTTACGGATCAATAGAGGTGCGTTTATATTGTACGATACAAGCTACGAGAGTATCGATCAGAGCAGCTCCAAAATTATCGTTTTTCAACGTTACTTTCCAACGAAGCAACAAGTGCACGGTTATGCTTGCGTTACACTGCAAGTCGGATCAAACCGTACCAATACACCTCGTTCGAAATACCAATACACCTCGTTCGAAATATTCTGATCGATGCGTTTACAGCTTGAATCAGAGCTGCTCGATGAAAATCGTAGTCGGAGGTGCGCTCTCGAGCGGAGGATCTCGCGGATCGGCTGGAAAAACGTGTTCGTGCCGGCAGTAAACGTGTTATCCGCGAGCGGGAGGAATTCGAAGGAGTGAAACAAGCAGGCTTAGTACAGTAGAAGCGGCGGCGGCGGCGGTTCGTTCCGCTGCCACCTGGCGACTGACAGCTGCGTTGCACAGGCTGGGTCGCGTTAGAAAAATCGAGACGAGGCTGGCGGTATATACCTGTTCGTTCGCAGATTCCCACCTGTTGATTCAGCGGCGGCGTCTCGCGCGCGGGTCGGCGCGTTGCTACGCGGGCCTTGGGAGCGTTATCCAGGATGACGGACCGGTCCAGGTCTTCGACGGAGCACAAGAGCAAACGAGACGGTGAACTGGCCCCGTGTAACGACTCGGAGCGAGACAGACTAACCGAAGAAGAAGAAGAAGAAAAAGAAGACGAAGAAGAAGAAGCACATCCACTGATACACGGCACAGCACGTTAACGCGCCGGCTGGATTAATCCTGCCCACGTGATGCCAGGTAAACGTCGATGTATCATTAAACACGGGATTATCGTTAAACGAGCGCCGGCGTGGTGCGTCCGATGACACGGGCCACGATGATCAAACGTCAGTGCACCGCACCAGCAGCGTCCCTCCTCTCAAAGGACACGATCATGTTCTGAGATTCGTGTCGCGACGAGGCCCGATCCGCGATCCACTACGCGCGAGCGCTGACGCACGACTGCGGCCGCAACCGGGCGACGGCGTGGCCGAGCCGCGCCACCGAACAGTCCCGAACAGAGGCGAGCAGGGACGACGTCGCACGAGCCCGACCGAACCCACCAGATAGGAATGCGCGCGGCGGAAATCGGGCGGGATCGGAATCGGGATCGAGCCGAGGCTCTCGGGATCGGGCTCGGACTCTCCGGTTCGAAGCCGATCCAAGGCAAACGACCGCTCTACCCCGCTTCTTTCGGTTCGCCTCTCCCCGCTCCGCTCCCCTCCTCCTACCTTCTTCTTCTGATGCTTCTTCTTCTTCTACTTCTTCTTCTGCCTCTTCTTCTTCTTCTTCTTCTTCTTACTTCTGCTTACTTCTCCGGCCGCACTCTGCCCCCACCGCCTGCTATAATCTATGTCTATTATCCTCCTCGACTGTGTTTCTTTATTCCCTGTATAACGCCGTCCTCCTCGATTCGCCTCTCCGCTTCCACTCTCGATCCTTCCGCCCAGCCGACCCTCTTCGGACGGCGATGTTGGTTTTCTGCCTCGTTGCGATAGCGCATTCGGGAATTTCGCGAGCAGCGATTAACGCCTTGATGGATGATTGCTGGACACGGAAAATTTGTCGGAGTTCGCCGGACGGGAAAGCGGTGCGATTTTGATCTGTCGCGGTCATTGTTCGTTTAACCCTTTGCACTCGGCGCTATTTACATTGTAAAACTAAATTTTTCTTCCGTCTTGGAATATTTTCATTTTATTCGTACGAAAGTGATCCGATTTCCACATATAATATTTAAATGTTTAGTAATCTGTTAAATAGAAATTTTGTAATGTAACAAATATTTTGCAATATTTTTTGTAATTTCTTTGAAGTAATGCCACAACAATTTCCGGTGGTGCCTCAGAGTCACCACTCGAGTGCAAAGGGTTAATCGTTCTAGTTTTCTCTGGGATGCCGTTATCTGTACGTCAACTAAACTTTTTAATATTTTTATTTATCTTCAAATTCTGAAACTTGGGCAATCATGGATGAAAATAATTTGATGTCGAATAATTTGATTAATCAATTTTAATACATGTTTTGGAGACGTAGACGTCGATCCTGCGAGGGTCCTCAGGACCTTTAGTCCTTCTGGATCCATCGATCTTAGTATGAGCTTTGTCTAGACACTGGGTGTACAGTTTTAGAGATCGATTTGTAATTGATTGGTCGATTGAATTTTGTGGTGTGGTGATTTTTCGGATTTTTAATCCCCCATCTCTTGTGTCAGCGTTCACTTCGGTCACTCTTGTGTCCGTTTGCTTTAGATTAGAGGATTAGGTAGATCAAACGTGCATTTATCCATTGTACTGTTCCCGTACCACTGTGTCATCCTGATACCGAGAGATAAATCAAGTCGGGGTCGTAAAGGACGTCTAAAAGATGACTCGTTAAAGTACTCTTTGATTTAAGTACTTCAGTATCCCCTCGAAGGTTGTAGCAATTACCGTCGCATCGTAGCCAGTGTGTTCTTGAACACAAGCTTACTATTGTGAATTATTTACACTACAGCTTTCTTTGTATTGACCCTCGAGCATCTGGGTCTGACGCGACCCGACTCCTTAAAATCATCGTCCAGTTCACAGGTAGAATATCTCTGAGAATTCTTCGAGTCCGAAATTCCAAAAAATGTTCCAAAATAACCTCAAACATCTAAAAACGAGCTATTAGATCGGTACAAAAGTTTTTATTAAAATGCGATAAGCACCCAATATAATTTTAAGGGTTCTGCGAGAAAGGTTTAAACCTTTAATTATAAAGATCAGTGCACTATAAATGGAGAGAAGGTGTCTGATCGCCTCCGGACATTGACAACTCAATTTTGCAAGGGTCAAACAAATCGGGAAAGTGTTGATACTTGACTGATTTGCTGACATCTTGAACACAGCTAGTCGCCGACCCATTAGAAAGTCAGCAATACTCGGACAGCACTTCAGGATTTGTTTGTTAACACGTTTACTGCTGAATATTTATAGATTCTGGTAAATCTGTTTGCACAAAACACTGAACCTAGTAGAGTTCACAGTAGAAACATCCCTCGTTAACGGAACTCAGTGTAACTCTTCACAGTAAAGCAGTGCATTAAACAATTTCCAGTCACGAGAACTACACAAACTTCACCACCCAGAAATCACACAGTCCTTGAAATAAAATTACAAAAATCTGGTAAATAGTTTTCCGGAAGGAAATGTCAGCAGCGAAAAATAAAACATTGTCTATTTCCTAAATCCTGTGCGATTACCGTTTCAGGAAATAAAATGTCATACCAGAAATAGCCTATTCTACTATCGGAATTGTCACTCTGAGTCGCTCATTCCACGGCGCGAAGTGATTCGGCTGGATCGGCCATCCAAATAAACGAAATCCAGCGTCAGAGGCGCGATTGTTCCATTATCCGAACGCTTTCATCTTATTAATTCAGACGCACAGCGGTGTCTACGGTGCTCGGGCGACTAGCACGGCCGGTTTAATCCTTTATCCGACGCCTAAGTGGAACCAATTCGTCATTGCTTTCGAAGTGCTTTATTATTTCAGAGAGTAACTCGCCCGGGAGAAAGCTATTTATCTCCGCGAAGTCTCTCTCGGAGTAGGTGTAGCGGATTTGTCAAAGGGAAGCGAGAGACAGAGAGAGAGAGAGAGAGAGAGAGAGAGAGAGACAAAGAGAGACAAAGAGAGAGATGAGAGGAGAGGCGCGAAACGAGGGAAGAGGGAAAACGAAAAGCAGCAACACACCTGGGAAGTTCTTTCGTGTAGCGTTTGTTTCGCGGCCCGGCCAACCAACCCACGTCGCATTTGCATATCCCGGAATGTGAAATTGAAGATGATAAATAAGAGCAAAACCCGCTTAATGGCGAAACCCGGTACCCGCGAGACGGTACGGGGGGAGGGGCACGACAGCGAAAAAATTCCACGTCTCGTATCGCGCCGGTACGCGATATCCTTTTATTCCTCTTCTTTCACCGTCAAATCGAATGTTATCGTTAATCACATCGGCGAACGGCGACGAAGATGAAGTGGCTCCCTGACGAATTTACATTAGCCCCGTCTCTCCCAGAGGTCCTGCCTCGCAATTAGAGTGGCCCGCACGGCTACGCTAAAATCGCGAAACCGGCGAACGGCCGATCGGCGACGCTTCGATAAAAATGGAAATTCGGCCCGAAAGTCTCAGCAGTTCGATCGGTACGTATTTACGAGGTTACTGACTTTCGAAAATCGATTTGTTCGCCCGTCGACAATTGGATATGGAGATTACGCGCGTGAAGTTTTACGCAGAGGTTCGAAGTGATATGAATCATTCGGATCGACGCTTTTATCGTTGGGGGTGTGTTCTTCGTGGACACTGTCATGGTCTTTTGAAAATAGTGATTATTTGCAGAGACTTGGCAAAAATCGTGAGACGTCTTCTGAGCTCCTACGAATGTTTACGTACATCCACTTCCGGTGGATATTTTTCAATGAAAAAATTTGTACGGATTCCTTGAATCGGGGACCAGATGTCCTGAAAGTTTGAAAGAGATCCGTTTCGTACTTTTTTCGGGAAAAAATCAATCCCGGAGGCCGCCCAACTAGCATCGGATTAGCGTCCTGAACGCGGTCCATCTCTAACGCAGGCGTAATTTATACGTGTTTATTATTTCGAACGGCCGATAATATTTCCGAACGACGAATTAACGTACTCCCCTGGCATCTAATCTCATAATCGCGTCGTAAAGGACGCGCCACGGTAGAAAGTTTCGCCGGTTGCGTCGACGTTGCCCGAAGTCGGCTGTGAAACGAAATTCAACGATAACGGATTACCTGGTATACCGGCGAGCGTTTATCGTGGACATCGGGGTCCACGCCACAAAAGCGGCCGAGGTACACTTTCGATACCATAAAATCCGGGGCCCCGTTGGGCCCTGTGGGCCCCGTGGTCCTCGCCCGCGCCCTCACCCACGCGTGTTCCCGTCCCATAAAATTCTGACTAAAACGCCGCATTCCCGGCCGTTTATTACATGTTTACGAGTGTACTTACATAATGTCGCGTGTGTACGAAGTAGAGGAACAATAAAAAGAAACGGGGAGAAAGAAAGAAAGAAAAAAGGGAAGGAAAGAGAACAGGCAAAGAAAAACGGATCGTCGATAGCTCGTCGACTTTCGAAAAATACACGCGCGTACCCAGCGGATTAAAACGCGCTGTCGCGACCGGTAATGGACTCTCGAGATTCGCTTTTAAAGTGCCACGAAAAGGGCCTGACCGTTTGCGCGAACGGCACGAGAAATATGATCGGACAAGAGCAATGATCGATTCACCGTTAAACTCCTCGTAGAAAGTTTGTCGGACGACCGTGAACGCGTACTGTGACATTGTTAATTCGATTGCATACTGATTTGCGCGTTGCGATCGACGACTTAGGTGGCCGGCAAGTTTTCGGTGTGGAAATTACGAGGCTCTTTCGGGCCCGGAAGGAGTTATGGTTTTTACAAGTATAAACGAGGTTCTACCGTACTGAAATAATTTCTCACTGCTTTCTCGCGGAAGTTTGGTCTTGTTGATATAAAATCGTTGAGTACAACCATTATACGGATTTTATGTATTTATGAGAAAAGTGTGTGCAATTTTTATTTGGCTCCAGTACGCTCTAATTGGATGAAAAAAAATTTTATTTCGTTCCGGTGCGTTCTAATTGACGAAAGAAAATTTTTATTTGGTTCCAGCACGGTCTAATTGGACGAAGAAAATTTTTATCCAGTTCCAGTACCTTGTAATTGATGAAGAAAATTTTTATTTGCTTCCGGTGCCTTCTAATCGACGAAAGAAAATTTTTATCTCGTTCCAGCACGCTCTAATTGGACGAAGACAATTTTTTATTCGCTTCCAATACCTCGTAGTTGAGGAGGAAAATTTTGATTTCTCACCTCGGCGTTCGGACACCGTTCGTCACATGGTGGAACGATTTTTTTGTTGAATTTGCAGCCGATAGAGCAAGGATGAGGTTTTCTCGTTAATCACCGTGATCACGCTGTTTTTCGCTTGTCGCAATCAGCCAGGAAAGGCGCCTTTGTGTCCTGCTGGCCAGAGTCTCCCGAGACAAGCAACATTGTTAAATTTGGGAACCCCGAGCCTTGCGATTGCGCAACACGACCCGTTTCCACCTGGGGTTTTGGGCGCGCACCGTTGTCTAACAACCTGATTTACAGATACACTCTGCTTTTTCAGTTTAATATATCGCCGGGAACTGCTGTGACCTAGAAAAACTACCTCTCGCATGAGATCCTCTTTTGGCTTCTTTCGGATGTTCACTGACCGATTGCGGTCTGATAAAAGGGTTTTTGATCGTTATATACTTTGTCGAAAAAATGACGAATCGTTGGGAGACACTTCGAGGCTGAATCTTTTTGCTAGGTTGCATAAGAAGCTGTTCTTTTTGGAACTTGGCGCATTGTTAGGGACGCGGTGCACGGCTATTTTTGGAAAAGACTTCCATTGGACGAGTCTGTTCAGAGATGCAAGTATGACAAAAGAAGAAGATGAGTTGGACACACTTTGAGGTCAGGTCTTTTTATTGCATTGCAGAGTGTTTTACTCTTTTTGGAAATGTATTTTTGGAAGTGCGATGCTAGTTTGTAGCATCTTTCGTGTATTTCAGAAGCATTGTGAGATTAGCATTGTGTGTTTGATCACAGGGGGAGGTATGATAACGTGGTTTTTCATTTTTCATACGCTGAAAAATCAATCGTTGGTTGCAATGTCAATTTCTTTGCTTGCGTTGCACATTATCTTATCTTCCTGTAGCATGATGCAAGTTTTTGCTTCAGACAGAATGCTTGCTGTTCACTTTTACTGAAGAATATTAAAAGCATCTCCGAGTGAAGAAGCCGTCAAGGACACTTCAAGATCAAATCTCTCGGTTACTTTATCTCCTTCTTTTAGAAAGCTTGATAAAACGATAGTTGTGAAAGTACCCCGAAGATTGGGCCATATCATTTTACTAAAGCCGTTCGATAACGCGACTGTGTTTCCATAATTGCCTAACTTAGTGAGTGATACTTAGTGAGTGAATCTTAACACAGACATTTCTTTCCTCGTCAGAAACCATAGTGCGTGATCACATTATTAGGGCCACATGAAAAGTGATATCTTCACAAAAAAATAATTACAATATAACTAGAATTTCAAAGATTGATCTGCGGATTTTTATGCAAAATAAAAATTGCATCATAACGAACAGGAGCGGAAATTTCTTTGGTCCATTAATAATTCCAAAAAGCTGGAATTCATACATTAAAATTCTTCTAATCTTTCTGCAAATCTCACCTACTCTGCCGTAAATGTACAAAATCGGCATTCCAGTGATCACTCATTGTCTTCGACGGAGTGTGTTTCTTCTCCACAAAGTCTGAGCACAGATTCCGAAATTTTGATCCCATGGCACGCTACAAACGTCCAATCGTTATCGCGGCTCTCGTCTCGCTGGGTTTACGGGGTCAAAAGCACGGTTTCCCCTAAAAATGTCGAACGCCACGAGAGAAACGTTAAATCACTTTGACGCCGCGCGGATCACTCCGCGAAATTTGATTTATATTCCGCGGGAGAGGATGCAATTTATGTTCCCTTGACTAATACGCTCGGTGCACGCCGCGATTATCAAAAATAAAACTACAATCGTGATTTATTGCTCGTTTCGCTTCACTCGGTTTATCGGCCTCCTCCTCTCCACCCTCTCCCTTTCTATCTCTTTATTTCTCTCTCTCTCTCTGTCTCTCTCTCGCTCTCTCTCTCCCCCGTTGCCAGCATTCGCGGCGGCGGCGCGTGTATTGTCTAATCCCGACGATTGTTGTTTTGACATCTATTAAACGTCAATCCGGCTCGCACAATTTGCCAGCCGCGGCGTTCTTGTGACGTCGCGATTTTTCACGATGAAACGCGCACACGCACGGGACGTTGGTCATTCGATATCTAATCGCGTTAAATTAATCCTATTCTCCGTGGCGTGATCGCCAGGACGCGACGTTAACCTAAGCGATCGTAAATTACCAAGGGACCGCTTTGTTCGCGGTTTACCGTTGCGACATATCGCAGACGTCGGGGACATTCTTCCACTCTCCACTTAAGGAAAAATTCTTCATTTTTCGTTGTAGAACACGTTCCGTCATAATTGCTCGACATAGAAAGAACAAGTTTACAGGAGTCTCAAGGAAGCGTTGTCAACCATTTTTCCTTATTTCAAAAGTAGATTGTTCATTTTTCTTCGAAACTGATTAAATGGCACGGAGTCGAGTTAATTATCAGCTCGAACCCTTCTGTACGTTTTCCAAGATTATAATTCATCTATTTTATGTTTCTACATTCTTTAAAATTTTTTATCTCATAATTAGCCAGCGGGTTTCCATGCAAACTCGAAATTGTCAATGTCAATTGCAAGAAACAGGGAATTTCAGCCGAGCTAATCAGTAGAAATTGTTTTAATAATATTTTTACTGAACGCAAGGTGTACAATCGGTCTCTTACGACTTCCGTATGCATATATTATTTTTCGTATCTTTATGCAAATCGAATATTACTCGTGCAGACTCGTAATGTCCTAGATCCTATAAATACACGAGGATCCAGACTCTATCAAGACTTTTCTGCCGAGATCAATTAAACAGAACGATCTCGGTGGATTTTTCTTGATCGTAACAAGTTTTATAAGATTCCTGTGCTTTATTGCTCGTCGAGTTTCAGAAAATTATGATTTCCAGTGAAATATCAATGTCGGTTGACGATCACTGAAAAATACACGAAGACCCGTACACCGTTAACGAGTTCCCGGTGAGGTCGATTAAACGAGACCGCTCGCTAAAATTTTTCCAGATCCTAACAAGTTTGCTAAAACTCCGGTGCCTCGATCGTTGGTCCGTTTCATAAAATCTGATTTGATAATAAGAGTAGCACAGACGAGCGAAGATTACCGAGTCCATTACCGGGCGGGGGGCTCACGACGGAATTAACTAAATCCATCGATCTCGATTTTTCCAGCTCGCCGAACGAGTTTGTTAACACTCGCCGGTTCGTTCCGTCCCTTCGGTAAAATTTTAATTCGCCGTCGTGTTCGTGATTGAATTAGCGATAGTACCTTGCTGCGAGGAGTTAATGCGAAATTGAATTTTCATACCGCGACCGGCAGACGGAGAAAGAAAGAGAGGATAGAGAAAGAGAAAGCACGCTCGCAGGCCGTGGCGCTGATTGCGAGAGACACGCAACAATCGCTGCAATTGACCGCGTAATAGAAACGCGTTATGCAGTCTACGGGCAGCGGCCGGTAGGTATACCGGTCGACCTTGAGAATGGACATGATTCCTTAACGCGCGTTTTCCCTTTTACGGAAGGGTTCCGCGTTCGCGTAATTGCCGCGCTGTATCGCCAGACCGGCGAAATTTCACCCGGCGATACACTGCCCGAAAAATTACCTGCTCTGCCTTCCTCTTAACGCGTTAACTATACCTTTCGCGCATCATTTCGCCCCTGATCCATCGATCTTTCTCATTACGCGCTGGTTCCCGCCACTTGGGCCGCGGGACGAAACATTGTTCTTACTTAGCTGGAATTTCGCAGATTTTCACCGGCTTTTTGCGGGTATTTGTATTTTTAGAATGTGTTACGTTTGTGACAAAATGTGGTTCTAGCATCTTTAAACGAAAACAGTAATTTTTATAGGAGTAGTATAATTTTTGGACAATATCAAACTTCCATGATCCGATATTGGCAGCAAGGGGTCCGTTCAAAGCGTAATAAAACGCTGTAAAAAAATCGTATAGCTCTGTTCAAGACGGCATTTTAAAGGGGAGACTTCGCTCTTCAAGATCATAGTAATTTCAATCTCGAAAGAAAATTTTTAATCATCCTAGAGGTATTCGAATTCACAAAATTTCTGAACGACCAAAAATCGAGAATCAGGCGTTTTACGTGCGATAAAACGGCCCCAAAAAATCGTAAATCATTTCTCGAGACGTCATCGCGAGGCGGAAGCTTCGCTCTTCACACCCGCATTGATTTCATCCCCGAGAAAAATTCTTCGGCGCCCGGAGAAACGTTCGAGAGCCAAGAGACTTCCGGCAATCGTTTTCTCTGGTTCGAACTCTGATCTCCGAGCTCGTGTCTAGGTGTTTCGGCATTTCCGTGGCCGTTTCCGTTTGCACGTGGAAGTGTCGGCAGCTCGTGCCGCGAATAATAAAGAGCGACACCTCTCTTCGATCGAGACGTCGCGTAAGCCGGGTGGCTCCGGTCCCGGAGACAACGGCATGCGAAACAGAGAGAAATCCTCCGGCGAATTATGCAGATCCGCGGCAGGTATTTGCATTTCGTTAGCATACACGCCGGCCTCTCGTTGCAGCACGTTGCAGCCGCGCCGGGGCAACTCGAGTGCTGGACTTTCATCTATTTACCATAAAAAAGTGTACGGCGCCCCGATGGATCCCGGTGGCCGGTCTCACGCCGCCTCGCCCTGTCCCGAATCGATCCCTCGATCGATCTCACGGCACTCGGGTCCCGATCTTTTCTAGACCGCGTCGCGAAACCTTTTCCGCATTAATGCCGATTTCGCGAACGCTGTGTACGCCCCCCCCCCCCCCCCGGTCTCTCTCATTCCCCATGTACCCGCACACGAACTGGGACGATCGATCTGTCATGATCGCTCCGCCGTTCCTGCAACGAGATTACGAAGCTCGCGTGCTCGAGCAGGGGTTTAACACGCGCCAGAGAACTTTGCCCGATTCACCAACTATCTTCAGACGCAGACCTCTTTCTTGGTTAAGTGTCGCGAAAAAGAACGCCGAGAAATTCGACCCTCAATCCTTGATACTGGATCAGTACAGTGAATTCCCGATATTAGTCACCGCGAGCCTCGCGTTTAAAGGTCACTGGGACTACCCATACCACCGCGGATAGCGACTTTTACATTTCCAGCGTGCACTGTGTATTTCAAATGCAACGTTCGGGGCGAGAACCACAGATTTCGTCTAAATGTCACTCGCCAGAACCGCGCAAGTGACTTACATCGAGAATTCACTGTATTAACGCTTTCACTGCCAAACTGGAAACCTAAAAAATTGCATGAAATCAAAGTAAGTTATTTAATGAAATAAAAATTGAAGAAATTAAATGTATGATATTGAGTGGTCCTCCAACTTTCTTATATTTTATAGATCCTAATCGAATTTGGTACAATGGATATATTAATGTCAAAATTCATTTTAAAACCTGGCCAAATAATTCCATTACCCACATATGGGTAACATGGCAGTCAACGTGTTATATTTTATCTTCTGTGAAAAAATTGTGGAGCAATTTTTAAGACGTCGTTGCAAAGAGAAAGCTTTAATCTTGAAACTCTCATGGAAGCATGAATCTCGGGAAAAAATTGTCGAGCATCGTGCAGACGGAGGAACGTTCAGTTTCCCTCAGGTCGGGTTTCGAGGAAAACCGTGGAACTTTCCAGGAAAATTCTTGCACCTGTGGAGAGCAGGTAGACGAGGCCCCGTTAAAATGGGTCCCCGAGAAGAATGGGGACCCCGTAAGGCACAGGTAGACGCAGGTATCCCGAAGGAGGCCGAAGATGGATACCTTTGACAGAGGGAATTAGCGAGTTGGTCGCGAAAGGTAACGTTTATTAGTTACGTGATCGAGCGTAAGTCGCATCGAATGGAACCGTGTTCAATAATGCGTGGCTACAACCGGCCGGACATTATGCACCGACGGGAGAGAACGAGTTGCAGCTGCAGCACACACGGCGCGGACGATGCACACGACGACGACGACGACGACGCGACCGGTGGTGCACAGAGAGAGAGAGAGAGAGAGAGAGAGAGAGAGAAGGTGCGCGCGGATATAACGGAGCCGTTGATTCGAGAATGACGGATATAAATAATCGTCCGATCAGGCCCAATCGAAGAGGGATTTACCGTGATTTATCTTTCCGCTTGTCGCCGGGGCCCGATCGCGTATAACTTTCCGGGGTAGCATAATTGACACGTCATCTCTTTTCGTGTTGCACGGCCGACCATTCGTCTTGGCCGTCGGTCCACGCGTCGGCCTTAAATCAATTCCGGCCACGGACAAATTACCAAAAAGAATTAATGGCCCTCGACGCCGACCCTAATTGGCCCGAAATCATGCGAACAGGTCCGCGACCGAAGGGACCGAGCGGAGGCCCCCGGTATAACTATGCTTTACGTGTGCGTGCCCTTTCGATCCGGGGGGGGGGGATACACCCTCTTGTCTGATTTTATCGAACGGTTCAACCGAGTCTCGACGCCCACGCGAAATTAATAGACGATTCTTTTCGCCATTACGATTTTCTCTAGCTTCGAACCTCTGTACATGAAGAACGGGCGCGTACGCGTGTGCGTGCGCGTGTGCGTGTGCGTATGAGCACCGGCACGTGAGCATAACCTTTCCGTTTCTTTTGGGCAACGCCGTTCCAAGCCGCGTGGGCGGACGAATGAATGAAACTACCCACACGCTGACAATGAAGCGCTTTTGCTAATCTAACGCTAACTCATCGCGGGGTGGAACGGAGATTGCGAAACCGACGCGCGATTGCCTCGCGTTGGACACGAGCCGGGAAATCTTGCGAGGAACGAAAAGTAAACGAAACTCTTCGCACAATTAGTGGACGTTGTTCTCTCGTTTTTATCGTGTTGGATGCCAGAGATTTTTCATTGCTTTCCTTTTTTTTTTTTTTGTAATGCAATAAGTCTCCTTCTTGCGTGCTCGAACTCGTTGCTCGGCGACCACACAAATTCGGTGAAGTGAAAGTAATTTATTTGATACAACCGGTACCGGGAAAATTTATAGATTTTACGGATTCATCACGCGAATGAGCAGAGACATTTAAAAAAGTTGAAAACACTTTTCCATAATTCTCGACTGCTTAACACTAGATTTACGGGACCCGTCAATATGACGGATTCTAATATTTTTAATTTACGAATATTGAGATTGTAAAGATGCATCCATGAGGAATTATTTAACAAACTGATTTCTTTGGATATATATTATTAAAAAGATGGCCATAAATTTTGAGAGATACAATCATGTTATTTTTGTAAAGTAATGTAAAATAGTCATTTTTAGTGCTCCGTAAACCTAGTGTTAAAAATGATTAAAAAGGAACGTCTCTGGAATTTCTACGTTTCGCAATTCAATTTTTATTTCGCATAACTACTGCCTTGGGTTCATTCACAGTATAATAAAACGATGTAAAAAAATCGTATACAAATTTTTAAGATGTGATTGCAAAGGTTACTCTTCGCTCTTCGGTCACAGATAATTCGAATCGCAAACAAAATTTTATTTCGCGGAGATAAATAAAATGTCTGCAACTTTCGACAAGAGACACGCCATTATTATTTGGTGAAAAATTTTGGATCATGACCCGAGGATTAATTTTGCAGTTCAGTATACCTCGATCGATCTCGCAAATCCGCGAGGCCTCCGTCCACATTTAATTTACACTCTCGTATTTCAAGTCTCGACGCTCGTTCCCATCGAACGCAGCGCAGAAATAAAGAGCGCGCGCGCGCGCGCCGTGATCCCCGTGTGTTAATTAACGAACAGGAGTGAAGGGGGAAGGGGGAGAGTCGAGAGAAGGGGGTCGTGGCGTCCGCAGAGAGGGAATTAATATTCCCCCGGAGCAGCCAATTTATATCGTGTTTTCTGCTTTCATTCCGTATGCATGGAAACCGGGGATCGCCAGCGAGGTTTGTAAAATCAGTTACACGCACGCGTTCGGTCCGAGCGCGTTGACCGAGTTCGCAGGAGACCGTGGTCGTCACGCATGCGACTTTTGCACGCATCGCACCACCATTTTTCCAGCCCTCCCCACTTTCAACCTGCGGCTCTAGCGTGAACGAGAATTAAAAATCACTGGACAGCGGATTTTAGTGCGTTCGTAACAAAAATGGGTTGGTGCAATTTAAAACCGGAGGAAAATTAAAATAACCTAAAAGTAAAAATATTTTCAACCTCTCATAATTACTCGAGGATGAATTAAATGTGTATTTCGCTCCCACCTCAACTTTTTTATCCAGTCTACTTATTCTACACGAATTCTATTAAATTCTAAATGAATTTCGTATTCAGTGTAGATGTACCGAGTGTCCAAAAAAATTTCATGTAACATTAATCGGCTCGGTTGCACCCGATTTTTCTCGTGTACTTTCTTACAAAATCGACCAAAAAGAAATGGTCGCGTGTAGCTGGGAATAAAAACGATTCGAACCAGCTGGAACCGCGTATTAAACGACGGTGTGCCATCTCATAATTAATACGCCCCCCCGAGTGGCGTGTTAGTTGCAGCGACGAAAAATCCCGCGATGCCTCGAGATACCGTGTTGATTCGATTAATATGTACCCTCCGATCGTGTCGACGGGCCCCCGGACTGCTGTGGGCGGCCTGACACGGCCGGTCAAATTAATACGATTTCCGAGAGGACTTGCGAATCCCGCGGGAACGGTGATAAATTGCTCGCGAGATAAGCCGGGACAGCTACACGCGCGCGTCCGCTCCGGGGAAAACGCGAGAGACGATTGAAGCCTCGAACCATTGTACACCGTCCCCGTGAAACATCGGCGCTGTTGGAGTTGCCGATTTTTTTTTTTTTAGGGAAAAACGTTGTACGAGTGTCCTTTTTGTACATCAGTCTTCTTCCGAAAATAATTAGAGATCAACGTAGATTTCTAAAATTTATTTTTCTGTCATCTCTTTGCACACAAGTGTTTTTAAATATTTCTAATAATCGAGAATTGCACGAAGATTGACAAATTTCGGACCGGAAGCTGTGAAATAGATCAATTAAAAATATCCAGGAACGACTCAGTTGAATTAGCTCTGTTCCACAGTAATGGATTCGTCTTTCGTCGCGGAACGCTTTGGATGCTTCGAAAGCAGCTTTTGATGCTTATCTTTCTGGAGTTTCGCCAGCTTGTACATCTTAATTTCGCGCTGGAGCGTGTCGATTCCTTTCTTCAAGTTGTCCCTCATGAACATCTTCCTCTCCATCTCCATCAGCTCGGGCCTGAGTCGGCGAAACCTCAATGACAACAGCCGAGAACAGTGTGAAACGCTTATTCGACCGAACAGATAGATCTTACAGCGCCACCAGCAGTCCTGCTTCGATCTTCTTCTCGTTGAAGTCGTCCCTCAGCTCCTTCAACTTCATTCGAGAATTGTTCACCCGCTCACGGATCCTAGTGGTTTTATTTCGACGAGCTTTCAGACGAACCTCCTCGAAACTTATGTCCTCCGCGAGACACACTTCTTTCTCTTTGTACTGGGCGACCCCGTTCACTGTCTTCGCGATTCTGCTCAGAATTTTATCCTAATCAGCCTGATATAATGGACAGTACTCTTTACTTTGCAACTTGTTTTAACAGTCAGCTGTGCCTGCTGTCAAGTTTATGAAATTTTTCCTTCTTTTTTGAGTAGTGATATTTTTTAAAAATCGAAGTGATTTAAACAAATTTGGTACAATGAATAAAATAGCGTGAAAATTCACTTTGAAATCTGGGTGAATAATCAACCCCGACTTTGGAAATTAAAAAATTAATTTGAAGCACTGTTGCTCAAGTGAGAGGCGTGCCAACGCACTCGCAATTTTTGCAGCACGTCTATTCTTCATGAACTATTTATTGCAACGCGTTTTTCCGTGGTAATGAACAACAATGCCACGCGGTGGCGGAAACCCAGGTCCACGGAACGTACTTGATGCGCAGCATCTCGAGCTCTTGGTCCCGCTCGTCCAATTTATCCTTGTAGCTGATATTAGCAACATGAAGAGCCTCGTAATCCATCGTGGTCATCCCCTCGCCCAATGTCTCCACGCTTTTCAGCCGAGCTTTCAGATCCTCCAGATAATGCTTCAGAACTATAAACTTCCGTCGACCCTGGGCCAGCACCTTCGAACAAGCTATCTGTCTCGGGGAACCTCGAAGATCAACTTTCCGCGTAAACTCGACGCTTTGCTAGCCGGAAGGCTATTAGCTTTTTACCGATGTGGGATCAATTAAGGAGAAGGAGGCGAGCGAACCGGCAAGAGTAACGTAATTTGCGGAAATTCTTTTTGCAGATGATTTTGCCCGATCAGGCTCCCGGAAACTTTAATGGGAAATTATCGTCTGCGATGTTTAAACAGTTGTAACGTCGTGAACAAGAATCGCACGTAAATCATTCGGGGCTCGTTTTGAAGCGGCAAGCCTCTACTTTCGGAATCCTTAATTAGTTTTTACGAAGACGTACTTGGTCCGCGAGAAATACTGGACAATTCAAGATACCTTCTCCTCTCGAACATTCTTTAACAGCGGTACATTAGTCGTTCAAAGTTGAATAAAACGGGGGGAAAAATCGTATACTAAATTTTCAGAGATCATTGCAAAGGGGAGAGTCTAAGTTTCAAATTCGTGTAGTTTTAATCTCGGAAAAAATTTTTTGACTTTTACACACTCACTTCAGTCTTAACATTCGATGTCGATAGAACCGTTTGAATTTGGAGAATTTTCAAAATGATGCAGGAGCTTCTTTGAAAAATCTATATGAACACTCTGAAAGCGGAAGCTTTGAGCCCAGGATGATTATTGTACGCCACTTTTGAACGGAGCTATAGCACGTTAAGCAGTCCCATAAGGAATACACATATTGCTCGCGTGAAGTTTATCTGTACACTTAATATCTGAATCTCTGAAAAGGCCAGTGGTTAATTATTAATAACTGGAATGCCATATCAAAAGTTCTTGTGTACATTCTCGACCCAACGGCAGCATTGATTTACGCAATATAAAAAAGTCTCGATTCGCCCATACCGTTACTCGCGAGTTTCTCCACAATTTCCCAAAAAAGAAAACGGTACGTTCGCTTTATTGCTTCAAGATTGTAAATTGCGCGGCGGCATTAGCGGAAAAATAATTGATTAATAGATTCCCGGCTGTTAATCGCCGGCACTAAGAAGTCTATTAGACGGAAGCGGTAGGCAACGTGTTAATAATAATTGATAGGGCAAGAAGAACGCCACCTGGCGCCGCGTCAGGGTGTTCATCATCTTCTCCGTGACCTTCTTCCCAGTTTTCTCGAAGACGAGGTCCACGGCCACGTCCTTCTCACGATCCAGCAGCTCGCGAAAGGCTTCCTCGGTCTCTGCGCGAATCGATTGCACTTTGTTGATGTAATTCTGCATCTCGAACATCAGCTCGTTATGCTGCGACTGTGCGTCCTCCATTTGCATCTTGTAGACCCTCAATTCCTCTTTATAGAGCTCCTCCATGTCCTCGTGGCTTTTCGTTGGATCAGACCGCGTCATCTTCTGCTCGTTCTGGTGTTGGACCATTTGCTTATGCGTTAATCTCCCGGCGACAGACCATTTTTATAATTAGACTGCGGATTTTAATGTAAAATAAAATTTAACTTTAACAAGAATGGCCACTCTTTTGTTAATATCTTCTAAACTAATGTATATTTTTTGGTGAACATTTTTTAGTGTAGACTATACTGTTCGATAATGAATATATATTTTTTCCTATTTTTTCGAGCGGATTTTTATACCGAATAAAAATTGTTTCTTTGATCTCCTCATTTTTGCTGTAAATGCATAAAATACGCAGTCCACTTATAATTAGATTGGTGATTATGTTTAAGATCAACGGCTTTGTTTGGCAATTTTTTTCTGATTCAGGGCTAGGAGGATTCGGTAGCAAAACGGTTGAACGAGCAAATGGTCCAACCTTCTTCATGCATCGAAGCACCCACACCTCGAGCAGCTTATTTTTACGTTTCAGATCGGCCAATTCGGTGTGCAGCTCCCTTAACCTGTCAATTACCTCCTCGCGGTCGCGATCATCCTACCGCGGAACGGTTGAAGAAGTCGTTTATGGTCGTTTAAGGTCCCGGGCCCGTGGAGCGGCTCGGTCTTCTGTTTTTAGACGGCCCTGGCTGAATAAAACCGGAGGAAAGCCTTGCCAAGGGCCGTCGTGAAAAACTGTTTTCAATCAGCTGTCCCGTCTAGTAAATATCTAGGCTGCTGAATCCACTTAACTTTTATGTCCTTATGATTGCGAGGATCTTTTTCCTTGGGCAGTTTAGGCTGCTCGAATTTGTAGAGGCTATCGGGTGAATGAGGTGCGAGTTAAGGCGGGAAAAACTTGCCATTTGTCTTATGTGAAACTAGGGTGCCGGGGATACTTAATTTTATTGGGGTTGTGGTTGCTGGCAATTTTTAACTCGATTAGATGAAGAGTCCCTATCAACTGAATTAAGTTCATTCTAAATAGTTAGGCTAGGAAAGTCGTCCGTAAGTTCGGTCAAATGGCACCCTCTATGCTAGGATAACACAAATAGAAAAATTGCAATAAATTGCCCAGTGTCTAATGATCAACGAGGGTGCTAAGTTCACTTAATTTTTCTATCCTTGCAATCACAAGGAACTTTTAAAGTATGTAGTCTATGAGTCCCCGTCTGATGGGTCAAATGGGACCCTCTATGCTAGGATAACACAAATAGAAAAATTGCAATAAATTGCCCAGTGTCTAATGATCAACTAGGGTGCTAAGTTCACTTAATATTTCTATCCTTGAAATCACAATCAACTTTTAAAGTATGTAGTCTATGAGTCCCCATCAGTTGGGTCAAATGGGACCCTCTATGCTAGAATAACACAAATAGAAAAATTGCAATAAATTTCCCAGTGTCTAATGATCAACTAGGATGCTAGGTTCACTTAATATTTCTATCCTTGCAATCACAAGGAGCTTTTAAAGTATGTAGTCTATGAGTCCCCATCAGATGGGTCAAATGGGACCCTCTATGCTAGGATAACTCAAATAGAAAAATTGCAATAAATTGCCCAGTGTCTAATGATCAACCAGGGTGCTAAGTTCACTTAATGTTTCTATCCTTGCAATCACAAGGAACTTTTAAAGTATGTAGTCTATGAGTCCCCATCAGATGTGTCAAATGGGACCCTCTATGCTAGGATAACTCAAATAGAAAAATTGCAATAAATTGCCCAGTGTCTAATGATCAACCAGGGTGCTAAGTTCACTTAATATTTCTATCCTTGCAATCACAAGGAACTTTTAAAGTATGTAGTCTATGAGTCCCCATCAGTTGGGCCAAATGGGACCCCCTATGCTGGGGTAGTTCAACTAGGAAAATTGCAAACAATTGCTCAGTGTCTAATAGTTTAATACTGACGTCCCTCATAGCTTGCCAATACAATCGCAAGGAATTTTTAATTTTTGGTTTGTTTGAGTTACGAGACCCTATGAATCGAGCTAGGAGACCCGTTCTCTGGACAGGGAAAGATGGATAGGCTAGGTGGCCATTTTATTATATCCATCGTCAGGATTTCAAGTGAAGAATCCAGGCCATTATGTGCAAATCCTCGGATTAAAGTATCGAGGGACACGTCCTGTCGCGAAGAGCGGGGACCTTAGAACCTTAGAATCTTAATGTATCACGAAGGTCGTGAGGAATAGCAACTCCACAGGCAGAACGAGAGAGAATGACAGGTTTATATGCCCACCTCGGGATGTAACTCGTCGAACACGTGATCGTATTCTACCTGTCGCGGTTCCACCACGAACTTTTCCGCGGAGAACGCCGGGGAAAGTGGTATCTCCTCCTCACCTACTTCTTCTTCTTCTTCTTCCCCTTCGTAAAACGACTCCCTGTACTTTTCACCTTCGAGACTATGGTACGAGGGCACATACCAATCGTCTAAATCATCTACGGAGTCCTTAACTTCCTTTAGTTCCCCTGGCTCTTCCTCTTCCGACTCTTCTTCGCCTTCGAACTCTTCATCTTCGTCGATTTTGTAGGCTTCCGTTCTTGTAGACCTGTCGTCGTCGATCTCGAAAATCTACATTTCAATTGAAACTATGAATTTTGTTCATTACAAAAGAATTGATGAATTTGGTGGTATTTTTTCTGATTGGTTAAATTTGTTATAGAAATATAAATTTCTGTGCTTTTTCTGTTTCTCGCAGACGATGTTTTGCGAAAAATATATATCCAGCACGTCTACTAATATATCATGCGTCTATTTTTTATATAGGAGAATGTCTAGTATTTTTCGTTTAGATTGTTTTGATAAGTTGTTCTAATAATAAAAAGCTTTTCAATAAATTTCATATTAACAAATGGTTCTACATGAGAGAATCACAGAACAGGGACGGTCATTTTGTTATTGGAAGCTTCGTTTACAAGACGTTTGTCAGACGGGCGCAGTCTTTGCTCAAAGTAGAAAAGGCCGCCTGTGGTCAGACACTCTAGACTAGACATTTTCAAAGTCGATTATCTCACGAAAGAGACTGTCCAGAAAAAATGTTATTCTTCACTTTTTATTCATTTTTTCCTGTAGAATCATCTCCATTCTTTTAAAAACATTTTGCACCATTGAGTTGCATAATATACTGCACATAGGATTGCAATTGTACGCACAAACTGCACAATTACATTTGAACGATATACCTCCGCCACTCATGTTGCTACAAAAAAATCGTTTCGAACAAAGTAACGCTATTTTAATGAACACTCTCAAGGGCGAAGACAATTTTCTCCAAGGTCATTTTTTGGTAACATTTCAAGGTCACGAACCATTTAACAAAACCAAACCACAACCTTCGCGCAACTCGCGGATCGTAACCAAATTCGGTACACTGAGTGTACAAGACGAAAAATCCATTTCTTAAATCTAAACAAACAAAATAACAATACTAATAATAATAATAATTCGGTCCCGCATTTCTATGAGACACTGTGTAACAAGTTTGAAATAGAAAACTCGCGAAAAAAAAAATTACAAAATCGTTACTATTCAGACCACCCTGAAGAAACGTCGATCGCCTATCGATCCTCGCATCGCCGTTTTTCCACTGTCCCCGAAGTCGGTAAAAATCTCAGTTCCAACCAACCTCCGCACTTTTCTCTTCACTGATGTGATCCGCTTCCGCTTCCTGTGGATCCTCGATCCCTTCCTGCTCGCTCATGACTCTGCGATCACCCCGACGATGATCCAAATAACCTCAACGCGACGCGGATCGCGTGGAGCAAGTTGAAGAAGTTGGCAGCTGAACAACAGAGTCCTGAGGAAACAGCTGCGGGACGAAGGAAACAGTCGAACGAATTCGCGGTGCGGTTGGATCGACGCCTCCTCGGTGAAGGCCTCGGGGCCGCATGCAGTCGACCTTGAAGATCGAAGATGATCTTCGAGGGAGAGAGAGAGAGAGAGAGAGAGAGAGAGAGAGAGAGAGAGAGAGAGAGAGAGAGAGAGAGAGAGAGAGTTGGCACAGGGTCTCTCGGCACGGTTGTTTAACTGCGGCCTCTCGCAGAAAGAACGAACGAACGGCCGCGGCCGGGGCGGAAAAGTTCCTTCGCAGGACGTCGATTAAACCGCTGCGAGGCTACCGGACACCGTCAGCGCGTATCCTGCGGCGCGCCAGGCTATGATTTCATCTCTGTGTGCTTTATTCCACGGCCCTCCGCCCCCCCCCCTGACACCGACCTTCTGATGTATGAAAAGTTTATTTATGGGGGACGGGGCTCGTTCGATCACGCGAGGCACCCGCGTCAAGGGAGAACGCTTCTCGCGCGCCCAGATGAAACCCGAGTATTCTTCTCTATTTTCGACGGACGTTAAACGGCCGTAGATTAATAACCGGCGCGAAAAATCGACGGTCGCGCTGTCCCTTTCCTTGCACCTTCCTCTGACGCACCCCGCGCCTTCGCGTTCGTGTGCATCTACTAAAATATTCAGAAACCGTCTGACCTCAACGCAGATTATGTCCGGTTTCTTAGCTCACACTGCGATTTTATTCGATTTTATTCACGCATCCGTGCGAGCATTCACTGCATTGTTAAGTATATTTAGTCTGTGGTTGGAGTATTGTCTAGTCTAGCTTAGTTCCTTTGGTCAATGTATTCGATTTCATCGAAGAATTTAGCCTATTGATAAATTGAATAAATAATTCTGCATGAGTATGAAACGGAGACCCGTCTCACGCATTTTTCCCGAGTGTCCTTTCTCCGCGGAAAACACAGGACCTCCAGGATTCGGTGGATCGAACGCGCCACCCAGCTCAACCGCGGATTCGGTTTCCTTTGATTCGCCAAATCTGATCCTCCGACGATTTATCGTGCGCGATCTTCGCCATTTTCAGACTGAGATCTCTCTGATAAATTGCCGCGTTCACTTGGAACTGCGGAGGGATGAAGGATTTAGGGGGGGCCATTGGCGTCTGTTTGTTATTCGCTTTGTGGCTGGTTTTGCCATCCGTTCTTTATGAGAGACGGGAAGGTTGCTTAATTAATATTGTTGAACCAAAGGATCTTAAAATATCGCAAACAATTTACAAGTTTGCTCCCATGCTCCCGGGGGGTGTGCACCCCTAAAATCATGGAATAATTCTATTCAAAAAATATTAGACAGTTATCGCGCCAAATGAAAGACGTCCAAGCCATCTGAAGCAATTTTAATTTCGCTTCGAATTAAATATCCGAAAATCCCTCGGAGTTTAGGAAAGTGTATGCACCGAAGAAAAATGGTAATTGTCGTATGAACCAGCATCCAGGTTCGCGAACAATCCGGTATCAGCGGAGCTCTGGAGAACAACGCCGAGGCGCGTGCATTCGACCAATACCGCTCTTTGCTTTACGGACGTGGCCCTGCGGGGATTAGATCTCGTGAAAACGAAGAAGGGAAGAGGAACAAGGCAGCCCCGGTACACAGAGGAAGAAAGAAAGAAAGAATGAAAGAAAGAAAGAAAGGAGGGGAAGATCGAACGAAAGAGAGAAAGAGAAGAGGAGAGTGGGGTACTTGAGGCCGCGTGGGCCGCCAAGACTGCATTCCTGTAGGATCAAGGATCCCGGCTCGCGTCGCTTATGTGTGTACGTGTACCTTCCGCGCGCGCGTGTTTCTCTGTGTGCCGGGTACCTTGTGTACCCGATGCCTCGGTGCTCCGTATGCACCGGGTACACGGTCCTCGTCGTCGTCGTCGTCTTCGTGGTCCTCTTCGTCGTCGTCGACGCACACAAGTTTCGAGTGTTTGTGCGAAACGACCGAAGGGCCTCGCCCGTGTGGTTCGATTGTCAGTATCGAATCCCCGCGGCCTTTTTCTCGATATACGTGCCGCTCGGAACAGCTTTTTACACTACGATGACACTGACGTACCAATTTCCTGAGCTCCAGTTCCCGAATCTGCCCCGGGACAGGCCCGCGCAAAATTTATCGGCGATCATACGCGAGGCTGTTTCCAGCGGGACGAGAGGAACAGTGTTAGGGTAAAATGTCAATCTCACTTCCAGGTCTCTTCTGATTAATAGTATCCCTATTTGTGCTGACTCCAATAGAATCTGAAAGTGGTCGACTTAGAAAGTGTTCAGATAATTCTCTAGCATAGTTGAGCAAAACAATTTAAAATTTTTTAAATGCAGGACCCTCTGCAGTCCTGCAGTCCTAAAAAAAGATAAAATTTGGAAATCACGTGAACTGAGAAACTGTTCTTCTATTCTAATTCAGAAGATCGATGGAATTGGAGGTACCTAAAATCTTCTACCGAGGGGTTACTGCACTTCAATCGTACACCTTGCCGAAACCCTTCCTAGAAAAATTGCTGTGACCAGAAAATAATTTATACCTTGTACATACTATAGTGCGCATTCTGACCCTCTCTCTGACAAAAACAACACCATCACTAGATTGCGGATCTTTATACAAAAATATTTGCATTGATTGCAAGACACAGGAGCGAAATCAAAATTTCTTTCTTCTTTTAATTATTTTATTGAAACCAATACGCTGGTGCCCTTAACACATTGCAGTCGGCACTATTTTCAATGTAAAATGAAATTTCTCTTCCGTCTTACAATACTTTCAATTTATTCAAACGAAACTGATCCGATTTCTACGTATAGTATTTGAATGTTTAGTAATCCATTAAATACAAATATTGTAATGTAACAAATACTTTGTAATATTTTTTGTAATTTCTTTGAAATAATGCCACAACAATTTCTGGTGGTGCTTCAGAGTCACCATTCGAGTGCTAAGGGTTAAATCTTTTTAATACGTCCACTGCTTTAAATTGTGCGTACCCATTTTTGTCATAAGACCAGCAGTCTAATCGTCACGTACAGACTCCAACAGAGCCAATCCTCCCAAAAACCGTCGACTCAGAGTATACCCCAAGGAACTCTCTACAAGACCACCGTATACCGAAACGATTTAGGGCTGGGTAAACGCAGGACACCGTCCAGAAATTCAGGCTACCATCCCGCTGCTGCAAAGAGGGGTTCGCCGTCGGTGTCCATGCGCGGTACGTTCGTTGGCCTTTCCTCGGATTTGATTTCCTTTCGAATCGGCGACGCGGTGTATTCCTGGCTCGTCGGTGCAGGAGGCGGCCGTGCGGCTGGATGGAAACTGGACTGACTGGCTTTAACGGCTTGTCTTAAGCTCATGTCGGTGCCGCGTGCTCTTGCTCGGCGAGCGTGCGTACGTACACGCGTCTGTTCGCGTCTGTGCGTGCAGCAGCGCGCAGCGGAGAGCAGAGAGCGCCGTGCCTTCGAGCGGACGAGAGTCCCTGGAGAATGCAAGCGCGTCGAATCGTCGTGCGTCAAATAGAACGCGACGAGAGAGAGAGAGAGAGAGAGAGAGAGAGAGAGAGATGCTGCAGCCGCCACCGCCACCACCGCCACCGCCGCCGCCGCCGCCGCCTGCAGATACCATTGTGGCCGGTTGCATAAACCCGCCATCTTGGTATCCTCAAGGACGCGCGTCGAATCCTAAGGTCAACGCACTCGAGCTCTCTCGCGTCGGGTGCCCTCCACCTCCTCCGCTTCGTCGTCGACTTCTTCTTCTTCTTCTGGACATCCCCCCTCTTTTATCCATCCCCCTCTCTCTCTCTCTCTCTCTCTCTCTTTCTCGTTCAGTCTTGATACAGAGGGAGAGAGAGAGAGAGAGGGGGGTTGTTCTCTCGGTTTCTCTCGCGGCCGAGCCGGAGAATCTCATCTGGCCACGAGCGGGATGTCACTGCCATTAATCCCGCCGATACGGCCCTGGCCAGGGTCGAATGGAGCCTCGAGCCGCCTTCCTCATTTTCTTCGTCTTCTTCTTCGTCGTTCTTCTTCCTTCCTCGTGCTTCTTCGAGCCTCTCCGCGTTCGCCTCTTCCTTCGATCCTGCGACCTCCACCTCTCGTACAGAATGATAAACGTAGGATATCCCGCGAGCACCATCCCCGTATAAAGTACTAGGTCGTTAGAGGCAGCATTTAATCTCAGGCAAAAACCGGTGGGGGGGGGGGGACGCGGACCGGGCTGATTAGAGGGAGACACCGTTTCGTTTGGAAAATCGTCGACCGGTTGCGACTTTGTGCCTCTTCGGAACGGGGACACCTACGATCGCCGAGGGAAAAGAGATTTCATTGTTTCGCTATTTTTTGGAGGTAGGAGTTGATACGGTTCCTCACTGGTCTCAAATATCCAGGACAATGTTCTTTATTTTTGTGTCCCCTCTGTGCTAACTTTTCAGCTACCCGGCGGTAGTTGACCATTTTTTGGGGACTTCTCAAGAATTGGCATTGATCCCAAATGTTGAGTCTTCCTTATTTTTGTATCAGCCTGTGCTGACTTTCCAGCTCCCAGTAGTACATTTCGTTGGGAGGTGACATTTCCAGAGGTGACACAATTTCTTGAGGACAGCCTTCAACCCTTTGCACTCGGCGCTATTTTCATTGTAAAACTAAATTTTTCTTCCGTCTTGGAATATTTTCATTTTATTCGTACGAAACTGATCCGATTTCCACATGTAATATTTAAATGTTTAGTAATCTATTGAATACAAATCTTGTAATGTAACAAATATTTTGCAATATTTTTTGTAATTTCTTTGAAATAATGCCACAACAATTTCTAGTGGTGCTACAGAGTCACCACTCGAGTGCAAAGGGTTAATATTTCTGGTCTGGGTTAGGTTCCAAAACGGTAATAAAGTGACACAGCAGCGAAAGACGTAACCAGCTATGTTAACAAATACTGTTGCAAAGTCCTTCGAATCGGATCCACGAACACCAGGCCTTCGAGCACAACTTTCACCCCAATTGTCCTTCCTCCGAGCCGCGGCTGGAGTCAGTAAAGTCAGTTGAACGATCCTATATCGAGGCGGAAGACCTCGCGTCCTCTGTTCCTCCGCTTTCTCGCACCCGCGCCCACCCCCTGTCCAGCCCACGTCGCAAATCTTGTCCAGGAAGTGGCAACGGGATCAGAAACGAAATTTTAGTACCGGGAGGACCGCGGACGCAGCGTCCTCCGAAGCGTTTATTTTACGTAAGAGTCGTCCGGGCGGCAATAAAACGTTGGAACAGGCGGGACAACCGAAACCCGTACCGATCCTCTCTGCCTCCAAGGGCAAAGGGTCCCTGTCAGTGACCCCTTATCGGGTGCCAGGGAGCGTGAGGTCGGCCCAATGGGATCGGCAGAGGTTGACTTGACAGTGTTAAAGCCCCCGACGCCGTCCCGGGACAGGTAAATCCTCTGGTGGCCGAGCGTAAAATAAGCGAAAAGAAAAATCAGGGAGCCGAAGAACGTGCACGCGAGGAAGAAGAGGACGAGAGAGGAGCTGTGAGAGAATGGGAAGAAGAAAAGAAAAGAGGAGAAAAGAACGACCGAGGAGACGCGGCTCTCTCTCGAGCTGACCCCGGCCATCTTGGCCCGCGGGGTTATTCTATTTATATCCGAGCCTTTGCTATATTTAGCTCGGTGCCTGCAGGAAAGCGGACGAGAGAGAGAGTTTCAGGGCGGAATTCCGTTTACTCAGCGCCAAAAAATCGATTCTTTTTTTCCGGGCCAGGATCAGTTTACAAGCTCATTTGACCTACTAGCACGTTTCCGGAAAGAAGTCGCTCGGCGCCACCCCCCCCCCCACCCTCTCCCCCTGGAAATTGACTTTCTTCGACCCTGAACCACTGTTTCGGCAATTGGTCCTGAAAGGTGACCTTTGCCTTTGATTGCAATCCCTCCATCTTTAGATATTTCTTCCAGAATTCAGCATGAATACTATTTAACACTAGGTTTACGGGACCCGTCAGAATAACGGGTTCTAATATTTTTAATTTACGATCTTTAAGACTCTAAAGATACATCCATAAGAAATTATTCAACTATTTCTTTGGGTATGTTATTAAAAAAAAAATGGCTAAAAATTTGGGCAGCACATTCTTGTTTACTTTATAACCTAATGTAAAATAGTCACTTTTAGTGCTCCGTAAACCTAGTGTTAATTCTTGGAGCATAAAATGTTCCAATTTCTAGAACAGTGTACACGGGTTCGAAGGGTTTCCTAGGCCCCTTTTGGATTTTTTTTTTAAGAAATCTGACAACTGTTTTCAGTTGACCTTTCGCGCACGTGTTCACCGTTCTTTGCAGTATATAACATATTTTTTCCAAGCCCAAATACCCAAAATTGTACGAGCAGCACTGGCTCGAACAGGACTTGTTAAAGAGAGTGACACGTTAAAATAAAGAAGATGACCGGGACGGTCTCTCGCGCGATGCATCCCCCGACCGTTGCATAAACAATGACCGAGTGCATCGGTTGCATCGCGCGTAGGCATCGCGCGTCTCGCGTGCCGCTCTATAAACCAGCGGAATATCGTACAATCGGAGGCGGACGTCCCGGTATGTATGCACGTCAATGCAACGTACGACGCCGGAGGGTGCTATAGCTGTCAGGCTCTCGTATGCCTCAGTCACGCGTATGCGTGGCTATCTATTCCTCCCGGGCCGGGATCGCATCGGGCCGGAAAGAAACGGAATAAAGAAAAAAGGAAAAAAGAAATATTTGCCAGCCAGCAGAGCCGCGAGTAGAGTAAGTAACGACGTATTCTCACGCGTTTATTCACGAGCCACGACGAGTCTCGTTGGTCGGATAGGGGATACAGGGTAGGATAGGTTAGGGGAAGGGGGCCCCGTTTGTGCGCGCAGGTGCGAGGGCCTCGTCGTGCCCATGGTGCCCCGTGCGTGTTCCCTGAACGCGGATAAAACCGTGTTCACGGTGTTACGAGTCGGGTGGCTCGCCAGATAGCCGGATCCGGACCGCTAATGTATTCGTTAGGCTGCCGATACGTTTACGCAGCTTCCCCCTACCCCTCCCCCCGCCCCGAAGAGCAATGTCGAACTGTTGGAAATAACCGGCCGCCTAACAATCCGATACTCACTTTCTTCTCGACCCTACGCGTTTTTACTCGACACCCTGTACACAAAACGTTCCTATCTTTCTTTCAATATTTGACACTAGAACTACCCCTTAAAACGACGGTTTTCAGATTTCTCTTTTTTAGAATTTCTGAAGTTACAGAAATACTTTCTCGGGAAATTTAACACCGCAGAATATTCCTTCTGGTCTAATTTCAATGTTCGAAATCCATTGTTCGTTTTTCTCTATAACATTTTTACACTGTGCTACTGGAGACAGTGTGAGCATTCGTCTTCGTTGCGAATATTCTGCAAATTCAAACGTTCGTGTACAGGTTAAAAAATTTTTTTCAGGAACGAAACCAACCCAGGATTGAAGATTGAAGTGTTATCTTTAAAACGAGCCCTGGATGGTCGCCGTACGATTTTTTCTGGTCAAGTTATCGAACGAGACATGCCGCCGCGGAACACTCGATTCTTCGGATTCTCGATTAACCCAGAGAAAGAGAGAAAAGGGGTTAGGCGGTTAATCTATGTACGAAGTAGTACAGACTGATTTGTTGATCCTCTTAGAACTCGATACCGCATCATTCTATTCAATTACATCCCTTTGCGCACTTTTACTAACCTATTTCGAACAATCGGAAAACACGGCAATTCTTCTAACGTGCCGTGTAATTGTTGCCTTATTGACGAATCTAACAGAACTCGGTAAAATAAGCAACTATTGACGGGCAAGAATCAATATTGAGTCTGGCTCGACGTGGAACATGCGAGGATTAATTGCGCCGGCCATTGGACTCGGGGTGGGTACAGTCAGTCTCATAATTAATGGCGCGTTCTTCCAATCAGAGCAGAGTTTCCGTAAATGGATCGGACGACTGCAATTTTTCCGCCGAGCTAGGACTAGTTCACTGGATGTCGTGTAATGCAAATTTTGGAAAAATTACGTTTATTGGGAATTATGAAAAAAAAAAATAGTAAAAGTTTTCACAACTTTTTCCTTAGGGCTTCCAACGAAAAATGTAAAAAAACGTGTTTGCAGATTCATACAAGTTAACATACTGACAATTTCATCGAGATTTATCGATTAATCGAGTCACAAGCGATTACAAGTTATGAATAAAATAGTACGAATTATTTTCATTCAAGTGAGACTGTACGCAATGAATACAAACTTTCATTTCCGTGTAAAACATGACTGGCAACAAGGGCGGTAGTTGGAAGGAAAATCGGAAGAGAAGAGTTTAATACACGTTCAAAATCGCGGCATCAACTTTACGATCACACCTTCGCAAGACCGTCTACCCGATCCTTCTGAAACCGATCCATCGTGGGCCGTTATCGATCTGGCACGTTCCTCGATCAAACAACCACTCCTTCCTTCCCCTCTCCCTCTCTGTCATCGGAGAGAAGGAGAACGGTTCGTGCCGAGGCGTCACTTTCATCGTCACGGAAAGAGAAGTGTCCCCGAAATTCCTGCAGTCTGAAAGTCAGCGTGGCAGAAACACGGTTCCCGGTCGATAGACAGTTGGCCGTCTCCGGGGCGGCAATATACCCGTGTCGGGCTATCGAGGTTATCGCGGTCCCCGCCGTAAATTCAGGGCCCAACAACCCTGCCGGGGTCCCATCTCTCTCTCTCTCTCTCTCTCTCTCCCTCCCCAGAGACTTTCTCTGTCCACTGGGGTCCGACGAACTCTGTTACCGGCTGCCGCGCGTCGGTATTTCGCGGGCCTCGCGGAACACTTCTCTCTCCCTCTTCCTCTTCCTAACACATTGTACCTTTCTCCCTCTTCAGCTTCCTAACACACTGTATCTTTCTCCCTCTTTGTCCTCCATGCACGCTGTCTCTAGCTCCGGTCTCTCTCTCTCTCTCTCTGTCCCCGTGCACCGTCAGCCGGGGGCCTTATACGAAGGACGATCATGAAGACAACCATATATCCCGGACGTACATACTGGCCGCATACCAGTCGTGGACACTTACAACCGGCGCAAAGGGAGCTGGCGTCTTACTATGGGCCCCCTCGACTCACTATGGTGCTCGTGATGACCGGACGTTCGCGGGGCCACCGCGTTAAATCATCCTAGTCGAGAGTGGTCTCTCGTCCCGAGAAGGACTATGAAAGGAGCGTCGATACCTATCTGAAACGAGGGGGGCGGTTTCCTCGGTCGTTTATACGAGCTGGTTATGAAGCCCTCCCCTCTCCCCGCCTCCCCGCGAAAGGGCGAAGGGCCATGGACATACCTGAAGAGAGGAAGTCGATTTCTGAAGAGTCTTGCGTAATATTAGCGGATGCTGCATTGTGGGGAGGATTTATCGGTGTCCTCGAGGTCACTGGCTAACCCCTCTCATTCTCCACGATGATATTGAGTGATCTATACGGCGCTTTGAGGTTATAATCGTGCCCGTAGCAGGGGAGAGGTTCTATTGTTTAGTTGGGAATGTTCTCCGTTGGGAAAATGAGGAAAACTCTCGAAGGAAAAATAGTGGAAGCACTCTATGCATAAAGACAATTTTTTGTGTGTTTTCAATTTTTCTTTCCTAAAAAAAAATTGCAGTACAGTGATTTCTCGATATATGTCAACAACACGGGTCTTGTCAGCCTCGTGAATCGTTCAGAGGTGTGATGTTTACTCGAGCTTCCCTCACGATATCCCAGCGGTAGTGGGGATAGTTCCGCGACGTGTATCGTCCAGGCCTTGGCGACATGTACAGAGAGATCCCTGTAGCTCTCAACTTTTTCAAACAATTATAAATCAATATAAAACGAAGATAATAAATAGGAGTTTGAACAGATTCAACCGGCGTCGTTAAAACGCACCCTCGAGAAGTCAAACAAAAGAAGATTGTCAGGAGGAAACTCGAGGCAAGGATAATTCCGATCGCATCGGTGCCCAGCCGGTAAAAGGTTAGCAACGAGTCCCAGGCAATAACGCACGCAATATTCCCTGCGAAGCAACGTTTCCACTCCCCTAATCGCGGAGGTTCTCGAACAAGCCGTGTAAAAATCCGGGAATGACGCGGTCCCTCGCCGTCCATCCCTTTCTTCGTCGTTCCCCCTGGAGGAACATCAAAAGAATGGAATCTCATTGTGCCACAAATCGTCGTACTTTCGTCGAGCATCGATCAGCCAGATTGTTTCTCATCGGGCCGGCCTAACTGCCGAGTCACTCTCGCTGTCCGAGCGCGCACACGCTGCGTGTACATACACGCGTTACGCCAACGACGACGACGAAGACGACGACCCGGGGCCTTTAATGCCAATTCATTCAATGAAATTATAAAACAGCGCGGGCTAGCCTTTTGATTCTGTTCGACGCCTGCCGGCAGCGCCGGATACGCACATGTACACGCGATTATGCTGCGCGAAGGAGAATCCGCGGGTTAGGCATTGTACAATTTTGCATCGAGGGGAAGAATTCACCGCGGGGCGCAATCGATGTTTTTGCGCTGAAAAATTATCGCTTCTTGCGCCGCGCCGTCGCCATTTTTCGGGGCCGCTGACGCCATTTTTACGGCGCGCGATTATCACCTTTGCACTGCCGCGAAGTCACAATTTTTAGGTTATACTATCGCCATTTTTAGAGGACACAGTTTCTATTTTAACTTGCAGTAAAAAATTGAGAACAAATGGAAATCGAATTAATTTACGCAATCCATTACAGTCGCAGAAACAGGTGTTTCGTCGAGCGAACGCTACAGTCCCGTCGGTAATTTTTCTAGAACCCGAAGGTGTTCGTTCCCCGGAACGATTAAAAGGCTGTTTAATCATGAGAACGAGCGTCCACCTGTCATCGTCCCACCTGTCGGCTCTCTTCCCACGTCCCAGAGGTCGCGTTCTCTCGTTGAGACGATCAACTTTTCAATTATTCTATCCGAGAATGGGGGGAGGGGAGGCGGCTAGTCAGCCGGGGACAAATTAAATTAATCTGGCCGCGCATCTGCGGTCGCGAAAGCGAACGAGACAGAGAAAGAGAGAATATGACTCTGCGGTTTTCGCGTCGGCCACGGTAAATCGTCGTCCTCCCGCCGCGGCCGGTTCCCAGCCGCATTAGCGGATTTAATTAGAATTTCGCACTGACCTTCTGCGACGTTGCCGGCCGAGCTCGTGGCTCTCGTTCAGCGAGTGTCTCCGTCGGTCCCGGTTCCGTTTCTTCAGGGACTTGCCCTCGCTGCCGTAAATCGGTCCGCCTCTTGTCAAACTGCCGAGGTCGGCCAAGGTGGTAACCTTCTCGTGGTGGTGGTGGTGGTGGTGGTGTTGGTGGTGTTGGTGGTGGTTCACGCTGTTCGATCGTTGCCGATCGTGACCTTGGGGCTTCGCGGAATTACCGTGGTGGCTAGTTTTACGGGAGACATTGTAACCGTGTCGACTGTGCTCCCTCGGCAGGCTGCAGTAGAGGTTCTGGGACGTGTAGATCGCTCTGCCGAACGGCTTCTCGTTTATGGGAGCCTCGACCAGGTTCCCGTGGGATTTTAAAGCCGGCGAACTGTCCTGCTGGGACTTCGAGCCGCCGCCTAAGTGGTCCCGCAGCCATTTCCCGAGCCCTCCGCCGCCGCTGCTCGCCGGGACTTCCGGGGACATCGAGGAGTCGTTCTTGCTTCTGGAACAAGGAATGACAACAATTTTGTTAGCGATTGTCAGATGTTATTTGGACCGAAGAATCGTCTTAGCAATTTCTTGGTTCTCAGAGAACTGCTAGATTTAAACCTTCGCTAAGGATTTTTTAATGAAACCTTCATCAGCAATGGCAACATTGAAGGTCCTGGAAGCGTCTGGAGGTCCTGGAGGCTAGGACCTCGAAGGCTCGAATTTCCTAAAAATCGTCAAATCGGTGCAACCAGCAGCGAACGCCTGACAAAACCAGTAGCGCAACGAGCTCATTTCCGGCCGGTAGGGAAGAGGATCGCTAACGAGTAAGAACGGGCGTAGAGAAGTGGGCCTGAAAGGGAAGTTGGAAAAAGGGAAACGAAGCGGGCCGGGTCGCGGGCACGCAGCAGCTCTTTCTCGGTTAGAGCGACGCACAATAGAGACGCAATAATGGCCTCGGTCCGGCGGTTTCGATTTCAGTGTCGAAGCCGGCCAGCCGATGAAGGAAGAAAGGCCGTGCATGTAACGAGACAAAAAGTGAAGAGAAGAAAAAGGTGCTCGAGAGACAGAGAGCGAAAAGATCGAACAGAGAGAGAGAGAGAGGGAGGGAGAGCTAAGAGAACGAACAGAGAGAAGAGAGAGAGAGAGAGAGAGGGGGGGCCAGAAACGAGAGAGGAGGCGAATGAATGGCACGCGGCCTCGGGGGAATCAGGGCAACTGCTTTATAATAATAAGGGCCATGCACCACGGGACGAGCAAAGGAGAAAGAATGCGGCAAGGGTCTTCTATGTAGTTAGGACGCCCGTGACCTTGGCAAGGTCATCCATGGTTCTGGCCATCGCCGCTAGGAGCCGCCACCGCCCGGCTCCCCGTCTCGTCTTACCATTGTCCGACGTCTCTTCCTTATCGATGATTCTTTCGCTTGCGTTCCCCTTTGTTCCCGCGGCTTTATCAACCATTGTCTCGGAAAATCAGCCTTGTACCCTACCGTGCACAATAGGGCACCATCCTAGGGCCCTCGGACTGTTCTTCTACTTCTAGCATCGCTATCAGACGATGTGCCGAACGTTCCATAAATTCAACGTCAAACATAACCGTCTCTGTCCAGTTTCTTTATTTATATAAAAATATTTTTCTCGTTTCAATCATCTATCGCGGACGATAGTTCGGTTACTTAGGATTGAGAAAACATCGAATCAAATTTTTCTTCGGCCACTTTACCGAACCTTCACTGATCAGAGTACTGTTAACATTTCCCAAGACCGCTTAACAACTTCGCGTACAATATTTCCTCAATCCGCGAACGCCGTATGAAACAAATTAATTTTAAAAGAATTATTATGGAGAAATTAAATTATAGGATACCGCCGGCATTGCGATGACCGCGACGTACAAATCCGAATGTGGCGACGTACATAGCCGAACTCGGAGCCCGCGAATCGTCGGTGCTTAATTAATTGCGGCGAAATTAATTAGCCGTGTAACGCAGGTTGCTTAATTGACCGGCTCCGAACGAATCTTAGGCATTCGTGATAAGAGGACAGTCCGGGCTCGTCGAAAGGCTAATCGGACACCGAGATCTCGACCCCGGCCGACCAAATGGAGGGAGAAAAACGAGCGGAAAAAATAGAGGGCAGTGGTGGTCGGTATAGTGGGAGAGAGAGAGAGAGAGAGAAAGAGAGAGACGCGAGGGAGCAGTAGCCTCATCTCGAGCAGGAGTTTCGTGATTCCCTGCGTATTATCCGGCGTGTTACGCCACTGTATAAAATTCCGGTTCTGCAGCCCCCTCCGGTGCACACCGTTGGGTTCGGGTACCCGTTTCTTCGGGTACCCGTTCACCCCCCACGCTGTTATCTCCTCGGCTTTTTTTCCCCCTGACGGTCGTTTTTGCCGAGGATGCGACTCGCTTCCAAAAGCGAGCACATTATCAGAGAGCAGTCGTGAAATTTCGACTCGGCCAATCAACGGCCTCGTCAGGTGCCGGGGGATACGAGGAGGGGGAGGAGACAGAGTGGGAACGAGGAAGACGCTATCTTCCTAACGAGGAGGAAAGTGATAATGCGTTGGGCAATATCGTGACAGGCAATACAAAAAAAAAAAAAACACGGCCCGGGGGCAAGGGACTCTCGCGGGGCCCTCTTCTCGACTATAGTGCTTCGACCACGAGATGGTTTGTTATTGATCGGCCACTGGAGAAGTGCTCTCGAAACTGTGTGCTCCGAGATTTCTCTCCGAGCTCGGAGATGGCACGAATTATGCCAAAAATGTGCGACAAGAATTTTTGGAGCCAGGTGGTTGTGCTGAACGACTCTGAATCAACTGGACAATTTATTGTTCAAAGTAGCATTTTCACTGCGTCGGTTTGCCCTCCGGTCGGTGCTAGAATAGTTTACACAAATGAGTTGTTAACCATTTCTAAGCAACCTTCGAATGGGGAGTTTTAATTCCTTTAAAAACTTTCTTCCATGTTTTATGTTGAGTATGTTCTTCACGATTTTGATGGCTTCTTGAAACAGCACTTTGCCCGAAATGCAACGTCGGTTTCGTCGCAAAAGGGTAGGAAGAAGCCGTGGCGAGTAAGGACGAAAACAGCGAGCCCTGAGGACGACGGACGAGGAAAACAAGAAGAAGTGGAGGATCTCCACACAAAACCCGTGGGGCTGGCGAGCGAGGGACGCAAGGAGGAGGAAGAAGGAGGAGGAGAACCAGCCCAGGAGAGTCCAGGCCGTCCGGCCACGAAAAGGTGTAGGGCATACGTATACAGGGTGTCCCGTAAAATCACGATCCTCCTCAATGTACCACAACCGTGCCGCAACAACCATTTTCCGAAAAATCCTAGTCAAAATTCACCTTACTTCTCAATTCAAAATTATTCTCTACAGGCAGACCAGTCTTGAGTGAAATTGCAAAAATTTAATTACTTTAAAAATTTGCTGAAATTCTAAAAGTCAGATCGATGTGGGAAATTCATTCGCTGGCGCAATTTTCATTCAAACTGCAACGGAACGACTTCAAAAAATCGTACGTGGAATTTTAAGTGCTTGTTGTGAAGGGGAGACTCCACTCTTCAAGCTCGCGGTGGTTTGAGTTCCGAAAAAAATTTTTAAGCCGAGGAAAAATGTTTCAATTCGCACAATTTTTACGGGGTGATGACCCACCGCGATTAACTAGCAAAGTTTCGATTCGAATATTCGAATTTTGCAGCAATAATATTTTTTAGTTCATGTTCATTCAGGCAGTCTTAGAGGTCCTTCCAGATCCTTAGAATTTAATTTTGACAAACGTATAGATATATAAAACTACCTGAAGTTTATGTATAACTATTTCACATCCATCCCTTGTTACAGATAATAAATTGAATCTGATTTGCAAGAGGCTGAGCTCCGTTTGGACGATCTACAAAATGGCGAGTATGAAGTGTAAAATCTGTAACAACATTTCAGAAGCTTCGATCGAGATCGCTCCTGCGAGGTTGACGCCGATCGTACAACAGGTCTGCGAGTAGATGGATCGTATTAGGAAGCCGGTGGCCTGCGCGAAAATGATGCGCATTTGCGCGATAGCCCGTCAGATACCATTAGTCATCGGGTACCTTTTTAGGTGAAAAACGGCCGATTCGATGAGGCGGAAAACGAACGATATTTCATTCGGCCCGATAACCTGTCTTCGCGTTAATTATTCACTCGCGCCGGTCCGATACTCGAAGCGTCGAGAGTTATGTCCGGCCGTGCATATCTCGCCGTGGCAAAACACCGATTATTCTTGCGATTTTTCGATCAGGCGAAACGTTACCGGCTGCCGTAGCTGCAGCGGCTCGTCCGGTTATCAGCACCGGTTCTATCGCGGTCGTTCGATAAAGATCGAAAGTGAATCGGCTCACGGAGAAGAAAACGAGCAACGATCAAGGATCGCCGGTTGTCACGGCTACGCTACTGCCTTAGAACAATGCTACTCATCGACGGATCACCGGGGGGAGGGGAGGGGGTGGGGGGATTCGAACGGCGACGACTCTCGGGGACCTCCCAAATAAACTAGAACGAAACCGGCCGCGAAAAGAGAATTGGACCCGGCGCGGACCGAGCGCAGCGCATACAAATGCGTTGCTTAGTGCGCTCGGCGATCGACCGGGGCTACCGCGCAATGCGATTTCGAGATTAAAGTGTCATTAAGAGGAGGTTCTGCTCCGGGCGTATTGCTCCGGCGGAGAAGCTTTCTTAAATTGCTTTGCGACCGTTCGATGATACGCGTGGAGAGGGATATCAGGTTGCCCCGTATGAAAAATTGACTCTGCTTGTTTTTTTCTTTTTTATAGTGCGCATCCTGGTACGGAGTTTACAACCCCGTCCCGGGATTCCGGGTGTCCCGCGAAGGACGGGGAAGCCGGATCGAAGCGATTCCCATTATTAATTCGCCGGTCGTTAAACAGCCGCGAATAATGCGCGGCGCGGCGATTATCGTTCGCGGGGATCGCGCCGATCGAGACTGGCCCGAGGACCTCAAAAATCGGTGGCGCGAATCATCGGCCGACCAATGATAAGGAACCCGATCCGCCGGGGCTATTTTTGTCGCCCGGGCTCGGCCGTTCCTCGGCTTATCGATGGACAGGCGTTATTAATACGCGCCCGAGGGCTTCGCCTTCGCCGGGGATCCGAACACCAACTTCAATTTCACCCAAGGAAATTGAAAGCGTGTTACGATTTTCGCCAACCATCCTGATACCGAGGCACGCCCCTCCCCAGAACCGCCGAATCGAAAATTATCGAAATTGCGTAATTGGAAAATTATCAGGGGAAAGCCATCTTCGTTAGTCCGCTCGCTAGCACGAAATCGTCTCTGATAGAAAAGAATGACGAGAGAAGTGAAAGCACAGGCATCCTGCAATTTTTCTTCACGAAATTACAATCATCTGTCCTTTAACTATGATCATAAATGAATTTCTACAACTATCTACAATTCATGAGATGTGCGAGAAAGTATACCAGAAAAGTCCAGAAACCGCTGTCAGATTAATAGCTCAGAGAGTCTCGATCCGTATCGAAGATACCCTTTCGACCCAAAGGAACGATAGTCAACAGGCGACGGATCGTGAGCTGTCAAAAAGTAATTACCGATCACGTAACGGTCAGCCACAGTAGTGACTTCCAGCTCGCCTAAAACCACGATGACATCTGTCACAACAGCGAGGACATTAGTAAACGCCGGTACAGAAATATCTCCAATCGCGATAACAGATCTTGGTCTGTTCCGTGACCTGGAAAATATATACAGGGTGTCCCAAAAATAACAACTTATATACTTCCTCAGAAGAGGAGATTGCTCGGTTCATTTCAAGTAACTTTTCCCTTTGCGAAAATCCTCTCCGCGGCTTCGTTCAGGAGTTATTAACGAAA
The DNA here is from genome assembly GCF_050948215.1 of Halictus rubicundus. Lineage (NCBI taxonomy): Eukaryota > Metazoa > Arthropoda > Insecta > Hymenoptera > Halictidae > Halictus > Halictus rubicundus. The sequence goes on along the minus strand of NC_135157.1, from coordinate 14,319,847 downwards.
AACACTGACCAATCAGAGCGCGGCTACAGCGAACGGGGAGGGGTCACGCTGAGCGTGGCGCTGACATTGGCCGCGCCGGAACCCGTGCGCTATAACCGCGCTGTGATTGGTCCTCGTTTTTCTTCAATAACTCCTCAACGAAGTCGCGGAGAAGATTTTCGCAAAGGAAAAAGTTGCTTGAAATGACCCGAGGAATCGCCTCTTTCAAGGAAGTACATTTTTCTGACACCCTGTACGTGGATTCGTCGAAGAGCCACGAATTCGTGGCACGCAACCCGTGAAAGCCGAGTCACGGGGTGTACCCGTCGATCACGATCGATAACGCTCCGAAAGGATTGCGCGAGGCGCGCAAGGAACCGTCTCCGGCGAAGACAGCCGGAGCATTGTCCTGGTTCGTGGCCTCCGGAGACGGTCTTCAAGGTTCAAAGGCGCCGACCGGAGCCGCGGCGGCGCTGAATTTCGCCAAATAGGTACGCGGCCACATAATGCAAGCATTATATTCAACCGTCCGGGGAACCGGCTCTCGTGTTTTTGCGTTCGCTTCCCGACGACGGCCACGGCAGAGGACAGCCTCTCGTCAGGCTCCCTCGGCCCTGTTTCGGCGCTCGACCTTTGACTCCCGGCATCCACCTGGCCACTTTCACTCCTTCCGACGTCGGCGACCAGTCGGAGTAGGCGGATTAGGGGGGCCTGTTTAAGGAGGAACGCTTCTTCCGCGTGCCCTCAAGGGACACCGACAGGGTACACGGCCGTTGCATGCAAATTTGAGGAGGACTTCGAGGAAGTGCTCTTTGGAGCACGATCCTCTTCGCCCGGGGATTGTGTAACCTTTTTCGAGCGGCGAACTGCTCGACGCCGAGGCAATTTATGCCGGAATGCACCGAGACTTCTATTGAAGCTCTTGCACGAAGTTTGGTGGATCCCCAGAAGTCTGGAACCCTAAAACCCTTACAATCCCAGACACTTCGGACCCCTGAAATCCTAAGAGTCTCGAATCCAAGATGTCTAGAAATCCTATAGACTCAGAAGCTTAGTCTCCTCGGAGTCTCAGGGGTCTACAAATCCCATAGGCCTAGAATTCTCAGAGCCCCAAAAAGCCTAGATACCCTAGAGGCCTGGAAGCCTGGGAGCCCCAAGAGTGGAGAATCCTAGGAATCTGGGAATCCTGGAGTCCCAAAAATTTGGAATTCTTAGAGCCCCAAAATCCCAAACATCAAGAACTCTAAAAACCTTATAGTCCTAGAAGCCTAGGATCCCAAATTCCCCAGAATCCCAAAACTCCTGGAAGTCGAGCCACCCCAAACTCGCAGAGTCCTAAAATCCTCGGAGTCCCAGTGATCAGAAGTCCCCAAAAAATTCAGAAAATTCCATAAATGTAGGAATGTCTCTGCAGCAAAATCTAAAAAGCTTGCGATCCCAGAGAGGTCTAGAGAGTCCCGCCAGTCATCAGGCATCCGAGACGGAGGTTTTCAGGCATCCGGGACGGCCAGAGTCCGGGCCGGTAATAAAGTAGTCCCAAGATCGGTAATTACTGCAGGACGGGTCACGATCATTCACCGTTCACGAACGGGGTTCCGATGTCTCGGTCGACCGAGCATATCTACCCGCCCAAACGCAGCTGGACGCCATTCTCGGGTCTCCATGTTGGCTGCGCGGCTCGCACGGAAGCGTTCGAGCCGATGTCATCGAATGGCGAGATCCAGGCTGGACGCGTGCGCCTAATGGGATGCCGAAGAAGCGGGAAACGGCGAGCGTTATTAAACCATTACCGCCCACCGATCGCCGCGCCGGGGTACGTAATTCACCTGGCCGGCCGGCCATAATGGAATTACGTACGCTAATAGGTTTAAATCCTCGGCCGACCAGTGCCCCACGCACGACAAACTGCTATTAGCCGGCCGCGTGATTAATAAAACCCGATACCCTTACCAGAACCCGCTGCTGAGCGCGTTACGCTCGTTCTGGCGCTGCAAAGTAATTAGACGAAAAGTTTCGACGGGAAAAGTAATTGAAAACCTGAGCAGAAAAAATCGTACGTGGAATTTTAAAGGTTTGTCGTGAAGGGAAGACCTCCATCTTTGAATCCATCCTAGTCCGAGGCGCGAGGAAAAATTTTTTAAGCCGAGGAAAAATGTTTCAGTTTGCACAATTTTTAGGGGAGGATGACCCACCATGATTAAATGCATTGACGCTTTGCACTACTTAAAATGCTGCCAAAGAGCTAAAAAAAATCGCACGTCGGTTTTTAAGCACTTGTTTCAAAGGGGAGATTTCACTCTTCGAACCCTTGGTAGTCTGAGTCAAGGAAAAAATTTTTTAAGACGAGTAAAGATGTTTCAATTTGCACAATTTTTAGGGGAGGATGCAATCATTAAATACATTGACACTTTGCACTTAAAATGCTGCCAAAGAGTTAAAAAAAATCGCACATCGATTTTTAAGGACTCGTTGTAAAGGGGAGACTTCACTCTTCGAACCCGTGGTAGTTTGAGCCGCGGAAAAAATTTTTTAGGCTTCGTAGAAATGTTTGAATTTGCCCTAGTTGATTAATATTCGAACGGTTTGGATATCCTTCCTCTCTCGATAAGTTTTTTAATAAATAATTCCGGAGCTTTGGAAAAATATATATCTGTGTTTGTTCGACGCATAGTTGGTACAATTTCTGGCCGTGAATATAAGGTGAAGCATTTTTTTCGCGTGTAGAACGAACCTAACGACGCGTTAGAGACTGACGACGCTCCGGCCGCGTCGTTGCGTTTTTCAGATCAAAGATAGCAATTAAGAACCCGATGACCGTCAATTTTGTCGGGACGTATGTTATCTGCTCTATCTCGACTCGCTTCCGTGACGTATTTTTTCTGACACCGAGTTGCTGTGTCACCAGACGAATTAAACGACTTCGAGTTCGGTGTACGGTTCGACGACACTAAGCTGTGCTGCCAACCTTGATGCGCGAACACTGATTTCTTTTCTCAACATTCCTAATGAATTCAGTCTAGCATAAGGTGGCCCAGGAGTCACTGGACCAACTTAAATTTGGATAAATTTCAAAATATAAAATTTACTCTACTATAAAATGACCCAGTGACCTTTGAGCTACCCTACCAATAACAATATCCTCGAGTTCTTTAAATCTTTTCAATTTCTTTTCTTAACATTCCTAATGAGTTACTAATATAGGGTGGCCCAAAAATCACTGGACCAACTAAAATTCGAATTTGGAAAAATTTCAAAATATAAAATTTACTCTACTATAAAATGACCCAGTGACCTTTGAGCTACCCTACCAATAACAATATCCTCGAGTTCTTTAAATCTTTTCAATTTCTTTTCTTAACATTCCTAATGAGTTACTAATATAGGGTGGCCCAAAAATCACTGGACCAACTAAAATTCGAATTTGGAAAAATTTCAAAATATAAAATTTACTCTACTATAAAATGACCCAGTGACCTTTGAGCTACCCTACCAATAACAATATCCTCGAGTTCTTTAAATCTTTTCAATTTCTTTTCTTAACATTCCTAATGAGTTACTAATATAGGGTGGCCCAAAAATCACTGGACCATCTAAAATTCGAATTTGGAAATTTGGTGATCACAAATGCGTACAACTTGCAGCCTAAACGTAAGTTTCGTTGGTCAAGAAGGACGAGGAAAAGTAACGGGAGCAACAATGACTGGATCAGACGCGAACCTTGACCAGCAAAGGTCTCGATCCGGATTTGATCGTTCGTTGAGTAGAAGCAGAAGGTTTCGAATTCGATTGGCAGAGGCCTGGAGCCTCCGATTCGGCAAGATCGTTCTCGTCATCGGCGGAGACAGCGGCCGAGCGTCTCCGGTCGAAGGTCACGAGGTAAGATTTTGTTTAACGGTATCGTCCCCGATGCTAATACCTCTCTGTACACGATCATTACTCCCGACCACTGGGACACTGATTGGCTCGTTACGTCACACGATCTCACGCTAATGATCCGAACAAGGCACCGGATATCTGCGATCGGGCCTCGGTCGTTTCGGAGGAATGTGAACGGGTTGCGGCCGGCCATGGATCATGTGAGAAAATCGATCTGATTCCGTCGAATTGGGGTCACGAGCGGCATTAGATCCAGGAATACAAGGTTCCCGGCTGCACCGCCGGCCGGAGAAAATACTGTTTTGCACGGCCGGTTGACGTGTCAGTCGTGACCCTAGATCTGGGCCTTCGAGACATTTTTCGCTGGGACATGAAGTGTCGCTGTTTCCTCGCCGATTGTCCTTTCAGCGAAGTGTTGCTGCGTGGTCGACTGTATTTTCGCTGGGGATTGCTTCATAGTGCGCCTACCACGGTGAAATGAATTTTTATTTTATAATTGCTGAAATTTTAAAAGTCAAATCGAGATGGCAAATTCATTCGCTGGCGCACTTCTCATTCAAACTGCAACGGAACGACTTCAAAAAATGGTACGTGCAATTTTAAGCGCTTGATGTGAAGGGGAGACTCCACTCTTCAAGCTCGTGGTGGTCTGAGTTGTGAAAAAAAATTTTTAAGCCGAGTAAAAATGTTTCAATTTGCACAATTTTTAGGGGATGATGACCCACCGCGATTAACGATCAAAGCCTCGATTCGAATATTTCGATTTTGCAGCAATAATAATTTTTTAGTTAAGCTTACATAAAAGAAATTGTGTGCCAGATTATTTACATCATCTATCATTCCAGGAACTATATTGTGACAGGATATTATTGAGTTACCAAACTTTCAGACTTTTTAGTTGGATTTCAGGATCGTTTGTCATCGACCACAACTTTTCAATGTGTACGAGGTTCACTATTGATGCAGAATTGATTAGAATGACAGAAGTTGTATACTCGATTCAATAATGTAAAACAATTACCTTTTACTAGCTATCTCTAGCATCATCAATCATTACATGCACGCAGGTTAGGCGAGGGTTAGGCTTTCAGGCAGCCTCTGGCTGCAGCTTGTGTGGGACATTATGTTTGTAATGGTACTGCTTGACCTTAGCACAACATATAGACAATATAATAATACCAATCACACTATGTTACGTTCAGTATGTTTTACAGTTCGTGACGTGTCGATAACTGAATCTGGCAATAAAATAAAAACCTGTTCCCGTATGAATTTCCAATTGTTCCTACGAAGACAGACCTGGAATCGGGCGACCGTTGATTGATTAATAATTCTGCTTAATTAAGCTACTATAGAAAGTCAAATTACTTATCGAAAAGAAAGTTTCCAAAAAATCGAACACGTGTCCGATCCATGCAACACTCGATCGCAATGTTCGTAGTGTCACTAGTAAACTGACAACTAATAACAAAACGCCCAAGCTAGAAATTCACCGGATCTTCAGTCCTCCCAACAAAATTCTAAAAAATCGTCCTGGATCTAGCGAGAAAGATCGCGCGATGGCGACGCTCCGCGGGCAGGTATAATGAGTAAAGAGAAAGGCGATCATGGTGGTTGGTCAAGCAGAAGGGTGCAGGCAGAAGAACCGGAGGAATAGGAGTCCGAAGTAGTAGAAGAAGAAGGAAGGCAGACAATACTCGCCAAGGACAGGCGGTATTCAAATGCGTTCGTCGCTGGTGCGCGCCGCTGCGCTGGCGCACCGAGAAACATTTTTACAGACTAGCATGGCTGCAGGACAACCAGGACCTTTTTTTTCCCCACTCGTTGTTCCCTCTCTCGCTCTCTTTCGCTCAGAATCTCCTCGTCCCGAGGATGTTTCTGCGAGCAGTTTCTCCTACCGCGGCGCGGCTCGGCGGCGGCCGCGTAAAAACCGACACCCCCAACCCCTTTCCGCGTATATCACCGAGCTTTACTACTCATTGTCAGGAAATATAGTGACACGGTGACGCGCCGCGAATTCCACGGCCAGCGGCTGCGAGGCGGTACGATTCCGAGAGAGGGTCTCGCCGGGTTTTCAGCCGAGGCAAGAACACACCGCGTCGTTAGCGGAACATAATTCCCGTTCTCGCGATTATCGAGAAATACTTCGCACGTGACGGGGACCCCGGATTCCACGGGACACCGTCGGTACCGAGCGAGAGAAGACGGGAGAGGGAGAGGGAGAGAGAGGGAAGGTTTTACGGACTCCGAGTCCCGAGCCACGGGGAAAGTAATGAATCGAAGAAACCGCTGATAGCCACGGTTTATTATTATCGTCCCCGTGCTCCGGCGGACGGGCACCTTCTTGCCGGCGACAAGATCGTTTCCGCCGAATCCGGGATTTCTTCAACTCCGGCTGGAATTTTCGGAGCGGTTTTCGTCGACCATGAAGCGCAGTTAATAGTACCACGAAATTCAAAGAGAGTCGACCGAGGATTTTGTGAAGGGAATTGGAGAAGCGCCACAGTGTTCATCATTGAGTGCCATTTTCTGGCTTCAATCTAAGCCCTCGAACCATCAGGAAATTCCTACGGAGATCGAAGAATCATCCCCTTCAAGTCGATGCAATTTTCACAACCGATTTGTCGGTCGAAAATCGTCAATTGTTTCAAATACTTTCAGTCTCTTCGGGCGAAAACGTACCTATCATCGAGTGCCATTTTCTGCCTCCAATCTGAGCTCTCGAACGATCAAAAATTTCTACGGAATTCTGAGATCGACTCGAAGAATCGTCCCCTTGAAGTCGAGGCAATTTTCACAACCGATTTGTCGGTCGAAAATCGTCAATTGTTTCAAATTCTTTCAGTCTCTTCAGACGAAAATGTACCTATCATTGAGTGCCATTTTCTAGCTTCAATCTAAGCCTTTAAACGCTAAAAAATTCCCACGGAATTCTGAGATCGACTCGAAGAATCGTCCCCTTGAAGTCGAGGCAATTTTCACAACCAATTTGTCGGTCGGAAATCGTCAATTGTTTCAAATACTTTCAGTCTCTTCGGACGAAAATGTACCTATCCTCGAGTGTCAATTTCTATCTTTAATCTAAGCCTTCAAACGCTAAAAAATTCCCACGGAATTCTGAGATCTACTCGAAGAATCGTCCCCTTGAATTCGATGCAATTTTCACAACCGATTTGTCGGTCGAAAAACATTAATTATTTCAACTACTTTCAGTCTCTTCGGACGAAAATGTACCTATCATCGAGTGCCATTTTCTGCCTCCAATCTGAGCCCTCGAACGCTCAAAAATTCCCACGGAATTCTAACATCGTCTCTAAAAATCATCCTCTTGCAGTCGAGGCTATTTTCACAACCGATTAGACAATCGAGGTTCGTCAATATTTGTAAATGCTTTCAGTCCCTTCGGACGAAAATGTACCTATCATTGAGGGCCATTTTCTGCCCTCAATCTGAGCAAAAAATTCCCTCGGAATTCTGAAATCGACTCGAAGAATCCCCTTGGGTAATGTATCATTAATTTCCTTTAAACTGAAATAAATTTCACAGGAATTTTCTTCCTCTTCTAGAAAATTGGGGCCAACAAAGAAGTTCTAATCACCGGAACCGTGAAATGAATCGTACGGGTTAAGGGAACCGTGTACGGACTTTCCCTTTCTGAAAATGGATTTTCGTGAAGGATCGGGGACCGTGGAGAAGTCTGGTCTGGAAGATGCCAGGGACTGTATTCGTCACGAAGATCGGCAGCCCTGATCTATGCTCGCGGAGTCAAGTTTCTCGAAAACAAGCGTCCAGAGCCAGGAATCCCGTGTTCCCCGTCGAGATGGATAGTTTCTGACCGAAAGGCCCGTATTTGGAACGTGGAACGACATCTACTTTATTACCCGTTTGCTGGGATCAGAAGAAACGCCTTGTTTACGGCACGGAGATCCCATCGGGGACAGGTAATTACGTTAAATACCGTAAATATCGTCGAAGAGCGGCCGTCCGCGTAACCGTACATATCCTGTCAGGGATGTTTAATTTAATCTGATCGCGGCTAGGTAATTGGCCCACGATTTTCCCGTGCTGTGCCCCGATCCTGGCGCCATAATCGGCTGAAAAAGGGGGTTAAACTGTAATTTTACGACACCTAGCCTCGGCCCAATCAGGCTCCTGCGAGCTATACAACCTCGTGGATCGCTCAACTCTGATTTACAAGACCAGGGAACACCGCGGGAGACAAAGTTGCTCGGGCAGCTTGCAATTAGCGCGTATGTAAATAGGGAAATTATGATTTATTGCCGGTGGACGCGGAGGCGACGCGAGAAATTATGTCGTTCTGCTCTCTTTCATACTTCGGCGAGGGTGGCTAGATAAACCTGCACGCATTTCGCGGCATGTAAGTTACGATCTTTCTAATATTATTTCTCATGTTGAACATTGTGTTCCTACGATTTTCTTTGCAATGATTAAATATTGATCTGACTACAAACTTTAATGCAGAATAAAAATTGTCTCCGACTATTCCGAGAAAGGGGAGTCAAATTGTAAATAACAGCTCGGTGATATTAAATCTTGAGATTTCCCCCATTCCTAATGTGCCTAAAATTCTTTAGATCACAAAGGAATAGAATCTAATTTAATCCCGAAATAAAAGCATAACACATTTAGTAGATTTCGCTGGAAATCTTCGTGACGAGTCTGACTCATTGTTATTCAGGGTTATGTAACTCTATCCCGCGGAAAATGTTGCCTCGTTTGAAACGTTCAATGATTCCTCGGTATAATGGCGGTGCTGGAACTCGCACGTGTAGAACGTGATGTGGTATTGTTTCCTAGTTTCAGCGGTTAGAAGTAGTTCTCGTGCAGTTGTCATTGTGATACGGCACGTTGTTACCTTCGTGCTAAATTGTTATGGCGCGAGCGGAGGGCTGCGAGCGCTATGGGAGGAGCGCGAGATGCAGGAACGGTGGGCGTGCATATATTTCCTGTCAAACTATGAATCCCCGAGCTCTTTTATCGCGGCCCGTCCTGTAATTACACGACTCGGGTCATGCTCGGTACAAGCACCGTCTTAACGCTTCTGATCCCTGCTTGCCAACTCTGTTATTTCGTCTCACCCATGGGCTGGGCCAAGCAATTGTACAACTCAGGATGCTTTCGACCGGTGACCGATTTATTTGGCAATTTCTTCAAATCTCATTTTTCAACAGAAAATATTTTTGAAGGATAATATTGAAGAAAATTGAAGAAATATTGTGAAATTTAATATTTAATTAATATTTTCTTAGTATTTAAGAAATTTTAGAATTGATACTTAGATTGGTGACGTGATAATTTTCTTAGGCACACGATAAATAAGAAGACAGTTCTTTAATGTATAAAATAAATAAGAAGAGAACTACCTATTGTACACGACAAATAAGGAGACACTTGCTGAATGTACACAACAAATAAGAAGACAACAAGACAATTTCCTAGTGTACGCTACGAACAAGACATCAAGGCAATTCTCCAATGTACATTACAAATAAGAAGACAGTAAGACAATTTCCTAATGTGCATTACAAATAAGAAGACAATTTCCTAGTGTACATTACAAATAAGAAGACAAGGAGACAATTCCCTGATGCAGACAATAAATAAGAAGACAACAGGACAATTTCCGTGACACAAGATATAAGAAGACGAGACAATAACGTGCAGAACGAGCAAGAGAACAACAAGAGAATTTCTGGGTTCGCGCAGTGTCCTTTCACTATGCAGCACAATCGTAAAGTACAATCAAAGCCAGCTTCGAACGCAGAGACCGACTCTCCCGACGCTTAATTAAAGCTAGATTTATGCAGTTAAAAGGACCGCGATGGAATCAAAGATAGAACGTATGACGAACGAGGACGTCTTCGGATCATGTCCCACGAAGATCGAAGGATCAAGGTCCACAGAATTTCTCCTATTCTCGTTAGCACATTCTCCGAATATCGGACTCGATATCGGTGCATCTCTATATCCGTCGGACCATCGCTTTCACCCCGACGCCGCATCCCCGGGGACAATTCTTATTATTTTAAAACGACCGTTTCTTCTTCCCGAGGTCGTGTTTATGCCGAGAGCTTTCGGAATCACGATCGGATTAAAGTTTAGCCGAGAAACACAGTCGCGAGGAGCGCGAGCCGCGGTCGCATCGCTTGTCATCGACCTAATCGCCATAGCGCTGACCTGAAAGTACCACGACGAATATATTTTATATGAGTAGAGAGTCGACCTTCGAACTGGAGCGTTTAACGCGCCGGGACCATTCGTTTCTTCGAGTTTTAATCTGCTACTTGGCTTGCTGCGCGATCTTAGGAGATGCACTTAAGATACAGGGAAGAGATGTTGGGACCTCGGATCATTACTATTCCTGTATGTACGGGATCGAGGCGAGATACAGGGAAGACATACTACTGAGAACAGGCCAATTAACTCTCTCCTCAATTCATAATGCGAGCCTCGGTCGAAAGATAAATGTCGCGAGATTAATGCTGTTAGGGTTCGTAATATTATGGAGATTGGAAAGGAATGAGAAATTCATCAAATTTATTTCCTTGGATACCACTTAAAAATTTGGACAAGATAAACCTAGTGTAAATTCCAGAAATCGATTATTAAAACAGTGTAGCAGAAGAAAGTAGTGTCGTCAGATCAGGGGAACCGCCTAGAATCGAGGGGAGTACAGTTTCCCCCTCTTCGGCAGTACGCGTCACGTGACCGGCTGCCGGAGAGTGGGGGAACGGCGTGGTAGAAGGGGAAGGGTAGAGTGGGGGACGAGTCTTAATCTGCGGACACTGGTACCGGATTTCCCATGACGATAACTCAAAGTTGGCACGCCTAAGCAACCCGGCGATTCCCAGTGACGTCAACGACATCTCCTGATCCTCTCTGCGGAGTCTCTGAAGCGGTGGAACATCAGCTTGTAATCCTGAGCTAGCCTGAGGTCTCAATCGCGCCGGTTGTCGTCCGAGGTGTTCGGTCGCATCCTCTCCGCGAATCGCGGAGGTATGATTGGTGCGTATTTCACGGCGGGATCATTTTGATCGAGCATTATCGAGCCGGAGAAACCATAACGAGCCCACGTAGAACGTCGCTGTAGTCGCGTGTGTCCCGCCGGCAGCCCGCGTCGTCTGTTCACGGTTCCCTACACGTGTACGAGCGGGTACAAGCGGGTGCAAGCGGGTGCGCGGCGACGTTGTACGCGTCATGCACCGCCGCTGGACCGGCCGGGACCATAACACACGTATGTTTATATCGTTGCACCGCGTTACGTTGCACCGCGGACCAGCAACCGTGTAACCATCGCGCGGAAATGTACTGGCGTCGGCGATACGTGTTCCCAGTTGCATAGAGTGTCGTTCGAAATGCCTGGTTCCGCTCCTGGCGCGCTGGGCGTTCGATCGGTAATTTGCGAAAATTTGTTGGAATGGGAATTGTTCATTAAGTGGGTAATTATGGACAGCAATTGTCCGGTTGGGGTTGGTGCGCGTTCAGAATTGCCGGACTTCAAGTGGCTGTAACTTTGTGGGGGAAAATTGGGGGACTGTGCAACTAGGCTCATTTTGAAGGGCGAAGCCTCTACTTTTTAAATACTATATGTTTCTTTTCGAAGTAGGATGGTTTTGAGTTGCGAAAGCGAAGATCGGCTTCCTTCGAGGACAATTTTACTATTTCAGGTTTGAGCGTCTGTGGAGATCTTGATAAATTTTCTCGCCGATGCAGACCAACGCAGATTTGAAGGGCAAAGTCTCCTCTTTGCAATGAATTAAGAAAATTTGACGTACGATTTTTTTCACCGTTTTATCGCATTTTGAATAAGATGCTGATTCTTCTCGAAAGAAGCATCCGATTCAAACGCGTGTAGAAAGTTGAAAAAATTATTTTCGCGATTCTACCGAAAACGATTTTAAAGGGCACAGTTTTCCCTTCGCAACGAGCTCTTGAAATACCGAACGTGATTACTTGTTGCCGATTTGTTGAACATTGAACGAGCCCCGAGTCTGAATCCCTTTCGGAATTTTCAAGAGCTACCCTTCGCACATTCGAGATAGCACCGCGCCGATAAAATAACCAGCCAATGTAGAACTGCTACAAGGGACTAGAATCTTTCTTTCTACAATGTTCGAGCCGATGGTAGAATTTTTCTACCGGTCCGGGTAGATTCTTCGAATCGCATTGTCCGCGATTACGCTTCCATTTGGCCGTGGCTCGCTCGCCGTCACGATTATCTCGGTTTTATCGTTCGACCGACGCTTCCAGCATCGCGGACATTGGACCACGGTGGTTTCCACGGTGGATTCTGTAGTCTCGATGCTCCTTCAGGCTCGCTCGAAATGTCGCCGGACTGTATCGGAAAGCTCTTTGCCTACCGGGAATTCAGCTCCGCTGCGCACCGAGATAGGGAAGCGAATATATAAAGGCTGCCTCTATCTTTCGGTTTTACTGCCTCGGAAAAAGCTGAACACACACCGGCACGGACGTCTTCCACGGGGTATTAAACCGGATGAAATTAGATCCTGACTTTCTCCATTTAGCATGCTCAGGGACGTTCCTAGCCGTGACCTTGGTAATATAGATTCTAACATACGCCCCGGCTACGGATGACTATTCTCCGTGTTATTTAATCTTCGCGTCGCCGATACCGTGCAGTGTCCGTGGCGGTGTGTTTTTGCTCGTTTGCCCGTCGTTTAATTATGGTCGGCTCGGTATCAAGCGGCCATTATCATCCCTTAATTATTGCCGTTGTTGTATCTGTTGAAGCACCAAGATTGCTCGAGCGATACTCGAATAAATAGCTTTCGAAATTTGTGAACACCTCTTAATTGTTATTGTTATTAATAATAGCAAAATTATAGCTAGAGATGATGGTAAGTAGACTTCCTACACGGTTGACACAACATTTTTATCAACACACGTCTCAGTTATTTAATATTTTAAAAATATGTTTGCTTCAGATGGTCCAGAAAGGGTGGTCTTCAAACAAACTCATAACTCCGCCATTTTGTAAGGTACTGACATTAAAAAAATTGGAACGTGAAGCAGAAAGGTTGTATTTCTATACCCCCGAAAATTAGAATTGTTTATCCAGTAATCCTCTCTGAAAAAAATCCGCAGTCTCCTTATTTTTGCATTCTTCAGGGTGGTCAGCCCTGTTAAGCGTTTAAAGAGATTTTACAGAACGTTATAGAAGCAAAATTCACGAACATCTAATTGTTCGCATAAGACCACGATTAAAAAATCGTTGCTCAAAACCGCATACGTTAATTACTTCCCAGATAAATTTCCCTATAATTTCCTCGCGTACCCATCAATAAAGCATTCGCCTCAGAAATTACGGACTCCCTGTAGAGTTTCTCAACCAGTAGCGGACTCGCAGCCGATAACAGTCGAAACCGGGAGAGACCGGCATAAAGAAACCACTGAATATTCAGAGGAATTCATAATCCACGGGCCGGCGCGCTTAATTGGAGTCGGTTTTCCCGGGGTCGTATCGCCGGCGAGTCGACTAGCTTAAATTCGCTTAATTAACCATGAAACGGGAGTAAGCCGGGCGAATTTCCGCGGAACATCGGTTGCGGATGCACTCCGGTAGAAATCGGTGTGCCGCTCGGAATGGCCAATGAAGTCATCAGAGCCGGCCGAAGGCCTTAAGTACCGTACACACCACCGTAATCACGAATTTCCTTGGACGAGGAGCGGCCGAGCAGCCGGGACACAGTTCGCCGGCCCTGGGAATACGCTAATTACGATAAACGCGGCTCGAATAAATTTTCAGAACGGCGGAACACGCACGCGAAACCGCCATAACGAATCGCGCGACCTCTTGCTACCCCCACACCTGCGAACGCCTCGCTGAAACTCGCGCAAATTCAGAGAAACACGCTCGCGTACGAGTGCACAGGCTCCGCGCGGAGATGCACTCGCGCGGGTACGTAGAACTGCGGACGAATGCAAGACGAATGCACCGGCGCAGACGCAGGGGGAAGCGGAATTCGATGATTGAGCGCCGGCCGATCGTTCGACGCGTAATGCATCGTGTAAACAGCACGCGAGCAAATGTTCGCGATCGTAAATGCTCATCGGCGAAAATGATACCCGGCCGACGAAAAAGGGCAGGCAGAGCGATTTGTTTAGGCGGATCGGAGACCTCGGAGAGGCTTCGAGGTCAAGCCGGAAACGTTGCTATAGTTTCTGCACACCTTTCCACCCCGTGTCTCACCCCGTCGCTGACCTTACTCTCGTCGACCGATCGCGCTCGCCCGCGCTGGCCCGCTCGCGCGCACACCTTCGACCGAAGAGTAATAACGCTTCTTTCCCGAAGAATAACTATATAAACACTCGACCGCGGAGAGCCCGACGGGCTGAAATATGGAGAAAGTATAAGATAGCGAGAGGCTATCGGGCCCCGAGATGTATCGTTGCCTGGCGTGCATTCTAAAACACCGATTACTCTGCTAAAAGCGATTTATTATGAGATCGAGGAGGTGGGATCTATGGACGATGGGGAATGCACCGGGAAATAATGGTTCGTACCGAGAGCGATCTTTAGAGGATTCTTATTGTACCGTACTTGAACTTCCCGAACCACTTCGTTTGTTTAAAAAAATAATTTTTGATTAAGCTACGCAGAGGTGTCTGAAGTCATTCCATTTTTCTGGAAAAACTCACTGTTTCAGTCTAACGCTACAAAGTGCTATAATATCGCAACAAAAAATCGTACATCGATTTTTTTTAATCCATTGTAAAGAGGAGACTTCGATCTTTAGACACGTGAAAGTTAGAATCAATAGAAGAATTTTATAAACCTTTTACGGTCGTTTAAACTCGTCAAATTCTCCAGAGTCCACTGCCAGTAAAGCTCGAGCTTCGTTCGAAGTCCAATAAAACGGCTGAAAGAAATCGTACGTCAAATTTTAAAGGCTCATTGTAAAGGGCAAACTTCACTCTTTAAGAGCACTGTTATTAGAATTACTAGAAAAATTTTTTAAACAAAGCACAGGCGTTCCAATTCGTGAAACTATCAAAAGATTGGTCGGTAAAAGTGGACATGCAAAGCCCTCTTCGTTCAAAGTGCAATAAAACGGCTAAAAAAAATCCTACGTAAAATTTTCTTAATCCATTACAAAAAGGAGACTTCGCTCTTTAAACCCGTCCTAGTTAGAGTCACCATAAAAATTTTTTAAACTTTTCACAGTCGACTGAACTCGTCAAATTTTCGATTAAAGTGGGCAACCTATTTTGGCCTAGCGACGCCCTTTTTGTTCAAAGTGGGATAAAACGACTAAAAAAAATCGTACATCAAATTTTTTTAATCCCATATACAGGGGAGACATTATTCTTCGAAATAGTGGTGGTTTCAGTCGCGAGAAAAATTTTCTGAGGCGCGTAGAAATATTTGAATATGTACAATTTTTTCGCAGAAACCACCACCCATATCTCCAGAGGGATCTCTCTGGATCTCGCTGGATCAAGAGGAGCACGTTCGCTTCCACTTGCTTGTTTCTCTCTTTCCCTGGTTCTTTGCTCGTTCCCCGCGGGAAATGGAGCACGCCGCACGATTATACTCCGCCGCGAGGTCGTATCCTTTGGTGAACTTAAAACCGCGAGCGTTTGCATCACGGAACGCCTTTTGCGGCCGGCGTTATCCAACGGGGAAGCGCCGGTTAACGTTCGTGTAATTCAATTAAAAATAACCGGCGAGCAATTATTCGACCGCGGGGACCGAGAGGCTACACGCCGCGTCGTTTTATCGCCGTTACAGCAATTTGCGACGGCGGATTACAGAGAGATCGGCCCCGTACCCGTGCTCGCCGCCGTTTCTTGTCGTAATTAAGCAATTCGACGAGTTCTACGAGCGAGCCCGACGCCGATTATCCATCGGCACAGTCTGATGCGAGCGTGTACCCGGTGGTGAGCGTAATTGGAAGCCGAGGGATGATTTCTTCGACGAATGTAGGCCGAGAACGTGCATTGACGCTTCGCAGGAAGTTCTTTCTTCGAGGAAATTGAGTTCGAGTGTTTGTTGCGTAAAGAGTTAATTGCGTGCCGATGCGGTTCGAAATTAATTGTTTCACATGTGGTCAAGTAGCTGCTGAGTGCTTATTACGCTTTTGATTAAGAGCGCGGTCAGATATCATTATTCGGAAGCGGTTTCTCGAAAATTGTTGGCCTTCAAACGTTTCTGCAGCGTTCGAAAAATTTTCTCCTTGACTGAAACCAACGGAGACTCGAAGACCGTAGCTTCCTCTTTGCAATGACACCTCAAAACTTGATCTACGATTTTTTTGGACCATTTTATTACACCTTGAACGAAGAGGCCGCTGATGCCATTGTTCTCGAGTGGGTCGTCCTTCGTCAAAAGTTGGATAAATTCGAAAATATCTGCGGAGTTCAAAAAATTTTTTCCATGAATCACATTACCAAAAATGTGAAGATCGAAATCTTCTCTTTGCTTTGTCTTCGCTTAAAATTTTATGCACGAGCACCGTGTGCCTTATTTCCCGCAAGGAACGTGCAAAGAACGATCGCGGAACGAGAGAATGGGAGCGACAGAGAGGCTAACGATCTAAGAGGCGAACGTGTCGGGTTCTCTCGATCCAGCGAGATCTAGAGAAGGTATGGGTGGAGCGGGTTCACGAGGTCGGGTCAAACAGACGACTTCAACGCGCCCAGACTGTTCCACGAGGTTCTGGAAGAACCGCAGGATAAAGATGACGGAGGTCGAGGGTCGCCTAACTAGAGAATCGCTTCTTACAGTTGCATCCGTTGCGGCTGTAATTTCGACCGCGTTGCAGCTGCACAATAACAAATCCGACTCGTGATGCTGCCTGTTAGGGAGCCCGACGCTTGCTAAACCTTGATTGAATTTAGAAATTAGAATGATGATTGGCTGCTGGCTCTCCTTGGTCTACATTCGGTGTAGGTTCTTTCCGTTATTATCTTCTGCAGGCTGGAGGAGAAGCTGAGTCACATTTTTCAATAGACACTCACAAATTGTTAATGTTAAACGCTATTGTCAATTTCCAATTATTGCGATTTGATGGAGTTTAGAAATTAGAACGATGATATTGGATGGAAAGGTAGTGGGGGAAATTCTACAGTCAGAACCTCAGTGACGTCACGAAGCTATAGTGTAGTCTAGCCCAGATAGTAACGTCAGGAAGCTGTAGTGTAGTATAGTCCAGAGAGCGACGTCACGAAGCTATAGTGTAGTCTAGCCCCGATAGCGACGTCACGAAGCTATAGTATAGTCTAACCCAGAGAGGGACGTCACAAAGCTATAGTATAGTCTAGCCCAGCGAGGGACGTCACGAAGCTATAGTATAGTGTAGCCCAGAGACGGACGTCACTAAGCTATAGTGTAGTCTAGCCCAGAGAGGGACGTCACGAAGCTATAGTGCAGTCTAGCCCAGATAGCGACGTCAAGACGCTATAGTGTAGTCTAGCCCAGAGAGGGACGTCACGAAGCTATAGTATAGTGTAGCCCAGAGAGGGACGTCACGCAGCTATAGTGTAGTCTAACCCAGAGAGGGACGCCACGAAGCTATAGTGTAGTCTAGCCCAGAGAGCGACGTCACTAAGCTATAGTGTAGTCTAGCCCAGAGAGGGACGCCACGAAGCTATAGTGTAGTCTAGCCCAGAGAGCGACGTCACTAAGCTATAGTGTAGTCTAGCCCAGAGAGGGACGTCACGAAGCTATAGTGCAGTCTAGCCCAGATAGCGACGTCACGAAGCTATAGTGTAGTCTAGCCCAGAGAGGGACGTCACGAAGTTATAGTGTAGTCTAGCCCAGAGAGCGACGTCACGAAGCTATAGTATAGTCTAGCCCAGAGCGTGGGAAGAGTGTTGAGAGTGAGGATCCTCTGACGATCCTATAGTACAGATCGTGACGTCACTAGTACCCCCTCTATTGATACGTTTATGTTACAATTCTTGAAACGTGATTTCAAATAAAAATCTCAGATAAAAAACTCTCTGAAAATGGAGCTACTACGTGAGATCAAAGCTAGCATAAAACGGGTTTTCCAGCACACAAAAAAATGGTACATTCCCAGTCCCGGTGACCATAAAGTTGCGATTGCGCGACTGACACAGTATTTCAGGAATTACGCTAATGCGTGATCGCGGCCGTCACACTATATGTCCGGTTATTACGTCCGGTTTTTATAGATGAAACTGTATCTACGATCGAGCAACGAGACGAACCCGAGACGTTTCGAGGGGAGATTCGTGACTCGAGATACGTCACTTTACACCGGTCCTAATTACTCCAGCATGTCATTTCATACCCGGTGTCTAATCAGCGTCGCAATCGGCTTAACGGGAACCCCATTACAATGGGTGGCAGTAGAATTTTTCTATCTTTTCTTTACGTTGACAGCCGACTCCTGAATGCGCATTCTAATCACGTGGCAGCACGTATGCGCCGTGCCTTGTGATTATGATTTTCCATCGAGCGTGGATCCCGGAGATCCATTGTTTTTGTAGGATCCGAGGTTTTTTTCGAATCTGTTGGTTGCGCAGAAGCTGCAAAAATTTGCCAATCAATGGTTCTACTCGATTGTCAGCTTCCTCTTATGGCAGCGAGGAAGTTGATTTTTTATTCAGAGACAAAAGACCGTGTTTAGGTTCATAGAATCTATTATGTAGTCGCTCGGAAGGGTCCCAATGTCACGCTCTTAGTGACAGCGTCAGAAGCTGCTGTTTCATTTAATTTGCTCGTTGGAGCGACTGTTTGCAAACAATTTCAAAATTGAAGAAACGACACAAAAAAATCGTGTATCAATTTTTCGGGGGTTGTTGTTCTTCAATTTTCAAGTCTATGTTAGGCTCGGAAATTAAAACCATTCTACAATGATTTTACAGAAATATACAATTTTTCTCGTTGTAATATATGAAAATCTCGCTTTCCCTAAGTTTAAGCGCAGAAACAGCGCCGAGTGAAATAAGTCATCAGAATGGAAGCCGAATGAAATCGTGCGCCGTCACAGTTTCGAGATTCATTGGCCAATATGTCTTAATTACAACGTTTCCGGCGGATTTAATTGTCGAACACGGGCAATCTCGGATTAATAACAGAAGCGGACAGAAACGCTGCCGGTTTCGCTACCGTGGATCGTGTCGCGGTGCATCCTGCGCACAGAAAACCGTGCGCAGATGCAGGCATAAACACGGTGTTTAGGTAGGCGGGCGTTAGAAAGTTTGCGAACGTGTCCGCAATTTGTTTCGCGGATAATAACCCCGACACTCGCGCGCACGCGCGTCCTCTTCGCTCGTCCGTGTTCGACAATTCGTCGATTGCCTTTACGTAACGAACATCTGCCGCGGAAATTGATAAACCGTCTACGCGATCCTCTTGGCTGGTAATTACCCGGCGTGTATTAATTCGTAATCACGGACACGTATATCCTCCTGTTGTTCTCGAAGAATGGGAAACTCTCGAGTCGAAACATTTTGTGGTGCTTCGACGCCTTATTTCCACAATTTTCAGGGAAAGAAATTCTCAGAGGAAGAACAGAAATTTTGGAACAACTTCTTGCGCTATAAGAATTCCTATTTTGCGTGGAAAAGATTGTTAGAAAATTAAAAGGAAAATCGGCCAAATTGCCGGAAGAAACGGAGTGCAAGGGATTTGATTAAACTTGAAGAAAAATGACGATGATCTTCCCAGAAGAGCTGGCGAAAAGTGGTGGTAGGCTAGTGGATCCCGGTCGATTATTCTAACGCATCACGGTCTCCGCCATTACGACACACTTGCCGGCCACGAGGGGCGCAATTTCGCTGGCAATTCAGCGGGCGGCTCGGGCACCGATAATGGCTCTCGAGGAGGTTTCAGGTTCACTGGAGTACTCGCTGCCTCTCTCGACGAAGAGAGACAGGAGGACGAAGAAAGGTGAAAAGACGGAGAGAGAGAGAGAGAGAGAGAGAGAGAGAGAGAGAGGTAGAGGGGATCGGATAAAGATCTAAATGCCTGCATAGCCGTATGTACGGCACGCCAGAGCGAAGATCCTTAAATACTAGCAAGGTAACGAAGGTAAGGGTTTCTCGTGACGTCCGCTTTTGGCTGGAGCCGTCAGGGGTCAGTGAGCGCGCCGGTCGGCAAACCCGGCTCTGAATTCTCGATCGTTTGCCTCCTCTCCCCTTTTCCTTCCTTTTTCTTCCTCCCCTCTCCTCCTTCTACCAAGCCCTGGCCCCCCCTACTCGAGTCCCCTATATCGGGTCCCCTCCCCTCCACGCGAATATATTCCACTCTGATAAGTCCCGCGATGCGATTTATGCGATTTATTGCCTAGCCCCGGGTCAAAGGCTCCCCCCCAACTGGAAACTATTAAGGCATGGCGCCACGATTCCACCAAGTTCGCCGGGGAACGCGATTCGTCTTGATCTCCCGCTCTCGGAAAACCTAAGTGGAAGTTATAAATCGTTCGAGCGGCGCGCGGATGCAACGATGCGAACGGTGATGCGCCGAGCGCCGTGCACCGTCCATGCGGCCCTCGTTCACGATGCAACGCCAATTTCTCGATCGCGATCGATGCGCTATCTGCCTTGTTTACCGTTCTATTAATTTCACCGGACGATGCGGAATTACCCGACGGACCCGGGACGACTCGCTTCCCCGGATAATTGCAACGGCGAATTATATTCGGCCCGCCGCGGCGTTCTGGTTTGCAACGTTGCGTTCCGGTGATTCACCGCGGAGCGCAGCGCTTCGACAGGATGAAAAACTGGTTTGCTATCGAAGACAGGAGCGATCTCTGATAATAAATTGTCGAATTTGACGATTCCGAGATGTTTTAACGTTTACGACAGTTCGGGTATCGGCTGTTTTTCGCGACGATTTTTACGGAATTTATTGAAATTACAAGACGCAGCGGACGTTTATTTCTGTTCGGAGATTTTACGTTACGTTTAACGTTCGCGGAGCCGGTTATTTCGGAGCGGTGATTTTCATAAGCGTGACGTAAGATGGAGGACTATCCTCGATTCGCGATGAAACAAAAGCACCGACACGCATAAAATACCGTGCGTACGAGTGCCTTCTCCGCGCGCTATGGTTGTACCGTTATCGCCGGCGATCCGATCGCGAGAAACGTCAGGAGCGAGCGGCCCCTGATAAATAGCATTGGGAAGCGTCTCCTTCTCCTACCACCGAGCACCGTTTCGGTGGTCTTCAAAGGAAAGTGATGAGTCGAGATAACGGGCGAGCCGGCCAACGGACTACCGGGGTCCCTCGATTAAGCGCAGAACCGCGTGCGCGCGACGTTGCACGCGAATCCGAATAATTGCAGCCTGCACTCCGGAGTCGCACAAAAGAATGATCGATCGGCAGCCATTTCTTTCCAATCCGGAATCCCCCTGCCATCTCAATTACCCTAGTTCCCGAACATGCCGATGCACCAATCCGCGCTCTCTACATTTTTCGAGATCCATAAATCATAAAATCATTCGCTCGACTCGCAATTCACAATGAAATTGAATATTTTTCTATTTAAAACATAAATTAATTGCAAGGACTTGGATGTATTATTATTCAACCGAAGTCTGCTTGTTGGCATCGTTTCGCGTGTATTTCGACTGCCAGTAAAACATTATCGTTATCGGTCACAGTGAATTATAGCGAACAGTAGTCGATGGGACATTAAGATAAAACGAGTGCGGTAGCTGTTGAAAATGTGCGGTCGAAATTGTGCAGCCACGGTGTAAGAAAAATTCGTGCCCGTGTTGCAACGACATTGAATTGTCGTTGGAACGTTTTTCTGTTACCTCCTTCGCGGCAGCGCGGCGCGCGATTAATTAAAGGAAAGAGGAAGGCAATGTTACCGTAAAGTTTACGATGCACGGCGTTCCGGTAGACCAGCGGACGTTAGCACAACGAATAATGACAGAAAATTGCCACAACAGCAGTAGGTATAATGTTTCCTGTAAATGTCAAGGATAGTTTGGATTCCGTGCTACGATACCGTAAAAATTAGTCGTTTTGCTCTCGGGACAACGGCGCAGTGTTGCGACAGGGATCTTTCGCCATTGGAAAATTGGAGCATTCGGTGCTCGATTCCACGCCACTCGAGAAACATACTCTCGCGCCGAGGTAGGTGGTAAAGGTCCCATAAGCTAAATTAACATGTTGCAACTAGCGTGATCCTATAATCAAAGGGAACAGAGGTGGCCAACCAGACGAAGGTCCCATAAACTAAATTAACGTGTTGCAACTAGCGTGATCCTACAATCAAATGGAACAGAGGTGGTCAACCAGACGAAGGTCCCATGAACTAAATTAACATGTTGCAACTAGCGTGATCCTATAATCAAATGGAACAGAGGTGGCCAACCAGACGAAGGTCCCATGAACTAAATTAACGTGTTGCAACTAGCGTGATCCTACAATCAAATGGAACAGAGGTGGTCAACCAGACGAAGGTCCCATGAACTAAATTAACATGTTGCAACTAGCGTGATCCTATAATCAAATGGAACAGAGGTGGTCAACCAAAGGTCCCATGAACTAAATTAACATGTTGCAACTAGCGTGATCCTATGATCTAATGGAACAGAGGTGGCCAACCAGACGAAGGTCCCATGAACTAAATTAACATGTTGCAACTAGCGTGATCCTATGATCTAATGGAACAGAGGTGGCCAACCAGACAAAGGTCCCATGAACTAAATTAACATGTTGCAACTAGCGTGATCCTATGATCTAATGGAACAGAGGTGGTCAACCAGACATAGGTCCCATGAACTAAATTAACATGTTGCAACTAGCGTGATCCTATAATCAAATGGAGCAGTGGTGGTCAATCAGCATTCGTCCTTTTTGGAGCGTTTTAAATTTTGAGGTGCGCTAGGAATTAAATTTGAAAAGTTACAGGAACCTTAAAACTCCTTGCTCTCCTTTATATTTCAGGGTTCCGGTGGTTAAAACTATTTTAAATAAAGAAGAGTTGATATCGCAAAATAATAATTTTCTTCCCCCGGCGATTTTTGTCTCGGATCGTTCGATTCGAGCACACAGTTGATTTTATCGTCGCGTGACATCCGAGGAGCGTTATGCATCATTCATTCAGGGAAGGAAGAGGCTGCGCATGTTTTCCCCCCGAGGGAGTGACAAGACCGCGACGGAGTCGTGTCAAGGGCAGAAACCGGAAGATAGCGCGCCATTTATCACGGCCGCGCACCTAAGTGGAGACCATTGTTCGAATACTTCGGCGGAGCACATCGATTTCCGGCGACGGAAAAACGCGTCGGAACAGTTTTCGACAATGCCGAGCGGAAAACATTCGGGACGGGAGAGCGGAGAGCGAACGAACATTATGCGACACGATGCACGGTGACTCGTGACAAAATTCGCGATACCTCGATGCATATCGATCCGCAAATCCTAATGCATACGATCTACGCGGCTCTATCTGCCCGATCCATCAATCGACTTCACTCCAAACACTCCGACAGCCAGCAAAAAACGCGTCTACCTTATCGAGCAGGAACTTTTCAAGAACATCTGTCAAAGATATCCTGTGCAAGGATGCAAATGCACGGTGAAGCAATCGAATAAAGGATATCGGGAGAACCGGGGTGACACTTCCGCTCGATCAATGTCACAATCGGCAGCGCGATCGCCGCGAACCGGCAACAATCGTCGAGAAGACAGGCCTCGGGGATTACAGTAGCGTACGGTTAAATTTACATCGGCCCGGCAGCCATCGATTCTCACGTTTTCTTCGAGAATTGACTATCGCACAGCGATAGCTTCGTGGTTTACCGATGAGACGGCACTGAGCTCAAGGCAGCGTATTAGCAGAGGAGGCTTGTGTAAATTTAACCGTGCACTACCGTATTTCCGAACGGTTCCCGAAGATGCGCGGATACCGAGGTGGCAAGTTTCATAGGCACGTCCTTGCTTATCTTTTATCCGGATCGGCCTGTAGCCAGTTGCTTCTCGGCAAGGGGAACGGCAACAGGGAGAACGAGCAGCAATACAGCAACACGGCGAGAGAGCTCTCGGATCGTCTCCGGTTGTGCACACAATGAACGGGCCGGGGCCTGGAAACCGTCTAAACGGCTTATCAGGTCCCGATCGGATAATATCGGTGCCTGAACCTGAACGTAATGGTTATGAGTAATAGCCGGAGATCGTGGCGGCAGGGTCGGCTCTCCGGTGAACCGTACACGGAATACGAGATTCAGATATACAGGTACCGACCAGCCCGAACGAGCCCGGCAACCCGTTACGCATTATCTGGCCACGTTCCTCGCCATGACGATTTGTCTATTGTGTCCCGAGAACCACGCGACTCCTTTCGAATTTGTTACGGAACGACACGCGAAATCACCCCGGACAATGGCTTGTAACTGGTTATGTAAGAATCGCTGGACCACTTCGCGGACCAGTCCCGACGTAGCTGATATTATATATACATATATATATATGTATGTATATGTATACGTGTTCACCGTTGCTCCGGAGAGCATCTCTCCGAAGAAACTTCTTTTTTACACCGTCCACTTTTTTTCATGGCGCATGGTACCGGGGGCCCTCTTCGTGGGCTGATGGACTGATTCGCTTGATCGATCTGCTTCAAATTGAGCAACTTGTTCGCAGAGTCGCGTTTCGCGATTTTTTAACGTCTACATGCTCTCTTTCCGTTGGGCAGAAACAGTTTCGTTGGTCTAGTTTCTTTGTTTGGCACTTGTTTGCTTGTTTGATGATGTTTGTGGATGTTTGAACGAGGTTGTGGGTAATGTTGTGCTATGTTAAACTGTGCACTTAATTCGACACATTTATTATGTTTTTTGCTTGCACATTTATTGCTTGTTTGATGTTGTTTGTGAATGTTTGAACGACGTTGTGGGTAAGTTGTGCTGTGTTAAAATGTGCACTTAATTCGACATATTTATTATATTTATTGCTTGCACATTTATTGCTTGTTTGATGTTGTTTGTGAATGTTTGAACGAGTTTGTGGGTAAGTTGTGCTGTGTTAAAATGTGCAATTTACTCGACACATTTATTATGTTTTTTGCTTGCACATTTATTGCTTGTTTGAAGTTGTTTGACAATGTTTGAACAAGTTTGTGGGTAATGTTGTGCTGTGTTAAAATGTGCAATTTATTCGACACATTTATTTTATTTTTTGCTTGTACATTTATTGCTTGTTTGAAGTTGTTTGTCAATGTTTGAATGAGTCTATACGTAAGTTGTGCTGTGTTAAAATGTGCAGATTATTGGACACATTTATTATATCATTTATTATTTTCCTTCTATTGGGCTCTATAAATAATTTTTGTGTGATTTTCTTGAGTCAGTGAACAAAACTGTCACAAAATTACAAAAATTGTTGGAGATCCTTGACAGATTCTCACAAGAGAAATTGCGTAGGCAAAGATGTTTAGAAAAATATCCAGAGTCCAGGTCCATTATTGTACTACCGAATTTCTCGAAAATTTAATATCGATGTGCCCTTGTACGTTCGAGACGATTTTATTCTTTCACTTCGTCGGGGACCGTTGCAATATATTTTTAAGGGCTTACCAGACCGGCGAGTCGATCGAGGGCTCATTAGTCCTATTTGCATAAACGGACGGTTCCCGGGACGAATCTAACGGTCAGCGTTACTTTTCCCTAATCGCGAAGACATCGTGGTTGATCTCGACCACCAGCCTCACCTTCGCAGCGTCCGACTTCTCACGTTCCCGCCGATAAGGCGGCGATAAAATATGTACACCGAGCGGCTCGGCCTCGAGAACAAGTGTATTCGCTGATTCGACGTTACGTTCGCGTGACCCCCTGCTCAATAAATAAAATCCGCGGTGAGAAGTGCGTGAGAAGCCGCTGCGAAGAAAGGGACAGAGAAGAATTTATCGATGGGGGATAGGAGAGCTGGCGGGCGTAAAGACATCTTTATTTCTTATCCAGTTCTGGAAATTAATTTTTCAAGTTTACAGTATTTCGATCTTCGATCACTGAATTTGTCTGAACTTTGAGCTCCTGTAACTTGGCGAAAAAAATTGTAGGATGATCTACCTAGGCTCATTTTATAGCGTAAAGCATCTAGAAGTACTGAAAAATAATTTTCCATTTCGTACTAATTTTGTTAAGTCCACAGTTTGCAGACTTTCGATCGTTGATTACTGAGTCTTACGTGGAAGACTGTCTATGAACTATGACCTTGTGGTGGCTGTAACTTGGTGAAAAAAAAATTGTAGGACGATGTGACTAGGCTCATGTTATAAGGTGAAGCATCTAGAAGTATTGAAAAATAATTTTCCCATTTCGTATTAATTTTTTGATTCCACAGTTTACAGTTCTTTCAATCGTTGATTACTGAATCTTACGTGAAAGACTGTCTACGAACTATGAACTGCTGTAGCTCGGTGAAAAGAAATTGTAGGATGATCTGACTAGGCTCATTTGATAGGCTGAAGCATCTAGAAGTATTGAAAAATAATGTTCCACTTCGTATTAATTTTTTTAATCCACAGTTTACAGTTCTTCCAATCGTTGATTACTGAGTCTTACGTGGAAGACTGTCTATGAACTATGACCTTGTGGTGGCTGTAACTTGGTGAAAAAAAAATTGTAGGACGATGTGACTAGGCTCATTTTATAAGGTGAAGCATCTAGAAGTATTGAAAAATAATGTTCCACTTCGTATTAATTTTTTGAGTCCACAGTTCACAGTCTTTCAATCGTCGATTACTGAATCTTACATGAAAGATTTTCAATGAACTATGAACTGCTGTAGCTCGGTGAAAAAAAATTGTGGGATTATCTGACTAGGCTAATTTTGTAGGCTGAAGCCTCCAGAAGGAGTACGAAATGATAAGACGAACGGTCCGAAATAAATCAACTGCGCAGGTGTACATTGGACAGCGTACCCCGGCAGGTCGGAGGCAACAGAACCACGAGGAGCGAAGGAGAGTGGAAGGAACAGTGGGGCCCGAAGACAGCATTGTCGAAAACCACCGGGAGGATACAGATAAGGTCGGACTTTATCTGGCGCATCGATACGGCCAATAAATAAGCGCGTATGAGCTTGATTGGAGTCGGTGAAACAGGCCTGTTCGGGCGGAAGGGGGTGTTCGAGAAGAAGGGCTCCGAGAGAGAAGGCGATTCATTAGTCGTACAACACGGAAGTGTTTTCGAGGAGAGCGCGCGGTTTCTCGACGTGTGTCTGGCGGATAAGGTGGTATCGGTGCGCTCCGTTTCTGCAACGTGCATGCATGCATGCGTGCGATGCATTCGTCGTCGTTGGAAGGCCTCGAGGAAGCTGCAAGGGCCAAATGCAGGTCCCCCCCCCCTCTCTCACTCTGTCGACTGTTCCTGGGCCCTCGGTGGGCCTTATTATGCGCAACGGGGGCCCCGGTACGAGCGAACTCGACGTTTCGGTCGATCCGGCTCAACATTAAAACGCGGAATATATTGCGGTAATTCTTTCTGTTCGATCTCCGCGGAACCGACCCGGACCCTACTACCAGAGGCCCTCTCTCTCTCTCTCTCTCCTCGTCCCTTTTTCCTCCAACGGCCCCCCTTCCTTTTCTACCTCTCCTTAACCGGAGAACGCGTGCGCAACGAGCGCAGGGACCAGCGCTCTGCCGATGTCCTTTGCAGGTGAGACGAATGCGGGCCCGTTGCCGCGAAACGACGTTCGGCCAATTCGGTCAAGATAAATTAATGTTTTGTCGGCGCGGGGGCTGTTTAATGGGCTTAATCGAGGCACTGATAGTGGTAATGGCGTCCAATTATCTGTTAACAAACGCTCGTAGATATTGGACGGCCGATTCTCGCTGGAAGTTTGCCCGAATGAAACTTGTTCATCGAGTCGATGGTTACTGCTGTAACTTGGTGAAAAAAATTTTGAAAATGATCTAGCTAGGCTCATTTTGTAGGCTGAAGCCTCTAGAATGGTTGAAAAATCGTGATCCACTTCGCATGAATTTTCCCAGTCCGCAGTTCATAGTCTTGTGACCTGGGATCCACGAGTCTTAACTAAAACATTGTCTACTAACTTCAGGCTCCTGTAACTTGATGAAAAAAAATTGGAGGATGATCTACCTAGGCTCATTTTGTCGGTAAAATCCTCTAGAATGGTTGAAAAATCGTGATCCACTTCGCATGAATTTTCCCAGTCCGCAGTTCATAGTCTTGTGACCTGGGATCCACGAGTCTTAACTAAAACATTGTCTACTAACTTCAGGCTCCTGTAACTTGATGAAAAAAAATTGGAGGATGATCTACCTACGGATCATTTTGTGGGTAAAATCCTCTAGAATGGTTGAAAAATCGTGATCCACTTCGCATGAATTTTCCCAGTCCGCAGTTCATAGTCTTGTGACCTGGGATCCACGAGTCTTAACTAAAACATTGTCTACTAACTTCGAGCTGCTGTAACTTGGTGAAAAAAAATTGGAGGATGATCTACCTACGGATCATTTTGTAGGTCGAAGCCTCTAGAATGGTTGAAAAATCGTGTCCCACTTCGCATTAATTGTCCGAGTCCACAGTTCATAAATCTTTCCGTCCCGGATCCCTGGGTCTAACGTGAATAATGCCCCCTAAATTTGGGTTGTTCTAACTTCGTTAAAAAAATGTTTTCAACACTCAATCTACGTTCATTTTACAACCTGGAGCCCCTAGAATTGTCGACAGATCTCGTCTGCTATAATTTTTCTACCCGACAATTTACAAACCTATTACGCAACGGCAGACTGAAATAAAAAGCCTAATATTTCATCAGAGTCTTTTATAGAGACATTTCTGAACGTGCACGGCTCATTGCATACTCCAAACGTTAGGTCAGTAATAGTTCACGGATTCCAGTTCGTTCCCGTTTGTCATCGAGCAATTTCAAAACCGGCCGGTAACTCGCCGACGAGATCGAAAACGATCGAGTCCGCGTAAACGTTCTTTATTGTTTTCATAGGCATTAGCATACGCGCTCACGCGGCGCGGCTCGGAGAATGATTTAGACGTAGCAGAGTTTTTGTTTCTATCCTAACCGAAAAGAGTATCTGTCCCGGTGCCGGGCCCGTGATTTACAAGGACAAGAACCGTTCCGAAAGCTCTCCGCGAACGAATCAGTATACCGAGACACACGGGGCGACACCCGTAAATTGGTACGGCCTGGTAACAAGCCGCGGCCCCGTAGAACAACGAGGCTCGTTTAGGGGAACACGGAAGAATTAATAATAGCCGTACACCAAATAAATTCAACGCTGCATCGAGACGGTTCTAATGTTCTTATTAATCTCGGACGCCGATCGAGAGCCCGTAGGCTGTCTCCCGAGCCTGAATTCTGGGTCGTAATAAAACCATGGTAAGGCCACGGTAAATTATAGATGGCATAAATTCTATGGCTGCGGGGGACGGCCGGGACAATGTTAACCAGAAACCCGTGGCTCGTGGCACCGAGTTGGGCACCGTTTCAGACTCTGTCTACTTTCTTGCCGACTTGTGGAAATTGATTTACGCCTAATTCATAGTCGCTGCTAACTCGATGCAGCACGACCGTGCCCGAACCTGTTCCCCAGAAAAATCGGGGAATTAGGTGAACGCGCGTGTTAATTGTTAGGAATTTGTCATTGAACCTCCCTTCCCAAAAAAAGATTCTTGGAAGAATTTCTAGGAGAAGAATGATCTATTCTGTGTAATAGAAATGACGTCCGAACTGTCGACCATTAAGATATACAATAATTGTGTGACTTGGAATAAGGTCCAGTGATAACCTAGACTGAAACTGAGGAGTAATTTGAAACAGTGAGAAAATTAGAAAAATTGAAAAACGAAGTTACATTATTTTCAACCTGTCGAGTGTATTAACCCTTTGCACTCGAAGCCATTTTAGCTCGAAAACGAAACATTTCTTCCGACCTAGAATATTTCCCTGCTATATATATTTCTTCATACTATACATACGAAAATGGTGCAATTTACTCGTACAGTTCGGAAATCTTTAGAAACTTATCAAATACAAACAAATTTAATAATGTAAACAATATTTTGAATAATGATACAGCAATTTTTAATGGCGCCTTATAGTTGCCATTTCAGTGTTAATGGTTAAGAAAGAAACAAATTTCTATTTTTCTCCCGCTGGTTGCAAGGGTAGAAAAATTTTGTTTCTCGTGAAGATCCGCTGTGTAGTAATAACGAGTGATAGCAACGTCATCTGTGCGCGAAAAATGAAATTGCGGTCCCACCGAACCAATACACCGGCCCGGTGTGTTGGTCTTTGGAGTGAAGCTTCCAGAGTCCCCGAGCGAGGAGCACCTTCCCACAAAGGACAACCCTAACCCCGGCGACAGGAATGAGCATCGCGTTTCCTGGTAGCGGCGGTAAAAGCCGTCGCGGTTTTTACCGTCGATCTTCATCCGCCTACGCACGCGGCGCGGCGTTCGAGCGGTCGCGTCGCGTCGGCAATATCGCGCGCAGCTCGGCCGTTTCTCGAATTGCAAATGATAATTAGTTTTCCGCGCGCTCGTCACCGTCTCTCGGATTCCGCGGGGACGGCTATTAGCAGATCCCTCGCGGGGCCTTCTCACGCACCGCAAGGACCGCGAATTCTGCAGATTGCTTCTTTCTGCTTCCTGGTTCGGCTGCGTCTCGGCTCATTCCATCCCGAGAAACACAGAGAGAGAGAGGGAGAGAGAGAGAGAGAGAGACTCGTCACCGATCAAACGGTCTGTCCCGTTGCTATAATCCGAGGAATCCGACGCGCACCGGGCAGATTAGGCGACGACAAAGGGTAATGGTCGCCTCGGGAGACGACCGAGCGCTGATTTACTCAAGGGAACGGGACTGGGAGCATGATCGGACACAGAATGCGACCCGCGATGCTATTGCGATTTTAGAGCGCTGAGAACAGCGTCCCAGACTCGCTTGCAGTCTGAGACAGGATGATTTAATTGTTCGGATGCTCCGGTGTCTCTCGGGTCCTCTGGGCTTCTGATATTTTTAATTCGTGATTATTGTAAACGGCCAACCAAATTTATTTCTTCGGGTATATGTTATTAGAGAAATCGCTGAAAATTTGGACAGATACATTCTTCTTATTGTTATAAAGTGATATATTCTCGGAACTGCTCGGAAGAAGCAGGTTAAACTTTTTCGTTTGAATTAAAAATCGACGTTGTCGGACTGTTTTAATTCCTTTGCCGTTTTCAATTGCACCTACTTGTCTGTGCTATTGGGTAAAACAATGCAAAACAGTCGCTTGGTGAACGCAGCGTTAAAATTTCGAACGTCCGTTCTCGTTTCACAAAGGCCCGCGAGTCTCTCAGGACCTTCACCTTTCCGGTCGCCGGCAAACGATGCACTTCCTTACCTGTTGCACTGCCTCTTCAGTTCCCGCCGGATACTGCTGCGCGTGCGGATGAACCTGAATGCTCCGCTGCCCAGGGAGCTGGCTCTCTTCTCCCCTTTGTCGAACACCGGGAGCCACTGTTCCTTCTGCAGGCCTCGCTGCGCGTTGTCATCCATGTCAGTCCCACGAAAAGTCTGCCCGGCCGTCTCCTCTACCACCTTCGCCGCCGATCTCCTACACGCTCGCTCGCTCCTCTACCGATCGCCTTCACCGCGCCTTGATCACTCTCGAAGGAGCACGGAAAGGCTCCTCTACGTTCACTGGGCTCATGGCGCGGTGTATATCAGCCTTTAACCTCTAACGGGTCGGTCAGGCTCCTCCGCGATCTCTGTCCTCTGACCGATCGAGCGATAAACGCGATCCGAGATCGACAGTCACCGCGATTATTCTCAAACACGCTGCGCAGATCGATGATTGCGGCCTAACTTGGTGTCGTTGGAAACGAAACTGCCGCGACTGTTCAAACGCACTATTTTCTTGTTTTCTGTGATCGGTAGTAATCGGTAGTAATCTGTTAAAAATTAAATTGGGCCGATCTTTGATTCATCGCGATTACTCTCCAAATACACTGTACATTATTAAAATCAAAATTCGGGTGATCCTCATACCTCTCAAATGGCGAAGATCGGTAGTGAACTATGGCTCGAGCGCGTCAAAAATTAAATTGGAGCAATTGTTTATTCATAGTCTTCGTCATTCTTCTTCATACACACTGTTTCCTTCAACGATCGGTAGTGAACTGTAACACGAACGCGTGAAAGATCGATTTAAGGCGATCCTCGATTAACAGTCTTAGCGATTCTCGACTACATTCTTTCTGGCGAAGATCGGTAATGAACTACAACCCATACGCGTTGAAAATGAGATTAGGATGATCCCAAATAGTCCCAGTGATTCCTCTTCAAACACACTGTTTCTTTCGACGATCGGTAGTAAATTACAAGACCACCGTGCAAAAAAAGATCGTGGGGCTTCTCGACCGATAATCTTCGCGATTCTCTTTGCAACACACTGTTCCTTATAATGATCGGTAGTCAATTATAACACTGTCAAGCGAAACCGAGGCGATCCCCAACCGATCCTCTCCGCGATTCTTCTACAAACACACGGCTCCTTTTGACGATCGGCAGTCAATTACAAAACTGTCGTGCGATAAAACGTGGCGATCTTTGACGGACAGTCTGCGTGATTCCCCGTGAAAGACGCCATCTTTTTAATGATCGACAGCTAATTGCAGCTGCAAGTTTGTCGCGTGAAAAACGAAACCGCGTTGATCCTTGATCGACAGTCTCCAAGGTGCTTTTTCGAACTACGTTCCATTCGATGGTCGCAAGCTAATTATGCCGTCGTCGTGAGAAAAACAAAGTCTTGCCGATCCTCGATCGGTAGTCAATTTATAAGATCGTCGTAGGAAAAACGAAACCGTGGTGATCGTGAACCGACAGTCTCCGCGATTCTTCATCAAACCGTGTTCCTTTTGATGATCGCTAATTATACCATGGTCGTGTG
Source organism: Halictus rubicundus (assembly GCF_050948215.1). Classification (NCBI taxonomy): domain Eukaryota; kingdom Metazoa; phylum Arthropoda; class Insecta; order Hymenoptera; family Halictidae; genus Halictus; species Halictus rubicundus. Next base: position 14,287,113 of record NC_135157.1, on the reverse strand, counting down.
AAAAACAAAATCGCGCCGATCCTTGATCGGTAGTCAATTTGTAAAATCGTCGCGGGAAAAACGAAATTCTGATTTTTAAGCGACAGTGTGTGCAATTCTTTCTGAAACACACCGTTCCCTTCGACGATCGGTAGTTTATGAGATCGTTACAGGAACAACGAAACCGTGCCGATCTTTTATGCACGATCTCTATAATTTCCTTCGATACACACTGTTCCTTTCGTCGGTCGGCTGCAACTAGAACATCGTCACGCAAGAAACGAAACCGTCTCTGCAGTTTCTTTTCAAACACACTGTTCCTCTCGACGATCGGCCATCATTGATCCAACGATCCTGAGGTCTCAATCGACGATCTGCACGATTCTAACACTCTGTTACTCTCGATCGGCAATTTAATATAACATTCTCGTGCAAAGGAATGAAGTCATAACGATCTTCAATCGAAAGTCTGCACAATTCTTCTCAAAACACACGGTTCTTCTTGATGATCGGTAATCAACATCAGTCACAGATAGTCTTCGTCATTTTTCTTCAAACACACTGTTCCTGTCAACGATCGGCAGTACCGTCATCGTTTAAGAAACACAACCATACCGATCTTCGATCGGCAATGTCCACGATTCCGGTCGAAATACACTGTTCCTTTCGATGATCGGTAACGAACTTTGTCATAGCTGCTTGAAGAACACCACCATACCGATCTTCGATCGCCAGTGTCCACGATTCCCGTTGAAATACACTGCCTCCGTGGATGATCGGTAACCGACTATGGTCGTGGTGCGAAAATCGAAACTGCAGCGACGTTTTGTCTGCAGTGCCAGCAATTTTTTCTTGAAACGCACTGTTCCTTTCGACGATCGAACTATGATCGTGCGAAAAACGAAACCGGCGGCGCTTCCGGTGTGCGAGTCGCCGAATCGAGCCGCGATCGCGATTTCCAGATTACTTATGCGCGCGGTTAGGTGGCAGGCCTCTGCGAATTACATAACGGCCGAGCTCGCACGCACGCAGCTCGGGCGCGTGTGCGGTGTGCACGCACCAACGGCCTCGTGACGATGCGCCGCGACCGGTAACTCGTCCCACCGGTCGACTTTGTCGAAACGATCGGCCGATGATGCCACCCTGCACCTTACCACCACTATCCGCCAGGAATTCCTCGAAATTAAGCTTCCTCGGCTAACGGTCCCTTCGCCGAGTCCTCTTCTGCTCCGGTTCGCCGTACCGCAGTTTGACCGAACTGGATCTCTACGATCTCGGATTTCGGACCCGGAAGCTCCTCCGATCCGACGCCATTGTTGACGGTTTCAAATTTGTTGAGTCCCGTAGGATCCAGTTCGATTCGCGCGATTGTTCGACCAGGTTTTATCGCGATTCGAAGAATACTCGATCCAGGTCCCACAAGATTTCGTTTAACAACGGCCCGACGAAAAAATTGTTCCTCGGCAGACTACGCGAGTAGTATTACGAACCGAGTATATCCCACACTGCGCACTGTGCTTTATCAAAATCCAAAGACGATAGATGACCGAATGAGTACTTTACTGAACTAATTATTCAGGCCGTTGAACTCACGGTTTCAGCATCGAAATTCCCGATCCAGTTCCCAGAGGGGTTTCACGATCACTTTGCACTGTCTCAAAAACCCTGTTGAGATTTTGACACGAGTACGGGAAGCGAAATGTGACATGGAGTTTTTGAGAAACGATCGGAGGGAAAAGCGCGCGTGAGTATTAGAACGAACCGAGTATCGAACCGGCGAGTTCGAGACGCTGAACGCACGTCCGAAGCGGAATACCGGCGTCGCGTCGGTGCATCGGTTCACCGTTCGCGTTCACGGTACCAGCAGCAAATGTGGCCTCGAGTGGTAGCGCTCTGAAGCGACACCTGTGAGGAGACGCTACCCTCTTCCTCTTCAGCCCGGAGAGGAGAGCCTTCTTCCACTGGCCCGGCCCGACCCGGCCCGGCCCGAGCTTCTCCCCTTCTTCCTTCTTGCTTCTTGTTTATCGAGATAACGACGGGCCCGCGAACACCCTCGCCGCTGAACCTAGATCGTTAAGGGGCATCGTTCCTCGACGTCAGCGAAAGGAGATGCGATCGGGAAATTGCCACCACGATGATTTTCGCATCGTTTCGTTGCACTATACCCCGGATTCTCGCCGTCACAGGTGTTGGATTTCAGGCTGTCCCCGAAATTAGTGCCGAAACCGAAAAATAAAATAATTGAACACTCCCTCCCATCCTGGTGCAAAGTTACGCTGTTGAATCCCACGGTAGCGATTTAAAGCTCCGTAGGCAATAATAACGCAAAACAATCTCGAGGGATATTAAAATTGCGCGAATGAAAAAAAAAAGAAAATAAGGAGGAGGAGGCTATTTCTGAATGAAAGCTGCAATCTCCGAGGACCCGATCAACATCTCGCGGACATTGTTACGTGCCGCGGTTGTTCCGACGGGGCCCGATCGCACAGCTATGCAAATGAAGCGGCGCAGCAGCTTTTCCATTACAGAGACACTTATTACAGCAGCGTTCTGCGGGTCGTCGGCGCGCGACGTTAATCAATCACGTTCGAACGTTCCCCCGTTCTTAATATACTTATTCGGCCCCGCGGATAAAGTCAGTTTGCGTTTTTTCCCCGTGGCACTTGTCAATTAACGTCTCCGGCCAGAGTTCCGTTCCCCAGCAAGCCGTTCCCCGTTCCGTCTCTATTAGACGCGAGAGGATCTTAACGTTTATTACAGGGAATAAAACTACACGCGTCAATCGGAGTGATCGGGCAACATCCTCGCAATAAAAGCACGCCGCGATTCCAGTACAGCGCAGCGCAACACAGCGCGGCGCACTGGCAGTCCCTTTTCTCTGCTGGCCCTGCGCGCGGCCGAGTTCGAGACCGCGCGAGTTGCGAGTTCCTTCGCGTTCGGTTTCTTGCGCGCGCTCTTGCTGCGCCGAGGTGCATCCGTGTGCGCCGTGCGTGTGCGCCGAGCGGCCACGATGCACCGACAATAACAGGAACGACAGTAACGAGCTGGGATCGCCGGCGATGCTCGCCAATAAGGCTCGAACTTAATTGCCCTCCGCTCTCGGCTCGCATTTTTCAACGGGATCCGCCATCTTTTCGACGCTGGTTTCGCTGGAGAACCTCGGTACTTGTTCGCGATCCGCTGCACCGTCACGCGTCGCTTCAAAACCGCGGCTCCAGGTCAGCAGAAATTAAAAAATTGGGGCACTTCATTTTTCATTTCAAAATAAAAATTTTCCAACTGTATTGCAACAAACTGGAGTGAAATGGAACATTTTTTTTTCTTACGTTTAATAATCATTGCATTAGTAGAAAAATTATTTCGTCCGTAAAATGAACAAATTGTACGTTCCTGAGTAGAGATTATGCTGGAACAGGCGCGCTTGCACTATAAAAGTAGATTAAACAAGTTTCGCAGTGTGTTCCACTATGTTTTTCTGCATAGAAATTAAAAAATTGGGAGACTTCGTTTTCATTTCACCTTCTCCTCGGATCTTTACGCAAAATAAACATTTTCTAACTGTATTGCAACAAACTGGAGTGAAATGGAACATTTTTTTTTCTTACGTTTAATAATCATTTCATTAGTAGAAAAATTATATCGTCCATAAAATGAACAAATTGTACGTTCCTGAGTAGAGATTATGCTGGAACAGGCACGCTTGCACTATAAAAGTAGATTAAACAAGTTTCGCAGTGTGTTCCACTATGTTTTTCTGCATAGAAATTAAAAAATTGGGAGACTTCGTTTTCATTTCACCTTCTCCTCGGATCTTTACGCAAAATAAACATTTTCTAACTGTATTGCAACAAACTGAAGTGAAATGGAACATTTTTTTTTCTTACGTTTAATAATCATTTCATTAGTAGAAAAATTATATCGTCCGTAAAATGAACAAATTGTACGTTCCTCAGTAGAGATTATGCTGGAACAGGCACGCTTGCACTATAAAAGTAGATTAAACAAGTTTCGCAGTGCGTTCCGCTATGTTTTTCTGCATTGTCTCTGCGCATCACTTTTTCCCGGCTATCATAATTGATTCTTAAGTTCAATTTACGACGGACACGAGGAAATTAATAAACGGAATAAAACTGCGTTATTACTATAGTCTAACAGCAACTGCAACGAAGAAGAGTATTTTCAACCGATATTTCATCGCAGCTCCGCATAAGCTGACATGATCCAGATTTCTTTCACACTGTTTTTCTCTAACGTAATGTTTATTAATCTTCGGGCCATTTGTGCGACGGGATTCCATGCCGTGCCACGGCCGACACTGTACTATAACGCAGTGTACAGTTGCAGCTTTTAACGGGATCGTGTAAATGTTTTCCCGCAGGAAATTCCATCCCCCTCGTTAGGATGCACGCGAACAGAAATTTAATTACGGCAACAAGAAATTAATGCGCATACTTTTAATGGGATTCGTTGCGGCCCTTTTTTCTATGATCGAAAGTCGTCTGGCAGTGAATTAAACTTTCGGAGAGACAGAGAAAGAGAGAGAGAGAGAAGAGAGAGTGGGAGAGTCGGATCGTTATAATATCCAAAATTATTGCAGTCGCATTCCAAGTGCAGGGGCAGGTGCATCGCCGAGGGATCGTCGCGGAAAGAAGACGCGAGAAGCGAACCGAGTGGAATGAACTGTAGCAGCTTATCCGCTCGACGAATTATTGTTTCCGCTTTCTCAGTTGATATTATCGTGACGCAACTCGGTTATAGTGAGGCCGTTCCTTCGTTCCTTAGCCGTGGCGTCGTGTTGTGTCTGATCGTTGCGAAATAATTCGCTGATGCACCGAAAAACGCGCAGAAATTTCCTGCGACGTTCGCCTCAAGGTAACAAGTATTTTTCGGCGTTGGCACGTTCGCTGTATCGCGCGGACTGCGCGTCTTTATGCAAAACAAGAATTTTCTGCATTTGTCGCAAGACACAGGAGTCACTTGCGATCTTTTTCATAATTTTACTGGGTCGAAAGCAATGATCCAATTCTTCACCCAAAATTGATTAATTTGACCCTGAGAAATTTAATTCCAGATTTCGGATTGAAGTGTCGGTGAAACTTCACCTTGGCAACCCAGAAATTCTTAATGTTTTTAAATATAATCCTGTAGATCTTGACGAGAAAATGCCAGAAATCCAAGTATTGGTGTCAGGAATTCACTGGTTCAGAAGATTTTAAGCGTTCTTAGCAGTTACTGTTTCGTTTCAACCGAACGATCAGATTACGACGAGTCGAAATTTATTATTGCGCTATTTTCTGTAACGAAATTACCATAGCTCCGACACTTTCTCGAGAATTCCAGCGCCGTGCTCGCACAATCAAAATCCCTTTAGCCAGTTAGTCGAGCACAGTGGCAACGAGCGAGCATCGGATCTTTACAGCACCGGTAAAAAAAGCCCCCGGTGAAATAAACCAATAAAGAATAAAGGATAAACGGCAGGTTGTAGCAACAGCAGCTACAGTAGCATGCTCGACCTTGGCAGCAGGTAACGCAGCGTAGCAACCGGTGGAAAGAAAGTTTGCAGCCGGTGGTGTGCACACGGGGCGCAAAAAGGAGCAGCGATTACCGACAGATTACAAATGTATCAACATCGCGTAATCGAGAGCCAATGCCAATACCTGAAGCTACGGCCGGAGCTGAAGCCCCGAAGAGGCCCTCGGGGCTCCGTTTCGAAAGCGGATGCGGATTTTTCGTGGCTCGGGCGGCACGGCCGGCTCAATAGGCTGGGAAAATCGAGGAGCAAGAAGCAACACCGAGGGAGAGAGCCGAGGGTTCGACGGTGAAAACAGGTGAATAACGGCCGACAGCCCCCGAGACTCCGAGCACGTTGCGAAGTCGATCTCATGGCCGACGAGTGTGGCGAACCGAGCGCGGATGCGCGCTCTCCTCTCGTACGAGGATAGGGTCACGGTCACGAGCAAGGTCGCTCCCGCGATTCTGCGCCAACTATCGTTAGCCGCTCGCCAGTCCGCGCAGGGGACGCGCAAAAATCTAGGAGACCCTCCTGCGACCCTAATCGAAGCGGTCCGACCCCGAACACTCAACCCCGAGACGTTCTTTACGGAGTCGTTTCTGGCACAGGCTGAATTCCCATGATGCCTCGGGAATGCTAGTATTACTTCTTCATAGATCATTTACAGTGGTTCAGTATTTCACCACTAAATTGTCCATTTTTGGAAAATTGCTGGAAAGTGTCTGTGACAATGTTGGACAATTTTTTTTTGCCAGTGAATCTACGGTGGATTTGAAGAAGGAAGCTTCCTCTTCACAACGAGCTATTAAAACTTGATCTACGACTTTTTTTAACCTAGCTATGCTTTTTTATTGGAGTGCGTTCTTTCATTTTAATGGTAACGGCACATTTTCAGCTTCCAATTGACCTGTGGAAGCGAAAAAATTTTTTTCGAGGTTCCAACTGCCACGAACTTGAAGAGTGAAGTATTACCTTTAAAAGGGCACCTTAAAATTGAATCTACGATTTTTGTAAACATAACTATGAACTTTTATCGAAGTGCATTATTTCACTTCAATGGTAATGGTACATTTTCAGTTTTTAATTGACCTGTGGAATTGAACAAATTTTTTTCGAGGTTCCAACTGCCACGAACTTAAAGAGTGAAGTATTATCTTTACAATGACACCTTGAAATTGAATCTACGATTTTTTTTAACCTAACTATGCACTTTTATTGGAGTGCGTTCTTTCACTTCAATGGTAATGGTACATTTTCAGCTTTTAATTGACCTGTGGAATTGAACAAATTTTTTTCGAGGTTCCAACTGCCACGAACTTAAAGGGTGAAGTATTATCTTTACAATGACACCTTGAAATTGAATCTACGATTTTTTTTAACCTAACTATGCACTTTTATCGAAGTGCATTCTTTCACTTCAATGGTAACGGCACATTTTCAGTTTCCAATTGACCTGTGGAATTGAAAAACTTTTCTTCGAGGTTGCAACTGCCACGAACTTGAAGAGTGAAGTCAAGAGGCAAGAGGGCGCTCATGCGACTCGGCGTGCCCGCAATATTTGCCTAGTTTCGCGCGTTCGCCAGCGAGTTTAGCGTCGCTCGTGCGCCCGGATTCAAGGTCGTGTTCTAGGCGAAAGGCTCGGCGCAAAAAGCTCATGCCTCCGGTCCCCGCCAGCAATGATTTGCGGCATGAAATCCCGCGTTAACCCATCCCCGATGACATTGACGTGGTCTCTCGCGAGCGTTGCGCATGGTTAATAGCGCGGCTTGGAACGCGACGGCGACATTAGCTCGTTCGTACACCTCCGGCGATCAAAGGGAGCGGGAGACGATGCGAATTTACTCTACGTGGCTCGGGCGAAGATCATAATTATCGCGTGATTCGCCGTCGACGCGTCCGCATTGTGGCCGGGGCCCGGTGTTTTCTTTGGCTCTCTCGGTTGCCAGCGCGGGAAATGGCAGGCGAACGCTTTCACGGGTGCGCGATCAGGTTAAAAAGGGTCGAGCGACGCTTTTGTCTGGCCGATTCGCCGAGTGAATCGTCCCTGCGGCTCCTAGACACCGTTCAATCCTCCGGGAGTAATTATTAGACCGAGGATCCTCCTGCGAAATGCAAATCCGACGAGTCGATCGTAGCAAACTGAGGCAAAAAAGAAAATCTACTTCCTCTTTCGATAATTTTCAGATGAAAATAATGTGCGAATTAGGTGCCTGGGTCAAACTGGACCCAATGCCCTCACAATTTTGTACAAAATTCGCAGCCCGATGAATTTTGATACAAAATTGTCCGAATTAATTGCAAGAAATAAGAGCCGAATAATTTTAGAAAGTTTAAATTTTGAATTTTGTGCAGCTAAATGTCCAATTGACACTGTACAACGCTCTATTATTCCTTCGATTAGAACAGGAATGCACTTACGCTCGATTAACAAAAGAACCATTATTTTCAGTTTCTTCGTGCCCCCGTAAAATCCGGTTCATTGTTATCGATAGAGTTCCATTCTCAACGCTGCCAGTTTTGACAGGCGAGTCACGTTGTTCTCACTGACATCGAGTGCGATCACGATGGTAATTAGACAGGGAATTTTTCTAGGCCTCCTTTGTCTCGGGCCGAACGCTGACTTCGCTGAAACGAAGCCGAGAAACGGTATTTTGAAACGACTCTCTGGAATATAATAAGGGAGGTTATTGTTAGGGAACGTTCGACGATTTTATGCGTGTAATCGTTCGCCTCGTCGAGTGGATCGGTGATTTCATAAATATTCATAAATGCGATTTTTATGCCACCTAATAGCGGGTCCATGTTACCGTGCAGCTACTTAGTGCTCTTATCAAGCGTTGAAATCACCGGAGCGATGATAGCGCTCGCTCTCTTGCCGCGCGCATTCAAGTCACCGGAGCGAGCGTAATGCTTGCGCGCTTGCCGGCCGTTCGAGTCTCCGGACCGATTACTATACTCTTCTTTTTCCTTTCGGAATCAGTCTTATCATTTCGTAAATGTTACGAGGATGTACTGGATTATATGGATGTCAGGACATGCCAAAACAGTGCAATGTAAAATAAAGTGTTTATACGCTCGAATCACCGATGGACGGCTAAAAGTAGGTTAGAAGAGTATTAAAAGTACGGTGTTTGAAGGAGCATTGTCACGTCGAATTTCCCACCTAAGAAGTCATGAAAATAAAGAATTCGTAGAAGAATTGATGATGTTTCAAGTACAACAAGCGCAACTTTTCACTTCTCTCTGTTACTTCATCTCCGAGCTTCGACGAACAGAGACAGTAAAATGGTTAGGTTATTGGCGCGCACGATCGACAGACAGTACGTAAAGCGTTCCCGCGCGATTAAGATACCGAGTTCATGTACTGGTCGTCGTTGCCGATGCATTTCAATTCGAGCGCGCTTACAAATCGTTTCCATCTGTCGCAACAATAAAACAATATCCGAACATTTTCAGACAAGAGGATCGTGAGTTGGCATGTAAGTTTCGCGAGAGAGCTGTATCTCTCTTCTCTCTCTCTCTCTCTCTTCTCTCAGTTTCTGCCTTTCCATCGTACATTTCATATGAAATGCAACAGTCTTCTGCGATACACGGACGAAACAAAGGCGCGGAATAGACCACTTAGTCCCTCGCGAATCTTATCTGCCGCATGCCCCGCCATTATCCGGACCTTTGTGTCCCCTGTCGGGGAACCACGTGACGTTCCTGTGATTTAGACGCATACCTGTGCTCCTACGAAATCGGGACGCCGAGTGACACCTATCCAGTGCATCGAGATACCGGATCATTTTCGCATTTCAATTCGCTTTGTCTATCGGGACCGCAATTTGAGCATTTTTGTCGGGCTAAGTGGCGGCCACTCGATAAACGTGTTTTCCGTAATTCATGGCTGCGGACGCACTTACGGGTAGTTGTCCGAGTTATAAGTTGCCCGGGAAGTAATAGATCTTTCTGCGAGCTGCCATTTTCGTTGTTCATTCGAGGAAACGCAACGGAAATTACTAGTTGTAGGAAATGTCTGATTTTTTACGGTGACATTAAACGGGCGGTAAAAATGGAATGTTAAAATGTATCTTGTTCGCCAAGATTTAGATCGATAGTGTGTATCTCCTTCAGGAATTTTATCTAACTTTCTTGGCGATTCAAACAAATTTGCTTGTTTTGTTGTGAAGTGTCCGATGCCACGATTATTGAATTTCATGATAAACAACTTTCTAATACACAAAACATTTCGATACACGAACGGCGTGGATTGAAAGTCGCGTAAAAAGCGACGGTGAACGTGTTGATTAAAATTGTAAACTTTCCTCTTGAGTCGTTTAGCGATACGTAATTTTTTTAAAATTTAATATATTGATCCGACACACTTTCGATCAGCGACATAGAAAGACCGAAAAAAAATATAATAACTCTCGTAATTTCTATTATTTTTACTTTTAAAAAATCACACGTGTACTTCAAATGCCAATAAATATGTGTGCAAAATCCTAATTCAGAAAGTGCAACAGTTCTTCTGGAAAAAATTCCTAGATTATCAACAAAAGGGCTGGAATGATATTAACCGTCTACCCATGTTTTTCAAGACATTACCAAAAAATATATAACTCATGTAATTATGATTATTTCTGATTGAAAAAAATCACACATGTACTTCAAGTACCCGTAAATGCGTACAAAAAATCCCACTGCAAGAGGTTCACTAGTTCTTCTGAAAAAAATTCCCAAAAAACGGCGTCGAAAACCAGAACACCCCGTTAAATCTTAAATTCACTATTCTAACAATTGCGATGAACCGATGACAATCTCCGCGGCATAGCTCGAAAGCACTTGACCCCGGGGATAAATCACCTAACCGCAATCAGCTCTCGCGGAATTCCGTGGCGTCTGATCGCGGGACAATCGGATTACTATGAAAATCGCGTGTAATCGTAGCAGCGATGGCGACACGGCACCCCGCGGCGCCAGTAACACGTGGAAACCGGCAACGGCCAGCATTCTAAGCGGTCTCATGACAATGGAGAGAACGCCGCCGCTCTCTATCGTTCCCGATATCGGGTTGCCGATGAATTTTTTTCCGTTGCCGCGCGTGCGTGCGCGGCGTCTCGTTCGATGCAAATAGAGTAACTGGACGGGTTTGCAAATATGATCGGTCCGGTCTGGGTCCGAAGGGGGCCGGGCCCCGCTTAGTGTGTCACAGGAACGCTTAATTCAACGTCACTGGCTCTATTATCGTTAATTTATTGCTCGGCACGGCGGACCGGTACCCGGACACGGGTTTTCCAGCTGAACCACGCCGTCGAACAAATTACAGAGTTCATAGAAAATTACGCTACACCCACGCCGCCGGTTTTTAATGGTTACAAATCGACGAGGTGTCGTCTCCGATACCGAGAGAAGCCCTCCTAACCCAGATAAGGATACCGCACGCGTGTCCAGCCGTACAGAACCGGACGCCGGGAAAAAGTTTCCGTCGATCCTGCTGACCGGTGTGCGTCCGACCGTGGCGGAAACGCTGCCTCTGCTTCGCCGTCCTTCTTGCTCGGCTTAACACTATTTTTCATAGCGAACACTTTCGCCCTCGACTCCCACGAACCACGGTTCGCAGCCTGCAATTTCATTTTTATGCGGCGAGCGCTTCAATCGCTTTTACACACCGCCATTTTACCTAGGAGATTATCTTCTACAGGCAAATTTTGTTTTAAACAATTTTTTTCATATGAGAAATAATTTTTCTTCAAAAAATGAATATATGCGTCTTATTGTATGATGTGTAAGCAGTGTTTGCTAAAAATTTCAAGTAAATATTTTGAACGGAAACAACGTGGCAGCCATTTTTAAGAAATATTTTCATACACGCTCGTGGTACGAGATACATACTCCGTAAGGATTTATTTTACGTTAAAGTAGACGAATCATGTCATATTTACGAAAAATATGCGTGTTTTTTAGAGAGATGGGATCGACCATTTTCGAGGATCGAGACAGAAAATGGTTGCGGTTTCCCGGAATCGGCGGGCAGAAATCCGCGTCCAGTTCCGCGGTCTAGCAATGATCGCCAGCATCCGGGAAAAACGAGACACGCTGCAGAGGAACGGGCCGTATGCTAATCGACGTGAAAGTCATTACAGGCGAGGTCTTAATTAGTTCCATGACAATGACGCGCTCGGTTCCACTTTCACCGAGTGTGTGCGTCCGATCGGATCGGATCGGATCGGATCGAGGAGGCAAAATAAGTGGGCGGCCGACTTCCTATCCGAGTCCTGGTCCGATCCTTATCGAGATCGATCGCCGATCGATTTTCCGTTGGACGGTTTCGCAGACCACGCGATAAGTACCGTCCCCGCGGAACGGACGTGGGACGAGGGAATGTTGTCCACCTCCACGGAACGAGCTTCTTCTTCCTTCGGACGTCGTTCGTAAAGAGAGGAGACAGCTTACAGCAGACGACTCAATGTAACCCTCTGCTGCTTTATTTTTAATTACCCGCGACCCGGTCTTTCTCTTTTCCCTTTAATCCTCTTCACATGCGAAAGGCACATTCATGTACGAAATAAAAATTGTATCAAATGTAACAAACAGGAGTCATATAGACAATTATTTCGAGTCTTATACAAGTTAATCAAAATTAGCACCTACTACAATGAAGAGCACATCAAATTAGGGGTACCTTAAGTCATCAGTTTGCAGGTTTCCCATTTGTTGCTGAGTTACAAATTTTCAAACTTTTACAATTATCGTGTATCATTTCTTTTAGTAAATCCTTCTCTCTCTCTCTCTCTATGATTCTGGAAAATTCAAATTACTCAGACGAGCTTGCAGTTCCCTTTTAAAAATTGCTATTAAAAATACAATTTGCACGTGTACGATGTACACATACAATGTGCATACATTGCATACAGCGACTATACTTACTAAAAGTCTGAGAGAGAGAGAAAGTCTTCCTCGAAATAAATTCGTACAAAATCAGCAAACAAAATTGACGGGAGACCGGAAGTAAAAGTGGCTAAGGATTACCAAGGTTGAACTGATTTGCATGTACGCAAGAACCGCAGAGGGGGGATGGGGCAATAGTGTTCGCGCACGTTCGAGGACCATGCACGATCGTCCGCACGGTCCCGAGGTTCGCCAGCTCCATTAGACGGTGAGTTTTCATGGTTCGACGTCGGTCACGAGTGTCGGCCATCTTCCTAACACATAATTTGACACGTTACAGTTACGGGGGACGGTCAGATAACCGTAAAGCTTTTTTTCTCGGCGGTCCGGTCGTCGAAGAGAACAGCTCGCCGGGTACACGGGACTTCCTCGTTCGGCACGGTGATTTATCTTGCATCCGAATAATCTTGAGAATCGGAGCAAACGTGACCGAACGATTCGAATGGCTCCTATCCTGGCCTCCGGAGTATGCAGGAGAGAACAAGGGCTGGTTGTACGTGAGCTGGAAGCTGTGGAGGCCTCTCGGAGGAATCGTGGAATCGTAGCCGATATTCTAAAAGGCATTCCCGATATGCAGACAGAAAACGTGTTGGAAACCCGGGTGACCGTTCTCCGTGTACGTTCCTCCTCCTCCTCCTCTCTCTCTCTCTCTCTCTTACTTAGGAGAGGACGAGAGAGACAAAGAGTAAAAGAGATATTACAGGCGTGTGTTCGAGCGTTTCGGTTCCCGTGGCAAGGTGTCGGAAGGGCACGTGCACGCGAGCACGAGCTATGGCCCCGCACAGTCATTAAGTCCTGGTGCTAAGGACCGGCTTGCATGACGTCCACCGGAGATCCCCTTGTCTCGCTCCTTCGATGGACCCGTCGAATAATATTTCATCTCTCTCGCGTTAATTCAGCCGAGCGGTGACTTTGTCGTTTCCTGCCGAGCGGAATCGCGATCCCGCGAACACCGACCGATCGGTGTCGATTTCTGCGAGCGCGACTGTCACGGAGGTGAATATTGATCGTCCGAGACTTGCTCCATTAACGCATCCCCGCAGATCGTTCCTACGATCGACAATTTCTCGTTGATCTGCCGTCGAACGACGCCGATTGTGCAGGCGATCAAGAAAAGCGAATCAGTTTGTACAGAGTGTTGACTTAGCCTGCTCGGAACGGAGAAATCTGGCAAACAATTTTATTATTAACGCCGTCTGTCAATAATTAGATTAGAAAATACCTCGAGGTTCTCTAAGCCCTTTTCTTTGCCTCGGGTAAAATCGTTCTGAAACCGCACGGAATCAACCTGCACGAAGGAAAAAGGTGTTTGCCTTGCCCGCAACAACGGAACGTAAAACTCTCTTCGAGTAACCTAGGTAATTGCATTTTACGGGCAGCTGCGATGCACCGCGCCGCGCCGCGCCGCTGCGTTAAATGAAATTAATTTCAGGTGTCGCAACCAGGTGAACAGGTTCGGACCTCGAAGGGACTCGTCCTCTAGGAACGGTAATTACGTTCGAGCAGAATCTAACTGTCAAGCCTCGCCGCCGTGCCACGGTCCCGAGGATGACAGGGAAGTGACATTTGACGGGGCTTCGTTTCGAAAGCGACGTTAACAAAGACGTGTCATCGACGGAATAACAGTCCGGCGATGTCTTCGGGCAGTTCTCCGCTTGTTACCAACCTTCTCTCCTTTTCTCTCTCTCTCTCTCTCTCTCTCTCTCTCTCTCTCTTTCTCTCTTTCCTTTTCCACGCCGTTTATATGCATTTTCTTTCCTCTCCGTTTCTCCTCGGTCTGCGATCCCTCTCCACGGCGCACGATCCTCTCGCGAGCGACTTGATGGATGATACGATGGCACGCACAACCACCGGCATTATGCTAATTAAACGTCTAATCAATCCCTCGTTTATTCGTGCTTCTAACCACCGGGCCTGCCGATCGTAATTGTTTCGTACGCACCGGTAGCTGGACCGTAATATTAGGTCGGTGCACGAGGAGCGTTCGATTTCACGGGGCTTATCTGCCTCCCCTGCTAATTGGCTGATCGAAGTGAACACCGGGCGATTAGGTTTAGCCACGCGTTGCACAGGACTCGACGAACGACGGTCGATCGTTTTCGGAAAGTGTTGACCTCGCTTCCGGAGACAAAAATTCGTGATTAGCTCCCACATTAGAACTAATTCAATACTCCGAGGCGAACTCTAGGCACGTCCATTATTTAGAGAAAAATTCTACTCGATGCTAACTGCGCTTCTAAAAACAAAAATTCACAATCAGCACCAGCGTTTCACAATTAGCGCCCACATTGGTAATAATTCAAGACTCTGAAGCAAACTTTAGGCATGTCCATTATTTAATGAAAAATTCTACTCGATGCTAAGTACACTTCCAAAGACAAAAATTCACAATCTATACTATCATTTCATAATTAGCTCCCACATTGGAAATAATTCAAGACTCTAAGGCAAACGTTAGGCACGTCCATTATTTAATGAAAAATTCTACTCGATGCTAAGTAGTACACTTCCAAAGACAAAAATTCACAATCTATACTATCGTTTCATAATTGGCTGCCAGATTGGAAATAATTCAATACTCGGAGGCAAAAACCAGGCGAGTTGGTTCTCCGGTAAAAATTGTTCTCACGAGACAATCAGCTGGATAAATTCGAAAAACACTCGGAAGCAAGGATCGAACAATTCCAGTGCCCGGCGAGTTTCTTCGCACCGCGATAACGTGCGACGATTTAAAAGTATAGTTCCCTGAAAACGCGAGAGAGAAAAACAGCGAATTCGTTCTCTGAACGTACGTTAACCTGTGGCGGCTCTGCCTCGCTTCACTGGCCACCGGAGTAATAATATTCGTGATCTGTTTTACGTTCGTTTACCCGGTCTTACGCTTCGAAATCATTCCCGAGGAAATCTAATCACGGCCGGGCTGTCACGGATCGTTCTACCAGTGTGAATCATCGTTCTACGGACGGTTGTATGGATCGGATCACGTAACTAACCGCGGAGGTATTCCATCGTTAACGACACTGAGACGTGTGCTATCCGCTGCTCATTTTCTCGCGACTGGCCAATTGGATCGTTTCTTTCCTTGTTTATGCATAACTTCAATTTCTGGGGTACGTTTCCATCGGGTCGGGACGGGACGTGGAAATAGACATTTTAAAACTGTACCCTTTAGTCTTAGACTGCACCGAAAAGTGGAGTAAATTGTCTATGTTGTTTAAAAATTTACTGTAGACTCCTGTACATCAGGGACTCTTAAAATTTATTAGAGAAAATTTTAAATGAACTAGTGAACGTTTTCATTCATATTAATGTACACGTTGAAGTGCAATTTTAAAGCGCTATGGGGAGTAGAGAAATAGACATTTTAAAACTGTACCCTTTAGTCTTCGACTGCACTGAAAAGTGGAGTAAATTGTTTATGTTGTTTAAAAATTTACTGTAGACTCTGTACATCAGGGACACTTAAAATTTATTAGAGAAAATTTTAAATGAACTAGTGAACGTTTTCATTCATATTAATGTACACGTTGAACTGACATTTTAAAGCGCTATGGGGAGTAGAGAAATAGACATTTTAAAACTGTACCCTTTAGTCTTCGACTGCACTGAAAAGTGGAGTAAATTGTCTATGTTGTTTAAAAATTTACTGTAGACTCTGTACATCACGAACTCTTAAAATTTATTAGAGAAAATTTTAAATGAACTAGTGAACGTTTTCATGCATATTAATGTACAAGTTGAACTGAAATTTTAAAGCGCTATGGGGAGTAGAGAAATAGACATTTTAAAACTGTACCCTTTAGTCTTCGACTGCACTGAAAAGTGGAGTAAATTGTCTATGTTGTTTAAAAATTTACTGTAGACTCTGTACATCACGGACTCTTAAAATTTATTAGAGAAAATTTTAAATGAACTAGTGAACGTTTTCATTCATATTAATGTACACGTTGAAGTGCAATTTTAAGGCGCTATGGGGAGTAGCGATGAAGAGATTTTGAAACTGAATTTTTCAATAGTAGCTTCGAGTGTGCGCTTTTAAATATTTTTCGTCTACTAAGAAATTTTTCTTGAATTGATAAATCAATTCAAATTGAATCAATAAAGTATCTATATCTTCGGGGTATTGCGATAAATCGAGTCTCCAGTAGCAGAGACTTCAACGCTGGAGACTGCAGCGCCGGAGACTTCAACGCCTGCAGAAGCGAGCTCCCGAAGCAATTCTTGCACGCGCGCGGTCTGCAAGCAATTTTCTGTTGCCGAAGTTCTCATTAGACCACTCTGAAATTTAGCAATTTACAGCCTCGCATATATCTAATAACAAATCTCAAATCTCAATCTGAATAAATCCAATCCTGTTATCACCAAAAAAGAATATACGTCAGTCTCGTTTAGTCCTAGGTAATTAAAGAGATAAAATAGCCAAGAACGACCTGGAAGCGTCGACAAAAATCGTCCTTGAAATTCCTGTAATCACGTTAAAAATCCAAAAAAGTGACAAGAAGCCGGGAATTTTTAATAACAAGGTTCTCGACGCACGGCTCCTGCAGTCTGGATGGAAACAGTTCGCGAAAGAACCTCGATTACTACAATTTTCGATCGGGTATCGAGCGTAGAGTCGACCTTGAAGGGCTTGGCTACGAGAAAAATCGGTCCACCGGGTATGTATCTCTCCCGCCCTTCCGCCCCCGCCGTTTCAGCCTCGGCGCAACGTTGGGGGTGGGTGCATCGGCAACGTTGCACACCGGCCGCGGCGTCGCATTACGTTTATTAACCTAACCTTACCTTGCAGAAGAGCGCATACACACGGGAGAGCGTGGTCCTTGCACACGCGAGGGCGAACCTGCACCGGAGCCTCTCGCGCGATTACTATACCTATACCCCGCGTCGTAAACGACAGCGCTCGCTTACTGCCGGATAAAGCGAAGACCTGTTGCACGCCGGCCCACCTTCGTTCGGCTTTTTAATGGACGCCATTTACCGTCTGACGAATCCTCCCCGGACCGCGAATTTTTAAACAATCGTCCCCCCACTCCCCACCCTCCCTCGAGTTTTCGCGAGCTCGGCGAAGTTCGCGCGTTTATGGCCCCGTCTAGCCTGAACTCGGTAAAATCAAGACTTTAATGAAGTTTAACGCCGGTCACGATATCGCCACGGACTTTATGGGAAGCCGGATTTTTAAGGACTAATTTCACGACAGAGCGATTAAATCTGTAATTAAATCGGACGCGATAAGGAACTCCGCGGGGTTGCTCGCGCCGGCTAATTTTAGACTGGCGTGCTCGTTAGAAATAATTAATAGCTTCTAACAGTTTAGTGGAGTCTGCCGAGGGGTGTGTAAAATTTATTTTGGACGTATCGATGCTCGTAATTGGGAATTTTACATGCACTGTGCAATTATTGGAAAGTGTTTTACGTTTTGTTACGAGCAATTTGAAAGTCCATAGATAACTAGAGAAATGATTTTGTTTTATTCTAGGTTGTTCACTTGGCATGCGTAATTCGAACAATAGATCATAGATTAATCACAGCATGTATATTTTAATATTAAAATATTTGATTGCTGATTTAGAAAGCAAGTTTGTTTTCCATTTTCGATTACCTTCAGATTGTCTTATAAATTCATATGTGATCGCAACTAATTACGTCTGAATATAATACGTATAATTATAATATGAATATGAATATATTACGTCTGAATAATACATATAATTTCATAATGTCATATATCAATCATATAATTAATATAAATAATACAATATGAGTGCACGTAATTATATGACCGATTAATTATACGACTCTACAGTTTTATCCTGCTCTTTAATGCAATCTTTATCGATTCCTGCATGGAAAATAAAATTATTACTTTCGATTAAGACTTGGATAGCTTCTCCCGGGTCCATGTTGACCTAGCCTCTCGAACATATTGTGTATCCCATATCCCTGGCTTTCAATTTAAATTGATAGCTTATTTAATCGAATGCAACATGATCAATGGATCTAAATAAAACAACATTAAGAATAAACTTTAAAAAGTTAATAAACAACGGTCATCTAAAGGGAGCCACGCATCACCCCTTCGGCGTTATCCCTGCTATACTACACTGGGGTCCCTCGTGACCCAACAAAACTTTTGCACACGAATTTTCGCTGCTGTGTTGACAACTGCGAATGTGAAGTTTCTTCAACATTTTTGGGAACATTTGGGGTTTTCAAAATGGGTCAAAATGACCGGTATTTCTTCATTTACTTCGTCAATATTTTAATTTGAGAATTGTTCGACGAATTCAATTCCGTGGGCATATACTGTAATAAAAATCGGTAAAAATCTGAATAAATACTATCACTTAGGGTCGCAAAAATTGTATATTTTGAGAATAGTCGCATTTATGCGAAGCCACCGAGTGCATGGTCAGCTCCGGAGCTGATGCCCGGTGCCCGGTGCGGTTTCGTGAAAGCGAGTTCGCAAGTGGTCGTGATAACAACGGAAGGGAAGAAGAGAATCGCGAAAATAGGACAAGGGACTACCGGGCGTGCTGCTTGCAAATTCCATTATGCAAAGGGAACGCCACGACGAGCACCCTAACTCGAACAATTTCATGTCGATCGTAGGAATCGGAAAAATCTCCGAGGGTTATTTAAGAACGCACGGCAAAACGAACCGCTCGAAAACCGGCATTATTATAATCTAAATATATCCGCGCGATCGGTCTTATCGTTTTTCCATCGAAATTAATTATTTTCTTAATTGGATGCTGGTCGATTTGTGCTCGTTGTCCGCCGGGCAAAAGAGAGCCGAATGACTTCATCAAAAATCGAAACGCCGGGTTTCTTATAACACGTAATTGTCGGACGAGCAGCGAAACTCCGCGAGAAATAAAAGGATCGGACTTTGTTCGGGAATAAACCCCTTTCGAACGATAATAGACTCTTTTCCTTGAAACCATAATCCAATCAAGAGCACAGGCTCTGGCGACCATAAGTTCGAGATCGCCGGCGCGACGGCGCGCTAGCTTTTTCCTTCTCTTTTATTGTTTTCTTTTTTTTTTATATTGTTCGCGACCGGGTTAGGCTTCTCTCTCTCCCGCCGCATTCAAAGCAAGATACTTCTATAATCTTCGGCGAGGGTATAATTTGCCGGGGCGATTTCGCAACGAGGTCTCGTAGACGCCCAAGAACAAGCGAACGTATTAAGGAACACCGCACGAGCATCGCGATCAGCCGTATCTTAATCCTATTAGTTCTCGTGGGATGAACTTCGCGGAGAAATGATAGAGATTCGAGGCGAGCGGGACGAGATAAAGCCCAGGTGGATCCTACGATCCCGATGAACGCTGTCCAGTCGAAACGGTCGGACTCCATAGTCCTGCAATATATGGGACGCTTTATTTCGCCAGGCACATTCCTATTCTGACGGGGAGTATGCAAAAGTGCTCGTTACCGAGCTCCTTCATTTTCGTTAAGCAGCGTCCAATTCTCTAACGCTTCCAAGGTATGTGGGAGTCTTTTTATCTGCGGACTCCATTTTCTTTGTAACCGAGAACTAAACGTGGCTTTCTGAGAGCCTCTCTGGAAGAATTTATGCGCTACAATTTTCAGAATACTTTTAAAATATACCTGAAACATATATCTTGTTGAGACTCCTTGTGCAAGAATTTTTAAAATACCATTAAATCGTTTTTAATAGCCCCAATGTATGTATCTTCATCCTTCATGAATTAATCTGTTGCACTCGAAGCTATTTTAATTCTAAAACTAAATTTTTCTTCCGTCTTAGAATATTTTCATTTTAATCATACGAAACCGATCCGACCTCTACATATAATATTTAAACGTTTAGTAATCTGTTAAACACAAACTTTGTAATGTAACAAATATTTTGTAATATTTTTTGTAATTTCTTTGAAATAATGCCACAACAATTTTTAGTGGTGCTCCAGAGTCACCACTCGAGTGCAAAGGGTTAACCTTTTGCACTCGAAGCTATTCTAACTCCAAAACGAAACATTTCTTCCGACCTAGAATATTTCTATATATTTTTTACTCATGTTAATCATACGAAAACGGTGCAATTTACTCGCGCAACACCGAAACGTTTAGTAATTCATTAAATACAAACAAATTGAATAATGTAACAAATAATGACACAGCAATTTTTAGTGACGCCTTAGGATCGCCATTCGAGTGCTAAGGGTTGAATCATTTCCAGCAATCCCGACTTATATCCCGATGAATTAAACGAATTAATCCACCGTATTAAATCGTTTTCGGCAATAATCAATGAATCGGCGAATCAAGTCCTTTTCATGACATCGAATTAACTAACTTTCATTTCACGAATTAAATCATTCTTGGTGGCCGATTTGCTTTCGTCGAATTAAATTGTTTTCGGCAAGTCCGACGTGCTCGCATGCGGCGAACCGAGCGCAAGCGTCGAAAGGGCAACACGGGCGAACAAGAAGGGAAAAGGGAAGAGGAAGGGCACCACAGGAACGTATGTCGCGGGTCCGGCACCCTCCCCGGTCCCCGTGGCAACATCTGTCAACCAGGTATATATACCTGACAGGCCGATAAACTGGCTGACGGAGCCACGGACCCGCCTTGCATTATGCAATCGAGGCGCGCCGAGCTTTTCTTTTCAAGGTGTTCAGGAGAGGCGGCTCATGCAGGAAGGCAAGAGAAATAAGAAAGAGAGGGAGAGAGAGAGAGGGAGAGAGAATGAGAAGAAGCAGATAGCCATAGCCCTTTCGTACGTTCTACCACCTGCGGCTACGAAAGGGCCACACCGCGAATATTATTATCCGGGTGCAGACACCGAGACCAACAAAGATCGAAGAATCTTCTCACCTTCTCCCACCCGGGGAGGCTTGAATTAATTGTCCTAGCGCGATGCACCCATTAAAACCCTCCTACGTGATCCAGCCGGTCTGTTCCCCCTTCAGGATCTTCAGCCGCCTCTCACACGATTAATCTTGCTCGCTCGGATCGTCCAAAAACAATTTCATTCGACTCGAGTCTTATTACCGTCCACCTTGGATCGCTGAAATATTCCCCCTCCATTATTTTATTACTTTAGAGCGGAACACCGCGAGAAATTCCGCGGAGAATTTTATTTCAAATTTTTTAGACCGTTCTTGACTTCGGTTCGAGTTTTGTTCCGTCCTATAGTCGATTTTAGTCACTCGAAATTCCCACCGAGGAGGCACGAATTAATTATCCTAGCGCGATGCACCCATTAAAATCCCTCCCACGTGATCCGGCCGAGCTGATCCCGAGGATCTCCGACCGCCTCTCGCACGATTAATCTTGCTCGCGTTTATGAAAGAAAATTCCAATTACGATTTCGAGCTGCTCCTCGATCGCGCTTCCTCCGGTAACTGGTTCGGCTCCGGGGAGATATATCTAGTTCTTGCATACTAAATGCACGGGTTTTTACAGCGAAAACACTGGAACTACGGGGGCACGAAAAACTCGTTCTTCGAACCAGAATTCTCCGGTGTACGATTATGCGAACACGCGTTCGTGGGGAATTATTCAATAAGGTTATTTCCATGGACGAGATCTGAATAAATATACTGTTGCTGTAGCGTGGAAGAGTTTTGCTGATAGAGATAATATTAATTTAGATACGTGTTCAGATTCTCGATAATTGTGATTCAAAAAATTCGGAACCTGCCATTTTGACGGTTCCCGTGACTCTGAAACTATTCGCTTCGACTTCACAGAATTTTTTCAGAAAAAAAGGGGTTCCAAAAGGTATGAAAATGCTCCAGCTTCCCAGCATAGTAGTCGCCAACGTTCAGCATATTTTCCAGCGTTCCGAATCAATGGCGGACGGTTCGACGCTCCAGCTCGGCGCTCCCAAGACGGAAACGCGAGGATGCTCGCGCGCCAAGTGTATGATTATTGTAGTTCCTCGAATGGAGGCGATAAGACGCATAGTTCGTAGCCAGATAGGCCGGGCCTCTCGCCGATATCGCCCGTTGTTTAGCGGCTTCGAAACGATTTCCGGTGCGCAGTTTGCGGTGCAAGCTCCGTTCCGTTTCGTTTCGTTTCGTTTTGCTCCGTTCACAGTCGGACGATTCCCGCTCCCGATGGATATCTGGCCCTCAAAGGGAGCCATAAGTTGGGAGTATTATCTGGCCGGGCGACGGGTTGAACGGTCTCTCGTAAACGCCGGAACAATGCTCGAACGTTACCGATTCCTTGGGAAAACCGATTACCGAGGCGCGAGGCGTTGTGATTACAACTTTTGCATAAGAAGCCCCGCCGCGGAATAGATAACCGCGGGATGATACAGGTGTGAAAACCGCCTACAGGCGTGTAAACCGCCGCCGCCAATCTCGGCTAACAATTTCAAATTATCACATTACACAGTTTTCTAGCCGAGGAGCGCGGCAACGGCGGAATTGCGCGCGGTGATTACGGGTTGCGAACCGCGCCGCGATTCTTTTTCTCTTTTTTTTTTTTTTTGCCTCGCGAACAACCATTTGACACCGTTCGAGCACCATAGAGGATCATCAGCGGCCGCGGGGACGTCCAATGGCCGCCTCCCCGGCCAAATATGGCCGGTCGTTTCCACATCGCGGAGTAAAAACCGCCGGAAAAATGCCCACCTTGCTTTCTGTTTTCAGTCGCAATTCGGGCCGGAATTGAAAAAGTATAATTAAAATAACTACACAAAGACAGGAAATTGTCGGGAACAATATTGACAATAATTCATACTATGAAAAAGTGAATAAAAATACAGCTACACTAAATTCTAACCATATTTCCAAAGCAAATATAATTTCATCGGCACTGCAGACTGTCATTTTGATTAAATTAATTTTTCCATTGGTCCATTTAACACGTTGAACGCCACGTCAGCCATATGTGGCTGACGGAATTATTTGTGCGGGTTTTTAAATGAATTTTTACGTTGATATATTCATTGTACTAAACTTAATTCGGATCTGTAACATGCAAGAAAGTTCGAGGATTACTCAGTATCGTACATTTAATGTTTTGTAATTTTTATTTCATTAAATAACTTACTTTGATTTTATGGAATTTTTCGGGTTTCTAGTTTGGCGTTCAAAGTGTTAATTATCGTAAGACAGAAATCGTGGACCGAGGGGCTAAAAAGGGAATTCTGGGAAACGGTACGAGCAAAATGGAGGAGCACAAGTGCGGCGGGATTGACCGAGTAGGTGAGACAATTCCAGGACACCGGAAACGCGGTGGAAAAGCCCGGAGCGATGGGGGTAGAAGGCTTTAACGCTCGAACAGTCGCTTTGTTGTCAGTGATTTATGGGGTCTTATAGGAGGCACGGAGATGCCGACTGTCTGGTGTCATGGCATTTCGTATCGCAGTCACTTCGCTTCCGGGGTGTCGTGAATCAAGCGAACACGTCGCGACCAGCGCGATTATACGACCTCGCGCGCAGGACACGTAGGGCCGTAGGTACCTTCTCTTCCCCGAGCTTTATAGTAGGTATACATCTGTAAAAGATCGGTACGTTCGTCCAGTCCATTTATTGCCGGTGCCCAACAGTTTCTTCGCTCTCCCGGCCTGAGAACGACCGAAGATTTACGAAGCGCGGCCGCGTATCGAGTATCTAGCGAAGATACTCTTTTTTTTCCCCCCGAGTGCTACGATGCGCCCCGTGGTGGGAGTTGACCGATCGCTTCTTCATAGTTGTCGGAGGAATCACTATCTTCAACCCCTGTGCTCTGTTCGCCTTTTCCTCGGCGTCCCTCGATTTTTACGAAATTCCATTTCTCCGGTCTTGCTGCTGATTTTTAGAGTTCTAGAGATGGAGTCGTTGATTAGGATTGTTATCGCAGAGATAATTGTTCAGCATAAGGTCCGTTGAACGTAATATCGAGCTATTTCAGTACCGTCGAGTCACACTGACTGCAATCCCGTGTCTGGCAGGTGGGCAACCGGAATAAATTCGTTTCGCAAGCACCAACAATAAACGCGTTTGGGCGTTTAACGCGCATTATGGTGGCCCATAAAATATCCCGGTGTCCAGACCGAGTCGTCTCGTCTGCTTCATCTCTCCGATTCTTTCTGCTGGCAAATGTACAGGGTGTCCCAGATAAAACCTGAGATAAAAATCAAAAGAGGAACCGCAACTGTCTCGTCTCTATTCTTAAATTGTTTACGATTCGAAACGTCTCTCATTCGTCTGTCAAAAATAAGTCAATTTATTAAACAGTCGTAGATAAATTCGTTCGGCGTCGGATGACACGCAGATGCGTATTACTCACGCGTTACGTCCGCGATTACACGACTTAGCCCCGTGTCCACGGAATCCTGTCCTACTCGCGCTGCTCCAGATCATTCTTCACTCTTTCAGCTTTCGTTTTATAACTTTCTATCATACATTACTGTCCGGGGAACATCCGGCAATATTCCGGCCGGTGGATTAAAACGACGCGCTAATAATATCACTGTTTGTTAATGAAGTCACTGATCCAGATAAGCAGAGTCGCTCTTCTTGAATCTTCATTAGAGCATGTGTCTTCAATCTTCATTGCGATCAAGCCAAAAAGTCGATCCAGGTCTTCGATGTTCATTAGAATCAACTGAAAGAATCATGTCAAGCCTTCAATGATTATCAGAATCGAGCCAAAGAATCTATCCAAGTCTTGAATCCTATTTAGAATCAGGTCTATGGATCAAGTCAACTCTTGACTCTTCATTGGAGCTGAGTCAAGTCTTGAGTCTCCATTGGAGTCAAGTCAAGTCTTGAATCTTCTTTGGAGTCAAGTCAAGACTTTTATCTTCGTTGGAGTTGAGTCAAGTCTTGCATCTTCCTTTGAGTCATGTCTTGAATCTTCCTTTGAGTCATGTCTTGAATCTTCCTTTGAGTCAAGTCTAGCCTTGAATCTTCCTTTGAGTCAAGTCTAGCCTTGAATCTTCCTTTGAGTCAAGTCTAGTCTTGAATCTCCATTGGAGTCAAGTTAAATGTTCAATCTTGTTTGGAGTCAAGTCAAGACTTGTATCTTCATTGGAGTTGAGTCAAATCTTGAACCTTCAGTAGTGTCAAGTCAATCTTGAATCTTCTTTGGAGGCACGTCAAGTCTTGAATCTTGAGTAGAATGAAATCAAGTCTTGAGTCTTCATTAGAATTCAGCCAACGACTCAAGTCAAGTCTTCTTTGGAGTCAAGTCAAGTCTCGAATCTTCAGTAGAATGAAATCAAGTCTTCAGTCTTCATTAGAATTCAGCCAACGACTCAAGTCAAGTCTTCTTTGGAGTCAAGTCAAGTCTTGAATCTTCAGTAGAATCAAATCTAGTCTTGAGTCTTCACTAGAACCAAGCCAACGAGTCAAGTCAAGTCTTCCTTAGAGTCAAGTCAAGTCTTGAACCTTCAGTAGTGTCAAGTCCAGTCTTGAGCCTTCACTGGAACCAAGCCAACGTCTCAAGTCAAGTCTTGAGTCTTCACCAGACTCAAGTCGAGTCTCGAGTCTTTAAAGTCGCGCCAAAAATTCGTCAATCCTTCCACATTAAGAGTTAAAAGAATCATAGCTGCAGTACTTGCATAAAATGCAGAATCTACTGCAATCGCTGCACACTTCGCACATTGTTTCAAATAAAACTAAAACCAGTTCGACTGTCTTGGGAACGTGTCTGAACAGTCTGTTCATCGACGTTCATTGGAAAGGCGCCTTAAATCTTGGATTTATTCGGAAGTTGAGCTAAAGTGGTAAGGCAACGAGTAATCTCCGACTCGTTGGAACTGGACGTCGTAGGCGTCAATCGTAGGCTAACCGATCCCTCGGATTAAACTATAGGAGTACGATGAGAAGAAGAAGAAGAAGAAGAAGAAGAAGAAGAAGGAGGAGGAGGAGGAGGAGGAGAAGGGGATAAATGAAGTTGAGCATGAGAAACGATCAACGTGGCCCTCTAAGAGAATCCCACTGCTCCACGGTTCCTGCATTTCCGAGATACGCTTTTATGGTTGGCGGTGCTCGTGCACGCGTCTCCAGTTTCACGTGCACGCGCAGTAACGAGCGGGTACCGTAAAGGGTAGACTCGCGGAAAACCAGATGATCTGTCTGCCGAACGTCGCATAATCCTCCAAACCCTTCATCCATGACCCTCAAAACCATCACTTATAATATTATAAAATTCCCCGGCAACAATCACATCTATATTTTAGTCCTGAACTGCTGATGTCTACGCAATATAAAATTAACAAATCCATGAAAAAATCGCTTCCGCAATCCACCCCCTTTTAAAACCGTTTCTAATCTTTCCTCCACATTAAGAGGACGCTTCACAGTACCGATCCACGCGGTAATAATAATTTCCTTCGACTAGAGCGAACGGTTTCGATCGGTCGTTCATCGGAGGGGACGTGGGCGTCGATCGTGCGGCGTCGGGCAATCAGCCGGCCATCTTCTGGATCACGGTGCGGGATCCATCTGGATCCTGAAACTTGAAAGAATCGAAGGTGGAGAACACGTCGCACGAGCGTGCCCCGGCCGTTTCTACGATTCCCACGCCCACCATCGCATCTTCGACCGCAAAAGCGAGAGAGAGAGCAGTTCGCTGCCATACCGGGGTCCCTAACCACTGACATTACGTCTGAAAAAGCCGTCCATGAGCCGATTCCATCGTCGTCGTGGTCTGCAGCCGGGGCCTATCGTTTCTCCTAGAAAATGGGCCCTTTGATTTCGCTCGGGCATCCTCTTAAACGATCCACCGTAGTCTAGATCCTATCCGAAGATCTCGCTCGCTCGCTGGCGCGGCGCCCCGTCTCTTCCTCTGGCCAGAAAATATCTATGCACACAGAGGTTCTGCATACAAAGTCGACGTTATGCAACCGGCTAGCGGGACCACCGATGAAATTACGATTGGTTCCGGGGTGGGAGGATAGCCTGAACGAGGGTTACCTGGACAGAGATCAGAGTATCACCTGGTAATTGGTCGGTTCGAATCGATCAGGAAGTGACAAGCGGTTGCGGGTGGTCGGAGAGAACCTCGTCGGGAGATTTATTAGCCGTTAATAAGTCATCACCGGTTGGAAAAATCTGCGCGAAGTATCTTAGAAGCATCCGAGACCAATTATGCGCTACCCACGCCATTAATTTATTACGATTTATTTATCGAGAACCGGCGCGGCGGTCGTTTCTGCGGCAAATTAACCGCATTGTAGCTAATCAACATCTGTCTACCTCGTCAACGCTCGGCGAAGCCTTGCTTGATTACCCCGGGAATTTTATGCCTAACGTGAGCGACGATGTTTGTACCTGATATGATAAAAACGAGAGGGCACAGTATTAATTTTGAAGAGATGCTTCTGCAATTTAGACTGTTTCGTATGGTACCCTCTCATTTTTATTTCGGTGCACAAATTAATTCGCGGTTTTCTCAGTGTGTCAATTGTAACGTCATTTTTAACAGAAATAAAATGAATGGGTTCGGAAAAATTTGGATCACTCTCAAAAATTCTATATCAATAGGGAGTTTGACGAAATTGCAAATTTTGTAGAACCTTGCACGGAACATTGACGTTGTTTTAGAGGATTCTGTGAGGTGGTTCGACAATTTTGTATTGTTTGAGCGCGAGGAAGGTTTTTCATTGTTAGAGGGAAGAGAGAGAGCCAGGAAGGTATTCCAGCCGGTGTCACGACATCCGTGAAATCCTGAGAGACCGTGTTCGGCCTTCCTCGAGTTCGTAGCTCGTCGCTGGAAATCGTTAAGTCGCGGGACCAACGGCTGCAATCGCCGACCCACGCACAAGAGACGTGGCGACACGCTTTGCAACCATGCCGGACCACCGTTTCGAACTTGGACACACTCTCGCGATTGCGATCTTGCACGGGCGCGAGACTCATTTTTCCTTCCAGCCCGGTGATCACCGTGTCACCCTTATTTAGCTGACAGCAGCACTACCTAGACCCTGGTTTCCCAACATTTTTTACCTCTCGGCTCCCTTTTCGAAATTGGTTCTCTCCAGCCCCGTCTTTGAACAAATTATCCTTTTGGACACGTCAGAATTTCAATTTTTCATTATTTCTTGGCGGACGTTGAAATTTCTACTTGTGACCATTTTTTGGAGGTACATAAAAATTTCAATGCATTACACGTTCTACAGTAATTAATTTCCTTCATTTTTCATTTTTCTCATCTTTAATGTTTCACTTATAACACTTTTAATGTTTCCCAACTGTTAATGATTGATTTTCAATCAGCAGTGCAGCGCAGAAGAGTTTACCACTTGCGGGAGACAGTCTCCGTAATTCGACTCATTAATCCGCATCACCGGTGAGACTTTTTCTTCGACAACTTGTTCGAGAGGTTATTATTTCCATCTGCGTCGCGTAAGTGAGATAAGCTTGCGGTTTAACGCTTCTAAACCTGTCCGTAACTACTTACCACGCATTGAAGTCACCGGTGCCAGCTCGATGGTAATACAGTCGCGTCGAGATCTTCGTTCAGTTATTACTGGACTGCGACTCTGTGCTATTTCTTATTTTTATGGACTGTTTTATGTACACTCGAACCAAGTAATAAATTGCACAATCAACTGGAACATTTCTAGAACCGGACAGAAAACATTAATAGGTACGGAAGTGTCTTTCTTCGGTTAAAAAAAAAAAAAACAATCCACAGTGTAATGATAATCATCATAACATCAATTTCAAGTCTGTCCAATTGGAAAATTCCTTCTGGTAAAAATAAAGAAATGTCTTTAATTGATCTCGGTGTGGACTTGCCCTTGCATTTTAAAAATTGTCAATTAGAGTTCGTTCAATTAAAAAATTCCTTCTGGTAAAAAGAAGTAAGAAATATTGAAATGTAATTTCAAAACGTGAAAAATAGATAACCAGGAGACAGACAGAATGTTCAACCATACTGAAACAACACCGTCGCCACTCGAATCGGCGCAACAATCGCGACAACCCGTTCGATCGCATTCCACGCCGCCAAACACAGCGCAAACACACCAGAAACATCGAGCATCCGTTCTTCCCGAGGAATGAAATCATAACGAGAAACAAATTCTCCAGCATTCCAGCCGTCCGGCAAACAAATTGCTGTTACGCGAAATAATTCAATTCCCCGGGAAATTAATTACCGTCGGCCCCGAGCGAGAAAGAAACGACGAGGAACGGGCCGGAGTTCGCGCAACAAAGTGAATCCAACGCGATAATGACGAATGCATCGGGACGCCGTAAAGCGTTTTATAAAACGTCCGTTTATCTCTCGAACGTCCCGGCGATAAATGTACCAGCGTATCTCCCCAATTTGTTTCCGTTATCTCGGATTCGCGTTCCTTTTAATCAGACTTTATTGCGTAGATTTTTACCGGCGCGTTAAGTGAACGTCCACTTAAAGGGGAAAACGCGAGAGCGAGAGAGAGAGAGAGAGAAAGAGAGAGTGCTGAGAACGGAAGAAACATTTCGATCGGGACGTTTGTCGTCCTATCGTGAGGAGTCGAAACGCGGTCGACATTATCGACGTTCTCGTTATCATTATCAGGACCGTCGATCTTCATTAACGTTCACAATATCGAGGAATGCGGCGGGGTGGTAGCGAGAGGAGAAAACCGGATCCGGTTCGCAGCCTTCGTGTCAGCATCGGGAACGAAATTCGAGCTTATCGGCCAAGTGTGCGCCGAGTTAAACCTCGCTTTCCACGAAATTTCTCCGAATTTTCCCGGGGAATTTATTTCCCGATCGATTTCGTACAAATGTGTCAGCTGGGGGAGAAAGTTCCGAAATAAAGCGAGCTTGAGAAAGAGAAAAAGAATTTCTCAATTTCAATGAAATTATTTCGCTTCTAATGGGGTCGCTCATGGATGATGGTGTTCACAATGGAGTCCCTCCGATCGCAGAATTAAAATGTGAGAAACGACGAAGCGAAGGAGGTGAGGAAGCAAAATTGAGAGGTAAAATAAATCTCTAATCTAGGATCTTTTATTTGAAAATTGTAGTCACTTCGGGGCGTGATTAGGTGTCCCGGTAGCCGGCCGGAGAAGAGCGATAAAGCCGCGAGCCGAACAGGAGGAAGAGGAGGAGGTGGCGAATATATGAAACTGGCAAGAAGTAGCAGAGGCAAAAGAAAACGGCTCCCCGCCACACGGCCGTGAGTGCAAACACATGCTGTAGCTGATAACGAGCCGTGTGCCACCCATCACGTAAGCGGCCGCGGCCAATCTGATAATCCGTGAGACGCATAATGATTTATTATGTGCGCGCGGAGACGAGAGTCCGCGGAGGAGCCGGCGCCGAGAGCCGCGGATCCTCGCGATCCTGTCCGGTTCCGAAAGTGTGTAATTTGATGAGATAAACGGGCGTGGCGGTTTGCTTGTTCGCAGCAGGAAATGCCAGTGAATTATATTTGAACGAGTCGAATGTTGATTTTCTATGGCCGATGATTTATTTCGACGAGGAGGAGACAGGTTATCGTGGCGATCGCGGAGGCGCTGGCGAGAGATCATCCAAGCAGGATGCTGTGCCCGGGGAATTTTTTTTATCTGTCTGCGATACGCTGAATTATCGATACTGTCGAAAATCCCGAGAAAAGTGATTTACCTGTTTCAGTTGTAGGAAGTAATTCCGGTGATTTTAAAAGAACGTAATGGATAACGGGGAGGCTCCGAGAAGGTCTATTCTCCGTAACTCTAGTCCCTTTCTTCCTTCCCTAGATACCTTTCAATCCTCCCAAATCCCTTCCTAGTTCCTTCTCTAGTCTAGTCTCTTCCTCCCTTCCCTAGATCCTGCCCCACCTTCCTAGTGTCTTCCTCCCTTCCCTAGATCAACCCCCACCCCTTCTAGCCTCTTCCTCCCTTCCCCAGGTCCTTCCTGTCTTCCCTAGCCCCTTCCTTCCTGCTCTAGATATCTTTCCACCTTCCCAAATCCCTTCCTCCCTACCCTAGTCCTTACCCTAGGTTCCTCTCCACCTAGTCTAGTCTCTCCCTCCCTTCCCTAGATCCTGCCGCAGCTTCCTAGTCTCTTCCTTCCTTCCCTAGATCAATCCCCACCCCTTCTAGTCTCTTCCTCCCTTCCCCAGGTCCTTCCTGTCTTTCCTAGCCTCTTCCTCCCTTCCCTAGCCCCTTCCTCCCTGCTCTAGATATCTTTCCACCTTCCCAAATCCCTTCCTCCCTACCCTAGTCCTTACCCTAGGTTCCTCTCCACCTAGTCTAGTCTCTCCCTCCCTTCCCTAGATCCTGCCGCAGCTTCCTAGTCTCTTCCTTCCTTCCCTAGATCATGCCCCACTTTCCTAGTCCCTTCCTCCCTTCCCTAGATCAATCCCCACCCCTTCTACTCTCTTTCCCCCGTCCCTAGCTCCTTCCTCCCTTCTCTAGACACCTTTTCACCTTCCCAAATCCCTTCCTCCCTACCTCAGTCCTTTCCCTAGGTTCCTCTCCACCTAGTCTAGTCTCTTCCTCCCTTCCCTAGATCCTGCACTACCTTCCTAGTATCTTCTTCCCTTCCCTAGATCCTCCCCACCTAATCTAGTCTCTTCCTCCCTTCCCTAGATCCTGCCCCACCCTCCTAGTCTCTTCCTCCCTTCCCTAGATCAATCTCCACCCCTTCCTAGTCTCTTCCTCCCTTCCCTAGATCAATCCCCACCCCTTCCAGTCTCTTCCTCCCTACCCTAGGTCCTCTCTACCTTCCCAAATCCCTTCCTCCCTACCCTAGCTCCTTCCCTAGATCTTTGTTCCCTTCCCTAGGTCCCCAACCACCTGGTCCAGTCCCCTAGCTCCCTAGTTCCTTTCTCTCTCGAAGTGGAAACAAAATATAATCGCCCACTGTAGAGATATAAAATAAATTCATGTGGAATATTTTCGTAACGCAACATTCCAGCATTCAATGCTATTCCCAAGCGCGCATTAGGCGCTAAGTAATTGAACAGGACTGCATACACACGAATGCCGTAGAATTCCAGGCCACGATGGGACCGCCGCTCTAATTGATAACGCGTCAGCGTGATCCTCCTGTGACTGGCGCGGACGTACGACAGACGGGCCGCCGGTTTTTGACAAGCGTGTCTAGTAAATGTTTAAAGTCCTCATACATATTCCCGCGCTATAATACGGATAACGGGGGCGAATATACGGACCACTCCCATTTGTTCCGCGAACAGAGAGCCGAGACGCTTTGAAACGTTCCCGCGTTGCGAAACGAGAGGTCTCTCTCTCTCTCTCTCTCTCGCTCTCTCTCCCGCGAGAGGAATAACATTTTCCCGCCGGAGGCGAGATCCGAGAAATTGCCGGGGCGACGAATATCTTTCACGGAGACCATCAACCTGGGCGTGGCCTTTCAAGTGGCGCATGTAATTCCGCCGGTCGCCGTAATCTAGGCTAACAGTTCGCTGCGGTAACGCGTCTATTCCCACAAAATGCTCCGAACAACACCGTCCGCCGCGTCAAATCATCCTGAACGCCTTCCTTTGATCATCCGCGTCTCGGCTAACCAGGATGTTCTCAGCTCCCAGCTACGGTACAGGCCCGGCTATCCGTACCCTCGTCAAAAAGGTCTCGATACTAATGCGACTAGACGCTCTAAACCTAAAAGCTCTCATTTAATTAGCGTTGGAAGTTGTACCACAAGATTCGACGTTTTACAATTGTCTTACAATGTAAAGATGTTCTCGTGAGGAGTCGTTAAATAAATTGTAGATTCTAGAAGGCAACAGGAATTAATTAGAGCAAATACTTTATCAGTTTAGCGTTAAATTAGGAATCCCAAAGATCCCTGAAGTCTGAAATCATTGTGGAAGGATCTGTAGGCTCCACAGGAAGTGTCTGTGTCAATTTTATCGGACACAGTGTAGTCCACAGGATCTAGGATAAGGATCTATAGTCTCCTGAGTGTAAATTACAGTCAACCGTGTCTCCCACGTCGGATTTATAGGATCTACTATAGTCTAGAATGATCTCCGAGGGACCAATACCCTTTCTATCGAGTCTGTAATGTATCCTTTTTACTGGAGCTCTAAAACCCTAAATGCCATTTTCATCGAGCGCCTTTTCTGTTGGATTTATGCGTTCCATATCGATTTTATAGGATCTAAGTGGCCTTGTAGACGATCTAGTATTACTTCTGACAAAGTTTCAAGTTCCCCTCGATTGCTATAGCACGCCATCATCCTGATCTGTTACTGGTCCGTTGCACTTCTCAATGTCCCTGTCAAGGTACCGAGACCCTCTCGAACGTAGAATAAACCTGAGAATATTATGAGAATAACGAGTCATTTCATTCGATTTTCGAACATTTATTTTAATGTAGATTACAGATATTAAGAATAACGTAGTACTATTCTTAGGAGTGATTTTTTTTCGCGTCACGCGAACGCGTGCGTGCACCGAAACAGTTGCTTACCGATAGTTATCTAGAACAGGATGTCGTAGATGCTGTTACCGAGGGCGGGATACAATC
Source organism: Halictus rubicundus (assembly GCF_050948215.1). Lineage (NCBI taxonomy): Eukaryota > Metazoa > Arthropoda > Insecta > Hymenoptera > Halictidae > Halictus > Halictus rubicundus. The sequence continues at coordinate 14,253,303 of NC_135157.1, read as the reverse complement.
TATATACAAATACTGCCGGTTCAATATATCTACAGGATCGAACGCGCTACCGCATCTCAAAAAACTCGACAAACGTGATCGCGCGTCCTTCGATAGGCTATAAATAAAATCATTTACTCGAATAGAATTCACTTAATTGCATTTCGGTGTTCACTGTCGGTGGAAAACTCTCTGTCTCTTTAGAAAAAAAAAAAAAGAAACAGCGTTTCTACGACAGAGACGACAGATCTCGCAGGATCTGTCGCAGCGTCCATTTTGTTTCTTGTCATTCAAAAAGCTTTCTCTCCGAAAAGCTTTCTCCGGCGTTCAAAAGCGAACCTAACGCTTTCTCACGAGGATAATTCGATCTCTCCTGCAGTCGCGACGTCGCGACGCAAAATAAAAAGTCAAGTGTAATTATTTACATATTTTGCACTTCTCGTAGGAATAGCGTCCACCGTCGACGGACGAGCATCTTGTTTTTTCTTCTTCATCATTTTTCCATTCGCTCGCCAGCGTTTGAGCATCGTAATCTCACACACCGTCCCGGACAATCTTAACTTAATCGATCTACTATGTACACGTGCGAGCCGACGCTCCATATACATCCTCGTTTTATTTATAATAATCTAACGAAACCGAGTTAGTAGAAAAGTTGTTGAGCGGCGGCGCGTATAAATATCGTCAAGTATAAAAGCTCCTTCACGGTCGAAGGAGGAAACATAGTGGTTCATTATCCAGAGTGCACAAAGTCACAAGACGCGGCCGGCGTAATTTGTTACAAAAATCTAGGGACAGTTGTAGCTGAATCACTGCGGCGCCAGCAGGAACGTACCCGGTTCGAGTTACAGTGATTTACCGTCGTTTGATTATAAATAAGCTATTAGTAGAATTACATTGATAGCGCCTCTGCGATTGGCCACAGCTTAATGGACTGAAATTATTTTTCAGATATTGCTCATTCGTGCAGTGTTTTTGATGGTATTCATAGAATACATCGGAGGAGCCGCGTTCTTCGACTTTGGCGTAATCTGTGCGTTCTCGCATTTCTCTAAATCATTCGGAGGACGTCCATTCGTTCCAATGATTTTCATTATGTTTGCGGGGGAGATGCTCGGATGAATATTCAACACGTATCTTAAATTGTACGAAGTTGGACATTTTAAGTTGCAGTGACATGTCCGATTATATTAAATTGTATTGATATGATCATTAGACTGCGGATTCTTATGCAAAGTAAAACAGACATTCATTTCTTGGCTTAATAACTTTAAGGAGTTTAAAATAATAACATTTTTAAACTCTTTAAGTCCATTTACAGTTTTGCTTTCTATTTTCGTCATAAATGTCAGCAGTCCACTGATTACATTGTTATTGCGGTATGTCAACTTAAAAATTCATTGTTAAATCTAGACATATAATTCTGCTATCCTTTCCACGAATTAAAACAAACACTCATTTTTTGAATCGTCGATAATTTTACAATTGACCGGATACGTGTCGAATATTTGTCTAATACAATTCTCCCGCGCCCAGCGGAAATTGATGTTGCACGTTCGGACGTCCTTGAAGAGCGTATTTCGTTCGGATATCGTTGCTATTAGGTTCGCGAGTCCCGCCGAGAGCTACTTAACAGTCGCTAACAGCTGTTGGATAACGTCGTAAAGATCGCGTGCCGAATCGGCGAGATTTCGAAACGCTTCGAGAAGCTGTTGCGCAACCCTCTCCGCAAGTTCCGCGACGATTTGCGCGGAGCGTCCCCGATTATGGCAAATATGGCAAACGCGTCTCGTGTCGAATCGCGCTCGTCGTTCTCTCCGTCTCGAATAAATACGGTTCTAGGACTGGCGGGCTGGCGTCCATTTTTCCGACGAGTCATGCTCTGTCCCGCGAGGACAGAACGTCATCTATGTACACACACACAAACAGACAAACACAGCCGCTTGACTTTTCGATTTTTCGCACTTGTCGCGAAAAACAAAGTACGCCGATCATGGTTTATTTTTTTTTTTTTTTTGCAAAATGCTCGCGAGCTGTGTCGATTTGAAAAATTGTTGCGTGCGTTACGAACGGTTCGATTTGATATTTCAGATATTCTTCTAGCTATAGTTAACAATCTTAGCTACTGGAAGACCATTGGGCGTAAACAGTTGATTGAATTTTAAGCAGAGCTCAATGTCAGATTTTTGGACATACTTTTTGGCGGCAGGCATTAACTTTTTGTTACAGAATTTTATAGTCTAACTCTTTGAGATTGTGTACAATTTTGAGTTAGAATTCATAGTATTAAAGTTATTGACTACGTCTTTGTGTCCAATTCACATGATCCAGAAGAAAGTACTGGACCAATCGACTCGAAAATTTAACTGTATCTTCAGAAAGTGTCCTACTAACATTCAACTAACAATCAAGACGATGGACGGTACAGATGATTTTTTAACGCAAAAAGTACAGCAACGTCTCCAGTAAAATTGGACATGCGACTTCGAGTGGTTACCACATCTTACAAAATAATTATATCTCGTTGATTGCAAGTCTCTCAGAAATTTATTAAATTTGTATCTTCAGAAAACGGAGCCTAGGAAAATATATCAACAGTCCTCCAATAAAAGATCATTCGCAAACAGTTAATAGTCTTCCGGTATTTAAGCCTAATCTTCCGCCATTCCTTTGCCCTCGTTCCGTCGATAACACGCTGTCTACCCTAAGCACGTGACAGAGTGTCATAACACCTCCACATCTCTATTGCACATACGAAACACTGTTGCTCAAGGAACAGCATAATCCCTTTCATCGCCGCGATCATTCATCTCTTGCAACAATCAACCATCCTAACACCTAACGTCTCTCAACATCTTCGCCGATCATCCCCCAACAAAAAAAAACAACATAAATCTCTCTATCAAACTCCCGCGCATAATTTACCATATTTACAACGCGAGTGACTACTCGGCCTATCTCTCACTCACATGAACAATCATCGAAAAGCTCTCGCACCCCTCAAGGGTCCCAGCTTCGTCATCACAACAATGGACGGAGTCTCAGACGAGTCTCAGCTGAGTCTCGGGCAAGCTCGCGCTCGACGACCGCGTCGAACGCTATGCGAAATGATCTACAATGTCCCTAACTCGATCCCTGTCAGACGTAGACCTCTCCCCTCTTGCTGTTCGCAACGGGTGCCGTTGCTGGCATGACGGTGGTGGCTGTTGTGGGCGTGGTTGCCATCCCCCCGGTAAAACTAGCATTGGTGCAGGACACGCTGCTGATCTTCCTGGTGTCCTGGACCCGCTGATTGGGTCTGCAGAGGTCGTGGCCGATGCTGTTGGTCCTGGGTCGTGTGTCCTGTTTGCAGAGCACCATGAGCCTGTCGATGTTAGGTGGATCGTGGCCGTTCGACACCGAAGCTGCTCGATTTTCCCTAGGCTGAAGACCCGGGGAATGCGGCAAGGACATGCTCCTGTCCTCCCTGCACTGGAGCACAGGGGGTCCCGGTAAAGACGCTGACCTCCTTCCTCTGGGATCAGCTGGTTTCGAGTCCTGCGTTGGAACCGTAGCCACCACGTAGCTCAGTTTCTCAGGGTTCATCAGAATAGGGGATCTGTCGTTGTAACTACCGAACGTAGGCGAACTCCCATTGCTCCCCAGAGGACTGGCAGTGTCCCCGATCAAAGGTGTAGATCGTTCCTCTTGGATGCTACCGCTCCTGCTGCTGCTGCTACCAGAGCCCTCTTCCTCGCTGCTGTTCACCTCGGTTAGGGTCGCCTGAACCCCGTTCGGCTGTGTGTTTGACCTCAACATCGATGCCGAAGTCGTTGTCACCAGTCCCAGCTGTGTCAACTGGCTCATCGTGACCGGCGTCAATGTTACCGGTGCTACCAGACCTGCGCTCGTTAGGGTTGGTGATAATACTGCCTGCGCCAGGGCTGCTGCACCAGGTTTCCCTGTCGACGGCGTCCCCTCGGCTTCCTGGATCGGCGAGAGCACCACCTGCACCACCGGCAGGTCCGTTGCGTAGTGTCCATTCGCAGGGATCACGCCAACGACACCTGCCCCGATGTTCGCCGCGTTTGTTGCTGACAAAGCCAATCGTTGCTCCCGGTCCACCACCTCCTTCGTCACGTCCGGCGTGGGGATTCGGGGCCTGTTCTTCAGGGAGATTGGCACCGGGTTCAGCTTCGTCATTGTACCTGCGAAGGGAGAGAAGGTCGATTAGATCCGGGCAGTGAAATTGGTTGTGTTGGCTCCTATAGGGCGAAGCTTGAAATAAGGATTAGCGAGTCCTTCAGGTTTTCTTTGTTGTAATTAGGTATATGGATATGGCAGCGGATGTGAATATACAACAACGTAGTCTTACTTTCAAGTGTGTTTGTGGTAGGAAGGTCCTAGACCGACTGACTAGGTCAACGCGTGTGCGCTGTTCAGACGCGTGTCAGTATTATGTTTATAATTGTACAGATGTCGTCAGACAGGTATTACATTGATTTCTACCTTATCGATAGCTTACAGTTACAAGCATATATGTGTATATATAACATTCTTCAACAGTCGTTTATGGAAGTTATACGATTTTTAAAACGTAGTTCTAGAAAAATATGGTTCTTACGGACAATAGAAATTCGGTAAAAATTAATTTGACCTTTTCCGAGATCGGTAATTGTTTTACGGTCCCAGGCCCCGTTCGTTCGAACCACGCGGCTGACATAACGTCTCCTGGGAGAAAAAGATAGTTCTCATCTTCCACGTGTCTAAAGTTCCCGCGACCGTCGCGTTCCGACGCGAGAAAAACTTTCAATGAAAGTCGTCGTGGTCGTTTCCCGAACGCTTCCCCCCCCCCCCCTTCACCCGTGGACTCGTCGCTCATGCGTGTACAGCAACGTTGCGCAACATCGTGACCTTGTGCAACCGAAACAATTTCCGCGATTGCGATCCCCTCGAAAAAAAACTTTCCTAAGACCTTGTGCCTTTTTCTTCGGCCCGATCCTCCTGTCGGGAGTATTCCAGAACGAAAATACCGCCGACGGGGAAAAGTACAGGGGCAATTAAGTATGGTTGTCTGTTCTATACCGAGATCATCGGAGGACCCTGTCCTCCTCCGAGTCTATTTCCTCGTTCCATCTAGCGGTAAAAGTAACGGCGTCGCAAAAATTCCTAATCATCGTTAGAGCATCATTGTTCCCGGTGTCGAGAATAACTTAATCATCGGCCTCGATCTGCCCGGTTCCGGCTATGGCGAACCGTGAGCCCGTCGGGCCTCCAACTCCATAAAAATTAGAATTATTCCAATCTGAATTTTTTATTCATAAGTGAACCTGGCAAAAGGACTTTAAAAATGCAGTAAATTGATTTCTGTGTCTAATATCCATTTAGTACTTTGACTCGTCAGGTACACATAGAGGGCATTATTATTTTATTACACTCGAATATCAATTTTCGTTACAGTTTCTTAGGTAAGTTGATTTAAGCAGGAGACGAAATTATTCTTCCACTTTTTTTAAATAGAATCTTCAAATTTGGTTACGATTTAGAAATTGTACAAAATTCTAAAAAGAGTTTTCTGAATATTTTGACTAGTTTGCCGGTAGAATTATCAATTATCATTCATTTACCGAGCAATTCCTTGTGCTGCCGGTTCAAAAATGTCCGAAAATCGTTTTCCTGGTGCGCCGAGGATTTTTCCAGCATTTTTCGCTGGAATCGTTTTGCGAGTTAAGCTGCTAATCATCGCGGTTAATTTATGCGAGCGGAAGATGCTGTTGCGAGGCCCGCATTATGTAAAATTGCGTCATTATCGTTTAAGTGCGCCGGGAAAATGAACGTTGTTATGGAACACACGGCGAATTAACGCGGCCTGTAATTACGGTTCACACGTTCCCGCCACCGAATTCAATTTCTGCCGACTTCCAGCTGGCGAAACCACCGAATTCAATCTCAGACCTAGTTCTCCGCGTTCTTGGAAGAATTTATGAACCATTCTGGTTGAGATACTTGCCTTGTCGACCCATTCGTTGGCTTCGAACGCTTTTACGACCGACCAGTCGGTCGTAGAACGACATCTTCAGATTAGGGTTGTTCGTTTGCGGTAAACCACCTGTTTCGGGGCTGCTGTAGACGCTGTTGTGTCGGTTTCTCGACAAGAAACCACCCCCGCTGCTGTAGGTCGTTGAAGAGCTTCTAACCGAGCCCATTCTTGTGATTTGTCGTTGCAGCCAATTTTTTCGTCGCTCCACTAAAGGTGTGTCCACACTCTCCTGCGAAATTTCCATTAAAATGTTGTCAATTTTATTGGTGAACGCGAGGAGAATGCTGAAGAGTGAGTATTTTAAGTGGTACTTGAAACACCACAGGCTCATATAACTGTATTTTATTTTTTAAATCGTCTTTAGACAGTAAAAATAAAATTTTAAGGTTCATAATTTAACAGAGAAAAATTACTTAATCCTCAATTGAATTTTTCTATCGAACAGTTTAGTGTAAAAATTGTACCCACCCCTAGCAATTTTATCCACCAACCCCTTAATTTCTCTATCTGCAATTCTTCGTTTCACATTTGTACAAATCTAAAGTCCCCCAAAAATTAATAAGAACCCTTTAATAGAAAATATTACAATAAATAACGTACAGACTGCTTCCATATGTTCTATTCAACGATTACGCGAACAATAAAAGATGAAAGGAGGTATCTGCAGTTTGAAATGACATTTTATTCAGCCCAGTATGCCAGGATCTGATAGAAATGATTGAACAACGGGTGTGCATAGGTGTAAAAGCAGAATGGCATTTGAATATCGACGAATTCAAGTTCATTTCGTGACGCGCACTTACGTAATCGGCATACATGTCGTCCTGGTTCTTGCGGTGTTGAACGTGATTGTGGATCTGTGTGCCGATTAAAACGTTCGCATAAAGAGCGTCGCTGTCTTTGACCTTATAGTGTTCAGCAGATCCTTTCGGCTCCTCGCGCCGATATTGTTCGCTGGCTACGGTGTACGGTAGATCCTTCGGCACGACTTCGTCCCAGTATTGATCCTTCAGCAATTCTGGGTGCTCCTCGTGCATCTCGTCGACGATCATGTACCCTGCCTGCCACCATAATCACCATAATTCAACGTTACGTCCTCGTGAAAAAGTATAGGATACCAACAAAAATTCGTTTCGCTTTTACGTGACATTTCTGGACAAAAGAAATTTCAATTGTGTTCGTTCTAATTTAATTTTTATCACAGCCTTGTGATATGATTAATACAGCACCATTTATTTTAGAAAGATCAAAGACAGAAAATTGCAAGATTATTTCCTGTGACCTGTAGGCGTCACTAATTTTATTTCTAATAAGTACTTTCTTATAGTTCACTAATTTGAAACTGTCACAGCACAAGGACTGCACGCTATCGATTACATAACGCCAAATTGAAACGTAGATTAATTCCAGCGCAGAAAATTGTTTAAAAAACGTGTGACACATTTCAAGTACCGACTTTCATCTACACACAGACGACCTCTGTCCACGTGGAATCTATAATAAATGTTTTTCTGGCGATAAATTCACCTTGAAACGGGTCCACAGCTAACGTTTACAGTCCAGTAAAAAGTGCCGTCTAAATTGTTTGGCTATTCAAATCGAAGATTAATGAACGTCCGAAAGATTCGTTTTCCCTTGAATTTCTTTCAAGAGAAGCGCCTCCGTTCGACGAGATGACTTAATCGCCGAGTAATTCATAACCCATTACAGAGGATTACCATTACCGGAGCTGTTGACGTAGCGAGGAGAAGAAAAGAAAAAAGATTTCCGAGTTTTTTTTCTTTTTTCTTTCTTTACCTTAATATGACGGTCGATAAGCCAGTTGAGCTCGATGTCGTCGTCGTCCTCGCCGAAAGGATTGATCAGCACCTCGGCGACTTTCAGCCAGCCCACGTAGAAGCAGAACTGAAAGGATTACAGGTTGATTGATATCCGACAACAGGTTATCGTTTTACCGAGAGGCGAGTTTCTGTAGATTGTTTCTCACCTGCAGCGCCGTGAAAAATGGGAAATACATGTCGGGCTCCTCGTACTTTCCGCCTCCGACGTCAGTCCGCTCGATGAACTGTCGTCCGAGCAACGCGGAAAAGAAATACGCGTACAGAGATAGCGTGACTACCTGCAAAATGCAAATCAGCGACCGTCAATCTTGGTCCACACATTCCTCTCAATCCTCGCAATTCGCAACTCGCAAATTTTTTGGGAAAATTCATTTTTTGTCAAGAGACTCGGGTGTGACTATTTTTGTTCGATATTATGTAGCTCCCACAATTTTCACTATTTCTCAGCGGAAAAATTCGTGACAATTGTCGAATATATACCTTATAAGACCTGGTAATTTTTAGCGAAAAAGATCCACTAGTTTTTGTATAAAAAATTCGGAAATATGCTTGAACCAGAACCGAGTGACAGTGGTCACTGTGAAACTCTAAAATGTATCTTCTACAATTTTTAATATTGTTCAGTGAAAGAAATAGTGACTTTTGTCGAATATATACTCTATAAGACCTGGTAATTATTATCGAAAAATATCCACTAGTTTTTTTATGAAAAATTCGGAAATATGCTTGAACCAGAACCGAGTGACAGTGGTCACTGTGAAACTCTAAAATGTATCTCCTACATTTTTTAATATTTTTCAGTAAAAAAATAGTGACTTTTGTCGAATATATACTCTATAAGACCTGGTAATTATTATCGAAAAATATCCACTAGTTTTTTTATGAAAAATTCGGAAATATGCCTGAACCAGAACCGAGTAGCAGTGGTCACTGCCAAACTGAAAAATGTATCTCCCACAATTGTTAACATTTTTGAGTAACAAAATAACTAACAATAGTCGAATATATACCCTATAAGACCTGGTAATTTTCATAAAGAAATATCCACTGGTTTTCCCACGAGAAATTCAGAAAGATGTACGAAGTAGTATCAAGTAGCATTTGTCATCCCAAGACGATTTAGAAAAATCAGTTTTCCGATCATGTGTCTCCTCCAATGTTTACTATTTTCAAGTGAAAAAATTACTGGCGAAACTCACATTTCTAAGTAGCAATTTGTTAAATTAAAAAGCTTAATTATTTGTTAATCGAGGTTAGAAATATTTGTCACTTCCTTCATTCTTCACAATATCTATGAATTTGATCGTTCGTTGCAGTTTCTGAAACAATGATTTGTGAAGTTGCAGAACCGCAACGCAAAAACGAAAACGTGTGCGGACGCATAAAATTGTGATTAAGAAAAGAATTATGGGAGTGAATATCGTGCCATAAAAATGCTCAACGATTCCTGTGCGACGAACCTTCGCGAATTGCAATTCGCCGCACGCAATTCGCTCGTTGATTTCTCCGGTTGCAATTAAACAGAGACAATCGTCGTCGTTATTCGTCGATCAAATGATCGCCACTGCAGAACCGCGGTGGGAGAAACGGTAGAATCGACTAACAGAAATTTATTGCTGCACATATCTCTTGGTTACATCATTTGACTCGATTCTCGGAACCATTGTTGTACACTTTCTGCGCATGAAGGAAGTGTCATCAAAACCGATCGACGATAAGAAACCAATAATGGCGCCATAAACATAATGCCTCTCGTGGTCATTATGGTCTTGGAGACTCGGGAGAATTTATGCGGCATCGACTTGCCTCGCGTTTCTAGAAAAATGATCATTTATTGCAGTGGGAACTGAAAAATCTGTGAATTTCGATTTTGGAAGCGGAAAATCAAATTTAATACTTATCAAACGAGAATTAATACAACTGCTGCGACATTTAGCTTTATATGGAGGTCACCGGGTCCATTTTGACCCACATATTTCAAGAGTATTCTATAGCTACTCTGCTAATTCAGCCCATTCACTTAATTCGGTAAAATAAGAAAATGCGTAAAAAAATTTAGGTAAATATAATTTAAAAAATTGATGAACAATTGCCTAAATGGATCTGAATATTTTTCCAAGGAATTGCCAAAAATTTCAAATTTTTTAGGGACGAAGCGCTCAGAAGATTTTTGTCTCCGGCGATTTCAATGCGTGGCAAGAGCTGTCTAAAGAAACCCTGAGCGCAGTTAGGCGAATTTCGTGAAGCCAGCAGAAAAATCGGGTGGTGCAATCGGGCTACGTCGTAGGCAGAAGAACCCTTTTAAACGGTGTGGAATTTCAAACGGAGTCAGTGGCTCGACACACGTCTTTTTTAACGGGCTCCTCTTTTCAAGGCGTGCGTAACAACGAACAGGTTTGAATGAAATGGTATCAAGGTCGACGAGAGCACCTTTCTCGTCGAAGGCCACCAGGAAATGACACTTTATGCAAAACTTATCCGCGAGCAACAAAAACTGACCGATAGTTCAACATTGAACGCCGACGTTCCCTTGTAAAGGCTGTTGAAATTGATACTCTGTTCCTGAACTGCATTTTCGAAAGGGTAATTGATGAACGCGAGGCAGGCTTGAACATGCAATGTGCATTGCCCTTGAAGTGTGAGTACTCGTGTACCTTATAAAGTGCAGATAAATGAAGTTTTTCATTAAAAAAGTGACAGGAACGAATGTACAGACTTGAAGGCTAATGAAACTGAACTGAGAAACAACTTGGCGAATTTTTTGTGAAAAAATGCGTGATTCTTTCTGCATAAAAATTATCAGGTCTTGTAAAGTATACATTCGAATATTATCAGCAATTTTTTCACTCAGAAAATATCAAAAATTTTCGAAGATACACGCTATGGATGAAAAGTTGATCAACAGCCAGTTTATGCATATTTCTGAATTTTTTGTGAAGAAACTAGTGAATTTTTTTCTATGAAATTTACCAGGTCTTATAAAGCATATATTCGAGAATTGTCAGTAATTTTATCACCTGAAAATATTAAAAATCGTACGAGATACAAGCTGTCTTTTGAACGCTGATTCTCCAGAAATGGCAACCATTGCTACACGATATTGGTTCATGCAAATTTGCGAATTTTTTGTATAAAAACCGATGGATATTTTTCAAGGAGCCCCGTCGCATCTTTTAAAGTGCACACTCGGCGAATTCCAGTAACTTTTTCCACTCGCAATTTTGCAGAAACAAGAGCGTCGAAGACAAGTGAACGTGTTGGAAAGCCACGAATCATTTCCTGCCCCAATCATCCTGAATCTCGATCAATTAACCACTCCTTCGAACGTTCGCATTCTACATCTCGCCGAGTCCCATTCATCGAACAGTTTTCACCCGATCGTCCGATTTGATATTTCTTGTACGAAAGAGTGTAGCCTAAACGATCTCCGGAATGTTGTCGGCAGAACTGTCGCGGAAAGTTCACTCTCGTGCTACCAAGTAAAAGGTCCCAGGTGGGACAAAGAGAATCCAGCGTCGCAGTTTCGCCGGTAATTAAACCGCATTATCGCCATCTCGCTGTTGTAATTTATAAAACGTTCGCGAGCTGCCGCTTGCTCCGCGGTAATAACCACCGTCTGCTCTCTTAATCAAGAACTATTAACAAATTCTGCTCTTTTTGCGTCCGCAAATTTGACGAAACGCTTCAACGTCTAAACTCATGGAAATCTCAAATTGAGCCGAGTGCTCGCCGGTTGTTTCTTATTGCACAGGAAATGTTACGGCATTGTTCTGTTTCTAAATAATGGCAAAATCTGTACAAATATTTCTGCTTCATACTTCTTAATTTAGCAGCTGAATTAAATAGAGTCATTTTAGTTCCCTGAAAAATCTAGAGTAGATCATTTAAATTCTATAGGTAATTTTAATGGTAAAGAAAGCCTGTTTTGCAGGTTACTTTTAAGTGAAAATTCCAGCCGCAACTCAGACGGAGAAACAAAGCGGAGAAGAGCTAAAAATACCGAAGCAGTAATCGGTTGGAAGTACTAATCAATTATCGCCGTTTCTCCTGGACTCGTGTTCATTTTCGAAAGAATGCGAGGTATTTCTCTCGGATCGATACGCAAATTGCGCGACCGCCGTTGGCATTCCATTTACGGTCTTAATTTATGAGAGGAACACGAGCAACGGGAATAAAAATGAGTCTCGATGCACGCACGCTGACTAACGAGACGATCCCAGCCGTCTCAGCCGTTGTCTGCGATCTAAATACACGTCGGAGGAATGGAACGCTCGATATTTTCCCAGAGGTGAAAACGATCGCTCGATCGTATTTATCCGCGGGCGATCGACGCCTTTGAATTTCGCGTCCCGTGATCATCGTTCGTAACCGATTACGCAACCGATCGATGAATGAACGTTTCCTCGGCGATCGATCGCGGACCCCGGCCGTGATTGACTTGTTGTTCACCGGCAGCGATTTATCGCCGATTCTTAACCGGTGTTTGAAAACCTGTTGCGTTCCGAGAACGAGGATCGATCGCGTCTCGTTCTCCGCGGAAAACCGGACACGTAATCCCTCAAAAATTATATGCCATTCGGTGGCTCGTTCGGTTCTCAAATGTGTAATTAAATCACTCCTGAGACTGCATAGTTAATGTACCTAACAGTTCTGAATTTTTTATTTTTGTGATGATCGAAACATTTTGCGGCGACGATCTCCGCGAGACAGTTTTGAGAAGACTGCGGTACTAGGCGCGTGGCTCTTACAATTTTTAATATTTTTTAGTGAAAAAATTAGTGACTCTTGTCGAATATGTACTTTACAAGACCTGGTAAATTTTATTGAAAAACACCCACTGGTTTGTTCACAAAAAATTCTGAAAAATGCCTGAACCACTACCGAGTTGCGCTGGTCGAGGAAAAGTTTCTAACAAATCAGCTCTCGGAACATGATGCGTATCTCCTACAATTTTTAATATTTTCTAGTGAAAAAATTACCAACAATAGTCGAATATGTACTCTCTAAGACCTGGTAATTTTCATAGAGAAGGGCCCGTTGGTTTTTTCACAAGAAAATCAGAAAGACGCATAAAGTAGCGTCAATTTAAAATGATCAATGCTGAACCCGACAAAAACGACACTTCGTCCAAAGCATACATCTCCTTCAATTTTTAATATTTTCAAGTGAAAAAATTACTACCACTGGTCCAATATATACCCTACATAACCTGATTCGTTTCATTGAAAAACATCGACTAGTTTTTCCACAAAAAATTCAGAAAGATGTATAAACTAAGGTCAAGAAACAACTTCTCGTCCACAGCGTATATCCCTGACAATTTTTAATATTTTTAACTGAAAAAATTACCGACAACAGCCGTATACATACTCCACAAGACCCGGTAATCGCCACACAAGAAGACTGACTGGTTTTTCCACAAAAAGCTCGCGATCGTACCTACGCATTTCCAAGTCTCACAGAAGTTCCGGACAGGCAGGGTCAACATCGACCCACCCGCCGGGGCCGAAACGACCCGTGGCAGGATGCACGGCCGGACTCGACAGAGAAAGGTCGTCGAAAGGCCACAGAGACAAAGAAACACCCGGGGCGGCCGTGTTCACGGCGAGCTGTTCGAAAACGATGGCGTCTGCACCCGGCAATTAGGGACGCTGGCTGACGAGCAATTAGCGTTGCACAATGCATATACGCGCGGCGGCTAATTGCGAATACGAAACATCTTTCCGAGAACGGATCCGTTTTACTGCTGCTCCGTCGCAATGAATCGAGTCCTTCGAACTGGATAACGCTTTCCCTAGAAAATGCACCTCGTTGGATGCAGAACGCTCGACGAGCGTTGCACTTGAAAAGTTGCACAATGCTGCCGGGACACGCTGGGGGTAATGGGAATTGGCTGTCGATGAAGACGTTTCAAGCACTACGACCGTAAGTGGATGGTTATGGGACTCCTCGGCGTCATCTCGATTCGGAAGATCGATGGCTTGCTTTAATGACGGACCGAGTATCTTCGATTGGAAATTACTTGTTGAATTAATCAACGATTGAGAAAGTTGAGAGACGAAGAGGGTAGCGACCTTGTCTGTCCGTCCCTTGACTATAGCAAGATGGATGGTGGCGACGATTTTATGACAGCATCACAGAATGTTTTTCAGCACATTCTTATAACCGTCCACTTTCACCTAAAACATTTTACTATCTTCATACACCGCGTCAGTTAAAGTCATTTGTAACAGAAACTACTGAGTTTAGTACATAACAAAAATTTCTCTATCATACTGAATCGTATACGAATACATAGCGAAAAGTATTTCGATCCTGCATCGTCTGGTTCTCACGTAATAAATTCCGAAAGATGACCTGTATTTGACGCGGTTCACGGGTTCACCGAGCGATTCTTAGAAGCGATCACCGATTTGTTAATTCGTTATTCGTTTACACGTCTCGTTATCGCGGCCGGTACTTGTCCCCACGGCGCGAGCTGTACCGTTCCAAAGGATATTTACATCCGCAAATGATCGCCGGCAGGAATACTAATACGGCCGGCACGGTTTGCTGGAAATCAGGATACTCACCTGAGTGTAAACGAGAGGAACGCAAACGGTGTCGTAACCGATCAGCGCGCCAAGCCTCTTCCGGATGTCGCTCAGCTCGACGAGGAGGGTCTGCACCACCTGGTCGCTCGTTATCAGGGCCTCCCTTCTGGCCCTGTTGATTATGTTCGTCGCCCAGACCAACGGCATCCAGTACTTGGACATCGCTGCCTTTTTATTCATCATCTCGAAGATCTTCTTCTCCGACTCCATCATCAGACCTGCAAAATCAATTCATTTCAATCTTAAACACTATACTTTTCCTGGTTTTCAAAATATGCTTTACTTATAGCAAATTTTCCTAGGATTTCTCCTTTTAAAATTTATTTCGTTCGCCAGGAATTATTGGGTGACTATTATTTTCTAAATTTTACATTGCTGTGTCTACCCAAATTGTTACCATTCTTTTCATGATACCACAAGTGAACCTAGTGTTATTAAAAATTGTAATAATCAGTGGTTTTAGGGACTCTTCAGCTGTAGATCAGCAGGATGTAGAGAGTTCGGTGCGGTACTACGCAGTTGCTCGCTCGTTACGCGAATGCAAATGCAGCCTGTTGCACTCAGTTTTTTGTCTGGATCGCGCACGTGTCGCTTTTGATCGTCGCGAGCTGCTTTCGGTCGCTTTTCTATTTCGGTCGCATGTTTTTTGTGTCGACTAGATGCATCAGCGTGAACAATCGATTTCAGTATTGTGTTGATCATTTTTGCTCGTCGTATGATGCTTGTTTATCCGAAAGTCCATTTCCAATCGACTTCTATCCTCTCATTTACGAAAAATGGTAATGGCAACTTCATAAGCGATTTTCTCAATTACTACACGAGATATTAAAACGAATCGAAAAGCACGTAAAAGGGGAACATTCGGTCTACTTCGTGTATTTTTTTCAAAATTTTAGACCACCTATTAATGGTCCAAAAAAATTATTTTTTGGGAAGCCTCATACACTACCCTCTACGCTAGGAACATCGTAAGGCCAACTTGATAATCATTTTTCTCGATAACCACACAAGATATCCAAACGAATCGAAAAGCACACGATAAAGGAACATTGTCTCTATCCCCTGAATTTTTTCCAAAATTTTAGGTCTGCTATTAGCGGTCGAAAAAGAATTATTTTCCGAGATTTGTCGTGAACCGAGTGGAGAGACGCAGTGATTACAGGAAGAAAGGCCGATTATTTATTAGTCTCCGAGCCGAAGCTTATGTAATTGCCCGCGGCCGGTCACGTGACCGTCTGGTAAACACGGAACACGTGGAGAACGATGCACATCGCGCGCTGCAGCGAACAATGCGGCCGAGAATACGCCATTACTCGGTCGGCGCTCGTCCTCGTTGCATCGTCGCGACGACGTCGCGTCACGTCGCGGGCAGCGCAGAGCCCCCGGAGGCCATAACGGCGCGAACTATCGTCGGCGATTTTCGAAAGAAAACTAAACATTCGCTGGCAGCTCGGCCAAGCTGCCCGTTTCCGCTCAGGATTCGAGTTACGTGGCCATTATGTAACTTTCGTCCGAGGTTTTCTGGCGGCGGGATAGTGTTGCAGCGGACAATTAGCAACATTGCAGAATCCCCGGTGCCTCGAAACGCAATTCCGTCGAAGGAACTGTTATTTCGGAATCACCGGGCGCCACAATGATGCTCTTTAAGCCTGATCGGCTCCCGTAAAACGTCCCCCTATTAAAACTTTGCTTCTTTAGCAACTTCGGCTCTCTCTAGGAACTTTTACTTCGCTGGAATGAAAGGTTACTGTAAAACGTGGACAGGAATTGGTAAATTATAAGTTTGTATCTGGTGGAATATTGTAGATTGTTCGTTACGTCATTTTATGGACGCTGTGAGAACGTTTCGGGTCGCGAATGATGGAGACTTCGATGCTCGGTTCGCAGCGATCCTTCGAACGCCTGTTATGAATGAAAGCTGGTTTCCGCGAAACGATTATTCCACCGGCGTCATAGTTGTGCTCGAACCTGCCTTCCTCAACTCCTTCCCGAGCACTAGGAGATTTATTAGCCTGCTGGCTGTCTCCATTTGCTATCGTAAATATCTCGTACGCGACGCGCGGACAAAACAGTCGGAAAAATTCAAAACTATTGTTCGTTTCAATCTTCGCGTGTGCTGGCACCGGTACGCCGAAGAGTTCAGCATCAAAAAATCTTTATTATAAACATATCTAGACTGAGAAGTCCAGAACGCGACATACTCGAGGATTGTTTAAGAAAGAAATCCACACCGCGCTACTGTGTCTCAATTAATTTTTACCACAGAGCTGCCGGGATTAAAAAAACAATCACCGTGCGTTTTTAGCTTCAGTATACTCTACTCTATTACGTGGATAAATGTATTATCCGCTCGATATGTTTGTTCAAAGTGATTGTTCTGAGTGTGCAAGTAATCCTGCTGGTCTAAGTTCACCGTGAGTTGCGATTTCTTGTGTTAACGTTTACCACGCACGCCGCAAGTTATAAACACGATCATCTTCGGCGCATCCTACTCTGCAACGCAGACAATTTTATTTCTCTTTAACAACCTCCATTTCAATTTTACGATCGCTTTTTCTTATCACGGATTTCTTCGCCGTATCCTCGTTCGCGCCGCAGTGAAGTCGTCTTCGCGGCTAAACGGTACGTTCCACGACCTTGATATTTGACCGGAAGGTAGCTCGAACTACCAGCTAGAAGCCCGTGGCATTAAGATCGCCACGATCCTACCGATAAAGAAGAAGAAGAAAAAAATATTCCACCTGTTCCGATCAGACGATTTCGTGCGAGCGATTCTCCGCTCGTAGGCGAATGATCGGCAAAGGACGCGGCCATTTTGCAACTCCGCGGACGCAGGAGGATCTCGTTCGCCTGGGGACAGTTTGACGACGGTCGTCGGTGTAAAAACGATCTGAAAAGGCACCGGACAACGGCGAGCACCGATCGGTATCCGATCGGCTAACGGTAACGCCGGTGGTTTCTCTTCTCCGTGGGAAGGGACAGGGGTGGGAGAGATCGGTATTTTTTGTTTGATCGTTAGAAACGACCGGGATCGAGCAGACGTATCCGTGAACGAGGAGCTAGAGCGCGGTCGGCCCCGAAGAGAAGAAAAAAGAAGCCACCGTGAAACGGTTATCGAAATAACTCGCGTCGCCCGACAAGCAGCCGCCGCCGCCGCGAAGAAACAGTCTGAGAGCTCGCTATACCGATCGAAGAAACGCAACGTGTCGACATGTAGTTATTAATGGTGGCACACATGCCGTCTCCACGGCGGCCATGCTCGCCCGGTATCGAGCAGGTTCAGGTAATGACCTTAATCGTAAAAACTGACGAGCGTAAACTGCCGTTCAAACTGCCGATACGGCTAGCTTCTGGTGACCAACCGGCGATCGTCGCTCGATCGGCCACTGCCCGTGGATCTTACGGACAGGAAGGGGCCCTGGTGATCGTTTCAATTCGTAGAATAAAAATCGGAGAAAAATCACCAAGCTAGCGAGCACGACGATAATCTGGAAAAAGGGGGATTGCTCGAGGAAGTTTGAAGGCGACACCGGAAGAGTGAACAGGATTAAACCGTAAAAACCCGTGAAAGCGAGCCGTTTCCTCGGCGACGCGAACTTTCGAAAATCTCGTTTCGGACGGATACGTTGTCGCATATTTTTCGTGCGAAAATCGGCGAGTGTAACGTGCGAAAGTCGGCCGAGTTTCGCTAGGCACGATCGAGTATACGAATATTTCCTGGAGCCGCGGGAGGCCTGCTGGATTTCTTGGTCGTTGCTGTCCTTTCCATCCTCTTAGGACACATTCATATTGAAACGAGCAGAGCGAGCATCACGGTATGAAATTATTCCGAATATTTGAGTCCTCTTTATTTTTGCCGAAATTTTACTGCCTCGACTGGGAAGCACCCCGAGTCCCAGAAAATGATAAAAATTTATTAATCACGACCCGAATTGCAGAGTTGAAATTTATTCATTCCCTTGGATCCTACAAAATCGAATGAAAATAGCTCGACGAAAACATATTTTGCAGCCAAGAATAGTGTTTGAAGATGTGCGAATGGACAAATTATGTCTGCCAACGTGGCAGAAATATATTAATCGCGTGAAACAACTGCTCTACCATAAACATGTCCGTATCCGACTCTCGAGTTAATCAGAGTCAACATTAGTCGGCGTTCCATCATTTTTATTGGCAATCGATCGGAACGGTACTCGGTCGCGGCAACCGATCCGCTATCGATCGAGCCGATCTACGTGGAACCACAATATTATAGTGCAGCTTTTAATTTCTTATCGCAATCGAATAACTCGGTTTTAAATTATTGCCATCGGTTGATCAACGATTCCCTCTACCACGATCGTCGATTTCAACGCGATCGCCATTTCGAGGAGGATGTTCATTCTTTATTATGCTTTCGCGTGCGAGTCACTCGATGAATTATCTCCCGGTTACGAATTCGCGGACTCCCGTGCAGACTCTTCTTGCAGAAACCATGCTACCGTACGATTGCATCAAGGTCGCACGCACCGAACACATACGGAGGCGATCGAGCCGATCGGCGACGTCGTTGACGTAAAACAAGAGTCTGACGTCTGCGGTCGAACGGATCGAATCGGAACTGTGTGCTCGATTCTTCCGCGGAACAATTGCGTCGAGCGTGCCGCACGATATTGCTCGAACATTTCCTTCTGCCTCGGCGCGGAAAATATTTTGCATGCAGTTCTTGTGCAATATCGCATGCGAAACGCCAATACGTGAATCCGTCGAGGAACGAAACTCGGAAATGCAACCTTCGCTTCGACCTTGACGAGAATTTAACTGAAGGACCGTGGACAGTTAGTTGATCCCAACACTATTTTCAGTATTTACACAATGTTTTAATATCCCTTGTTTTCGGAAAATTTCGAGCAATTCATTTTTGTGAGCTAACACCCCATGCAAGCGTTTTTTCGATATCACTATACTAGATATTCTAACGAATCCAAAGGCATGTTGCTAGGGAATGTTAACTCTACCTCGTGTATTTTTTTCAAAATTTTAGCCTACCCATTAGTGCTGCAAAAAAATTATTTTTTGAGAAGTCCCCCGGTCTACGTTCTCCGTCACAAGAAAACGAACTCCTAACTTTGTAAGCGGTTTTCTCGATCACTATACTAGATATTCGAACGAATCCAAAGGCATGTTGCAAGGGAATGTTAACTCTACCTCGTGTATTTTTTTCAAAATTTTAGCCTGCCCGTTAGTGCTACAAAAAAATTATTTTCTGAGAAGCCCCCCGGTCTACATTCTCCCTAATAAGAAAAAGAACCCCTAACTTTGTAAGCGATTTTCTCGATCACTATACTAGACATTCAACTTAATTAAAGAGCATATAACAAATGAACATTTCCTCTATCGTGTAAGTTTTTTTTCATATTTTTTGGTCAACTATTAAGACCAGGAAAAAATTATACACGAAGCACAATGTTCAGCAATAATGAATCGCGTATCATTGGAAGATCGATTGTGAAATTACCAAGGAGCGTACCAAGGTTGGGAAACAAAAAGTAATAAAATTTTTGCGAAATCGAGCAGTGCGTAGCAGTAATTGCAAATGGCAAACTTGTAGAAGGCATTCTTGTTCAGTAGAATAATACACGGTTGGCGCGTATGTTCATTGCACACCGTTTCTACTTGCAGTAAGCTCGAATGCGTGCGCAGCAGGTAAATTCTCCTTTGTCTTGCAACAATCGCGCTTGTATACTAACATATTCACAGTTCGATGAGCCGTATAGAGGACAGGAGTTTTTATTGATCACGGTCATCGGAACATTCCGCTTTGATTGGTTTCGGTATTTTATTATTGCATTATACAAAAACACACGAGCTACAGTGTAACTTATTATTATTATTATTATCATTACTTCGTTCTGCAATTTCTTATAACCACGAGTTACTACATAGACATTAAACCGAAGGAAAATTGTTTTACACAACATTCCTTACGGTAAAACATCCATAAAAATACTATTAATACTTATTAACACCGACAAGATAAATGATGTTTTATAATTTTATAGATGGCAATATTTAGCTCCATTTCAAGGTCAATAAGTTCATGAAATCTTTAAAATACATTTTATTAATGATACTTTACCTAGATTTATCTTCTGACTGTACCGAATTTTTAATTTAAATCGATTGCTCGATACCTCTGAAACGCCGGGTCTAAACGGACCCAGGCCTCGTCATTGATCGTTAATACACGCTAATTGTCACCGAGGAGCGGACGAAGTCATCGACACCGTTTCGAGAGAAGCATCGGTTACCCAACGCCGTTAATAACCGCTAACGAATCCGAATCGGCGTTAATTACGAAAGCACGCGCCCGAGGAGCCCGGGGTCCTTGACGCGAGTCATTTGCACCTCAGGTATGTAAGTCAGTATCGCGTACCGTACGGCGGCGATTTGCACTCTCGTTGCAATCGCGCGAGCGTAAATTATTACGCGAGGTCGACGTTAACGACGCGTCCAACAAAAACAACAAAGCGTCGCAACAAATGAACCTCGGGGGCATTGGACGATTAATTAACAAGTCCAAATCAAGTTCCAACTGCTGCACGCTATTCATTACTTCGTTGTTCGTCGTTTAGAACAAACGATTTCTTCGAATTTGCAGCTAACAATAGGTGGGAGAGGTCAGAGCCACGAGTAGGATGAGGAACACAAAATAGTGAAAAAATTCGAGGGATTTTAAAGTATTAGGTCGTCCCATAAGTTCGTGCCCGTGGATATGTTTATGCTATTCGCCATTGAAAAGTATTTTAATGAAAAACCGCAAAAATTTTACAGTGACGGTATGATGTCTTTGCCGAAAAGGTCAGAAGAGGTTGTGGAATGAAAGGGTTATTTTTAGAATTTAACGACGACCTAATATCTTTAAAAGAAATTTATAGTTCACTACAGTTTGTTGCAATCGCGGTGGAAAACTTTTAATTTGCTAAGAGATCCGCGGCCTACCGAAGCAGCTCGAATTGCAGAACTGCTGATTACATGAGAGCAGAGCACAAAGGATCGATCCGAGGAAGATCGCTTGGATCACCGGGTTCGACGAATCGAAGAGGAGGCGTGCTCGTTCCTGGAGAGGATGTTTACCTCTCCACGAAATCGTCAGCTGAACGCGCAGATAACACCAGAGAAGGATGGCGGAGGCAGCGGCCGCTCGGGATGCGCAACAGGCTCAAAGCCGGGAATGCTCGGCCGGGGTCAATAAACGCGAGGATCCTTGCTCGGCTGGCAAGGTCGCCACCAAGGTAAAAAATCAGCCGCGTCAATCTCTCTCTCTCTCTCTCTCTCTCTCTCTCTCTCTCTCTCTCTCTCTCTCTCTCTCTCTCTCTCTCCCTCTCTCTCTCTCTCTCTATCTCTCTCTATCTCTCTCTCTCTCGCCTCCCTTCCTCTCTCATCCTTGCGGGACAGCCGGCCAACGACGCTGAAGAGCATCCTCCGCGGAGAACCAGTCCGCAGGCCCCCCTAACTTGCAGGCCTAACGCTGGCCTTGCGGGGGGAGTCGCCTTTTTCCGGCACCAAAAAATCGTTCTCCGTTTCGAATCTTCCCTGCACTCCCTTTTGAACCCTCGAACTCGACCTGCAGCACGACTTCGAACCGAGTTACAACAATTTTTCGATACACATATACATAGCTGTGAGAACACGAACACAAAATCTAACTCTTTTTACTCGGAAACAAAAATATTTTACCGCATTCATGAACTGAAATTATTGTGTATTTGAATTTAATGAATAATTTGATACCACGAGATTCAAATCTTCAGTTTTAACACGTTGACTGCCATGTCATATGTGGGTGACGGGATTATTTGTCCAGGTTCTAAAATGAATTTTTACGTTAATATATTCGAACGAATCCAAAGGCATGTTGCAAGGGAATGTTAACTCTACTTCGTGTATTTTTTTCAAAATTTTAGCCTGCCCGTTAGTGCTACAAAAAAATTATTTTCTGAGAAGCCCCCCGGTCTACGTTCTTCCTCATAAGAAGAGGATCCCCTAACTTTGTAAACGATTTTCTCGATCACTATACTAGATATTCGAACGAATCCAAAGGCAAGTTGCAAGGGAATGTTAACTCTATCTCGTGTATTTTTTTTCAAAATGTTAGCCTGCCCATTAGTGCTAAAAAAAAATTATTTTTTACGTTAAAAAAGAATTTTTACGTTAATATATTCATTGTACCAAATTTGATTGGGTCTGTAAAATGCAAAAAAGTTGGAGGACTGCTCAATATCATACATTTAATTTCTTTCAATTTTTATTTCATTCAATAACTTACTTTGATTTTATGGAATTTTTCAGGTTTCTAGTTTGGCAGTCAAAGTGTTAAGAGAGCACTACCGACGGTGTTAAAATTGACCTGGTAGCAGACCTTGAAATACAAATCGTCCGGTGAAAGAACAATGCGACTAAAAGAAATATATCACAATACTTCAAGGATGCCTTTCCACGTTCCAACATGCTTCGATTCTCTGACTGAAATAGTCTTCCCGACAAAAATTTATAAAAATCGCCAGAGGCTCGTTTCAACCACAGCGCGATAGTGATCGGTTGAATCGGTAGGCGGATCACGTCGTCTAATATTTTCTTTTCCGTTTTTTCCCAGCGAAGGTTTTCCCTGGACGTTGATCCGGGCGATTGGCAAACGCGTTTGACCGCGGCGCGATCGGCTCGATCGGCTCGATCGGCTCGATCTTCGGGAAATCGCGCTTCTGGCGCGAGCGCCCGGACACGCAGCCAAGCTGTCGCTCGGCCGGGACGCCTGGCGCCGGTGAAACTGTACTGATTAGGAAATGCTCCCGCGTAATTAGACGGGGCGAGTTGAAACGATGGCGAGCACACGCGACAACCGAGGATGCGCCCTGGGTGTGAATCGACCGGCTGCCAGAGGAGAAAATCGACAACGTCCACGCCCACGCATGGACGACGACCTGCGCGCACGTGTAGCGATCATAGTCACGATAGTGTTCCACGATTTCACTATCAATTGGAAACGCCAGCCCCTTCTATTATAGCCTCTTCGAAGCGCCAGCGAGGCTTAAACGTTACTTGAACTGTCGACGATGATCGCAAAACTGTTGGTAATTAATGTACATAAGGTGTGTGTGTAGTCCAGTATAATCTGAGCTTTAGAGTCGAGAAAGAATCGCAAGCCACGCCCATTTGGGGTGTTTCAGGTAAGGGGAAGAGGATGAGAAGTGTTTGATTGAGACTTTATTAGGTTTCAAAGGTGTTCGGTAACTTCTAGATCCTTCTAAGTTAAGTATAAGTCTGCAGACTATACTGTGGAGCACTGTTCCGACTTGGTCTAAATGGAGGGCAGCGAAGCCACGCCCATTCAGGGCACTCTAGACGAATAGGGGAAGGAAAATGGACTTCTATCAGGTTTTTGATAGGATGTAATGAGATTCCACTTTAAATTAGAACACTCCAAGTCAAGCATAAGGACAGACTAATATATGAGACACGGTATTTACCTCGCTGAAATTGAGAGCAGCGAAGCCACGCCCACTTGGGGCGGTTTGGACGATTCTGATCGGATGTAACGAGGTGTGAATTAAAGTAATTCACTCGAAACCCAAGTGCAGTGACAGGTTGTCCTTTGAGGCAATCCCTTGGCATCGTTGAGGTTAAGTACTAAGGAAGCCACGCCCACTTAGGGTATTCTAGTCACAGAAAACAATATGAACAGTCTATCACGAAGGTTCTAACAGGATGTAACGAGAGTTAGCTTCAAGTAGACCGCTCTAGACCAAGCATACAGACAAATTGCTCTACGAGACACAAGCCTAACTTGACCCAGATAAAGAGCAAGGGAGCCCCGCCCAGTTAGGGCGTTCCAGACCAACAAGCTAGTCTTCCGCGACTATACTGTTCTAGACAATGGTAAAAGTAATCCAAACGGATAAAACGGCAAACTTTCGCGAGACGAGCCGGTTACCTAACATTTTTACCGGTGAACGTAACCGACTGAGGTCGTCGTCTGCGCTCTCCTCCGTCTGGGAATCCCGGAAAAAATGGCGAAACCGACCGCGAAACGATCGGCTCGATCCTCTAAAATTAACGGAACACCCTAGCCCCGTCGCTACGCGTTCTGTCTTCCTTGACCTTTACACGGAACAGTTATGATACAAGCGAGCGCTGCCGTGCGCAGCGGACGCACGGTGTTCCTCAAACGCTGGAAAACACGTCTTGCGCAGCGTGTCCTCCGTCGCGGTCGACCTTGAGGAAGGTCGGACCTTGTCTGTACGCACCAAGGAAATGAGGGAACCGAAACGAGAGGAAAAAGGATAAGTAAGCGGCTGGCCTACTGGAACCACGCAACCATCGACTGTCGGTGCGAACGACGTGTACATGGTCCACGTGTCCACGGCGTGGAAATACATATCTGGACGCCGCATTAAATCGTGGAATACTGGTTTCGATACGCTGTCCATTTGTTCGTCGATCTATTAGGTATTTCACGTGACTGAATTCCCGTGTCACTCGTTTGTTATTCGTTCACCGAATCGTCGCGTGCGCGCGGACGAGATTGCGGATAAAACATTTCTCGTGCTCGAACGTCGAGCAATTCAACTTCAGAAGCACTAGGACAAAATGTGGAGAAGAGACAAAATTTTCTATGTCCTTCAATTTTAATTAAACATGTCCCGTAGCGTCTATGCGTTTCATCAAACATACATGGTACCCGTTCAAGAATTAATTTCACCCCTATAACAACGGTATGACGGAAACAAAAAATAGGATTATGTTAAGGACTAAGTACTCTACCTACCGGAAAATTAGAAACAAAAACAAAATTGTCTATGTCCTTAAATTTTAATTAAACATGCCCCCTAGCGTCTGTGTCATATAACCAAACAGACGACATGGCACCCTTTTAAGAATTAATTTCACCCCGATAACAACGGTATGACGGAAACAAAAAATAGGATTATGTTAAGGACTAAGTACTCTACCTACCGGAAAATTAGAAACAAAAACAAAATTGTCTATGTCCGTAAATTTTAATTAAACATGCCCCCTAGCGTCTGTGTCATATAACCAAACAGACGACATGGCACCCTTTTAAGAATTAATTTCACCCCTATAACAACGGTATAACAGAAACAAAAAATAGGATTATGTTAAGGATGAAGTAGTCCACCCACCAGAAAATTAGAAACAAAAATAAAATTGTCTATGTCCTTAAATTTTAATTAAACATGCCCCCTAGCGTCTGTGTCATATAACCAAACAGACGACATGGCACCCCTTCAAGAATTAATTTCACCCCTATAACAACGGTATAACAGAAACAAAAAATAGGATTATGTTAAGGATCAAGTAGTCCACCCACCAGAAAATTAGAAACAAAAATAAAATTGTCTATATCCTTAAATTTTAATTAAACATGCCCCCTAGCGTCTGTGTCATATAACCAAACAGACGACATGGCACCCCTTCAAGAATTAATTTCACCCCTATAACAACGGTATGACGGAAACAAAAAATAGGATTATGTTGCAGATATGTTCCCCTACCTTCTCTAAAAATATCACGATTTTCTGAAGCCCCGTTCGCAAGAAATCCGCATACTTCCGGCCCCGCTCCGCAATCGGCGATTCTGCACGCGCGTCGGCGCCCCTCGAAATTCCGCGGATCCCTGGATCCTCGGCGGCTGGATCGCGCGTTGCACGCCGGGACGAGCGTGTCCGTGTGTAATTATTTTCTTGCGGATCGTGGCCGGATCGTTCGACATAATAGCGGAGAAACCTCTCCGCGGTCTGGACAATAATTCGCGCTAAATATAGGTAGCGCGTGCGCGAGCGTGCACGTCGTTGTATTACGGTCGAGCGAAGACAGACGAGCGTGTGGAACGTTCGCATAACTCGACACCGACACATCGACGACCCACTAGGAGACATAGAAGCTGATTGACGAAGAAGAAGAAGAAGAAGAAGAAGCGTACGAAGAGGAAACGGGTTTTCGAGTTTCTTGCTCTGGTCCCGCGTCTCGACGAGGACGGGAACGACGACGATGACGACCACGATCTTGGGGATAATGATGATGATGGCTCGCTTACCCGCTCTCCCGGCCCCTCGCATCTATCGCGCGACCTGATACCCGCTAGTCTAGCCAATCACCACCTGCAGCCAGAGATAGATTATGGCTCCCATTGCGTCTGGCTATATTTAAACGCAGACCCGTGTACTCGTGGCCTATACAACCGGCCGCCAGCTGTATGTAGATCTCGGCCCGACACGCCGCTGATCCTTTGCTTCTTTTCGATCCTCTCGATCCGGTGCCAACGCGTCACCGTTTCGAGAGCGGCGGATTTCATTAGAACCAGCTAGGTCGACGGATGCTTTCGCCTAATTGCGCGTCGTGGCGCCGCCGCGCCGATGCGTTCCTCTTTGAGAATACTCTTCGAGTCCCCTTCTCCAGGTTTCAACAACTCAAAGTGAATCATGCCACGACAGTCTCACCAAATGAACACCTTTCTAAGTGATAAGCTAAGTTCAGGGGTTGACATTGAGGTTTGATTTTATGGTTACCATAAAGAATCCATTTTTCATCTCCGGTAACGATTCTGCTAAGAGATGGATCTCTACGAAATCTGGATAGCAATCAAGTGCAAACTGATCGACGAATATTCTCGTTGGTCTCAGATAATTGACGCGGCACCCATATTCCTTGCCTATATGCCATTCCCATTTCGCGTAGGTGCCTTTGTATAGTTGACCACGTGTACCCAAGGCTTCTCGACAATTCTTGTATACTTAATTTCGGATCAGCTTCCACTAGAGATGTTAGGCTGTCATTATCAAATTCAACTGGTCGTCCACTTCGAGGCCTGTCAGAGCAAACCTTCTGAACCAACGTTGACACTTGTTGACCTTCATCTCCATAAACGTCGCAAATTTTCTTTGTTGTCACCGTTGCGTTAAATCCCGCATGAAAATGAAAAATGTATGCGATGACGAACATGATCCTCGGAAGGTACGGACGCCGCCATCTTATTACAGGGTTTTAAAACAAATGATACTTTTCAGGATATTTTGAACACAGACTGCTTTACCGAAAACTGTAAAAGAATACGTGTTTCCGAACGATCGGTGCAGAACTGAAGGCAAAACAAATTCTTTGCAAACAATTGATTGCTTGTGGGTACCCCTAATGGACAAAATTGGGCAGAAAGAAGCGAATGGAAGCTTGTTTGGAGTAGGATAGGCATAGTTTAACCGTGAAATGCATGAGTGGGGTCCGCAAAGGACCCCGGTGTTGGATTTTGTGTTAACATATTTAGCCGTGCCATTTGTGAACTGAGAGTTCAGCTATTCGCTTCTGTCAATATTTAGGTTACGTTTAATGTGTTTACCGAAATAAATTGTTGCTGTAATCGAAGTCAGCAAGAAATGAGGTAAGTGGACCCAATGTATGCGTTCATGTTCCTAATATTTAGTTTACCTATGCACTTAAGGGTCAACGAGGAAAGACGAAGCGTAGGGGTCGATCGGCGAGCGTCGCGGACCGAAACGCAGGAACGGGAGCACCGAGTTCCGCGAGGCGTACAAATTCCTCTCCGGGGACCTGGAAAACGAGTAATTACCGAGCGCTGGGTGGCCGTTGGAAATCGACCGGTCGGACTCGCGCCGCCGGACGATTTTCACGTGCGTCCGGGTAATTTCCCCGTACGAGCGGCTCGCCGAGAGGCGCTTAGAAAACGCGGAGCGCCAGCGCCAGTTCCTCATCCCTTTCCTTTTCGTTCCGCTCGTTTTGCTCGGCCGTGGCATGCAGTTTACCATCTATTCCCGGAGCCGGTACCAACGAGCTTCTTCTGACTACCTGTTCGTCCCCTTCGTCTCCTCTCGTTTCCCCCGATCGTACCTCTCTTCCATCTCCTCTCCACCGAGCGGATCTCTGGATCTCTGTCTTTTACCGTCTCTCTCGCCGGAGACGATCTCTGTCCTTCTAAAGAGAGTCTCCGTCTTTTGACTCAGGCTAGCGCAGAAATAACCGACGGTAATTATAGCGAGTCCGACTAATTATTATTGATAACATAATCACCGTGCGTCCTCGGCATCCTATTACCGGACCCCGCCGGTTTCGTTCGACGGTCATCAAGATCTGTCATCGCCGCCATTGATTTTCACCGTTAGCACGGCGCCACCGGTTTCTTCTTCGTCTGCCACGCTCGCCGGAACACAAACGAGAACATTCCCCGTTCGAGAACGTTCCGGCGATCGCGATTATGGCCGTGCACAAGTCGATTTCTTTCGAGCTTCGTACTGGAAAGGTGTCCCTTCAACTGAATTATTTCTCCTCTGTAGGATCTGCATTTTTGAGCGATCATTCCGACGGATGGAAACATATTCCATCCCCTAAAAAATTGATCTGCTACATGTTTCTAGAGAATTTATTTCAAAAAATAAAATTTGTCCTACCCCTGAATAATATCATCTATAGAACCCCACTATACCGAGGAACTTTTGTCCACGTACAAATCCAATTAAAAAATCGCTTAGGATTACAACTTTGCCGGAGGAGTCGTAGAGAACGATATTTTAAAAAATAAAATCTACCCACCCCTAGAAAATATTTACCCCAGAAATCCGAGTAACAAAATTCACCCATCTCCTACAATATAAACCCAATTAAAAACTCACCTGATTACATTATAACTTCGCCAAATGCCTTGCAGACGATATTTCAGAAAATAAAATTTGCCCACCCTTGGAAAATATTTACCCCAGAAATCCGAGTAACAAAATTCGTCCATCTGCTACAATATAAAGTCCACCCTTATAAAATATTTACCCTAAAAAACCGAGCAATAAAATTTGTACACCTCCTACAATATAAACCCAATTAAAAACTCACCTGATTACATTACAACTTTGCCAAATGCCTCACAGACGATATTTTAAAAAAATAAAATTTGCCCACCCTTAGAAAATATTTACCCCAGAAATCCGAGTAACAAAATTCGTCCATCTCCTACAATATAAACTGAATTAAAAAATCACTTAATATTACAACTTTGCCAAGAGCGCCATAGAGAACGATATTTTAAAAAATAAGATTTCTCCACCCTTATGAAATGTTTACCCTAAAAAACCGAGCGATAAAATTTGTCCACCTCCTACAATATAAACCCAATTAAAAACTCACCTGATCACATTACAACTTCGCCAAATGCCTCACAGAGGATATTTCAGAAAATAAAATTTGCCCACCCTTATAAAATATTTACCCTAAAAAACCGAGCAATAAAATTTGTTCACCTTCTACAATATAAACCCAATTAAAAACTCACCTGATCAAATTACAACTTCGCCAAATACCTCGCAGACGATATTTCAGAAAATAAAATTTGCCCACCCTTGGAAAATATTTACCCCAGAAATCCGAGTAACAAAATTCGTCCACCTCCTACAATATAAACCCAATTTTAAAAAAATCGCCTAATTACCGGACCGTGGATCTCTGTGCAAACTGAAACTTGTGCAAATTAATTCCAAGAAATAACCAGTCCGTTTTCGTAATAAAATCCGTGTGCGAATTACGACTTCGCCGAGTGACTCAACCAGCTTCGACGACCACTCGGCAACCTTAGATCACGAGAGAATCCGTCAGATCTTCAGCCCCCCCTCCAGAAATAAATCAAAACCTCGATAACAACTTGAAGTGCAACATTCGCGGAATCGTGTCTCGCCGATTTCAATGAATTCCAATCTGTTCGGCTCGTGGCATCGAACACGGCCCCGTCGCCGACAACAACAAACAACGTAACGTTCTAAAATTGTGCGGGTAATTTCATCGTTCCCGGTTGTCGTCCGCGCGGAATCCGCGGAACACGTTCCGCCGATGCCGCGGGAAATGTTTCCCGCGAGGCCGAATTCCGCGATTTGCATCCGCGAAAGCCAACGACCACATAACGGTTCTACGGTTCGCGATGCAACGTAAATAGAATCGTTTGCAACTTAAGCGCTCGAAAATCTGCCGCGCACGGGGGCTTTCGTCGGCTGTTACGCGCGGAATACTTATCGCGAGCTGTACTCCACGAGCAGCTGCGCGATCGAACGTGGTCAAGTTCGGCACGAAACTCTTAGGCAAACATCTACAGGGAAGACTATAAATAGAATGCCGTAAGCTTTACATAAAACCAACATTGCCGTGAAACCTAATGGCAACCCAGTTTCGTCGTTTCACGTTTTTTTTTTTTTGGCAACAATGTGTCTCTCGCGGGTACAAGAAACCCGGGAATTTTCGAAATTCCCCGTGACATTTTAGCGGAAGAAATAACAAGATTGACGTCAGGATCGGATTAGCATGTTGTCAGGACCAGAAATAGCGGAGACTGCATCGGAACGACCAATAAATTCGCGAGGCGATTTTAGTATGAATATATATAGACGTGTGTTAAATTGTTGCAATTACAGTGGCAGTGTTTGTACAGGTTTTCGCATTTTCATTGTTGCACGAAACAGTTATTTTAATTTCTGTGCTAGCTGAAGCGAAAAGATAACTTCTTATTTAATCGTTTGGTTGCAAAAGCCTGTCGACACGCAGTCTGAAAATGACGAGATTAATTTCTGAAAATGTACGATCAAGTGTGCCCACTACCGAACAACTCCATCCCCCAATAAGCAATTCTGAATCGCACAAAAATGAGCACAATCGCCCCATGCCATTAAATGCCAAACAAAATGAGTTCCCCTTGCAAAAGAAGGATCAGAGTCCTTATAAATCTCGACGTTTCCTGGTTCCCTATACCGAGGGCGCCATCTTTTTTCCCCGGGCGGCCATAAACTCGGCGTAATCCTCGAAGGACGCGTAAGATCGCGCGAGTAATCGGTTGTCGGTGTTAGTGGTCGTCGAATCGTCGAACCGCTTCCTGCGTCATCGGAAAAAACTGTCCGCTCGTCTTCTTTTCCTCTTGTTTGTCCCGCGAGAGCCGCTTCGCTTCTCGCTGCATGAATTATTGATGGAGATTTATCGAAGCCGGCAAACGGATTTGGATCGTCCGCGAGGGTTTCTTCGGCCGAGCACGTTTCGCTTCTTTCGAGCGGCGTGTTCGCGTCGATAATTCCACGGACGGATCGCGTTTTCTTATGCCGGCCCCCCGCCACTTATTTCCCCTGCTTACCGATCCGACCAGGCTCCAGGACTCATGTTCATGGAAGATTCGCGGAACCCGGGCTGGAAAAATCCGTGCTATTTCTAGTCGACAGCCGCATCCTCGACGCCGACCACCGACGAGAAAAAGATACCCGTCTTTCATGCTCTGTCTACGGGAAACCGCTTCTTCTACTTGACTCTGGGATACCGTAAGAATTCTATGGGGAGCTCTCAACAGGCAGAGACCGACAAATTGCGGCGGCAATTTTTAGAAATATTCTTGCCGCGCTTCCGGTGAGCTACTCGATTTTTCTGCATATTTTCTGCATCGGGAGAAAAAGGTACAAAACACTTTATGTCTGCTTTTAACACGTTGAACGCCATATGTGGCTGACGGAATTATTTGTGCAGGTTTTAAAATGAATTTTTACGTTGGTATATTCATTGTACTAAACTTAATTAAGACCTGTAACGTGCAAGAAAGTTGGAGGATTACTCAATTTTTATTTCATTAAATAACTTACTTCGATTTTATGGGATTTTTGGGGTTGCTAGTTTTGCGTTCAAAGTGTTCATGACTCTCGGAAGTATTTCTTGCTGCGCTCACAGTGAGCTGATGTTCGTGCATATTTTCCAAAGAAAAATTTATTTCTTCCTTTTGAACACAACTCGTCGATGTTTGTAAATCTTTCGAAAATCTCTCTACTACTAATTCTTCTAATCTTCGTTTATTATCGCATTGTGTCTCGCGACAAAATCGTAATCGGCGAGACGTTATCTTACAGCTCGTCTCGGGACGTGTTTGCAGTGTGACTGAACTTTGTGTTGTGTGTTAATTAATGTAAATGTTACCCGCCGTCTTTCGAGCAGCGCTACGAATTTCGCTTGTGACGAGAATGGTGCGCAAAAATGGCGAACGCAGCGCGGGGAAAATGATATATTGATATTTTATGAAACTGGTGACCGTCTTCGATAAATTGGAAATGCATAGTCATTTTAGAAAAAGGTTTATAAAAAGTTAATTCCAACCTTACAAGTGCCCATTTCACCCGAGAATATCCAGACAGTAAAATGAATCGTTTCTTAGCAGTAAAGTTTTAAGTATCTTCTCGTTTCTGGTTTTAGAAATTCTTCATTTATACTACCTCTACTTTTGGAACCAGTCATTAAAAATTCAGGAGTTTTTTCAATCCCGGACACGCAAAAATCCCCGAAAGTTAAATTAATTTCAGACGTCTAAAAACTCAAGGCACAATTTATGCAAATTTTAAGAATGTCACGGCTTCCAAAAATTTTTGCGAGATCCTTGAAGCGATAAATAATACACGCATTTAAAGATCCGGTAATTGTTTTGCTAAACAGTCTACGTTCTTTAACTTGCCTTCAAAAAAATTCTCAACATGCACCCTCTCGAACAACTGTTCAATGACGACAAAAAACTGAATAACAAATACAATATTTACAACAGCAACGCATAAAAATTCATGAACGTACCTTATACATTCGTAAACAAGCTTGCAAAGTTGAAAAATTCTGTATTGTTTAGTTCACCCCCAAAAAATTCTGAACATACACCCTCTCGGGCAGGTATGCAATGGTGACAAAAAAGCGAATAGCTACTACAATATTAACGACAGCATTGTATAAAAATTCATGAATGTACCTTAAACATTCACCAGCAAGCCTGTGAAGTTTCAAAAAAATATCTCATCTAGTTCATCCCCGAAAAATTACTAAAGTGACCCCCTGCATCCCTTAACGAAAGAGACGAGTTTTATGGAATATGTATAACGCAGGGACTTTCGGAGCGCGAAAAAAATCAAATGGATGCTAGAAAATCGGCCATTAAGTTTCATATTTGTGTAACATTTCGCCGCATCGTTGGCCACGTTCGACCAAGATTGAAGTCGCTCGATTCAGGCGAGAGTGTGCCTGGAACGTCGGTATTTTTTGCGCGGTCTGCGAGTAGGAGAAATGATAGAGAACGTAATAAAGTGAATGGTAACTCACTGACCAACGTCTACGATGTGCTGAAGCGTCGGAAATCGTCTCTTAACGCGCAACGAAATCCTCTGCAACGTGATGACGTACGCCAGTACCGCGTACCTCACGATGTTTCTCCTCATCAGCCTCCCCCTCTCGTCCTGCAATGTGAAAACGTTACAAAATTATCTCTAGAACAATCAACGACTGCAAAACTGCAGACACGCACGCACACATCACACACACACACACACACACAACGTCTCGAGTCGCAACTCGCTCGAGAATCGACTGTTCGGCTCGAACAATCGCGCGCAATCAACTATATGCGTTCAGGGAGCGCGCCGATGCAGTTTTCCCGGTTAATGGACATCATTCGGTTAGGCGATTCCATAAATCATACTAATGGCCCTCGATGGACGACCACTGTGATACGATTGCCTCGCCACCTACAAGCGATTAACAGCCGGTGTTTACAATTGAGAAAGGATTGTTTCGTCACTTTTTATTCATTGTCCCGCGATTTCGCAACGTTTTTGCAAGTTTTCTGTCAATTTTTCCAGGGAAACTACCCTTAATTTTAGAAAATTAGAACGCTCAGTTTTAGAATCTCTAGCGCACAACCACCAAAGTCCTTTGAAGTCCTTTGACCTTGGCTGTGACCTCGGGAAAATTTCTCCATTGGAGTATGTATATCGAATAAATAAATGAGGAATTGATTTTCGTGCACGGTATCGATGCGCCCCGCGGAGAAAAAAATTGTACAATTCGTTTCCTGGGCGGCCACGAATGCCGAACACGTTTCCCCCTGTGTCTTGTAGACACTTTCCCTTTGTTCTTTTGGCCCGTGGTCGCGAATCGTCGCCGATTTCGTCTCGTTCCAGTATTAATCGGAGAAAAACCCGCGGTGGCGCCTGCCCGGCCATTTTTCCTTTCGTTTCTGGCGATCGGCGCGGGCATTTTGTAACCGATCGACCGTTTTGTAATCACCGGCCGCCTGCGCCGCCGGTGAACGATCCCTGACATGCTCGGCGGAATGACAATTCGATCGGAAATCGGCGACGATCAATTCCTGGTTCGAAAATTTACATACGGAGCCTCCTTTCCATAGGTAGCAAATTTTCCACCGAACTGGCTCAACGTTTACCTAACCACAATATTACCATCACTGTACTGCAGAATGTTGTTTATTTTAGTTCATTTTCAATAGCTGCAGTTTAAAGAATTTAAAAATTATTGTATTAGTTTCAGTTCGATATAACCCATAAAAGAAAATTTTTATCTCAATTTTTAGCTCAACATTCACCTAACCACAATATTACCATCACTGTACTGCAGAATGTTGTTTATTTTAGTTTATTTTGAATAGCTGCAGTTTAAAGAATTTAAAACATTATTACATTAGTTTCAGTTCGATATAACCCATAAAAGAAAATTTCTATTTGGCTTCTGTGTCCTGCAATTGATGAAAACAATTTTTATTTTGCATAAGTATCCGCAGTCCAATAATTAGACTACTTGCATTTCTTCAAAACTGGTTGTCAAGATTATAGAAAAATCGTAGAACCCATAAATGCACAAAATCTGCAGTCTACTGAATGCAACGAGTTTGTTGAATTAATCAGGGAAAACAGGTAATTAGGAATTATTTAACTGCAGTATTTCAATTTTTCATCTTGTATCGAATTCCCATTTTGACCAATAAGAAAATTGTTCCATATGAAACTCGAATAATAACGCATTAATTTTTGTTAACACGCACAGGTCCCAACATTTTCCACATTCCCACGCGCAATAAATGCACCGTCTAACAATCGGCAAGAATGACTGTCCAATCGGCAATCGATTGCAACAAGGTTTCTAAAAACGGTAAAAATGAGGCCCGATTGCAACCGAGGTGTTCCGAAAGAAGTGGATATCAGGCTGGATTGCGATCGACGACTATGAAAGCAGTAAAAACGGTAATCACGGGGGACAATAGTCTTTGAATCGTCGATCAATCAAACGAAATTGATTCGGCGATCGCATCGGAATGACCAACGACGGCAAAAATCGTGGTTCGCCGAACCGATGATTGGTAGTCTAATTGCAGAGGCCGGTTTCAAGGTGGTTCGTTTAGGTATGTGACTCACGGGCTGATTTAGATGAAGTATTTTGTGGATCGAGGCACGTCGTCCTCGGTAATGCATGCAACAGTTCGAAGAAAGTTCGTTCGAAACGAAGATTTTCGAGGCGGCTAATAACACGTGGCCGCGATGAGCCACGTGCCGCGGTTCCCGTGCCGTTGATCTCAAAGAAAGTTCTCCGATTCCGTCAGTGGCGCAAACCGTCATCGAACCCCCCCCCCCCCGTGATATCATCGGGGAACGATGATGCTCGACGCGTAATTATCGGATGATTAATATGCGAGCGTCCACCGCTTTGCGCATTTCCACGCGCAATAGTAATTGAGTGACGAACGAACGATTACCCGATCTCCGAGCCGAACGATCGCCTATTGCGAAACACTGCTGCCATAATCGCCGCGCCGATTAGCTGTTACTTTGTAATTAGCAAGTTCGGTGTGTATATACCTGTGGAAGCTAACTCTTCTTGGCGGACGCGCTTTGTTTATTCAGGAATGCGAAAGAATCAGGTTACGCCAGCGGCGGGCTCGCCTTTTTCCTTAATATCGAGCAATTACGGGGCAATTAGTTTCACCTGCCAGCAGATTCCTCGCGTTTCTGCGAGCGACGAGATGTGCTATTAATTTCTAGCTGTGTCGGAGAAAGGGAGACATAGTGACTCCGTCCTGGGAACGGTGATGGAAAAATAGGTTCATGTTGCACTAGATTTTAATGAACTTTTGGTTGCGTAACAGCGTTTTTAGAAAAATATTTGACACTTATTCTTTAGAATTTATGTATTAGTAGACAGCAGATTTTAATATCTCCAAAAATTAATGGAGCCAAAAGAATCAGAGCCTAAGTCAATCAGAATCATTCCTCCACCAAAAACCAATCTTCCCATCTCCCCATAGTAGCTAGAATGAGCTCAGAAGACCATTCCCTAGCTGTTCTCCATTTTCTCTTTACCATCATCTCCAAAAATCAGTGGAGCAATCCCAAGCCAATCAGAGCCATTCCCCCACCCTAAACCAATCTTCCCATCTCCCCACAGTAGCTAGAATGAGCTCAGCAGTCCATTCCCTAGCTATTCTCCATTTTCTCTTTACCATAATCTCCAAAAATCAGTGGAGCAATCCCAAGCCAATCAGAGCCATTCCCCCACCCTAAACAAATCTTCCCATCTCCCCACAGTAGCTAGAATGAGCTCAGACGACCATTCCCTAGCTGTTCTCCATTTTCTCTTAACCATAATCTCCAAAAATCAGTGGAGCAATCCCAAGCCAATCGGAGCCATCCCCCCACCCAAAACCAATCTTCCCATCTCCCCACAGTAGCTAGAATGACCTCAGAAGACTATTCCCTAGCTGTTCTCCATTTTCTCTTAACCATCATCTCCAAAAATCAGTGGAGCAATCCCAAGCCAATCAGAGCCATCCCCCCACCCAAAACCAATCTTCCCATCTCCCCACAGTAGCTAGAATGAGCTCAGCAGTCCATTCCCTAGCTATTCTCCATTTTCTCTTTACCATAATCTCCAAAAATCAGTGGAGCAATCCCAAGCCAATCAGAGCCATTCCCCCACCCTAAACAAATCTTCCCATCTCCCCACAGTAGCTAGAATGAGCTCAGACGACCATTCCCTAGCTGTTCTCCATTTTCTCTTAACCATAATCTCCAAAAATCAGTGGAGCAATCCCAAGCCAATCAGAGCCATTCCCCCACCCTAAAACTAATCTTCCCATCTCCCCACAGTAGCTAGAATGAACTCAGTAAAGTAAACTGTACAACAATGAGATACAAATGACGTAATCTAGAGCTATCAAACTCCGAGCACAGGCAGAACCATCATCTCCAAATGTTGCTAGAGCAATAATGGGCCAATCAGAGCAATTCCCGCAAACAAAATCAATCTTTCCAGATCCCCATAGTAATCAGACTGAGCTCCTCATTCCCTGGCCGTTCTCCATTTTCCCTCTTGATCAGCTAGTTAGGTACCCGGCGCAAGTACTTGTAGCTCGTTCGCTGGAATAATTGCACGGTGTGAACCCGTCGCGACGTAACTTGCATTCGAGGCTTCCGTTTCATGCGCGACAAGCCGAGAAAGTCGCAGAGTGGCTCGTCGCAGGGCAGAACAATGGTTGTTAAATAGCGTCCGCGGTCTGCAACGGAATGTCTTGCACGCGGCCAAGCCAACGGGCAAGGTCCTGGCCAGAACGACGGAACGGGACTGTAAGTTTCCTAGGAGCGTGTATACTTAGCCGGGCGTAGTCACGTAACAGCGCCGCGCAAGTATCGGTTTTGTGAATGAGCAGGCGGCCGAGTGGGCAGCACGAGCTTCTGGCCTCTGCCTTTCATTGAAATCTAATTGGAATTCAAGCCCCGAGGCGAGAAGGATGGCTCGCCCGGTGCTCTCCCACCATCTCGGAGCCGTGGGCACAGGATGGTTTTCGAGCTGCCAAGAGCAGCGCATTTTTGCACGCGCCGCGATCAGCCGCGGCATTCCGAGCCGACGCGGGCTAAATCGTGGCCGAAGGGTTTGTTGTGGGTGGCAGCCGAAATTCCAATCCGGGGGCATTAAGGCCCGTGCCTCAGGAACTTTGTTGCTCTGTCAGAAATATCGGATTTTTATTGATTATAATATCGTCGGATTTTTATTGATTATAATATCGTCGGATTTTTATCGATTTCCGAGGGTTTGTTGTGGGTCAGCCGAAATTGCAATCCGGGGGCATTAAGACCCGTGCCTCAGGAACTTTGTTGCTATATCAGGAATATAGGATTTTTATTGATTATAATATCGTCGGATTTTTATTGATTATAATATCGTCGGATTTTTATCGATTTCCGAGGGTTTGTTGTGGGTCAGCCGAAATTGCAATCCGGGGGCATTAAGACCCGTGCCTCAGGAACTTTGTTGCTATATCAGGAATATAGGATTTTTATTGATTATAATATCGTCGGATTTTTATTGATTATAATATCGTCGGATTTTTATTGATTATAATATCGTCGGATTTTTATCGATTTCCGAGGGTTTGTTGTGGGTCAGCCGAAATTGCAATCCGGGGGCATTAAGACCCGTGCCTCAGGAACTTTGTTGCTATATCAGGAATATAGGATTTTTATTGATTATAATATCGTCGGATTTTTATTGATTATAATATCGTCGGATTTTTATCGATTTCCGAGGGTTTGTTGTGGGGCAGCCGAAATTGCAATCCGGGGGCATTAAGACCCGTGTCTCAGGAACTTTGTTGCTATATCAGGAATATAGGATTTTTATTGATTATAATATCGTCGGATTTTTATTGATTATAATATCGTCGGATTTTTATTGATTATAATATCGTCGGATTTTTATCGATTTCCGAGGGTTTGTTGTGGGTCAGCCGAAATTGCAATCCGGGGGCATTAAGACCCGTGCCTCAGGAACTTTGTTGCTATATCAGGAATATAGGATTTTTATTGATTATAATATCGTCGGATTTTTATTGATTATAATATCGTCGGATTTTTATCGATTTCCGAGGGTTTGTTGTGGGGCAGCTGAAATTGCAACCCGGGGGCATTAAGACCCGTGCCTCAGGAATTTTGTTGCTATGTCAGAAATATCGGATTATTATTGATTATAATATCCTCGGATTTTTATCGATTTCCGAGTGAAATTTCCTGTGTGCTCAGTTTACTTTAACCGATTACAGAGTTACATTTTTGTGAAATCAATAGGTTTCGTTTTTTTTTTTTTGCAATTAGAGTTCGCGAATAGGTACTAATGACTCCGATACTAATTTCTTCCAGAACACTTTTTCCCCCCGCAAACTAGTATAACTACAGTCGACTTCAGCCACGAAAGAGGCAATACGGGTAGTCGGACCTTCCGCGAGACCAAGTTTCTGCGGAAGTATGCTATTTTTTCTGGAAATGGTATGTTGAGACTCCAGGTGTCAACCGGCCAGTAGATCTTGTATGGAGCTTCCACGAAAAATGAAGAACATGATCTACTCGAGAACAGCTCGTTGCCAACCATAGTCGGACACATTTGAAAAATTTACCCGGATTCCTTAGCGAATAATGATCAAAGTATTTACAACAGAGGCGCATAAAAATTCGAGAATGTAGTATACATAAGCATGAATCAGTGTGCAAATTTTCATAAAAATATATTGTTCAGTTTGTCCGGAATAAATTCTCAAAATGCACTCTCTTTCTCGAGTGCGCATATTAATGTATTCAATTATTGTGTAGTTACTACAATAATGATATTAGACGTATGAAAAAATTCATGAACGTAGTTTATACGTTTATAAACAAGCCTGCAAAGTTCCATAAAAATAGTCTGCTCAGTTCGCCCCCAAAAAATCTCCAAACACACCCTCTCAAGTAGAGTCACTCAATGATAATTAATTTAGAGAACTACTATACTATTAATAACAGCGATGCATAAAAATGTATAAAAGTAACCTAAATATTCACAAACAAGTCTGCAAAGTTTAAAAAATCTATGTCGTTTAGTTTACCCCCAAAAAATTCTCGAAGTGCACCCTCTCACGTAGTTACTCAATGTTAATTAATTTAGAGAACTACTATACTATTAATAACAGCGATGCATAAAAATTCATGAAAGTAACCTAAATATTCACAAACAAGTCTGCAAAGTTTAAAAAATCTATGTCGTTTAGTTTACCCCCAAAAAATTCTCGAAGTGCACCCTCTCAAGTAGAGTCACTCAATGATAATTAATTTAGAGAACTACTATACTATTAATAAAAGCGATGCATAAAAATGTATAAAAGTAACCTAAATATCCACAAACAAATCTGCAAAGTTTAAAAAATCTATGTCGTTTAGTTTACCCCCAAAAAATTCTCAAAGTGCACCCTCTCTAGTAAATATTCAATATTGACAGAACAGTAAATAACAAATAGAATGTTAACGACAGCACCGCATAAAAATTCATGAGCGCGCCTTAAACATTCATAAACAAGTCTACAAAGTTTCCTAAAAATAGGCTGACCGGTTCATCCCCAAAAAATTCTTGAACACACCCTCTCAAGGTATTCAACGACCAGACAAATTCGCAGGATCAGACCACAAGAACGATTCAGGTAGCTCCTCGCGAGCGACGCGTAGGTTCGTCCTTCTTTCTCGCAACGACACACGTTGCAC
The DNA here is from genome assembly GCF_050948215.1 of Halictus rubicundus. Classification (NCBI taxonomy): domain Eukaryota; kingdom Metazoa; phylum Arthropoda; class Insecta; order Hymenoptera; family Halictidae; genus Halictus; species Halictus rubicundus. The sequence goes on along the minus strand of NC_135157.1, from coordinate 14,212,481 downwards.
TTTCACTTCTACATTGTGTCATTGACCACGCGGCTGGAAGATCGTTCCTCGGCGACCGCCGAAGTTCGAACCGGAACCGGAGTCCGACGAGCACGTGAAAATAGTTATGGTCGGCGAAGAGCTCCGTAGATAAAGTTTGAACGGTTCGAGCTGCCTCGTAGACGTTTCCGACGACGTAATTCGAAGACGAAGAGGCTCGATGATTTATCGTCGGATGAGTGTGCGAAAGGTGACGGTGGGATTCATTTCCTGAAGCGCTGGCGCGATGACAGCCGGGAATTTATTATTCTGAAATTTCGTGGAGCCACATTTTCGAAAGCGTAGAGAGCCAGAGAGATTCTACGCAAAGTGTGTTTCGAAATTTAATGATTTCCCGACCGGGGCCACACGGTTCTTTCGAGAACCGTTTCGATTTATGCGGTTCGAGGGTGTTGAAATTTTCGAGTGATTGATACCACGCAAATATGAATGATGCTCCAGATTTGTATGCCGCGCTGATTCAATTAATACACAAATTAATTCGAAGTCCTTTCTCTTCGCGAGTTTATTGAATAATGAAAAATCACCTTTTCGTATCTGTTACGCGAGACCCTAATTAACGAGAGACAGACGTTTCAATCGACTCGCATTAAATGTAAATATCACGATCGGACTTTCGATCGCACGATCACTATGAAACTACGAAAGTGAAATTGATCGGTGGTTCACAGATGCTAACACATTCTCCCGAGGTTCACAGGTTACTGCCGAGCCGGCTAATTAATCCCACAGCTTAGGGGGAAAGCCCGAATGACAGATAGAAAAGATCATCGTCATCTCTGAGGTATTTCTTCGGATGTCATCGAACTTTTTATAACATGCCTTTGTAATGACTCACGGCACACAACTTAAACTAACTTTCCTCGAAGTTTTACTAAAAAAAAATATCAATGTTTACAAACACGGTAGTTTGATGTATGTAGTACAAGATGGTCGTAAACATGTTGCATGAAAAATTCGCTAATATTTAAAGAAAAATTATTAATTAAGACAGTGCTTCAAAGTTGACAGACCTCTTCCACCAGCTTCACTTTATTGGCTGCCGTGTTTGTAAACATTAATATTTTTTAATGAAACTTCCAGGATATATACTTCGAAGTATGTACTATAAGATGGCTATAAACATATTGCACGAAAAATTCGCTAATATTGAAAAAAAAAAATTATTGAGGACCAGGGAAGTGCTTCAAAGTCGACAGACCTCTTCCACTGGCTTCACTTTATTGGCTGCCGTGTTTGTAAACATTAATATTTTTTAATGAAATTTTCTGGATATATACTTCGAAGTATGTACTATAAGATGGCTATAAAGATATTGCACGAAAAATTTGCTAATATTTAAAAAAAAAATTATTGAGGACCAGAGAAGTGCTTCAAAGTCGACAGACCTGTTCCACTGGCTTCACTTTATTGGCTGCCATGTTTGTAAACATTGAAATTTTTTAATGAAACTTCCAGGATATATACTTCGAAGTATGTACTATAAGATGGCTATAAACATATTGCACGAAAAATTCGCTAATATTTAAAAAAAAAATTATTGAGGACCAGGGAAGTGCTTCAAAGTCGACAGACCTCTTCCACTGGCTTCACTTTATTGGCTGCCGTGTTTGTAAAAATTAATATTTTTTAATGAAACTTCCAGGATATATGCTTCGAAGTATGTACTATAAGACGGTTATAAACGTATTGCAGGAAAAATTCGCTGATATTTAAAGAAAAATGATTGACTAAGAAAGTGCTTTAAAGTCGACAGACCTCTTCCACCGGCTTCATTTTATTAACTGCCGTGTTTGTGAACATTAATATTTTTTAATGAAACTTTCAGGATACATACTTCGAAGTACGTACTATAAGATGGTTATGCACATATTGGAAGAAAAATTCGCTGATATTTAAAAAAATATATCATGGACCAGGGAAGTGCTTCAAAGTCGACAGACCTGTCCCCCGGTTTTTTCGCGTAAGTTATCGAATTGCTATGAAATTCCCTTTGAAACGACGGCGTGCACCGGCGCGCTAGCATACTCTCGGTGAACTTTCGTTATCGGTCCGTTCGACGCGATCAGAGAAAGTAACGATAATGGACGGCAATTTCTCGGCCGGCGTGCACACCGTGTCAGACACGTGCGCGGGCAGTTTAAATCGCGTGGCCGAGGGCACCGCGGTGCCCCGTTCGATCCGACGGTGTGTTCCATTCCGTCCCGTGATGTGTCCCATGGTGTCCCATGGTGTCCCATGGCGTGCCCGTTAGCCCGGGACAACCGACGAGATTCGCTCGGGTTGCCAATTATGGGATGATCGTTACGCCGTGCGGCCACTTTTTTATTTTTCTTCGCCGCTTCTGGGCGTGGCGTGACTTCGAGCTGGCACCTACTTAGGTTAACGACACCGAAACGTGTCACGGCAATTCATTAGCGTAATGAGACGAGCGCGACGCTACGGCCAACACCACGACACCGGCAAGGCTGTGTCCCGACTACGGGGAATTTTCGTTCGAAACGAACGCTGAAGATTGTGCCAGCCTCCTGGTAACACCGCGGCAAAATACGGTAGTCGAGCGATTAGTATCTTTCAGGGGAAAGAACGTCTTTGGTCACGATAGACCGATGTTATTCCTCTTTCCGTGTACTTGTCTCGTTTGTTAATTTTTCGTTCGAAACGAACGCCGAAGATTGCCCTAACTTCTGGCAACACGCTGCTGGCGAAATACGGTACTCGAGCGATTAGTATCTTTGAGGAAAAAGAAAGTCTTGGGTCGCGATAGACCATGTTATTCCACTCTCCTTGTGCCTACATTTTTATGGCACTTGCAATTGATAAAGAACAAATAAAATAGAGATTGCAACAAACTAAAAATTCATTTGCGGGAAAAATTAACTAAAAGTATTTTCTTTTTTCTTTAGAAAAATTTTTCTCTGTATTTTCTCTTTGGATCGTCTTGAAATGTGGAAAATTTCATAACAATATCTTGTTAGTTCAGTGTTCGACTCGTTTTCGTCATAAATGCATAAAATCCGACACGGCAAAGATTTCAGATTTCTCTTTATAAATCTTGGAACGCGGATAAGATTGTTTGGCCAATCCAGTATCACAATGGTCTCGACTTTATGGTGTTCCTAAAATTGTCAGCCGACGTTCGTGTCAGACTGTGCTTGCAGGAAGTCGCTGCGCGGGTCTAATCTTTACAGTTCATACTCACATTTCCAGGAATTGCAGCGCTGATAAACAAAGCCAGGTTGTCTGGCCAGGGCAACAGTTTGTACTGCTCCCACCATCGTTTCACGACCAGACTCACGTAAAACCCTAGGACGAACGACATCGGTATCGACTCGCTCGAGTTCCCGAAGTAGTATCTGATCTTCTCGAAGATCCTGGAACAGACAATTTTACGTTCACATAATTTGCCAACGCACACCTACAAAAATTAAAAGATTAGTCTGTCGAGAATCTTTACAGATCCTTTTTCGTAACTCTGATTAAAATGTTACATGGTTTTTATCATTTCAGTATACTTTAGAACAATCTGTGCGGAAAAAGTATGTTCTCGACAATGGCCGCAGAACCCTAAAGCTATCACTCTCCTTGAATTCCACGGCCGGCAAACGCTATTAACAGACTATGTGTCTGACTACAGGCGTTCTTAATCTCCTTCGCCAGCTCTAGCTGTCTGTACCAAGCCTCGACTGTTCGCCATTTTTCTTATGGTCGTGGCGACACCTTGGCTTCTTTAGCTACGTTGAATATTGTTAATTATGTTTATATTTTTATATTTTAAAATTGACACCTTTCATTGGAAGCTCAGAAAAACGAAAAAGAATTGTATATCAATTTTTAAGAGGATTTCGAATTCAGTGAATTTAGTACATTCAGCACACTGTTGGCTGACTAAAGACATTCTGAATCTCCTTTAACAATTCCCGCCTCCCTGGCCATCTGTTAATAATTTTTCTCGCTCCTTTTCTCGCACCTTTGCCTACTTTGCCCACCACGATCATTCTTGATGTCTCTAGTCATTGTTCCTTGATCTTTTTGCTCTGGGAAGATCATGGAAGGTCTTCGGTGGCTTCGAGGCTTCGTGCAAGGTGTAACTGCGTCCGACAACTTTCTCGGGGATTGTATAGTGTTTGAAAATGTATCGTATGTTTATTCGAGGACGGAAAATATTGATATCGGAGGATTGCTCGAATTGCGTGCAGTTAAATATTTGTTTAGCTGGCAGTCTGTCGTGTGTGGTGTAAAGTTCTTGCACCGGCTCGCCTACAAGTGGAGCAAGGTTGAGGTGATACCGTCACCCAACGTGACCACTACCGGTCTTGCATACCGGTGATTATTAGCAAATGGGAGTTTCCACTAAGATTTTCCAGCAACTCGTGAAAATCCGTTCCACGTTTCACAGAAATCACAAAACCAATGTCATAATTGTCTCCAAAACGATTAAAAAATTTGTTCCGTGATTAAAACCGCCATCGAGATTGAAGTCAAGAAACGCATATACATTCCCAAAAATAATATATTTCCGTCCCCTAAAGCTCGCGGTCTCGTGCAACCACGTTTCAAAAACTAAAATCCCACCACTGTAAATTTCTCTCTCCCCCCAAGAAGACAATCCACAGTGACAAAAATATTTCAGGGCCACTGCTGGTTAGCAGCTGCGGTTCCCTGAAGAAGAGCAACATTTCGAAAGCGAATGCCCGGCAAAAATCCTATTAACTCGGGCCCGGAATTTATTATTCGAAAAGTCCGGCGAATATACGATCGAAAGAGGCCTTTGCATCGCGTCCGCATCTCGTTTGGCGAATCGCTCATCCTCGGTCATATCTCGTCGGGCCCTAAGTCCCGTCCCGAAACCGGCCCTTCGTCTGTTCTAAATTTAGAACGGGCCCGAATATCGGGGCGGGCCTCAAACGAGAGGGAGTATCTCCTTTTTTGCGGCCGTGGCTGCCCTCGCGATTCTTTATCCGGCCTTTTTATCCCGGCATAAATAACAGGTTACGTTTTTATGGGTTTTGTAACGTCGGCTCGCGTCCCGGGGCCCCGTATTGTGCGCGAGGGCCCAATTTTATTTACGGTATCCGCGATTTTACCTCGTACAATCCGTCAGTAAAATATTCCCCGGCTCCATCGCCGCTCGCGGCCATTGCCGTTTCACAATTGCCTACGGCCGGAGAGCGTTGCATCGCGGGATTTCTCGGAGAAATTAATCGACCTGCGGAATCGTAATTACTCGAATCGACTTTTATTCCCGTTGAACACGGCTCTGTGCATTTTTTTAATACTTGCACTGCCCTTGGTTTCCCTTGAAATCCGTTTCAGACGAATTTAAAAATCGTTTCTGGTACTTAACTTGGCCGGAACATTTTCAGCTGAAAACAGTTTCTGACAAAAATTGTATTGGATTTGTTTTTTTTTTTTTTCTTAGCCATTAAGATTTTTTCTGTAACTCCTCATAATGCTGGCTCAGTTTAATCTCAAAATAATTGTTTTATTCTTTTTTTTCTTAGCCATTAAAATTTTTTCTCTAACTCCTCATAATGCTGGCTCAGTTTAATCTCAAAATAATTGTTTTATTCTTTCTTAGTTGTTTTCTATTTCAATACGTAATGAGTGTGTTTAATTGTAACTGGTTCGTTTAATTTTCTTCTGTGTTCGAGCAATATTTGAGTGAACTGTGGGTTGGAAATTTGTTAATAACGTGCAGTCGGTGTTAGAAATATGGAGGTTTGCTGCGCGGCCAAGGTCGTCGTCGCGTGGGCTTATCGGCTGGCATAAAATCTGCAGTTATGGCAACTCGCATGTACCTACACGCGTCGGCCGATTCGTTTTTCCGTAAGATACTGACCGCGGGGAAAGGATAGTTGCGTGTTACATTGTCAGTATCGACGAGAAGTTATTATCGATCGACATTGATCGTACGCGATCGTGCTGTTCGTTGAATGTACTGGGTGATCCTGGGATCAGGGACGAACTATAGTTCTCCTTGATCAAGATAACGTTCATTGAAACACAAAAATAGAACAATCATTAACTGAATGCTGTATTCAGCGATTATGAACTAATATTTTTGACGTGAAAAACTGAAAAATTGTTGACGACCTCAGTGTCCTGTAATTCCTTTTGAAAAGACCAATATACAAATCAAAATGTTTATACCCACTTGTATAGATTGAAGATTGTACATTTTAACAAATTAATTTTTAAACGAAACTGTAGCCTGTAATTGAACCTTCATAATGTTTGTATGAATTATTGATGTTTGCAAATTGGAAACGCCCACGCATCAGCACTATAAATAACATTCTTTACCACGCGGTTACAATAATGTAATTACTCTATGTACACTAATATTTTTAACGTAGAGAGGCATAATGGAAGATTGATATTATGTACAGGGTGACTCAAATAATGTGGTCAGTCTCCTTCGACTTGACCTTTCTTTTCGCTCGAACAGGATAAATGTTAAAAATAGCATTGTTAAATAAATCTTTGCGTGCGCGATTTAATTCCAAGGCGACAGCCCACATTTTGGTTGTCGTTAAACTTTTCGTCCTTCCGAAGGCATTGACTTTACGGAGGAAGATATTCAAATGAACGTATTCATGTACTCACACCCGCTGGTGCTCGTTGAGTCCATATCGGTATGTAAAATTGATGAGGTAGTAGACGAACAGGTACGCCAGCAATTCTCGCCAAATCAGCTTGTACACGGAACCCCGCCATCTGCAAAACAAAAGAGAAACAAATGTTAAAAAAGACTCGTCCAATCTCCTATCAAAATTATTTCTCAATAACTCAAAAAACACAATCTAAAGTCTCCGTGCTATACCTTTCCTGTTTCATTGAATTTCACAAAATCCCGCAACCACAACGCTGACATACAGAACTTGAAAATTGCAAATTGCAAGACGCACATAAATTTATATTTATTTTCTATTTATTTGTCGGAAGCTCCCTGCACACCATTAGCAGCTAAAATTCTAAGCCAACAGGAAACCAAAAAATACAAAAAAAAATAGCTGGATAGACTACATGATGTAGTACGACATCCCACGCAACGGTAAAAAAAAAAGGTGGTAATTATCTCGCTCGAATTAACGATTGTCGCACGCGATAAGGATTATGGTCGGACATTCGGGAACCGTTCGATGCTCGAATGTGTGTCAGGGTTAGATCGAATTTTACGAGCCCGGGGTCCACTGAATTCGCAATATTTTTTCCGTTGTGAAACGCACGCGCCACGCGTAACTGTTGCTTTAATATTGCAAGTGCATTGCGTCCGATTTGATTTGCTATTCACGGAATTTTATTGCCGTCCGACGACAAAGGCACGGGAGGGAGACCGTCGAAACGAGCCCCGCGGCACGACCGGGTCATCTCGCCGGGGCACGAAATCAAATGATACCCGAAGGTCGCCGATACCCGAAGGTTTCGTCAATACCAATCGGCGTGGCGACAATGACTTTAAATTCAAATCCCGCAGCCGGTGGGATAGCGCGACGAAACGTAGTGCAAAACGAGGCCAAAGTGAAAAGCCGCGTATCATCGACGGTCGCGGCGTGTCTCTACATTGTTTGCCCGCACGATTTTACTTTGTGCGATGGCGGCCGACGTGGCTCCTCTTGCCCACGGATATGATTCGACATCCCCAGATACAAGATTTTTATAAAAATTTTTGGAGATCTTCCACTCGAGGAGCGTGAATTGATTCTACGCATTTTTTGAGACTTCGATGGTTTTAGTAGCCTATAGCCCTTTTCCGAGTTTTTAAAAGTTTAATTTTTTGCTCTATTTTAAAGAATTTTTTAAAGAATTTTTAAAAATCTTCCCTTCGTGGAGTACAAAGGAAGAAAATTATTTTCCATAAACGCTTAAAAGTGGAAAATTGCCGTTTTTCACGATTTTCGACTTAAAATCGCACTTTCAATCGTTTACAACTCGTAAACGAATTAACCAATATCGGTGAAATTTTCAGCATGGATACAATTTATTCGAGCGAATCAAATACATTCTTTAAATTTTCATTACAGGCTCAGATAAAAAATCTGAAAAAACCAACTTTTACTATTTCTTTTGCGATTCCGAACAATTCAAATTTTTTTCAAAAATTTTTTACACCTCGTCTAATAAACTAATCCTTCTAACTTCTAAATAAAATTCAAGTCATTTGATCTAATTTTTAAAAAGTTATGTTGCTTCAAATAGTGTAGACTCAGTTTCGCTCGTTAGTGTATGTCGGCTTATTTATTTCATTTTGAGGTAAGGTTTTTGTTTTATAGCAAACCGATCGAAATTCACACGAGCAGGCACGGAACATTGAAACGTCACGGCAGTGGAAAAACCTCATGAGAACATCGGATGTCCGGTGTATTCAGCTTCACCCTAATGTATTCACCATAGCGTAACAGAGCTGAGCATTAGATAGACGATATAAAAACAATTTTGCCCACGCCAACTGTGACACCAAAAAATCCCAAAAATTAACAGGGTTAATGAATCCATCCACGAATCCCTGGAAACGCCTAATCACCTCTAACCCTGTCAATCTTCTGTAATCTTCCGTAAAACTGGCGACATTTGAACTCCGTGATATCAGACGATGCATCGTTTTAATCCATACATTCAATATTAAGTGAAATTCTGTTTCCCTACAAGGTGAAATATTTTTGTCGTTTCAATTTTAGATGAAGACAGTCCGATTATGTTTTTACTTGCCATCATCATTCCCACGCATGATAGCTTCGTTGTCCTAGCATCGAGACCTAGTACACGGTTCCTGGACCAAGGACGTCTCAAAAACAGGTTCCAAGGAAATCCCGAAAGAATTCTACATTCCTACCAATGACGAAAGCTTCTTCATTAAGAAGCTCATTAATCTCCCTGTGGCGCAGAAGGCAAAGAAGATTCGTTGGAAATTAGTGAAAGTATAGCGGTACATTTAGCGTGTTCCGACGAATACGTCGAATTCCTCGGACCATATTTCGAAATTCCATTACCACTAACGAGACTGATAAAGATTATGATGTAGGGTTTAACAAACAGTTTCGAAACCGTTCGGCGAAGGAATGATCGGGATGGGAGTCACGATTTCGGACGAGTTTGATGGAAGAGTGCACCGCGACTTGTGCAATCCGCGAGGCTAGCTTTTAAACGAGAAAAACCGCGCGGACTATGAAAGTACACGAATATCGCGCGTTGCTCCATTATTTTTGTGTCAGTGGGTCATGGTAGTGAGCATTGTCCCACACGCCATTCATACGGCAAGACCACGCGCCCGTGAAACTCGCGCGCGTGCAACACGCGCGACAACGCATCGCGCACTCCCTATTTCACAGGAATTACTATGGTTCTTCGAGTCTCAAAGGTCGGGTTCGAAACCCTACTGTATCTGCCCAAATTTTGGAAATTGTTAAATCGTTTCAGATTGCGGAATTAGCGTGACAAAATTAACTAAATGTCAGCTTAAAATTTTCAGGATTTTCAAATCGTACGCTTCAAAGAAAGATCGAAACTTTAAATTTATGTTTTGTACAAGTTTTTCCAAATGTTAGTTGCTAAATTTTTCTGTTTCATATCCCATCTACTCGTCTTTCGCACGAGCAGTGTTTTCCTTTTTTTTTTCTCGTGGGAACAAGAAAAATCATGTAATACAAATAGATTCGATTAAGAATGATTTAATTCGCGACGGGCCGGAAACAATTATGATTAGTTGAATAACATTAGCCCGTCCACACTTCCTATTCCCACGATCTCCTGCCACAAGGACGACTCGCATCCTCGAGCCGCAGCATCTGCCCATAGTCTCATCCTTTTCGTCATCTCCTCGATCTCACGACCAATTTTTTTTTTTACGCTCTCACGGCACCTCTTATATTTATTCATAACTCTCAAGGACGTTGGCATGAAGAGATTTCGTGGCGGATGCGGACGCTGTTGGAGACGCCTGGTGAATTTCCTCGGCGATAAATTCGCATTCTTCGACGACGATATTCTTTTTATCGTCGCCGATGCATCCTTTGAACTAAGAGGGGAAGGACTTTCATGGTGATCGTAAAAATTGACGCATGAGCGATAGATCGTTGGCAGCGAGCTTCCTCAAAGTGTGAATGAACCTTCCATAATTACTTTTAGCAAGTCCACGGCCCGCGTTCTTTTCTGATATTATTTTATAGTTGAGAGAAATGCGAAAAAATTGTTACTAATGTATGTGCCCGTTTTTCACAATATTAACTAACCGAGGGAGATGATTACGTGTGAATGAACCTTCTCTAACCATTTTTTAATAATTCACACGCCTGTTTTTGAAAAGAAAATTAATTTAAGGCTTGAGAAAATCACAAGAAAATCGTTGTTAATGTGTGTGTCCTTGCTCCATTTTTCTTAATATTGCTTTGAACTTTTTGGAAAAACTGTTGAATGCTAGTTCGCTGGTTCAATTGAAACTTATCGCGGCTAATTTTATAGATTAGAGCGTCCTCGCGTGGAACGCGTTCGATTTACGTAACATCTCGCCGTTCACGAGTGAAATTCGAAGCATTCTATTGGCCGATATAAATTATCGATCAGCGTGTGTGTGTATTTGTCTCGCTTCCCGAGGGGGTTTACGTAAAACCTGAATAGCAAAAAGAAAGCAGGCGATAATCGAATGCCTCTCTTTCGAGATAAAGCTATTCCGCGAGCCTAATGTTACAACGATAGTTCCCATCTGTTGGCTTGGAGAAAATAAATGGCCGATCGATGTTCCTTTCGACGAGATATTCAATCAATGCAATTACCGTTGCACAATTTACACATTTTTCCCATCGTATATAATTACGTGCCTCACCATTCGTAATTACCGAACGAAATACAAATGCTTCCTCGCGTTACACAATTATGAAACAAGACAATATAGCGCACGTTTCCTCTCGAAAATGGCACAGATTCGAAGAGCTCCAGAATCTTTGAAAAATTCTCCACGCGACTGAATCTTCCATAGATTTGAAGATTGAAGTCTCCTCTTTACAATGACACTTTAAAATTTGATCTGCGATTTTTATTACGCATGTTATGGTACTTTGAGTGGAACGTGTGGCGCTTACGTAAAGTTAACGGTACACCTCTCATTCTAAGTTCAATAAATCATTTTAAAAAAATCGTATATCAATTTTTAAGACTTCGTTGCAAAGGGGAAGCTTCACTCTTCAAATCTGGGTTGGTCTCAGTTAGGGGAAAAATTTTTTAACCTTTTTAGGGGCGTTTCAATTCATTTTCTTTTTTTTTTTACGAAATTATCAAAGTTCGATACTGTTGGATCAATGAGTTTCGGATGATTCAATCCGGTTTTCCACGAGCCTAATGGACTCGCCCGATCATTTTCGAAGCTACTTAATATTACGTCGCCTCTAGACGGCCGGAGAGACGCGTAGGAAGTGACTGGTGCGCTATAACTGCTTTCGTATCACTGCGGAATGTTAAATATTGCTGAAACGTGAGTCACCGTTGCGTTTGCTCCGCTAACTAGCCAACAATAGTACCGTCCGTGGCCGTTCCGAGCGACAATGTTTCGCGAATTGATCTCGATCGCGATCTATGCTCCGGCTGTGCCGCAAACGACTGGCACTCGCATTCACGCGACTCGCACGGGCCTTCGGAATTAACTTTCAAACTCGAACTATAACTTCGCTCGAACAGACAATACGCTACAGCAAACAGTTGCCGTGACGACAACATGATGACTACCTACAAACAAAAATTAAAGAATCTAGAGCTACTGCAAAGCTCTCCAAAAATAATAAATCCATTCAAAGCAACGACGTGGCACACTGGGTACAACAATTATAAATCTAGAGCTACTTTATAGCTCTCTAAAATTGATAGGTCCACCTACCACATGAACATATTGAGCTAGAAATAAAAATTAAAAATCTAGAGCTACTTTATAGCTCTCCAAAAATCTCTAAATCCATTGAAAGGAACAAGATGGTAAGCTACTTACAAATAAAAATTCTAGAGCTGTTTCAAAGCTCTCTAAAAATAATAAATCCATCTAACAAATCAATATATCGAGCTATAAATAAAAATTGAAAATCTAGAGCTGCTTCAAAGCTCTCTAAAATTAATAAATCCATTCCCAGCGACAAGGTGGCAAGCTAGGTACACAAATTAAAAATCTAGAGCTGTTTGAAAGCTCTCTAAAATTAATAAATCCATCCCTAGCAACAAGGTGGCAAGCTAGGTACACAAATTAAAAATCTAGAGCTGTTTCAAAGCTCTCTAAAATTAATAAATCCATCCCTAGGAACAAGGTGGCAAGCTAGATACACAAATTAAAAATCTAGAACTGTTTGAAAGCTCTCTAAAATTAATAAATCCATCCCCAGCAACGTGGTGGCAAGCTTGGTACACAAATTAAAAATCTAGAACTGTTTCAAAGCTCTCTAAAATTAATAAATCCATTCCCAGCAACAAGGTGGCAAGCTAGATACACAAATTAAAAATCTAGAGCTGTTTCAAAGCTCTTTAAAATTAATAAATCCATCCCTAGCAACAAGGTGGCAAGCTAGGTACACAAATTAAAAATCTAGAGCTGTTTCAAAGCTCTCTAAAATTAATAAATCCATCCCTAGGAACAAAGTGGCAAGCTAGATACACAAATTAAAAATCTAGAACCGTTTGAAAGCTCTCTAAAATTAATAAATCCATCCCCAGCAACGAGGTGGCAAGCTTGGTACACAAATTAAAAATCTAGAGCTGTTTCAAAGCTCTCTAAAATTAATAAATCCATTCCCAGCAACAAGGTGGCAAGCTAGATACACAAATTAAAAATCTAGAGCTGTTTCAAAGCTCTCTAAAATTAATGAATCCATCCAAAGCAACAGGAAGCTAGAAATGAAAATGGAATGTAGGGCACTTCAAAGTGCAAACTTTGCACTCAATTTATGGACGAAACTCGAGCAGAAAAAGTGACAAATTCTTTCGGCAGGTTGCGAAACAATGCGAAGTATCGTCTCCGGGCAAGAATGCAGCCGGGTAAAAAACGTGACGGCGAACAATTTCGCGAGCAATTTCGCAACAGCGCGTCGTTCGGCTAATTCCCTGATTGCACGGTGTTTATCGTCCGGCTGGACTATGCGCCGGCGATGCGCAGATTTTATCGGCAATTTGAAAACACTGGAAAGCGGGTTGGGCAACCGCAGGCTCTCGTTCGACTAATTCCGAAGACTTTCGTTCGCCTCGGTCTTGGAAAATTGTTAATGGCGCCTGGCCGACGTGGCACAACGTAATCTCTCTCGTCGACGAGCCAGCGTATTTTCCTAGCTCGATGTTATTCGGCGGTTGCGTTACGTTACGTTGTGGAAAAATACGACACCTGCGGTCGCGGATTAATTTACGCGAATCCGAGGCGAAGATTCGCGGTATTTTTCAATCTAATTGCCTCACGGAGACTTCGGAGCGAACGCTCGTTCACGAGTTAGGCTCCTGATAACGAATTCGAACGGAACATTCTGAATATGCTCCGGAAACCGTTTGAACACTGAATTTTCGATTTTCGACGAGTTTTTATTGTTGTAATTACGTTGAGAAAAATCGTCCGACAATAGTTTTCTACTCATTTTGAAGCTTCAAGTCTCTGCTTTCATAATTCACTCTTCATTTTTCTTTAAAAAATTTTTGCATACCGAGCGAAACACTGAAGATTCCTTGAAAGTACGGCGAATTGAAACGGCTCTGAAAACCGTAAAAAATTTTTCTCGAGAATGAATCTACCACGAGTTTGAAGATTGAAGCTTCCCCTTTAAAACGAGATTCTTAAAATTGGTCTGCGATTTTTTTTAGCTGTATTATGAAACGAACACGAAGACATTGTGTGCCTTTTATTATTGCAAAATTCCGGTCATTAAAAGCGCAATAAAACGACTAAAAAAAAATCGTAGACTAAGTTTCGAGAACTCGTTGTAAAGAGGAAGCTCCGCTCTTCAAATCCGTGGTAGATTCAATCGCGAGAAAAATTTTTTACCAATTTCACAGTCGTTTCGATCCGCGGCATTCTCGGGAAGTCATCGCATACAAATTGGCCATTAAAAAATCGCGTTGTAAAAAGAGAATCGAGCGTGCTCGCAGGACGCTTAGTCCTCTAATGCAATCTTCAATTCTTAATTATTTCGCTTCCCGCAAAGATAAAAATCGGGAGAACCAGTAGCTTCCCAGCAGCTCGGATTAATGTCCCAATTACGATCGAACAGCGGATCGAGGAAAAAAGGAACGCGCAATCACGGAAAAATGCAGCGGCCGATTAGATCTCGCGACATCTTCATCTCGGAGTTGACGAGAGACAATAGGAAGTTGACGGAGCGCACGTTCCGTTGATTCCTCCCTGTCCGATAAACGATTCCGCGGATGACTAAGGTGAATTCCGATCGCGATTACTTTCTCTCGCGGTTGTGGCGATTCTCAAGGATGCGCGGACGAAAAAAGAAAAACATGATATGAAAAGGAACTGAAGCGAAGAATGATACGAAAGGTCCTGCGATACGCTCGGTCCCGACTAATGGCCGTTTAACGCTGTTAGCGCTTAGGGTTGCGCAAACCGTTCGCTGGATTTACGAGGAAAGGAAAACAATAAAAGGAGCACAGCTGCATCGAGCACGGCCTGTTGGTAAGAGGGAAACAAGGAGCTTGATCCACGATGGACGGCGTAAAGTAACGGTCCACCGGTCAAGGCTCGCCAAGGCCTTTTATCGCTCTTGCTCGACGACGATCGACGTAGACGACGACGCCCTGACGTCTGCACGTTCACTATACTACTCTATTCTCAACATTTGATTCCTCCTAGCCGGAGGATCGATCATTCTTACACTGCAAAATTCAGGAAGCCGTGGAACGTGCTCTGGAAGCGTTTCGGATACGATCCGAGTTGCTCCTGGCAACAAATTACGATTTTTCGATTTTTTATAATTGTCTCAGTGCTATTCAAGACGATTTTGCCTCTATTTTTGGGATCCAGTTATTTTAATTATCGCATCCATACTAGGACAATCGATTTTGCACTGCAAAAATTGTGACAGCTGTGGAGAACACTCTGAAAATATTTTTCTAAATTTTGTTCGCTTGCTATTTACTGAATTCTTCCAGCATTTAATTATTGCCGACTACTTTTTAAACTTATATGTGCTCTATGTCTACATTAATATTTAACCCTTAGCACTCGAATGGCGACTGTAAGGCGCCACTAAAAATTCCTCTATCATTATTCAAAATATTTTTTACATTATTAAATTTGTTTGTATTTAGTAAATTAGTAAACATTTCAGTACTGTACGAGTAAATTGCACCATTTTCATATGTATAGCATGAAAAAATATATATAGAAGGAAAATATTCTAGGTCGGAAGAAATGTTTCGTTTTAGAGTTAAAATGGCTTCGAGTGCAAAGGGTTAATTGTTAACACCACGATTTCGCTTCAACTTGGACAGTAATATTTAGCAGATTCTGTTCAATTTAATTTCCGATTGTTCCATTGAAGGGAAATGATAAAATTACCGGGGTTTTCGATCGCAATCGCCTTTCACTCGAAGCGTGCCATTGTTCTCAAATGTCAGCGGCGCCGAATTTCTCGGTTCCCGGTTGAGGAG
This sequence comes from Halictus rubicundus, assembly GCF_050948215.1. Taxonomy (NCBI): domain Eukaryota; kingdom Metazoa; phylum Arthropoda; class Insecta; order Hymenoptera; family Halictidae; genus Halictus; species Halictus rubicundus. The sequence continues at coordinate 14,196,830 of NC_135157.1, read as the reverse complement.
GCGTCGAGCATGATGCCGGGATCGATTATGTCACACGAAAAAGCCGGCGATACAGCCTCCGACCGATTCCGGGAAAGAAACCGAAACTAGTTTCTGCGACCTTTCATAAATAATTCACCGTTCTACGGTCGTAAAGCATCGGCCGACAAGATAGCAACGGATGGGACGGTCCGATCCGACTCGGTTCAGCATCCGCGTCGTGATTATCATTTCGCTTCCGGTTTCGTGTACCGTCGAGGAAACGACCTGTCCGTAAATCCGCGTGATGCAACGCTTCGAGAGCTACCCTCGTTCGGAAGCGCGAAGCGAAACAATTTTTATAATCGATTAAGCAAACCTGATGTGAACTTTCTGCAAATCGCTTATAGTGATGCTGCGCATTTTTGCTGCGTTCTTTTCCTGTTTTCGGTGTCAGAATAATTATGGTAGGGATTCTTTTTTCAAAATTCTCGGATTTTCCCTAAACGCATAAAATCCGCAGTCTCTCAGTACACCGCCTTCAACGAACTCATTATGTTGTCTGTAACCGCGTTCAACCTTTGGTAAATTATGCAACTTTCCGTTAACTTCCAGCCGCCATGAATCGGTCAAAGACTCTCCACATAATCACTTTTGGCGATCGTGTAAATTGTCCAGACGTTCGACCGTAACTTTTGGGGGGGGGGGCAGTTCGAAACGTTTAAAATTCTTCGAATTTAAATTGGTTAGTTAAATGACGGTAGATGAAGAGTCTCGATAGGCGAGCAACCCGTCAAGTCATCGCGAATTACGTTTCCTGTAACGTTCCTCATGGTCACGGTCATCGAGCCTTCGGCCATTCTCCGAGACTGCTAAATAACACCCTGATAACGATCGAACTGATCCATTAGAATAGATTTTTCTGGAAGCTCGTATCGAACGAGTTCGGTCGAACGCCATTCGAACGCGTTCCGCCATTAAGATATCAGCTGCCGAAGAATATTTCAGAAGCATCCGCGATTTTCCTCGACCGCACTATGAAATTTCATCTCGAACTGTAATACACTCGATCGAACGTGTTTGATTCACTTTGGGATTAAGCTGTGAAAATAGTACCTCCTGTTGCACTGTTTATTGCTTATCTTGATGCGACGCGTGCACACTTCTGCACTTCTAAACGCTTTCTGGTTTCCCAACGCCACTCCGCAAACCTAAGGAGAATATTTACAAATGGAATAATTCCGAGTTTCTGAAACTCTCTCTCTCTATTTATTCGCTTTCCACTTAATACTAACGTTTTCAGTCCCAAAGATCAGACTTTGGGGGACACACAATTCTGAAAATACCCTGAAGAAACATTTCATTTACTTTCCACTGGCCTAATCCCAAAGATTATACTTGAAATTCTGAAACTCTCTCCAAGCAACATTTACACACTTCCCATTCAACGCTTTATCTATCAGAAGAATATTAATTTTCAATCATTGTGCTGTACCAAAGCTCAAAAATCTTCTTTCAGGTGTTAATAAAAAAATTATTAAATTACTGAGAGTGAGTTTACAATTGAAATTGCTATTACTGTCGAGGAATCTCTCAGAAGCGTATTAACATAATTTTCAATAATTGTGCTGTACCAAAGGCAATCTTAAAAATCTCCTTTCAGGTCCTAATAAAAAATTATTAAATTACGGCTACTGAGAGTGAGTTCAGAATTTAAATTGCTATTGCTAATTTTCCATAATTGCTTAATACAGTTTTCGATAATCAATAGTAATTCAAATTACGTTACTGAGAGTGAGTTTACAACTGAAATTGCCATTTCTGCTGAAGAATCTATTAAAAAATCCTGTGCCATAGACCCTGGGACTTGAAAAAATTATGAAATAACCGCCGATGGTATGTGTTAATACTGACACTGTTACGGACGACACAGACATTGGATCCCAAGCGCCATGATCTCGAAGCAAGGTGAATTTCGAATCACCTGGCGCCCCGAAGACGAAACGCGCTCGCGCTCGCTTGTAAATCATGCTCGACCGCAAGTATCCATTAAAACGGATACTCCATAAATTACAGAATCGATCCCCGATTTCAATGATCCATAAATCAGTGGAAGCGGCGAGCACGGAGGAAGTGTTACCAGCGCGCAGGACTGTTTATCAAATCGCTACTTATTCGATGTGTCCACCTCCCTCGGCATTGTCTTCGAGCTCGAGAGAAATCGGAAAAAATAAGCGACCTCGCGAGGGGTACCACTAGTTATCGCATTCCGCCTCCCTCGAGGACTATACCTGCCTTTATACCGGGTGTTTCTGCAAACAATTGCCTGAAAATCCTCTCAACATTCTCAATAATTCTTTGTTAAAGGCTACTCGTTCGAATCGAATCTCCGTCTGCGAAATGAAGAGGATTGAAAGGGCAATAAGTATTGCTAACGAAATACACGGATAAAGTAAGTATGAACAGTAAATAAAACAAAAATTTCGAAACCATTTGCATCCGTTTCTCAGAAAATTCGTATGTTAATTTACGGCCAATTTAATGATTGTTTTTCTTATTTGTTGCAAGTTTAACGGAACACCCAGTGGATGTACAATGATTCAACCAGGGACAATCCTTCAATGTCCACGGAATCGGGCAAGGAACTGTTGGAAATACGTATCGATCGGATCCAACGCCGTGACCTTGACTCGTCGTCGATCGCGACGGTACCGCGAGCAAACGTGTTCTTTGTTCCGCGGATTAACCGTCGAAAGAAGTAATTATGCAACGGTGCCGACGAGACGGGCTTTTCTGCGGATCCTGCGGCAGTCGATCAAGCAAGACGATTTATTATACTTTGCGAATCCGACGGTCTCGGTCGAAAAGTATTGCAAAAATCGTTCCCTCCCAGCCAGTTTTGTTACTTTCTTGACTGTCTCGAAAGGTCGGGGAAAAAGAGGAATTTAATTCTTGAGTAATAGAAATTCTGTGTGCTGAATTCGCCTGACAGTATTTCAGAGAAATCGTATTTTTAATCTACTATTTATTATTATTTAATTCTAGTAAAAATAGTAGGAGAAATTAATTTTTTCTAGTAGAGGTCCCATTTGCTAAAAGCGACTAAACAATACTTTACTTTCTGATGCAGTACAGTTATTCGGAAGCCCATCGCAATTTTTCGGGCCGGATAAAATACTGAAAAAGACACTATAGTCCTCCAGTTGAAAAGGCGACAGTATTTTATAGAAATCGTATTTTTTTGCTCCGAAAAAATTCAAGAAAAATGGGGATTTTTCGCTGTGACTAAACACCATACTCAACTTTTCGAAAATCTTTCAGTGGGAAATCATCATCAACCATCAGCCTCAGTTTGTCGCAAGACTACGTTAATTAATGAGACGAGTCCAGGATGAAACTGTGATCATGCTTTCGCGATACTCAATATAGCGTCCTCGAACGAGGAAGAGATCTCATCCGCCTACGAGGATCGGGCGGGCTCGTAATGAGAACGAATCTCGATAAGCATTGTTACGAAAGCGAACACGGAACAGGTGTTCGAGAGGCTGGCACTGACGTAAAACCGCGATAGTTCGCGGCGTAGGTGGAGTGGTTTTTAAACGATACTTTGCTCGAGCGTCTTTTGTTCCTTCTGGTCGGTCTCAGATCGAGACCTCACCGATCAGTTCCAATATCCTGTGCCGGAAAATAATAGCAACTGGCCGGCGCACAGCTTCGCGCAAAATTGTTTTCAAGCGTTTTTTATTTCGCAGAAAGATCCGCAATCTACGCATTACTTATAGGAAATTTCGTTAATGCATTCCGTGCTACTAACACATAATCACCATGCAATTTTATGCAAAATCGACGGCTATTCTCGTCGTTAAACAAACGTTGCATCCACGCAGGGAACACGATTTTGTAGAAGAAAATTATACAACTTTGTATTCAAATAATTGCATAAGCCGATGCATCTGCAAACAGTTGTGTAGTCGTGGGCTGCCAAAGAGGTGCTAATTCAGACAACTCGATTCAGAGAAAATTAATGCAGTGGTGCACTCGAAGGATGCACCAGAGTTAAGATGACCGAAACAGGATTCTAAAAATCAGTAGAGGTGGTTAGCAATTTTTTAAAAATCTGTAGAAGTGGTTATAGATTTTCTAAAAATCTGTAGAAGTGGTTAGCAATTTTTTAAAAATCTATAGAAGTGGTTCTAAATTTTCTAAAAATCTGTAGAAGTGGTTCTAAATTTTCTAAAAGCTGTAGAAGTGGTTCTAAATTTTCTAAAAGCTGTAGAAGTGGTTCTAAATTTTCTAAAAATCTGTGGAAGTGGTTCTAAATTTTCTAAAAGCTGTAGAAGTGGTTCTAAATTTTCTAAAAATCTGTAGAAGTGGTTAGCAATTTTTTAAAAATCTATAGAAGTGGTTCTAAATTTTCTAAAAATCTGTAGAAGTGGTTCTAAATTTTCTAAAAGCTGTAGAAGTGGTTCTAAATTTTCTAAAAATCTGTAGAAGTGGTTCTAAATTTTCTAAAAATCTGTGGAAGTGGTTCTAAATTTTCTAAAAGCTGTAGAAGTGGTTCTAAATTTTCTAAAAATCTGTAGAAGTGGTTCTAAATTTTCTAAAAATCTGTGGAAGTGGTTCTAAATTTTCTAAAAGCTGTAGAAGTGGTTCTAAATTTTCTAAAAATCTGTGGAAGTGGTTCTAAATTTTCTAAAAGCTGTAGAAGTGGTTCTAAATTTTCTAAAAATCTGTAGAAGTGGTTAGCAATTTTTTAAAAATCTATAGAAGTGGTTCTAAATTTTCTAAAAATCTGTAGAAGTGGTTCTAAATTTTCTAAAAGCTGTAGAAGTGGTTCTAAATTTTCTAAAAGCTGTAGAAGTGGTTCTAAATTTTCTAAAAATCTGTGGAAGTGGTTCTAAATTTTCTAAAAGCTGTAGAAGTGGTTCTAAATTTTCTAAAAATCTGTAGAAGTGGTTAGCAATTTTTTAAAAATCTATAGAAGTGGTTCTAAATTTTCTAAAAATCTGTAGAAGTGGTTCTAAATTTTCTAAAAGCTGTAGAAGTGGTTCTAAATTTTCTAAAAATCTGTGGAAGTGGTTCTAAATTTCCTAAAAATCTGTAGCAGTGGTTCTAAATTTTCTAAAAATTGGTAGAAATAGTGAGAAATGTTCTACACGGGTGAAAGCTTAGAATTCAAGATGAACGGCATGAATGGCCGACAGGTGAAGTCGCCAGAAAATTTCCTAGGGCCAGCGGCTGTCGGGTGGCCCTGCCCAGGACCATGAAAATAATCAAGCCGTCTGGCATATGTGTTTAGATGAGCGTTATACATACCGATGAGCTTGATTGACAGTGACACAGTTACGACCGACCTTGTATCCCGTCGGCGAGGTGCGAGAAGTGCGTCGATTATGCGCGATAGCCAACCCGCGGCTGTAGTCGTCGCGTGTGTCGCCTCTAGCCGGCGGATCGATGCCAAAAGATCCAAAGGCTTGCACCGCATTTCTCGTGGTTAATCGATCAGAAAAAAAGAACCGATGTCCCGCGATATACACGACACCGAGAATTATTCATTCCGTCGATGGCCGTGGCGAACGTATCCAAGATGATTTACGATCTTCAGAAGCGTAACGTGACGAGATAAAACAAATTTCATTAATTATACAACTGCGAGACGCGCCGCAAGGAATCCTCTTTGGCTCGGTGCCTTCGCTGTCGAACGAGAAATATTTTCTTAATTGATTTCTCTTGTCATTACAGTTGCAGCTATTTATTTCTTCTAACGCGTCGATTGCACCCGTGAATAATCGGCTACGTGGGACGCGACACTGATTTTTTACTTTGTTTAGAATTTGACCGGTATTTTTGGAATGCAGAATGGTTTTGTGTCTTCTTCAAGACCTTTTTTCGGGACACCCGATATGCATATTGAACAACGGAGGCAATTTAATTGCAAATGCCCAAGTATCTTCCTGTTTATTCCACGCGCCAGTTAAACAGATACGAACAACAAGGTCGATTGACAGGTCGATTGTCAGGTTCGTCGATATTCATCGTTCGACACACGAATTCGTCGCTTGACTGTGTGATTGGTCGACGTGCAAACCGGTGATGTTTGTTTTACAAAACGCGGTACAACACTGGCTGTACTAGGGTCATCATTTTTCCCGCCAGAAAAATATAAAAAGAAAAGTTGGTCAATTCTTAATTTAATCTTGTTGAAAACGTTTCGAAATGTTCCCAATCAATAAACTCTAAAAATGTATTAACAAAATCAATGGTGAAGCACAAGTGAATTCGAAATGGAGGAAATAAAATAAAATCTCCGTATTGCCTTAGTCTCCAAGATGGAGAATGATGCCACAGCCTCTGTACGAGCGCGAGGAAACTTTTTTGGGACCAGTGGGACGCGATGCTGAAAAAAAGCGGTCGAAACACTCGCATTTTATGATTCAACGTCGCGAGTTATATCATTGCTCGCAGCTACTTTGTGAAACTCGTTTCGCACGTGTTATAGTTCGCGAACGGCGCCTTAGGCTGCGGTCACAGTGGATGCGTGTTCCGACCAAGTGAACGTGGATGTAAAAAAGCTGTAAAACATTTACTACAATGTCACTCTGTCACGACGATCTGCGATGATCGTATCGACGACATTTGTTGCCTAGAAAGTCCATTTTTCAAATCCCCATGAAAAAAAGAAGAAACTGCAAAACCTCCATCGAACTTGGTCTTCATTTTCATTTCATGGAGCGGCTAAAAAAAATCGTAGAGCAATTTTAAAGAGCTTGTTTTAAAGGGGAAGCCTCGATCTTCAAATCCGTGGTGGATTCCTTCGGGAGAAAAATTTTTTAACGATTTTACAGCCACTTCAATGTGAAGTATTTTTAATGGAAGAATCACGTTTTGTTGTCTTCGGTTTTCCACCCACCACATGGTGCAAAAATTTTTTTAAGGAAAATTAATTATGGGTTGTAAAAGTAGAAGTTTCAAGCTTTAAAATGAGTCGAGATTCATTGTTGTACCTTTTTTTTTTACGAAGTTATAACAAGTTTAACTGGTCCCTAAAAGCAGCATGGTGACTTGCAGGCTATTTGTTAAGAATCGCATGCAGTGGAACCGCAGCTTAAGCCTCTCGTTTATTTTCACGCGCGCGACGGAAGAAAGGACAAGAGAGAGAGAGAGAGAGAGAGAGAGAGAGAGACAGAGAGAGAGAGGGAGAGAGAGAGAGAGAGAAAGAGAGGTTTCTCCTCGGTTTCGCGACTTTTCCTGCGACCTCGTTTCGCATCTGTGTGGATCAAATGAAAATTGGCTCGGCTCTTTCCGAAAACCCTCCCAGCATATTGATCGCGGGCTGTTGCACGCGCGCTCGCGGCTCGTCCAGCCCAAGGGTCTCCTTCACCTTTCGACAAGATATCATCATCAAGGCAACAAATTGTAATTGATTCCTCGCTCTAAGCAAGATAATACCAATGCGGGCAACAAGGACGCGCGAGGCAACAAAACGTTGCATAACTAACGCCGGTCACGCTTCACGGAGTGATGCTCCTCGCTCGTCCTCTCTTCGGCCCCAGAACCCAGAAGCCAGAAGCCGTTTCCCTGATGTACACGCTTCCGGCCACACACAGGCGAAATTGGCACCTAGTCAAAAACTCGCCAGATTTTACGCCAGATTCTTCCGTTTACGTTTTTGCGCGCCACTGCCAATTTAGTTGGCGAAAATTGGTTCTCTGTAGACCGTTTAGGTCAATCAATCCTTGAACCTACATCTAGGGACCTAGCTATTACATCAAATTAATTTATCCTTCGAGCTTTGCCGAATCAGAGAACCCTTCGTAACATTTTAGCTCCTTGAGCCGACACCTAAGAACCTAATAATTTGGGAATTTTTATAAATTTTTAAAGTAGATTTTTATGTATTTGTGTAGCCCTTGTAAACCTGAGTAACCTTTGTCGGAAAAGTTTTTCAAAATTTCACACGGGTCAGAAGTTACAGCAACTTGAAGTGATAGTGCTGCGGGTCACGTGACAAGGGCGTGGCTGTTCGGGGCGTGGCCACCGTACACTCATCTCCAGCTGGTCAGTTTGAATCACTGTAACTTTTTACAGGTGCGAAATTTTCCAAAATGATTCAAACAAAAGTTATTCAGTTTTAGAAGGACAATCTGCATAAAAATCGACTCGATCTTTCGTTTGAAAAGGGCTGGAAAACAACTGCAAACAATCTAAATTTTTGTTCGATGTGACAAGGCACTATTGCTTTCTAATTATGGATACTAACTTGTCATAACTTGTTTCTTCTTTATATGTCGCGAGCGATGAGCTAAAGACTTTCTAACGGTTTTTCAAAATGTGAAAACGTTGTATTGTTTTGCACGATTTCTGAATGAAAACCGTCGATAGAATCAACAGTGCGCCGTGGACTTTATATAATGTTTAATGAACAGAGTTTGACACACCAGATTCAACGTCGCCGGTATGACATAATAGACTTATATATAATAGTTTTTCTCCCGGACAATAATTCCCATAACGAGGCAATCGCGTGATTAGATGTATTACAACAGTACGATTAAGGCGAATCGTACGATAAGTGCCACTTGATTGAGTACACGTGAAACGCAAATGACATGATAACCATTCCTCGCCGGGTCACAGGTGAATGATCCTCGCGATATAAACTTGGCTGTACACAAAGGATATCACTTACAGAGATTCTTTAGATCAATTTAAGTGCCGTGGAAAATGTAGGATTGATGAATTATAGTAGAATATGCACAGCTGTCTAGATGTGTACACAATCGTCAGTATTGTACGCGTCTATCGCCCAGAGTAAAATATAGTCGTCATACAAGAGAGAATAATGGACATTCCTGGCTACATTTACGACTGTACATTTACAAAACTCCAGCAGGAAACTGCCCTAACTCACGCGGAATATGCAGAATATGCTATTCTTTGCGCACTGGGAAGCATTAATTTTTAAATCGCTTTACGAATGGTCAATAATACCTTTTCTATATTTTTTCTGGAGCTCTTTGGCATAATGTGTACACGACCTTGGATGACCTTGGCAGATCCTGGTCGTCAAAGTCACCTTGAAGAAGGTTACTTTGGAGTTTAGAAACACGTTACTCACAGTTGACTGCTCATGGAAATTGGGTTATTTATATTTTCAGAATTAAATTGATACACAATTTATATTTAATTCTGAAAAATATCTAGTTCTTAATTCATGTGCCAGCAAGAAAAATTAAGGACTGCTTTTCTGAGTGGCCCTCAAATTTTGTTAGACTTTCAGAAAATTTTTCTCCATTATTCACTGACTTCCTTGTGTCTTCCTATTTCTAAAATCGTAGAAAATCGAATTTCGTTTATTATTTCGTGGTAAATTAGTGCGAACTATGACGTATTTACTTTGATTGCGACAGAACAAGTGTTATGCTAATTTTATTTATCTTCTATCAGGTCTTTGTAGATTCAAAGATCATTTGGTTAGCAGGTCAACGACCTCTCTGGAACCAAAGAATTAAACATTTCTCGCACCTCTCCCTATCTGTAAAATTGGAAAAATGGTTGAAAAAGCATTGTTTCGCAGAGAGTGAGACCTTGCGGAGGGAGGAACCCGTTTTCTCTTCCGGCACCTCGGTGTCAGAAAGTTTCCATTGGTCCTTGATCGAAGAGGAGCCGCACGGGTTAAATGACACCATACAGGGACGTGCCCCGTCGGCTCCCGCGTGAAAAGCAATGGCGAAATCATCGTTTTACTGGCAGAGAGACGTGTGACGGGCACGCACTCTCGGGTTCTCGCTCGTTTACTAATTAAAATGTGGAGCCATTCCTCGAGCAGACACGACATAGCGTGACACCGGGCCCAGCTGTCCCTCAATGTTTTTCTCCCGGTGCAATGGCGCACGGCATTGAGAGCTGCATCCCGGCTGCAAGCGGATGCAATCGAATCGTGGAAAACGAAACGCTCTTTCACCTATCGGCCGGATCCTCAGTATTTTAGACTCGCTCAGGGACTTCTAGTTTTTATTTCTTTTCTTTTTTGTTCTTTTGTTCTTTTGTGCCAGGCCTGAGATACACGCGGATATCTGCAACCTCGGAACGGAATTGTCCGAGAGGATGCTGCTCGATGCAGAATGCATTTTTCAGAAGTGAAATGGGCTTTCAGGGGAGATTGTTTAGTAGCGTTGCTTATCGTTGGATTGTGGATTTTATGCATTTATGATGTTTTGTGAGCAAGGTAGGCTGTAACATAAATATGCTTTGTTATCTTCGATGCGTCTTTTTTTAATTGTTGAAAGAGAACAGAGTTGCAATCGGGTTTGGGAATTGCAATTGCATTTTCGGGTTGGATAAACGCCTTTGAAAAATTTCCTAATTATTTCGAGCTATTCTATTCTCGAGTTGCCAAGTCGCCATTGATTCAGGTATTCCTGGAAGACTATTACGTAACACCTGAAAAGAATTATTTGTAGAGAATCCGTGCAAGAAGTAATCGATTCTCCGAAACAAAGAGTGTTGATAGTTTTATTCTTTTTAAACGTACAATACAATTTTGCATATTTTGAAACGTGGTTTCGCACGTAACGTTAAACAACGAAAAGAAACAGCTGCGAGACAATGGCGTGTCAAAGCAATTAAGCAGACCTTCGACAGATAAAACTTGTCAATTCTCCCCGCTCGCTTTGCAACGCAGAATACTGTTAATTCAGAGAAAACAAAGGAACGCTACCTCTCATAATTATTATTCATATTGTATGTTTTTATTTTATCGTTTAGATTCGTTGTACCATTAATCTGCTGCTGGTATTGCCAGAGATGATTGATTATGGGAAGAGCAAGGTGCGAGAGAGTATCAATAGGGAAACTTTCGTGGAATGTTTACCTTGGAAGAAAATATTTGAGTAGGCAGTGTCGACACTGTTTCAGGTATACAGCTGGAGGCTGTTCCTTAGGAGATGTTTCCCTGCGTTTTCACTGCACAATGTCAATGTTCAGGTAATTTTTCTGCCTATATTGATTGAAAATTATAAATTTGCCTACACTATTGAATCGTGCTCGAATATATTCCAAAAACTTTTTTGGCTCTGGATCATTTCGTTTCCATGCAATAAATTCCCGAAGTCGACCAATCTTGCGGTGGTGCGGTGGTTTAGTGGGAGTCGGTCCATGTCGCCTATACTAAACACCATGAAACACAGCACGACACAAAAATTTGTCTACAATACTGAGTCGTGCCCAAACACATAGCAACAAGAATTTTAGCTCTGCATCATCCAGTTCTCCTACAATAAATTCCTGAAGACGACCTATTTTGGGGCACTCGAATGGAGGGGCAGTCAGCGACACCTACACTAAAACCATGTCTACAAGAAACACTATCAAACACAGCTTGAAACAAAAATTCCTCTACACTACTGAAAGATATCTGAACACACTGCAAAAAGATTTTTACCTCTGCATCATCGAGTTCTCCTACAACAAATGCCTGAAAACGACCTATTTTGGGGCACTCTAATGGGGGGGGGGCAGTCAGCGACACCTACACTAAAACCATGTCTACAAGAAACACTATGAAACACAGCATGAAACAAAAATTCCTCTACACTATTGAATAGTATCTGAACACAATGCAAAAAGATTCGTAGCTCTACCTCATCCAGTCCTCCAGTAATAAATTCCCAAAAATGCCCTACATATTCTGCGATTTGACGAGAAGATCCCCATAAAAGATCGACTGGTGTTCATGGGATTTTGACAGGGAGTCGACGGTGCAGTTAAAGACTGCCCCCGCGTCGGACACTGGGTCACCTGAGGTTTCTAGGCGATTCGATAGCGACACACCGGTGCGGTGTCGCTTCGCGTCTGCGTTCACACAGTTGCATCGACATGCAACTGCACTCGGTTCGACAGTGTTGGTGGGACACCGCGCTTAGTACCCGGCGCAGTCCGCGGAAGACAAGAGAGGTGAACGAAATGTGTGTCATACGCTCGGAGTGTGCAGCTCGGCGAGCGCTCATTGTCATTCGCGGCAGTGCCGATGCAACTACACTCGCTACGCGGGCATGCACGCTTGTACAATAAACGGGGTACGCCGTGACAACGTTCAATCGACGGTGCCGGGACTGAAACTGGCCTCAGTCGATCGAACAGGAACAAGACCATGACCGATCATCGACAATTGAAAACGAACCGGAAACAATGCCTCGATGCACTGGGCTCGGAAAAGAAATTTTGAAAAAACTGTAACTGCTTGGGAATTACAGAGGACGTGCTAAAAATTGCTTTTCAGAAATGTCTTGTACAGTTCTTTACTCCCACTTTAGCATTTTAGTATTTTCTCCGACATTCTGACCAATTGCAATTTTTTTGGAATTGGTGAACTAATTACTCAAAAAAGTTGTTCGGTACAATTTTGAAAAAATTATTGTGTTTCAAAGGTGCTAAAGAGCTGCTGTATCTTGTGTTGCTCTCTATTAACAAATTGTGACTGCGACAATTACCTTGTTGTCAGTAGAATTTAAAATAATGATCATGAGAACATAAATAATGGTCTTTTTGACCGTTTAACCGTCACGTCAACATACTCATAATTTTCTACGAGATTCTAGAACATTTTTACACAAATGTAGATTAATTTATAATTATCCAAGAAAGTGCCACCGTATATCAACGTTCCTATTTACCAACGAGACCACGTATAACATATTCAAGACTTCGGTGTTAAAAATGACGACTCCGACAATGAAAAACAGCCCCAGATTCATTGTTTACAGAACGGTGACTCGTCACCGGTTTAAACCCACGAATCCCCAATATTGAGCGAAACAATTAACAACCAAACTCGAAGAGATACGCATAAAAGACCAAGTCAGCGAAGCCCAACAAGACGTTACCCGAGTTAACCTAATTATCGTGCGTGAATCATCGCTTTCGAAAACTCCCGTGGACCCGACATCCGCCGGTTTTTAAAGAATTGTTTAACGTTTCGGTGACCCACTGCGCGCGGTTCCTTATCGAAGCAGGCCCGAAGAATGGAAAGGTGGCGGAGCGTGGAATTCCGCGAGTCAGCGCCACGCGATTCGTGGATTTCACTTTTTCGCGAGCTTATGGCCGTCGTGCATCATCCTAATCTTGGTCAGGCTTCCGCGCGCCGTGAAAACCGTTCTTGCTTTCACGCTTGCGATTCGCTGCCAGCGCTCGGTGCTCTTCCGTTCACGCGCTGGTCCTGTTTAGCGCACGTGATCGTTCCGTTTCAGCATGTTGCCGGTTATTCCGGCTGATTCCGAGAGCGTTCGATTGCCAACTATCATTACTCCCACTTTCTTCAATGATCTTAACCCTTTGCACTCGAAGCCATTTTAACTCTAAAACATTTCTTCCGACCTAGAATATTTCCCTTCTATATATATTTTTCCATGCTATACATACGAAAACGGTGCAATGCACTCGTACGGTACTGAAATGTACAGTAATTCATTAAATACAAACAAAATTTAATAATGTAGAAAATATTTTGAATAATGATACAGGAATTTTTAGTGGCGCCATTCGAGTGCTAAGGGTTAATCAATTGAGAATATATAAAAATTTTCCAATTCTTCTTGACTGGTTTAAATGGCACCAAAAATCGAAGTCTACTTACAATCAGAATTGTTCTGCACGTTTAGAAACAATCGAGTTATGTGGATCATTCTTAATAATGGAAAAAATATTTTGAATAATGATACAGGAATTTTTAGTGGCGCCATTCGAGTGCTAAGGGTTAATCAATTGAGAATATATACAAATTTTCCAATTCTTCTTGACTGGTTTAAATGGCACCAAAAATCGAAGTCTACTTACAATCAGAATGGTTCTGCACGTTTAGAAAAATCGAGTTATGTGGATCATTCTTAATAATGTAAAAAATATTTTGAATAATGATACAGGAATTTTTAGTGGCGCCATTCGAGTGCTAAGGGTTAATCAATTGAGAATATATACAAATTTTCCAATTCTTCTTGACTGGTTTAAATGGCACCAAAAATCGAAGTCTACTTACAATCAGAATTGTTCTGCACGTTTAGAAAAATCGAGTTATGTGGATGATTCTTAATAATGTAAAAAATATTTTGAATAATGATACAGGAATTTTTAGTGGCGCCATTCGAGTGCTAAGGGTTAATCAATTGAGAATCTATAAAAATGTTCCAATTCTTCTTGACTGGTTTAAATGGCACCAAAAATCGAAGTCTACTTACAATCAGAATTGTTCTGCACGTTTAGAAAAATCGAGTTATGTGGATCATTCTTAATAATGTAAAAAATATTTTGAATAATGATACAGGAATTTTTAGTGGCGCCATTCGAGTGCTAAGGGTTAATCAATTGAGAATATATAAAAATTTTCCAATTCTTCTTGACTGGTTTAAATGGCACCAAAAACCAAAGTCTACTTACAATCAGAATTGTTCTGCACGTTTAGAAAAATCGAGTTATGTGGATGATTCTTAATAATGTAAAAAATATTTTGAATAATGATACAGGAATTTTTAGTGGCGCCATTCGAGTGCTAATGGTTAATAAATTGAGAATATATACAAATTTTCCAATTCTTCTTGACTGGTTTAAATGGCACCAAAAATCAACGTCTACTTACAATCAGAATTGTTCTGCACGTTTAGAAAAATCGAGTTATGTGGATCATTCTTAATAATGTAAAAAATATTTTGAATAATGATACAGGAATTTTTAGTGGCGCCATTCGAGTGCTAATGGTTAATCAATTGAGAATCTATAAAAATTTTCCAATTCTTCTTGACTGGTTTAAATGGCACCAAAAATCAACGTCTACTTACAATCAGAATTGTTCTGCACGTTTAGAAAAATCGAGTTATGTGGATGATTCTCGAGTCGGCCGATCGGCGCGCACGCAATGCCGATCGTCCGCAGAATCGAACCTCTCGTTGCTCAAGGTTGCGCCATTTTCCTTTTATTCCTCGGTGCGTGTAGTACACGTGTTCGGGGAGATCGTCCGCCCACCGTGGTCGCGAAAAAGGAAAAAACGAGATAAAAGGGGAGAAAGAAAGGGGACGTCGAAAGAGAGAAGATCCGTGGACCAGTTCTCTCCTCTCGTGCGTAGATCGATCGTCGCACGGCTCCTCGTTTTGCTCGTGAGATCTGGTGTTGTGCGCCGAGATCCGATTGGGGTTTTGCTCGGGGGCCGGGGCAGGTGCAGGGGCAGGAAAGTCCTTTTTCTCGTGGCGCAGCTTCCGGAGCGGCTTTCCTATCGGCCTGACGGTGTCGATGCCCAACGGGAGCAACAAAAGGAGGAGGCCGACTCTCGTCTATAAATACGCGAGAGAGTCCAGAGGCGGTCTATAAATACGTATCTGCTCTCCAGGAATAGAAAATCCCGTCTCTCCCGGCTAGGATAGTAATAATCGGCGCGAGCGGATTCTAGCGTGCCGCTAGATCTGTTACGAGGCTACCAGCCCCACGCTGACCGCTCATTAAGGCGATCTCTGATTGACGGTCTGCGCGATCTTCACGCGCGCCGATATCGGCACGGACGTAGGTCCGTGATCGGTTTTGAAGCTTAGGCGACCTTGCGGGGGATGGGCTGGGAGCTACGGTCGACCTAGACCATCCCCTGTGACAGTGTCTTGAAGGGACACTTAATTGCCACTTGCAGGGAAATTTAATTTTAACCCTTTGCACTCGAAGCTATTTTAACTCCAAAACGAATCATTTCTTCCGACCTAGAATATTTCCCTTCTATATATTTTTGTTTCATGTTATTCATACGAAAACGGTGAAATTTAATCGTATAATACTGCGGTGTTTAGTAATTTATTAAATACAAAACAAATTTAATAATGTAAATAATAGTTTGAATAACGACAGCAATTTTTAGTGGCGCCTTACAGTCGCCATTCCAGTGCTAAGGGTTAATATCGACCCATATGTCATATTGACCTTGGAGAACAGGGGTCATCAGTCCCAGGGAGGGTGTCCAAAGTATTTCTTTTTTCTTTTCAGTGAACAATTTTCCAGGAGAGAAAATCATTTTCGAAGTTGGGGCTCCGTATTGTTATAATTAGACAGCGGATCTCCACGCGAAATAAAATATTGTTCCCAAGGGAACGGAGCTAAATACACCTTTATTTCCCGTGTGAAATGTCACATATGAGTGACAGTGATTTTTGACTAGGTTTGGAAATTCATTTCTATTGTGACACATCCAGATAAACCGAATTTTATTAGGATCCTTAGAATTCAGAAGGGTTCAGACAGCATCCCCTATAATACATTTTAAATTTCTAGTTTCGGTTTGATTAATTAAATTACACTGATTTTGCGAGAATCTCTGGGATTGATTTTTGGCGCTTAACGTGTTAATCGCGTTCATGTTCTTACATTTCTCTAATATTTTCTTAACCCCCGGTTATAATTATTGTAGCTTCGCAGATAATGGTACGGAATGGGCGATAATTGGTGCAGCCCAGGACTGACCTTTTTGGCCCGAATCGGGGGTGAAGAGCGGGAAATTCAAAAGCGAGAGGCCGAGACTCTACCGATGCACGAGTGCATCAACCGGTGCTTTCGCAAATTGCAGCGAATCGTGGTAACCTCCGCGATAGTAAGCTGCGCCTAAGCCGGGAACCGTGTAATTCGCGGGGAACGCGGGGATGACGTTCTGTCGCGTGCTATCACCGTGGAATTTTCTATTTCTGGACGTTTCTCGGTTTATTTATAAACCAAAGCGGACGGACGCCCGAGGAAAGCGGGACCGTTTACGTGAAAGCCGTCAACGGCCATTTTCGAGCTAACCGAGAATCGATCGAGAGGAGAAAACGAGGATCGCTGACTTAGGTGGATCCACCGACGCCGGCTCTACTAAAGGTCGTGGAAATGTCAACAAACGAGCCTCGGCAAGGACGTTGCGAATCGTGCGCAACGATCATGCGCCTGCGATTATGCGTTTTCACGAGCGGCGCCCAGAACCGCGTCCCTCCTTTGGTATTTCGGGCGCGTTCATGCGATTTTCTACGCTTTTGCGCGCACACCGACGATAGCTCTAACGTTCCATGTTCGAAAATCTGAGTCGATCATCGAGTGGATCGTTACGTTGGGCAATATGACTGCCATAAACCTGCCAGTACAACAATAAATATATTTTTCTAAATTCTCAACTTGCAATACCGCGTCGAACAATTTCGATTCCATTTAATCCAATTTTTAGAAAATCTGAGCCTTTCATTCTTTTCTTTTTTGTGTCGTGAATGAATTACCTAGGGTAACGGAGCTCCCACAAACTAAAGTATTATGCTGGTTCTATAAAATAGAAAAAAGTTATAGTACGCGGCGATTGCTCATATCCACGAGCATGAGTAATCGCAACCTCTCCGCGCCTCGGAGGACTTCCGGTCGACACGGAAACCTCTGGAAAAAAATATTGAAACGTTCTCCGCGACGTTTTTCGAATTGGACGTTCGATTCAAGGTTGGAGATCAATAGATCACGGTGAAACAATGTCTTTTAGGTGATAACAGAATTTCTACCGGGGACCCTAATTGTACCGGGCTGATCAGGGGCCGTTAATGGGCCACATTTTCACTGGTAGTCCAGACTTGATTGAATCCCTTGCAATTTTAAAATTAATTTGTCGTTTAGAAATTCTTAGCCGAAGAAAATTTATATTTATTGCATGCCTATGTGTTCTCCAGTGCCTATGCACCGACAGGAAATTTTATTTCGGTTTCAGGGAAATTGTTCAGTTCGAAATTTCCGTCAGGATTCCGCCTCGACGTTGCAGTGCAAGGGGCCAACGTTTCCCGAAGATCGTGCGAGAGACCGTTTCAAGAATCTGTCGCGGATCGGTACGGAAAACCGTGCCGATTTCGTCCTGTTCTGGGCGAACGGTTACGCGAATCACAGTAGCGGAGCACGTAAAACCCGCTAGCACAGAAATGGTGCTCGGTCAACGCTTGCTCGGCCGTTTTAAGGAAATAAGGTCGTCGATACATCGATTTCAGCTGGAACGACACGACGCGACGATGCGCGATTTTCGTTCCAGTTCGGAGCACTGTTACGTCGTCGCTCCGCGGACAACAGAATCCGTTCGAAATCGATTCGCGACGCGTATTCCGCACAAGTCCTATTGTATCACCGTTGTGCACGCACACGCTCGCTCGCATCATCGTGTAACGCCAACGTCGGGATCGACCAGTATAACGACCGTGCTTCTTCGCGAGCAGTTCACACATTAACTTTCTAAGACTGCTCGAAATCTTGTAAAACTGATTTGTTGCTCGCGCCTAATCGCATCTCCGAAGATGAATGTCTACCTCGTGGACTTTCTATGCCGCCTCGAATTTTCTGCGGGATAATCGCCGAACCCGCGATCGTAAAAACGGATTGTTTCTCTCACGCGGACTTTCTACGCTGCTTTGAGCCTTGATTAATTCGTTTTTTATTCATGATGAAAAACTCGATCGACTCGCTGGGAAAAATGTTCCGAGCTCCGTCAATCTATCAAACTTGTAACCACACTTTACACATTTGTGCCAAAAATGAGTAGGTGATTTTTAAAACTCGCTGGGAAGAATATTCCCAACTCTGTCAATCACTCAAACTTGTAACCAGACTTTTTGCATTCTTGGCAAAAATGAGTAGGTGCTTTCTAAAACAGCGAAAAGATTTAATTTTCGCTACATTAAAATTGTTAGTGAAAAATTTTATCTCATATCTAGCCCCTCGCAATCGATGCAGAAACTTTTCATATTGCATATAGACGCGCAGTCTATTTTATTGTTTGAAAATTAGCTCGTCAGTCATCTCTGCAGTTTTAACAAATTTTCTCGCGACACCCACGGAAAATTTGTGTTTCGTCTGAAGCAAGGAATGATGGTGTTAAAAGTGAGCAATCTCATTCAAGGTAGGTGTGCAGCTTGTGCCTCCGTTTCGAGGAAGCGAATCAATATTTGTTAACGGCCAGGGGAAACAGGTTGGTGACGATTGGAAAATCCGCCGATTCGCCAGACTTTCCTCGTGACATCGACAGGCGGCGAAGAGCAGAGCGCGCTAAACGGAACGTTATACAATTATATTGTTACGCAAATGCGCCGTGTCGCGGATCGTTCGTGCAGCTAAGGACAGGTTCGGCAGTGTCGCCGGCGTGAAAAGATCGGGCCGAATCGTTCCGGGAACGGGCCAGAATCACTTGATTAAATAGCGAGCGACGAACGGTATCGTCTCGGTCGTGCGAAACGCAAATAAAAAGCGGACGGCGAGAGGCACGATGCATGAAATTAACCACGATGCCGGCAAATAATACATCTGCGCTTATTTTCTTTCTACGCATGATTTCTCTGCTCCAGCTGAGAACGTTCGATCACTGGGAGCGTTAAAGGGCTGCCTTTGGATATCGCCAAAAACAGCATTTTCACATTTAGACTCGCTATATTTAACACTAGACTCACGGGACCCGTCAAAATGACGGATTCTAATATTTTTAATTCATGAATATCGAGATTGCAAGCATGGATCCATGAGGAATTATTTAACAAATTGATTATATTATTAGAAAAATGGCTACAGATTTTGACAGATATATTCATGTTATTTTTATAAGGAAATGTAAAATAGTCATTTTTAGTGTTCCGTAAACTAGTGTTAATAAAACAGCAAGCGTTTACTGTCGCGCAAAATTTTTCTCAACCGATCCTTGGTGCTTTCTGTTTCCAGCGAGGATTTTTATGCAGTATAAACATTGCTTGATCATTTTGATGGGTCATTTTTAAATTCCCAACATGCCAAGAATATCGAATAAAAATCGAGAACAACAGCGAAATTAATGGCTCCCCGGTGAATAAAGTAACCGTGTAAGGTTCCCTGAATTTTCTGCGCACATGTTCGCAGAATCCTTGCCCAAGGACTCCGGCGTGCCCGTGTAGTGCCCGCGCACGCGAGCGCAGCCCGGTCTCTAAATCGAGTACACGTTCAATCGAAAGTTGAGCGTTGCACAACTCGATCCACCGGTCGCAATATCGCAATATCGTCGTGTTACATGGCGCGCGGACTATGCAAACCGTCTAGAAGCGTGCTCCAGTATCATGGAACGCGCGGCTGGGTCGGACGCGTGTCGAAAGTTCGAGCGAGAGCGTACACCGGCGATTTCTGTGCGGCTCTGCTCAAAATCCGAATCACGAGGAATTTTGCAAGTCTCGCGGCGGAACTGGAATTTTTCGTGCACCGCGGCGCTTGTGAAATTGGCCCTTTCTAGTAACGGAACCATTACGATATCTATACACATTATCCTGGAACGCGAGCGCGCCGTTACGCCGAGCTGTGTGACCTATGGGACTTTTAACAATCGGCGAACCTCGGTTCCGCTCGGTGGTGTTAAATTTATAAAATAGAGAAAACTGTGACGAAAAGAATAAGCAGAATAAACGGAAACATTAATTCCCTCTCGTTGTGAATTTGTCGATTGCGTGGCGTTCGAATTTTCAATGCCGCGAAAAGGTTTTGAAAATGAATTGCGGCTGCCAGAGCCTGATTTTTACGTGTAATAATTTATTCGGGATCAGTGAGAAACGCGCGCACTCCGAGCAGAGAAGTGTTCCAATTCTAGGAATCTAGTTCTGACTCATTGCGCGACTGTGATTAACGAGCGAGTTCAACAAGAGAACCGCGTTCGACTAATGAAAAGTCCGCTATATAACGGAAGCAAATATATAATAAAACCGGACTTGTGTGTTTTACGACTCGGCGGTAATTGTTCGAAGGATTTCGAACTGGAGTCGGGTGAATGATCGTGGTTGCCAAACGCGAAATTTTGGCGAGCCGCTGCCGGCATTGTTAGTGCACAGCGAAAGTCGATGGGAAAGGGGTTAATCCGCGAAAGTGAGAGCACAAGGTTCTCGGAACGAGTATGGAAATGAAGACGAAGATAACAATGAAGAAACGAAGAGTATAACTTGAGGATAACTTGACCACGAATGTTCTAACGAATTAGGCGAAACGATCGACAGTGGGGCTCACTTTGCAGCGAACTTTGACAAACTCAAAATGAAAAATTTCACACTCTTAAAAATCCTTTCTATTTAGCAATAACTTTTTCCGTTGCTACGCCAATAAAAATCAATCAGTCTTTACGAACCCCTTCGAAATAAATATTGATCTCCCCACTGGACCCAGTTTGAACAGTTAATAACTTGCCGATTTATTTATTTCCGATATCAATTTCTGTCGGTTAACAGTACACGCGCGGTGGCCACGGTTCAACATTTCTATCACGTCGAGAGAATCAAATTAATTTCGTACGCATCGGCGTGGCATTTGGACAATTTATAATTTCTCTGCGACGATATTTCTCTGCACGTTCCGCGAGAACGTACTCTTGTTGACGTCCGCAACCTTGTGCCGTACACGAAACTAGTCATACTAATTTTACACGCGTTATCTGAAATCATAAAACATTACACTCGAGCAGCCCCGCGGCTTTCCTTCGCTAACACGCTTGGAAACGTTGGATTGCATTCAACGAAATATTTTAACGACGAAGATAGCCAGCGAAAGGAATGATAAAGCATGTTAATAGGACGTTATGGAATAGACTCGCGCGCAGCACGATCAAAAAATTCGTTGAATATGCCACAGAAAATCCGTACGGTTTTTAAACCGCGTTGCGAGGGAGTCGACGCAGGCACTTGCGACCAACGTGTACAATCTTTAGAATAATTATTCAGAACAGGCGTTCTTCGGGAAAAGTTTTCCAGAACCTTCTCAGACACTACAACATTTTCTGAAGGCAAAAATCACACGGAACGTATACAAAATTTCGCGAAAGTTGTTCAAAGCGTGGGCTCCCCTCGCAGAACCATCTCGAAAACCTAAATCAACGATACGACGATACTAACCCTTTGCACTCGGCGCTATTTTCATTCTAAAACTACATTTTTCTTCCGTCCCAGAATATTTTCATTTTATTCATACGAAACTGATCCGATTTCCACACATAATATTGAAATGTTTAGTAATCTGTTCAACACAAATTTTGCGAAGTAACAAATACATTGTAATATTTTTTGTAATTTCTTTGAAACGATGCCACCGCTCGAGTGCAAAGGGCTAAAAGATGCGAAACCACCGATCGAGAGATAAAACGTTTTCTTTTCCCGTGGACGTCCGCGTGAAAAATGATGGTGACACTCACTTGATCAGAATCCTCCAGAAGCAGCCGAAGCTGGAGCCGTTTGGCACTTCGCTCGCGTACGATATAGTCATTTCCCGGCTGACCAGGTGTGTCGCGCCGTCCTACCGTCCTATGTGCCGCAGTCCCCTGCGGAACTATTGCCGTCGGTAACCCAAAGGTATGGTTGTTTACGACGGAGGATTTTGTACGCGCACTCGCGCACACGCGGCGCGCGGGCCGCAGCCGATCTCTGTTCCTCCTCGCCGATTCGACGCGAGTTCGCTCCGATTTAGCCCGGTTTCTAATCAGCTGGATATATCCCACCGATATGTCGTTAGGCTTACCATCGGCCCAGCTCTCTCGCTTACAACTACGCCCTGCAGACGGGACCAGCTGACCGGACCGACCGACTGTCTACTGACTGAGCTCCACTGACAGGCCATAAAACCATCAGAGAACGGGCCCGGCTCTCTCCCCTCTACCTGCCCCGACTCAGGAACGGGCTCACCTGTGCCGGCGCCCCACTCCTTCGCTCACCTCCTTCGCTACCACCCAGATTAATCTTGCTTTTCCGAATCCTCGACCCGCGAACGATCTTTCCGAGAAAATTCCACCTCCGGGCTTGAATAATTACCAGCTTTCGTAGAACGATCTTTCCAGCAGGATTTTTCGGCCCAATTCGAACTTTTTATTGTAGGATTGTTGTAGAATTGACGGTGCCAAAGGACCACTTGTTTTGTATAATTTAACACTAGGTTTACGGGACCCGTCACAATGACGGGTTCTAATATTTTTAATTTACGATTATTGAGATTGTGGAGATCCATCTACGTGGAATAACTTATTTCCTTAGATATACAGGGTCATCCGTTTTCAAACGGCGTGCCCCATGTGAAAAAAAACCAAGATCCAAAGGTCATACGAAAAAGTTGACTGAATAAAAAAGATGACCCTATTTATTTTAAACCAAACAAAGGAAAAATCATCAAGATACATCATTGCAGTCCTAATATATTTAATCTTGAGTGAACGCAAGAAATGACGGGTTTTTGCAATTATCGAAAAATCAAGACCGAATCAAAAAAATGTGTTAGGGGTGAAAGTTGTTTCATTTGGGGTCCTCTATAGCTGGTCGACGTTTGGCAGTTTAAAGACGGATGACCCTGTATATTATTTAAAAAATGGCTGAAATCTTGGATAGACACATTCCTCTTATTTTTATAAAGTAATGTAATGCTCCGTGAACCTTGTGTTGAACAGATTTTTGAAGCGATCCTTCCAATTTATCGGGCCTCTTCACGGCCAACCACGCATTTGCTTCCTAGTCAAACGATGAAGTATCCTGACACGTGTCCAAGGATCAATATATTGGATTACGCACGATTAATATTGAAGTTTGATTCTCAGGTTCTCCAGCTATTTTCGGCGTCGCCAGTGTCAACAATTGGGAACCTTGCAGACTGTTTGCTACTCAAACACTCCGCTCTGGTACCCAGAAGCGTGTCAATGTTCCTAGAATCTTCTAATATGGTGCTCGCGTGGAACGACAAAGGATTCGCGTGACAATTTCAGCGACTTCCTCGAGGGATCACTGACTCCCTTCACGAACCTTAGACGTTTATGGAGAATCCAACAAGAAGCCTGGAAGCATTGCGACCGAAAATACCACCGATTCGATCGTCTCTAAAAACGTTAAAAAATGTCCCCCTTGACCCTATCCACCGTAGATTTGGAGATCGAAGCTTCCTCTTTGCAACGAGCTCTGAAAATTTGATCCACGATTTTTTTTCACTCTTCTGTGAAACAGAAATGGCGAACAAGCAAACTCCGCTAAATTCTCGTGGCGCGTCTTTCACTCAAAACGAAATAAAATGGTAAAAAAAAATCGGATATCAATTTTTAAAGCGTCACTGTGAAGGGGAAGCTTCAATCTTCAAGATCATAACCATTTTAACCTCGAAACAAATTGATTAAACTCCACGATTTCATTAGAAACTAAAAATTACCATTAAAGCGACATACTTCGTTAAATGTGCTGAAACGTCTAAAAAAATCGTAGATCAAATTTTAGGATATCATTGTAAAGAGGAAGCTTCAATCTTCGAGTACATGTTAAGTTGAATTTGGAAAAAAATTGTGCAACGATTTCAGAGACGTTTCGACATGTACCATTTTGTAACTCAGCTTCGATTTTTGGAACCTGCTCGTGGATTCCGTATAATTGATCGTAATTTGTATTGGAATTGATTCTGGTTAAATGAGAGATCCTTGGGACGGTTTTTCATGACGGTTCCAAGAAACTGGACAGCTCCGGAGGACCGTTCTCGGAAGAACGGTGCCGTTTTTACGGCACTGTCGCCGCTCGAATGCCGTAACACCGCGGCTATCGCCTTTTCGGACGATTTCAATGCGACATCTCGCGACCAACAGCAACACTGTGCTCTCACCTTGCCGTGGCCTAGCCTGCGGCGGAATTCCGACCTTCTGGTACCATCCACCGGTCACCTTTCGCCATTTTTCTGCACGGCCGTCGAGGGAAACGCACCCGCCGCTTCGCGATTTTCTAATCCAGCCGTGACGCCTCCAATCAATTAAATTACTTGGAAAAATACGGTCGGCTTCCTCGGAACCGGTACCAAGGAATTTGTTGCAAAATTGCCGATCACTATGCTGCTGATTTATGCGATTATGATAACAATGGGTAGATCGAATACCGAACAGCGAAACTATTTCAAGCATTTAAAAATCCTGTATTATTTCCATCCCATTGAACTTATTCAGAAGACAAATCTGCGTCTACGTAGTCCATGTATTATGCACTTAGTTCAGATTATTTTTATTTTGTATAAAACACAGTGCTCCCAGTTTAATTGCCCATTGGAAAGCAATGAAAGTCGTTGCTTCAGCTGTGAAATAATATACGCGTTCTGTTTTCGTTGTTACGAAATATTATATTTTAGTATCCACGGATCTAATGACGTTTTACCTTTTTTCTTAGTAGCGTTTTATAGGTCTGAAGAATTCCATTTTTACATTTCCACGGGAAGAATTCCGGGAAGAGAGAATTCTTACGCGATAGTTGACCTCTTTATTCAAGAATAATGCGCGTACCTCGAAAATCGACGTATGCTTTCATTTCGAAGAATTTCAGAGATCCCCATAATCAATAACTACCACGAATACCATGAAATGGTGTTTCAAAACAGAATTGATGCCTTGGAGTTTGTACTTTGAACCCGTAGAAACTTTTTATGACACTTGTTTATGACACTTTTATGTTGGATTGTTTACGCAACAATATAATAAAAATAGCAAAAAGTCTGGATAAACTAATTCTTGTCATTTTCATGAAAAAACACATGCTAGTCCCTTTCCAGTACTCTTTGGACCGAGTCTAGATCGAAATTAGAAGAACAGGAGAAAGAGCGTCAAAGGCCGGCCCGTTGCCATAAGTAGGGCGCAACGGGAAATTTTGGTGATCTGTAGATCGCGAGATGGGTCGTTGACGTCATCATCGGCTCTTTGAAACCGGCGCCCAGATGATTCACGCCAGGTGAAAAGGAATAGAAGGTGTACCAGTCGCGCTGGCTACGTCATCACACGTGTTCGCCTCGTGCATCGAAACGAGTCTTCGAAACGACTCGGTATCGTTAACGCGAGGAAGTTATTGCCGCAACGTTTCCCCAACGACGAGGATGATGATGACGACGATGATGCTGCGATCCTCGGTACACGGGCGAGGATATCCGCGAGGAACGAGAAAAGAGAACCGGAGTGAAACAACGAGTCGTTTAAGTGTCCCCTCGTCATGATATATTTAAAGAGATCGTTTACAAGGACGACACAAGGAACGCACGAACGGAACGAACGGTACAATATTCGGGGCGCTGGATCGATACCGATTTCGCGGTCACTAGTTCGAGATTTTCACACCTTTCTGCACGTTGTACACCGCGTTCGCCGAGGCCTGGAACAGCTTCTTCTCGGTCTCTGTGATTCGCATTCGGATGATATTCGTGACACCGTTCTCCCCGACGCTGCACGGCAATGACAAGAACGTCTCGTGACAAACTTCATGATGGCCCTGCAATCGCAATTCGCAATTTTCCAATCACCAGCGATCCTCCAACGATTCAACACTCTCGGTGACTCGCAATTTTCTTTTTGCTACACTCGAAAATCTTATTTTTACCAGTCTAGTAGATGATTGCAAAAGTTCGTGCCCGATTTGGTTCTCCCACTCTTTTAATCTCTTTCTAATATTAATTTGAAGTGTAGGAATTATTTTAAGTTACAGTTTAGTAATTTTTAGTGACAAAGCGATTTTTTAGAATTGTCACACTTTTTGCAAAGGAGGACTAGAAATCTCTGAAAATCGGGTCAAAACTTTTGCAATCGTGTTGAGGATTTTCTCCGACTTAGTATTTTGTGTGGTTGATCTGGAAAATGAGTGGCTCGACTGTGAATAACATAGCAACAATGTGTCGTTGCGTACGGTCTGGCAGTGTTCATTGTCGTTCTTAAACAGGGTCGTAAATTACATTTATCGCTCGTAGCAGTCTCCATAAAACAGTGGAATACACCGTCGCGGAATTCATTATTGCTCTAGGCTACTTTTTATCATACCTTTCCTATCGAATCTATTCGCAAACGTTTTCCACTTTCGAGCAACAACGTTGAAAACCATCGAAACGGTAATAAACGAACGATAAAAATCATGTCTACCGCAACGGAGGCGTTATTGCATCGTAAATTGCATTTACGACGCCAATTTGTCTTTCCTAGGATTTTTGTTCATTAAAGAAATTACAACCTTGATGAGCGCATCACCGCGATATAATTGGCTAGAAAATGCTCCGATCAAGGTGTCAAGAAGTTCACGGCGAATACCGTTTCAGAGGATGACGACGACTTAAAGATTACCACTGGTTTTCATTAGGATGGTCGTTAGGATTTATTCAGCTGTGGTCATTAGGGATCGCGGTTCGATTATTTCTTTTCTTTTCTTTTTTTTTCCGGCGTGAAAAATTTTCCTGCGGAGAAATTCTTTTGCCACGCCGGCTTCCCGGAATGATCGCATCACGGACGCAGAAGAGTATCAGTGATTTCATACCTGAACCAAGGTCGAAACGGGTATAACCCTCTGCGAGTTGGTCAGTATGGCGAGCACGATGTCTGCGACCGAGAGGCCGATTGCTGTATTCGAGTAACCCTTCAAACATCTCACCGTGGGGCCCCTAAAGAGTAACAGAAAATTCTTATAAACTCTCTCTCTCTATAAACATTTCGACAAACGATGAAACTTTTCTCGGCCAGAGTAAACGGGAAATATTTTTGAAAGGACGAATCGAAGTGGGCTCGTCGTTTAAGGGTTGAGGAAATTGTGAACGACGATCTCACAGCTTGACGACTTCCTTGTGCACCTCGAACCATCTCTCGTCGTCGGTCTCGAGCCCGATATTTGGCAGGATATCGCGAAACTGGACGCCCGCGACGTTCACTCCGGACCAGAGTGGAACTAGGAAATGTTTATATCGTTTAGACACGTAACGCTTCGGCTTTCTCCTCCGGCGAGAACCCCGGCGAAACAAAATCGGAAAATCGGTTCGGTGCCGACTTGACCAATTCACAATTTCAATTTAAAATTCTAAAAATCCTCGATCTTTCACCGGAGGAAATAAATCGGCGGTCTATTAATTACAATATAAAAAGAATTCTATTTCGTCGTGATTATTTTTAATCTTCCTTACGATGCAAATGGGTTAACGATGGGATTTTGTTCGACTAACCCTGACTGTCCCCGTGCTCGCCAATGATGGTGGCATGGACCGAGCTCGGTGCAATCCCGATGCGGTCCGCGATCATGTAGCGAAACCTCGCAGAATCGAGATGGGTTCCACTTCCGATAACTCGATTGACCGGTAGTCCGCTCACTTTCCACGTCACCCACGCCAAAATGTCAACTGAAAGTAAAAGTCCCCATTTCTAAGAACGGCCGAGGATTGTTCGGGCGATTTCGACGTAATAATCCGTATTTTCTATTCCGTATCTGGCAAACCTGGATTCGCCACCAACACGAAAACAGCTTCGGGACTGTAGCCGACTAAAGTGGGAATGATGTTCTTCAGAATCTCCGAGTTACGTTGAACCAGGTCCAGACGGGTCTCGCCCTTCACCTGACGCACCCCCGCGGCTATGATGATCACCTTCGAGTTGCTCGTGATGCAGAAATCTGGAACAGGGTCCTTGTCATCCTGATCGTCCTTCAAAAGGATTCTTAAAGGACATGGTAAAAGCTTTCCAGAGAGTCGAAAGGGACAGTGACCTCTTTGAATTTTTTTTTCTCAGAAATGGAGGGAGGTAGGTTTGCGGAATTTTGTGGAATTGTTTACACATATTTTGAGCTATGTTTGTGAATTTTCTGAATTCTCCAATATTTACTAAATCCTTTTGTCCTGCAAGGTATCCTAGAAACACCTTCTTCTAGCGTCTTCTTTCATAAGTAACTACTATAATATCAATGATATCAATGTAAAAAAATTCATGAATGTACCTCAAACATGTATAAACAAGTCTGCAAAGTTCCATAAAAGTGCGTTCTTCTGTTCGCCAGAAAAAAATTCTCAAAATACACACCCCTGAAAATCAACCCCTTTTTGTAGGAATAAGTAGGTAACGCCACCTACAATGAACAAAATGGAAAACTATCTGACGAAAAATTTTGCCCATTTTGCATCTTTCTGTTTTCAGATTCGGAAGATAGCTGCATTACCTGTATCATAATCGATCCGAGGGTCCCCAAGGTAAACCGAGCCGTGGGAATAGTCCATTCCCTCCCCCTCCAGCTTCTTCGGGAAAGCATCCACCATCGCGATGTGCGAGGAGATCCTCTGCGAGAGAGACACAGAAAAATTATCGAATATTGGCGAAGCCGCGCGGCGACATGCTCGTTTCCACTGCTGAAGAATGCGCCAGTGCAACCAGCGCCATTTTGCCGGATTTCTAGCATGTTCCGCGAGTATTTATATCGCACGATGAGGAGATCGTGTCGTTTATTTTTCCGTTTCGGCGACACATTGGCTTTCACTCGAGTTCGAGGTAAATTGTTACTCGAACGAATCGAACCCGAAGACACTTACTTGAAATAGAATCGCGTTCGCAACTGCTACGCCGACCATTCCGGCGCCGACGATTGTAATTTTGTTACAACTGTCCCTGACTGGGTCTGTCACTTTGCAGAGAAGCTCCTCCTTCAAGCATAGTGGCCTAAATAAACAAATTCAGGATCGTTCTGATTCAGTTTTTCTACTAAACGCCATTTTAATGCATTGACACTAGGTTCGCGGGACGCGTCAAAATGACGGGTTTCTAATATTTAGAACTCACAATTATTGAGATTGTAAAGAGGCATCCATGAGGAATTATTCAACAAATTTATTTTTATGGATATATATTATTTTAAGAAATTATCAAAAATTTGAACATTCTCGCTATTTTTATAAAGTAATGTAGAATAGTCACTTTTACTGCTCCGTAAGCCCAGTGTTAAATGAATATATTTAAAGGACACAACTATTTAGACCTCTAACAGTTTAATTGACAGAATTGCGATTTCCGCAAAGAATGTGTTTCCTCAATTTTCTTCAGATTTAAAAAAGAAAGAAAATTTCTGGAAAATCATTCGCATAGAGATCCTCGGTCTAGCGATGACCTCCATGATGGTCACCTTGAACAACCCTGACAAAGGGTTCGCTTACTCGAAACTGGCCGCTCTCTGTAAATCGGATCCAGCGGTGGCATCTTTGCCGAAATCAGCGGACGCGATTGTCTTTGTCTTGACACCAGCGAACACTTCGGATAATATCGTCGGTGGCAAGGATCGTCGAGGAAGCTTTCTTGAGAAGTTCCTCCTCGAAATTTTGCACACCGTAGTATAAGTAAAAAAACATTTTGGCAGAAACGTAGTCGACAACACCCGCGAGAATAAAATCATTGCTCTTGTCGCACGACGATTTTACAAATTACATTGCACGCAGATTTGACCGATCGTTTGACAGACGGGAAGACGATGGCGATCATAACCCATTTAGTGTGCCGCCATCGAACACGATTTGCCAATTGTTAAACAATCCATGGTTACAGGGGAAGGGGATGTGAAATTCGATGGCATTCGGAATTCTTGTTTTTTTAATTAAAAAATCATTTTCCCTTGTCTTTGGCTGGACACGGTGTTTATTTGGCTGGATATTGGATTAATTTGCAAAATTATGCTACTTAGTGAGCTGGAGATTTCTCTGCAAATTTTAGTCGGCATGTCAGTAACCAGTGTGTAAATTTCGAGCGATTTTATTTAGGATTTTTAAGCTCGACATACTAAAATGTTAATTTTGAATAGATAGTGAAACAGAAAAACTATTTTGAAATAATTCTGAGCAAGAATACTAAAATAATTGGTACTATAATTGATGTTTTGAATTGCCAAAATAATTTTGCACAGTGACAGGAGACAGCACCTAGTTGCTTTAGCACAAGTAGTAGTTACAATAAACGTTACAGAGATTGAACGATAGACACAGCATTTGTAACGTTATTTATTAAAATATTTTTATAAATATATAAGAACGATAGTGATGAGAACATGTTCGGTGACAGGAAACATTAGGACGTTGTGCTTTTTGTGCAAACAGCTGTCGGAAATAATTGCTATACAGATTACTACAATAAACGTATAAGATATTAAATGTTGCTCTAGTGGACCTTATTTTAACTGTTTCTCTCCGAGTAATATAATCGTGAATTAACATCTTTTCGATCGATATTTAATTCCTGAAGTACGCTCGTTCGTACGTTAGTTCATTGTTTTAAGTATCATATGAAATAACAGATGTGTACATAACATTAGAATACTGTTTGTTAGATCACCGAGAAACGACGTAGTTTCTCGACAAGAATACACACCGGTAAAATACTTTACGGTTACACACACGCACACATAGACACGCCATCAATGTTTAATGTATCTTCGATCGGCACTTTGGGATATAGATTCCACGTATTAAATATTAAATGTCATAGAGAAGTAAGTAACGAAGTGGAAATGCTGTATGTGCTCGATGAGAAAACACATTCTTTAAAATCATGATGAGAAAATGTTTTTCAAATGAGACGAAATGATCGATTTACCTAGTCGGATATATAAATTACGCTAACACAGCAAACGGAGATCAATTGTCTAGAACTTTAGGTCTGTTTGGACTTCGTGCATCGTTTTTGCAGATTTGCTTAAGAGAGCGAGCTCGCTGTCTGTTAACTTCTGCTGGACGATGAAGGTCACTCCTCCTTCGCCTAATGTGCATGGCAGGGAGAGGAATACTTCCTCGTCGATACCGTGGTAACCCTGGAAATCATCGAACATCATCAATATTATATCAACATTTAAGAATTATATTATATCAACAGATCAAATTATATTATTAATATTATACCAACAGATAAAAATTGATTACAAATTATTGGGTGGAGCCGGATTCACTTCACACTATTATTTTGCTAATGTAAAGATTCATGAAGTAAATTATGCAGTTTACAATAGCTACATTAAAGAGATTACATTGTAATTTCTATTTGCACATAATCTAGAGAAAAAAAACATCACTACAGGTGAATCCGAGTGTGAAATAATTTGTTTACGAGTCTAATGCACAGTCATTTTTGCGAATTAAGTGAAGTCTTGTGAATTGGAAATGGAGTTTTTAATTTAAAAAATTTTTTAAATTGCAGAAATTATTGACTTACGGTAACTAGCGTGGAGACCGCATGAACCTGGTTCGAGTTTCGCAAAATGGCCGATGCAAGGTGCGAAACGCTCAGTCCAATGGCCCACGACGTGTACCCTTTGAGCTTGATTACTTCGTAAGCGCTGTCGACCACCTGCTTGTGCAGCTCACTCCATTTCTCAACGTCCTTTTCAGTTCCAACGTCTTCGTTTAGATCGCGCAACCTGACACCGGCCACGTTCACTCCCGACCATACCGGCACTAAACAAAAATAGCATTCAAATTATTTACAAATCCACAAATCATTTCAACAATATAACCATGGAAATAACAGGTTCCAAAATCTAATTCAAGAAAATGTACTGTAAGAATGCACTGTAAACGAATGTGCCGTAAAGATTCACTATGACAATGCACTGTAATAATGTGCTGTAACAATGCACTATACAATTCAACGAATGAATGCATTCATGTTTACATTTTGATAATGTGAAATAATCACTGTGGGTGCTCAGTAGATCTAGTGTCAAGTAGAATAAACGCACTCCGGTGATATTGAAAAAAGGCAGTCGGCGCTTATGATTCCACTTAGCATAGAGTTGTATTAACAGCAGTCGATGTTATCTCAGATAACAAAGAGCTATCGATCAGCTGCACAGGAAACGGACAAACGTTGAATCATATGGATCAGTATAACGTCCTTCACTCGTGATAGCAACCTCGTGAGACACTCGTGGTCTGTCTTCTTTTAATTTGATCACAATCTTAGGTATTTCCATTATCGATTCTGCTTAAGATTCACGATTACATATTTTACACGCGACTACATCATGCTCGAGCAATCGACGTTTCGATAGTTGCCGCGTTTTAATCAGTTTTTACAATCGGATAGCTTAAGAAGAAGTGGAACATACTAATAACTGATTCTCAGAACCCTTGACTGTGAAAGAAGACTATCATTGTCTTTATCATCCTTTCTATTATTCTATCATTCTCGATAACACTGTCTCCACTATTTTCTCTGAATTAGAATTTTAGAGCTACTGAAATTATAGGTCTGTTGGTCTTCAATCATTGAAATAATAAACCATCATTTGAGCATACCACTAGTGTCGCCATGCTCCCCAATGATCCATCCGTGGCAGGACGTAGGCGCAACGTTCAGCCTCTGCGATAAAAGGAACCGGAAGCGAGCAGAGTCGAGATTGGTGCCGCTTCCGATCACGCGGTTCTTCGACAAGCCAGAGATCTTCCAGGCCACGTAAGTCAAAATGTCGACCGGATTCGAAACGATCAACAAGATGGTGTTAGGACTATATTTGACCAACTGCGGGATGATGCCCTTGAAGATGTCGGTGTTCCTTTGAACCAGGTTCAGTCGGGTTTCCCCTTCCCTTTGCCTAGCACCGGCGGTCACTATACAAATACTGGAGTTCGCGGTTGCAGCGTAGTCCGTGCTGGCGTTGATCTTCGCGTTCTTCAAGAACGCGCTGCCGTGTTGGAGATCCATCATCTCTCCTTTTAGCTTGTCCGCCATCACGTCTACTAGAACCACGTCGCTAGACACGTTCTGTAAGGAAGGTTTTGTTGGTTTACCACAGCGGACGGTTTCCGATTGTATTTTTAGAATGATTGAAAGAGGTCTCACGTTTGTCAGGATGCTGAAGGCGCACGCCATGCCGACCTGACCCACGCCGACAATGGAGATCTTGTTCCTGCCGGCTGGGACTGGTTCCGTCACCGTGCTCAGCAGCTTGTCCTTGATACTTGTCATTGTTCTGCAAGAAAATTGGTTTCGTTAGATTATAGGTTCATAAAGGACCTTGGCGTTTTTCAAGGTTGTGGCGTTTAAATTTTATGGGTAGAATGGTGAGATAGGAGGTTGAAGAAAGAATACCGCCTCAATGTTAGGTGGTAGTTTACACTTCAAGGTTGCCACTGTGCAGGGGAAATATTGATTTTGTTAAATTGTAGGATTAAGAGAAATTATGGAGTACTTGAAGGTCACGAGGTTGTAGAGTTGCATTTTTATAGGCAGACTATAGATCCGTGTGTCACAAAAATTTTCCTGGATGTTAAAATACAAAATTTGTACCAATATTATTATTCTTTGTGCAATGAAATTAGTGCAGTTTCTGGATTGAGATGATTTTTCGGACTGTTTTCTACTGTAAAATTTTTCAAGGTCAAAAGGTCGAGGATATTCTTCACCGGATTTCATACGAAGATGGTACTGTTTGAAATCGTTATTTTTATCAGTATGTTTTAATTAATCTTTCCCATTGAATTATTTGAGGGTCAAAGATTAGGGGGTGTGTCCTTGTACCCATTGCCCTAATCTTTGGCTTTGTACAGTTAAATGTCAACCCTTTTTTTTTAGAACGTACGGCCAAAAGTAGTTCACTAAGTATATTAAAACAAACATTAAAATCATAATTTTTGATTTAGTATTCAGCTAAATATTCTATTTGCCCTCTACTCTCAAGGTTAAAAGGTCGCAAGGACATGATGCTACGCACGAGCATGTGTACAGTATAGGTTCTTGACTTTTTCGAGTCAAGATCTTCAATTCACAATAAACAAAGCCCGGTTTAACGTTGTCAAAAATTGGAAGATAAAAATTGCTGAACGCGAGGCCACAAAATTACACGGCGAATCGCGTGGCACTTTCTGTCCTAAAAATCATATGAGATCATTTTATCCTGGAAATCCACAAAAGCGCATGGCTCGCGAGATGCCACTACCTGTCCACGCACGTGTACCTGAGAGACCGGTGCACGTTGCTAGGGGACAAAGGTTACAACAGCGAGAAAGCGTTTCAATTCGAAACACGTGTCATGAACATCCTCTCCAATCTCTCGCATTACTCGACGATTCCCTACCGCACGATCTAAACAAGCATAACGCATCAATTGCTCCAACAAATACGCGTCAGACCCCAGTCCACACACCACGGAAAGAGAAAGAGACAATCAAACCAGCTGACACGCATCCCATAACTGGCATAACTTCCTCCTAACCCAGATACAGCACTCGCCTCAAAAACCACACGTCACTATCATTGTAAATTCGAATGCAAAACACACAATTTTTCTTTCACCAACCTAAAAGCTTCCTCTTGTCCTCGATCAATGAAAAAGGAAAAACAGAAGAAGATTCACAGACAACAGCGAAGTGAGCTGAGTATTGCAACGTTCACTATAGCACGTCCGACTCCTCCGATATCTCAGAGACTTCTGTCCGCTGGCGTGACCTTGTCCCGCCTTTTATACTTATGGGGCCGCTGACGAAACGGGGAACGCCGGGTGCATCCTGATCGAAAACCATGGCTCCCGGCGTTCCACGAATTTCTATGGTGGACCATGCTTATCCGACGAAGCCGTTAGAACTGGTTCGAAGAGGTGGCGAGGTTTGGAACGAGCGGGGAAAATTGAAAATTTGAAGAGAGAGCGAGGAACGACGAAGAGCGCAAGCCTCGGCTGACGCAATCGTTTCCTGGTGCGTGCACGCGCTCATCGATCCGAACCGGCACTTTCTTCTGGATCCCGGTTGCCGGCCAATAAAATTCTGCCTACGGGACGCCGGGTTGATGGTTTCGAAGGGAACTAAAAATACTATAGGGGACACGCGGAATGCCTAGTCACGGGGGATGTTTTATTACGTTCGGACGCTGAGTTAATTTTGGACCGCCGATGGGAACATCGACTCGAGAGAGATCGACGTGGATCGTTTTTTTAAGCGATCTGAAAGGGTTTTTCGGGGTGTGAGAATCTTTCTCAAGCCGTGGGAAATATCGCAAAATTGTTTAAATTTTAAATTTTGCGCATAGGGTACAGTTGAAAATGATATTCTCAAACCTGTGAAGCCTTTAAGATCTCACCCTCCATTAATATTATTGACATTAGGATTAACAAGATTAGAATCATTCGAGGACAGTTTGCTATCGTTTTAGGCCAGGGGAGAGGGTGAAGGGAGAGCTAGTTTAAGCTCGATAAGGACATGAAAAAGATTTTAAACGTTCGTTGGATGTGGGCGTCCGGATCCCCGGGTTATTGACATAGGGGTTAGGAAAATATCTCCTCGGGCCGGTAGATCCACGTGTGAACATAGCAGGAAAGATTCTGACGGTTAGGATATAAAAATGTCCGGGGTCAACGAACACTCTGATTCGGCACTCCGTAAATCCTCAAGATCGAGAATCGCGCCAGAAGAGGCTACGATCGCAGCGATACAAACCACGAGCACGATACCTGTTGCGAAGTTTTCCTATCGAAATTAATTTCGCTCGATAACAAGCCCGATAAACACCTGGCTGATTTTCACCTTTGACAGAAAAGCGTCCCGATACGAGCGACCTTCCTGCTCTTGAAGGTCAGACGCAATGTTAAATCGAAGACATCGACGGAGGATTTCGGCGATTTAAACACAGAAATCAGTATGTACGTGTGTATTGCCAACTAATATTTATACTTCGATCACGTACGCCCGGCCTTTCAGCGTAATCGCGACCAAACATTTAGTGATCCACGTCATACGGTTACTAAAACACGCGAGCGATCGACGTTATCTATCGATCCGGATGATCCAGGTGAGACCGTACTCCCGGTGGGAAATAACTGTCCTTGTCGCAGAGGCAGACAATGGAATTTATAAATATCAACTTCCTGCGAATTCGATCAGCCGCGATACAGTGACTTGACCTAATAATCCCAAGTTCACTTTATTGCTTTTTCTGCGCTATTATTACAACGAGCTAACTCTTACGTTTCCTGAGAGACTTTTGCACGGTGAGAGCGAAGTATTGGGAAACATTTTTTGGTAAAAATTGGGGCGTTCAAACAATTGTAGTGGACAAATAGATTCCCAAAAATTGCTCTGCTTTCATAACATTTTTATGAATTTTAGTAATGTGGTATGTAAAAATGATTATTTGGATGATTGAAACGACTGTT
Organism: Halictus rubicundus; assembly: GCF_050948215.1. NCBI lineage: Eukaryota > Metazoa > Arthropoda > Insecta > Hymenoptera > Halictidae > Halictus > Halictus rubicundus. Next base: position 14,159,973 of record NC_135157.1, on the reverse strand, counting down.
ACAAAAATCATTCATGACAACATTCAAGTACAATTATAATAACATTATACAGAAAAATCAAGAAATCTCCGTTTCAAACGAAAGGCCGTACGAAATCGGTCGTAAAATATGTGCAAAAAGGTGCAATTAGAGTGACTATGCAAGACATGAGGAGATCACGAAAGCGTCTGCGAGGAGATGGGGGAGGATGTACGCGATTGGTCGAAATGAGAATGAATATACACTGTCTCGCTCACTCGAGGATGTTTCTCCGAAGCAAAAGTCCCCGCGTCAATTTGCATCCGGACGACAGATTGTACACCCTGAAGAACAGCATGGTTCACTTTCTCGCGAAATTGTCGAGCGTTTGTCAACCTCGCCGCACTGTTATCGTGTTACAGGAAGCTTTATCATGACAGAAAATGCCGATAGCATCGCCTGGACACACTATCGTCCAAGCGAATGCGATTGCGCGATTCCGAGCAACGTGGATTGTCGTACGTTGCCGCGAATTCCCGTAACGTTGAATCATCGGTAGCAATGCAGCCGTCTGGTTAGGTATAACGCGATAATAATGACGCAATGGATAGCACGTGGCGGGCAACGCCGACCGAGGATCTACGTGAGCTCGATCATGATCCTTTTTCGACACTAACAGACATTATTCTGAATTGTGAATGAGACATTATTCGGATGTTTATTGATATCTTGTAACCGGTTGGGTGTGAGGAGGAGATAGTCGTCATGATGAAATCGCAATTTTTTTTTAAGAGTATACTTGTCATGCAAGAAAGTCAATTATCGTCTGCTTTATAGATTAACATTTTAGTCGAATGTAAATTTGTAGACTGTGTTTTCTTTATTAGGTGACGTTAATAAGATGGAAATGGTACATTGATATTTTTAAATTCTTTTAATCTTTCTGTTTTTTTTTAAGGACTCCTTCATCTCGTGGTTTAGATATAAATAAGATATTATAAATAAGACATTAATAAGCTGGAAATGGTACATTGATATTTTTTAATTCTTTTAATCTTTCTGTTTTTTTTTAAGAACTCCTTCATCTCATGGTTTAGATATAAATAAGATATTATAAATAAGACATTAATAAGCTGGAAATGGTACATTGATATTTTCTAATTCTTTTAATCTTTCTGTTTTTTTTTAAGGACTCCTTCATCTCGTGGTTTAGATATAAATAAGATATTATAAATAAGACATTAATAAGCTGGAAATGGTACATTGATATTTTCTAATTCTTTTAATCTTTCTATTTTTTAAAGAACTCCTTCATCTCATGGTTTAGATATAAATAAGACATTAATAAGCTGGAAATGGTACATTGATATTTTCTAATTCTTTTAATCTTTCTATTTTTTAAAGAACTCCTTCATCTCATGGTTTAGATATAAATTAGATTGTCATAACCAGGTGAAACATTCTCCTAGCAATTTTTAAAAATTTTACGTGCTCCCCAAAGCCTCTGAGCTCGCAATGAATGGGTTCCAGAGCGAGGAAAGCTAGCCGCAGTGTTTATCAGTGGATCTCAGGTCAGCATTCGAAAAGCAGACTACAATAATCTCAGTCAGGCGTCTCGGAAACGGTCTGATTACTCCGGAACACATGGCCGACGCTGACTGCGCTTTTGGCAACGATAACAGCCATAATTCCAACCGCCTTTGCAACCTGTCGGAGCCGAATCCAAGAAACGGTCGAACGTGTCTTTCAGCACGTCATCGTTCACTCTTCTATTTGTCTAGAGAGATCCGCTGGGAAGAAGCGAGACATGAGAGCGATCATGTGAAAGAGAGAGAGAGAGAGAGAGAGAGGAAGAGGAGGATCTAAAGCTGGAAGCGCCCGAAAGGATCATGATCAAGATCACGTAGAACTACCAGCACGCGTTTCTCCTTGCGTCATTCTGTGCTTTTACTTACGAAAGAGTTCGATCTGATTACTTAGGCGTCTGCGCATCAGGTGTCGAACATTTTCACTCAAGCACATAATATTACAAAAATGCCGAGGATTCGGAATAAATCCTGTCATTTTTATAAAGTGAAAAAAACTTTAAATGCGACTATGTATGACCGCTATACAAACAGTACGGTTATCACGGTTAGCACATTAAGTAAATAGCTAGAATATCTTTGTCATTTTTATGACGTTGACAGTCTATTTACGGACATTTTATGTCTCATGGAAATTCGCGCAGGTTGCGTCAGCTTTCTCACAATTGGGGAAGTCCGCGAACGTTTTAAAAGTTCTGCGAATCACTCGCGAAAACGATGAAGGTATAACGCGCATTATAAGAGTTGCTATATTTGCTTTTCATGGTATTTCGGAGTGTCAGGGTTTACGGCGAACGCGGCCGCGTTGCGTCTGACGAAAAACGGGACGACCCACTTCGCAACAGCGCGAAGGAACTGTCCTCTACGTGACTTTATTCGCGTACACAGTTGTTCAACTTCCTCCTTCAGTCCTGTCTAATTAGTTAATGCATCGGTTTTACTTTGTGACGAGTTTGCGGCAGAATAGGTAACCGGTCGTTCTGCATGAGAGATAAAAATGGAACTGGTCGCGTGAAGTTGAAGCGACCCGAAGTGCTGGTTATCGATCCGTCATTAGCATAGCGCCGTAGAAATAGTGAAAGGGAAACTATTTTATGTTGCTTCGTGAGAACGGGCTGGATTTCAGTCGGATAATCGTGGATTAAAAAATTTGTAATGCACTGTAATGTAATAGGATTACTGATCTGATACTTTCTAGAAGATTATAGCGCACAGACTGAACACGTTACGAGACGAGCCCAGCCTTGGCCCTCGAAGCGAGGAGCGTCAGTGAAAGTGTGCTCGTGATTTCGTCATTCGGTAATCAAACAAATTCTGGGCTCGAACGTGGAGATCGATCCACGGTTTTTATAATTCGTTCGGTCTCGCCTGAGACTTGTTACAGTTTGCTCACTGTCAATAGCGGCACAGGTGATTCACAATTTTGTAATAAATCAGCCCCGCGGCCATGGAAAATAATTCCTGCTGAATTATTGCCGCTAGAACAATATTTAAGTTGGGACTTTATTTAGAAGGTGAAGAATTTATTTATACATTCAGGAGTTTCAGTATAGTCGAGCGAAGATCCTAAACTTATTAGAATTTCTTAAACAGTCTGTTATACTGAGTTCCGAAAGGTCAACAATTATATAACTACGTATAATTTATAGCTGAACTGTCGCAGATGAGATATGGATATAGTGTTTTGAACGGTGTGCATTAAAGGTACATAAAAAAATTATTTCTCATGCAATTCGATAGATTCGTGCCGTTTTCCACATAAGGGACAATGTAAATTCCGGTAAGAATCATCTGTTCGGTAAAATGTAAATTTAGCGCCATCACACGTAGTGGCAAAATTGTGAAACTTGTAGGTGATTTTACCGACAGATGAGCTCACTTGGTAATGTCAATTAACACCATCTATCGATCATAGATGTCTGTTGTAGATGTCAATTGTTATAAATATTAACTAGCTGGAAATAATTAATTTACCAATTAATTGTGTTCGATAAATTAATGCGTGCGTAAGCGACAAACGATGCCATAAACTTTTTGTTTGGTAATCCACATAAGAACTGTGGTGGCCCGAAATGGTTTTTGCGTTATCGTAGTTACCTGTACGATAAATTAATGCGTGCGAATATTCATGGCTTAAAAGTTATTTTATATCTCGGTTTCTGTAATTTATCAACGCTAGTCGTTGCCTGGCGACAGGTGGGTGGGGGAAACTTAGGGTATCGTTTGAACGCTTCTCTCGGCCATCGCTCTTCGTGAGGACACGTCGGGTATCGGTGCTGGCTGGAGTTGGTTCTGCAAGCATTGTACGCGTCGCGTCACCCTCGATCCAGAGCCTTCTGCTCCGGTTCGGTTTTGTTTCTCTCTTTGAAAGAATCAGAGCCTTCTGCCTGATTCGTTTTTGATACCCTTTGCCCCGCAATAATTACTCGACATACGCTAAATGGTAAAGTGATCTTTTCTTTCTGTGGAAAATTGATCTTTTCCATTTAGCGATCTGCGAAATTTAGTTTGTAAGATTGTATATCGTCCTTGTAAGAAAGGGAGTCAGAAGGAAGCGTATTGAATTCCTTCTGGCTTCCTTTCGGGTCTCTCGTGCAGCAACCTCCTCGTGGTGAGACCTGGGCAATCGGTATTATTCTCTATTTGTAAGAACTTCGAGTATCTTACAAATGGAGAATAATATCGAGCTAATAGCTGCTCACTGAAAATTTGTGATAACATTGTAATGTAGAATGTAAGATTCGCTAATTATAAAAACATGTGTACTGAATTGAATTGTGTCTGAATTTACTTCAATGGTTTCCTTGATTTCCTCCGATCCACCTTCAGCTTCTTGGTAAGCTCCTTTCGATTATTAACCGGAACACACAGTTTTTGTTTCGGACAGTGTTTCGGATTACCTTGTCATTCGATGAACATCATCAACTTTTTTTCTGGATTTCTAATTGTAATTTGCTTCCGAACTTTTCGAACTTTCTGTTCTTAAAATTGTTATTTTTTGCTTAAAGTTGTCATTCTTCCGATCGGATTTTCCGATTCTCCATTTATTATAGGTATATGGGCTTCTGGTAGATCTAGTTGCAACATTTATCGTTCGTCAGCGTAGAGGGCGTAAGAAATCTGGTTGTTGTTAACGATGTCGGTATTTCAGATCGTGAGACACGCAACCTCAAATGGTGATTGATCTACTCCAAAACATCGTCTGTGACGAAACCCGATATTGCAGATGGCGCCACGTAAAAATGTTTATCCGTCGGTAAAATGGTCCACAAGTTTCAGCGTTTTGCCGCTACGTGTAACGGCGCTAAATTTATATTTAACACATCGGATGATTCTCGCCGGAACATACATCGTCCCTTACGAAAGAATCGGCAAGAATCATTTGTGCCTAGCATTCAATAAGCCGTAATAATTTTCACAATTAACTAAAAACCATTAGCTCACGAGTAATTACGTTCTGTGTTCCCTATTCTCCGTTCTAAAAATTTCCATAATTACGAGGTTCAAAAACTATTAAACTTTCACCGAAAAATATTTAAACCGCTAAAATTATAAAAAACATAAACACTCACCTAAAAGCTGGGTCCTCCTCATTCAATTCCTCTGAATTTTCGCACACGTTTCTAAACCCCCACTGTTCACACCAATTTATTTACAAATCACCGTAACGTAAGGGAGCAAGGTCGGAAGCAATCCCCTAGTTAAAAATTAATTAAGCTCCGGGGTTGAAGGGGGTTGTCACTTCCGAATCTCTCTCAGTCTTTCCAAAATCCGAATGAAAAATAGTCGCTTGAATTGTGTCAATCGACTGTCGAGATGTCTGCGGACCTGTCGATTACAAAAACCGCGGTAAACCGCCGCAAAAACCACTGGAAAACCACCGTGTTTCGCCCGGCGAATTTAAAGAGCAGCGTCGCGCGGTAGCGTGCACTCACTTTTGACTGCTGCTGTACGCGTTACGCGAGGAAGATGGGATCGCGTGCTACATAGTACGCTGGGATTGGCCGTGGCGCCACCCCACTCCGCGGCGGCGTTCAGTCGAGCTCGGACCTTCGTCGGGTGCGGAGTGCGTGTCGTTCCGTCTAGTGTCAGTGTTCAGATTACTCACAGAAAATCAAGGTAAGCGAAACCATTTCACTCGACGCGTAACCGTTCGTTTCGCCGGGGCCACGCTGAACGATTCCCACGGGAATTCTACGGACCAGCGGCTGGCCCGGCGTATTCTCGCAGGGAAGAAAAAGTGCTCGTTTGCTCGGATACTCGTTCACGTTGAACGTTAGACGAGAGGACGTCGGACTCGTTCGGTGTGATGGGCGGCTCGGCCCGCTTGTTTCCGGCGTTCGTTCCGGTTTATTTTTCTCGGACTATGCCTCGTTAGACACACCGGGCAACCGAGTGTTCTAACGAAAGCAACAACACAAGAGACAGCGCCTCTCCCATCGAGCGAGAGCGACAGAGACCGAGCGTGGTGGCGCTCAGAGTCGTCTTCTTCGTGTGTACTCTCGGGATCGATACACACGGTACACACTCGGCGCGACGTTCGCTCCTGTGGAAGGTTACGATACGTAGATTACCGGAATTTTCGGGAATATGTATTCCCGATCATACGTTATTCCGAACGCCGCCACTGAGACGGGAATCGAAATTGCAGAGATTCGTAGAATTTTCCGCGATCACCCCCGAGGGGTGGTTTCGATACAACCGGAAGTATCAATGTGTTTTTGAGGATCTTGGTGCGATCTCGGGGGAGGAAACGGTGTATCGGAAGGAGGTTGTAATGTTTCGGGAAGCAGGTTTATTCGTGATGTAACGAACGATGAGATATCAATGTAGAGAGATGTTTGGAAGCAAGGTACTATTGTGCTCGATATTGTACGGGCGAAATATTGTCTCGACCCTCGTGCGAGGTCGATTCGACCCGACGACCGGACCTTTGTATTCAATGATTATGTTCAGAATATTGTCAACACGAGTTGAGGATATTTCTGGTAATGGGATACGTTATTGTTTAGGTATAGGTTCTTTAATTGAATGTCGTTTCGGATTCAATTTGTAGAATGTATTGCTTCTGTTTTGAGGGTATGGAGGGTTGAGAACTACCCTTGCAATTTTTAATGAAACGGACCATTTATTAGATTGAATATAGATTGTTATTGGGAAATGAATCAAATTGTATATTATTGCGAATATTTAGTAATATTCCATCACGTATTACTAAATATTATGTAGTGCACTAAGAGTATTTTCTGACTGTTTATTTTACGAAATTAATAACCCCTGCAAGTTCAAGTAAATAGGCTGTTCCTTAAAAAGAATATTTAATGCTATTTAATAATGGATTACCTTTAAAGTAATTTTCTCAGAAGCGACACTCCTGCTGTTGCTTGAAACCTGCCCTCACGATTTTAAATAAAACAGTATAGAACGCAAAGAGAATATTTAATAATCTTCAATAATTTTGTGCCTCTACATTTAGCACAATTATTTTTGCCGTTGGTAAAGAACCACCCTCGCAATTTGAAACACAGTAATTACTAATAATCAATAATCGAACTTTCAAAGTAACACCCAAACTGAGAATACTTCACACAACTTTAACCACACCACTGATTAACACTTTGAACGCCAAACTAGAAACCCCAAACATTCCATAAAATCAAAGTAAGTTATTTAATGAAATAAAAATTGCAAAAAATTAAATGTACGACACCGAGTAATCCTCCAACTTTCTCGCATGTTACAGATCCCAATTAAGTTTAGTACAATGAACATATCAACGTAAAAATTCATTTTAAAACCTGCACAAATAATTCCGTCAGCCACATATGGCTGACGTGGCGTTCAACGTGTTAATATTCAAGTGCCTAATAGCGAATAATTTTTTACCCAAGGCTGGACCTAAGATCATATCCTGCAAGAGCCCTTTCTGTTTACCATCCCGCAGTCTAATGATCCCTCGTGATCTCATCTCGTCTCGCTGCACAGTAAAACTGTAAACACACCCTCTTGCACCCCTTGAGCGTGTGTGTGGGTACCTGTAAAACCCTCATTTTCGTTGGTGCAACATCGTCGCGATTTTTGCAGCGTACGGGAATAGCCGTGTTAAACGAGGCCGCGCGCGTTGTATGGAGGGTCCACTATAATATTTTAGCAGGCACTGTACCCGGCCCGGGATGCGGGTGCGTGCGACCCTCTCTCGCAACACCCTCGTTACGCGTCCCTGTGTCGCGTGCGTGCCACCCCTAACTGCACGGGAGAGAAAGAGGGAGGATGGATTCTCGTTGTAGACAGCCGCCGCCGTCGACACGCAGGAAAATTCAAAGAAATCGAGAGAAGTGAGAGAGCGAGACACGGGTACGCCGACCCGCCATGCGGGTACCCCCGTGCAACGACACCCTCGCCATGCCGTGAAACGCCAGGGCCACCGACGATGAAGAGAAACGTAACAGTCGATGATCGTTTCCAGAGGAAAGATCACTCTCCTTCTCCTCCGAACTCGCTTCCACCCCGCGAAACCCAGCGCAACATTTTTGTTAATTTACTAACTTTTCAAATCAAACTTTTTCCTAATCTTCATGTTAATAGCTAAAGGAGAACAGAAGGGATGTTCAAATATCGATTTTCGTGAAGATGGCACCTATTCGAATTTTAATTATTCACCAAAAAAATTCATCGATAAATATAAAAGAAGGGTTGACTATTCCACAAAATCCCTGCATTTTTCTCTAGCCATTAACACTAGGTTTACGTAGCACTAAAAATGACTATTTTACATTACTTCATAAAAATAACATGAATGTATCGATTCAAAGAAATGAATTTGTTAAATAATTGCTCATGGATGCATTTTTACAATCTCAATATTCACAATTTAGAAATATTAGAATCCGTCATTTTCACGGGTCCCGTAAATCTAGTGTTAAAATTAAGAAAAATTTTGGTTCTCCGGTACCGGATGCAACTATTACGACTGTTGTCTGCCTAGGCATTGAATAGCGCGTACCGTCGCCATTTTTAATAGAAATGACGTAATAAAATTTTGTTGGACACTTGGAGATATGCGTAAGAAAGGCCTGCAAATGGATTTTAGTTGACTTGTTTCCCCTCTCCGCGAAAAAATTACATAGATGTTAGCCCGTAGGGGTTTGTCGAATTCGCGATAAGGGAAACAGTTTCGCGGCTCGTTCAACTGGTTAATTATCTGCGCGGCTAGGGCTGGCAACAAAAGCGGGAAAGCCGGTCGACGGTGTTCGCGAAACCAACCGGGTCACATTTCCTGCGGGAAACACAGATTTTCCGCGCGGAGGCTGATCGATAAGTTTGAATTCGCGGACGGTCGTCCTCGGACTATAACCCTGATCGTTTTCGACCAGAACGAACGGCCATTCGCGACTCTTTACGGAGAATAATAACCGCTTGTTGGCTGGCGGCGTGTTCCCGTTCCCGTTCGCGTTCTAGTTTCATTGAAATTGACACCACTTTCCAGTCGGCTGTTATTGATTCGAGCATCTCTCGATGCACGTCCGCGCGCTTGTATCGGATAAAGTGGACAGATCGATTCGTTACACACCGAACAATTTACACCGAACGGTTATTAATATTTGATTGGTTTCGCGGGACACGCCGGAACGGAAAACGTTCTCTTTCGCTCCCGGCCAAATGTAAATTCGCCGGCAACGACGCGCGCCCGCCGCAAACCTCTGTTATTGAATGTCCGTGATCGGACCTTTGAATTACAGCTGAACAGGGGGAAAAAAAAAAAAATAATCAAAACGAGCCGACACTAGGCTAACTGGAATATACGGAACACACTGTTGCTTTTACGCTCTTGAAATACATTCCCCGAGGACTCCGAGCGCGATTTTATAACTCGCGGAATTAATGTCGAACCTCTAACGCGCGAATTCCAATTTGAATCCGGAATGCCGAGCTGCAAAATTTTTATTCTGACCGGCGAATTTAAATTCGCACTCTGAGCGGGATATTTAAATTCGTTTCCTCGGCGATTCTAAGTTCGTATTCTGAGCGGTGAATTTAAATGCGCCACAAAATTCTATTTCGAAATTCGACGGATCCGAAAACGATTTCAGAACCGCGAGATCGTTGTTAATTTTTATCTAGATACACTTGCTGGTTTCAGAGTCAACATTTTTACATAAAAATTCGGACTACGGAGGGTCGACCCTCCTCTCCCGCGAACGATGCATAAACATTTCGTTTTGCATAAAGATCCGCGGGTTTGCCGATCATTATCCTCAACCCGATTATGCGCGTTCCGAGGCTGCGGCCGCAATGGCCGCCATCTACTCCGAGATCTGCTCCAAAATTTAGCAAGATAACATAACAAACGTTTGTCAAAGCTTTCCAATGAACTGTATTCAGAGTCTGTTACGAGTCTGTATTAATTTCTGCACTGTTTTAAATGGCACCAACTCGTTTTTGCCATAAATGCATAAAATCCAGTAACATAGTCACTTTAAGTGCTCCGTGAACCTACTGTTAATTAACCCACCGTCTGCAACCTCGTTATTACCGACGCCATCTGCATACGGGGTCGCTTATGCTCGCGACTCATTTTTCTTCCAGGCTTTCAAAAAATTTTTTAAAATTCGGAAATAATCGTTGGGACGTCAAGTGCTGAAAGCACTAATGGGAACACATAAATATCGAAAAGAAAGAACCCCGAAAGTCAAAGTAGTTTAACCGAGGGACATTAATCGTAATAAAAATTAATTCCTGGTTAAAAATTAGCCTGCCGTACGTGACCAACGTAGCAGTTGGTGCATAAAAGTACAGCTAATGAAAGCGGCCAATGAAAATGTTTAAAGAGCAAGAGGGAAAATTGCTTGGAAAGAAAGCGTTCAACGGGCTGCCGTAGGGCTGACATAATAAGCACCAGGTAGAGCCGTCCCTGCGGAGGTTATGGCACTGCCGTTTACATCACTGCATGGTGTCACGCCAAGGCGTTCAACTTTATATACAAATTTTTTTCTCGGAAGGGAAAAACCACGCTCGGAATTATTCCGGGGGCCGGTGTGGCATTTTCCATAATTGTTCTTATCGTCGTTCGATCGGAAAGGGGGTGGCTTGGAAACCCCGATGTACCGATTCGATTGAAACCTTTTTAGCAAGACCGCACGGGTCACGCAGAGCAGGAAATTCTGACGTTTATTTTCCACCTCTGTAATACTACTGCTACTACTGCATGCAGGCGTAAAGGTATGCTCGTTCGTGAAATAGAAGGGAAAAAAGACACGCCATCTAAAACTCGAGCCGACCCAATTCAAATTTAAACCGGGGTACACTGCCGGCGAAAAGTTTTCGAGCACTTGAAAATTTCCATCCGCCGAAAACTGGGACGACGAGTTCACACACTTTTTATGCTTAAACGCTCCCGCGCGACCAAACCGCCGGCAATTTGCAAAATGTTATACTTGCGGGGCTGCTCGCGAAAATTTATAAAAATTCTGCTATTTTTAATTTTTGGACATATTCGAGCTTGCTTGCTCGCTAAGAAAATTATCTTTGTTCAAGAGAAATTTCAATACACCGAATTTTTATTTGCACCGATACTGTGCCCATCGAATTGTAAATGAAAAGATAAATATAAATAATAGATAAATTTGAAATTGTATGGTTAACGGAGGGATTCCTACCATAATGGCCGAGTTCGTATTTCCCGGACGCCCGTGCGCCTGTAAACGAAATCGCGCGAAATTAGTGAAAGCACAGCGCGATTATAATTCGCATTATAGTGCGCTAGCTTTTCATAGTCGGCGCGCGGACTCTTTCTCTGTTTGCAAACGCACTCGTCGTGCACACACAAGGCCGAAAATAATCTCCGACCGGTGCCGCGGCGGTCCAAGCGTTTCGAACGTTGCATTTCGTCTCGTATATTTTGCACAACAAACACACTTTGTTCGCCCGAAACGAGTAACCAAGACGCCGGTAGCAGCACGGACTTCCATAGTTCATGTCGTTCCGGGACCCGGAACCGCTGGCTGTATTAATTAAACAGTTTATTCGAATAATTAATTCCGCGTTCGGACGGGAACGGGTTTCTTCGGCGCGGAGAACTTGAGAACACACGAACAGGGAAACACCGTGTTGCAACAAATAACTGGAACCTCGGTGCCGGGACAAAGGAACTCCGGGGCTTCGTTAAAAAGAAGAATTCTTGAAAAGAAGGCGGTACTTATTTTCCTGTTTGTTCTCTGAACCCACAGAGGGATGGATTAGCTGTTTAGAATGTCAAGATTACGCTCACGGACCTGTGCCGCCGGTGACGACCAAGACAATGGGCCGATTCTTATGTTTGCGGCTCGTTTCCGGACTTCCTGTCCTAAATTATTTTTCGCCTGCCGTGTCACCAAATTGGGCAATTCATTTTGCAATCGAACCTGTCGGGAGAAATGTCGACACACTGAAATTTTAATTCCTGAATTATCTAAAATTGTTTAAAACCTTGATACCTGAAGAAAAATCCACGTCCGCGAGGGATTAGAACTTTTGGGACAACCTAATACTCGTTAGTGCCACAAAGACGACGGCGGTGCCTGGGTCTTTTTGACCCAGTGTAGAAAAATCGTGATTACCCAGTTTCTGACGATTAAATGAAATAAAAAGTGATAAATAATTTGTCAGTGAACCGTTTTGAAGAAACGTGGCTGTAATAATTTCAGGGTTGCGCTGCTGGCGAGTATAATGATTCGAAGGTAGGATTTTCTGTGTTTGGTCGGCTTCCATTCTGACGGCGACGTACAAAATGCCGTTTTCCGTCGCTGTCCACGTAGAAACAGTTTAACACACGTATCTAGGAGATCGTAGGTGAGTCAGAGAACGAGTCACAGATGGTTCCAACAACGACAGGGCCATTAAGGGTAACTGTCAGATGGCTTTAACAGTCGTAAATGGCCTGGGACACACGAACGCAGCCATGAATCCTTTTCTCGGAAGCCTTGTCGAAACATTCGTGTATTTGTCTCGTCGGAAACAATATTGCAAGCCTCTCCGTACAACTAAATTAATTCACACGTCTCGGCGGGGGCAGAGGTCGCGCTGCCAAAAACTACCCCGAGTAATTCAGCTGACGAACTACAAAGTTAATTGCACAAATGTCAGATTAGACTATTTTAAAATCGCTTTATACAAATTTCAGGAATTTAATTTTTATCACAATATACACACATTGTGAATTCGCACTAGATTTGTGGGACCAGTCAAAGTGGCGTATTCTAATATTTTTAATTTGCAGTTACCGAGACTGCAAAGATGCGTCCACGAGAAATTCAACGGATTCATATCTAAGTCAATGTGAAATAGTAATTTTTGAAACCCCGTGGCAGGAACCTCGGAACCTGCAATCTCGACGCGGTTCTATTGTCAAGTATGAAATTCAAGTTCAAACGGTCACATCGTGGCGACGGGGTTGCACGGCAATCGCATTCCCGTGGATCGATAACAATCGTAATGGGTCCAGACGTGTTCGAATTGCAGATAGTTCATAGGGAGCGTTGCAGGGAGCAACAAGAATGCCAGCAATCACGCGCATTAGGTCCGACATTTGCTCCGACGAGAGTCACTCGATCCCTGCGAAACGACACTTAAGCATTAAATCGATCGATATTCATGAATGCATATTGAACTTGATCCCATCGCGATCTCGGACGGTTGTGCGCGCGTGCGGTTCTCCGTTCCCACAATCAGTCGAGCGTATCACAGCCATCCTCTCTCTATCTCTCCGCGTCGTGGATCTCCGATATCGAGTCCTAGAAACACGGATATACGGAAAATTTTCATTTTTGCATGGAGATCCGCAGTCTATCGATTACAGATCGGTGCTAGAGTTGCGTACCTGGTTGCACTAAATTCTTCCAGCGTGTTTAACGTATTTTTTAACGGATCCGTTTCCTCCATTAAACAAAATTCTGCACCAAAGAAGCCAAAAATTCGTTTCCCGTTCGATAATGTGAATTAGACTGTTTTACAATGCCCGCTGTTTTATCGATGCCTTTTAATCAAAATTTGTTGCGTAATATTGTCCCTTGACCCCGGATGAAAGCGGTCGCAGCGAACTCACGCGAACGCGACACCGGCCGTCGCCGGCGGTGAGCGTCTGTCTCCCTTTTGTCGTCGCAAACAATTGAGATATTTTGAGCGGTCTCTTTAGCCGGAACAGTCGTCTCTATAGTAGTATGTATACACTGTAGCGTACCCTCTCGAAGGCTCGTGCTCGCTTGACAGGAGCACGCGTGTCTCGTGAACGAATCGAACGGAAGCGCTATTGCATCGGCAATACGGCCGAGCGATTTCATTGGAATGCCCGGATGCGTCACTATCTACACGGTGATTCTCTTATCACAGGGAATTGTCTTAGCAATCTTCCAAGGAAAATCCAAAGAACAACTGTATCGATGAAAAATCCAAAGAAAGTCCATACTAAAGGAAAATCCCCAAAAAATCTGCACTCATTCAACAAATCTAGGAAATTGATTCGATGCGTCAGCGACTCCAATCACAATCAGTAGAATTCGCTAGCAATGGACAGACACGTTGCGTCAGACCTGATTACACATTTAGTTGGATCTTATGTTATTATAGTAGGCGGAACACTTGCTACGACGGGAGACGCGTATATGAAATCTCCTTTAAACCATTTTTTAACTATATTATGCAGGGTACAATGCATCGATTGAACTGTTATCAATCAGTCGAGTGTACCTGTTTCCCCTGTAGAATAAAATTGTGTACTGCAGTGGTATTAGTACAATGCAAATTAAAGGAAAAAGTGTTTCGTAAAAATTTGATATTTTTTGAGAATATAATAATAATTCCCAAAGATAATAATATTATTTCTTCTATAATTTTTTTAAAAATAATTTCTTGAAAAATGACTTGCAGTCACAGAAAGGTGAAACTGCTTGGAGGGCAGTCGGGAGACGCGAGTCCGCAAAGGGTTAAGTCTAAAAAATGAAATTTCGCGGTTAATCGCGATGGTGGTGAAAATCGAATCACCCGGTATAGGAGCGGCTAGAGCAGCCCAGAGAGCGTGTGTCTTCGGCTTAAACAAACGATCGGTATGCAAGGTGAGAGGGCGATCCATTCAGAGGCCGTGCGGAATGCAGAAAAAGCGGACGTTTCAGACAAAAGGATATCGGCAGTTAGGTCCCGACGATGCGGAAGCCCTCCCCTGGACCCCGTTAGTCATAGTCCGTCTATCGGCAGAGCACCTTGACGACTTCACCCTCGAAATCCGAGATCCTATCCGAGGTGGAGACTCGTTTCCAGCTGTACGGGGTTTCACGCTCGACGTTTGACGAGCCTCGACTCTCCGCCTCCATTTTCCTTTTCCCGGCGTGCCGGTGATTTTCAGAGAGATACACACGCGCGCGCACGTACAGGGTGTGCCCACGAAACCGTTACAACCTGTCTTTTCACCGTCGCTTTCTCGTCTCGTCCTTTTCCTCCTAATTAAATAGGCCACCGGGGTCCATTTCGCGCGACCAACTTTTCCGGCGCGACCTCCGAAAGAGATAATGGCCACCCCTCGGCCTTCTTCGGCGGAGTTAGGCTTTTTGAATGTTTACAGCGCTCGTCAGAGCGTGCGATAGTTGTCCGAAGTTTGGTTCAAGTTATCACTGAGCGAAATGTAAATATATTGGCGAATTCGCATCGACATTCCTCGCGCTCGTTAATAAATCATACGAAAAACCGGAGGCGTAGGAACCTCTCACCGTTAATTCCCCGGTGTACTTATAACTGGTCCGACCGGCTAATTAATTTTTTCTCATTAAAAGCTACCGGAACGTCGCGATCAAAAATAGAGAAATGTCTTCGCTCGCGCGAGAACTAGGCTGGCGGTACACGCATACACGTGCCGCGAACTATCGAAATTTCTGCAAGGTTCTCGCCCGTCCGGAAACTGTTTGCCGGATCGGTTGCATATTTCAGAGCCACATGTTGAATTCAGTTGATCAAATGTCCGCACATCCCACCTGTAGTAGTCTTTAATACGTAATCTCTAATTTCTTAAGCTCCGGGGGGGCGGCAATTTGTAGGTTGCATGATTCAGTTGACCTCTGAAATTGATCGGTCTCCGGCTACTGAAAAATGGCGTCTGGAACGCTTCTGCATTAGAGGATCAAGTTCCAGCGAGGAGCACTTTCCAGCTCGTTAACAAAAATACTCTGCACTTGATCAGGTTTCAGAAATGTGCAGGATATTTGTGAAAAATTGATTTAAAAAAATCTGTTCTTTATTATTCTTTTATGAAACTTTGACTAACATATTCGAGACATTCCCCCGATTAAAACGAGTCCGAACACGGTACAATTTGTACTGCATTTACTTGTTTAATACGCGATATTGTAGAACCTCTGTTATCCGAACCGACCATGTCAAGTAAATCCGATTCAAGTAGTGTCGTGTTCGGTATCGTTTCGCTCAGAAGAGTTCGCTCAGAACACATCAACGACGAAGGTGCATATCGTTAACAACAATTTCATAAAACCGTGACACTGAATTACCTTCAGAAATGGATTAAATAAGACGCCGCAATTTTGCCGAATGAGAATGGAGCGACGTACAAAGTGTCACGTTTAAGTGACCGAAAATTGAACAGGATGTAGCGGTGGTCACAGGTATTGGTGCTGGCGTCGTGAAATGGACCGATCCTCATTACCACGGGATTACTCGCGTTCTAACGAGGCGCGGTAACAAATGTGGACAGAGCTTTATGATCATTCGGTTGTACAGTGAGCGCGGAGTCTGAGGAAGCTGGGCGCGCAGCTTTCAAGCCCGTTTCCGCCTTAAATTATCTTTGAATTAACATCTCGTGGTATCGTCTCGCCCCGCGCGATATACTCTCTCGCAGCGAGCCGAGCGAGCGAGCGAGCGCGTTCCTTTCACCGCTTGAATTTTCCGTGCAAACGCTTCGGGGTCTCGAGACCGGCCGGAAAGAAGGGCAAGGGACGAGAAGGGACTGCTCTCTCTCTCTCCCTCGGAGAGTGAGAGACTCTCTTTTTTACCCTCGGCAGAATTGCAAGGCAAACTATGCGGAAACGGGCCGCGGGGCGCGCAACGTCGTCGTCGTCTTCGTCGTCGCGAAACACGCGACGCGTCTTCCGGCTTTTCAAAAGAAAGATTACGCGTCGAAAGAGAGGAGCCTGGAACGAATTAGGCCGACGGAATTTCACCGGGGACACGTTTCCGACACTATCCCGAACAGTTCCGAACCGGCCCCGCATGAATTCGCTGCCAGTTTAACCGATTATGGTCGTTAAAGGCGGTGGTTGGTCATTGGAGGAACTTCGGACGCTGGGAATTGATCGTGATGATGATTGTGGACTGGATCTAGGTTTTGGAGACGCGTGGGGAAACGGGACCAGAATGTCACCTTATATCGTGTACGGACACTGTTAACCGGAGGGTTAAACGTAAAAATGGATAGAAGTTTTTTGTTACTAATGACTTCTTTATGGAACTTTTGTCAACACATTCGTGGCATTTTTCTAATTAAAACGAGCCCAAACACGACACAATTCCGATCATATTTACCTGTTTAATCCACGATATTGTGGAACCTCGATTATCCGAACGCTCGCGTTAAACGAACTGTGTTCCGAATTGTGGCATGTTTGGGCTCATTTTAATCAGAAAAGCGCCACGAATATGTTGATCAAGGTCTCGTAGAAAAAATCACGAATTGACTTGAGTCATAAATTTGACTTTTTCAAACATATCGAGACATTACTGTACAGTATGTTTGTTGAACGATGGATTTGGATTAGAATACGTGCAACTCACTATACTGCTGTTCAATCGACAATTTCTTTGTTTATTTAATGATCTAGTGAACTAAAAATATACAGACACTCCACAATTTGTTTACTCTTCTTGATGCGTTAAATTGCGTCTGCTCGCTGTTAATATTTACCCATGAAATCTACAATCCGTTGGTACCATTTAACTGTCCCGGTAAGGGACGGATGATACCGATGGAGAATCTGCATTGCACGCGACGATGAATGATCTGTTGACAAATAATCCGAGTGGAGGGCAAAGGTCGGAGCACTGAACTCTTGTAGAGAAGGAATCGAGGACGCCTAACAGCGTCTTCTACTAGAAGATCCTCGAAGAGGTCTCCCTCGATCTCCTTCGACGGTATAATAAATTTCCGAAATCAAGAGGCTCTTCTCTCGCGGGGAGAAAGAACTTCCGCGCGTAATATTTCCCCGTCTCTTTTTCGAGCACGGTCGACGGAAGTTCTCGATAATTGAATATCGATTGGCTCCGAACCGGGTGAGATCGAGAACCCGGCGATTCTCGCCCGAGAAATCACGTTTCCACGCCATCTTGCCCCCCCCCCCAGGAGCACACGCGACGGATTCGCAAAAAATTCGCTGTGATTAATGCCAAAGATTGCCACACGTTTCGAAAATGTCCAATTTGCCTAAACTTTTATAGCGTGTAGAACATTAAAGAAATCCGCAAAAATTATTTGTGGAACAGAAGAACGTTAAAAAATCCACGAAAATTGTATCTAAGACAGAAGATTATTAAAAACTGCACAGAAATTGTAAAGGAGGCGGAAGAGGATTAAAAAATCCCTATAAATTTTAAATGAGAACTGCGGACAGTAAAAATAATAATATTTGGAGCAAGTGCTACGACACAGTGCTCCCGGCGTCCATTACGTTTATTTCCGGATGCACGCGAGTACCAACCACTCCGCCATGGCACTTCCGGTCCCGGTTTTTAATTATAAAACTTTCCATTTCGGCCGCGTTTATGTCGGTTTTCGTTTCCGCGTTGGTAGCTCGGTAATCCTGGAACTTCTGAAATTCCCGGCCCCTCTGTTTCCGGTTGTGCTCGTTTCCCTGTATCAGTGGGACGTCTCTAGATCAATCTAGACGACGACGACGATGACCGTGATCCCAGTTGCTCTTGAAGCGGAACGATAACTGTAACTTGCGGTATTTTGTCGAACCTATACTTTTATTAACCAAATTCGAAAAATCTGAGCCGGGTACAATTTCGCGAATTTAATATTGTATTTTACCAATTTTTTAAAGGACACTAGTCGCGTCTATTTTATCAAAATTCTCACTTCCATTGACCAAATTCGAGAGAACCGAGAAAAATTTCGTGCGTTTTTCCAGTCGAAACATTAAAAAGAGAAAATTGTTGGTTAATTTAATAGGACAATGGAGACATCGGTAGAAGGTGGCGGTGAATACGAACGGCGAATTAGCTCGTCTTCTCTAATTAGTAAATTAAAAAGGGAAATGTTCGAGCGCCTCTCGGCCACATGAATATTTATACGGCTCTGAACGGCGCTCATTATAATGAACGATTAACAATCTCCCACCGCAACTATGAACATTGACACCGTCCCGGGGATAGTCTGGTTCCCTCGAAGTCGCTTACGCTCTTTGAAAATTATTAAATGGACCGAACGAAGTTAGGAGAGTGTCCCTAATTGTCCAAGGAAGTTCACTCGTGGCCCGACGCGTCTCTCGCGTAGATCTTTCGCGGGAAATTCGATTAACGTCGCTTTTGTGAATTTTGGAATGCCCCGGGGAATACAGGATATCCCTGGGACCCGGTAAGTAGAACATCCTTGATCGTGATTCATGGTTTATTCAAATTTTCCTTGCTGAGAACTATAATCGGTTTTCTTGCTTCTTAAGTAGAGATGAGTCAAAGTACGAGAAACACCGCATTTTTGGAAATTTATTACAGGAAACCTGAATGGTGTACGACCACAAGAATTTTTGCTACGTGTTCAGGCATGATTCAGCATCGTGGACAAATTTTTTCAGTATGCTATTCTCCTGCATACTGTGCTTAATAATTAAATTTATGCTATCATGACTGTCCTACAAAATTGGTGCCTTGAAGGCGTCCGCTCGGAATTAACATTTTTTTAAACATGTTTAGATGTTCGTAACGATATTAAAAAATATATCATTGTATTCGGAAGAGTCTGCAGAATAATTCCGTATAAAAATCGTTCCTGTAGCTTGCGTAGTTAGAGCAGGAAAAATTCTCAAAGTTGAAAATTTCTCTGCTTTAGCATTTTACGGAGCGATTAATAATAGATGTGGTTCATATTTTCAAAAATTTATTTGTCCCGCGGGGTCGATAAAACGCAGCAGGATGAAAGAAAGTTTCTGTTTTGAAACCGTATTTGCTACTCTGCAATCGAGACGGAAGTAGCGATATAAAATAAAGAGGAGTACACGTTTGCGAGATCGAGCAGGATTTTACGGATCAGAAAAGGAGGATGCAACAGGGACACTGCGCAGGAGGCGAGTCAGACTTCCGAACAGATATTGAAGCACCGAAGTAATATCGAAGATTTTTTTTTTTGTTTCGCTCTGATACGAATCTGCTTGGGGATCTGGTTATTCAAACGATAAAATTGCCTCACCTCTCACTCCGGTTCGGAAGCTTCGGTGCGTCAAATGTCTTCGCTGGTAAACATATGAAAGAACTTAGCAAAGAAGTTCGAAGCTACACGAAGACGGTTTCTCGACTTTTGCGAACGGTTCGCGCGGAATCCGGCGACTCCGGTGTAACGCTTTCGGAGTTTTGAATTATTTAAAAATCCGCGTCCTCGAAACTTTTCGAACAGCTATTTGCCCCGCGTCGGATGGTTCCGACAGCTTGCGCAGGAGTTGAATTGTTTAAAAATCTTGACCCGATTCGCGAAGTTCCTGCGGCGGAGAATTCTTTGGAATTTTTCGAAGCTTTTTCGCGGGCTTCGAATGCATCGTTCCGTGCCCCAGGTGTGCATTCATGAATGTTTTAAGGCGTTGCTATTATTTCCGGCCTTAAGAAATGTTTCTTATATGAGATTCGTTCGGCAAACGTATTTCAAGCTTCAAATATTTTTCAAGAAAAGTTGACCCAGTTGTTGAATTGAGACTGAATCTCAATTCATTAATGCTTGAATTAAAACTTCATCAAAATTTCAGGATCTACCAGATTCTTCAGAATTTATCGAAACTATCGAGAGCGGAAAAGCAATATTTGTTTAATGCCTCTCTTACAAATTGGTGCAGAAAATTTGTGTGTTGCAGCAAGATCCGAAGTCTAATTATAACACCGCTTGTTCAAAATGTCAAAGTGCATCAATCTGGAAACTTGCAGTCCCCAGCACGCTAAATTGAACGTTTCACTGGCCACCAGTTTCAGAAGAGTTTTCACAACCTTCTCCGAAACTTTCTAACGAAAAGCAAACCTCGAAGAAACTATACAAATTAGGCTGTTGCGTACGAAATGTCGGATTTCAGAATGGAAATTCTGTGAAGCGTTTCGATCAAGATTGTAGCCCGCAGTTTTATTAATTTAATTCAGGGAGAAATTTAGCATCGATTGACGGTTCTCAAGAAACCGTCTATATTTTCTCGAAGCGTTTTCTCGCGAAATTTCCCAGCTCTTCCCGGCATTGTTTCACAGAATAATGAAAGTGCTTAAACCCCGAAGCTGCTGGTCCCAGATACGCAAACCGCTTAACCGTTCCCCGGATGCAGGATGCGCGGTGGCTCGCGGTAAAAACGATAAAAGCATGATTACACGCGACAGAATGCGCCGCGAATGAGTAATAAAATGGTTTTCTTTCTTTTTTCGCGGCAGCGACATTGTTTCCGAGGAAAATGACTCCGAAGATCGTTCGCCGCACCTGCCGCAGCTAAACGAGCCTCGGCGGTTTTATCGCGTGCCCATAATTCCCCTTAAATTTCTGTAATCCACCGGCCGCTTGGTGATTCAAATTTTCCCGCGCGCGACCACCTCGAAACTTCGGTGACGCGACCAAATCGCGATTAAAAGATTGTTCCCTCTCTCTTTGGATCGACACGAAACCGCCCGGAATCATTGTGTAGACGTTCCCGCTGCTTTCGGCAACAATTTAACGGCGACAATATTCCTCGATCCTCGATAAGCACGATTTTACGATCGACTGGCGAACTTTACCGCCGCGACGCGGTATTATTACTTCTTTTCCATGCCATTCCTAGGAAATACTTTATTGCCCGACAAAATTGCATCGAAAGCTTCTCCGGGAACCGTTTCCTCCCACCACCTCGTTTTACGACCCCCTTTTTACGAGCGATCTTCGCGATTTTCCGATTGTTTTGAAAGAATATTAGGTATATAATCGACGGGTCACCGAAACGTTCTAAGTGCAGCAAGCGAGCAGTAAAAGTCCACAGTAATTGCAAATGTGGCCAAAAAGTATTTTATGAAATTGTAAAAGAAGCGAAAGAGCATCAAAATATCCACAAAATTGTAATTCAGAGAAACGAACTTAAAAAGTTTACGGAAATTGTAAACGAATCAAAACAGCATTTAAAAAATCCAAAAAAATTGTAACAGAAGCGAAACAGTATTAAAAAATCCGAAAAATTGTAAACGAAGCAAAAGAGCATTGTATAAATCCAGAAAAAATCTATATGAAACAGAACGACGTTTAAAATTCGGTGGTCCAGTAGTCGATCAAGTAGAGACCTACAACAATTTTGCCATTCGTCAGCAAGAGCACAGAAGAAATTCTAATTACAACGAGCCCGGTACCTGGTTCAGGGAAGACCCCCGCTGTCTCAGTTTCGTGTTTTAGCATTTTCCGGGTAATTATTTGGGGATAAAGCATGTTCGAGTGTTTCGAAGTCAGTCGAAGTGGGAACGCGGCCTAATTCTCGCATCGCCGCTCTTCTTGTTCGACATCGACAGGGCCGCGGATTAACCGGTGCCTTTCAAAAAGCTTTTAAAACAGCCTGGAAAGCTGAAAAAAGCACACGAGGCGAAGCGACCGCGGGAAGAAAAGTATTTCCATCGCGGTCTGTGTTTTTCGAAAATACCGTGCCACCAGCTTGCTCTTTCGGTTGGCAAGCGCGGCGCGGTTTCGAGTTAACCCGGAATCGGACATTCGGTAGCTTAAACATTTTCTCGGGCCATTATGGTCGAGAGAAAACCGCAAATCTGTTTGCTCTTCCGGTGCTCACAGCTCTGCCTCCCCATTGTTCCAAAACTTCCCGGCAGAATGATCGTTTTTTTCCGGGAGGAATTTCCTTGATCTTTCACGGCACGGTTGAATGCATTGTTGAACGCACTTTTCGCAGACCTTTTGTGAATTTTTGGTACAATTTTACTTGCAAAATGCGGTGAAAATATTTTTACGAGATATCCGTACTACTACAAGCCATAGATCCACGATAAATGAGATTCTGTGTTATTCTAAAAAATTATTAAAAAATACTCGGACACAGAGTCGAGGGCATTGGTAAAACTGGATAAACTTTGAGCAAAAATTACAATACAAAAGTCCGCTTCCATAAAATAATCGTGGCTTTCGACGATTTCGTCCAACCCTGAAATCCTCAGCGAACCTGGAGTTCCGTCTCCCAAAATAATGATTAAAAAATGAATCCCGGGGTAGAAAGTTAAGGACATTTTCCGAGCAGTTTCGCAGAGGCGGTAACAAAGTAGAACGAGCAGAATTATCGGGAAAAAGTGTAGTTTCGGGTGAATTCGCGGAAGGGTTGAGCGAACCGAGCGACAACAGCGCTCGCGGCCGGCAAATTGGAGCAAAATCTGAGGAGACGGTTTTGCGAGGCAAAGAGATCCGAGTGAAAGGAGATATATCCTCCCTGAATCACGCGTTATGATTCATTACCCGCCATTAACGCGACGGAAACCGTGTCTGCGATCTAGAGAGAACGAGAGAGAGAGAGATAGGAAGAGACTCGAAGGATTTGCTAGTTCCGCGATTCCTTTCGGATATGGATCGAGATATCATGCGACAATCGTGATCTCGATCGACAGGATGGATTTCACCGGTCGGATAACAAAAGCGAAATATCGAGCGGCTAGGCGTGGCATAAAGGAGCTCGAGGGAGTTAACTGCGAGCGCAGAAATCGATCGGCGGAAGTCGTTGCTTCTCATCTCTTCTCTCTCTCTCTCTCTCTCTCTCTCTCTCTCTCTCTCTCTCTCTCCATTCTGCCCGGTTCTCTCATTCCATTTTGCTCCACGTTTCTGTGCACGTCCCGCGCGTATGAAGCTGCGATTGAGAACACAACAATTGAAAATAATTAAACCGACGGTCAAT
Source organism: Halictus rubicundus (assembly GCF_050948215.1). Classification (NCBI taxonomy): domain Eukaryota; kingdom Metazoa; phylum Arthropoda; class Insecta; order Hymenoptera; family Halictidae; genus Halictus; species Halictus rubicundus. The sequence continues at coordinate 14,136,317 of NC_135157.1, read as the reverse complement.
GCAGATGTACTAAAAATAAAGTCTCCATAAATTCTTCTAGTGTCTCTTCGATTTTGCTTTGGACCTGTTCACGTTTGTTACAAAATCCTTGTTTTAGTCGTCCCAGAAAAATGAAATCGCTGGGTCTCTGTAACGAATCATCCAATGAACTTCTTTCTCTTTACGCTTAATCTGGACACAAAAGCATCGCAGTCGCCACAGAAAAATGCTCTTCCAGCGTTTCTCTGGGATCCAAAGACGGCTGGGAAACTCGGTGAGCGGCGTTGATAATGGGACTCGTGCTGAACGATCGGTAAAAAGCTGAAATCAGTGAGAGACCGGGATCATAATTGCGGTTTCTTTGGCACCGGGCTCGGGTTCCTGCATTAATCTTTCTTACTTTCCTACGGTCGAGAAACGAAAAGTGAAAGAGGGAACGAGGTTCGGGTTTTCGGGTTTTCGGGTTCGGGTTCGGGTTCGGGTTCGGGTTGGCGAGAAGCAAATACTGTTTAAATCTCCAAAGGCGTTTCCGTATTCCGGGGGTAGGGGTCGTCGTCGGTGGGGTCCTCCCTTTCAATACGTCATATTATTCTGACCCCGCCGTCGAAGGAACCAATAATGTCGTCGAAGGAATGATTACGGAATGCAAATACCAAATCGAGTTCCTCTCAATGGGAACGCGGCCTGCCGGAACGGACGTCGACGAATATATCGACAATGGCGGCGGCGGCGGCGGCGGCTACGCGAAACAACGGCTCTCTCTCGATCGAATCGTGTGGCTCGATCCTCTCGATCCTCGTCGCAAATCGTTCGCACGGTCGGATATTAATCGGCCGGCTCCGACCCCCCCTCGGGGCACGAAACAGGCTGCCCTGTTGCCACCAACTATTCAGAGAACTTAGGACTCCTAGGTTTCCAGAATCTTTGAAGGGACTCCGGGACCGGACAGCCCAAATTTTTGCAATCCTTGGAATCACAGAATATTTCAGAATCGCCCGGACACCAGAGTTCCTACAATTCTGAAATTTCTTAGAAGGTTGCCCAGAAGGCGTTGAAAGCCCAATTTTCTGGCCTAAGGGACTTTGCTGCACTCGGCTCTGCAGAACTGTCAGAGTTTTGGGAATTTCTGGGGACTTCCAGAAATGGGAATCCCCAAATTTTCAGAAATGGGAAACCCCAGAGTTTTAGAAATGGGGATTCCCAAACTGTCAGATATGGGGACTCTCAAAATTTCAGAAATAGGGACTCCCAAAGTTTCAGATATGGGGACACCCAAAGATCAGAAATAGGGACCCCCAAACTGTTAGATATGGGAACTCCCAAACTTTCAGAAATCGGGACTCCCAAACTGTCAGACATGGGGACTCTCAAAATTTCAGAAATCGGGACTCCCAAACTTTCAAATATGGAGACTCCCAAAGTTCAGAAATAGGGACCCCCAAACTGTTAGATATGGGGACTCCCAAACTTTCAGAAATAGGGATTCCCAAACTGTCAGATATGGGGACTCCCAAACTTTTAGAAATAGGGATTCCCAAACTGTCAGATATGGGGACTCCCAAATGGTCAGATATGGGGACTCCCAAACTGTCAGACATGGGGACCCCCAAAGTTCAGAAATAGAGCCCCCCAAACTGTTAGAAATGGGGACTCCCAAGCTTTCAGATATGGGGACTCCCAAATTTTCAGATATGGGGACTCCTAGACTTTCAGATATGGGGACTTCCAAACTATCAGATATGGGGAGCCCCAAACTTTCAGAAATAGGGCCCCCCAAACTTGCAGAAATAGGGCCCCCAAATTTCCAGACTTGGCAATACTCCACCACCCTGAGACCAGTAGAAACTCTGACTTTCTCGGACTTACAGACCTAAAATTCGCAAACCATTCAAAGCTCTAAAGCTTGCAGAGTGTCCGAGTGCCTTCGTTTGTGATGCTTGAAAATTTCTGTAGTCAAATGTCCAACCATCATGCGACGAATAATAAGCGGAATCTTCCCAGAAATCGTTCCTCTTCGTCCAGTTCAGAATCTAGTTTCCGAAGACCCGTAATACCACGGGAAGACAAGTAGAAATCGATCGAGTGGAGTTCGTTTACCGGATCGAAGAGTTAACAGGAATTCAAGGGACGTGACTTCGGCACGAACCCATGGTAAGAGGCAAACGTGTCCATATTCCCATTGGCCCCGAGAATTCTTGCATATTTCAAAGTCGCGGGACAAGCGTACGTAGCCACCGTTCTCCCTCGTCCCGGACAATTTCAGACAAGAGATAAAGAATCGGCCTGACTCGCTGTCCCTTTATGCGCTCTTGTCCGTGATAAATCTCGCGCACGGCGTAAAATAAACATCACCTGGAAGCCATTAACCCGGAAGCTCGCGCATACTCGCGAAAACACGAAAACGCTGCCGTCGCAAAATACAAACCATCGAAATCAATCCGTTCAAAACTTTCAATTACCACTGCAGATTTAAAAAACATCACTTAGTGTTCATCTTTCATCATTTCAAAAATTAATTCTGCAAAAGAACTGCAATTTTTTCTTGCGAGTCCAACATTCTGAAATTCTTTTAATCCCTACGCTGTTTCGATTGTCCTCGTCATAAATTCATAAAAATCTTTATCGAACGAGCCGATCGGCGCTCGGCCAGGAATGCCGACAGAATTTTCCAAATTCGTTTATCGATAACCAGAATCGTTTCGAGTGTAACGGGTTTCGATTTTTCATTTCGCGCGCGCGCGGCAGAAATGAATTTGCCGGCGACGAACTAGAAAACTAGAAATTCGATTCGCGCGAACGGTTCGCCGGCTCGTTTTGAGGAACGATCGAGAAACGGACGGGAAAGGAAAACGCGATTTTCCCGGGGAAAAACCATCATCTTACTTCCATCGAGAGGCCTCTCCTCTTCGTTGTAAGTCCGCCCCCGCAACTTTTCGACCATATGGCGCGGTGGCCTCGTAAATGCGACGATTTACAACGTATCCCTTAGGCGAACAGCATGCGACCACCGGTACGTATTCGCGTAAACAAACCTGCTTGCCAGATGCTTACGAAACGGCCAGAGCCTCCCTTCCGGACCGCTTCCGATACTCTCTCGGACGTTTCTTATTTTCCTCGGCGAGTTTCGATTGGCTCCGCTGCGCCGAGTTGCTCGGAGTATGATTTAATCGAAACTTATTGGCCGGCGATGTATGAAATTGTGTTTTGCTCCGGACCCGCGGGATGGATTCTCTCGATAGCGTCCGCTTCGTTTATGCGAAGTTTATTTGAAAAATTCCGAACCGAAAGAGTACTTACTTACTACTTTCTGGCGTCGCACCCTAAAAATTAACCCTTTGCACTCGGCGCTATTTTCATTGTAAAACTAAATTTTTCTTCCGTCTTGGAATATTTTCATTTTATTCAAACGAAACTAATCCGATTGCCACGTATAATAATTAAATGTTTAGTAATCTATTACATAGAAATTTTGTAATGTAACAAATATTTTGTAATTTCTTTGAAATAATGCCACAACAATTTCTAGTGGTGCATCAGAGTCACCACTCGAGTGCAAAGGGTTAATAGAACATTTTTCCCATACTTTTTAATCGAGCTTTCGCCAACGTATTCGTCACACTTTTCTGGTTAAAACGAAAAAATTAAAAACCAAATCAAAAGTCAAATTAATTGTATACATTCTGTTGCTTAAAGTCATAATGGTTCACAATATTCGTAAATATAAATTATTTCCATGTGTTGTGTAAGGAAATCTGCAAAACGTCAGCAGGACATCTGCAACATTTTTGGGTTTCTAATCAATTTAGTTCCGTGCGTCGAGTGGTTAAACCAGAGAACAGTATCATAGGCACAATAGCGGGACTATTAATCACAAGGTATATCGCCCTGGTGTCAAGACCCTGCAACAAAGAGCCGAACAGTATTATCGAAGTCATTTCCGTTTTCGTTGTGCACGGCCGACTCGCATTTTCCCTGTCGCGTTTCGCGGACCGAAATTTCCTAAATTATCGCGCTCTCGCCGGAGAATCGAATGCGAGACAACCATCATCCGGCGAGTTAGCCGAGTTCGCCTGAAGTTCCCATCTCTCTGTCCTGATAATTGAAACCTCGGGACACAAAGCTCGGCCTCGAATATGCGATACATCTACACGGGGTCGCACACGTTCGCCGACCATTGTTAAAACCGCGACTCCCGAGCATGCGCTACCCTTAGGGCTTAGGGCAACTCGGTCACACGGGGAGCAAAAATCAGAAATCAATTTTTCGTTAACTGATGTGTTGGAGGTGGAGACCAATTGGGCAATTTTTTAAAATGTTAATAGTAGGAGGATCTTCTTGAAAATTTTCCTGTATGCAATTCAATGTTAAAACTACCCTACAAAAATATTTGGTACGAAAAGAGATAGTGCAAGAGTGTGAAAAAAAATAATCTGTTAGTAGAAGAAATAGTGAGTGATGTAGCGACGAGTCACCAACCCCCAAATATCGACCACTTGTACAATTTTTTAAATTGTTAGTAGTAGGACGATGCTCTTGAAAATTTTCCTACATGCAATTCAATGTTAAAACTACCCTACAAAAAAATTTGGTACGAAAAGAGATAGTGCAAGAGTTTGAAAAAAATAATCTGTTAATAGAAGAAATAGTGACTGATGTAGCGACGAGTCACCAACCCGCAAATATCGACCACTTGGACAATTTTCAAAAATGTCAATAGTAGGAGGATGTTCTTCGAAATTTTTCTACATGCAATTCAATATTAAAACTACCGTACAAAAAAATTTGGTACGAAAATGAATAGTACAAGAGTGCAAAAAAAATTTTGTAACTATGAAAACTGAGGCTGACGCCTTAGACTGATACAAACGCTGGTAGTAAGGGTGTTAATAAGCAAACCAGGAATTAACGAAACCAGATGAGCATATTATAAACGATTCACACAATCGAAGATAACATTTCAAGTGAAATCGTCTGGAGGGAAGCACGGGGACTGAGGTCAAAAATGATTTCCAGCCCGTATACCATGAAACGATTTTGCCAGAGCCGTAATAGCGTTAAAAGATTGACAGCTAACAAGTGAAAAAGCGCGAAGAAGAAGAAGAAGCAAAGGAAAAGCGACGGTAAAGGAGGATCCACAACGAGGTCTCGATTTGCATAGTCGTTAGATCGCGTGAAAATCCCCCGGCCAGATAGCCACGTATCGTGGTCTCGTTTTACGGGTAAGTTTGGCGAGATCCGCGGCGTTTTAAAAGGCTCGGAGAGTAGCTCCGTCGCCGCTCGTTTAATATTGCAACCCCGTAAAAAGGAAATCATGGTACTGGATTATAAGTCGGCCCGGGGGCGCCGCGACGCTCAGACGACCGCCCTCTCTTCTTCCCGACGCCGCCGCGCCGCGTCGACCGAGGCTCAAGGCTCAGGCTGTTCCCATAATCATGAACAAGCCGGGGCCCCGGACCACGGGGACATTATTAACGCTAAAAGCTCGTTGCAAATGAACCTCGATGCTAAGTACCCGCCACGGGCACCGGCGACGAGCTGTCGATACTTATCTCGCGGAATTGCAACGGGAAACTTGCCCGCGCGCTGAGACAATGAGAAAACTTTCGCGAATGAACTCCCGGGCGCCCTCTGCTCAAACCCCCCGCCCCCCCTCTCTCTCTCTCTCTTTCGATTTCCGTATCTCGTTCTCTCTCCCCTCCTCTTTCGGAGCCATATTGCCGATGGCCCGCATATCCGAAATTCTCTGCGAAACTTCGCATTGTGAACATTTTTAGCGATAGAAAAGTGGTCGGTGAAACTACTCTTTCCGCGTACAGATTTCCGAGTGTCCGCCATTTGTAATTGTGGGTTCGCCCCTATTTGGTTTGCTCAAGGACCGTTTGTCTGTCCTCGAATCGGCAATACTGTCTAGTTGATAACATTTCACCGGCGAAAAACCTCAACAGAGCTTCACAGCTCCGAAAAAAATGCAAATAACTCTCTCGAACAATCATCCTGTCTTCTCTCGGCTGTACCAAGCCCACGACCTTGAGAGTTCACCGCACCCACCGAAAAGAATCGTCTCCTTTATCTTATCGTTCCCGGAGAGGAAGAAAAAAACAAACAAAAGCGCGAATCAACCGAATGCATACGTCTTATCACTCCCGTTATCAAAGCCACATATTACAGGATGGGAAAAAAAGGCCAGACCGTTGTAGATAATAGCCGATACTGTCGCCAAGCCTCGTTCACTATGATAGTAGCTCGTCGACCGTCTCCTCGGTAGCGATAAACTTCGATTCTCTGCTTTTTTCCCACGTTGCGGATCGACCGGCTAAATCATCTACGGTTTTTTATTATTTTTTTTTCTTTTTTCTTCTTTAAACAATCCCCGCGCGCTGGTTGTACACACAGGCGCGCGGAGCACGTCGGAGAAATTACGGCCGCGAAATAATTAATCGGAGGCTCGGCGCTGCTCGTACATTTTGATTTTACGCGCGCCTGCACGGAAAACACAGAAATTACACGGCGAGAGTTTAAACAATTCCGCGATGAATTATCGAAACGGTACACATTGCTGTTCCTGTTCTCGCTCTCGTTCTCTGTCTTTCTCCCTCTCCGATCCAGAGAGCATAATGGCGAACCTGTGACTCATGATCCTCGACGATCGACAAAGGAAAAATCCGAGCGATCTCTTCTCTCGGTCTAATTCCGCTTCAATTAGTCGGCGTCGTTAGTGGGCGTCTTCCTGCGATCTCCCGTGACAAATATCCGTTAACTTGGGGCGGTGTTGGAGACTCTTTTCAGTGCATTATTCATTGCATTTTTACACTTGCAACTTTGACGATATCCGTTGGACCTGAGGATTTCGTGCGAACAGGTATTTTTCAGCAATTTTTCTTTTTTTGTTCATTTATAAGTAGACAGCAGATTTTATGAATTTATGACGAAAATCAATACGTGAAATATGAAAAGAAAGATTGAAAAGATTGAACTGTGTCTACCCATTATTTTCTATTAATTAGAATTGTTAGGATTGTTGTTTAAAATTTTGATTTTGCTTCTGTTTCGTACAATTTATGGGAAAAACGAGAGGAGAAATGTGAAGCAGTGGAAAGATGAAAATAATTAATATGTAATTTTGAATTTCGTTTAATTATTGAAGACAGAAAGAAAATTGCTAAATGGCTCCTGTGTTTTTCAACGAAGCTCCCGCGCAGTCTTGATTCTCGAGTGTTGACGGTGTGTATGAATTATTGCGGGAATTTATGTTGTATTTTTATTATGGAATAATCTGTGAAATTGAGAAATTAATTAATATTTGTTGTAACGCTGGGCTGGAATATTTCGCAAGCCTTCCTCGCTGGATTTCTGCGGCATTTGTCGGGGAGAGGGACGCAGCAAAATAGGATTACCGCGTTTTTTATGAGCTATAATCCGTAAAAATGAGGATTGCTACCTTTGTTTAATTTAACAAATGTTTCCAACTAGACAGCGAAGAGTACCAAATCTGTGTTGAAATTTTTCCCCTGTTTTCGCTGGTCAACTTTCGCCATAAATCCAGAATATTTAATTTTAAATGCACGGTCAAAGCATTTGCAACACAATAATCATTTCGTTTCGCAAGCTGTCTAAGCGGAATTTCCAACAATTGTATCCGAGACAAACATTACAATTTTTCTTGGCAATACTAATCTCGAAAGAAATTATCAAACGACGTGACTCAATGTTGCCTGTTGGATTACAAAGAAAATTGCTATCATCCTTCGCGGATGTATTGCGAAGTTCTTAATTAACAACCAACCGTTTGATCTCCCCGTGAATTGTTAAAATTATCGAAAGAGAAATCACATTTTTATTGAATCCCTACCTCTTACAATTGACTTGGAAAATTTTTATTTTTCATAAAGATACGCGGTTTAGTCGTCGAATTGCAATTGCGGGAAGTCTTGCCGAATAAACTTTCAAAAATACCCGCACAGTCGACGGCCATACGGAAATGAATTTAGCTATCTGGGTAATTGCAATGCAGGCCCTTTAAACGAATATAGTGATTCATTCCCGTGGCATGCGGGGCAATTCGAGGAATCGTCAATGAGAAAACTATCGGCACGGTGTAAAAACCGTGTCGGGAAAAAGGCGATGCGTGGCAAGGAACGCAGGCCCTGATAAGATAATCCTAACCGGTTGCGGAATCGTTGTCTACGCTCGTTACACGGGGAGAAACAAGAAACAGGAATCGTTTCCTGATGTTCAGCACGCGGAACTTTTTTCTCACCTGTAACCGTGCTATTTTATCGGATTTTTTTCTCACCTGTAACCGTGCTATTTTATCGGATTTTTTTCTGATCCCGTGCTTCTTCCACCTTTTTCCCTCGACCGGCGCGTCGGCACGAAAATAATTAGCATATTCGCCGCTCGCGCACCGAGCACGTTCCTACGCAGTTTGGTGCCTCTATTTTTCATACCGAATCGGTTTAAAAATAAGCATAAAAACCCACGCGCTTTTCCTGGGAAAGTGCTGCACAGCGTTCGACGCTGTTGCGAAATTTTGCGAACTCTTGCACAGCGGAAAAGGGAAAAACTTGTGCGCAAATTGTACCGTTTTTAATGCGAATTTTAACACAAGCTGTTGTGCGATTAAATTTTGTTGGAAACGGCGAGGAAAAAGTAAAAAATGAAATTTTTCTCGACTGCGTCTGGTCGCTGGGAAGTGCATCGATGCACTTGCGAAGCGTTGCAGTCGGCTGAAAAATGGAAAACAAGAAAACTCGTACACAATTTTCAGCATTTTCGATTTAATTGAATTTTTTTTTATATTATCGTTTGAAAGAGGGACAGTAAATTAATGCGGAGAGTTCGTTTTTCCTGGGCGTTTGGTCACTGGAAAGTGCATCGATGCACCTAAAAAGCATTGCGAATTGTTCGAAATAGAGGAACTTAAAACAGCAAAAAATTGTTCGATTTATCCCCCCCCCCAACCGGGTTTAAACGAATTTTTTAATCGAATTACCGATTAAAAAATCTAATTATTCGAAGAGGATTTCTTTGTTAAATGTTTCTGGAGCATAAAATCGGCATCCGAGCACTCATTGTGCTCTCGATTATTTAATGTTAAGTGCACGTGCATGTTGCACAAATGCACGAAATCCGCGGTCTAGTTTTGTCAGACAAAAGATATTCTTTTTTTTTTATCCTGTTCTTGTGAAACGGCATTTGAAAGTGGGAAGTTGCATGAACTTCCGCGGTCTATTGATCGCATACAAAATTCAGGGAAGAATGGAAATAGCAAGACAATAGAGTCCATTGTTGTAATGCGGTATTTACTTTCTTCAATTATTTTTGAACGACCCCAGAAAATTATGTTAACAATTATTTCGTTGCGAGGCGGTATTAATTATTTCTCAATATTTGATGATCATCCGATAAATTGGATAAGTATCCAAAAGAATATTAAACAAGCAAAATTATTAATGGTAACATTTTTTCTCATATAAAAATTAATTCAATTTCACAGGGGTTGGAAATTTCCCTCTTAAAGATCTTTACGGGTTAAAAAATTGCATACTATATTTTTCAATGATAGTACAAATTTTAAGGCATCTGACAGTAACAATGGTGGGGTTGTTTTCATAAAAAAAAATGCGAGGACGGATGCACAAGAGTTGCACAGTGCAGTTCAATAAATAATGAATCCCCGTATTTTTTAGTGCTGGTACGAGTGCTAGAATTGTAGTAAAAATGTTGAGGATATTTTTTGTTTGCAAAGAAGCAATAAAAGCGGCGGAGTTTCATTGCGAAAAATGCGAGAAGAACAGATGTACAGGGGGTGCACACTGCAGTTCAATAACCCTCGGCGCAGTCGATGCAGTTTCTTCGAATTGGCCTTCTAAAGCGGTTCACCACTATTTTCTATAAATAGCGTCGAATTAGGACGAAGGAAGTGGATCGTCAACGACCCCGAGTGAAAAAGAGAGGGAGAATCGTTCTAATAACATAATTGCCTCTCTGTGTCGCTCAATTAAGCGGCCCGCGTAATTCTTCCCAGCTTGTTGACGGAAACAAATCCGGTAACCGGCGAGAAGCGCCGAGAGAAGCTTCGTTTTCCCTTCCCATGCTGTCCTGCTGCATCCAACAATCCAATTCAGCAGCTATTCATTTTTTACATACCCCCTTTTTGCCGTAGCGAAAAATGCACCCCACAGCCCCCTCTGCAATAATTCTGTTTGATTCAATTTTTATAATAACGAGCATGACAAATTTGATTCTCGATCGGTGAAACGTTCGTTCGAACACGACGACTCTGGTATTTTTGAAAAAAAATTTAATTTCTGCGACTGTGATCGCACAGTGCTATTTTTATTTTCCCGTTTCATTGAAATGTAACGGCTTTGTAAAACGTTTATATTTTATATTTTTGCAGTCGCGGACACGTATAACAACCGTGTGACAATTTTCAAAGACAATTTTTTCATAGATCCAAATTTTTATATTCGATATTATACGACAGCTGTATTGTGGAGTAACTGCAATTATGTTTTCCGAATCCCTGTTTGTGTTTCACCGAGCTGTCATTTTCCAACCTTTGAACAGCAACCTGTTTCTCCCTTGTTAAGAACAGAATTCTGTTAAAATTGTTACGAGAGCAATTGTCGTCGAGCCGAGAGAGATAGCCCGATTAAATTATCCGGCATTTCTGTTACAATGGCTTTCGACAAGCGACACTTGACGTCTGTCATGTGCATTCTGCCACGGTGCAGTTTCCTATTACAAAATGGAGCGTTGCACGATCCAACGGTGCGTTATCGTCGTTCAAGCTCATTACAATAGTAACAGATCCATTGTAGCCACTGAAAGAGAATTGTTACATCTACTTACCAGGCATCATCTCCAATAATGCAGCCCCTGTCAACCATAATCAACTCAATTTTAGAACAAAAATTACCCAACCGTCCAACAAGGTTGCGACCCTCGCATTTAAAGACAAACTTCCTAAGCTTGAACATTCGCCGTAGGTATTGCATTGTTAGATAATTCAATCGTTAGCAAATGTTTATGCAAAATAATTGTTTGCATTAACTGCAAGATACGGGAGCTACATAGATAGCGTTTTGTGTTTCAAAATTCTTTGAAAGTTGTCACTGTGGTACTAATTTTTGCGATAAAATTTTCCCCCACGAGCCATGATATATCTCCCAGTAAATCGTCAAGGATAGCCATACAGGGTCCCAACCATAATCTCGTCCAATAAAGACATCAAACAATGGTTTCAAACGATCGGCCAGTTGAACCGTCTCTCAAGTTCACGGAGCCGGATCAATATTAATCGACGACGCCGGGCCCTCCGACGACCATCATGTCGACCAACCATAAGCTTTCGGTCAGAGTGGCCGGACGCGGAATTTCTGTCTGGCCTGCTCGCGGGAACGAGTTCACCGGGTTCTCAGGTTGTCGCGCATTCCGCGGCGATCGGCCCGAATAACTCTCCCGAACAATTCGCTGGCTCGTCTCGCCGCCACCGCTCTGTAATTATTTCAACGGTCGCGGGAATTCGCGACAGAGGGACAGAGAGAGAGAGAGAGAGAGAAAGAGAGAGGTAGGGCGGTTCGCATGATCATCCGAGTCACGTGCGCAAGGTCGCGCGTGCACTGGTATGCGGCTGCGGCGCGAGGAATCGCGGGAAAATCGGTCCGCCGGTGCAAAGATGCGACTGCGGATAGGGCGAGGGTTAAACGAGAACATCTCCCCGACGGTGTGTCTCGCGGGAACGAGTTTGCCATAAGAGAATTGCACAAGAAACATTGTCCTTGTCTCCGGGGAAAAAACAAAATCGTAACGATCATCCTTGGTTCTAACGAAACGTTTGAACTTGTATTCTGCGTTCTTTCATCTCCAAAGAAGGATTTGATGAAATTAATTGTACTGACTGAAAAACGAGGGATAGACTAGCTCAATTTTATACGAACAAAATGACGGAATTTTATACTTGACAAAACGGAGGGGTTTTAGGAAGCAACGTTCGGGTGCTCTATGTGAAAAAGGTCTTAGGACAAAGGGTTGAATTTTGGCTTCCAAACTGACGTTTGTTAAGCACACGGAGCCCCAGCAAACAAAAATTTCGTTAATTCCCAGTCCCGGAGAGAAGGTAGATAAAGGTCCGAGGGAAAGCGAAATTCAAGTGGCGAAACGGAACGAAGGGCGTCGGAGCTTGGACGGAGAGTAACTTCCGGGAGAAGAGCCGCAACAATCGGTAACCTTTTCCGAAGTTAATTCCAGGACGAGTGCGGAGAGAGCCGCATGAAAAATTCCCGCGGAAATTGGCCGACCGTCGAGGCATCCGGCATTAAAAACCGGAGAGACCAGGAAGAAAGGGAAAAAAGGGAGAAGTTCGCGTTCTTGTCTAGCCCTTTGTCTTCGCCTGGAATTCTAAACGCCGGCCGAAGCGCGGGCTACTTGCACAAAAAGGACGAAAGAACACCAAAAGAGAGGAAACCGGAGTTTTATTAACGGATAATTTTTTCTACACCCTCCTATTAGTTGTCTCTGCACGAACATTTTTTATGGGGTAACTGCAATAATGAATTTCACGTAGATAAATTTTTGTTGATCTCCTCTTATCGGTACTGTTTTTAAAAATTGTCCAATTGGTCGATATCTGGGGGTTGTCGACTCGTTGCCATTCCTGATTGTTTTAAACACTGTTGCGCTATTTATTCTCACGCGAAACTTTTTTGTAGGACAGTTTTAACATTGAATTCCGTATAGAAAAATTCTCTTGAACATCCTCCTGTTATTAACATTTTTAAAAATGTCCGATTGGGGGTAATTTTACTTGCCATATATAATCGCAGGGTACTACGATCTTAAAAATAATTCCTAAAAATCCCCGGCATAATGAATGAAGTTAATGCTTCAAGAACAACATTCAGCAAGTATAAAGCTCACGATCTACCAAAGAATATTCCAAAATTTCACACTCTGGATCAGTCACGCTAACCAAAAATCTCCAGAAAAAGCATTATAAAATAATCGAAATGTAGTAATTCGACTCTCTTCATCAACCGCCGATTAACTGCGAGCAAAAATAACTTCCTCGGGTTAAGGGAGACGGGGAAAAGGTCAAAGTTCGCGTTCCTCTCTGGCCCTTTGTCTTCCCGTCGCCATCCTAAACGCGGCTCCGAAGCACGTCGAACAAAAAGGACGAAAGCGTGCTGGGGGAGGGGGTGAAGAGCCTCGGAAGGGAGGAAGGGCAAGGGAAGCCGTCGGAGGCGTAGCAGAGGGAAGTTGGGTCCATTCTTGAACTTCCTCGCGGCGGTGGTGGGAACGTCGTGGGAACAGACCGCGGCTAGAAATATGCCCCCAGGCTTTTAAACAACGTTACATCTGCTCCGTCTCTTGACACAATGTACCCGGGTCTCCCTTCGGCGAAGGATGCCGCGATCCGAGTGTCCTTGTCTCAAGCTGAATACGATTCACGTGCTCCTCGCAAGACCAGCTTTATGGTTGCGCAACTGCCGCTGGGACACGCAGTGTTTGTCGCGAGGTGACGAGCTTGCTGAGCGAATCTGTATGACTGGATGCAAATTTACTGTGTTTTTCCTCGTAGATTCTGTTACGTCAATCGGATGCTGTGGATGTACCACTTATTTTTTTATTCCTTTTCTTTCATCAAACTTGGAACAGTTCTTTTTAACTCAATTTTTAGCGCATTACAATTTTTACAATAATCAGTACATTATTTTCGATTGCTGAAAGATTGATTGGAATATGACTTATTTTTCAAAAATAATATAGTCTCGGTTTCTCAATTTTGATTAGTTTCCGAACTAATTTAGATCATTTTTATTTTGCCTGTGAAAATCCGCAGTAATTACTGAAGAAAACACAGCGTGAAAATTGCGTCTATTAAGAAAAATTCGAGCGACCTTGATATGACCTGCAATCCTGCACCCGGGAAGAGAACATTGCTAAATTATGTCTTTCCGCGTGTCCAATGAGATTTGCGTGCAAAGTTTGATCGTGTTGGTGCAGATGGGAGGAATGTATTTGCAGTGTGTCGTTTAGTATCGCGAAAATGGTATCGAGGCTAGCCAAGGGAGACGATAAGGTGAAACCAGGGAAAATTCCGCGTGCAATTGGCGGTCCGGGGCAGATAACAGATAGCACAGCTCCGCGACGACGCATCTCGTTGACCCATTTTCGACGATTCCGCCGGAAACCATCAATTTCGAATAGTATCGAACGCATTAATATTCCATTCGGCGCTCGATTCGTCACTAAATCCTACGTTTTATCGGCTACGTATGACCAAGCTCTCGTTTTGCGAGAGACAATTTCTGGTTAAGGATAGAGAGAGAGAGAGAGAGGGAGAGGAGCACTTTGGCTCCCGAGGATAAGTCTCGAAATTGACGACGATAAAGGATGTACGCGTGGGCGTGGCTCCGCTGAAGAATGGATAGAATCGTGGTCTCTATGTAAATCGAGCCAGGCAAGCTATCCAATCGAACTCTATCCTCTTCGAAGCAGCTCTCTCATTTTGCTTTTGTTCTTGCCGCGCTGGGAAAGCGTGCACTTCGTGGCAAACTTCACTCCATTGGCCAACGTTTACACCCCCTGTCCTCGCTATCATATTTTACCGATCGCACACTCGAGACGCAAACAGTTACCATTTATCTGAAAGAGGAAACTTGGCAAAACTTAAAATCTCCTACGATTTTTATTGCTTGGATATTTAAATTCTACAATCCATCTTGTAATTTTCAATTTTGTCCATTAGATGTTCATAATTTAATTATTTTACCAGAAGAAGGAAAGTGGTACGCTTACGTTTCACATTTCACAATTACAGTTTTATTTTTGCCATAGTCAGAGTTCAGAGTTCGTTTTATTCGGTACCGGGAAATTCTGAACGTTCGCGTAGAAACGGAAGAAAATTGTACACAGAGGAAGTCTATTTTATAACGAATTAATTTCCTTTGTGTACAATTTTCTTCCGTTTCTACGCGAACCTTCAGAATCCACGATTCATGCATCCCTTCCACCTCAGCTTTGAATAAAATAAATGATAAAATGAAATTCATGATAAAATGCTCGCTTCTTCGCTAGATCAACTGGTTCTCCACTTCCCTCCATTTGTAAAATAAATAATTATCAACAAATATGTGAGTCTAAACACTAAATGATTCCAGGTAACACAAAATAAATGCAACTAGTTTTATTTAAACTGCATTACGGGCGTCACGGATGCGTGGCAACGCGATAATCTACAAAATGCCGGCTGATCCGCGAAAGCTGCAGCTTCCGGTGCACAGAGTCTGTTACCGTTTCCACAAACCAACATACTTGGTTCACAGAAATCCTCGTTATTTACTGGACAGCCTAATATTTGCCAGAGACCGATTACCCGATTTGGCGTGCCATTAAACCGACCGAGGAGGAGGGCAATTCCGAAAGAGAGAGCCAGAGAGAGAGAAAGAGAGAGAGAGAGAG
This sequence comes from Halictus rubicundus, assembly GCF_050948215.1. Lineage (NCBI taxonomy): Eukaryota > Metazoa > Arthropoda > Insecta > Hymenoptera > Halictidae > Halictus > Halictus rubicundus. Next base: position 14,120,870 of record NC_135157.1, on the reverse strand, counting down.
AGTGAGTCCAATTTCATTGTCTGGACATCGTTTAGCTATACGAATCGAATCCCGGTCGACGCAGTTTAATCTTTGTTAGATAACGTCGGCCGATGCCGATGCTCCGAAAACGCTTTGCCAGGGACTGATTCAATTACGCTCGAAGCGGCGTTGTGGAAGCAACGAGCGCTTAATTAATGAAATCTGTGCCAGCTGCTCCACTCTCATCTCTCTCTCTCTCTCTCTCTCTCTATTTCTCTTCTACAGCTGGCGAGAAAGAGAGAGAGAGAGAGAGAGAGAGAGAGAGAGAGAGGAGAGAACACGTGCCTCGTCCGGAAGTATCTCGAGATTCTTTTTAACGAATTATTAGCCCTCGTCGTCCGGAGGGCTGTTTCACTGTCAACCGGGGACCCTGACAGTTACATCCGATTCGCCACGTGTCGCGATGACAGGCTGCCTCTCCGGCTAAGGATTTACTGTACTGCGGCTTGTCAGGGACATTGTCTGCGACGCAGTTCATGGCTGTGTGTCAAGGCTCTGTTGACAAACACATCGCTTGCCGATAGATCGCCATTGTTTGCGTAGGTTGCCGCGCAGACACACAGGAGACATTCCTTTTCAAATTACATCTTCCTACATCTCTTGTATTACGAGAAAATATAATTACGCATTAACACTTTGAACGCCGAACTAGAAACCCCAAAAATTCCATAAAATCGAAGTAAGTTATTTAATGAAATAAAAATTGCAAGAAATTAAATGTATGACTACCGAGTAATTCTCCAACTTTCTTGCATGTTACAGATCCTAATGAAGTTTAGTACAATGAATATATCGACGGAAAAATTCATTTTAAAACCTGCACAAATAATTCCGTCACCCACGTATGGGTGACGCGGCGACGAACGTGTTGATTAAAAAATTTTCCTAACCTTGATTACAAAGTTGCCGAAACATTTCATCGTCTGGAGCACTGATAAGAATTTATAAAACCAGCCGAGACAATTAACATTTCCATGTCGATCCGACCGTCGCAATTACTATAGTCCGAGGGTCGACGGGCTCGAAGGATCGAAAGCGAGTTTGCGCCGAGAAAAATCCCGAAGAATTTAATCCCGCCTCACCGATTATTCGTTCGAGCGGATTTTTGCCGATCGTCGAGGTTCTCGGGATCGCTGGAAACTCGATGTTAATAAACAATTTTAAATTCCCCGGCAATCTTTACGGAGTTATCGAACGGCCGGCGCGCGCCGATCTATTGGAAGCTGATCGGAGAGATCGTTTACCTTGGCCACCGTTTCAGGCGGCTGCGGCGGCGGTCTTCTCCTTTTTGCGAGGCTCGACGTGCCGGTGTGTGTGTTGTAACAGTGTGCGCAGGAAAATGAAAATTGCCGAGAAACGAGAAAATCGCGAGGCAAAAAAAAAAAAGAAAAAGAGAAAAAGGGCGAGAGGAATCTCGTGCTCCTGCCGAGAGAGACCTGCTCCGCGAATCGAGGAAACCGTTCCTTCGGCGAGGAACGCGGATGGGAAGCGTTATGCTCGCTTAATCCGGAAGGCATGCTGCATTTATTCCGCAGATTCGTTTCTGCTAATGATTAATTAGCTTGCGGAGCTACTCCGTGCCGCGCGATCCTGATTCACCGCTGGTTTCAGACGCTTCTACCTTCGCGATGCTGTTTTTACTGCTCGACGCGTCGTTTCTGTTAGCTTGTAATTGGTCGAGCCGGAGAAGTTGTTTTTTGAAACATTGTTGATTTTTTTTTTCTGTTTTACTGAACTTGAAATTACTCGGAGTCGAGGCCGGTTTTAGTTCATATTCTCTTTATATTGTCTTGTTAATATTGAGCTGGTCTCCATTTAATATTCGTGCTGGAATCCATTTAATATTCGTGCGATTTTTATCTTAATATCTGCTTGAATGGAGTATTTAATCCTTCCGGATGGCAGCTTTATAATTTCGAAATTTGTAAGATTTAAATCTAACGAAGTAAAGTTTCGATGAAATTTTATTTACAGGTTTGACTCGTGTTATTATACCAGAATAAATTGAATAAAAGACGTTGATGCTGTAATTTTGGGGGGGGGGGGACTCGTAAGAAAATTAATCAGCGTTTTCAAGTGGTCTGAAAATGCGAAACAGAGGACGTGGAAGAGGGAGAGAGGGAAAAATGCCGGAAGCGACTCTTAACCCGGTGACTGGTTGTTGTTGCAGGCCTCGTAGCATGTCTTGACGAGTAGGAGGGGCTCTTCAACGGGGTTTTCGGCAGACAAGGGTTCTCCAAAATGGCGGGCGGTCAGCAGCTTCCCGAACAGTACACGGTTCCGCTGCTCGCTAAGGTCTTCCACAGCCTGCCGCACCTCAACGTCTCTCTTCACTCGGTCAACAACACCTTCAATCCACATTCCGAAATCTACCTAGAGGTAAATCGACCATTCTCAATCACTAGTAACAATAACTAGTATAATATACTAGTAATAATTAGCCTGCGAATTTTCCGTTCAATTTGAACGAGTAAAATTATCGAGAGCATCAGCTTTTTAAAGTTATTGAGAAAGAGAAGAAATGTCCACTCGGTACCAATTTCTTGCAGTCGATGTAGACAATTTTTATTTTGCATAAAGATCCGCAGTGAGGATTAAACACATTCCAATTTTCGGGTGTACTTTCCGTAACCTCATTAATTATTTTCTCAACACGTTAACTGCCACGTCAGTCACATATGACTGACAGTGATTTTTGACTAGGTTTAAAAAATCATTTTTATCGTGACATGTCCAGATAAACCGAATTTTACTAGGATCTTTAGAATTCAAAAGGGTTAAGACAGCATCCGCTATAATACATTTTTAATCTCTAGTTTCGGTTTCATTAATTGAATTTCACCGATTTTGTGAGATTCTCTGGGGTTGATTTTTGCCACTTAACGTGTTAACAGAATATTTCCTCCTCAGACGAACATTTAGTTTTAGCTTCCAGTTTCTTAATGAGAACATTTTCATAGATCGTTTGATCAGGGCAAAATTCGCGAATTGCAAGGACGAAAAATCGTCGGAACGAAGCTCGACGTTTCAGGACCGATGAAATGAAAAGCTCGTTAAAGTTAGGCGAGTAACACGGTCGGTGAAAATTCTGCAGGAACGAATTCCGCAGGAGCCGTTGCGATCGGGGCTCGTGAGAACCGTCCATCGAGGTCTCGGAGAAGGTTTCCGGTCCAGCCGGAAATAAATCGCGTGTTGCAACAGTCTTGCACCGGCTAACATCGATATCCGAAAGCAATTCCGGCTGGGGATCCGTTTTGGCGACGGTACAAAGCGTGTTCCACGTTGATTTCGAACAAAATGGCCCCTCGGTCCTTCGTCTCTTTCCGAGTCCTTGCAGGAAATTACCGGAAGATTCTTTGGCAACGTTCTTCTATCTCTCCTCGCGGATTCGAGAAAAGACGCGCACCGTGGAACCGGCGCGCCGCGAGATAATGGACGTTGGATGTCGGAACTTTAACTTGATCCTAAGATTCGAGTATCATCAATTGTTTTTCCGAGGTAATGGAAAAGTTTCGTAATGGCCGCGGCGGCCGCTTAATCGAATGAAACTGTGTCTCGATCGATTCTGCTTGTCGAAATTCGCTTTGTCTTTAACGAGGACAAGGATCTTTGTTTATCGCGTGCGCGAATTGGTGAATTGCCAGGAGAAAGGCTGTTGTAATCAAGATTAGTAATATTCTTATTTTATTTGGCCCGAAGAAATTTTCCCGTGGAGGATTTCGTTGCTGTGTTTTGTAAAATGGCCTGCGAAAATGTATTATTTATATTTTAGCGGATCCTTAGTAAATTGAGGGTCTTATAAAAGAGCGGACTAACCACTGTGAATATAAAATAATTTCAAAAAGATTTTTAATATGAAGTAATGATGCTTCAAACAGAAAATTATGCAACTTTCAGCAGTTTTGCATTAAACATCGATCGCCACGCGTTAGCCCGAAAATATTACATGCGAATTGAAATTAGCGTCGCCGCGGATGCCGATTAAAAAGCGGTACGAGTCTTTTTAACCCCGCAGCAATTAGCGACGGGAAAAATTCCGCTTCCAGAAGGAAGCGAGCGAGAGAGAGAGCGAGAGAGAGAGAGAGAGAGAGAGAGAGAGAGAGAGAGAGCATTATTCGGTGGTTCGACTCGACACACGTCGAACCGCTCGGAACACGTTCGCTTTTTTCCCCCATCCACCCGTTTTATCGATCAAGATACGCACACAGCTACGAGCATGAATCATCTTGTACCTTCCCTGAGGAAGATATCAGCGTTTCACGTGGCCGGGCGTGTTCCTGTCGTTTTAAAATTCATCTTGAATAAATTTCGTATCCCGACGCTTAAACGGCCAGGCTCGCGTATACGTGATTCCCGAGAACGAGTCCCTAACGACCGGTGTCACGTACGTGCGACATCAAAGAAATAAAATGTTGCATCCGACGAAAAAGTGGAATTAAATAGGCCGCGTGGAAATTAAACTGTCATGTTCTCTGCAGAATAACTCCTCAGGAGACAATTCATTATTTTTTTCGTGAAACCTTCGCGAACACGTTCCTGACGTTCTCCTGATTAAAATGAGTCCAAAGACGACACAATTTTGATAGTATTTACTTGTTTAGTCCACGATACAGTGGGACCTCGATTATGCGAACCGACGTGTCTGAATTCCCCGCCATTCGTCCAAAGCTACCTATATATTGAGTGGTTAAAGTCCTTAGACTCTAGACCATTTTAATATAAATCTTTTATTTTTTTTCAAATTTAATTATTCTTACATAAACAAATTCGAATTTTAAATCATCTAGTGACTTATGGATCACTCTGTACAGCACAAATCACTGTACCAACCAGTAAAGCTATAATTAATATAGCTATAACTAATTGTTCCCTTACCAGAACACACGCGTCTGCCTGAACAGTTCGGATAGTAGAGGTCCCAGTTTATCGTGGATTTCGCGAGTAATAACGATCCAAATGGTATCGTGTTTGGTATCGTTTTAACCGGGAAAGAGTCACGGATATTCCTGTGATGGTATAATAAAAAAATCATTAAAAACAACCGAGTTGTATCACGGAATTAGTATCGTCCGACCGATGTGTCGGCGTTAGGGGATCAGAGAATACTGTCCGTACACGATGCAAGTAACATTTCGGTCCCGAAGTTTTCAGATGCATTGAGGAGACGTACCGTGCATCTAAAACTGGAAGTGCATTATTCCGCCACAGTGTTATCTCCGACTGCGAGTGAGCTATCGACAATCAGGGATCGATGGCAGCGAGTACGAGGCGTATCCTGTCGGGATCCAGACTTTTTCCCGTCGTGCACCGCGTCACGGTGGCCTGTCCCGAAGAATAAGGAGAGCCCAGACGGCAAGACGGTTCCCGGCGTGCTCCTCTTCCGGCAGAGAGTATTCCTGCTTTTCTTGTCCCGTCGAGACGGCTGTCCAAAAGGCGGCGTGTAAAGCTTCTGCATCGGGATGAGGATCATACGGTTCTCGGCGGCGGCGGCGTCGCACAGTGACGACTAGTGGGAGAGAAGAAGAAGAAGAAGAAGAAGAAGACGAAGAAAGGAAGAGGGAACGACAGAGATAAGAAACGCCGATGAGAAGCAGGAAGGAAAAGGACGCGTAGAAACGCAGCTGGATGCCGCGCGAGTGCACGGGAATCCAAGCTGTGTGTAACTGGAAAGCACAATGCCCGGGAAAGCTCAAACAATGCACAAAGGCTTTCGTATAATGTGCCTGGGGCAACGTGTGGGCTTTAACGGGCTCGGGACGTCGGACCGGTAACTAGCGACGGGATCGAGAACTCGCGAGTCCGTGCACGAAACAGTAGAAAAACAGTGGTGGGGATGGGAATCGTAGCAATTGATTCGAATCCGAGTCAATTACGTCGTTACCTCGACAGTAGGCTTCATTGTAGAATTGCTGGTAGCGATGGGTTCGATACCTCTGGAGCGTCTAAACAAATGCATACTGAGATGACACATTGTACGTATTTCTGACTCCATGAAATTACAATGTGACCAGTTGACGGGCTCAGGAGTAGCGATGGCCTCGAGAACGCGCTGTGTACAAGACAGAGAGTGGTGGAAATCGTAGCAAATTATTCAAATCTGAGACAATTGCTTCGTTACTCCGTTGGGGTAGTGGCTTCATTGCGAAATTGTTGGTAGTGATGGGTTCGAGACTTTCCAGACATCCGAACAAATTCGAATTATAGTGTGACTAATAGATCTTGACACTTGAAATAAGAGGCTGCAGTTTCAAGCTAATCTAGCAATTTTATTTGAGTACATTTTGTTGATAATTTTTCCACGAGCCTGTTCATTTTAGAATACCGCGGTATATCGAAAAGAAGCTTCACAAATACATGATTCACAGTATTGTTTACTGCAAGGTCTTTTCAACTATTGGCCGAGCAAACTATTTTTATTAATTCTGCTGTTAATTCAGCAGAAAATGGAGCCTGCGGTGAACAAAGGTGAACAATTTCCCGCTGGAACGTTTGTACAATTTACTGGAGGTTAAGGCGTCTGAAGAGGGTCGTTTCTACTGATTGTACTGTTGGTACTAGCTCGTAGCCATCGCTATGACGGGCTTCCCTCCCCCGCCAGCTTCTTGCCCCCTCGCTCCACGCCCATCGTGCTTCCCGTAGCTCTCGACGAGAAGCACGATCGCCTCGTGCAACGTCTTTCGTTGCAGATGTCGAGTGCACGAGAGCGACTTATTGGCTACGGAGCCCGATAGAGAGAGAGAGAGAGAGAGAGAGAGAGAGAGAGAGAGAGAGAGAGAGAGACGGATCTCTCTCGTTGCTTTCGAGCGATTCGATTGTCGCTCGTTTCGACACGGCACCGAGATCGGGAGAGGGCCACGGTTCGCCTTTTATCCCCTTCTTTCCGTTTCGTCGGGCCAACTGAGCGTGTTCCTCCTCTAATTGTCAATCGGGCAGGTGCAGAAACGGCATATGTTCCGCCGGAGGATGAGCCTCGCATTAATGTCGGTCAATTTTGATACCTTGTCCCAGCCTTTGTTCAGCGGCGCAGCCTCGAACGACCCGAATCTCCGTGCAATTTCGAGTACCCACGAACTTGGCAAGTTGAATCGTTTTTTAAGGATGAAAGGAAAGTTCGAGACCGTGATGGATTTTTGTAATTAACTACGGGGTCGTTGCACGGTAACGTCTCGATTTATGTGGAAACTTCTAGACACTGGAATGTCGATTACGTCCTGTATAAACGCTGTTCAATATTTCTGTTCCTTGATCGCTGGCTTGAACGTAAAAAAATAACTCTTTTGTGCCGAATGATTTCTTTATGAAAATGTCGCTAACATGTTCGTGACATTTTCCTGGTTAAAATGAGCCCAAACACGATACAATTCGGATCGTATTTGCTTGTTTAATGCACGATGTTGTGGAACCTCCATTATCCGAACGCTCGTGTTCGTTGTCTTCATCCTGAATTAAGCAAGCGAATCTGCTCAGTATTGTGTCGTGTTTGGACTCTTTTTAATCAGAAAAATGTCAGCAGTATGTTACAAAGAATTACAACGAAACATTGCAAAATATTTATTTAACCAAACAGTTTATTTCTGGAGGGATTGCGATTTCAAATGACACGATTCAGAACCTATTTTTGACAGAAAGTTCCTATGTTTTGGAGTACCAAAAATTGATGTTGAACAGAATTCGGAGCAATGAATTCTCCCCGAGCAAAGAATGATTGATACCTGATGAAATCAGGTTGCAACATAGTCTCAATCGTAGAAACAACTGTCAGAATCGGTGAGCCGTGCAGTCCGGACCGGTTTGGATCGAATTTTCTTTATTTTATCCCTGGTCGAATCGCTCGCGATAGAAGTGGCCGTGCTTTCGAGCATAATTGCAGTCGCTTCGCGATTTCCGGCGACGATCAAGCCCGCTCGATCGTCTGCGACGCGATCGCTTTTCGTGTGGGGAATATTTCTTATTCCCGCGCTTTCAACCACTTTTGAGGAGAACGACTTTCCTCCGCTTTATTCCTCGTTTTACACGCTTCGCCTTTTTTTCCGTCACTTACCCTGGCCATCCCCATCCCCTCTGTTTCAATGCTGCTTTTTCTGCCTCGCTCGGTCGGTAAATACTCGGGATCCTCCCCTTCTTTTATTCTGTTTAACTTTCTCTCCTTCCCTGCCTCCCGCGCCATCTTAACGCGCGCGTTACATACAGAATTTTCTCTTCTCCCCCATTCATATTCACAGTCTGTTGATCTTTATTTCTTACTCTGTCCGCGTTCGCGTAGTCGCCTACATTTTATTCCGCCACCCTGTTTCCTCTTTGCTGCTCGTTTCTCCTCGTCTTCTCTTTTCTCCGTCTCCTCCTCTTTCATCGGCCAGAACCAACTCAGTCGCTTTGGTGGTGGCAATTTAAAAAAGCTTGCGGATAACAAGCCGCCACGGCGACTTGTGAGACACTATAGCGACCATCTTACCGTTACAGACGATGATCAGGCGATGCGGAAGTTCATGCAAATGCACACTTTTCCAGACCAATCGGACGAGCCTGACACGCTCGGCGAGATGTCGTCTTCCTCGCGCGACTCTCCTCGATCAAATTATTTACGGAGAATTTATTAAACCTTGTGTTATTTTCTACCTGCATTTTTTCTTTCTATTCTAAAAGAAATAATATATATATTATTTTTCACCTCGATAAACGAAAACAGTTAAAATAATTTTTAGCAAAATATTGGATCGTCTCATTTCAACTTGCTCTGAGCCGAGGGGTGCGAAAACAGGGGATGCTCAACTTTACGGTGAAACAAATTTCGACGTTTTAACGAGTGCGAACCAGCCCCGAAATAACTTTTCGAGGGAAATTGAACGCATTTCGTTTTAACTTGTTCGCCAGAGGGGTGGGAATAATAAGGGATGAACGGGACCCAACCTTAAGGTGAAACAGATTTCACGGTTCTAACGAGTCGCCTCGAAAATAATTTTTAGATGGAAACTTAACACACACGACGATCGTCGATCGTTTCATTTCCACTGGGGTGCGAGAATAGGGGATGAACTACCCCCGATCACCGTTGACCGCCACCACAGGGAGAGCAGTCGAATCGAAGGTTCGGCGTCGAAAGATACGACAAAACGGCGTCTCACGATTTAATTAGCCTCGGGCAGGCGGGCGCAACGGTTCGCGTTGCGAAATATATTCAAGCGACAGAAACAATAGCCGGGCACCCAATTACCGGGGCTCGTGTTGCGTCGAGGGTGCTCAGACAGGCGTTTCCTCGAGGCTCCTCCTTCGCCGGGGTGCCTACCCTACCGACGGCGCAACAGAAATGTGTGCACACCGGGGTCGCAATGCTGCGACCCCCCAACCTTGCCGATTCCCGTTCGACGAGGGCTGCGCGAACTGCCGGGGCGCCATTTTCAACCCCTTCGCTTGCGATTCCTTGCGAGCTCGCGACCGATCAAAATCAGTTTATGCCTGCCGTAATTTTGCTCAGAAATTTTGCCAAGTGATATTCCACGTTGCTTGAATGGAAATTATGCACCTGGGGGCGGCCAAAGAAACAACCTGTACTCCCTCGTCGAATTTTCAGACGAAATAGCATAGATCATCGTCGTCTGCGAGGGAGATCATCGTTCCCGAAGGAAGCTCTTCGTATAACGAAAGTCGAAATTTTGCAAATTCTCTAAGGAGGGTAGGAAGACCCAGCAAGGTCGGAGTCCTTCATTTCTGAAGTCGGGATTTGTACCCTGAAATGAAGAGACACTCTAGTAACCAGGAGCTCCCTTATCTCCCGCGGTAAATGGCTTTTACTAGGAGCATGACATTACATGAAAGATCCCACACTTTGCAGAAAAATTTGCAGAAAACCTGGGACATGCGAACCGGACCCATAAGGCCTCAGCGTATGAGAGATGAAGCGATAGATAGAGGAGATAAGATGCAGCGGAAAAACAGGAAAAAGGACGGAGTCGTGTTGCAGAAATATTTTGTCGAGATTATCGCCTCCTCAGGGTCTTAAACGAGCTTAGAACTCGCTGTCCTTTCGGTTCGTTAATTGTATTTTTGCGTGCCCTGGAATTTCCTGTTTCAGCCGCTGCAGCGGCCCCTTAAGTATGATAATTAGACTGCGGATTTTTATGCGAAATAAAAATCATTTACTGCGTAGACGTTTACTTCGTCCCCTAGAAAACTTTTATCAAGCAGAAAATAATATAGCTGTATTTGTAAATTCTGTGCATTTTGCATTTCGTCTACTCTCATAATTGCAACAACGAAATCCACAGTCGAACGAAGCTGTTTAGACACCATTTTCTTGTGATCCTGTTTTACGTAATTAAATCGATTGAGTTCTGTTGGAACGCTCATTTCGGATTGAACGCGTTCCCACTGACAGAATCGCCCTAATTGAGGCCTGCGAGATTACACGAAAAAGTCCGAATTTATTTTGCTCGCAGCGAGATCGCGGGGGCGTCGTTCATTATCGCACCGAACGATATGTTCATATCCGACAAAACAGCCCCGGCGAAAAGCATTATCACGATTATCATTAATTAATTCCTCGCGATGGGAGTCCGTTTTCCAAAGCAAATTTATCTCGTTCGTCCAGCTACTATAGCGGCAAGGGGGCACGCTGTGATAAATCATTTTTCATGGGATCACAGTGCACAGCTTGTAACACGCGTCGTAAACTTCTCGCACGGGAGAGAAACCGAGCAGTATAAAAACGTTCGTGATCCGAACAGCTTTTTTTCTTGTAAATGTCTTCGCATAGTCTTGTAAAAAAGTCCGGCTTCTGGAACATCTGGACCAATGAATGGAATATTCTGACCGCATCCTCCGGACAAGATACTGTGTTTGCATTCAGTAGTCCTGCAGACAGACCTCCATTTTGCTGACGTTAGAATTTTGCAATCAAATAAGAGAAGTCCAGTTAATATTCTGATCAATTTTCAATTGTCTATTCTAATCATCGACAGGAAAAAGTGATCAAGAATACCGTATGCTTTTAGATCGCGATAAAAAGAATATTCAGCATACAGATCCACAGTTTACACGTAATGAAAAATTCAAAAATGTTCGCGCATTTACTCTAGGGATGACATGCGGTAAACAGGATGCAGAAAGAAGTACATTTTCCATTCGTAAAAATACAAAATATGTAACCGGTCTCGCTGTAAAGCGTTCTGTTAGACACATCGTTACCAGAAACGTGTTTAATCTGGCACCAACGGCGTCGAGTGTTCCGATTAAAGCCGATTTCCAACGAGCGTACAGATTCGCGTTGATTCCAGCGAATATTGTCGCTGGTTTCGGTCGCTTTTCTCCTTGTCCACGGAAGCGAGCTCGCTCGAGGACCAGGGCGACAACGCGTGTCCGTTGCAAACGCTCGGACACCGACGGAAAGTGGATGATATTATGTTCCTCGACAAATCTGGGGTAATGGGGTAAACATCCGCGTACAGAACCGCCCCCCTAAAAGGATTATACCTGCTCGGTACTCCGATCATAATCGCGGACTCGGACTTTACTCTCGTCATTAACTACGCCGGCGAACCGGCAACGCAAATACTCGAATCGAACATGCACTTCCTATTTTTCTGCAACCCTTAGCCCGTTCGTTTCCCTTTCACTCGAGTCTGAAGAGAAAATTCACCGAAGCTTCCGATTATGTTCCTGCAACCCGTTCATTTCTACTCGAGTTGAGAAAATTCACCGAAGCATCCGGGATTTATTGTAAATTGAATTTAAGGGTGGATGAAATCGTGGAGGCTGTGGGGTTGTGGAGAATGTTCCTTAATTTTTGACTGGATTTGTTAAACAGTTGTGGTTTCAACCCCTAGATTAGAAAACTGTTTTCACCCCTTTGACATGAAAGATTGCCCATTTAAAAAATATGGAGATAGCAAATAGTTTCACAACGTTCTAATTCTGAAGTCACTGAAAGGTTTCTGGTTTCAACCCCTAAGGAAACAGCTTTCATCCCTTCAGTATTAGGAATTCTTATTGTACACACTAGATTTCGTAGAGCCTCGATTTTCAAACCCTGAAGAGCAGAGAATTATAAAAATTCGCCAACGTCGCGCGGAAGTTCAAATTGTTTGGTGCATAGTTCGCAAATTCCGAGTGTCCACGACCGAAAAATAGAGGGAATCAATGTTTTGTATCTGGACGGAGCGACCGGAAGATAAACGATTTCCGGAGGAAAAAGCGGTTTCGAAAATAGCGTTTTTCTGTCGGGCAGCGCTGTTTTTCTCCCCTCTCGTGGAAAAAATTCAGTCCTCGAGGGGTTAAGAAGTGGCCGAAACTCGAGAACTCGAATCGTGTCTAGACAGGCATTCACTGTTTACGGAACACGCGGGAAAGACGGTCGTTGCACCTACTGCGACGCAAGCTCCGGAATAAATCCGGAAGAGGGCTCGAGATGAAGAGAGACAGAGGGGGTGAAGAAGGGAGAGAGAGAGAGAGAGAGTGAGGACTCGAACTTTGTGGGACACGCGGGGTAGCGTGTAAAATCGCAAATGGATTCTCTTTCGAGGCTCGCGGAACGCCTGAAAGAGTAAATACGGGCTCGCAGCCCTCTGTGCAGCTCGCAGAAAACGCGTTACACTTCTTTTGTAAGAACAATACGCTCGACTGAACGTGTCCCCCCCGCTGCAAACGATCCTGAAGATTCTCAGCTATTTTTTCCAATTCTGCGAGCCAACCCCTTGCTTCAAACTGCAATTGTTTGTTCTGCTCCTATTTGTTTCGCGTCTCAGCCTCAGACTCTATCCGATCGTGATTTTGGAAACGGTACAGAGCTTAGGCGAGTAACACACACCCTCTGAAAATGTTCAGCTATTTCTGCCTTTTTCTGCCCCTTGCTCCGAAGAGTTGTTTATTCTATTCTACTTGTTTTACGATCGTTTCAGATGTTGATAAGTGATTCCTCGTGGTTTTGGAAGTGGTGTTAGGCGAACAGGACGCCCCCGGTTAGCGTCGTAAATCATGTAAAGAGCCGAACGATGTTAGGCCTGGACCCGAGGGGACCTTTCATTCGGCTCGAGAGCATTTTTGTGGGGGCTCAGCGGTTTCTGAAAACGCCGCCATCACCGACTAACAAGGAAACGTCGTTTTTTAATCACTTAGCGTGGAGGACCGTGAAAAAAATATTGTTACGTGTACGATTTTCAACAGCAATTTTTCATGTCGAAGGGACGAGAGCGTTGATCAAAGTTAGGGGTTGAAACTCTTTTAATGGCTCGAGAAGTTCACCGTTAGACAAGTAGTGAAACAAGTATTATTTCTTTTTAGCGGAAATCCTTGATGAAAACAGTCTTCCAAGTTAGGGGTTCAAACCGACTACACTTCCTTTAATACATCCAGCACCAGAGCACTAGGAAAGAATTATGTTTTAACATCGTCTGATTCAAATCTGGCGCAAAAATATTAAACATTATTTCTGCAATTTTTCTTACCAAACGTCCATTTTATGTGATAAGTGGACTGCAGATGTTTAAATTTTAGGAAAGTGGAAACAAATGAAATCTAATTTTTAGTGGTAGTAGCGTTTGTAGCGAATTTTGTATGTATAACATTTTTTGAAAATTCTCAGAAACCATAAATGCATAAAGATCCGCAGTCTAGTGATAAGCAATTTCGACAGAACCCTGCAGCCTTTGCAATAGGAAAAGAAACGCAGCATACCTGCAGCCTAACTGCGCAGAACAGCGCACAACTGTATGCCGCGTTTATGGTCGTGCGATTTTTTCCAAGGATTGATTAAAATCCAGGAGTTCCAACGTTGGGCGTCGACAATTTTCGGGAATTCGCGCTCAAGGTTTTTTGGAGGCCGAAGCCGCCTCCGGTGCGATCATGCTTCCGTCTGCGGTTGTTCGGATGAACTGAATATTGAATGATCGAAATGCATGGGTCGTCGGTGTCCCGCGGTTTCTCGGGCCTCCGGGAGCCGCGATTACGGAAGAAGTTCGCCGATGCCGCCTATAAATAATGAACGGAATGTGAACACACTCGGGTTGCGATTGATCGAGTTCCGGCGGGGGTCGCACGCGATCCGACGGTGGTTGACCTCGCGACATGCCGCACGGCCAACCCCCGGCTTTTGAGTATCGCCGCGGAAAAATCAAATTTGCCCGGAGCCGCGCGCGAAAACCCCGTCCGCAACGAAGTTTCCCCCGCGCAAACGGAATTCACTATTTCGGGCCGGATCTTGAATCGGACGCGCCGCCCCTGTGAAATGCAAATTTCGACGGAGAAATAATAGCGGCTGGTGTCGCAAACTCGGATTAGCCCGGGACGCCTCGAAAGTTGCGATCCTCTCCTGAAACTGCGAGCTTTTTCTGCCGAAAGCACCCCCTTTCTGGCGATCGCTGATTCGCGGATCTTTGTGCGAATTTGCATCGCAATTTCGGGTGCAGAGTTAGTCTAGTCCACTATTTCAGTGATATTATAGTATAGTACAGTCAGTTTCCTTCTTAATTTCTAATAAAATACGGTTCCATCCCTGATAAATTATCCATCCCTCCTAAATTAGATTATAGAAATTTCCTCTAGCCTTAAAGCATTTAACCTATTCAGGAATGAGTTTTTTCAAGAGAAAATTGATGGTCCAAGTTTTCGTTTGCAGAATCATCTTCTCATCGTCAATTCGTTTAGAAATTTTGACTTACGTGCTTCCATAATTACCGGCACGTATGAGCCAGTGTTCCTGAAGAGATTAAACAGTTGTGCGTAATGTAGCGATGTTTTAACCCTTAACGGACCGGAAGTATTTCAAGTTTACTTTCCACCAGGTCCACAAGCTATTGTTCATACGAAGAGAAACTGTGGACTCGACATTTTTATATCGAGTATAGAAAGGAAAATGTTTATATTTCAGTGAAAATTTATTAATATATATTCAGTGCGATGGGATAACAAGTTAGGGGTTAAGATTACCGCGTAAAATCCGCAGTCAGTCAATAAGAAAGAGGAGGTTACTTGAACTTGGTTTAACCGGAAGATAAGTGGCAGGGAAAACGGAAAAGTATGCAGTGAATTATGGTATTGTAGCTGGATGTTGTGGCGCAATTTTCCCTGGAACCGTAGATCATTTCTCCTTGCAAGATTCGCGATGGCGGTTCTCCCTCTCTCTCTCTCTCTCTCTCTCTCTCTCTCTCTCGCAAGAGGAGGAGAGCCAAGGCGCGGGGGACTCGGGAATATATTGAGAAATGATATTGTTCGGTTACTTATGATCAAGTTTGTCGAGTTTCGAGTAGTTTACTCGTCGTTCCTGCCCACTTCGTTTTAATCCCGGAGCCCCGTTCGCGAAAGTTTGCTCTCGCGTTCGAAAGCCAGATCAACTTCGGAATATCGTATTGATCTGGTTCGGTCTGAACCGGCGATAATCGCTTCGACAAAAGAGACTCGAAGTTTCCTTCTTCTGGTCGCGAACGCTTTTTTTAATATTATAACCCGACTGCCAATTTCATTGTGAGCAAAATAAATATATACAACCTGTAAAAAGCACTGAAAGAATCGAAGAATTTATTATTATAACATTTGAAAAAATTATTTACTTACCGTAATATCTGTCTCTTTAATTTAGTAATTCTCGTCGACCACAGTTCTGTCAGAAATCAATTTTTGTAAGAATTCGAGGGACACAAAAACAGCGCGTTTGCGAATTATATAATTGCAGCAACAACGGCAGCTCTGCTTTAACAACCTTGACCGGTCAGCATTTTTAACGTGAGCTCCGAATACCGAGCGGTTGATTGTGCGGCTTAATTAATGGAAACAAGAATGCGGTGATCAGCAATGCGGCGTGATCTGTTGTAGATTGTAAATATTATCGAAGGCTGCCTTGGTACAAAGGATCATTAACATTCATTGTCCCGGCGGCGACAACACGCGCGATCAATTTTATGACACACCGGGTATTTGCGATAATTGTCTCACTGCGCGCGACATAATTATGTTCGACGACGTGTCTCCGGCTATGTATATCCTTGCAGCGCGTATTAATTAGCATGAATGAAAGGAACGAGCAGATTTTTCCTTAATGCTGCTCTCGCCGGGATCACAATAAGTCCCAATTGGACGCGCTCTACGGGCTAATTAGTCGGATCCGTTTGACCCGTGAGTTCGAGCAGCGGCAAGGTTTATTTATAATTATGGAGCGGTAAAAAATCGGGAAATTTCATATAGATATTTTTGTGTTTTATTAAAATCGCCAAAGGAAGAAATAAATTTGCAACTGATGCGGAACGGGTTTATCTTGCGCTAAGAGCTACGGTATAATTAAAATTTATACGGAAATAGTTTAATTATGTCGCACTAAATTAGATTACTCGTTAACTCAAAAAATTCGCAACGCTGAAAGCTCACATTGCACTTTCTACATATTATCGACCGTCGGTCAAACAGAGCGTCGATCGCCTCGATCCCCAGAAACGATCAGTTCAACTTTCCCGCAGTTCTGTCTAGCTAATTTTCCGAAGCGTGTCGGTTGGTTTGATCTTAATTAACGCACGGTCGGAGTCCTCCGCGAGCGGCATTAATTAAAAACTCGGGGATCATTAGCGATCATAGAGAAATTTCGAAAAACAACAAATCCGGACGGATTTTGCAGGTCTAATTAAAGAGAACTGGGAAAGGCAAGCGGGTTTTAATTGCAAAACGAGAAGACAGTTAGCACGCTTATGTCGACGGTAACTAACGTATCGCATTTTCTAATCGACAGAGCCTCGGGATACTTGGCAGTATCCCCGCAGCCTGGCTAATCCTGACGTTGCTGGTGTTGCTGGTCTACTTGGTAACGAGATGCTGCGACCGGAAGCCGCGCCCCAGGAGGTCGATAACCCTGCTGAAGTTTTCGCTGGCCATCCTGGCGTTGCTCTGCAGCGGTGCCGTTGCCGTCGGCCTCTATGGCAACGACGACGTTCACAACGGCTTGGTGCAGCTAGTCGCCGCTGCCAAGAACGTCGATGGGATCATCATGGGGGTGCGCAATCAGGTTGGTACCACCTACCCCCATAATCACCAAAAATCCCGGTCCGAGTCTGTCGACCCCTTATCTGTCGCTAGCACTGTCGTTTTAAGCCAGTATACTAATTTTTCAGGAAGTCTGAGTCACTTCCTGTGCAGTATCTTCGTCACCCATGCTTCCTGTAAAATATCTTTTCGATCCTGCAAACACTTGATTTTGAAAAGCAGAGAGTACTAGCCTTGCCAGGTACATGATGACGTTTTTGTTTCCAATTATTTTTTGGTGAAACCTTCACCAACGTCCGTGTCGCATTTTCCTGATTAAAATGAGCCCAAACACGGTACAACTCGGATCGTATTTACTCGTTGAATCCACCATATTGTAGAACCTCTGTTATCCGAACAGTCGCGGTATATCGTGAATTGCTCGGGCACATGTGCTCCGAATTGTGTCGTGTTTGGACTCGTGTTGATCGGATAAGCGTCAGGAATGTGTCGATAAAGGTCACGTGGAAGAAATCATGAATTGATTTCAATCACAAACTTGACTTCCAAGTGTCCTTCACGCAACCGTTCGCAGAGACAGTTACCTCGGAAACGTTTCTAGTGCGGATAATAAAGTTTCAATCGTGCCCAGAATATTAAGGACATGTTCTGAATATTTTGAATCGTGGTGCTGACAATATCCGAGCAGTTTCTCCCCGGTTAACAGTGTCGCGGTCCCGCGTGCTCACCTGTCTACATCAATTTTCTCCTCGGTACTCCGGGGCATTCGTCTATTCGGCGTGTACGCGCGTCCCGTACTTTAATCACGGAAAGTGGAGAGAGAGAGAGACCCGCAAACCCGCTCATAATTAGTTTGCGCTCCACTTTTTCTCCCGCGTTTAAATGTGCCTTAGCTGGGCGCTCGTTAATTTAGGTCAAGAATGGCGCGGAGAAGCTTCCGCGGACAACCGTAACAGGGGCGGTAAGCACGAAAAGAAGAGAGTCCGGAGGAGATATCCGCCGCCGCGCAGCCCAGATAAATAATCCGATTTCCCACGATCCGCAGGAGATCCCATTTTTTTTTTTAATTAAAGATCTTATCCGGGCTACCGGCTCGCTGAAGATCGCGCCGAAGGATTAATACGATATTTGAAGGGCTTAGGGGACGCTATGCTCCGCCATTTTGTGCGCGGTATATATATCGGGACTTCTATACTAGAGTATTCAATACCATTAAGTCCTCGAGCCCTCGACAATGCCCATTGTTTCGACATTGAGGGTGCATCCTGTCCTAATTCGTACATTCCGGGAATATTATACACGTTTAATACACCCTGAAGTAACGTGACCTTCCGTCTTCCAGACTGACACCATAGAGGCGACGCTGAAGAAGAAGATCCAACCGGAGCTGATTTCGCTCGGCGACGAGTTCGACGGTCCCGCGAGCAACAGGACGATGCTGAATCTGTTGCTGATTGCTCTGGACAACATGAAGCAGAACACCAGCATCGCGGTGAACCGTAGCTACGAGATCCGGAAACCATTAAGCGGGATCAGCCTGGCCGGCGCGATCGGTATGGGGGAGAAGATCGAGCAGTTCAGGTGGCCGATCACTATGACCGTCCTCAGCGCTCTCCTCGTTCTCTGCGTGGTGCTGGTCGTCGGTGTCGCCAGACATTCCAGATGCATTCTCATAACGTACGTGTCCGTTCCCTCTCTTCGCCCGACCACGGCAAAAACCGTGCGAGAAAAGGGGTCCGTCTGGATTTAACTGGATTCTGTCGCTCTCTCGGCCACGGGATCCTTTTTGCGTTCCTCGGAGGTCGATGATCGTCGACGAACCGTGGCTTATTTCAGCGATCACGCTCCTCCGGGACCTCCGCGCGCATTCGCGACGGAATCGTAAAAGAAAGCCGACGGTGCCATAGCACTCTCTGGTTGTTCAACCCTTAAGCAGGCGCGTGGAGTTGCAATCAAGCGCAGGCATCGCAGCAACCCGCGCAACCCCATATTTATTCATAAGATCGTAATTCTGGTGCATAAACGTAAAGCCGTGCACAACAAATTTATGTGCTCGATGCATTCCAGCGCCTAGTTAGGGGTTGTAGAACTCTGTGAAGTCGAAGAGCTAGTTCCGTTCGCGATTGAGTTGGAACCGAGACATAATAACCCGTTGAATCATTTGATCCGTGATTTTGTTAGAATATTAAATTTAAATATAGCTTACGGCAGGTGTGAAACGCATAAATTTCTCCGTGGAGCATTTGCCCCGCCTCTTCTGGGCGTGAGAGCAGCGAAGCCACGCCCATTCACCGCGTCAGAACTCCCGAAAGCCATTCATCTCTATTTTGCAGCCCCTTACACAATCCGGAGTAATTGTAGTATAATTTTTTCCAAAAATAACATTAGCTGAACATCATCTTCCAGATTCTCTGTGTTCGGCCTGTTCGCGGTGATAGTGTCATGGCTAATGGCCTCGCTGTACCTGGCAACATCGGTGGCGTTAGGCGACCTATGCGTCTCGCCGGACGGCTACCTAACCAGAGCTGTACCCTCCACACTGGCCTCAGAAGTTTTGTCTTATTACACCCATTGCGACAATACGCAGAGCAACCCATTCACTCAGAGACTGCAAGACGGCCAGAGTACCGTTAAGGACATGATTCAGAACCTGAACCAGATCACAAGGCTGGCGTTGGAGTTGTTCAAGGACCCGAAGGTGCAGCACAAGCTCAGCAGCCTGGAGACTCATGCGAACACCGTAGACAGACTGATCTCGGGCCTGGTCACGTTGCTCGACTGCAAACCTCTTCATAAGCAATACGTTCATGCTGCCAAGAGTCTGTGCCATTTGGGGCTGTAAGTCTACGATGATTTTTGCAAACTTCTTGCTCCGAAAGTTGCTCCAGGTAGATCCGAGGAGACAGAGTCAGAACAAGATGTCCTTGAGACTTTTTCTTAGATTAAATTAATTCCTGCAAACAATCAGCAAAGATAAATACAGTGTAGAGTCACCAAAGATGAAAGATAGGGTATAGCGCATGTGGAAACGGGGACATGTGACTGGAGAAGGTAAACTGACAGCTTCAGTTTAGTTAGGAATTGCTGATTAGGGATTTCGAGATTGCCAATGTCTCCCAGAATAATTTGTATTAATGAATACTGATGAATCCCTCAGGTATGGATTGACCTTCATGCTGCTGGCTAGTCTAGCAGCAGGCCTCTTCTTCACCGTGTTGGTTTGGGTGGACTCCCACACCTGGATCTACATACGGAAACGGTGAGTGTGCACAGCTAATTACTCGCCAGGTCCATATGTCCCACATTGGTGTAAGGTGCAGTTCTAACTGACAAGGGGACATACAGAATTCGTACACGTTAATTTGTGAGACATCATATTAGTGAGACATCATATTCTACTCATATTTTTGTTATCGTCAACTCGAACCGCTTTTTAAGCCAGTGTGGGTCGTCCAGAGGGTGCGGTGTGCTTGATGACGAGTTTGTTCTAGAAGAGATTACCACCAAGTGGACGAGCAGGACCCGTACCTTCCACCGTCGGCAGCCTCGCAGGCGATAGCAGCGCGGACCCTTCGAGGCCAAGGGTCGTACCCGCCTACAGCCCCTTCTCTTTATCCGAATGCTCATGGCACTCAAAATATCATTAAGCAGCCTCTCTTGCTAACGCCGCCCCCGCCGTCCTACGCTACTGCGACTGCTCGAGCACGTCAGCTGCACGAGAGCATGTTAAAGTTTGTGCATGAGTCTTTTTTATTCGGTTTTCATTTCTTAGCCGCCTTTGATCTTTGTCGCGGAAAGCCTCGGAACAATCTGTTTACCCTATACATTCAACTAGACAATTAGTCCGACTAGTCCTAGCTCAGTGTAGCTGCTGATGAACATCCTTCAGATGACATAGTACATCATGCTATCAACTCCTGAAGACAGCGCGACAAAGATTGAACACTAAAGAGTAGACTCTGCGGATTTTATGCGTTCATACCAAAAACGAGTTGGTCCAATTTAAAACAGTAAAAAAATTAAAAGATTCTAGGGACATTTTAATTTTAATTTGTCCTCAGCTTCTTGCGATTGATCAAATTTTTATTTTGCATACAGATCCGCAGTCTACGAAAGAGCTGTGTGAGGTTTACTGATACTAATCTCGTAGAACAAGGGACTGAATTTTCTATAGGCATCGGTGGTCCTCAATTTTATGGGAATTTTAATGGAAACAATTTTTCTATTGTATTTATAGTAATGATACTAGTCATGTTCAAATTGAGAGCCACCGTGTAGAGAGATCGACATTGTCCCTTTTTTATAATTGCTAAAGAATTGAAGACTTGATGTGAGGTACACAGAGATGTTCGCAGTAACGAGACCTTGTTGGTTTACAGAGCTCTCGATGAAGCGTATTACATCAAATCTTTATTTAAACATTCGCTTAATAGACGATGTACGTTTCTTTGTTGACCTCTTTTATGAGTTGATTTATACTATTGTGAACAGTGTGCTGGACGGATTCAGTTATGGTTTACAATGTGACTGATCAGTGTCGATAGATATCGTGTTCAGGATTTGAATGTCGCTTTAATTGTGCCAGCAGAACACCATGACATACAACAGTACAGTTATTGATCGTCATTCTTAAACGAATCACAAATTGCCATAGAAAAAAAAAAAAAATAAATAAAAACAAATATTCCATCTCGAATACAAAGGGGAACAATAACTGTATCGTAGGTATATATGTTTTTACGCAGCATCGTTGAATGTCCAAGTTCCATCAAAATTTGTCTAGAAACATTTTTTCAAGATAATACTCGTTGCGATCGATGTTTAAAAACGAAAGACTTGACGATAGAAACTAGTGCGCTTTCGTGCGTGTTTACACAATTTTGTTTTACGATAGCGTTTCGATGGCTATTTCTGTCTTTAGAGTGTTCTATGATAACAGAATGATATACGCGGAATGTCCTCAGAAAATAGGTGACACAGAGTTAGATATCAGAGAGAGCCGTCCGAGAGAAAGATAATGCTGCAACTTTGTTCGTTTCGGTTTCCGGTTTACAGAGGTGGGGGTGTTAACGGGAGCGGAGGAGGCGGGGATCACAAATCGTCTCAGCATAATCAGCAGTCGACAGGTGGACGAGCTGAGCACCGTTCTGGACTCGGAGATCAACCTGGCCAGTACGCGACTCTGAGCAAACAGTGCAAGACACTAGAGTCTAGTGATTTTTACTGAGGGCACGCCCCCGCAGGGCCCGGTAAGACTAATGAACCCCATCCACACTCCAGAGCTGAGGAAAACAGACAATTACACTGTCCAACAAATTCTAACTCTTTACAATCATGAAGCAATTTCTAGCTGTCCTGGGAAGTAGAAAGTTTTGCTGTTAGTTAACAAGGACATACACAAGTCTGCATTCCAACTAATCTAGAAGTGAAATTGGAGTTGGACAGCTCTGGGGGAAACATCAATGACCTTGAATGATCAGAAACAAGTAGAATGTGTACAAGAACCTTGAATTGCAGGTAGAGAACCACCTTGGACCCCGAGCGTGGCGTCTTTCACCGGAACCCTGTCTCACAATTCGCACGGACCCGCGCACCTGGCCACGTTCCAGGACTCCCGGAAGACGCAGACGCTGGACCCGAAGAATCTAGCGAACCTGAAGAGAGGTCCTACACCAGCCTGGAACCAGAACCGCCCGCTGCCCCCGAACCCCAGCAACCAGCCTACATGGGAGTTCGAATCGCGGTCTCAGACCAACATGAATCAGTTCCGGTCGCTGGTGCGCAACAAGGCGCCTAATATCCGTATTCAGGACCAAATGCAGGACCAGGTGCGAACGTTGGACAGGAACTTCACCAGGAACCAGTTCAACGGAGCCGCACAGGGCAGCGCAGTGCCCAACATGTACGGGACATACAATAGGGCACAGTCTAGACAAGATAACAAGACCACTGTGGCCACGCTCAGCCAAGTACAGGGCAGCGACCCTAACTTGTACGCTGTCACGGAACTGTAATCTGGCCACCTAATCGTGTTAACTGCCGCGCTGTAATTAGGGTCCATGAAGTTCCCTGCATGGAACTTCTGCTTATGTCGGTCATCGATTGTGACGAATCCCTGCGCATTTATGGTTCAGCATATCTGAATTTTACCTTTCGAGTTTAGGGGATGAAACTATCCTTTAGAATGAAGTTAAGGTTAAGGGATTCTTGAACCCCCAAAAGTAGGGATTTTGAGGAGTAATCGTATCCACCAAACCTGAGCATCCACCGATAGCAAAATGTATTAGGCCAGTGCAAACGTTCGGGCCCGATTTCGTATTAAAATATAATAATCGGGCACGAACTTTTGCATTGATCTAATATTATATGAAATATTTTGGCTGGACTATGAATGTGCAGAGTATTATCGACATTAGTGATTGACGTTTGGATGATGTTTCTTCTCAGTCCTTTGCAATCTAGCTAATTTGAAATTACAGAACAGGACTGTGGAACCTTTTAATTAGAAAAGCTTTTTGTTCGATACTTCTCAGATCATGTGAAATATTTTAGTTTGAATAGAACGTTGTTTCAAGATCCAACAAGCAATTTTAGTTTCGAAGATTTTGATTTTAATTTTAATTTCGGAATTGGTGATTATTTGTTCTTTTAAATGCAACGTTCGTTGAAGGTTGAAGGATTTCATGGACCCGCGCCAACGATATCATCGCATTCGGGAAACTTCATCAAAAATCGTGTTCCGCACCTTTTTTACGATTTACGTGCGTATTTTCAATATGCAATTCGGTTTTTTATAAGGTATACCCGAAAAAAAGCTCAATTATCATTTGGTACACTTTTTGATATGGTGGGATTTATATACGTTTAAACGTAAGTTTACGAAATTTCAGAGTTTTATACGATTCGGGGAGACGAACCAGGTGATTTACACCTTCGCGATTCTCTTGGGAGAGTCTTGAGAGGATCTGGAGGCGCGCATCGACGCGTCCTCTACTTTTATAGAAAGTTTGCGCACGTTGGGAGGTGTCCCAACTGTTTTTTCCCAATCAAAATGAGGAGTCCGGTTGCTTTTTGGCAACGTTTTCGAATTTCACCGGGTACGGTAACGAGTGGCGACAGGATCAGAGGTCTGCGGTGATGTGAGAGGAAAAATGGGGGCGAAAGGGATGCTTGGAGTGATAAGCGAGAAGATGGATGTTGCGTTGTAAAAATTCGCGTGGAGGTCGCCGGAAACGGGCAGGAGTTCATTAGCTATTGATAACCGAAACACGTTTAGATTAATGGTATTGTATGGAAATTTTCTGTGGAAATATTGAGAGTAAATAGAACGATCCTTCTTCTTGCCATCGTTCACACGAACGTTCGAACATACCAGAAAGAGAAAGAGAAAGATCTGTGTGATGGTTTGAGGAAGGGGGTCTTGTATATCCGAGATTTTGTACTTGTATATCGTGTACAGTGATTATATCATTTTATGTTAGCCTATATTCTGTAAATGATCGTTGCTTCTCGACTAAGAGGCACACGAACGATGAAACAGACGGAAAAATGCTGGATAATTAGAGAAGGATCGTCGTCGTTGTATTTATTGCTTGTTAGTTTCTCAGTTCTCAAGACTATGAACACGAGGATGCACAAGGTCTAGCGTCTAGATTGCCTATCGAGTGTGTAGCTCGCCATGTTTGAACGTATTCCGGTGGGAGATCTCCTGTTAGCTAATTATAGTCGGAGTTGTGGGACTTCGAATTCGTTTTAAGTAAACAATTTCTAGCGGTTTAGGTTGATGCCATCGAGATCTACGTCTTTGCTAAGTATCAGCTTCGTAGCTCGTGTAGTTCTCAAATGATTAAACATTAAAGTCGCGAGACGAGACCAAGTTTGTTAGGAACGACGCCATGACAGTTTGTGAGCCTACTCGCTTACAGATTTCACTAAAATCATTTTGAAAGACGTTTATTATTTTTTTTTTTTTAACAATACTTACGATTTTAGATTAACAAAGAATCGTAGAAATTATTAATGTATTAATCAACATCCAATTCTTCTTTTATGTTTAATAGTAGTTGGAATCGATTGCGACGTACGGGGCCAGGATCAAACTGTGGTCGGACAGATTTTAATATTGAATTCTCAGCACACTGTTTGGCAAAGTTTCGCTAATGTTTATGGAAAGTATTAAACAAACGAGCGACTGACAGAATAACCGAAAGGCGCCTAATGGGCTGAAATGGCAGACCACCATTTTCTCACCCCAAGGAGATCTCAAACTTAGCGAGATATACACGGGAACAGTTTTAACCCTTTATGAGCCGTTCTTAAAGGATGTTGATGATTTCCCAGCGTTCGGTTTAGAATTTATCATTAAGTGAATTACTTCTGATGGCCTACCACTTGTCTTTTCGATTAGTTTTCTATATAGGCTTGTTAATACTTGTAATTTGTCATACGAACTCCATTCCTATATAGTCGATTTGCGTTCATTTTTTATATCGAGTGATATTGTTGTACCGCTCTGTAGGGGGTTGAATTTTTAATCGATATTTACACGAGAACACGAAACCACAGAAAAACGCGATACGCAATTACCACAGACCAGGGACGAGTAAAATTTTCTTCGAGTCAAGCGTTGATTAAACAAACCGCGAAAGTTCAGCTTTTTTCTACACAAAATATCGCCGTGTTTTGTGATTAAAATTTTCATTTCTGTTTCAATGGCAACACGAAAGGATTCGTCGATTATTTCGATTGTTTATAACATGATTTCTATGTCGAAGAAACGATTTTACTCGTCTCTGCCACGAACACGGTTTTTTATATACGTTTTTACACTTTTACCAAGTGAGGGAGACGCGCGAACGAGATTTTCATTGATTTGTCTGTGAGAAACGTTTGAGTACATATACACTTTACATGTCTCTGCGAGGAATATACTTGATATATATATATATATTATACATATTATACATATAAGAAGTTACCGCACGAAAAACACAGAACGAGTGATATATATATAAATAGATGTATATTTATCAGCGTTAATATTTAAATTTAAAGACGTCGAGCGTCCGAGGAATTTTTACAAAAATGAGAAGAAAAAAAAGTACTCCGACATATGGTAACGATGGCAAACAATAATTATTAACAACCGTTCGCGGACCGTTCGCGAACGATCTTCGCCGAGACTCAGGCAAGCATACGTTTTAAGTACAAAAGCACGGTGGAAAGCGTAATGAGTCGTGCGTGCGTCACGTTCGCATCATTTCTCTTGTAAATGACCGAAAATTGTTCTACGATCGTCTGATGTAATCGGTGTCGACTATCCAGTGAAGCATTTTATAGAATGTTTTTTTTTTTTTGTTCGGAGAACGCGTTCATAACATTCAGTTGCGAAATCATGTTCTTCTCGACACTTTAACTGGCCACTAATTCATAGTCCTTTCAAAATCAAAGATTCATCATCAGGGGCATCTGAGAGAATATAATTTTCTTTCAAAGTCTCAAAAAGAAGTTGATGGATCATGTTACCGGCGGCAACTTGTCTTGAGATTGTTACGTGAAAGAAAATTATTCGTATACTTTTAGATGAAGCCTAGAATTATTAATTGATGCCAGAAGAAGTGAAGGGCTACTGTATAACTGCTGTTAGGTAAAGTGTTGGGAACGTGGACGAGCACTCGAAGAAGAGGACAAACGTGTAAATTGTATTTTGCATTTTTCCGTAAAACTATGGCACTGTCGTCGACGGGGAAGCATTCCCTCGACGCCCAGGATGTCGTTCCCGAGAGAAAGCAAAAATATGAGCCCAAGATTGAATTATTTGCGGAGCGCAAAGTCTTCCTGTACGACCTGTCGAAGGCCCAACGATCATTCAATGAAGATACAATTTGCAACGAAAGCAGCGGACGACTTTATATTCCGCATTCTATTCATCGAGCGTGTAAATAGAGGGAGAGAGAGAAAGAGAGTATGTATGTTGAAGAGTGGAACAAATGCGCGAGCGTGATATATACATATATATATATATCAAACTTTTGAATTTAAATGTTAAAAACTTCATTGAGATACGAGTATCGTTCTCCTCTGCCGTTTCGTTTTCACGGTTTCTGCGCTGACACGTTTGAGACGAAAGAAAGGGAAAGGAAGATGTGTTTGCGCCCTTTCACTGATAGGATCACGATTGCGATAACGTGTTCGACCTGTTAACCGGGTGGTTTCGCACATTTCAATGACCACGGGTACACGATCGATGACGAAACAACAACCGGACACGATTCAACCTGCAATAAGCACGATGCAACGCTGTTATCAATGCTATCACCTCTGGCAAAAAGTGTCTGCATCGTGGGAACTATACATGTATTTCATGTAAAAACTCATCAGACCTCACTAATTTCAGAACGTTAAATACCTTGCTTATTATTGATACTAGGAAGCAATGCTAGGGGAACTCATGACTATGGCAAAGAATTCACCTTTTTTTATTTTTAACGCGTGGCCAAATAATTGTTTCAACAGCCACGATCGCGATCTTGATGGACCATTTTCTGCCAGGGGTGGTACGGTATAATTGAGTGAAAGAAATCTTTATCTAAATAAATAGGAGAATGGAAAAATCACTGGGATATGAAGAACAAAGACTCCTCGTCCCCGGTTGATAGGTTGAGTCTTTCCGCACGGAGTTCGTCGACTTTCTCGACGAGAGGGTTGAAAACGAGAAACAACCCCCGTCGACCGTAGGCGTGAACGTTTCGATCCCGTTGTACATAGTTGTAATATTTATTATAAAAGGAACAAGAAATAATAAGTGCGGTCATAGCGCATAGAATAGCGAAACACACTTAGTTCTAGCCGTTAATCGAATTATAATTGTAATTCGTAAGGGTTCGATTTCGCGGAGGGGTTGGGGGGAGGGACGAAGAGTTCGAACGTCGTCACACCTTTCAACTGATCGAAAGAGGAGGATACATCCTAGTCAGTAACTAACGAAGCTTTTTACGTTTTGTTTTTCTTTTTCTTTGTTCGTACACGTTCGACTTTGTCCAAGCGTAATTAAAAAATAAATAAAACCAAGAAAATGAACCGGGGATCTCTTGCCAAATTTCGTTTCAACGCGGCTCAAATTTGTTCTTTTGTATGTCTCGTTTCTTAACTATAGAGGGAAGAACATTCACCATCTTTCTCCGATAATTGTACTGCAACTCTATTGCTAATTATCAGCGGTATAAATTAAAGACAGAGAGGAGTGTAAGGAGACACGGTCCATTTATTCGTTGCTTCTCCCCTAATTTATCTGTACGTTTTTTCAGGAATTGAGAACCAATGCGGTCCTATTCGACATGATTTCAATCGACTAATAAACGTAAGTATAATGTTCAACTAATTCAAACTCGTAGAAACTCGAGAAATCGTAATGAGCATAAAACGAGAAACGTATTCAGTGAAAGTATTACAAATATGCCAGCTTACACGTGAATTATTTTATTTGATTGTAATACTTTATTACAACAATTTGGTACATAAATATACATACACCTTAATTTCTTTTTTGTTTCACTTAATTGGTATCTGTCAACAATTTACTGAATACTATGATAATGCGAACATTTTTATCAGTGTTGTTTAAATTTGATGGAAGTAGAGTTCCATGTAAGTTACATATCATTAAATAGCAACAATTCTTGCCGTAGATCTAACAATCGAACTGCACAGCGTTTGGGCCGTTAGACGACCGAAACTGCTTTGCAGTAATCATGCAAGTGTCTCTTTGGTTAGTTGTTACTTTGATTTCCGGACATTGTTCTGCACGAACGCCGTTTCAAACTAAATTTTACCGAACCAATATCAACGCTCGCAAATGATGTCTCACAATATGCGATCAGGATTCTTTGTGTTTTGTCGCAACCATTCATACGTTGTGCTTTAGGAGAGAATCAAATTCGTGTCGCTGTGTATGCCATCGTTTTAAACTGAGGCATTGTTCAGAGAAAAAAGAAAACAAAACCGTGACTGAAGAGGGAGAGCAATTTTGTGAAACATACTCGAAGACACGTGTGCAATTAATGAAGCGTAAAGTTCTATCGCTGATAACTTAGTCACTTCGTTATAACTTTTACTGTTATTAGTAGATTGTTACGCACTGAATTGACGCACGTCAAAGTCAATGAGTTCCGAGATTGTATCATGAAATTGGCTTACAAGTAGACTGCAGATGTTCAATGCTCTCTTATATACATAACAAAGTATAATAGTATACTCGCAACCAAGCTTTCCGTTTCCTTAACCCTGGATAATTAATCCTTCGTAAAAATTTCTGTTTCCTTCGCCTTATTCCTCAATACTGTTTCTTTATTCCTGATTACTTGACGTCATCATTTCCGCGCGTGGTAGTTTAGTTATCTAGGGTTAATTAAATTCCTATTGAAGGAAACAAATTCTTGTATTACACGTAATCGTACGTAACACAGAAAGAAAGAGGGCTAAAACTGAAGTTGTGTATCAAAAGCAGAAACGATATAAAAATAGGGGTTTATTCTCTGGAGCATCCGCAGTCTATTAGCGTGACAAACCGCTGCCTATTGTGCTGCAAGAACGACAGACAGTACCAAGATACTTGCTATCGAGTCCAGAATGCTTAGTCGCATCAGTCTAATAAGTACACAAGCCACTTTCGACAGACCAGAGCTCCCGGAAACTAGAACCTCGAACAAAACAGGTGAAGAGAGAAGAGAATGCGGTCGACGGGACATGATGAAGAAGTAACGTAAAATACTTTATTCAGAATAGAATGACAAAGTAATGGCGTGTTTACCTCGATCGAGTTACCAAGCTCTTCGACGCATGCTTTTAGGGACTAATGCTTTGCTCTGCGAGTGTAAACTGTTTAGCGTCTGCGGGAAACGTTTCGACCGTTTCGCTCTTAGTGTTCGTCCGCCGCCGAGTCCACCGGACCTGGCTGTGAGTTTCTCTGTCGATGAACGGTGTCGTCTCGTCTTCTTTACTACGACTTCACCTCGCCGGATTCCTCCTTCACTTGCGGATGGGATACGGCGTTCGTGATCACAGAGATGCTCTTGCCGCTTTGCAGACTGGAATGACTCGACGAACGACTGTGGCTTTGACTACCAGCACCGACTGGGGTCTGTACTAAAGGCTGCGGAGGAGTTCTAGCACCGGATCCGTTTATCACCGTGGTATTCGGCTGCAGCTGCATATGGTACTTGTATATGTTCTCTGTGCTCTCGACAACACCTGGAACAAGCACTCCAGTCAGCCCTGCAGAATGTACAATTTGCAAACGGCAGCACAGTGGGCTGGAAATCCGTTTCTCGTGGCCAAAAGCCAGCCCACTGTAAGTGAATTAGGGTAGTTACCAGCTTGGAGATTCAAACTACGCCCACGGACGCCAGTTTCCTTTGACGGAGGGCTCCACCAATTGACAAAGGTCCCTACCACAGGCACGTGCCTCAGAATACCTTCCTGCCACATCTTCTCCGCGTTCTCCCTCTCCAAATCTGTCTGCGCTGCTTCAATACCGCGCTTGACGACCTCGGATATTGTCTCCAGTAGCTTGGAGCTAGCTTCCACCTCTTGACCGACTTTTAAAACTAGGGACAGTAGCTCGGCTACGTCTATGGAAATATATTTTCGTTAGAGGTGTGTGAGAACCAGACAATGTCGGCTCCTAACCCTAATATACTCGAGAATCCTAAAGAATCTTAAAGAAGCTGTGACCACACTGAAGCAACATCGGCAAGAGTCGCTCGATGTTTCTTCAGCGTGGGCGCAGGTTTATAGCTCGAGGCTGACCTGTCTCCTGCGTGACCATTCCGAATCGCACACATGCTAGACCATCGCCTCCTTCGCCCAAAGAGAACGCCGCGTCTGTGCTTCGCAAAGCTTCAACCAGTTGCGTATTTAATCTATTTAGCTCGTCTTTTGCTTGATCGGTCATTACATGGATCCAAGTGGGAGGAGCATAGCGAACGCCGCCTAGGCCTGCCCAATCCGGCATCTCCACTAAATGCAACGAGTCATTCTCCGACACTAATTTGACGAATGTTTCTTTGTGCTCCACGGTCGCCATCAGTATTTCCTGTTGACCGGGTGATAAGAAATCATTTTTAAAACACAGCGATTACATTACACAGCGGTTGCATTAGTAACCGCATGCAGTTATCGGAACGATATGAACTTACTATTTGCTGCTCAAGGCAAGTGACCACGTTATCTACATCGTTGCTGGAAGGTGGTTCCTTCGAGTTTTCCAACGGGCAGATGCGGATCGCTACGCCGTGATTCTCGATCTCGCACAGCTCTATTTGTACGTTCTCGATGTCTCTCTGCAGGATCTGTCCCAGCCAGGAGTTCAGCTTGTCGTAATACGGCGGGACGGGTTCTGTCGACTGGGAATCCCGGTCCGCAGGCACGAATTGAAACACTAATGCGCTGGCCACAGCCTCGAACAACTGAGGATTGCTCACCGGGCTGGACAACAGCTCGTTTATCGTGTAGGAGCCTGTTTCGCCTCCCGGAGGTTGGCTCTGAGACACGAAGAAGTATAAATCAGTACCCAGACAGAGAAGATGATGGGTATTGTAACGCGTAGACTGCGGATTTTACGCATTTACAACAGAAATGAATAGCTGTAATTAGAAACAGTAAAGCATAACTGAATTTTGCATAAAAATCCGCTGTCTAGTAATGTGTTTTCGGAAGTTACCAATATCCTTATGCAATTGAATTTCTTGATCGTATGGTACAAGTCCTCCACAGCCAGAAAGCATCTCTTCAACCTGTTATGTACACCGTCCCGACCCAATGCTTGCAGCGCAGCCCACAGGGGCAACGTTGGCAGACGTCTTGATAGGGAGTCTGCCATCAAGCCTGACACCAAGGACAACGTTGTGTCCCTCGGAGTCGGTCGACCTCCTTTTGTGTCTGTTAATCTGTACAATGTCTGTATGCAATGCGAATTAAGGATCATCATGCACACAGTAACATTATGGTTACTTATTTCTCGGAAACGCGACAGTGAAAGTGTTAAACGTTTCGATTGTCTTTTTCATACGTCTGATTAAAAGGATACAACTACTGGCAAAGATGGTATACCCAGCCAAATGCCCAAGGGTAATGTGATACTGTCTGCCACCTTCGAGGGCTGAAAAATATTTTCATAAGTAAAAATACTTCCATAATAATTGAGATGTTTAGGAAATTGAGAGTAGGGAGGATGTACCAGATCTTTCGCGGAATTGTTCAACGCCAACGCGGCCAATGAGTGTCCCCGGAGATGGAGCCAGACATTGTACTTATCGCAAATAGCACGCAGCCTGGCGATGTTATCGCAGTGTCCAGTTAACACGGAACCAGCCTCGGCTAGCACTAGAAGCGGCGTCACGCTGTTCGATTGCGTGTCCTCGGCTAATCGTCGCTCCAATGCGGACACGTCCATACTGTACCTTGACCCAAACATCGTGTTATGGGGGATGGGTCTTACACAGTGAAGCGGCAACGAAAGCTGGAAAACGTACGTCCTCAGAATTAGTAGTCCCAATCGTAGAGCAAGGGGTTCGCCGAGTACGGGAATTGCTATACCTGTCTGCAGAGATGTTGTACCACGCCTAAGGGTGCAGCGACCGAGCTGTAAATTAACGGTGGCGAGGCTGCAAGGGCTGTGAACCCATCTTCCATGTATCGAGGGTACTTCCGGTGCAGGGCTAACCTGGTGACCCTGACCAAGCCTTCCAGGTGGTCCTCGTGGAACGAGGAGGCACAATCGACGAATCGAAAAATGTGGCTGAGCCATCTGGTCGTGTCAGCGGCCAAACGACCAGCTAGTTTTTGAGCATGGGATTTCGGGAGGGCTAGCGCGTAAGCGGAAACCGTGTATGTTATCAATGCTAACTTTGCTGGCTCCGTTAACGTTGGCAGGGTGGTCACTTGACTTGCTGCTATCTCTGTTGAACCATCCTCAGCTAGTTGTGGACCGTCTTCGTGGATTACTAGATCCTGCGAAATTATTAATCAGTGAAGCTTGGTTCTAATACTATCCGATACATTCACTGTGATATTCACCTGACATTGAGTACCGAAAATAAATGGGAGTTTGAACGTCCTTGAATGACTTTCACAATATAAACACTGCACCAGAATATAGAAAAAAAAACATATATTCCCATTTTTAAAAAACAGGATTGACATTTATATCTCCTCCAGGCATAAACAAATTGGTCACACTAGATTATATTTTTAATTAATTGGAAAGATATGTTTTTGTCTGTATCCTGATAGGATGTCTCTATATATTAAATATATTCTGTTATGTGTCTAGTACGATTGCTAATAATCGCTATAGAAATGAGTTCTCTGCATATTATCAGCCAAGTACAACTAGTAATAACACAGTGACTATTCAAGGTCAACAAACATACCAAGTGACTCATATAGGAAAAAAGTATTGTCAATAGGCAAATGAATAATTCATGACACTCTATATAATATTCTTAACATTGTACAGTATTTATAGAGTATAACATTCCTTATGAATATTAAACAAATCAGTTGTGTAACGTTAAACGTACTCTTAGCACTGTGCAACTACTACATTTAACTTGTTATAGCACCTATACATTATGAACAGTACTAAGGACTCTCTGATTACAAGATACATCTGTGAACTTTTTTTTTTATTGTTTGATTGTCTACATAAATTCCACAAAACAAAACAAAAATTTTGAAAACGATATCCTACTGCTCCCACTACCGACTTCGATGTTAAACGCATAAAATGCACAGCGTAATAATTCCAGTGAACATTATTGCAATAACAAAGCGTTATGGTAAACAATAGAGGCAAGAACTTTTGGAATATTTGAAAATTGGCGCCACAAGGCCACCCCAGTGGCAATCAACCGATTCGTTCGACCACGTGATGGCCGCTCGCCGAAGTTCGAGGAACGCGCGAGCCAATCACCGATCTAGACGAATGGAATCGACCAATGGGAGCGAGGCAATGGCTTCTGCTAGCGTTGTATTTACCTGGATCAAAGTTAATATCTCGTCCGGGGTTTTCGGTTGCGATAAAAAGCCCGAGGGGTTGTTCCAGGTGTTGCCGCCGCCGTCGGCCGCCTTGACAACAGCTTCTTCGAGCCTTGATATCACCTGCGAGGCCTGAAACTCGAGCGCAGCGACTTCGTTCGACGCGGACCCACCTCCGGCACTGATCTGTCAAAATCACAGAAAATGTGACTTAGATTACGGTGTCACCACGGCCACTTTCTGACCCGGCACTCCGAAAAGCACTATTACGTTAATCGAGCACTGTCCTGATCACGGCTGACACGAACCTCGAGTATATTTTGCGCTATACTTTCCATCGTCGCTTTATCGTTTGTGTCAGTCTCCTCGGCCATCGTGGCAGTAGTCGTCGTGGCGCAGTGCCGTCGCACGTTCGTCCCTGTATCGGCGGCCGCTCGATGAAACAAAAAAATTTTCTCATAGCTTTCCCCCTCCCCGTACCCCGAAATAGATCCCCTGCAATTCTATGCACCTGGAATTGCAATGCTCCAGCTTCTCTCTTCAAATTTATTGCAGCGTTTTGCTAGTCCACGCAGGAGCTGTTTAATTGTATATGCGTATTATATGTGTAATTGCTACGGCCCTTATTTTATCGATACCACTGTTATCGCAGCGCCAGTTGTTGAATTCGTCGATTAACTTGAAACACTTCGTTTAGCATATAAATAGTCTTATCAAACCACCTGTCTTTAAATAAGAATAAGCAGTGAGACCACCGATGAATTTATGGCTGGCGACAGAGTTTCCAGACATTGTAATCGATGGGATCAAAAATGCGGCGCAGATTTCGTTTCGCGCGATCTACGCCGTTACTTAATTGCTTGCTCTTATCTTAATTTGTAATTAGAGCTTCTGCTGCTCGGGTGTTGGGAGTATTCGAAAAGCTGTATACGTATACTAAGTAACAAAAGTGAGAATTGAGCACTCGAGATTCCAAAATTGAAACTGAGTACTCGAGTACCTTAACTTAAATCCGAATTAGTATCGGAGTACTCTGATTTAACTTAAATGTCTGAAAAATGTTTTAGGATTTCACTTTATTCATTATTTGGCTTAATACAATTGCATGACGTTTATGTACAAATATATGATTAACTTAATTATATGTATATACCTTCAATGCAGTGAATATTGCCAAAAGAAGAGGTAATGCAACCATGAACTCGCAGAAAATAAAGTATAAAAAGATTTCTCTAGGGAAATGCACAGTGGAAAAGATATTTCTTTAGAAGTCTTAATCGATTTCTGAGATAATACAAAATACTATCAAACCACTTCAGTGATCTCCTTTAAAATATTTACATAAGCTAATGTTTAACAATTACTCGATCTCCACGACGCCACCTGCACTCGTGATGGTGGTCTTTAACTTTTCTGCTTCTTCTTTTACAATATTCGCTTGTACTATTCCCGGGAGGGCATCAACGAATTTCTTGGCCTGTAAAGTATTAATAAAATTAGAACAAGTGTTCTTTTATTTGGAGAAGAGTTGCAAATGAGATGGTAACATTACCTTTACAAGATTGCAGTCTGGTAATATATTCTTCAACTCTTTTATCAAAGCAATTTTCTTTGTTTCGTCGAAGCCTGTTAGCTTAACTGTAAACGATGTTTGTACTACTTGTGGTTCTATATCTTCTTCCTGAAATTAAACAAAAGTGTACAGATGTGTTCCTCGCACTGTAAAGTTGTTACACAAATGTTACGCGTGTTTACACAATACCTCAGCAGGAGCTGCAGCAACAAAGCCACCCATTGGCATCATAGGTGCATCCGGCAAGTTTAATCGTGTTTTGAGCAGTTCACTCAATTGTGCTACTTCTATAAGATTCAAGCCAATGATCTGATTGGCGATTTGATCAATTTTGGGACTAACATCTGGGCTCTTGCTCGAATTCAATGAAGCAGAAGCTGACGCCTCAGTGGCAGTAGCTGTGGCTGCATCAGTCTGTTGAACAATACTAAATGGGGTACATAAATTAATCATAGCATTTAATATTAAAGAAATAGAAATTATTAAAATAAAATGAAAATAACAATTATATTAAACAACACGAATTATGAACCTTTACATCGTGCTAAGTATTCAAACAAAAATAGTTGTAATTCGTTTACATAAAAATCGTCAACATTAAATGGAGGACCCAAGTATTGTTAACCATTTGTAAGCACTTTTAAATAAACATTTAAATTACACCAACGAATAAAGAGTGTGCAGGCTTTTTCAACGCGAAATGTACCTCTACTTTCGGTACAAAAAATGTACACAAAAGTGAGGTTATGCAATCACGTTTCCCATAAACTCGAAATCATGCGACTAATAGAGGATGACTCCTACCATTTATGAAATTGACGAATCTGATGGATATTTCGCCGGGAAACAAATCGCAATGAATTCATTGTGTCTATTATAATTAAACTACACGTTTATTTGGAGCAAATCGCGAAGAATCACGGGGTACTGAGGATAAATGATCCAAACGTTTGATCACGAGCGCCAGCTTACGGCAGAACGATGAAACCTCTAACCAAACG
The DNA here is from genome assembly GCF_050948215.1 of Halictus rubicundus. Taxonomy (NCBI): domain Eukaryota; kingdom Metazoa; phylum Arthropoda; class Insecta; order Hymenoptera; family Halictidae; genus Halictus; species Halictus rubicundus. The sequence continues at coordinate 14,084,285 of NC_135157.1, read as the reverse complement.
GTACTATAATCGTCTGTTAGGTGGCGCCTCCTCACTCAATACGAAATAAGGATACCTCCTTGCTCGTCGTGTTCGCCTAATACTTACCAGGAGATTCGGAGTCCCGCATACAAGTTGGTGGCATGCGGCACCAAACCGTTTTCTTACGCCATCTACGCTGACAAACGATAAATGATACGACAAGCTAGATTGAATATGATATTGTAAGAGGTGGCACGAAAATTCGACAAATTTCGGAATTCAGTAGTATAACTCAACGACAAGTCGGGCGTTCGAGAAAAATTGAGGATTCAATCAACAATTATATACCCAAATACGTCTTTTCATTACATTGTCTTTATTTATTCATTGTCGATTCTTACATAAAAGGATTGTATTAAAATACAATATAAATGTTTACATGTAATGGTAACGTCCAATTTAAGGTCTTCTCTGTACAAGTACAGACGAGGTGTAAGAGTAGACCAGGCTTTGGAATTAATAACAATCCTCGAGACAGTTTCATTATTTCAGTGTTAATCTGTAGGTGATTTGACTATGTAAATGTTTTATAAAAGAAGTCAACGAAACTCAAAATGCAACTGCATGAATTCAAATAATATCTCGATGAAACCTAACGATGTTTATTGACGGGGTGAAAGAAGAAGAGTTCATTTAGATGGCATTCGTTTTCTCGTACGTTTCTTACGAAATGGAAATATTTATTGTGTTTAAATTAATACATATAAGGTCGTAGATACAGATCATTATGAATACATAACAGTTATCGAGTGAAAATAATATACAACGAAATGTACAAATTCTCTGTTATAAAGTACAGTTCTTTATACAATTCTCGGACTGAATTAGTCGTCTCACTAACACCCGAGCTCCATAGTCATCCTCCATTTAAATCGTCATCCATAGTAGTAAACTTTAAAATTACACAACTTCATCGGTCCTCGTCCACAAAATTCCCCATTAATTTTTGTACACGGCTGTTGATTCATTAATCCTAACATTTCGTTGTCGCACGCTCAAAGACTATCAGAGCTCGACGAGTTAGTTGAGACGGTAAATCCAGTCCTTCTAAATAGAATATAAATTATATTACATCAACTGACAAACAATATTCCAAGGGAACATGACACGAGGGGACGTTAACGAATTAACGGGAGCGTATCGTCTAAAACCTAACTTTACACAACTCCTAACGATTCATGGACCAGTAGTTCATCTTTTTTTTTCTCATTTTTTTTATACCTAAATTCGTACTGCTGCCTGGCGCAGCAAGTGTGTATGTGTGTGTGTGTGGAAGCGAGAAGACTCTGTCCACAGATAAATATTAAATATTAACGGACAAACAATGACCATGAATTACACCTTGAACGGTTTAAATTGATCTTTGCAGGCAGTAGAAAAATGAGAGAAACGATTCTGTACAAAGTTTGATCCAAGGACGGGTCGATGGCCACGAAACAATTGTCTGTCAAAAAACACGAGAAACTATTTTCCACGGACATTATAGAAAAATCCACCGTTTTGATCGTTCTCGACTCACTCTACCCATAAATACAGCGTGACATTAAAAAATCTTATGCCCTATATTTATCTTTTTTTTTTCTTTTTAATCCTTTGCCCTATATAATTATTTCTGCGTTTCGTTATTGTAATGTATCGTAATAAGGCGTTTTCGATGTCCGACATTTCCTTGTACGTACACAGCAAAATGAACCTAAAACCGTTGATACTTTTTTTTTCGTTACCCCACTATGCACACAAGACGGATCCGCTGTTACGACTAGCTTGAACAAGGTCTCAAAGGCACCCGCATCTTTTTCTTTCTCTCATTCTTGGCTTCTCTGTCATTTGTCGACGTATTCAGAGGAACAGAAGTATTCGTATACGATTCTGCAGTCATTGGAATCTGTACAATTCCTTGGAACACGATAAAGTCATAACTAGATCTCTCTGCAAAATAAAAATTGCATCGATTTCAATAATGTTCCAAGAACAGAAAATAAAGGAACTATGTTCTGGCGAGAAGTTTCAAACACAGTAAAATAAAAACCAATACAGTTTTTATTTTCTAATCCCGTTGTATATGTCTTCGCAGTGAAAAACACTTCTGTTCCTCGACATAGAATGCTTCTCAATGATTCCTGTTGTTACCAACACTAGCGATCATGTACAGTTCTGTCAATTCATATAGATGCTTTCTCTCAGTGCGCCGACAAATTAATTCACGTTCGTCTTATCGTATAAGTTGTTCAAACTGGAATTAATTGACAAGCTCCTAGAATTATAAAAGTAAAAATTCGTAAGCGAGAAATAAATAAATACAAATTAATTCGTAATTTACAAATACAGTTATTTACACGATCGCGATGCCAGTAACTTCTAGGGTGGACATTTCAGCTAGGGGTGTAATTATGCTAACAAGAATCATTGAGAGTCACTGTGCGAAACACGACTGAATCGAAACTTGTTAAGATCCAAGGTAACTGTGAAACTGGAAGGTATCTACGTTTAGAAAGTTCTTAATCCGAAGACGGACCTGTAAATTCAGCTTATCCTAGAAATGAGGAAACTATTGCGAGTATAATGATGCGCTACACGGTACAAAGGAATATTGAAAACTTCTGGTACACCGGTCGACTAATCTGAGACACGTTCTTGTTGGAAAACAGTTTTCACGAATACCATTTCTGACTAGTAATAATGAATATACTTTGAATTACAAAAAGGTTGCTATTATCCAAAGAGACCATTATCAAATTGAATTGAAAAAAACTGTCTCAAAAGTCTGCAGTTACGTCCTATCTGCTTTCCGTCTACGAACGAGGACGAGAGTAACTTGGATACACGGAGACTATCGAAATCATGTCAACACATAAAACAGGAGAGAGAAAAAACAATATTTAACAGGTCGAAACATTAAATAATATCGCACGATAATAAATATCAATGTTATATTATTTCGAGAATGTCGGGATTGTTTTCTTTCCATTTTAATAGTTGATATAATTTTGAGATTCCTCGTATATTCATGCGAGTCTCCTTGCCTGGAAAAACTGGAATATTGTCCAGTAGCAATTATCGTTGGTCGAAAGCATGGGCCAAGATTTAGGGTCGATGAGAAATGCTAATGAAGATTGTATAAGTATTTATAAAAAAAGGAAGATTGTATCCTAGCAGCAAGAGAAATATTGAGCGACAATAGGAAATCTGGCATGGCGGTATGCAGCTATACGACTATTAAATAGTTCTACTCGATGCATTTACAAATAAATTACGTGTGGCATTTAGTTTCGCATTAACGCTAACATTTCTGTCGTGCAGAGAAATACCAACAGGCCCCTATACTCTCGACCTTGTACACCATACGAAAAAGTACTGTGAAATCTTGCTCATGCTGTTCCAGGGGACGCATGCTCGTGATCGGATTTCATCTGAAGTTACTATCCTTTATTTTTTGCTTGCTCTTTACGTTGCCCTGTCCTATCGAAACTAATTATATTGCAGTATGTATAATATGTATGTATAATGCCCGAAGCTACGTGCCCCGCGCCGCAATATGTATATTTATATATATATGTATATATTTATATCTATATATATAAATATATGTATATCCAAACGAAAGGAAAACGATGTCGTCTCTAGCCTACAGTCGCATAATTGGCTAATCATGCCGTACCTACGGACCGTACGATAATGTACGGTCCAAGAGAATTTCTGGCATATCAAGGAAACATATTACCTAGTCTTATCTACACACGCTTCATCCTCCTCCTCAAATAAATACACGACTATCACATTAATACACGCGTCTCACCGATTCGCTCTCGCGCCTGTAAACGGTGGCTAACAGTCATCTCTCAAAGGACATTCCGACTCGATGACTTCAATAACGATGAATTCAATCGTGAAACGAGAAATCTGAGACTGATAATTTTTTAACGGTCTGGTAATTAACAATTTATCTACCGGCGTTTATTGGTCTTTCCAAGAACGGAGAAGTACAATTATTCTAATAAACTTGTCGAAAGCGTAAGTTACTTCTAATTGTTTCTTCTAAGATCTTTGTGAGAAGAAAATTGTTAAGCTTCGTTTAGGTGTAGCACGGTCGTTGAAAGACTCATTAACAGGTAGATAAAGTGTTAATACCTGAAAGTATTACGTCAGTGTAAAAGTTCGTGCTCGATTTCTTGTTGTATTTTAATACGAAATCGGGTACGAACTTTTGCACCGACCCAATATTTATTCCGTAGACGGGTTTCGATTTTTTGGATACGAATTAACAAATTACTCGTCAACAGTAACAAACAGAAATCGATGTCCTAAGAAATGCCATGCTTAGTTAGCCGCGAGTCATTGTTCCACGCTAATTTCTTGCCCCTTTCTCTCCGCAAAAAGCTCGCGAAACGGTACAAAATACATATTTCACGTCTCCGACCAATTTGATAAAGCTGCCCGAAAATGGGGACGGTTTCCCCTGTTTCCATCCTGTTTGGTTGAGGGCTCTTACTCCGGTTGGCATACTCGCTCGATTTAGATCCGAGTATTCGAACGTGTACTAATAGCTCGTATACCCGAGTACTCGGACTCAAATTTGGTGTAACGACACTGCGGAGATTTATGCAACATTGAAAATTCTAAAAGCAATTCAAAGAAGCAGGGACCCGGTGTCCTCAAATTTTTGCAAAATGGTTCACTTAAAGATAGCCAGAAAATATTTTCCACGCAATTTAAAATTATTCCTGTGCCAAGATCATTTTTCGATGGGTTTTTCCATACAAATACCCTCGCATATTTTCCTTACGTATTTTAGTTGATGTTAAAATACGTTTAGAAGCGATAATAGCACGTAGCCTCTGACTTACAAAATTAAGATTAAATAAGTTCATTTCTTATTTAAATAGTTTTGCAAGGATCGCGTAGAAAATATTTTTCATGTCATCATAGCTGAAGGACATGTTTAAGTGGCCCATTCTGCACTTGCTTCTATATGTTTGACATATCTTCCACGAAAGCATAGAATCCACAGTGTAATAATAAGCGATCCAAGTACTTGGAAACTGATAAGAGCCCTATTTGCGATTCGATGCGCGTCGCACTTGTCTAAGGACTTTTAGCTCTGGCTCTAAGGGGAAAACAACGGTGCGAGAACAGTTTCTACGACAATGAACATCCCCGGCGTCTCCTATTGGCCCTCTACCCGACAAGCATCCGCGACGACCGGAGCTGCGGACCTGTCCTCGAACATGTGCAACAACCTAAGCCTTTTGTCAGGACCTCGAGACGGTTTCAAAAACGATTGTTACACAAAGGTTCTGATTAAAACGATTACGAAGAGCCTTCGTCCCGAACAACTGCAACTGAAAATCAAAATTCCCAAACTACTATTTGTCTCAGTCTCCATTTCGAAACTGCGTAATCCTAGAACCGTTTCGGAACGGGCATAGTACCAACTAAATAACATTTATGGAACCAATAATTCAAACAGATAATAGTTCGAACTTGCAGTTCTTCATAGTTACTTCGAACGAAGGTTCTCCACGATTGTAATCAATTTTACAACAGCTTTTAAGCCCTGCTTTCGTCTGTTCGAGTCTGGCTCCGGATTCGTTTCAAATTAATAACACTAGGCCCCTAAAGCGCAGCTCGTTCCTATTTAGAAAACGCAACGGCATACGACTCTCAGTCAAACAGCATCGCCCGGTTCCTCGAGATCATCCTCGGACTCGCCGAGAATGATGCTTCGCAGGCGACCTTGTGACACCTGCCCTTCCAAATCCGCGAGATCCTCGGCGCGCGCGCTTTCTTCTTCGTCTTCTTCTTCGTCTTCGTCGATGGACCTCCGCGTCCACGTTTGATTGTACTTCCACGATCCTGTGCCGATCACGCAGGCTCGTGAACAGACAGTCTTGTGTCTCGCCAAGCTTCTCACGAAGCCGTGTCCTAGGCGGCGCTTAGCTCTTCGAGTGCACGTTCGTTTTCTGCGCCTTCTTCTTCCGCGCCGCCAGCATGTCGTAGAACGGGTTGTGCGATATGCTCTGCCTGAAATTAAACAATCATGTTAGAACGGCTGGGAAACGTGCAGTCATTCAATGGCCTTCGAGGGCTGCTTAAACATTCCCTTTTCTTAATTATGAGCTGGGAATAATTTAGAATAGTATTTTTAAATGCCTTAACAATTCCACTGTTTTGTATTTGGTCTACCCTTTTCTTTTTTGAATGCGGAAAAACCGGAGTCTAATATTTACAATTAAAATCCTAGTCGCAGTCCCTCACTGGACATTAAATCTAGTGCCTAAACCAAGCACCTCGACTAGGGCTGCCAACTGTAAGATCCCTAGCCTAGTGCAGAGAGTATTCATTACAAAGTATATAAGAGAGTATAAATTACAAAACTGCTTCTCTTTCTAAGACCACGGTGTTTAAAGTATTGTGCAATATATACGATGCAAACAATATTAAAATACAGAATTTAAGGGAGATCAACTGCAAAATTTTGCAGGCAGAACCCTCTCTGGGCAAAAGGCCGAACTCTGAATTGAAGTTACAGGTTCCTACGGCTGATAATTGTACCAATAACTTCGTAACTTCTCCACATTTTTTTTTCCTTTTTAACGAACAGGAATTCCGGCCGAAACGGACTCGAGCAGAGTTCGCTTAAAATTCCCCGAGACAAAGCCTGCAGATAATTGCGACGGTTTCGCAGGAATCCTCGCACGCACACACGGCCTTCCTCCCCCTTTCTTTATTATTTATTTATTAAAGGGTTCACGGTAGCGTGAAAACGCGGCTAGAAGTACCACGGGCTGGCCGTGCTTCCCCCTTAATTTATTCGCGAACCGAACAGCGACGCAACGAAACGCAAAGCAACGCAGACTTACCGCACGCACTTGATCCATTCTTCTTTCTCCTCGTCCGTGGCCGCGGACATTCTGTACACAGTGTGCTTACCTGCAATAAACGTGAAGAGTAACGGTTAACGGCGCGGTTCTCTGCCGTAATTACCGGCGCGACGCGAGAAAGAAAAAGAACAAGGGGGGAAAAAAAGGGAACCGCGTTTTAAATGACGGAGCGGCACGCACACGCGACCCGATCGCGCCACGTGAGAAACAGATACTTTTGTTCCCAACGTTTTCGCTCGGCCACAATGTTCCCCGGCTCTTTTTAGCTTCCACGAATTGAATCGCAAATTGTAGCGAGGTTTCGCTGCTCGTGGGAACCGCCGGGAAAAATTGATCGGCAACTCGAGCAACGAGGAATAAAGAATGCACCGAGCTCTTTGCGCCTGCCTCTTGTCCCAAGGCAAATTTTAAAATTTATATTCAAATTTCTCTGCAATTTACCGGGAAATTTCATGTGAAATTCTGAAGAGAAAATTTCGAATTTTTTAAGAGCACGAGGGGGATGTTTAACCCTCGAGTGGTCTATTAAAACCCCTGCAGCGCCATTTAAATTTGTAATGGCGACGACAATTACACCTTGTGCATCGATGTGTAACCACTTGAAAACTTATACTAATTGTTACTGCCTCGCTATGACTCTAATAGTGAAAAGTCGAATCGATTTTCCGGTCCCAAAACGTTGAAAATGAATCTTTACTCTCGAACATTGAGTCGTGAACTTGTTATGAGGACGTCAGACAGAATCGAGTGAATACGAACATTCTAGAGATTCTAATCAGCGCAACTATGAAAGAGATCGCAGGACAAGGGGTGTAACGAAGTCGATGCATTTTTCAAATGCACTTCGAAGGCCCACTTAAGGATTAATTACGGCTAGAGGGGAAATTTTCGAAGCGGAACGCCGCGAGCGAGCGAATCATTGGCCGCGGCGCGAGCCAGGGTGTGCGCATGATTAATTCCTAGGTATCCGTGGTTGGGTACCTTCGACGACTTTGCCCTCGCTGTCGGTTTTGCACGCCTTGATGAACTCGGATCCGGCGGCGTACAGCTCGAAGCAATGCGGCTTGTGCCGGTCCTGCACCTCTCTAACCTGAATGTTCTCCAACGGTATGATGCCCCGTGGCTCCTTGTCGGTGGTGTACTCGAAGTAGTACAGACAGTTGTCGTTCAGTATGAACCATCGTCTCTTCCAGCTCTTGTAACGTCCGCCTGCAACAATGGATCGGCCGTATGTAGCTGAGGATCGATGCACCGATCGCAGATGCGTTATTTACCTGCTGTCTCCGTCATGGGCAGCAGAGGGACAAAGCGATCCGATATAAGAATATGTTGGTACACAGACTTCTAACGATCGTCGTCTTGTCGGGGGTCTCACACTATCGCGGGAACCGCGACTCCCAAACGGTCTCCATTCGCGACCCTTAGTTTCCTAGGTAACTTCCCAGATCTTTGGCACCCTAGGCCACTAGTTTCCCAGGTCTATAGGTTTCAAGGTCTCTATATCCCCCAGGTCCCCAGGTTTCTAGATCTCTGTATCCCCCGCGGTTTCTAGCGCCCTAAGTCTCTATATCCCCTAGATCTCTATATCCCCCAGGGTTTCTAGGCTCCTAGATCTCTACATTTCCCAGGGTTTCTAGGCTCCTAGATCTCTATATCCCCCAGGGTTTTTAGGCTCCTAGATTTCTATATCCCCCAGGATTTGTAGCGCCCTAGGTCTCTATATCCCCCAGGGTTTCTAGGCTCCTAGATCTCTATATCCCCCAGGGTTTCTAGGCTGCTAGATCTCTATATCCCCCAGGGTTTCTAGGCGCCTAGATCTCTATATCCCCCAGGGTTTCTAGGCTCCTAGATCTCTATATCCCCCAGGATTTGTAGCGCCCTCGGTCTCTATATCCCCCAGGGTTTCCAGGCCCTAGATTTCTATATCCCCCAGGATTTCTAGCGCCCCAGGTCTCTATATCTCCCTAGATTTCTATGTCCCCCTAGGTTTGTAGCCGCCTAGGACCCTAGATCTCTAGCCCCACAGGCCCCCTAGATTTCTATCTCCGAAACTTCAAGTTACCCAAGCGTGCCAAATCTGTAGACTTCTAGATTTCTGGCTCCCCAGGTCCCCAGCCTCTAGGCTTTCCAAGTCTCGCTCTCTCTCTCTCTCTCTCTCTCTCTCTCTCTCTCTCTCTCTCTCTCTCTCTCTCTCTCTCTCTCTCCCAGGGCCGATGATTCACCAAGGCCGGCCCGAGCCGAAATACCTGGACCCCCTATCTAGAACCGCTGACAGTATCCTTGGAATGCGTCCGAATAATGCTGAAAATATTCGAGCCATCCGTGGCGCTCGCTCCACAAGGCCGAGAGTTTGGGAGACGCTGTTCCGGGACGTTCTCGCTCGCACCTTCGCGACGGAATTTTAAATATTTTATGGACCGTTTCGTTCCACGGCGTGCTACCGGGACTCGTTAGCGAGGCCAGCCTAGCGGACCTTTTATGAGAGCTAGATCGGACGGGGACAATGACTGTTCTCTATTGTTGACATTGAGAAAAGCTTATCTAGCGCTGGCTATCCGGAGCTTCTGTTTGAACTCGTCTCTGATTTAACATGTCCAAGTCGATTAACAGGAACATTGTCCCCGTCGCAGTTCGACCGACTGTGCGTCAACGATAACGCGAGAGTGTCAACCATGTAAAATTCCGCCGCGACGTGAACCCTTTGCAGCAACGACGCGCTCTCTAACTGTCGAATACCCGAACGACGTATCCTCGTCCGTGAATTGATTTACACGGATCGATCGAGAGACGACAGGATCGCGGTGCATGTATCTTGCGCATCCTGCTGCCACCCGCATGTCACGGAAGCGATGCGTATCGCCGTGACGCTCCGTGGGCGGCCGTACACGCTGCCTCCTCGAAACATGACGGATCGTGCGAAGAGCGAGTTAGGGGAGGAAGAGGGAGCGCCCGAGAGAACGAGGGGGTGGCTGGCTCGATCAGGAAATGAAACAAATGGAAAGTGAATTACGGTGCTCCTCCGTGCGTGCTCGCGGCCGCCCAATAAAACTGTTTATCGCTCTTATTGAATAAAACAAGTGGGCAAGCAGACGGTGACACGCCAAGGAAACGAGGATGATAAACAACGGTGCAATTAGAGCCAACCCCCTCAGCGCAATAAGCGTTCGTGCTCGAGTAACCGTAACCTTTTCACGAAAGCAGGATTAAACCCAAATCGCATCTCGCTGCTAGTTCTCGCAGCTGGTTTCTTTTCGTCAGCATTATATTGAAAGTGGACATGTGCTCTTCGCATGATCTAGTAGATCTCTGGTGCGCTGGCAAAAAAGTATACAGTAAATTTTGGTCTAATATGTATTACCGGTTACCTAGGTCTCTAGTTTAGTGAATGCATAGGTCACTAGATTCCCTAAATTTGTAGCTCCCTAGATCGCTAGATTCCCTAGATTCTCAGCCCCCAAGTCACTAGATCCCTAGGCCTCTAGTTTCCTAGATTCTTAGCTCCCTAGGTTTCTAGATTTTCCTAGTTTACTAGCTCCCTAGATCACTAGATTCCCCAGATTCTGGGCGCCCTAAGTCACTAGATTCCTAGGTCTCTAATTTCCTAGATTCTTAGCTCCCTAGGTTTCTAGTTTTTCCTAGTTTACTAGCTCCCTAGGTCACTATATTACTAGGTCTCTAGCTTCCTAGATTATTAGCTTCCTAGGTCACTAGACTCCCTAAATTTTTAGCTCCCTAGGTCACTAAATTCCCAGATTCTGAGCGCCCCAAGTCGCTAGATTCCTAGGCATCTAAGTTTTCTAGATTCTTAGCTCCCTAGGTTTCTAGTTTTCCTAGTTTACCAGCTCCCTAGATCACTAGATTCCCCAGATTCTGGGCGCCCTAAGTCACTAGATTCCTAGGTTTCTAATTTCCTAGATTCTTAGCTCCCTAGGTTTCTAGATTTTCCTAGTTTGCTAGCTCCCTAGATCACTAGATTCCCCAGATTCTGGGCGCCCTAAGTCACTAGATTCCTAGGTCTCTAATTTCCTAGATTCTTAGCTCCCTAGGTTTCTAGTTTTTCCTAGTTTACCAGCTCCCTAGATCACTAAATTCCGCAGATTCTGAGCGCCCGAGTCACTAGATTCCTAGACCACTAGTTCCCTAGATTCCCTCTGGGTTTCTAGTTCCCTAGATCTCCAACTCTCTAGTTCCCTAGATTCTTCGCTCCCTAGGTTACTAGGCCCCCAGATCCCTAATCTCGCGTCTAAAATCTAACACCTGCCAATGGAGAACCATTGTGCCTCCAATGTTTTTTGTTTTTCAGAGTCAATATCAATCCAAAAATTTCACGCCCGCATTCGCAACTAAAATGCTTTTGCACTGACGTGAACTCTGACTTGTACCGTTCCGCTCGCCCACCAGAAAGCATCGTTGAGGCGCGCAAAAAGGAGACAATTTCACCGAAGGTCTAGTTCGTCGGCTGTAAAGGGTTAACGTGTCTCCATTCATCCGGACCACGGGAATTCTCTGAGGCAAGATGGCGGCCCGCGACATTCTATACACGAATCAGCCGCGCCCCGCCGACATTCTCTCCGCAGCCGCACAAAAGAGATCTCCCCGTGTCTCCGATCCACACCAGGACGAAAGCTGTCGAGATTGCGTACGTCGCACGGAGGACGCGCGCAGCCGAGTTCCCTGCGAACCGTTACCTTGCTTCCAGAGCCAGCCCTCCTTGTCCGGGTTGAAGAACGTGTGCATCAAGTCGTTCCCGTCGTCCTCCGGGATCTTGAACGGCTCTGTCTTTATGCTCTCGTAGAGGCTCTGAAAGGAGACATTCCGTTTTCGAAGAACCATGTTCCAACAAAAATACGCTAAACGTTTCGCACTATCTGCGACAGCCGGTTACCCTCGGTAACGTCGATCTAACTTTGCGCGAGCAATTTCGGGGTGGGAAAGTACTAACTTCTCTTTGGTGGTAGTTCGCCGTATTCGCTGCGACTATAGCGCGAAGCTAGCTTGTGTCTCCTATCGTTTGCGTTCACCTAATGGGGTTGCAAGGGTGTCGAAGAGCTATTTTACTTGGGTCTTCGATATGTATTGAGTTGCAGGACTGTTCGGACATCGTGTCTCCTCGTCAACGTTGCAGTAATCATTTTTAATATCAAATGTTAAATTCGAGAATTGAAGGGTTCAACACTGTTCATGAAATAAGGGCTCGCTATTCGTAAAACAGTGCTTATTTTTTACCGAGTTCTATAATTCTCAAAAATAGCAGGTCCCACTAGTTGTAAATAGACTGATTTGTCTGCAAAATAAAAATTCTCTGCTTCTATTGCAAGAGACAGGAGCCGAAGAGGCCATGTTCTTAAATTATTTCAATCGTTAAATATATTTAAATTGCCCCTACTCATTTCTGTCGCAAATGCATAAAATCCACAGTCCAGTAATAACCGAGTAAATAAACCAAATCGTTTAAAATATTTTATTTAATTTCTCCTGGATACTTTAGCATTCGTCTTATCAAAAACACGAGAAGATGGCCGACCACTTTTCCCGACTGAATTGTTCGAAGAGGGGTCCAGAGTATTTTTCGCGCAGCGCGTCGCTTAGGTGATATTCAACGCGCTGGCACCGCTTTGCATAAATCTATGATTAGGGCATCAATGCAACGGACTTCCCCGTTAGCACCGGCGCGTTCGTCTAATAGCCGCGAGCGCGACTTCTAAAGCGCGACAATTGCTTTATATCCTGGTCAGCCACGAGGCTCGCGGATGCTAACACGCCACTTTGGCGACCTTTCGCGTGTGCAAGCCCGATGACGCGCGTCCGTTGTTGCCGCACGGCCATTCTGTTATTTATTCTGTTTATTAGAGCCCGACTCGACCGATACGCGAGCGAGATCTACGCTGACACGCGATGGAATTTCTAGACACGTATTGATTCAGTGCTGTTTGCTTTCCGCGTTCTTTCCTCGTGCCGCAGAATTTCAATTTACCGCCGCGTCATCAATCATTCAATTCCCAGACCGCCATCGGTCGTCAATTACCAATTTTCGTTCGTCTTCCTGCAATCGTCGATTTTTAATCCGTCCTCGATCATCAATCTTCGCGCGTCAAATTTCAATGATCAATCTCCAATCGTTCAATGAGCAATCTACAATCATCATTACGCGACAAACAATCTTCAAACACATTCATCTTGAATCGCCAACCTTCAATGATCAATCGCCAAACATTCATCCTCCAACATTTATATCGTCAAACATTCATTCTCCAACATTTATATCGTCAAACATTTATCCTCCAGTATTTATATCTTCACACATTTATCTTTATACATTCATCTTCAAACATTCATGTTCAAACATTCACCTCCAAAGATCCAGATCCTGTCACCAGTTTCAACTGGTACATCCGTCTCGAAACTATCGGCCTCCGATGATCAATATCCAATGATTGATCACCAAACAATCATCTGCAAACATTCATCCTCCAACATTTATCTCCAAACATGCATGTTCAAACATTCATCTCCAAACAATCATCTACATACAAACATTCATCCTCCAACATTTATATCTTCAAACATTCATCTTCAAGCACTCATCTTCAAGCTCTCATCTTAAAATATTCATCTTCAAACATTCACCTCCAAACATCCAGGTCCTGCAATCAATTTCATCCAGGTCAGTCATCGATCTCCAACCATTGGTTGATCCGTCCCGAGACTATGGGCCTTGAATTATCCTGCATCAATCATCAAAAATGCGCTATCAATCCGCATTCATCGAGCATCAACTCTGATACACATTCAGGATAGCTGTCTACCATCGGCAGTATAGTGAATATTGGCCAGCGGCCAGCGAACGCATCGGATCCACAGAATTCGTCGACAAGGTTCCGAGCAGCGCAGCGTCCGCTCATTAATGCAACGAGCTGCAATCAATCGCGCGAACGTATCATTTTCATCTTGCGGTGGGCGGTCGGCACCTGATGTTCAAACACCGGTGCCATAATAACGGTGGCGCACAGTTTTCCGCGGTCGCGCTTTAGAAAAGCGACAAATTGAAACTCCAGCGTGTATCGGCGGCCGGTATCGCGTCCAATTACATCGGGGACCGTGTCGCCAGCGAGTATCGCCGTCGATTTACTGTTACGAATCCGTTCGAACGTAGGTGTTTCCGGCAGACCGCCCTAATCGTTACCGTTGCTCCGCGGCGGCGAAACTGTTTCACCGGTCGCCGCGACTTTGTTCGGCTCCGACGAACGTAATCAGCTTTCTGCGATTGAGATTTAAGATTTGATACCGCTGGCACTGTGTCCGTTACCTACCCCAATCCACCTCGTTTCGAAACCCAATTAACGCCTGTGCGACACCTACGCGACACCTCTACGCAGAAAATAGCTTTTTGTTTACAGTCATCGTAGTTCAAGGTGGCCAGATTAGATCGGGACACAGGATGTAGCGACTGAAAGAAGGCGTCATTCTTTCGTTCGCCATCTTGAATGTCGATTGCTCAATACATTGCTTCAACAATTAACCATATGTTACTCGTACGAAGACCACAAAATGTCGAACATTTGAAGAAGGGGACACGCTATAGTCCCCAAAATACATCTTGAAGATGCCGAACTGGCAATTAGTTCAACGAATCCCGAAACATCAGGACATCTGGCCACCCTAGCCTGAAGATTAAGGCCCTGCCCGAAAGATCAAGGTCCTACTCTGAAGATCGAGGTCCTATCCTAAAGAAGGTCCCACCCTAAGGATCGAGGTCCTGTCCTCTAGAGCAAGAGCTACTCACCACGAGGAGCTCCCGCGGCAGGTCCCCGCCATTGTTGATGCCCCTGTTCATGGAGATGAACTGTTCAACGCTGGGTTTGTCCTTGACGCTGGGATTGTGCAGGGAGGTGTTCAGCATGATGATAGCGAAGCTGAGCACGTAACAGGTGTCGGTGTTGGTGAAGATGTTCGGGTTCAGCTGGCAGTACCTCTGTGCGAAGCACTCCATCATCCTGTCGATCTTCTGCGCCTCGCCCGGCAGCCTGAACGACCAAAGGAACTGTCGCAGCGCCTGCACCAGGATCAGGTCCGTGAAATCGTGCAGCTCGACGAACGCCCTGAGCACCCTCTCGTTGAAGTCGTGCCTCTCCCCTAAGTAGTCGCCTATCGCCGTCTTGTTCAGGCCCTCGCCTTTGTAGAGGAACTGCGCGACGTCCTCGGGCGTCGGCGCCAGCAGGTTGTGCTCGATCAGGTACTCGATGCCCTTCTTCGGGTCCATGTTGAACTTCTTGCGGCCGATCGACGTCTGCTTCGCCTTGTTCGACGGCTTGGTCTCGTCGGCGGCGAGACCTCCGCCCTCCATCGCCTCCATCTCGGCCACCACCTCGCCCAGCTCATCTTTCAGTTGCTGGAAAAAGAAGAAACGGAAAGTGTCAGGAGGCTCTTGCACCGGAACGGCTTCCTCGCGCGTCAACGATCCCAGGGGATGCCGACGAACTGAGAGACACACTTGGGGAGCAGTCTTCTACCTGAAGACTGCTAGGAAATAGGGTGAAATTCCATGGGGGTGGTGGGGACCTTTAGACTCCCCCTATTGTTGCGCTTTGCCTTAGGGGTAGGGGGCTGTTAGTTGTTTGGTGAACAGGCTTGTGAGGGAGCGGGAGATCGGGTATAGTATAGTATAGTTTCGAGTCTCGAGTATAGTTTCTTTAGTTGGAGGTAGGCCCCCAGTTTCCTAGGTCCCTAGGATCTCTAGCTCCCTAGGCCACTAGCTTCTTAGACCCCTAGGTTTCTAGCTCTCTAGCTCTCTAGCTCTCTAGCTTCCTAGATCTGCAGCTCCCTAAGTCTCTACCCCCTCTAGGCTTTTAGCCCCCTAAGTCTCTCTACCCCCTCTAGGCATTTAGCCTCCTAACTCTCTGGCCCTCTAGGTTTCTAGCCCCCTCTAGATCTCTAACTCCCTAGTTTACTAGATTTCTAGCTCTCTAGCTCTCTAGCTTCCTAGATATGCAGCTCCCTAAGTCTCTACCCCCTCTAGGCTTTTAGCCCCCTAAGTCTCTCTACCCCCTCTAGGCATTTAGCCTCCTAACTCTCTGGCCCCCTAGGTTTCTAGCCCCCTCTAGATGTCTAACTCCCTAGTTTACTAGGTTTCTAGCTCTCTAGCTCTTTAGCTTCCTAGATATGCAGCTCCCTAAGTCTCTACCCCCTCTAGGCTTTTAGCTCCCTAAGTCTCTACCCCCTCTAGGCTTTTAACCCCCTAAGTCTCTCTACCCCCTCTAGGCATTTAGCCTCCTAACTCTCTGGCCCTCTAGGTTTCTAGCCCCCTCTAGATCTCTAACTCCCTAGTTTACTAGATTTCTAGCTCTCTAGCTCTCTAGCTTCCTAGATATGCAGCTCCCTAAGTCTCTACCCCCTCTAGGCTTTTAGCCCCCTAAGTCTCTCTACCCTCTCTAGGCATTTAGCCTCCTAACTCTCTGGCCCTCTAGGTTTCTAGCCCCCTCTAGATCTCTAACTCCCTAGTTTACTAGATTTCTAGCTCTCTAGCTCTCTAGCTTCCTAGATATGCAGCTCCCTAAGTCTCTACCCCCTCTAGGCTTTTAGCCCCCTAAGTCTCTCTACCCCCTCTAGGCATTTAGCCTCCTAACTCTCTGGCCCCCTAGGTTTCTAGCCCCCTCTAGATCTCTAACTCCCTAGTTTACTAGGTTTCTAGCTCTCCAGCTCTCTAGCTTCCTAGGTCTGCAGCCCCCTAAGTCTCTGACCCCCTAGGCTTCTAGCGCCCTAGATCTCTAACTCCCTAGTTTACTAGGTTCCTAGGTCTCCAGATCCCTAAGTTTCCTGGATCTCTAGGTCCCCAAGTCCCTAATTGTTCACTTCTCGACTGTGCTCCTCTTCCTGTCTGTTAACCTCATAGATCCCAACTTCTCAGTAGCTCCTATCTTCTTATAACTTCAAAACTCCCGACATCCTGCCTTCCAGCTCCCAGATCGGGAGTCGTCGATTTCGGCTAATCCTGGCTAACTTTTTAATGAGGCTTACCACAGCCAGGCAATTCAAAGTTGCGGGGCTAAATTGTTTGCCGCAACCGCTAACGATCACGATTTTACGTAGAAAATTTATAATCCTTCGCGGACGGGAAGTTTATCTGTTGCATTTTTGAGCGAGTCGAATGCGCTCGGTCCCCTCTGCGAAACAAAATTCTGTGTTTCACGAGCGGAATTACGCCGGTGGGATTGTTGCGTTTAATAAAAATTCCCAACTGTCTCTCCACGAGAATTCCGTGCTCCTACAAAAGGATGTCGCGTTCAACAAAAATTAATTGGACACGATTGAAATTTCCAATTTTTCTCGGTTGACTCTTCCCGATCGTTCGGACCTACTGCGGAGGATCTAAATAAGGATTCTAGGTGGCGAGAGAAACATACTTCACGAGCGCAACTCAGCGTTCCTCGAACGAGATAACAGAGGCTCAGGTTATTACTGGAAGCAGACCGTTCCGAGTAATATTTGAAGAGCGAGCCAACCTCGGGTAATCTCACGTCGTAAATCAAAACCAAGCCCCGCCACGCGGAATTGAACGTTTCTCGCGTCGTCGTCCAATTCAGAGAGCCCGCCTACAGTAAGTATTTCTTGCCTATTTTATCACCGATGCGACCGAATCCACCCACCCCTGATTCCCGGCCGTTTAAACCAAGTCCTTCACCTGCCATCCCCCCGCCCACTCGCGATCCAGATAAGCCGAGCACCTTTCAAGGGTGGCTACCAAGAGGGAAGAAGCGTAGTCACTAGTGACACCCGACCACCTTCATCGAACGCTCGAGAGCGTTTCCTGCTGGCGGGCTTTCCATACTAACCGGCCCTGCGACCGGAAACCATGCGCAAACTTCATCGCCGATTAACAAGATTATTCGGGGGCCCTCGGACCTTCTAACTTCTGAGCGCAAAAGTTTCCAAACTTCGGGATCACGTTGATTTTAGCAACTTGTAACAACTAAGAATTTTGTTTCGGTTGATAAGAGTACGGCGAGTTTGATCACCGGACTGCGGGTCTTTACGGAAAATCAAAATGGTTGAGATATATCAGGTCGTCCCATAAGTTCCTGCCGTGGATAGGTTTACATTATTCACCATCGAAAAGTATTTAAATGAAAAACTGTAGAAATTTTATGGTGACGGCACGATGTCTTTGCCGAAAAGGTCAGAAGAGGTTGTGGAATGAAAGGGTGATTAGATATTTCATTTTTGGAATTTAAATGGTACAAGAGTAAACGGCACGAACTTATGGGACGACCTAATAGAAGTTCGATTCTCTTTTTAAATAACTTCGGTGAGAGTGGTGCAACAGCATGTTCTGTTTGTTCAAATGTTCTTCCCGAAGCATTGAAGGAGCTAATTCCCGTGATCGGGAACCGCAGGTGTGTTTCTTTTTTTTTCCGTAGAACGCTTTAATTTCCAGTAATTCCATTTTAACAGTCCGGCGCACATTTTCCCGGGCGAACAAAAGGGAGAAGGGAAACACGGGAATTGTTGACTCGCAGGAAGCGGGGCTTAAAAATAATAAGGGGTTTTCGAGGAGCACCGAAACGCGCACGGTCCACCTCTCGATTTTCTTTCTCTCTCTCTCTCTCTTTCTTCTCTCTCGGCGCTCTCGGTTAGGCGAATCCAAGTTTCCCCGGTGCGTCGCAATTAAAGAGGCCGT
Organism: Halictus rubicundus; assembly: GCF_050948215.1. Classification (NCBI taxonomy): domain Eukaryota; kingdom Metazoa; phylum Arthropoda; class Insecta; order Hymenoptera; family Halictidae; genus Halictus; species Halictus rubicundus. The sequence goes on along the minus strand of NC_135157.1, from coordinate 14,065,709 downwards.
GTTTTTCCGGAAGTGTCTGATCCCGGATTAAGGTCGGAGGCGGTGGGTTCCCCGGGTCAAAACATAACCGTGAGACACGGACTCCGGAGTCGAACGTCGTCGCACGGACGCCGCGGAAAATAATTTAGAGGAAACCAAACGAAAATATACTCCGTTCGCCGAGTGGAAAGTGCGGTTCCGTCGAACACGGGAAAATAATAACCGTGCGATAAGCTCGACCGAGTTCTTCTCCCATTGACCCCGTAGGAAACCTCTCGAAGGTGGAAACGAGGTAATGGTGGTCCACGTTCAAATTTTCCAAGTTCCCAGTCCCGCGAGTCCGATTTCTCAGGAGAGACGCGAAACTTCCTTCATTCTCGAAATTCCGAAATTCTGATTCGTTTCTGAATCATTCGGACGAAAAGTTGCTCTGCGTACTTAAAACGCGTTATCATTCCCTTCATTCAATAAAAAGGTGCAAACTTTCCCCATAAAAGAAGTTACGCGTTCCCGTAAAACAGGATCGAAGAATGCTCCAGACAGCAATTCCCGTCCGCCATTTTTAATTCCGCGCTAGTAACAAAGTTACCGAAGAGCAGTCCGCTGATTCGTACCATAAAATTCGCGCAGCCTTTCCAGGGTCCGATTCCAGAAACTTTTTGAAATTTCGAAGGGGACGGAGGAAAAAAAAAAATATTGAAAAGATCGGAAGAACAGAGTCCTCGTTTGTTCGGCACGAATCCCGCTTAATTACCGACCAAAAGGATATCCGGCATAATTAATCCTCGGCTTTCTTTCCCGAGAATATTCATCGATCTCTCGCCGGTTCCGCGTGGAATTGTTAACCCGATTTCCAGGAATTGTCAAACTTAATTGCTCGCCCAGTTTTCTGTTTACTTCCCACTTAGGCCGGGAATGATTTGTTTCCAACGACTTTCGATTCGCGATTATTAAACCACCGGCAGTCGGGCGACTGGGAGCGACGACGCCATTTTGGTTCCGCTTTCCGCCATTGCCGGAGTAGACGCAGCGTGTTCAGAAGTCAAAGTTTAATGAAATTCTTGCGATTATTATGCTGGCGATCTCCGTGAGAATGCCTGTTTTCTCGTGCTATCTTAACGAGTGTGTTTTGGTGAATGAAATGATTTTTTATGGCAGCAGTCGAGACAATAGGAGCGTTTCTAAAAGAAGATGAAAGTGGTATGATTAAATTTGCAAAAGTTACTAATATTCTTGCAATTATTAAGCTGTAGATTATGAGGAGAATTTTTATTTTATTGAATTATCTTGTGAAAAACGAAAGAAATATTTATTTGGGTGACTAAACGATTGTTTATAGTAAAAGTGAGATTGTAGAAACGTTGCTTAGTGTTTAATCCTTCGTCTTAGGATTCTGCTTTCACAATTCAATGTTTCAATAATTTATTACATGAAAAATAATTTTATATTCCTAGGGAGCACATTTACATACATTACATTTACGTACATTTACTTTAAAGATTAAATTGAACATTGAGTCTTTAAGGTTAAAATTTAAATGCTTGCAAGTAACGTTTTGTTCGAGTTTCATGCAAATAATGTTTTACTCCAGCCCGAAGGATGGAAATAATGTTTTGCGCTTATTCGGTGCAGCTCGAAGTTTCTTCAGCATCGTTTCTTATCAACTTCCGGCAATTTCTTTCGGACACAAATGCACACGTATCCGCAGTGCACCGACTCGTTCGTGTTGCAGCAAACACGCTAATTGTTGCCAGCCCCAGAAGGTATTTTTTATTTACGATCACGTTCAGAGAAAGTTCCGCGATGCCCTGAAAAGCGAGTCGCCGTATGTTACGTCCGCTGTTACAGTGCGAATGAAATTTGTGGCGGTCCCGTAACGCAATTCCACTGTCTGCAGAACTTGTTGGAACTTGCGAAATTGTTCCTCGGCTTTTGCACGCGCGATTATTAAAAATCCCGTCTACTTTTATCATCTCAACGAACTTCTGATCCCGCGAACGGACGGAAAAGCATCGAACAAATGCCAAAAAATTCAGCCGAAACATTTCTTGCCGTTACGAGACTGTGGATCTTAGGCGAAATAAAAATTTTCCGAGTCGACGGGAGCAGAAATTTTCTAGAATTTTTCGTTTCGGTGAGTCGAAAATATGCAGAAATGTTCTTCTGCCTTCTGTAATTTTGCGTTTCACTAATTTTTGCAGCCCAATCACTATGCTCGCAAAATTTACTACACAAAATTGAAGAGTGTGAAAGAAGCAGCGTGTACTAAAAGATAGGGAATGCTAAAAAATTGACATAAAATATGGAGGGAACGCAGAAAATTCGGCATCGATAATCATGCTCGCAAGGAGCCATCGGAATTTCGGGGGACCGCGATGGCTTCCGCTCTGTTTCCCCGAAAATCGTGCACGATCAGATTGGATGGGGCGGCCGGAGGTCGAAGATCTCTGAAGATTGCCGGGCAAATAATCGTGCCCGGCGAAGCACCTGCCGTTTGCTCTTCAGGGTCTTCCAGCAGCGACTCGTTTCCACGATCTCTATCCCCCCTCCCCTCTCTCTCTCTCTTTGTCTCTTTCTCTTTGTCCTTTGCATAACATCGCGGAGCGTTCCGTTTCTACCGAGGTCGGTTCTACCTTCTTCGCTTTGAGTCCTCGGTACGACTCGTAAATCGTTTCTTTTGTTTTATACCTGTCTTATGCAATTACATTTAATCGTGCATCGTCCAAGGATAGTCACCTGGTTCCGCGAGTCGCAGGAACTTTTTATTACTCCAGATATGGAGCACCCGAGCCGTTCGAGTCCATCTTTCTGTCGGTGAGAATTTTTGACCCATTTTAAACTGTGCAGTGTGTATTCTGTTCATTATACCGATCCTTACTGTAACGTTCTCTTCTCTGGTTTCTCTTAATTTCATATTCCCTATGTTCCATTAATTCGATATTCTATGTTTTATTAATTCCATTTTATGTATTCTGTTGATTCCGCTTTCTATATTTTATTAATTCTATTGATTCTATTTTCTACATTCTATTAATTCTATTTTCTATATTTTCTATTTTCTATACTCTACTAATTCTATTTTCTATATTTTCTATTTTCTATACTCTACTAATTCTATTTTCTATATGCTATTAATACTATTAATTATATTGATTCTATTGATTCTAGTTTCTATGTTCTGTTAATTCTACTTTCTGTATTCTGTTAATTTTATTTTCTATATTCTATTAATCCTACTTTGTATGTTCTATATATTCTACTAATTTTATTTTCTATATTCTATCAATTCTATTTTCTATATTTTCTATATTCTATTTATTGTATTAATTTCATTTTCTATATTCTATTAATCCTACTTTGTATGTTCTATTTATTCTACTAATTTTATTTTCTATATTCTATTAATTCCTTTTTCTATATTTTATATTTTCTATACTCTACTAATTCCATTTTCTATATACCATTAATTCTATTAATTCCATTAATTTTATTTTTTATTTTCTATGCTCTATTAATTCTGCTGATTCTACTTTCTACATTCTGTTAATCTTATTGATTCTATATTCTACTGACATCATATCCTATTTATTCAACATTCCACTGATACCATATTCTATTGATTCCATGTATGTTGCAGTCCCGCTTAAAAATTCATTAGAATTGTTAAAAGACTCCACCTTCGGTGTGTCACCTAGGAAAGAATTCTGTCCGCAAAATAAAGAGCGGAACGCGTTCGCGAGAAATGAACTTCCTCAGATTTCAGTCGCGTCGGTACGACACGGCGTTCGTTCGTGTCTTGTCGCGTTCTCCATCGACAAGTGTTCCACGACAAAAGCGGACGCGGGACGTGTAACGCATCGTGAATGTATCCGGTTAAAAATAAACCGTGCTTCCTTAGGCAGAGGGCTGCGATAAACAGTTTTAGGGCGAGCCCTCGCCCGAAAGGAAGCGGAAAATTTACGTCGGCGAGCCTCGGCTACCACCGGATAACTTCTTTCCTTCCGTTTCTGCGTCTGTGAAAGTCCTTCGCGACCGGCGATGGATAAAAATGTTCCCGGGGAGGAAAAAAAGCATGACTGCAAAAGATGCACGGTTCCCGGAAAATAAGGATGACACACCTACCGCAAGGATGAAAGAAAAATTTTGGTGAACGCGACATTGGCGATTTAATTATTCCTACTGTTAACACGTTCGTCGCCGCGTCACCCATATGTGGGTGACGGAATTGTTTGTGCAGGTTTTAAAATAAATTTTTACGTTGATATATTCATTGCATTAAACTTGATTAGGATCAGTAACATGCAGGAAAGTTGCAGGATTACTCGGTATCGTACATTTAATTTTTTGCAATTTTTATTTCATTTATTTCCTTTGGGCGTTGAAACTGTTAATGTGAACTAGCACGATGTGGACTTCGATTAGCACGTCGGTTGTAATAGTAAATTTGTTAAAATTAATCGAAGAGAGCGTCATTTAGTTTTTCCATTTACAAACTCACGTACAGAAATCTTCGCAACGCACAAAATGGTAAAAATAGAATTTTTACCGAAGCAAAGTAGTTTACGCAGCGAAACCGGCATGTGGATAGCGCGTTGGCATAATCAGAGGCAGAGAGACGTCGGCGGGAGTGTCGAAATGGCACGCGCCTCCAGAAAATGTCCCATCAAAGGGTCCGAGTAATTCGAAACGGAAACACGAGACCGTGAAAGCCACCGCTGCAACTCTTTTCTCTCTCTCTCTCTCGCGCGCTCTCTTTCTCTCCTGTTTTTTCGATTTTCCCTTGTTTTATTTTTCGCTCGATGCGAACTGTCTGGACGAGGATTGAGCAATGAAACGGGGAAGTTGATCGTCGACGGGGACGTCGACGCACACAACCGGGGAAAAGGGGGGTGGGGGAAAAAAATGAAGAAATCGATGGTCGCGTGCAAACGGCGCGGCCATTTTCCCGCGACATCCCGACGTGATCTTCGCGATGGGAAATGACGCGAACACGCGACCGTAAAATATTTATCGAAGAGGGAACTGCGCTGCGCGACGCGGGGAGAAAAATGATGGGGGAAACGATGGGGAAAGAGCGGCCCGCCATAGACGACAACGGCCGAGCCATTCCAGTTTCTATAATTCCTCCCCCGGCGCCTTTTGTCGTTCGACCAGAATGTCCGCCCGTGGAAATACACGCGGAAAATTATTATATGAAATCCTCTGCCAACCCTTTCGTCGACAGTCCGAATTTCTACCCCGTTTCATGACTAGACGCATTCGTCGCAAGAACGTGAAAAACGATTTAGAGAATTTTTAAATTCGGACAATTTTTATTTCTCGTAAGAACCGCAAGCCAGTAACGTTATTTTAATATTCTAGGTTTCGTCCGCGGACGTTTTCAAACGGGAATGTTAAACTTTGCAGAATTTTTTATTTTTGGTACCCTTACGGTCGAAACTTTTTTATCCGACAGTTTTAATAGTGAGTTATACGTGAACAAATTTTTACCGGCGTACTCCCGGTGGTAATTTTTTAAAAAATTGTTCTATTCGCCGTTTTATTGCGCTTTTGATCGGTTCTACATCTTTGATCATTTTTTTGCACCTTCTATGTTGTTCAATTTTTCATTGAAACTTTTTTGTACGATGGTTTCAATACCGAGTCACATGCACGCAATATTTTATCGAAGTCCGTTCAGTGGCGCTATTTTTAAAATATTGTTGTACACGTTGGTTTCTGGATTGCTCTTGCAACGCGGATCGAACGGTAACAATTTTTTTGCGGATTTGCGTCATTCGCTTTTGCTCGAAACATTTTGATAGCGTTGGTGGTAGATCGTGCGCGGTCGAGGATCTGTTGGCGCAGCTGCGGGCCCATGAATTTTGAAGAAGCTTGTAGGGGCGAGGAACAGGTAAACATTAGTCTGAGCCGATTAATTAGAAGCTGGGGGGGTGGATATTCTTATCCGGTAAGAGGATAACGACGCGAAAGGTGAACGACAGGAAGACGGTTGTGTACAGTTCGCCCTGAAGGGTGGAAAAGGGGAAGGGAGAGGGGCGAGCCTCGATAATATCAAGACGAGGGGAGAGACAGACGCGTCGTCCTAGGGTACAACAACCGCGTTACGACGCTCCATTTGTTATCCAGGTGCCCCGATCGGTGGCTCGTGCGACGATAAAGAGGAATTCCTTCTATTTTTACTTTTCAACCGTTCGAGGGAAACTAAATATACGAAAGGATTACTGAAAATCGGCGGCGTGCTATCGGGAATCGATTCCAACGCGTCTTCACGCAAATAGACAGTTTTATGGACTGCTTTACACATCCCACAGTTGAATAAGAATGTTTCCCTCCCTAGGGGCGCGACGCGCTTAAAATAAAACTGTCTCGTTCGCAAACCTATTCGAATCCCGAAGTTTACGACTAACTGTACAAAGTATAGTGACCATCCACAGTTAAATACTTTTCTCTCGGTAGATTTCAACCCCATTATATTTCAGTTCGGTCCACCGCACCCCTGTAATTAAATTTTTATTAAATTCTAAAACGTGCGTATCGGTCCGTAAGAATATTTAAAATTGAGTGTGTAAAATATCGGTAAGTAAATAACCCCCATATATTTCTAATCAAATCAGTGTGCTTTTAGTGCACCCCCTAGAATAATTCCTAGAATGTTTAAAATTAATTTCCATTCTGACATTAATAGGCAGTTGAATAATGATCTTCTCTCGTAGATTTCAACCCCCATAGTTTGCGCAGCTTGCTTCGGTTCCACTAATATTTGTCTCTGCCGGATTCCCACCCCCTAACAATTTCAGTCTGCGTTTCGCCGACACGGTATTTCGTTGTTTCGAGAAAACGCACGGTTACCAAATAAAACAGTAACTGTCTAATTTTAGCCGTAGCGGCGCAAAGCAACCCTTCGTCCGCTCGCAGCCCGGAAAAGGCCACCCCTAAGTTTGTGTTAGGCTTTGACCCTCTCGCAGGGGTTGATAAGGGTTCCCGTGCGTGCACGATAGTCGCGGGATTGTTGCTCTTATCGTTCGGACAGGATTATACACGCGGCCGCCGTGGAAAGGCTTAATTAAAAACACCGTGAGAATTTTCAAAACTATTCGCGCGTTATTATCGCGACACGGTTGCCAACGTTTCAATGGGGCGTTAAACGCTTTTGACAATGGGAAAACGTGCCGTCCCGTATCCGTTTAGAATTCACCAAGTCGTAAATTGTTATTACTGCATTTATTATTTAATCTTGACGCGCCTACTTGAACAACGCAGCGGATACGTGGTCCGTACATATTCTATAATATACAAAGGAATATGCAAATGGTTGTCGAGTAAATGGCGAGCACATGCCAGCTCTCCCGCATTGCACATATTCCGACCGCAATAAATTATTCGGATCGCGTACAACGTATCGCAGCATAATAAAATAAAACAGTCGAATTAAACGCTCATCTCCAATCCATTAAATCCGTTCCGAAGCGGTCGGACCGCCTCAATTATCGAAAGCTTCTGCAACACTAATGAACATCGCTATCACTTCGACTTGAAACTTCTCAAAAATGTGTTTGCGGTGTAACGCGAAAATTTCCAACCCTCTCTGCTCGTCTAGGATTTTTTGCTGAACTCTGCAGCCCACTCAAAAGCAGGAAAATTAATTTCGACATTTGCTCCAATAATTTTTACACGTTCTCGTGGGCCTGTGAAAATATTACGAGCACACACAAATTTTTATTCTCTGCACTTCATTTGTTTGAATATGTTCGAAATGCAAATTTCATTATTAGGCTACGAAGTCGTTGTCTATACAAATTATGGACACTCTGTAGGAGGTTTGTATTTATTGGACACGTTGGATAAGTGTTTTGTTGACCGTGAACTTCCCGCACATTTTTCAAGGAACGTCGAAAGCGTCCTCGAACTAGATTAAATCGCCGATGGACCGTTGGATAGCTCGCAAAGAAACAACAATGTGTGCCAAGTCTCAACCCTTCGCCTTGACCAGGGGGGTGGTTGCAGAAAAAATAGTACCGCATTCAGCAATTGCGTCTTGTTATGTCATTTAACGAGTATTTTTCGCAGATTTTTCGCATTAGGCAAACATATTTTAAAAATCCGAGAGAAATGCATGTTTCTCGTAGAAGTTTCAAAGATACCGGTAGTGGAACATTGTTGAAAGTATTGTTCCCGATTTTTTCTTTACTGTTCCGTAGGTGTATCCGGCCACACCGTTTTCACAGGCCACTCATAAAAGTCCCAAAATAACCAAAATGAAGCTGCCGATTCCGGGTGAGACGGACACCCTGTAGAAAACGTTCCGGTTCGCAGGGGCTGTTGTTTTTCCGCGTTTCGCCGGCGTAAATGCACAAACATCCGCAGCCTAGTAATAAATGCCGGCTATTAGTCGGCGCAGAAATTTCATTGGCGGGCGAAAAGCGTTCCCGGCAGAGGGCGAGGGCGAGGGTGGAAAAAGGTTTTTCTGCGAGTTACCTCCGGCTGGCAGCTATCGGCCCTCCGATCAGCCTGCAGGGAAAGGGCCACACCTAACCCAGGCAAGCACCTAGGCGACTTAACGACCCGCCTCGTCGCCACGTGGAATGTTTTCGCGTTTAGGCCCCTGGATACGCGTCCCCCCTTTTGTTCCCTTAATCCCCCGAGCCGGCGACACGACGCAGATGGAATCTCCTTTTGTTAACCGAGATCTCTCTCCTTTTCAGAAAAATAATACAAATTTGACGAGCCGCTCCTTCCCACGAAATCCACCGCGTTCGTCGAGCGCTCTCTCGGTTTTTATCCGACGCTGCCATTGTGCCGCGATACGTCAGAAAGTCTTTTAGATTTTAATTTTTTGAGTGGGAGTCGGTGCAGTGAAGAATTCGAGAAAATTTAGGGATGGTGGTTGCGATTGAAGGATCTTGGGAAAATATTGTCGTTTCTGCCAGGGGGGTGATTTATTGAGAAAATTTGGGACAGATAAAAATTTGGGGATTACAATTGTGACTGTAGAATTCTCTTGTGGAGCTGTTAAAATTGTTGCTCCTGAGAGGGGTGTATTGAAAAGTTTACAAAACATCGGGGGGTGGTAGTGCGACATTGTCGAGGAAATTTTTGCGTTTGATAGGAATGTGATTTAGAAAAGAAAAATTTGAGAAAATTTGGGGACACTTGTAACTGCAGGGTGCTGTTGCAAAGGTGTCGCAAAAATGGGTAAATAAAATATCTCAGAAATTCTCCCAAGTCTCCTACCCGTCGATTCGCGCGCTCGTGCTCCCGGATCATTACTTAATTTCATCTCCGTCGCTTCTGCATCACGCTACGCGGCCATGTAGCTCGGACAAAAACCGTTGGACGCGGATTTATTATCCTCGCTCGAGGAACCCGAAAATCTCCGTCGCGTTCGTGGCAGCGAAAAAAAAAAGGAGGAAAGAACGAGCAGAAAGATAGAGGGAGAAAGGGAAAAGGGAGCACAGAGAGGAGAGGAGTCATTTCAGCCGCGATGAAAATTTTTCTCGTTGCCGGAAGTAGGCTGCGCGCGTTCCGCTCCGCAGGCTTCGTTAGCGCGAGTAACGTTACTTTGGGGAAAAAGAGATATCTAAAAGGGCGAAAAAAAAAGCGGTGTTTCGTTCCGGGGCCAGTGGAAAAGGCTCGTTGTCCTTTAACCCGTTAATGGGAGATGGCGAAATGATTCGTCCTTTGTTGCTATATATACACGATACGCGACGCTCATCTTATCCTTTAGCTGCTTTGAGATTGTAACGAGGTTCGAAACACGTCCCTTTGGAAACGTTGCAATTTTTCTGTACTCGAAATCTGCGGAAAGTGAAGTAAAGTGACGTGTTTATTTTTATTTATTGGAGCCTGAATGATTTTGATAACCAAGAGCAAGATTGTTGCGGGAAAAAGATGGCGAAGAGAAATTTGGATAGATGGTGGTGGTGGGGAGGCTTGGCTGCTAGACCGGAAGCGGTCCCTCGTTGTCTTCGACGGACCTCGTTAACGGGCACGATACCGTGGACAATAAGTCGGCCGTCTGTGGTGCTGGGCTCTCTCGCATTGTCTCTGTTGTACCTTTTGTCCTATCCGCAGCCGCGTATCCGGCCGGTCGTCGTCGACGCGTGAGAAAACGGCGCCGAGCCGAGCCGAGCCGAACCGAGCGGAGTTCGGTTGAACCCGCGTCTGTTCTGCACGCGAAAACGCGAACCGTCGTCGTCTGGCCGCGATCGATCTGCCCCTTCCGATTCGACCTTGAGCGACTAGCCTCCCAAGGGCGTACCGCCGCGACTCGCTCTCAATGAACGACCTATCGATAGCTGCACGCCCGACAGGATCTCGAACGCGGAAAACCGAGTTTCCCCGACCACGCACCCTGGGGGCCCTTTCCCTTTCGCACGCGAATTTTCCTCGCGACAGGTTGTTGAACGTCTGCGACACGGTAACGCGTCGATATTTTTTCTTCGGAGAATTTTTGAGCGGATTTGTCGGGCAGCATGGGAGCGTTAAGTAATTTGTAAATCATTACGAAAAGGACAACTTCTGCAAATGCTTAATAAAGTGTTTAGAAATATTGGGGCGACTGTTTCGGGGGGGGGGGTGAGTCGAGCAGAAGGGTTGAAAAGGGTGGCATATACAGAGCCGGATCTCGTCGGAGCGTTCATAAACTCCCCACCACAGTCCCAGGCGAAAGAACCTGACCTCCATCCACTTCATTGATTCCAAACAAACGGAAGCAGAAGACTCGGGGGCCTGCACACGACTTCCCAGACCGAAACCACCAAACCACCGATCCGCAAAACCGCGGAACAAAAAAGGCACACATACACACGCGCTCCCATCGACCGGAGCAAGATTAGCCCGTTGCACACCAACAGTATCGCTCTGCAGCATGGTCGACTAGTTTCCACGGTTAACTCTTTAACTACCCTGTCAGCATCATCGGGGCCGATGCGTCGTTTTATTCCAGCCGAACATCCCGGATCCGTGACAAAACAGTTCGGTAACCGCTCAAACTCGCTGGTTCATTGATCGTCGTACCGATTATAATCCGTGGAAATTGAAAAAAAGACCGGACCCTTTTGCATATGGCTAATAATTCCTGTACGATAACAGTAGTCTTTAATTTGTCGTTGAAATATTCAGCCGAAAAATCGGAAAAAATTTCACAATGTTTGTCAATGCGTATGTGGCGATACTGATTTTTTTCGGAATTTTTGAACGCGGTTACGTAGAGAAAACAGAGTAAATCAGAGTACATAGCGCGAATAGAGTGAACTAGTTCCTGTGCGACAATGCACTTGTTATACTTTTAAAAGTTTTGGCTGGAATATTTAATCTAAAAATTGGAAATAATTTGGCAATATGTGTCACTGTGTCTGTGACAGTATAGAATTTTTTCGGAATTTTTGAACGCGGCAAAACGGAGAAAATACAGTGAAATTGAGATTTTTTACTTAAAGCGTCCACTTCGACTTAGAAATTTTCGGAAAAATCCGCGTTGAGAAATGGAGGAAAACTATAGCGATTCGGTTTTTGGTCGATCGAGCTGTGCAGCGATTAGTCAAGCTGCCGCGGTTAATCGGAACGAGATGAGCGCGGAACAAATCGCGTGTGCCGGAGTTAATTCGCTTAAACGGTATACACGCGCTATTTACCGGCTCCCGGGGGTGAGCTTTATTTTTATATAGACGCGGCGGCAGCCATAGACACTTTTATTAATCGTCGATACACTGACCCCTTAACCAAGAAATCGCTTCTCTCGAGCGAATCGGGAACAATGGCGGCTCTTACCTCGTTTGCCTCTTTCGGTATGGATATAGATTTCGTACGGAGTTGTTCTCCGGTACCATTGCGGGAACGCACAGCCCAGAGAGCCAGCCGACGATCGGATCCATTCATTGGACAATTTCAGTCGAGATCGCGTGCAGCGAATGTTCACGGTCGAATTCATTTCCGGTCGGCCTAATCGAAATTAATTGCTGTTGATCTACGCGTCCACTCTCGTCTTCGAGTAACAAGGCGGTCCCCGACGGAACTCTTTTCGAATTCTTATTTTTCTGGAGAGCAGTGAGGCAACATTCTATTTCTGTCGCTAATGGACTTTGTTACGCACTCGTTAAGCTGCAAGTTCATTGCTTTTTTCATGCAAACAGCCTTAGAAATATCGTTCTGCCGACGTTTATCGCAGTCCGCGCACCTGCGGAGTCATTTTTCAACTTTGAGGAGCAGTTACTATAATTTAGAACCACGTAATTTGATTATTATTTTTACTGTTATATTCGGGGAAGTGTCCCCTACAATTTTAGCCTAGATACAACCCCGTAGCATTTTTAGTTTTTACACTACAGCTCATTTTTCGGAAAATGGTTGGAGCATGCGGTGCATCCATGGGCCATTTGTCAAATTCCAGGGGCGATTACAATAATTTAGAACCGGATAATTTAATAATTTAGGATATTGGTATATTCGGGGTAGTGTCCTCTACAATTTGAGTCTAGATGCAACCCCCTAGCATTTTTAGTTTTTACACTACAGCTCATTTTTCGGAAAATGGTTAGAGCATGCGGTGCATCCATGGGCCATTTTTAAACTTCCAGGGGCGATTACAATAATTTAGAACCGGATAATTTAATAATTTAGGATATTGGTATATTCGGGGTAGTGTCCTCTACAATTTGAGTCTAGATGCAACCCCCTAGCATTTTGAGTTTTCACGCGACAGCTCATTTTTCGGAAAATGGTTGGACCAAGCGATACATCCATGGGACCATTTTGCAACTTCCACGAGCGATTGCAATAATTAAGACCCAGATAATTTAATAATTTAGGATACTGTTATATTCGGGGAAGTGTCCTCTACAATTTGAGTGTGGATACAACCCCCTAGCATCTTTAGTTTTTACACGACAGCTATTTCATCAGAGGTGTTCGAGCCTATCAAACCTCGACAACGTAAATCAACATGTCTATAAACATCGAACCCCATTCGACCAGCAATAAAAGACAGTTGAAGGCTCGTAGAACTCCCCATAGTAGTTGCGCGAGATGTTTCGTGTCAGATACGAGGGGGAAGATTGTGAAGGGGAGAAAGTCGAGCATCAGTTGCGACTGGACCGTATAGCCTGTCCCACGGAACGATAGAGTTGACCACAATCAACCATTGTGATTCGCATTGCAATGTGTCACTCCGGCATTCTGCATTGCTAATCGACGCGTATGTCATCATCGACAGAAAATATCGTCGGACGTCCTTATGCGATGCCCTCGAAGAATTAATTCGACTGGTGACAATGCCACGCGCCATTTTCCGCCGTGGCACCGGATGTGGAAGTCAAAATGGCGGGGGCGAGCTACAGCCTTCGCGATTATTTCACTCTTTCCTCGCGATAAAACCTCCGTGCTTTAATACGAACGAAGTTGTCGATATAATTACGAGCGTAAATTAGCAATTTGTTAGGTGTTAAACCGAAATAGTAATTATCTTTTATCATTTTCTTGTTTTCTTCGGATCGGTCTAAAGTCCTCGCTTATTTCTTTCTCAAGTAACAATAGCTCCTGCGTTGATTCGCAATCATCGACGTTTCATCTTCGAACGTTCCCCGATCGACGCGATGGGAAAACACGTGGCGATCATTTGCATTTTAAGTCACCTACCGGTAAGAGTGGCATCGCGAAACGATGAATCACTCGGCGACCGACAAGGTTCACGTTTGCACAAGCATTATCGTCGCTTTCACGATAACCAGTTGCATAATCGCCGATCGGAAAATACGTGGCGCATATTTCCATATCTGGGACGCGAAATTTGACTTTCAATTTGCATTAACCATTTTTTTATTCGTCCTCGCGCGAACAAGGCTGGAGTCGTTTAATCATTCGATGAATGGAACGGGGACAGGTTAGACCTCGTTAACACCTTAACTGCTAAATTCTCGAGCATTTTACCAAAGAAACGGTTCGAGAATGTTTTAAATGCAGTTCACGTCGATAACAGCGGAAGCCTTTTTCCTTGCTCTCGGTGTTTCAGAAATTTAATTTTCTAGCAAAGACTTTCAACTTTGAGAATTTTTTCTGCCCAAACCGTAGAAGCTATGTCAATGATTTTTCCATAGAATGATTCTGTAGACTCTTCCAAATACATTAGTATCTTTTTTTATAATATTGTGAATTTTTATAGTGTTGCTAATACTGTAAATCAGCTCTCAAGTTTTGTGGAATTCAATTTTGTCATAACCACATTTTCAACTTTAAGAATTTTTTCTGCCTAAACCGTAAAAGCTGTGTGAATGATTTTTGCGTAGAATAATTCTGTAGACCCTCACAAATACGAAGGTATTTTTTTACAACATTAGAAATGTTCAAATACGTTTTAAAAATGTTTAGAGCGAGGCGCCTCCAATGTAATTTTCTCAGACAGCTGTTCCAAGGCGAAATAAGTGTATAAAAATTTATAAGAATCGTCTGCTGGTTAACGAAAAATGAAGGTGAGGAGGTCCAAGAGTCTAATTGGTTAATAGAGTAATGGATCCACGGTTTAGTGGACGAGGAATATTGCTGGTGTTGCGTTATGGTTTTCCACGAAAATGAAAGTTGCCGGTAGCGACAAGGAGAGAAGATAAACTATGGGGCGGACATTCCGAGAGCGATGCGCACAGGATGCGATAAGGAACGAGCCGCTTCCTTTTCGCGGAGATTGTGGAGTCGCGATCATTTCCAGGCGCGCCGTTTCGACCGCAATCTGTAGCGATGAGTAATTCATTTGTTCGCCGAACGAAAGATAAGCTACCGTCGATCTCCGCTGAGAGTGGAGAGAAAATTCAAAATATCAAAAACACCGACCATGACCACTCTTCAACTCTACCACAGGAATGCGGACCTCTTGTTTTCCAATTTTTAAATTTACTCTTCAGAAGCATCTACTTTTGGCTGACTACAATTGTCGGATTTATTCCTCAGGAAAATCTATTTTTGACTTCATCCACATTTGTTATACTTATTTTTGAGAAGAATCTATTTCCGGCTGGCTTTACTATTGTCGGATTTATTCTTGAGGAAAATCTATTTTTCACTTTATCTACATTTGTTATACTTATTTTTGAGAAGAATCTATTTTCGGCTGGCTTTACAATTGTCGGATTTATTCTTTAAGAAAATCTATTTTTGACTTTATCTACATTTGTTATACTTATTTTTGAGAACAATCTATTTTCGGCTGGCTTTACTATTGTCGGATTCATTCTGGAGGAAAATCTATTTTTGAGAAGAATTTATAATTTCACCTGTTACACTTTCAGAGCTCGGTACGGTTAGTTACTCCTTAATTTAAAACAGGTTAGAAGTTGTTCAAATAGTTAATTTTATTACTACATTTCGCTGAAAACAGTATACACGAATTTATACAAAACTTTCGGGGGGATGGAATCAACCGCGAAGCATTCCTCAGCCTTTCATTTTCCGAAACGAAAAATTAATCACGTGTCTACTGCATTTTCCCAGAGTCCAGCTTGTGCGATCCGGTGCATTGTACATTTTCATCCCGTAAACTTTTAATATTCTCCAGGCCCTCAATATTTTGGAAAAGGTCATCGCCCACGCCCGAATCTAAAAAGCTGATACAGCGGAAAGCTTTCGAGGGTTTCCGAGTAATTCGAAAAATCCACACGAAGCGCATCCAGCTCTTAAACGCATCCCCCAGTGTGTCCAACGACGGACGCGAGTTCCAATTCTTTTTCCCTCCAACTTTTCTCTTCCATCGATCAGAATTCATTTTTCCGCAATCAACCGCTGTAGACGCTCGTATATTTTTTTTTATTTCTCTACGGGATTCGTTATTAGATTCGATAATTCGGGACGCGATCGTGTTTTTCCCCGGCGTGCTTCGCGGCAACAAAAGACGGGGGCAAGGCAGGCTTTTCGCTTTTGAACGATTAAATCGAGCCCGGCCAGTGATTAAAAGCCTCGCTCTCGCTCATGTGGGTCAAGTGATCGCTGCTCGACGATCGATCCTGGCCACGGAAAATTCCGAAATTCCGATCGAGGAATCCTCGCGTTATTTTCGAACTGGGTATCGCGCAATAAGATCGAGAGGGGCGAGCTGGATCCCAGAAATTGGATTCTCCTCGAGCAATGCTCGATCCGACGACTTTCCTATCGATTTGTTTATTTTGCATCTTACCTGGTTCATTTCTTAATGTACCAAAGTTTTAAGAATTTTTAGTATTGTTAGAGACAAAAATCGAGGTCTCCCGAAGCTCGACAAAAATTAACTGGGTTTCCCAAGGTCTACCAAAGCTCTTGGAGGTTTACCAAAGCTTGATACAATTTATCTAGGTCTCCCAAAGCCTACTAAAGCTCTCTGAAAGGATTACCAAAGCTTTGGAAGAATCTGTGAAAGTTCTGCGAGGTCTGCTAATGCT